>NC_090437.1:234031807-235281807 GCF_031143425.1 Pleurodeles waltl | reverse complement strand
CTACATTAGTGATTAACTAATAGCAAAATAATTGTCTGGGCTTTATCATTTTCATTTTGTCTCCTACTTTCTTTGTGTTAACCTGAATTATTTTTCCTCTAAATCTATATCCAGAAAATTCAAATATTGTTCTCAAATACTCACACTTCGATCCATTTGTTTTTCTTTTGTCATTTTGCCTCAAGGGGGTGGCCTTCAGAAGCACACTACGGGCCAGATTCACTAAGCCCTTCCATTATCCTTGTGTCCCGCAAGGCGACGCAAGACAATGCAAGGGCTGAAATGAGATTTACTAAACCACGCATAGCCACCTTTCATAGCCACCTTTAAACTGACCCTGGGCACCTCAGCAGTGCACCCATGAGGGCACTACATATGCTGTGTTCCCTGACCCTAGATGCTCTCCAATATACTAGGGACTTATAGGTAGGTTGACATAGCCAATTATAACTAGCCTAATTTGCATACTGATTTTATACAGAGCACAGGCCTGGGGACTGGTTAGCACTATACAGAGCACCATCAGAGTCAGGAAAACACCAGCAAAAAGTGAAAAATGGGGTCAAAATGTTAAGGGGCTTCTGCAATCAGCTCAGTTTTCTCACAGTATGAACGACTCTGGGAATATTTGTTTTTGCCAATATTCACTAATTAATCTCAAAGTCACATGGGCTGCCACGCTGAACATTGCGGCATATGGGTGAATGCTCATAATTTCATCCTCAAAGACCCGTATATCACAGCCCTGGGGTCAGGGTACCTCCATCCTGACCCCTTCTGCCACTTTTGAATATACTTTTCAGCCTAGGGCAGTGGTTCCCAACCTTTTGATTTCTGCGGACCCCCACTTTAATATTAATAGAACCCAGGGACCCCCACTGAATCATCATTGGAATCCAGGGACCCCCGCCTGAGTCATTACTGGAAGCTGGGGACCTAATTTGTCAATATTTGTTGATATTTTTTAATTTTCTTAGCAGTCGCGGACCCCCTGAGATGGCTTTGCGGACCCCCAGGGGTCCCCGGACCACAGGTTGGGAACCACTGGCCTAGGGAATCATGTCCCGTTACATGAAATGTCAGCTGCAACTTTCTGGGCAGATTGGGGCCAGCCAATCACAGCATTCCTGAGATTTATGAATAAGTGAACTTGTGTCAACGTATAAATATTACAGATATAGGCGAAATAGATATTGTATAAACTTCCAAAATGCCTAATATTTAAAAATGGCACCCTTATAATATTGTTTAATACAGAAGACCATGGGGGTCACCGCCAAGCGGTAACCGCCGTGCGGCTGCCAATGCAGCCGCACTCCCACGGCCCCCATTACTACATTCCCGCCGGCCCAGCGGGGATGAGGCCGCAACATAGGAGCCGGCTCCTAATGGAGCCGGCGGTGTTGCGGCCGTGCGACGGGTGCAGTTGCACTTGTCGCGCTTTTCACTGTCTGCTATGCAGACAGTGAAAAGCTGGCCGGGGCCCTGTTAGGGGGGTCCTGCACTGCCCATGCCAGTGGCATGGGCAGTGCAGGGGCCCCCAGGGGCCCCAGGACTCCCCTTACCGCCAGCCTCTTCCTGGCGGTGCAAACCGCCAGAAACAGGCTGGCGGTAGGGGTGTCATAATCCCCAGGGCAGTGCTGCTTGCAGCGCTGCCCTGGCGGATTATCACCGCCGGGGCTAAAACAGCGGGAAACCGCCAGCCCTGGCGGTGCGACCGCAGCGCTACCGCCGCGGTCGTAATAAGGGCCTCCATACCGCCAGCCTGTTGGTGGTACGGACACTACATTACCCCTGGCGGTCCCATATATTATATGTTGCACAATGTAACCTTTGTACTGCGGATATCTGCCCACATCACAGCTGATAATTAGTACTAGAAAATATAAAACCCAACATCACGTGAGTGTTGAAGAAAGAAAAAGGTAGGGGAGACCATTGGTCATAACAGCACCATGCAGCCCCTTCCTTTCTTCCTACAATAAAAAAAATATATATGTAGAATTAATTAAAATCAAAAACATACTGGATGAGACAAATGGAAGCAAGATAATTATCCAATTACATGGCTCCCAAATGCAATTTTTCTGAGTTTAACCCATACGTGTATTTCATAACTAAATCAAAGATATATCTTGACCCTTGTCTCCTCAGTTGCTGAACACCGTTACAACCTCTCACACTAGGAGTTACCTGCTCAATCGTGGAAAATTATAATCTTTTTCATTCTCCACCGTGTCTTTCATGGACGTGACATGCAACAGGACATTGTGGATCATTCTTATCTATGGCCCTCATGTGCTCCAATACCCGCTTCCTAACACAGTGCTTCCTACACAGTATAAATTACAAGGACATTTCAAAATGTGGAAGGTACATGTAAAAAATTGTTGAATCTGTTTTTACCATTCCCATAGAAGACCTTATACTCCTCTATGTAAGTACAGTTTTTACAAGCTTTACAGTGGCTGCCTGGGAAGAAATCTTGTAAATTCACATCAATAATTCTACTTGTCTCAGTGATATCATGGTGTACTAACATATCTCTCAACGAGTGGCCTTTTTAAGAAATCAGTCTTGTGTTAACAGGGTCGCATTTGAGTATACCCCATTTTTCGAGTATGTTCTTACAAACCTTGGATCCACCATTATAAGGGGTTATGAGGCATGTACTTTTATCACTGGAATCATTATCATTCTAAGTAATATTGTTAAATAACAGCTTGTTGCAGTCCAGGTAGGCTACTCTCTCCACTGCTCTAACTAGAACCCAAGTGGGATAACCCCTTTACTTAAATCTTTGGATCATCTGGGTTTGTTCCTGTAAGATACTTTCAGATTAAGATTTCTTTTAGATCTGAGTAATTCACCATAGGGAATACTTCATTTCAATGCCTCAAGGTGTTCACTTTCTTCATGTAAATGGCTATAGCCAGCTGTGGGTTTTCCATGCAACTTAGGCCCATATCTATACTCTGTTTGTGTCGGACTCGCGTCATTTTTTTATGCAAATCTGGTGCAAACGTAACTCCATATTTATATTTTGACAATAGACCTGTCTAGCGTCAAAATCTCTGAGTTTGCGTCATTTTTTGGATGTGTGAAACCACCTTGCGTCAATGAGATGCAAGGTAGGTGTTCCAGTCCAAAAAATGATTCAAACACCTGTGCACCATATTTATCCACCCAGGCCAAAATGATGCGCGACTGAGATGCGGACCCGAAAAATGACGCAAAGCCCGATTTGTGTCAAATTTTAATGACTGGGTCAGGGCTGGTGTTAAAATGAGGCAAACACACCACTACTTAAGGAAAACACACACAAGCAACATTGTTGCTCAAAAAGAACGACATGGAGGTGGTACTCATGCAGCATGCCAGACGACGCAGAGCACAGGACCAACAGCAGCAGCTACCACCACACCAGTGTGGACTCCAAAGGCAACGCAGAAGGCAGGAGAGGGTCCTCAGGACCAGGTCAACCCTCCGGGGCCTCAGGGAACAGGATATCATCCGGAGGTACAAATTCAAATGGAAAGCCATACAGCATCTGCTGTGTCAAATTGAGCCAGAGATAACAGCCAGCCTGCAAACACCACACAATATTCCACGGGTGACCAAGCGGCTACCTGTTCTGCACATGTTGGCAAGTGGCTAATTCCAAACAACAGGTGTCCTGGTCACTGGGGTGTCACAGCCCTCATTCTCCACCTTCCTTCCCAAGGTCCTTGATGCCATCATCTCCCTCACACCCCACCACATCAGCTTCCCCAACACACAGCAGAAGCAGCAGAAGACCAAACAGTGCTTTGATCAAATAGATTGCTTCCCGCATGTGCTTGGTGCTATTGACTGCACCCATCTCCGGATTGTACCACCTGCTGCAACAGAGCATCTATACCAGAACAGAAAGTACACCCACTCCATAAATGTGCAGGCTATAGTTGATCACCAGGGATTGTTTACCAACATCTTGCCCAAGTCTCCTGGGAGTGTACATGATTCCTTCATCTTTCGCCACAGAACCATCAATCAGCACTTCCGAGACGGACGATATGGCAATGGCCTTCTTGTCGGTAAGTCCATAAACCTAGCAATATACACATGGCACAGCAACCCTGTAGGAAACACAATACATACACCAATACATTGACACGTGGGCAGGAAGACATTGAGGTGTGACACAGGTAGTTATGTTGGACACCCTGACACAATGAGATGCACACCTGTGGACAAATGTCGGCTGCCAAGAACAATAGATGCCACTCTAGAGCTAAAAGGGACCAATATCAAAGCACACAGTGACAATGACCTGGCCTGCACTGGAAGTACAACCTGGAAGATGTACCATTTACTATGACATTAGTCCACATAGTCAATCCCACACCCTCCCAAGCAAAAAGTACTGTGGAAGGGGTGTGCAATGTGTGTTGCTGCAGGTCAAACACCATGAGACACATAGCATGATGATGCTGACTCACATGTAGGTGACATTGAAATACTGAGGCAGTCCCAACATCACACATCACTCCTGGGGTGATGTTGCCAGTTAGCAATAAGGAAGAGGACTGTGCTATGAACACATATTGATGTGCCACTAAGGCAAACTGCACACTGCTCAACACACTGAAAGAGGCAATTCTCCATCAAAATAACAGATGTACGGGGTGATGGCCCTTCCTGCACAGCTATATCCACCTCCACATGGCAGTTAGCCAGGTTACCTGGAGCAAGTTCGGTAGTGTAGGTGCACGGTTGCACATGAGCCACTGCAGAGGGAACCACAAAGGTCTACGGAGAACCAAGTCACGCAGGAACAATTGCGCATTGTCAATACTGAACACCTTTGTGCTGCCAGTTTGGGGAGATGTGTTGGGCATTGTCACCAGGCCTATTAAAAGGGCCTCACTTCTGGTTTTCATCTGCGATGACATATGTCTAAGTGGATGGGATGTCCAGGCCATGTAGTGCAACCATGTTACCACCACATTGGAATCTATTTTCTGTGTGGAAGTATCATGTCCCCTCCAGTGAAAGCACACTAAAACATGTAGCTCACTACACAATGCATGAGAAATACACACTGAACTGCAGTTTGAAAACTAAACCATAGATATCAGGTCATTGAGCCAAACACAAGTTGTCAAGTCAAACAACCCAATATAGAAAGAACCTCACAGAAGCCCAGGATCTCACACAATGTCACAAACACAGACAACACAAGATATCAACTGCATGCAACATGACATTCCTGGTGCAAGCAACAACAAAATACTTACTCCTATTTTATTTTTCAGCTGATCACAGTTACAGGATCCAGCCATGGATTATGACCCCATTCCCCAACCCAAGCACAGCAGCAGAGCGTGCCTATAATGAGGCACATCGGAGGACACGCACCATTGTTGAACGGACCTTTGGCATCCTGAAGTCCAGATTCAGGTGCCTGAACATCACTGGAGGCAGCCTCCTATATTCACCAGAAATGGTCTGCAAAATCATATTGATTTTTGCCATCCTGCACAACATTTGTGTTGGAAGGAACATCCCACTAAGTTAACCCGGACTATAGCTGCCTGAGGAGGAGGAAGAAGCGGATGGTGCCAGGGAAAATGAGGGGGAACATCCAAATACAGCTGCAGGAATGCGTCACAGACAGCAGATAGTTCAAAACTTTTTTCAACAATAGTCACTATAAACACATTGTTACGATATGTAATTAAACACCTCACTTTATCACTCAATCCTGCTCTGGGTACTTATTTACGCATCACATGTTCTTTAGGAATGTGAGTATTATCTCAGGGAGCATGTCACAAAGACAAATCTGACTACTTTTGATGCAACATCACATGTGATGCGTATGATTGCACAGCAAACATCACACAGTTTTTTTGAAAAAACATCTTTTCAATTTCACATATGAAGGGAGAAATCATAGGACCACAGCATATGAAAGACATCCAAGTTGCAAACGTGATCTACTGTAGCGCATGACACACAACAATGACATCTTCAATCAGCAGGTAAATACGCGTATCATACATGAGCCAGTGGATGTGAAATATCATTGGTAACAGGAATGTATGAACAGACCCCTGACATTAGTAAGTGTGACATTTGCTATCTCTGCAAGGAGCTTGTGTGAGAAGAGGTGAATCAATTCTGAAAATGGATAGCATGAGTGTCCCAGGCAGACAAGCAATGGTTCCAACAAATGTCCTGCACAGTCCATCCATGGAAGTAAGTCCTGCCACCGCCATGTGTTAAGTCTCTGACCTCCCTTATCTAGGGGGCACTGTAAATGGGCTATCTGTACCCTGGGAATCATCATTGACACTCACCCAGACTCCCATTCTGACTCCTGTTGTCTTCCCTTTTCTAAATGGCATGCTATAGAACAACTACATTAGCCTGCATGGACTTCAGGTCCCATAATGCACTGCCTGGTAGTCAGTAAGACCTGTAATCTTCTGTTCATAGCTTCCTATGGGAAAAGTCCAGTTGTCCCCTTATACTGGATTCTTTCCTCCAGTACTTGTGAGAGCCTGAAGCTGCACACACCTGTGAGCTCTCTCATGCAGCCCAGTCATGTGACTCTGCCCTGGCCTTGCTGCTGACCGGAACTGCTTAGAAGCTGCCATTCCCTAAAGCTCCTCGTTGTGCATTGGAGTACAATTCATTTGTGTACCAGAGCCCTTGTTGGATTGTGTTACAGTCCTGATTACGCCTGAAACTGCTCCCTGTTTACACAGTGCTGTTCTTGCTTGTTCCAGTCAGACTCTGCTCCCTGTTATACAGCCTTGTTCATATTGGTTCCTGACAGAGCCTGCTTCGTGTTAGCCAGACCTGTTTCAGTCTTTGCCTCAACCAGAGTCTGTTCCCTATGCCTGCATTTGCCTCCTAGTTGGTTCAATTGGCCTCCGTTTCCTCTTGGGGTATTGTGTCTGCTAAGTGTACTATCAGTCCTCAACTGTAAAGAATTGCTCATTTTTTTATTTGTTCTGGCACCTGGTTTCCAGGAGGCTAATCCAGCACCCATCCTGTGTCTAGTTTTGCATGTATTGATTAGTGCTTAACAGTGACAGGGTGCTATGGCTGTATTCCTGACTGTGTTACTGTGTCTCCAGACCGAGAAACAAGGGCTAGTCTTGTGTATATAAGGACAATCCATATTTGTGCCCTGAGGGTCCAGACACAGATTCATTTCTGCCGCTACCTTTCAATGGGGCGTGCGTGGTGACTAGCTGTGAGATTAATCTGCACAGAGGCACTGACGTTCCCTGTTGCAGTGCGAAGTTATGAGCCCTACCCTGTGTACAAACGTAGTGATGAGACCTGTGTGTTTGTCAATTACTGACCATTACATATTTGTCCACACTAAGGCAGCTCTGTATTCATTCTTCTGTATTATCTGCCATACCATAGCTGCCCTATCTCCTTATATGCCTTTGGCTGATCTTCTGCTTTAGGACAAATCTGCCTTGAAAGAGGTTGCCCCAACAGACTCCTGACTAGACCTGCACGAATCCGTAACACCATAGAGCCCAATACTGACACAGGAAACACATGCCCACACACTTGAACTGGACACCTTTGTGCAATGCACCTCTGAAAATATGGAACACATGCAGCCAGGGCTGCAGGTCCACCACAGCCACAGGAAGAACATAGGTCATTTTCACTAGTCAAAGTGACATGTACATAACAATTTTATGATTGTAATTGAGGCTCTGTGTCGC
The DNA here is from genome assembly GCF_031143425.1 of Pleurodeles waltl. Taxonomy (NCBI): domain Eukaryota; kingdom Metazoa; phylum Chordata; class Amphibia; order Caudata; family Salamandridae; genus Pleurodeles; species Pleurodeles waltl. Next base: position 235,274,065 of record NC_090437.1, on the reverse strand, counting down.
AAACACTGTACCTATCGAACATGTACAAATGCCCGAAATATGGGTAGTTTACACACAAGTTGCCATGAAGTCGTAGCCAACAATTAATGACATGTGAGGGGTAATGTATCCGACATAGCCCTCATCAGCCATTATCGATCTTCCCTGTGTATTGTTTGTGGTGGGAAATGTAATGTCCCCAAAGTCAAACAACTACACACAGAAAATCAGTTGACACTCATTACAAACACATATCATGACTGTTGTACATCATTGATTGCCATCTGATGTTGATACCCATTTGTAACAGATTCATACATGAACATTACACCAAATGTATTGCATGTTATTCCATCAGAAGCACACATATAGTTGTAACAGTCAATACACAGACAAAACACACAAGCCATGATTTATACTTTTGTAGCACAGCCTTGCCGTCATTTATTGACGCAAAATCAGCACAAAACTTACAACTTCCATTCAAATTTCCTAACTTTGCACTGATTTTGCGTCAGAAAATAAAAGGGTAATCCTGCGAGAAGATAGTAGAAATGTGGGCTGCAGTTGCATGGTCTACCACATGTGGCCAAATACTAGAACACACACTGCAGGCCATACCATCTTTGTCTAGATACAGGCTGCATGCATGTTAAATTATTAAAAATCACGCAAACACAGTTTGAGTCAGACATTTTGGCGTAAATGCAAACGCACACTAAACATCAATGGGTCCCTAGCATTCATTCCACCAGCACACCCCACGCATGCGAATATCCATAAAAATAGTAGTTTCCCGGTAATGCGTGGGATTTTGCCACACATGTAGATTATGCGTCAAATATATTCACGTAAACTACGTGTGTGTCAAAAAAATACACGCAAGACAGAAAATGGGGCGCAAAGGGGACAGGAAGTGGTATAATAGGAAATCCTGTTTACAGACATGGTACAGTGGGTGTACTTTCACTTTGCAGTCTTTGATTTTTCTTGACTGTGTGGCTGTGTGTTGGTTGTGCTCTCTTGTGGATTATGTATATTGTATCTTGTGTGGTCTATCCATTGTCGGTGTATCCTTATTGTATATTGTACCTGTGTAAGTGTTTTTGTGTATTTTTTTGTTGTCTGAATTGTATTTGTAATGTCAGGTGTCTGTTTGGGGGTTAGATTGGTTGGGTCTGTAATTTGTGTTTGTAAGTTCCTTTTTTCAAATTTTGTTTCCTTTATTTTTCATTTTCTTGTTGAAATACTGTACCATGTCGGGAAGGGCAAGGCTGAGCTGCATGGGTGAGGAGGAGCTTGGGGCATTTGTGTGGCTGGTGAGCCACTTTCTTCCAATGATGCTGGACAAAGGGGGCCATGTGATACCCCTGCAAGGTGGCTGCGTTGGGCGAAAGTGCTCTTCCACCTGAAATGAGTCTTCAACACCTACCAGAACGAGCACCAGCTGAAGCATCGCTGGGCTGACCTGGTGGCACGAGAACAGGACCTGCTGGACCACCTGGGTGTGGTGATTGGTGGCCCTGTTGGTGAGTATTACATTGACAAATGTGTACAGTAGAATGCTCCTGAGTGACAGTAGCAGATGTCTTGATGTGCAAGTTGAACAAACTGTTAGTGTACCAGTACTAAGAGGTATTACACATTTTTATACAATACATATTAACAATGCAGGTCATAGTTTTGTTGAGTCATGTCCAATTATTATTCAGGGCCATATGTACCAAGCTATTTATAACTTTCACAAACGGCATCGTTTACTGAATTTTAGTCTTTACGTCAGGACAAATATTCATTCAAATGCACAACCCAAAATTTGCAATTCTGCTATAACATTACACAATCACAAAACAGGGTTTTATAGTGGCAGTTAGGATTAGGCGTTCCTATCCTATTATCGAGTCGCAGGCGGCTATTTGCTTTTTTTCCCTTGGGCACAAATGCTGGCACTAAGCAATTGCAGTTACCATCCGTTTCAAATTGGTGCTAATCCATTTGCAAAAGGGGAGGGATCCCCATGGGATCCCTTCCTCTTTGTGAATGCATGGCCAAATTCTTTTTCTGAGCATGAAGTTGTGCCATGAACCACAGACTGCTTCAAAAAAAATGTTTCAGTAATAAAATAGGCTTTTAAAATACTTTCTGTTCACCCCTGCTGAAATAAGGCTGCGATTAAACAAATATTTACATCCCAATATGAAAGCAGTCACAGACATGGTGGTCTGCTGAGCTCAGCAGGCCAGCATCCATGTAAGTGTTGCCATTCACAAGGGGTTTGCAAAATGAGACCTACCTCATCATTATTCAACAGGTAGGTCATTTGCTACCCCATTTTTGAATTGCAAACAGTGTCATTTTGAGTGTTCTACCTCTGATCATCCAACTTGCTAATTGCTAGTTGTTAAGTCTCGCAATGTGTGAATCCCAAAACCTGATAGAGGTACATATGGCCCTGAGTGACACATTTCAGGTTCAATGACTACACCTGTGCCCATGCATTCTGTCAATGATGATCATCTAAGACACTGTCAGCATACCATATTTCACAGGTTTGGGAAAGCAAAGTGGGCTATCCATGTTTAGTGCTACATTGTCATCATTATAGACACATGATCCCTGCCATCGTGTTGGCAGAAAGGGCAAATATGGCTTAGGGGACACTGCCAATTGGGCATTTGTTACCTACAAACAACTGTGCCACATCTGTTATGGACCACTAAATGCACAATAATTGCTGACTGAAAATGTACCCACATTTCCACCACACAGTTAATCATTGTCCCTTGATGCACAAGCCACAATACCTGAGTTACTTGTATTGCAGTGCACCATGGAAGTGCCATTGCAATTGTCACCCAATTACAAGTCATGACATGGAGTACCATATGAAATGGATTAGTCACTAAACATTGTAGTCAGGTTTAGCACCACATGATTGTTAGGCCTAGTGCATGTGTGCATATGTTTGTCTATCACTTACTGGAGTATCAGTGTCAATGCAAGTTTGCAGTGGTATGTCTGTTGGCGTGTCTACATGCCTGATCTGCAGCTCACTCATATAAAATGTCACAAACTGTGATATGTTGTCCCCGCATTTGTACAGTGATCAGACATCAAGCACACATCTCCTTTCTATGTCTTACAGGTGGACCTGCCCCCTATAACATCGGGGAAGTGGCTCGAGTTGAGGACCGAGACGTATCCAGTAAGTGTGAAAATGTCTGACCTGTGTTGTGATTGTAGCTGTTGTGTGATTAACTCTTGTGTGTTGCACTCATTGCAAGATATAATGAGCTGGCACGTGATCTGATAAATGACTTGACTGGATCTTGATATAGTGTTCCATGGAAGGGTTAGACATTCACAGGCAGAGAGTCATATTTTGGGAGTCTTGTGTTATGCAATAGGCAGCAGCATGTGAACAAGGTGATACCTCACTACTAGTCGGCAGGCCTCCTGACATGTGTTCCACTCACTAAATCCATGTACAGATGGACATGGCTTCGTAGTTGTCCTTGACAGTTATGATGATGTATTGCATGCCCATCCCCCCTGAGGCACAGGGGTAGGGTTAGAACACATATGTAGATAGGTCTGATGGTCACAGTGTAGATGACAGACATCTAATTCAAGCATGCATGTGTCCCAAACAACACTGACTCCTTATGATTAGGAACGGCATACCATCCTGCCAATTACATATACAAATCACAGGTCTTGTGTGCCTTGAAGTTGATCCAGATGATAGGGATTAGTCGACCTGGCCCATGTTAAGTACTTGCAGCATTTGCATTGTGACACATTGCACTACATATATGCACAGATCTGTTTATTTGGTACACACCTTGTTGTGCTTTGCTGTGCTGTTAAATACTTGATGGTTAGGCCATGTTGCCATGTCATTCCTCAGGGACAATGTATCATCTGTACTGTGATTTGGACTGCATGTGCAAGTTGAGGGAGAGTGTTTGATTATCATCTGTACATACATCACACAATGATGACATTAATGGTTGCCTGTCTCATTTCTACAGCTTCCAACATGAATGTTGTTGAGATAAGGGAGTTCCAGAGGTGGGCAGTGAGATACAGGCATATCTTGGATGTGGAGTCTGGGTTCAGGATGATGGCAAGACGCTATTGTAGGGAGAGAGCCACAGGAGCAATGCAGGCTTTCAGCCAAGGGGGGCCGGCATTGGCAACAGCAGGTGTCGCCGCCGCCACTACTGCAGGCAGTGACCCTGTAGCCACTAGTACATCAGCCCCACCCTCAACCTCGGGAGCTACAGCAACAGCAACAGCACCTGCTGCACCTTCACTTCTAGCACCCCGAGCATGGCACCTGCAGGAGCGTCAACATCAGGGACACAGACCACCACAGCATCTGATTTGGACATGGGCACAATCAGGCAGCTACAGAGGGACATGAGAAAGATCCTGAGGAAAATTGACGCCCTTCAGCTGGATGTGGATCGGAATAGCCAGAGGCTAAAATCTATTAAGTAAACTCTCAAGATGGCAAACCTCTGAATTGCTGCATTGCCTCACCCCTAATTACGTTCCATCCCTCCTCTTTCCTTATCCTGTTTATTTGTGGGTTTAGGGTGTTTATTGATAGGTTAGAGTAGGCTATTACTTTTCAATAGGATATGTTGGTTGAGGGGTAGGGGGTTATATCATTACATGTTAGTTTATGGGTCGGTGGGTGGGAGTTGATGTTGGGGCTTTGTGTATTCTGATAAAAATATAAAAAAATATATATAACATTTAAAAAAATAAAATTTTTGTTATTTGTTTAGTATTGGTTAGTATCTGTTTAGGTTAGTATATGTTGTCCTACAAGTGTCCCCTCATATAAAAGGGGGTGGGGGTGAATGTTTAGAGTGTTTAGTTAAATGTGGTAAGTAAGTTTAGCATAGGGTATTTAGGGCCAGTTGTGGGTAATGTATAGTTAGGCTAGGTTAGGTTAGTATAGGTGTGGGGCATAGTTTTAAGTTCACTTTTATACATATTTATTACATTTTTAGGTACTCCTTTATGGCATTTGTCATATGCTTCAGGATCTGGGTCTTTACAGTGCCAAATTTGTGTTGGCCTGTGTATTCCATCCTGCATCCACATCCCACTCTTGACAGGTTAATTCCCGCTTCCAACTGAGCTGTCACATTGACAGCTACAACAAAGCTATATCTCTGTGCATCTGCCATACATTGTATCCACCACTCAAGGTGACTATGGTACCCAAGTATTGGACAGGTAGGTGTGATTTTAAAACTGTCATCGTTAGGGTCCTATGTTGGAATCTTGGGCACTGTGGAACATCTGCCTGCAGTCTGATGTTTATGTGAACCCTGATAAACTGAGTGTTGTCAATTTCTGATGAGGTTAAGTATACAAAATGTATGCCTATGGGTTTTAATTGTACTCCCAGCTGACGTTATCGGCCAAACACTATTAAACAGCCATTCCTGCTGTATGTTGTGGGTGTGGAATGTATGTTTTAAGTCAAATGTCACAAACACAATGATTGTCTTGTAGGGGATGTGGCCAGCATTGAGTTTAATCTTGTAGATACCTTGGTCCTGATATATAGTATTTTTTGGACAGCATTTCCCTCACTTTTTAACCCAACAGAAGCAGACACTTACCAATTACAATGATAATTTTTACATTTGTGCAGCTTTTACTTCAGAAATGAGCAACAGGCAACACAGATGATTTAAGAATCCTGACCCTTGTGCATAAATATCTGCCTACATTATTTCTGCCCTCTGGTATTGACACTCTGTGACCATTAACATGTTATATGAATCACCAATCTCCAGCAACATAGATGTGTCACATTACACAGAGACAAAGTAGTTGTGTAAGTTCTGTTTATTTTAAAGTGCTGTAGTGCAATATTTACATAGTCCAGGTTTGTGAGCCCATTAGTATAAAGCATTCTATTGTGATGCAACACAAATGCAAGCTTGAGGGACATGTCATTTGACATGCTAAGATGAAGTGTCATTCAGTGCAGAGGAACGTGAATTGCCATTTGGGTAGTGAGAGACAACTGCAGTCCATAGTGGTAAGATTAACAGTATGTGGGTGAAGAGTGCATGTCACCAACTGTGGCAACACTGGCATGTTGTCAAGTACAGGGCAAAAGGAAAAACAGTGTCCACGTGACATGGGCTGGTGCTACCAGGTACTTCTAAGGGTGAAGGTGATCTGTTCCACATCTTCATCCTCTGATGTGTGAGTTGTCTCCTCTGCCCTTGATGGTGGCGGTGGTGGATTTGAGGGGGCAACACATATATAGTGGTTGGAGAAGTGGACTCCAAATTCCCGGAAGCTGCCATCTGTGTAACTAGATATGGCATAACTGCAGCAAAGAGGAGCTACTGATTATTGAATATGGCAGAAACATCCCTGTGGTAGGCAGCCATGTCTGCCCCGAGGGAGTCCAGCTTGTTGTCATGCATGCAGCTGCAAGATTGTAAGGGCAGGTGTTGTTGCAACTCCCTCACACACTGTTGGACTCCTTGCAGTTGTGATAGGGTAAGTTGTATGGCTGCTGACTGTTCTGCAGATGTCATCATGCACTTGCGCATCCTCTCAAGGCTGGGTGCCATAGTTTGCATCCCCACCTGCACCTCCTTGGCCAACTCCCGCTGTACTCCCACAACTGTCCTCTCAAAGGTGGTCCCAGTGTCATCAGAGTCCTCAGCTGTGTTTGAGCTAGCAGGTCATCCAATTGTGGTGCTGGGTCCTCTGGGATGGCTGCTACATGTGTGCTCCTTCTTGCAACTGGAGGTGGTGTCTGGAGGGTTCCCAGGACATCATGGAGGGTTTCCTGGCTGATGGTACTCAGCTTGTCATCCATGTCATCAGTGTAGTCCAGGACAGGCAGATCCACAGGAAAGCCATCGCTCTCTGCAATGAGATATTGTACAATTAGTGTGTCTGTGTTGTGGCAGTTGTAATGTGACGTCACTGACCTCCAATTGGTGGTACGTTGTAATCTTGTTTCCCATGCATTGTTCCTGTCATTCATGTTTGCAGTCTCTTAGGCCTATGCCCCACCTACATGTCACATGTAGTGTGGGCAGTTTGGGGATTTGTCTGCGTCACATCTTCTAGGTGAGGTTTCTGTCCAAATTGTGGCTTGCCACCTTTTTGTCCTAATCAACCTCCCTCTGCTACCATTAGCATGGTGAGGCATTGCAATGCTTGTTGGGGTGCTGATGCCACATGCACCACAGATATAAATTTGGCCATGTCCCAGACTATCATTTGTCACAGGCACCTATACGGTGCTGACACCTAGCACCATACCATGTATTGAATTTCCATGAAACAATACAGGTGTCACCATTGGTAGTTACTCATGTTTATGTTTGCGTATGTGTGCTACATTGTATTGCACTTATGGGCCATGACAGAGTTCCATTTTCTCTTATGACTGTGCAGATGTGTTTTCCTAGCTACACGCATATGTCCTCCCCCTTAATGCAGTTGTCTAAGCACTATAACACCAGAGATGTTACATGGTGGCTGTAACAGGGTCGAGGATGCCCTGTTCTTGAAATGCGACCCTAGATCGTTCGACCGGTACCCCGGGGGCACCAAGGAAAGAAGGGAAAACGAGACGACGTCAGTAGACCTGGATATCCGGGTAACAACAACAAACACTGAAAAGGGACTTGGGAATCGGACGCCGGACGGGACAGGAGAACGCAGAAGAGAGACACAGGACCCAAACCAGGAAGAGACAAGGACATCGAAGGAAAGACGTAAACCAAAACAACGAAAAACTGACGCAGGAGAATGACAGAGGACCTATCTGAGGCCAGCACCAAGCCGACTGGGGATACGACAAGGCCAGGAGAAACGGACCCTGCAACGGTCAGCCAGACGTCAGGTGAACACTCCAGCCACATCCCTGGAGGGACAGGGCTATCGCAGGTACGTACCTGCTTGCAAAAGCCATTAACATATTTCAGCAGTAACAGCGGGAAGCGGGAGGTGAAGGGATCGCAGTGAAAAGGCAAGAAAGAGAGAAAACATAGGGTCGCAAAGCACGTGAGATCCTATGTGACTACAAGCCGACCACTCTCAGAGATAGTGGGGCTAATATATATTGTGTTGTGTTTTTTTTTTCTCTCTTCTTTCTAACCCTCACAAAGCACCAACAAGGAACACAAACAGTGTACCAATAAATAAACCGTGAGTCAGACCTTAGGGGAAAGTGTGCACTCTTCAAGAGACACTGGAATCCCTGGTGAAAATACTGGTATGAACCACTATTTTTTTTTTCTTTCTTTTCACTTTTTCCCCACCAATCCGCACCTTCTCTTACTAACCCTGATAGAATAGAGTGAGACCAACCACTTACCTCTTTCTTCATCTTTCTTTTCCTCGGGCTGACGGATTTCAACTGACGCTTCCTGACACCGATGAGTCTCGAGCCAAAGGGAACATCCTGCAAAGAAAAGAAAAGAAACAAATCAGAATAGAAGAGTCCAAAGAAGAAGAAAGGAAAAGAAAAAGGGGAAAATACATACTTCCTTGAAAGACACTTAAACCAATAAATTAAGTTCTATGGTTAATAAAAGGACATCATTACAACCGTATTGAGATTCCAGTCAGTCATTTATATCTCCTCTCCGACAAAGAGGTCCCACAGCCTCTACAGTGGCATTGCAGCTATTGTGACACAGGTGCCAGGGTAGACCTTGGAATGTGCAGCATGGGTAGTAGTGGCAAGTGTTGTCAATGGTAAATGCGGCTTGTACCAATGGCCTGAGACTGGGCCTTGTCCCCTAGCTTACATTCTGACAGTACCAGCTGTCCTGTGACAGCAGCTCAGTTTTAGGTTCTTCCCTACCCTCTTGGTCTTCTTTCACATTTCCAGCAGCCTTGGCATGGTGGTGTACCCCCATGCAAAGGTTGTTGGTGTTGTGCTGTGCACCTGGATGCCCCTGCACAGCCCATGCACCCTTGCCGTGCCACTGTGCCCTTTCCACTGCCTGATTTTCAGGGCTGACCTACATTGTTCAGTAGGTATGTGGCTCCCCCTTCTTGTACTTGACATTTAGGCATCGTTGTCCCCCATGTAACTTACCCTGCAGATGTGTTGTTTCCTGGTAGTCTGCACTGTCCTGTCCTGTGATTCCTGTGACGATCTCCTCCGGGATGAGGGCTGCAACCATCTCCTCCATCTCATCCAGGTCCTCTTGCGGTGCTGGACTCCCACCTCAGCTCTCCAGTGCTGCCTTCCTGTTCTTTGCCTTTTTCTCCTTTGTCCTGCGCTTGCAGTCATGCCAGCATTTCTTACACTTGGTGACAGTTCTCCTGACCTCTGCCACACTGTTCATCTTGTCCACAATTTGTTGCCAAATTGCCTCTCTCCTCCCAATTGGCAATTTAGAGATGATGAATAATTGATTCTGGTGTTCCATCACCTTCATGACCAAAAATGTCATGTTCCTCTGCACTGAAGCAACACTTCCTCTTCTTCTTGTCTCTCCCCTGCGTCTTGTCTGTGTCTTCCTGGCTGGTTCCTGGTTGATTGAGGTCTCCCTGGGGTCTCTCCTGGCTTCTGGGATCCATTTTGATGCGTCTAGTGCTGTTTGCTGCATTTGCATCACTTTTTGAGGCAATTGTGGTGATAAATGGCGCCTATCCGTTCTGCAACGTTTTCCATGTCGCAAACCGGATAAGTCATTTTTCCTGCATTAACATCATTTTGTCTTGTGGCGAGGCACAATGGTTAGTGTAAAAAAAATGACTCTAACCTGTTCTTAGCACCACTGTGCGTCAAAGTATAAATTTGACGCATGGGTGGCATTAAGAAATGGCGTTACCCTGCATTAACATTTTTGACGCGAACTGCATTAGCGCAGTTCGGCATCAAAAATGATAAATCTGGCCCTTAGTTTGAATACCATTGCCAACAATGGTGACCTCTACATCTAGAAATTCAACCTTCTCCCTGCTGATGTTCGTAGTGAATTCCACGTTCAAAATATTCACCCTGAGTTTATTAACAAACTCTGTAGCAGAATTCTCAGTGCCCTTCCACATGATGAATAGATCGTCTAGGTAACGTAGCCATAATATTGGCCCGTACATGTCCTCAAATGTATCAGGGTCCATGGACACCTGCTGCTCCCACCAGCCAAGAAACATACACATGAAACTGGGAGCGAAGCAGGTGACCATCGCAGTCCCGAAAACATTGTTTGTACAAGGTACCATTGAACATAAAAATGTTATTGGTCAAACAGTAACAAATCGTATGTTTCAACATCTTGGTATGCTCCAAAATCTTAGGTGTCTGGCTTTTATAAAATGCTTGCACACCATGATACTTGCTTCATGATCAATAATAGTGTAGAGAGAATTTACATCTAAGGTAATCAGCAAAAAAAACATCATTCCATATAGCATTTGTCATCACTCAGCTCAACTCAATCCAAAATTGTGGAATAAGAGAAACGTATCCCAGGACCAGTTTGAGGGTATTAGAGAGTTATCCACTAACAAAAATAACGATAATATTTTTTTTGTTCATTGGTACTTTATAAAAACAATGTCTCAGGACTGCTATGGGCCCTAAGTAAATCAAACTCACGTCCCCACCATGCACAGTTAGCTGATCAATAATTTTACTGCAGATGTTACAGTGACATTATCAATGATGTTATCAATAATGTCATGAGTGCTGACATTTGTGCAGTAATTAGCAGTGCATGGAGAGGGCTTGAGTTATAGTTTCTTGATATAACTCTAACTATAGCTTGTGAATTTCTATCGTTTTTTACGTTTAAAATGTGAGCCTAACTATAATGTCCCTGTAACCTTCGGATTTTTAAGTGACTTCCTATGTTTTTTTCAGTTCTACTTCCCTAATTATAACGTTCCTGTACACTTAGTTTTTTTCAGTGAATTTCTATGTTTTTTTAATGTAATGTAATTTTCATTAGTATACGTTAATCTAATCAATGCTATGCACGGCCTTCAACCATGTGTGGTGGTGGTAGTAGGCCGCAGGACCTTGGCCCAACCCTGTGGCCAACCCCCTAACCAGCCAACCCAACGCTGCACACACCTCTTTGGTCATGTGCGGCTGGAGTTGGCTGCAGCATATCTCTCTGGGTGGGAGAATAGGTGAAAGAGAGAGTATCTGGGGCTGAGAGTGGCTATGAGAGTGTCTGTCTGGGTGGGAGAGTGGGGGCATCAGTGTCTCAGTGGGTGCGTCAGTGTCTGTGTGGGTCTGTGAGTGGGTGTGTGGAGGTTTCAGTGAGACAGTGAGTGGGTGAATGAGTGGGCCTGTGAGTGGGTATGTGACTGCCTGATTCAGTCTGTGAGTGGGTGCATGAGGGTGAGAGTGGGGCTGTGAATGGGTGTACGAGGGTCTGAGTGGGGCTGTGAGTGGGTGCATGAGTGTTTGAGTGGGTCTGTGAGTGGGTACACAAGAAACTGAGTGTGTCTGTGAGTGGGAGAAAGGTTCTAAAAGAGAAACTGTGAGAGAGAGAAAGAAAGTGAGAGAAAGAGTGATTTTTTTATGGTTTGGTGAATGATATACTTTTGATGAAGTATTTTTAGACAAATTGAAAATAAAAATTTATTTGTCAATTAAAAAGAGTGAGATCACTTTTTAGAATAAACCTTAAACTTTTAACATTTTAAAGAAATTAAAATAGGGAAATTACCACAGACTCACCTGGACTAGAACCCTCAATTTTCATTAGAAGGGTTTGTGATGATGTTATGCTACAGATGACTTTTAATAGAATGTGTCTAGACGTACCTATGACAATAAACCTTAACATTTTAATAGGGAAGAGATGTATTAACAGTCAAAACACTGGTAAATTAACACACTGCAGTGCAATTCTAGGATTTGAACCATCAGCCTAGAGAATGACAGTCCAAGACCATGACCATTAGGCCAGAGGTCACTCTAGTCGGATGTGCATTAAAATGGAACTCTAACATTCAAAGCAAACGTCTTGCTACTCTGACTTTTTTAAGTCAGTGCAAGAAAAGACAATTACAATGACCATCTCTCTCTTCCCATTATAGGCACCCTCAGTCTTAGATTGCTTCCCACAACCTGTTGGAGCCCACATTGATCCCACAAGCAAGGAGCTGCTTTTAATAGCAGCTACTTGCTTTTGGGAGCAATGTTTTCATTTGTCTTCTCTGTACACATATTTGCATGCAGGGAAGACAGATGAAAACTCCACTTTCTGCAATTGAGAGCTGTTTGACAGCTTTCTTTGGAAGAAATCAGACTATGGCCCTCATTATGACATTGGTGGTAAATGCCACCTACCGCCACGCTGACGGCCGCCAACTTACCATCCCGGTGGCAAATATCCGTTCGCCATAATATGACACACACTCACCAATCTGACAGAATACAGCCACATACACAAATCCACCAGCCCAAAGGTCAGTGCTAAACTGGTAGTCCCAAAACCCATACCATTACGTCAACAAAACAACGCCCACCACATTATGACCCATGAATCACCATGGCGGACATTCAATGGCGGTAAACCAATGGCAGTACATACTGCCACGCTCAGAATGGACACCCACATACAAAACAGCACCACATTGGCCAATATGAAAAACACACACCTGACACCCATACACAAACAACACCCACACCACTATAAAACACACACCCATATTACCCACAACACTTTACAAATACAAATCATTGCCACCAGACTGACACCAAGACCACTTAGACAACTAGACACACACCACTTACACCCATACATCCCTCACGCACCTCGCTTTACACACCCCAAAACATTATTTAACACACTCTCACCAACACACACCACACAACACCCATGTCCCAACAAAGGCACCCCTGTTTCACTGAGGAGGAGTTAAGGGTCATGGTGGAGGAAATTGTCAGGGTAGAGCCACAGCTGTTTGGAGCACAGGTACAGCAGTTATCCATTGCAAGGAAGATGGAACTATGGCGTAAGATCAGGGACAGGGTGAGTGCTGTGGGACAGCATCCAAGAACAAGGGACAACATCAGTAAGAGGTGGAACGACCTACGGGGGAAGGTACATTCCATTGCAGCAAGGTACCAGCTCGCCATACAGAGGACTGGTGGTGGACCCCTACCTCCTCCCCCACAGCTCACAGCATGAGAGGAGCAAGTACTAGCAATACTGCATCCTGAGGGACTTGCTGGAGTAGCCGGAGGACTGGACACTGGTAAGTCAATATTTACTACCTGTCACCCCCATACCTAAATGCCATCTCACACCGTCACCCTCACTCACGTCACTCCACTCCATCCCACACACTGCACATACACATCTGACTAAACCCAATGCCAAGCCCTGCATGCTATACCAATGCTTGAGCAGCCCTCTCAGCTGAGCATGAAAACCATCACTAAAGCATGCACAGCATAGATAAACGAACAATCCCACAATACATCACCATACACAAGCAAAAGGTGGCAGGGCAACACCAACGATAAAGGGGAAGACAGGAGTGTACAAATATCATACACATGAAGCATAATACATCACTTTCATCCCCACAGGTACCCCAGCCAATTTCAGTGGAGAGGAGGTGCCATGACTATCCAGTCCCCCAACAGAAGATGCCCCCACTGATGACAGTGACTCTGGACTTCTGGATCTGGATGACCTTTCTGGCCCATCAGGGACCACTGGACAGCCGGTCTCCCAAGCCCACTCACAGACTACCACAGAGCCTACCCCATCAGGATCCAACACCACAGCACCCATCCAGTGTACCCACACCTCTGTCCCTAGGACACGTCAATCAGCAGTGTGTCCACCTGTACAGGGACCTCAGTACACACCTCATACCTAAGACAATCAGTGACGTGGAGTCAGTGGCAGTGGGCACACTGTCCAGGGGACAGAGGCACAGGCCAACAGGGACACTTTGAGGACTGCTGTGCACGATGGGGAGGACAGGACCAGGGAACTGACCCTCCAGGAGGCACTCTCCGAGATCCTGGGAGCCTACCAACATTCCCAGGATATGATTGGCCAGATCCTTGACAACGTGCAGGAGAACAGGTGGATGCAGTAGGGACAGTATCAGGGGATCACAGAGGGCTTGCAGGCCATTAAAACCACCCTGATCCCCATAGCAGGGGTGCTAGTACATATGGCCAACATCTTGAGGGAGGCAGCAGCACACTAGCGGGCACCTAACACTACCCAGTCCATTGACCAGCCCTCCACCTCTTCTTCTACTAGTGGCCAGGGGGCCCCGCCACAGGACCCACAGGCCACCTGCACCCCTCCCCCTGCAGAAGGTGAACCACCCCGCAAACGTTCCCTGCGACCCAGACAGAAGCCAGAGACACTTGTCAAGATCACTGGCAGGAAATGAGACTCTCCTGATTGTCTCCCTTGTGTCCCACTCAGCCACCTTGTCCACCTTGAAGTGCCATTGCTCCCATTCCTATTGTCTGTTGGCAGTGTACATGTTGTGCACTGGCCTATGTGTGTGCCAATGGTGATGGAAACAGATATGGTGGGCCATTTGTGTGACAGGCTAGACTGTTTGTTTAATGGTGTTTTCCTGTCTGTATTGCCTCTGCAGGTCAGCACCCATCAACAGAAGGGAATATGGTGTGCCATTGCCAAGGACGTGCGGACCCTGGGGGGTCTATGGCAGACGGATCACCCATGTCAGAAACGGTGGGAGGACCTGAGACGCTGGGCACGGAAGACCACAGAGGCCCAGCTGGGGATTGCCTCCCATTGAGGAAGCAGTGTCCGTCAGACCCTGACCCCCCTGTTTGCCCGCATACTGGCTTGTGGCCTACCCTGAGCTGGATGGACCCTTGAGGGAATCACAGCAGCCACAAGGGGGTGAGTACAGTGGGTATCATTACATATTTTGGCAGGTGGGGTGGTATCTGGGTGGTGGATGTGTGTTAGTGGGGGCACCCAAGGCTAGGCCAGACATTGCAGCATGGGTCATCTGAAGGGTAATGGGTGTACGGCAAATACAGGTAACCTATCTTGTCAGCAGTCCATTTCAGGCAGGGAATGATGGTTCCCAGGAGTGCTGCAGTTGGCGGTGTGTGCTCCTCATCTTGCCTTAGTGACTAGCCACATCACTGGTAGTGCAATGCATAGTACTTAAGCCTGTTCCCTGTGTGTGACGGTGATGTGTATGCCAACTGTGGTGTTGGTGCAGTAATTGACTCAGTGTATCCTTTGTCTCTCTCTCTCCCCCTTTCTTGTTTTGTCATCCTGTCCTTGTGTGCATTAGCATCATCTGGCAGAGGAGCAGGGTCACTGGCGACAGAGGGAACTGCATCCCACAACAACATCTACTGCCTCCACTGTCTCCCCTTCCTCCTCCTCCTCCACCACCTCCCTCCCAGTCAAGTCCACACTCACACCTGCATGCACTACATCAACATCCACTACCAGCATCACCACACCAAGCAGAACACACACCTCACTGGCAGACACCTCCGTAACAGCCATGTACGCGTATCCTCTGTCCTCTTTTACCCTGTCTGTCTCCCCTCCTAAAGGACACAAACGCAAGCACTCACACATCCAACAGCCATCCACCTCACATAAGCATACAGCCCATGCACCTGCACCCAAATCCAGGAGACTTACACCTCCAACAACCACTCCCTTAACCTCCACTCACATTATTCCTCGCTCCTCCCACCCCAATGTCCATAAAAAGCTTTTCCTTTCCCAACTTGACCTCTTCCCTCCCCCCCCTGTATGAGCAGGGTACCAAGGACACAGCCCAACACCTCAGCCAAGCAGTCCACCGGGACAGTGGTAGCACCACCTACTTGTGGTTGTAAGGACACCACACCTCCATCGAAGAAGGGTAAGGAGCCTGCACCACCGGGCAAGAACGGGAAGGAGCCTGCACCACCCAGCAAGAAGTGGAACGAGTCTGCACCACCAGGCAAGTAGGAGCCTGCACCACCAGGCAGGAACAGGAAGAGCCCATCCACCCCTGCCAGGAAGGGTAAGGGATCCATGCCCCATGTACTGGAGGAGATGAAGCCCTCTATTCCACCACCACCAGCTGTCACGGGGTCCCCACCGCCAGCTGATGAATTGCAGCCATCAGAAAATACAGAGGAACCCAGGAGGATCCTCCATCCACCACCACACTGCAGCCATTCAAAAGTGCGGAGGCAGCCCAGGAGGCTCATCCATCCACCACTACACTGCAGCCGTCACTGCCAGTGGATTCCATGTCGGCCACACTCCAGGGGGTGCTGTACGAGTTGCCCCCTCCTGAACCAGTGGGGTAGTCACCCACCTGAGAGACTGTGGCCTTGCACTCTTCAGGACAGAGCAATGGGCAAATTGCCCCATCCAGAAGCAGTGGGCAAGTCACCCACTCCAGAGACTGTGGCCTTGCACTCCCCAGGACAGAGCAATGGGCAAGTTGCCCCCTCAAGAAGCAGTGATAACATCACCCACTGCAGATTCTGTGGCCTTGTGCTCCTCAGGACAGAGCAATGGGCAAGTTGCCCCCTCCAGAACCAGTGGGAAAGTCACCCACCTGAGGAACTGTGGCTTTGCACTGCCCAGGACAGAGTAATGGGCAAGTTGTCCCGTCCAGAACCAGTGGGGTAGTCATCCACCTGAGAGACTGTGGCCTTTCACTCCCCAGGACAGAGCAATGGGCAAGTTGCGCCCTCCAGAAGCAGTGGGAAAGTCACTCACTCCAGAGACTGTGGCCTTGCACTCCCCAGGACAAAGCAATGGGAATGATGCCCCCTCCAGAACCAGTGGGAAAGTCACCCACCTGAGAGACTGTGGTCTTACTCTCCCCAGGACAGAGCAATGGGCATAGAGCCCCTTCCAGAACCAGTGGGCTTGTTCCTGCATCCGGCTGAGGTGCTCCTTCCCCCCTGAGGTGCCTGCCTATTTCCAAACTGCTTCCCCTGCACTGTACTATCCTGATGTGGTCAGGATTCGAGTTGGGCCTGAGACTGCGCCCTGTGGCCATGTGGCCCCTTTAAAATTGGACTGGTCAGTGTCCCTCTCTGTACGTGTGTACATATCTGTTTCATTGACAAATAAAATTAGTTATTTTGATGTTGATCTGATTACAATCACTTTCGTCCATTGCTGTTGTCCTTGCATTATTCTGCAGTTTTTTGGGAACAAATTGTTGTTCGTGTGCAGCTGGACGTGTGTGTGGTGTGTGTGTGTCTGGTGTGTGTTGTGCGTGTCTGTGTCACTCTCGTTTTCCTCCCACCCTCCCTTGTGTGCTAGGCGGCTGTACTCACCATCATCCAAGTGGAGCATTACGTGGAAGATCATCTGAAAGACTTGCAGTTCGGGTTCCATGGTGGCGTTGTTCTTCCCTGTGTCTCCGATGGTGAGTTCTTTCTCTTCAGTGATGCGTTTCCCCCAGGGTTTTGATGGTGTTTGTACCGCCCCACAAACGGTGGCGGAGTAATGTGTCTTATTATGGTGGACGGTACTTTGTCTTCCGCCTGGCTGTTGTTGGCTACAGCCATGGTGAGTGTGGTTTCCACCCTGGCGGTTGGTGTGGTTCATTGGCTGTCTATGGGATTTATCACCGCCATGGTCATCATGTGGCAGTACTTACTGACAGCCTGTTGGCAGTATTGCCGCCACTTTATCACCCAGGGCCATAATGAGGGCCTATGTTTGCTTTTGCTTGGAGTGAGCTGTCAAAGCTCCCACCAAGCAGAAGCAAACAACTATGTCCCTGGGATGGCAACCTGGAACATAGCAGGAGCTGCCCTTGGGGGGTGGCAATCCCTGGGCCATCTGTGGCTCCTTGAGGGGAGCTGTATGGACACCTTCTAATGATCTTTTCCTGGGAAAGTGGTGGTCACTTGGGTAGGGGGTCTGAAATGGACCCCTTTAACTTTTTTTATTGTTGCCCTGGGGGGTGGTGGTCCCTGGGGCTGCTGGGGTATGCTCGCCTCCCGCACTGTATAAATTCATAGCCCTGGGGCACTAGTGGTCCCCAGGGCTGTGGGGTAGGCAGGGAAGCTCCCCGTTACAATGCTTAAGTGCCCTGGGGAGGTGGAGTCCATGGTGCTGCAGTGGTCACATGGGCCACACATCTCAAATTAGTTTGAAGCACCAGGGAGGTGGCATCTCCAGGGTTGGGGGGGCCAGGTGGCCACCCACATACATAATTTTTATTTCCCCATGGAGCTGATGGTCCCTAGGGGAAGTAAGGGGGGCCGGCACGTCTCCCTCCATTTAAATGGGAATGCCCCATGGATATTGCCCAGTTGAGGGCTCATTAAAAAATATGCACGGGAACCCACCCTTGTTTTTTTTTTTTTTTTTTTTACATTTTTGGGAGATCCATGGATCTGCCACAAATCACGATGATTTTTAAAAGAAAATGCTTTCTAGTTCAGCACCAGAGCTAAGGGGTGAGGGTGACTCTATCCTTGCCCTTTTTTTTTTTTTTGCACTTTGTTCTGGGACTCAGCTGAAGCTGAGGGCCAACATGACTGCCAACACTTCATTGTTGAAGTGTTGACAGCCAGTCAGATCTCAGCACGAGATCGGGAGGGTTTTCAAAGCCTTGAGGTCCCTATATATAAAATGTGGATTTTCTCCAATTACTCAACAGCTACTGAATGGATTCACACCAAATAACTAAAAGCTCTCTCTGGACCAAGAGCTACCTTTCTGCTAAATTTTATATAATTCTGTCCAATAATTTGGGCTGTAGGCATGTCTAATGAGTCCATGGGAATTAACAGGGGAAACATACATTTTTTTAACCCCCTTTTTCTTGGTCCTCACTTGATGGATCATCCAGAAACTTTCCATGAACAATATGACCCTAGAGCGCACTTTTAAAAAAAGTTTCATGAAGATTCGTCAATAATTTGTTGATGCCAAACATATAGGCAAGATTGAAAACTGTTTTTTCTATGGAAATCAGGTCCTCACTATAATTACCTGCTGACTAACACCGCTAGGTAGTTATAGTTAGGTCCTATTTTCTATAGAAAAAGCATTATTCGTTTTGCTAATAACTTCAGCCCAGTTTGATGAATCTTCGTGAAATTTTCCAAGAGAATATGACATTCACTCCAGGTGCTGTCTTCAAAGTTTCTGGGTGAACCGTCAAGCAGGGGCCGAAAGGAGGGGGGGTCCCAAAACGTGTATTCCCCATTTATTTATTTTAAAGGATTTTGAACAGCCACAGCACCAAAATTACTGTTTTTCAAATATGTGGGGGGGGGGGGGGGGTCATGGCCCCTCACTTTCCAGATGCCACCCCCTCCGTGGGGCAAGATATGAAAGTAACTAATAGGGGGTCCTGTTGACCTCCCTGGACCCTGGTGACAACCAACTCTCTGAGGCTGAAAATACATTTAACTAGGGGGTCCATCATTGAAACCCTGCCCCGGGGACCACCCCTTACCTAGGGCTGCACTGAAAGCCATTGGCGCCATTTATAACCCAGGGGACTCCCAGGGCCAGCTCCTGCTACTTCCCAAGGTATCTACCCTCAGGAGGTAGCTATTTGCTTTTGCAAACATAAGTGGGAACTATCAAACAGGAAGCTGCTATTTAAAGCATGTCCCTGCTTTGCGGGAGCAATGCCGGCTCCCGCAGGACATGGGAAGCCAGCTAGGACTGTGGGAGCCTTCAGGCTCCCCCCATGGTCCTGTCACTTTCTCTCTTTCATCAGAATGAAAGAAAGCAAGAAAGAGAGTGTTCTTGCAAAGGTCTCTACATACAATTTCTTCAAAGCGTCATACTAGCAAGATGATTGTTTTGCATGTTATAGTTAAATTTGACACTCATCAGAGCAGACTCATGTCTGGCCTACTGGTGAAGCTCTTAGACTGTATCTAATGGCAGTGTGGCGTGCTTTGAATGTTAAACATTCCTAGTGATGAAACTTTTCTGTTATTGCCATCTTTGGCATGATTGTCATGGAGATGTCTGGACACATCACACTAAAGAGATACCTGTGGCCTACAGGGTAATGTATCAGACCCACACACGTATCGTTGAGGATTCCAGTCTAGGTTTGTTAGTTGTCTTTTCTCAGCTTTAAATTCTTTTCAACTTAAAAAATTTAAGGTACATACAGAAAGATTATCTCATTCTTTTTACTTGTCAAATCATGTTTTTGTATTCTGCAGAACATTTCTAATTGTGACTGGCATGGGGTTGGATGGTTGTAGGCAGTTAGCCTCAGGCCAACCCCCCCTGCACCCAGCCAAAAGGCGTGCGTGGTGTGGGGTTGGGTGGTTATAGGGGGTTGCAGGTCAGGTCTCGCGGCCACTTCCCCCACACTGAAAGCTGTGTATGGCAGTGGTTGGATTAACGTTAAGTTATTAAAAGTACTTTAGATTAAAAAAAAACAGAGTACTTGATATAACTATAACTGCTGAATTTTTATGGTTTTGTATGCTTAAAATGTGAGGCTTATTATAACGCCCCTGTAGCCCTTGTCCTTTTCAACTGAATATATGTATATACACACACACACACATTTATATGCATATTACCTAGTTAGGTAGTTATAGTTAGGACCATGTTTCCATAAAAAAAAAACATTTTTTTATGGTATATATCTTTGCCACCATTTGAAGAATTTTCTGAAAAAAAATGGCCTTGTGATTCTTGTTGCGCATGGAAAGTTTCGGGGTGATCATTCAAGCGCGGGCTGTGAAAAAGGGGGGGGTGGGATGTTGTGTTTCTCATGTGAATTCCCATAGGACCTTTAGACAGTACTTAAGACAGAATCATTGGACGGAATTACATCAAATTTGGCAGAAAGCTAGCTTTCGGTATGCAGATCACGTTTTTGCTTATTTGCTGGAAATCCGTTCAGTAGTTTTTTTAAAAATTAAAGGGAAAATACATTTGTATATCTAGGGCCGCAGATCCTTCACAATGATTTGTGAAAAAAGTATGAGCTTGTGTAGGAAAATGTATTGCTGTGATTGGCTGCCAACACTTCAAACCAGGAAGTGTTGGCAGCCATCTTGGGACTCAGCTTGAGCTGAGTCTCATAAAAAAAAGTGTAAAAAAGGAAAGGGGCCAGTGAACGGACACCCTGAACCATTTAGCTCTGGTGCTGCGTGTCCCAGATGGACCCTGTCAGAGCAAGAAAGCATTTTTTTTTTTAAATGTGAGCCGTAAAATCACATCATCATCACAAATTCACTGGAAAGATTAAAAAAAAAAGACAAGCGTGGGCTCCCATGCTTGTGTTCTAATAAGCCTCTGGGTGGGCCAGGTCCTGGGAGCATTGTTTTTTTTTAAAATGGCGGGCCTTCTGCCCCCCTCAGCCACTGGGACTGTCAACTTCTCATGATAGTATCTAAAACTCATGCAGGGGGGCTGCCCGGCCCCCCAATAACCTAGAGGTTCACCACCTCACTGTGGCTATAATTTAATTCTTTGAGGGAGGCAGCACAGGCCCCCCAGCCCTGGGGACCACCACCTCCCCAGGGCATAACTGAAATACTGTGCAGGGGGCTACATCCCCCAAGCCCTGGGGGCAAAGTGAGAAAAATAGAAAAGGGGTCTGTTTCAGACCCCCTACAGCCCCAGGGACCACCACCTCCCTAGGGCAAAAAATCATTGGCTCCTGCTACATCCTGGGGTGTCCATCGCCAGGACTTAGCTCTTTGCTTTTGCTTTGTGGGACCTTTAACAGCTCCCACCAAGCAAACGCAAATAACGTCTGTATTCTGCATGAGAGAACCTTCAAACATCTCTCACTTGCAGAAAGCAGACTTTTTATTGCTCCTACAAGCAGGGAGCTGCCATTAAAAGCATCTCCTGGCTTGTGGGAGCAATGCCAGCTCCCACAGGATGTGGGGAGCTATGGTCCTGTCACTCTCTGTTTCCCTCTTCAATCCCATAATGCTTAGGAAGAGAGCGGAAGAGATGGTCATTGCAATAGTCTCTCCATGCAAGACTTCAAAAAGTCAGAGTAGCAAGATGATTTCTTCAAATGTTAGAGTTACACTTTAATGCACACCACACTAGAGTGATGTCTGGCCTAATGGTCAAGGTCTTGGACTGTCACTTTGTATGCTCAAGGTTCAAATCTAAGAATTGCATTACAGTTCAAAATGTTTTAGTTGACTGTCATGTGTATTCTGGACACAGCACAGTGAGGAGTCACCTGTGGCAACTCTCACACTGAAAATTGAGGGTTCTAGTCCAGGTCTGTCTATGGTAATTTCCCTGTTTTAATTTGTTTAAAACATTACAAGTTTAAGGTTCATACTAAAAGATGATCTCACTCATTTTGATTGACAAATACATTTTTATTTTGAATTTGTCTAGAAATATTTCCCTCTAAGAATACCATTCACCAAGCCTAAAAAATCACTCTCTCCCTCACACTTTCTTTCTCTCTCTCTCTCTTTCTCGCTCCCTCTCTCTTTCTCTCTCTCTCTCTCAATTTCTCTTTTTCAATCTTTCTCCCACTCACACACCCACTTAGACCCTTACGTATTCACTCACAGACCCACACAGACAATTACCACCTACTTACAGAACCACTCAGACCCTAATGCACCCACTCACAGTCCCATTCACACTCTCTTGCACCCACACACAGATCCACTTAGACAGTCACACACCCCCTCACAAACCCACTCAGACTCTCACACACCCAATCACAGACCCACTGAAACCCTCACACACCTAATCACAGACCCACACAGACACTGACACTGACACCCACTAAGACATTGATGCACCCACTCTCACACCCAGACAGCCACTCTCACAGCCACTATCACCCCAAGATATACCCTCTCACACCTATTTTCATACCCAAAAAGACAGGCAGCAAACAACTCCCACTTAGTACAACCAGGTTTGTGTGGTTAGGAGGTTGACCACAGGGTCTGCAAACAGGCCAGGCCCTGTGGCCCACTGCCACCGGGCACAGCCAAAGGCCATGTGTGGCGTGGTTGTAGTAATGTATCATAGAGACTAAGGGGCATATTTATACTTGTTTTGCGCTGAATTTGTGTCATTTTTTGACGTAAATCAGTGCAAAACTAACTCCATATTTAGACCCACCTAGCGCAAAAGTTATGGAGTAAAAGTAATGTTTTGGACGTAGAAACCTTCCTTGCGTCAATGAGATGCAAGGTAGGTGTTCCCGTGCAAAAAATGACTCTATGGCATTCGCTGCATATATATCCCCTGTGCTAAAACCACTCACTGGGGGAGGAGGGATCCATTATTTAACACCCCAGTCAGGGCAGGCGTTAGGGGACCTGTGGGCCTATTTCTATGGTGGAACTCCCGGGTCCCCTGTGCTGGCCATTGGGGTGGCGGGCCTGACTCCTGTCTTTTCTAATACTGGAGTCATGTGGTATGGATGGTTTTGAGTCAGAAAATTCTGCTACGCTGGTTAGAGCCATTTTTTTAAATTCTAACTTGCCTAATGTCATTTTTTGGTGCAAAACCCCTTCTCCCATACCGCCACCTCCACCAAGCTAACATAATTTTTTTCACGCTAGCCTACCATTTGTGCCGGCTTGCACCATTCCATAAATATGATGCTCGGCTGGCACTCAAGAATGGTGCAAGCCGGTGCAAAATATTTTGATACAAGACTGAGTTAGTGCAGTTTTTCCCCAAAAAGTATAAATATGCCCCTAAATTACTTTACGTAAAAAAAAACAAAAAAAACATAGAAATTCATTTAAAAAACAAGAGTTACAGGTTCCATATAGTTAGGCTCACATTTTAAATGTGCCAAACCATAGAAAATCACCAGTTATAGTTATAGTTATCTCAAGTAACTATGGACCAGATGTATTACTTACTGGTTCGAATCACTATTTTGGGCACTTAAGAAATGCAAACTGGGATTTTCTAATGTACAAAGCCCTTTTAAGAATCACAAGTTGCAATTCCCAGAATAGGAAATCACAAATAGGGATTTTCTATTTGCGATTCCTATTCTGATCTACCATGCATTTCCTAAATGCGCCTTGGGGTATTTAGGAGATGCAATTACCATCAACTCCAAGTTGATGGTAGTTGCTTCTCCTAAACGCCCAAGTGCAATTTCAAAAAAGCACCCTCAAGTGCTTTTTTAAAATTGCAATAGAACACACAAATGCCCCTCAGGTATACGTGTGCTCGACAGGTGCACCCCTATTTTTGGGGTGCACCAATCTGGCCTTTCGCCCATTGCCATCCTGGGTTTTTTATTTCCTAAATAGTGATTTCCTAATAAGAAATCACTATTTAGGTATTGTCAAACCGCATATTGACTCAAATGCAATGGGACTTTTGAACAGCTATTTCCCAAGAGAGATTCCTACTTTGTAGAAATCATTATTAGGAAATCTGTATCTTAGTACATTGCATTTTGCATTTCTTATATAGCGATTTATTTGAAGTTGCTATTTAGGAAATGCAAAATTGCATTTTTGTATATCTGGCCCCATAACTCGTGCCCTAAGGTAACTACAATTCACATCCTCACCATGCACTGCTAATTACCACATAACTTACAGCACTGATGACATCTTTGATAACATCATTGATAATGTCACTGTAGCATCAGCAGGGAAATTATTGACCAGATAACTGCACAGCGAGGGTGCAAAATATACTTACCTTATGGCACGAGTTATAATTAGTTGAGATAAATCTAACTGGTAAATTTCTATGATTTAGAACGTTTAAAATATGAATTTTCGTATTTTTTTTTATTTCTGTTTCCTAACTAAAACATCCCTGTAATCTTTTTTTCAGTGAACAGATATAGAAATAGATTTAGATATAGGTATAGATATAGCTATAGATATCAATATAGATATCTGGGAAAATTTTATGACTGAATGAAAGCATCCTGGGAATACCAAAACAATTATATGAAACACAGGGCCCACAATAAAGACAGATGCCTATTTAGCACTATGGAGTAATGTTAGAAATTGGGTATCTAGTTGTTAGAGGTGTATTTGTGCAACACTTGAAAACAGTAAAGCAGTGAAACCACCACTCACAAATAATCCACACCATGTTAAATAAAATAGAGCTTGATTTAATTAAATAAACAAGATCACAATTCCAAAAATCCAATGAGTAGAGGTTGAGATATGAATTTTTAAGGAATGTCTGCAAATAGAGTGCTTTGGATATTAAAGTGACAACTGGGGCTATTTGTTCGTGCTAGCCCAGGGCAAATCTGAAAAGGAAAGCCAACTGCAATGGAGTGCGGTTCAGATACAGGGACCAACCTTGAGCACCTTTTGGATGGAGGATGTGTCGATGTCGGAGACCTGATGCAAGGAGGAGATAAGGCCATACTCAGGAGATGCATCAGTTCTGATCTACGCAGTCAGGGATGCTTTGTTAGCAAACCTTTGGTGATTAAGGTGATGTGTTGTCATCGAGCTACTCAGCTGGTGATGCGCAGGTGATTCAGTGGTGCTGGGGACAATGAGTTGATTTGGAGCAACATATTCATCCTCAGCAGCAACGTTGGGGAGAGATGCAGTGGTTCTGATTGGCGCAGTGACAGCGATGTGTGTATTTTTGTAGAAAGAAATGCAGAGCCCACTTCCAAGACCCCAAGACTGGATTGGCACCACTAGTCAGGGCTGGACGCACAGTTGGCAGAGCCCATAGGTTGAAACAGCGGTGAGTGAAGTCTTAGCTGTCCTTGAAACTTCAGAACAGGAGGCAAGCCAGCAAGCCCTTGAAGTCACTTTGGTTCTGGTGATTTAGAGTCTCAGGTCCAGTCATTCTCACTCCCAAGCGAGGAGAGCAGCAGAAAGCAGGACAGGCACAGCAATCCACAAATCCAGCAAAGTCCAGGCGAGTCCAGCAGAGTGACAGTCTCTTCAACAGCACAGCAGTCCTTCTACCTGGCAGAATTTCCTCACGTTCAGAAGTGTTTTGATTATAGAGTCAAAAGTCCAGTACTTAGACTTTTTGGTGCCTTTGAAGTGGTGGAGACTTCAAAGGGAGGCCTTTGAAGTGCACAAAGTCCTTGTCCTTACTGCCTGGCTCCATATACACTACAGGGGGTTATGCAGCACTTTATGTGGGCTCAGGACACAGCCTTTCATGTGTAAGTGTCAGCTCCTCCCTCCTATCCTCCCTAGGATGGCCCATCAACATGTAGATGACCACTTAGTCACACCCAAGGTCCCTTTGTGTGTGCATGTCCGGAGCGAATGCACAAGAGCCCAGCTGTCACCCATCCAGATGTGTATTCAGAGGCAAGCAGAAAGCAATAGATGATTTAAAGAAAGAAAATGCCAACGTTCTAAAAGTGGCATTTTCAGAATTACAATTTAAAATATGGCTTCAACTTAAGTAGGGATTTTAAATTTTGATTCTAGAGACACCAAACTTGGGAGTCCATTCTCTTCCCAAACGGAAATTACACTTACAAAATGTAATAAGGTAGTCCCAATACTAACCTACGAGAGGGAAATGCCTTGCAGTAGTGAAAAACAAATGTACGTATTTTCCGCTACCCGAACATGTAAAACTGAAAAGTACATGTCCAACTTTTTAAATACACTGCACCCTGTCTTTGGAGCTGTCGAAGGCCTACCTTAGGGGTGACTTATGTGCATTAAAGAGGAAGATTAGGACTTGGCAAGAAGGTGAACTTGCCAAGTCTAAATGGCAGCTTAAAACTGCACACACAGGCTCTGCAATGTCAGGCCCGAGACATATTTGAAGAGGCAACTGCAGTGGGTGACATGACCAGTGCTGCAGGCACAGCAGTAGCATTGAGGGGCATATTTGTACTTTGTTTGCAGCGTTTTAGCATCATTTTTTTATGCTAAAACGTTGCACACTTATCTCCATATTTATATTTTGACGCTGGACCTGTCTAGCGTCAAAGTATTGGAGTTATAGTCATTTTTTTGATCCATGAACCCACCTTGTTTCAATGAGAAGCAGGGTAGGCGTTCCTATCCAAAAAATGACGCTAAGCCCTTAGCACCATATTTATCCCCCCATGCAAAAATGATGCACAGGTGGGAGGCGGACCCAAATAATGACGCTAAGTTTACTCAACGTCATTATTTAACGCCTGGGTCTGACCAGGCGTTAAGGTACCCGTGGACCCATTTCCATGGCCAGACACCATGGAATGGGCCCACAGGTGCCCACCCCAAGCCCCAGGAATGCCCCCACCCACACCAGATGGATGCCAAAGAATGGGGGACCCCATCCTTGATAAGTGTAGGTAAGTATGGGTAAGTATGGGTAAGTATTACATTGATTTTTTTTTCTGTGCCATTGGGGGCCCCTTATATGACCCCCTCCTTATGTCACTGGGTCTAATGGCCATGCCCAGGGAACACTGGTCCCTGGGAATGGACATTGGGGTGGTGGGCATGACTCCTGTCTTTACACATTTTTGGGTGCCATTGCGTCAAGATATGACGCTAGGCTGGTTAACGCTGTATATTTTGGTGTTAACCAGTCTAGCGTCAGTTTTGGTGCCCTAACTCCATATTCCCCTACCACCACCCCTGGCTAGAGTCTTTTCTTTTGACGCTAGCCGATCCTTAGCAGCGGCTTTGCCATTCCAAAAATATGGTGCCTGGCTGGCACTCAGGAATGACGTAAGCCGGCTGTGCGGTTTTGCGTCAAGAAGTATAAATATGGACCTTAATTTACAGTCCCTCGACACAGGTAATGCATTTTACTAGGGACTTATACGTTAATTAAATGTACCAATTATGTATAATTCAATGTTACCATTTCTCAGTAGAGAGCACATGCACTTTCACACTGATTAGCTGTGGTAAAGTGCAGAGAGTCCAAAAACCAACAAAAACAAATTCAGTAAATAGTGAGAGGGAAAAGGCAAAATGTCTAGGGTTGACTCTGCAGAAAGGGCCAGGTCCAAAAAGTATTAACAGAAGAGTAAGAATAATTCAGGATAGAAATAGTAAAGGGACAATCATGGAGGACAATGATCACTTTTAATCTCTTTCACCATATATCAAGTTAATACAACTATTTCCATGGATTCCAAGCGAGGTCCCTATAGACTCGTTGGTATCAGGGGTAGAGCCCGTGGAGGCAATGAACTGTTTGATATTTGCCACCAGTTGTTAAAGCTATTGAGCAGATGAGCTATCATGGATTCTATAATTTTGACAGCATCCCTGGCTTCGTTAAATTACTACAAGACTATCCATTGACCCCTAAAAGTGGAAGAGGACAAAGTGTTGCTAAGTTTGTTCTTCAGATAAGACGCGCACAAACGAGGGTACATATCCTAACCCATTTCTGTGAGGAAGTCTTATGTCTCTCCAAAAACATTCCGTAGAAGGGGCCCTTCATTATACCTTACACCAGTGCCTTAAAACAGTTAAAGGTTTAAATTGTATTAATTTGGCAATTTGCTGCCATGTGGAATATGTTCTTCTTCCTGTCCTTCTGTTTCTTTAAATAATAGCTAGGATTTCAACACAATTTGATGTTTTGATCTGCAGGAAGAATATCCAACAGGGAAGTGATCCATAGATTACAGGTGCATTTTGCTTAGAGCTTTTGATGGAGAACCTGCCTCCAGCGAGCCCATGTTCTTAAGATGAATACTTTATAACAGCAAACACTGAGAGGTCATTGGCCCTGAAAACTGCTTTGCTTCTGCAAATGCTGCGGCTGCACTTTCTGAATTGTTATATCATATTTATCTGCCAATAAGACACCTTTGTTCTGCTACTGAGAATTATTTTCCCCCAAAGTAATATTTGGCTGGAGGAAATATGAGATGAAAAATATTATGGTGTGTTTACTTAATCATTTTTATGAAAATCCCTTGAAACGCTTCGGAGTTAAAACGATGTCCTGAAAACAGTCTAGAAAGCTTTCAACAATTACAATGTATTCTTCACTAGAACTTCATCTATATAAAAACATTGCAGTGCTACATCAATTGGGCATGTCGGCGTAATCCAGTAAAAATATGTGCATATAGAAGTGGACCCTTTGAATATATTTTTATCGTGTCGCCTCTTTGACAAGAGGAGACGTGCTAATGTTACAATGGCTGCTTAAAATAGTCTAATGTGCAATTTTCAAAACAGACTATGCCTCTTAAAATGTAGGGCACGTTAGTGCAATTATTCAACCTATTTTACAGTAAAGAATTCCTGTAAATTGTTACGTTAGTTACACGTTGCACAGCTTTAAAGCTGCATGCAGAGGTTGTGGACAGTTTGCCTGATACTTGCACCATTACTTTTCTATTATTATTATTATTATTATTATTATTATTATTATTATTATTATTGCTAGTAGTTGTGGCAATAGCTATAGTAGTAGTGATATTGCTTTGTTGCTGTTTGGTTATTATACTACTATATTTACTACTAATAAGACTAATTATTAATAGTATTATTATTATTGTTATTATTGCTGCTGTTGTTAATATTGCTCTGTGTGCTATTAGTGCTATCTGTGTCATTAGTGGTGCTTATAACTTTTTCTCATTTTGTTGAAAATGATACATACAAAGGGTGATTTGAAATCTATGATTTTATTTAATATATTGCCTAATTGATAAGCAACAATAAAAGCGTTTTTTGAAAATGGAAAATAAAAGTACTATTTTCAATTTAGTCTTACACATGAAAATATGGAAAGACACACACATAGGCCCTCATTACAACCCTCCGCCAGGGCTGTTCCGTCGGATTTCACCTCCAACAGGCTGGTGGTGAAATTCAGGGTATTACGACCGCGGTGGATGTGCCACGGTCGCAGCGCCGGGACCGGCGGTTTTCCGTCACTTTTGTCCCGGTGGGAGTAGGGGATTACGAGTCCCCCTCCTGCCAGCCTTTTCATGGCGGTTTGAACCGCCATGAAATGGCTGATGGAAAGGGGAGTCGCAGGGCCCCTGGGGGCCCCTGCACTGGCCATGCCACTGGCATGAGCAGTGCAGGGGCCCCCTGCCACGGCCCCGTGCAGCCAAAGCGCAATGGGTACAACTGCACCCGTAGCACAGCCGCAACACCCCCGGCTCCATTGGGAGCTGGCTCCTGTGTTGCGGCCGTGATCCCCGCTGGGTCGGCGGGCGGAAACCAGGTTTCTGCCCGCCGGCCCAGCGGGGATCTCCTTATGGCGGTGGCGGGAGTGCGGCCGCATTGGCGACCACCCGGCGGTCCAACCTTGGCGGGCGGCTGGACCCCCATAATGCTGATGGCTTAAAGGTGTCCTACCACTACATAAATGTACTATTACTTTCTGTGCACTGTCTCTTAGCTACACCATCCAGGGCCACTGGAATTAAGCAGCAGAGGAGGACGAAATTATGGAGGGCGATTTACTAAATTAAACATCCAGAAAAGGCAAATTATGCAGCACAATACAGCACATTTGTAGTAGTATTTCTTTATGGTTTGCCAGTTTTACACATCATAAAACTCAATACAAGGTCCCTGAGTAAGCATAGCACTGAATCTAACTTTACAACTTGCTGGGGGAGAACTCACTAGACATACTGTTTCTTTCAAAAACTTGGCTGGAAGAGTCTTCTACGCATGATATTTGGAAAGTTTTACTGTCTCAATGCATCATTTTTGACACCAACAGAGGCTAACACAAGAGGGGTGGGGTTGAAATTAGTGCCCGCTGCATCCTTAACACATCTCCTGTGATCTGTGTCACTATTGCTCAAGTTGACATTACAATAGTAAAAATCGAATTTATTTTTTGCTGTTAAGTGTGCATGGTCATATATAGGCCACCACACCCCATATGTCCAACTTTTCTGACTCCTTCTTTCATTCAATATATGGTCTTGGTACCTCTTATAACCACCTTTTCATTGTGGGGGATTTCAACTTTTGGTACAGCAATCCTCCTGCAACTTCCAAGGACAAAGAGATTTTGACCTCATGTATTATTTTTCTTTCAAGCAAAAGGTTCAGTTATTTACTGTATAAAAATACAATGCATGCATTTCACCTGCATGCCTTTTCGACCCAGTCTTTACCACACAAGTGCCTTTATAACACAGGCCTGTACGACTCATGCCTTTCCCATGCATGTTACGTAATATCAGGGAAGTGAAACTCATATCTATCTATCTATATATCTATCTATCTATCTATCTATCTATCTATCTATCTATCTATCTATCTATCTATCTAATATCTGTCTATCTATCTATCTATCTATCTATCTATCTATCTATCTATCTATCTATCTATCTATCTATCTATCTATCTGTCTGTCTGTCTGTCTGTCTGTCTATCTATCTATCTATCTGTCTGTCTGTCTGTCTGTCTGTCTATCTATCTATCTATCTATGTTTCTTCACCAAAAAAAACAAAGATAAAACAGGAATGTTATAGTTAGGAAACAGAGTTAAAAACCATAGAAATTGACTTAAAAATAAAGGTTAGAGGAAGGTTATAGTTAGGTTCTGATTTTACTTGCAAAAAAACATAGAAAAAAGGTCACAGAGATGTTTTTGACCATTGAAATTCAGCTATTATAGTTAGTTATCCATTGTCCAAGCCCATGCCCCTGCCTCCTCATTACGGCCCTGTGTGGCTGTTGTTCTGCCACTGCCTTTCCTGCCTTTCCAGAACAGTTAGCTGGCTGCCTCATCCACCAGCCCCCTCTCTCCTGCCCTGCATGGTCTGATGTGCTGCCACTGCCATCCATTTAGCTTCATATCCCTGCCCATTCCTCCTGCCCTCCATTGCTCAGTTCTATGCCCCATCATTTCCCTCCTGCATAGCTCCGTGCTTAGCTTGCTGCTCCTACTCTCCTTCCCCCTGGCCTCTGATGTCTGTGTGCATGACCCTGTTTCCTCTTTTTTGTCCTCCATGTTCCATGGGCCTGCCCCTGGCCCTCCTATCTTCTCTGAGTGCACTGTTGGGCTACCACTGTCCCTCCCGCCTGTCTAGTATAGTCAAATGGCTGTCGCCTGTCCCTGCCACCTCCACCCTGCCTGTCTGAATTCTATGCCCCTATCCCCTCCCTCCTGTACTCTGTGGAGCATTTTGCGGCCACTCCCTGCTGCCCTCCATGCTCATTTGTGCTGCACTTGTTCCTTCTGCCTGTCTTGTGTGGTCTGTTGTGAAGCCCCTTCCCCTGCCCCCTCTTGTCTGTGTTCACTACCTACCCCTCCCTTCTGTCCTCCATGGCCCTTTGTGCATGCCCCCTCCCTCTTGCCCACCATGGCTGTTGGCTGCCACTAGCCCTCCCACTTGCAATACATGGTTTTCTGTGCTGCCACAGCCCCTCCCATCTGCCATGTGTTGTGAGCTTGCTGCCTCTGACCCCATCCTACCTTCCCTCCGTTGTCCTTGTGTATGCCATTATTGTCTCACTATTGCTCTCCATGTTGTGTTGTACTTCCAGTGCCCATCCTGCCTGCTGATATTGGTCAGCTTGCTGCTCCTACCATGCTCCCTTACACTTTTCCCTTTGTTTTCCATGTGCAGGCCCTTATGCCCTCCCTCCTGCCTTGCCTGATCCGTTGTTGTGCCCCTGCCCCCTCTCTCCTTCCCTTTATCGTACATTAAGGTGCAACTGTCCGTCCTCTCTGTCCAGTATGGTCAACCTGCTGTCCTTATCTCTTTCCCCTGTGCTCACTGTTGTCCATGTGCATGCCCTTTCCTCCCCTATTGCTTTCCATGGTCTGTTGTGCTGCACTGCAGTCCTGCTTGCTCTGCATGGTGTATTGTGCTGCTGATACCCCTGACACCTGCCCTGTAAGGTCAGTCTACTGCCCCTGACCTTCTCCCTCCTGCCCTCTGTTATCTGAGTCCCTGTCCCTACCCCATTCCTCCTACCTTCCATGATCCAATGTACTATACTTGCCAACATTTCAAACTTGGTTGGAAAGTTTTTGAAAAAAACCTGGGGAGTTGATTTTTCCATAGACTTACAATGAAAAAGAGGAGATTTTAGGCAGATTTGGTCTGAAAATACCAGGTGTCTCCTGCCTGAATAGGGTCTGTTGACATGTATGATTGTACTGCCACTATCTCTTCCTTCAGCCCTCAATGGTCTGTTACATTGCCGCAACCTCTCTTGCCTATCATGCATGGGTGGTTTGTTGACCCTGCCCTCCATGGTCCATTATGTGGCCACTGTCTGTCCCGCCTTCCTAGTGTGGTCAGCTTGTTGCCTCCTTACCCTCCTTTCTACCCTCAATTATCCAAGTTGGTGCCCCTGACCGCTGCCTGTCTGTGCTTAGGCTCTGCCCAGATATACAATTTACTTTCCTGTAATATCTCAAAAACTACTGAACGGACTTACACCAAATACCAAAAAGCATTCTTTCTGGACCAAGAGGTACATTTCTGCCAAATTTGGTTCAATTCAGTCCAGCAATTCGGACAGTAGTATTGTTCAAAATCCCTATGGGAATTAACATGGAAAACTCTTTTTTTTGCTCCCCCTCTTTTTCTCAGCTCCCACATGGTGGACCATCCCGAAACTTTCCATGCACAATAAGAACCAACAAGACACTTTTTTGGGGGAAAATTTCATGAAGATATTTCAAACGGTGCCAAATATATAGCCAAGTCAAAAAAAACTTTTCCTATGGAACTAGGTCCTAACTATGGCTACCTACTGGTGACCGTCAGTACAAAAGATCTGGAAAATGCACCCCCCGGCAAGAAGTAAAATTGTTGTTAGGGAAGATGGAAATTGTATTATGAAACCTTAATGACATCTTTCATGAGCTTGTGGTGGGAGATACTGACAAACTACGCATGAAGAAGGACAGAATTAATAAAATCAAACGATCCAGATATTCCACCCCAAATGAATGGAATTAAATTAACACACTCAGAAATAATGATAAGCCCGGAGCCAACTGCATAACTGTGATCACTATGAAAGATTGAAAGGAAATCAAATTTTAACTCATCAAAATAGTTACCACAAGATATTAATTGCATGGTTGGAATGTCAACTTATTGAATATGAAGAAGATACATACCTGAAAGTGTACTTTCCAAGAATTCCATGTATCTACATTTTGCCTAAAATTCATAGGGACAAATGTTGTTCACGTGGTAGACCAATTGTAAGTATGATAGGCTTTCTTTTTGAGAATACATCCAGATATTTGGATCTCTTTTTATGTCCTTTTTTTACTGAACTTCCATCTTATCTAAGGGACACAACTGATTATTTTTATCTAAGATTGATCAAACTAGTTATCTTCTAGTGACAATGGATGTCTCATCCCTATATATGTCCAGCAAGCACCAATTTACATGGAAGCAAGCAGGTATTTCTTGAGAGGACATCCCATACAATTTGCACAACACACATAGATGCTAATGCCCATGTTATCATTTTGTCTAACACATAATATTTTCTTAATTAATAGTGAGTACTATCTTCAGAAAAAAGGTATGGTAATGGGGGGCATCATTTGTGCCAACCTACTCCAACCTCTACATGTGATGGTGGGAGAAAGAAATGGCATGGTCTGATGAACTTTGGGGCATATTTATACTCCGTTTGCGCCAAATTTGCGTCGGTTTTTTCGATGCAAATTCGGCGCAAAACTAATGCCATATTTATACTTTGGCGTTAGACGCGTCTAGCGCCAAAGTATGAGTAAAGAGCGTAATTTTTTGGCGTGAACGCCTTCCTTGCGTTAATGAGATGCAAGGTAGGCGTTCCCGTCCAAAAAAATGACTGCGACGCAAATGCGTCGTATTTATACTCCCAGACAAAAATCACGCCCGGGAGTGGGCGGGGCAAAAAACCCTGCATTTGCGCCTCTTTTTAACGCCTCGGTCAGGGCAGGCGTTAAGGGACCTGTGGGCTCAAAATGAGCCCACAGCTGCCCTCCCATGCCCCCAGGGACCCCCCCTGCCACCCTTGCCCACCCCAGGAGGACACCCAAGGATGGAGGGACCCACCCCAGGGACATTCAGGTAAGTTCAGGTAAGTATAAAAAAAAATGTTTTTATATATATTTTTTTGGGCATAGGGGGGCCTGATTTGTGCCCCCCTACATGCCACAATGCCCAATGACCATGCCCAGGGGACATAAGTCCCCTGGGCATGGCCATTGGGCAAGGGGGCATGACTCCTGTCTTTACTAAGACAGGAGTCATGTAAATGGCGTCTGGGCGTCGTTAAAAATGGCGCAAATCGGGTGGAGGCGATTTTTTAGCGTCAACCTGACTTGCACCATTTTTAAGACGCCCTAACGCCATTTTTCCCTACGCCGGCGCTGCCTGGTGTACGTGGTTTTTTTCCACGCACACCAGGCAGCGCCGGTCTGCTTGCGCCGGCTAACGCCATTCAATAAATACGGCGCCCGCATGGCGCTTCAGAATGGCGTTAGCCGGCGCAAACATTTTTTACGCTAAACTGCGTTAGCGCAGTTTAGCGTCAAAAAGTATAAATACGGGCCTAAGTTTCCACATGAAGAAAGTAGTGTTGTGGGTGTGATTCATTGATAACTTGTTTCTCATATGGGATGGACATGAGAATACACTACCGGAATATGTTGACTTACTGAATAAGAACAACGTTAATATTCACCTAGTAACAACATGGAGTAGGTGTAAAATTGAGTTTTTGTATGTTTTGTTTGATGCGAGAGATGAGAAACTTGAAACATCTGTGTTTTGTGAACCAACAGCATGCAACTCAATATTACATGGCAACAGTGGGCATCAGAAGGCTCTTAAATGGAGCATTCCCTACAGTCAATTCTTGCAGGTTTACAGGATCTCTTCCAGTGATTTAGCATTTGAGAATGAAATGTTGGTAATGATGCAGAGATTTCTAGAGAGAGGGTCCCCACAGCAAGCTGTTACAGATGCATATAATAGGGTAAAATGTAAGAAAAGGGAGGATTTGCTTTTCAAACATTAGTGACCCAGTGAACAGAAAGACAATGATATATCCCAACCTAGACTCTTTTTCGGAATACAGTTCTCAACATCAAGCAATTAAAGATATTTTAAATTGTAACCAGCATGTTCTACAACAAGACCAACACATTAATGCAAAGATTGGCCAGCATCCTTAGAATACCTATCATAAAGTTAGCTCATTGGGAGATTTGCTAACTAAGAGTTTATTTGTGAAAAAAGAGAAGACATCATGGGTGACAAAAAAGAGTTGGGGCTTCTGGGATTGTCGTCACTGTAAAGCTGGCAAATCTGCTGTGAATATGCTAGCTTTTGAGACGTTTGAGGGAAGAAGGTGCCCCATCACAGAGAGAATCACTTGTGAAACTGATTATGTAATTTATCTTATCCAATGTGGCTATGAGAAAAAATATGTGGGAAGTACTATCTACAAATTGAAGATAAGATTGTTGCAACATCTTAGAACAATCAAAAAATAAGATAGATCCTATCCACCAGCAAAACATTTCTAGGATGTCCATGGCGGAGATTGTAGTACTCTGACCTTCTATGGAATCAAACAAATGAAGTTCGGTCCCAGGATGGAGGATGGAACATTAGAACTAAGAAGAATGGAATCGATTATGATTTTAACATTGGGCTCAGAGAAGCCACGGGGACACAACTTAGATGTGAACTACATGTGCATTTATAGAGGATGGAAAGATTATATAAATATGAAAGAAGGGGACATCAGATACATACAAATAGTTGAAGTGCCCATGTTCCTATTTGAAGGACTTGTGCTTTTCCTATATCTGCATTGGTATATGATCCATGTAGGATGTCCTTTAGTTAATATGACAGTGAACCACATTTATGGAAAGGAAGAACTAAATGTGATCATTGATGCCTGCAGCAATTTGTTTATGTGGGGTTTTATTTGCAGTGTAGGTGATTATATACACATGAGTGTTATTTATCAGTCCGATGTATGTCAATATTATCTATTGTTACGTTTGGAAGAAAAATATGTTGACAATTCTATATATCACATAGAGAGGAAACAGACATATATAGCACTTTATACACCATTTGCGCTTTACAGAATGTGTGGTCAGTGTAATTTGGCATGCTGCACAACAATTGTGCCATTTTCTTTATATATGTTAGGGACATTATTAGCAGAATTTAGCTCAGTAGCATATGCTAACTTATAAATTATTTAGGTTTTGGCCCCTCTGAATAAATATAAGTGTATGGAGCTGATGATAGTCAGATGGAGTTAATGAGATCAGAGGTGTAGAGGGAGTGATCTATGCTTAGGGAAAATACATATATATGGAACGTTTACACATTTTGCACATATTGAAGTTTTCACGGCACATGTCACTCTAACTATGGAATATTGACATGAACCATTGGACACCAACTGATATGACATGAGATCATAGAGGGTGGATGTTCAAACATACATATATATGAAGAATGTATATATATATATATATATATATATATATCTATATATATATATATATATATATATATATATATATATATCTATATATATATATTCACTGAAAAAACAAAGGTTACAGTGACGTCATAGTTAGTTCCTAATTTACTCAGACAAAAACAGAGAAATTCAGCACTAATAGTTAGAGTTATTTGAAGTAACTATAATTCACACCCCTGCCATGGACAATGATTTTCTTTTTTTTTTATTTGACTGCTAATGCTTCATTTATATTTTTAATAATGTTATTGAAGTTGTCATGAGTGCTCTAATGTCTGAGGTAATTAGCAGCGCATGGCGAGGGCGTGAGTTATAGTCCCGGTAACCTTTGTTTTTTTCAGTGAATTTCTACAGGTTTTTTAACATAAAGTAATATTCATTACTATACTGTAATCCAACCACCACCACACACAGCTGTTTTGCTTTACTTTTAACTGAGCTAAAATACACACACTGAAAGGAGTCGAAAAGATTCTCTGGAATGCACTTCTTAACCGAAGAAGACATTTATTATAGCTTTTCGCAAGGCTTGAATAGCCAAAAGTGTACCTTTAAAATGTGCAACAATGAAGTAAGACAATGTACAAAGAATCTTTAATCTATAAACAACAAATATATACATGCAAGGATGCAAACACTTATATTGATATATGTGTGTGTGTGTATATATATATATATATATATATATATATATATATATATATATATATATATATACACATATACAATGCAAAGCAAATCATTAACAAAAATGCATTATCGTAGGGCCTAACAGGTGCTTCATCTTTCTCCTGCCAGCAAGCCGATGACCCCGTTCGACTGAGAGAAAGAGAGCACTCTACCCTCACGGGAAATATATTTCAGACATTCAACGTCTAAAATCCTGATTGAAGTCTCTGAATCTCCCACTGTCGATATGGGTCTCTTATATATTTTAAACAAATGAGGAAGGGAGCTTTCTGGAAAACTCTCCCGCTGCACAAGAAGTATTAAAAAATGCTGGTCATTTTAGGTCAGGGTTGAAAGAAACAGGTTGGAACTGGCCAGTTTCCAAAGGTGTCTCTCCCAAGCATAAGCTGTTCCCTGCTGTACCATAAACATCAGTCTAGTGCATCCTTATCGTGCTGACTGAATGAGTCCTCCATGTTATGTCCTAGCTCTTCGGTGAGAAATGAGAAAAGAACACGCATAATAGAAAACATGTTGCATAACATATTTTGTATGGAAACTACTCGCACCTTTAATGTGGCAGTGAAGCTAAGGCTAAGCTGAATTCAAAATGTGGTCTGTGACTGGTGATCACTAATGTGACGGTGACAGCTAAGCCAAGTGTAAAGTGGTGCGATACGAAGTCAGTGGTCAAAATACAAATATCACTACAATCTGCCCTTTGACCAATGACTTGTGTAGCCTAAGGGTTTAAAATCATCTTTTTTTTGGTCTAAACATTGCAAGTAGATTAGGAATACATTGTACACAGCAACATAATGATATAATAAGAACTAATACTACAAAAACTCCACCCAAAACTTTGTGTAATTGTCCAAAATCAGGTAACCACTGAAACAACCAGTCCCACTATCCCTGATCCACATCCTGTTTTACCCCTTTCACTAATGTATGTAGTGTATCAATGTGGGCCTTGATAGATTTAGAGTGGTCAGAAAGATTAAAACAACACAAGCCTTCAAAATCGGAAGAACCTTGATTATGTTTTAGCAAAAGGTAGTCTATAGCAGCTCTGGTTTGTAGTGCAGCTTTTCTAGTACCACGCACATCTAATAAAAATTCAGATAAAGCAATAGAAGTATGGCTAATGTTTTTAACTATCGGGCAAGCTAACTTGTTTATCATCCTACTATTGTATACAGCTAAACCAGGCATGCCTACAATAGAAAGACTTAAGCTTAGATTTTGCATAGTGTCTCTAGGATCACGAGTATGTATAGAGTTAGATGGAAACATCATGAGTCCCAGGCGTCTAAAAGTACACAGGCCGTCTGTTATGTTATCTGGAATGTAGGTAAAGGTAAGGTTTCCACAAGAGAACAGCCATCCAACTGGCAACTTGACATGTTTAATGTGACTGGCATCAGTCACTAGATGATGAGAAGCCATGGATTTGACATATTTTTGCAATGTTCGTCAGCTCGGTAAAAGCACAAAACTCTATGTTCCCACAGTAAGTTTTGAGAGGTTGATGTTTTCTTTTCTAAATGCAATTGAATGCATTTTCCAATGTCACGAGAATTGCATGACATGTAGAAGCACATGTTAGCAGTAGAAATGTTGTAGGTGATCATCTGAGTGTGATTGTCCCACTTTTAACTGCTGACAGTCCCTGCAATTGTCATGGGGACTGAAGTGGGTTTCCACATCATGTACTTGCACATCTTTGTCCTGGTTAGTGGTATTGAACATGTCTAACAAGATACTTTTTGGTGTTGGTAGGGCAATCAAACACGTTGACAAAACATCCACAGTGCTTTTCATGGCACTCATACAAAAATCTGATCTATTGAGCACAAGTGCGCCAAACAAATGCAAATTTTCATTCAGATACAGTAAAGGTGTTACACGATGTGGTCGATCAATCAACTTGGGGTTGGGGGTGTTAGGTCTTTCCTGACTCCACACACACGTCCAAAAAGGAGACCACATTGCACACTCATGGCAAAAACAAGCTGTAGTATGATCTGTAAAAGAAACAAGTATGATCATTCTCGCAAATAACATTTATCAGCTGGAATATGTTCCTATTATTCCTTTCTTGGTCTCATGATCAGCAGGACATTATTGGGGCCCTTTGCTATCATTTCTGCAGGTTCTGGGGGGCCATTTGGGGGTTCCGCCCACACTTTAGCACCAGGGTTTTTGTCAGTTGAACCAAAAACTTCCTCCCCACGTACAGTAAGAAGAGCTGGGGCAGTCCCCTGCGTCACCAATCCTCCAGACACTGGAATTATGACAAGTTGAGCAATTCTGTCTCCAGTTTGAATGAATACATCAACTTCTCCACTATTTAACAGAATAGCTTTGATTTCTCCTTGGTAATCTGCATCAATCAGTCCCCCTGTTAGACTTTTTCTTCCTTGGTGTGGTCTCCCCTAACATTTTGCCTCTGTTTCCCAGGTTGTTGATGTGTGCTGGACTCTGTTTTTGCTGTTTTTGTTACTCTGGGCACTTTACCAGTGCTATCCAGTGCTAAAGTGCAAGTGCTCCTGTATAAAATGTGTATATAATTGGCTTGCCATGATTGGAATATTTGATTTACTGGTAGGTCCCTAGTACAGTACACTAGAGGTGTCCAGGGCTTGTAAATCAAATGCTACTAGTGGGCCTGCAGCACTGGTTGCGCCACCCACATTAGTAGCCCTGTAAACGTGGCTCAGACCTGCCACTGCAGTGTCTGTGTGTGCAGAGTGTGAACTTCCAATTCGACTTGGCAAGTGTACCCACTTGCCAGGCCTAAACCTTCCCTTTTCTTATATGTAAGACACCCCTAGGGTAGGCCCTAGGTAGCCCCATCGGCAGGGTGCAGTGCATGGTTAAGGTAGGACATATATTAATGTGTTTTATATGCCCTAGCAGTGAAATACTGCTTAATTCGGTTTTCACTGTTGCAAGGCCTATCTCTCTCGTAGGTTAACATTGGGCCTACCTTTAAAAATGATTAAAGCGTAGATTCCCTTTGGGGGTAGATAGACGTGGATTTTGGGTCTCTGAGCTCACAATTTGAAAATACATCTTTTAATAAAGTTAGTTTTATGATTGTGTGTTTGAAATTGCCACTTCTAGAAATTGGGCATTTTCTTGCTTAAACCATTCTGTGGCTCTGCCTGTTTGTGGATTCCCTGTCTGGGTCAGTTTGACAGTTGGGCTGTTTGCACCTCTCTCTAGACAGTGACACACAGGGAGCTGGTGTCAGGAATTCCCAAGGTGCCTCCTGCGTTATCAGTCAGCATCCCCAGGTATTAGGGTTAAATCATATCTCTGTTCTTGGTTAAAAGTTCATGTTTCTAAGTGAACATAATGTGCTGTGTTACACAATTGGTTTTATCAATGCTTATTTTACCAAAGCTTGTTTGCTAATATGAGCAGGTGTAGACATGTGCTTCTAATTGGGTTTGGTGAAGACATGTGCTTCTAATTGGGTGTGGTGACTCATCTACATGTGGAAGCTCAACTGCTTTCCTGATTGGCTATAAATAGCAGAGTGAAGCATGCCTCCCTGCTTGGTTTTGTTTTGCTTCCTGATCTCAGCATCCGATTTGGGAGTCCAGCCCCTGCTATCATCCTCATATTCAGGACTTTTGAGGCACTTCTTTTCTTCGTTCCTGTACCAGCTGACACCAGGTATTCCTCCAGCATCCCGGAAAAGACTGCAGGTAAGTGACTAGTATTCTCCAGGGAGTTTGTTCTTTGAGCGCCGTGCTTTCCTAGAACAGCTGGTGTATTTCAGACCTCGTATTTTGGCAGAGTGCTTATCTTGAAGAGACAAATGCATTTCGGAACATTCTACATTATTATTGTAGTTACTTGCCTACATGTGCTTCAGGAAATCTGCTTGAGCTCAAGTAATACAAAAAGTGACAGTGCAATTTAAAAAGAGCATTTACGTGACTTTTCTTTCTCTAATAGCATAACTCGTGCATTTAAATTGTGTCATCCATGCCTGTGTTTCAGGTTTGAGGAATTTGCTTTTGAAGGGTTTTTCACACACAGTGAAACCAAACCAAACTGTGCCACCCTAACTGTTTAAACCCAGAGTGAACATTTGTATTTCTTGGATTGTTTTTGTTCCTTTTATTTTAACCTTATGCATGCAGGAAAGTTATATGTGATATATTTAATGCCCTTGTTTGTCTTTTTTTTGTGCATGATAAGTGCAACCACAGTTCTAATTGTAGTGTGCAACAGTGAATCTCTGTGAAGCCAGCCCGAGTGTCACAGTACTTATTGTTTTGGTACTCAGTTTGGGTTTTTGGTAATGCAGTGTTAGTAATTGTGCCAACAGTTATTATTATCCAAGAAAAGTGCTGGAGCATCCCGGTGTTCTTCTACCACTCCTGTGCCCATATCAGTAAGAGCGATTCAGAATCAAGGAAGTTGAGTGCACTAACTCTACTATCACTCTGTCAACAACAACCTGCCTCCTAATATACAGGGTGCCTTGCTGGACCGGCAAGACGAGGCAGTGTTTTGTCTCTTTCTCTTCCACTCCCCCTTCCCTTTTGGGACACCTGCTGGGGTTTCTGTGTCCACCAGGAAGTGCCGAGAGGTGTTCAAGGAGGTCAGGTTGCATACCATCACCCCTGCAGACATCCTGCTTTTCAGGTGAGTGGCCCCGTCTCGACAGCTGGGGTGTAGCCTGCATATGCTGATGAGCCATCTGTGCTAGGAGTGAGGGGAGGAGTGGTCACTTACACATGAAAGGGATTTGCCTGTCCTCACTCAATGCAGGCTCAAACCCACTGGTGTGTGTCTGGGACCTGGCCTGGTCAAGGCAGGATTTCACAAACAAGAGAGACATTCCTTTGAAGTAAGCCTACTTCAAAGGGGAAAATGGGTATAAGAAGGGCACCCTAAACGACAGACTTTAGATCACTTGTGGACGTCAAGAGGAACCTCTGCCTGGAGAAGAGCTGAGGAAAAGTGCTGCCCTGCCTGCGACTGTGCTTTGTGGAGCTATCCTGAAGTTGCTGCTTCTGCCTGTGCAAGAGGACAAAGACTTGACTTTGTGTGCCTTCCTGCTTGTGAAAAAATCTCCAAGGGCTTGTCCTGAGCTTGTCTCCTGTTGTTGAAGTCTGAGGTCCATCAAAGACTTCTCCTGCCAGCACCTAGACTCTCTGCCGATACTCCTGCCCTGCTAACTGGTGCCCTTTCCAGTTCCTGGGGCCTTCGAAGGTGAAGCTGGCAGACCAAGACTGAAAATCTACACATAGACTGCCGTGCGGGGAAAAATTTGACGCGCCTTCCGAGACGCGGCTGAAAAACGATGCACTGCCAGCTTCGCAGCAGAAATTGATGCTCCACTGGCATCGCAGCTCAAAAATCAACGCACGGAGCTGGAATGACGACGCGCACCCCCACTGCCACAGGCTGTTAACGTCGCAACCCACATTGCACTCTCATTCCCTGCTGCCGGCAGCCGTTGGGCGCAGTACAGTGGGGCACAGACTC
This sequence comes from Pleurodeles waltl, assembly GCF_031143425.1. Classification (NCBI taxonomy): domain Eukaryota; kingdom Metazoa; phylum Chordata; class Amphibia; order Caudata; family Salamandridae; genus Pleurodeles; species Pleurodeles waltl. The sequence goes on along the minus strand of NC_090437.1, from coordinate 235,230,518 downwards.
GTTGCAGCCCTACCTTAGCAGCATCTCTTGAACTTGAATAAGTTAAGAACACAGTAGCCAGCACCCAACAAACTACCTAAACGACACCATAAAGACTAAATCTGGCACTTTTTAAAACTGATCGCTGCCAACACGCAACATTCAGATATCACCAGGTGTTCCTGGATCCACTCTGTTAGGTTCTGAATGACACAAGGGCACACCTAAGGTGCCTCACTGCATCACAGATATTAAGCAGTGTCGCAACCTGACCATTACTTACAGTAAACCAACAACAACGAAGACATAACGCGCAAATACAAATCTCCCGCCCACCGCCACCATGAGGAAATCACGACCTAGCAAAACCACCAACGAAACTATGGTCATAACTGACAATGACCTTTCAGAACCACTGTCACAAGTTGAAGAGTTTCGCCAATTGGAAAATACATTACAGCTAACTTTGAAAAATTTGAGTCAATCCTACATGCAATACTAGACACTAAAACTTCATTAGAAACCAAGACTGACACAGTTTCATTGGAAGTTAATCTACTGAGAACGGATCATCGTAAACTTACAGAACGAGTCACTCAGACGGAAGCAATTACTCAAACTGTACAACCAACCTTCCAATCGCTACAGACGCAGGTAGCAACCATGCAGGAAGAGCTCAATGTACTCCACCGCAGGGCAGAAGATGCAGAAGGACGCTCGAGACGTAACAACATCAGATTCATCGGATTTCCTGAACGATCGGAACAACCCAACGCAGAAGCATTCCTGGAAAAATGGCTTAAATCCACGGTATTTCAAGAAAATACACCACCCCTGTTCTCCATTGAAAGGGCTCACTGAATACCGGGCAGACCACCTAAGGCAGGTAACCCTCCACGCCCTCTCATAGCTCGCCTTTTGAACTGTTGTGATTGTGATTTGATTCTACAATTATTCCGCACCAAAGGGCCTTGGCGCTTTGAAAATGCAACAATAACAGCATTCCCAGATTACACAATGGAAGTGCAGTGTAAAAGGGGATCATTCATTGCGGTCAAACAACGCCTCCATGCCCTACAAATCAAATACGCCCTTTTATATCCAGAAAAATGTATCTTTCAAACACCTGAGGATGTGTGGACCTGGCTTCACGCAAAGGGCCTGGTGACAGCTACAGAAGACGAGAAGGAGGCGGATACATGGATTACTCCAAGAATGAAACGCCATAGCAGGAAACCAACTAAAACCCATCCAAACCAAGATCAAGTGGCAGCAGAGCGCGATCAAGCAGTAACGGCAGCCATACGCTGCTGCAAAAACCCCTTTGATACCCTCTGTTCGGAACCCACACAAATATCAGGATCAGATTCTGGCTCTGAGATTCCCGAGACTAGCAGCAATAAAGCCCCACATATCACGCCTGGCTCAGTGGATGACATTATTTGATAGACAATAACAGGCCACACAAACAATGAAACCCATCAATCTCAAGACAATCCATCATAGAATACCTGGACAGCCCCGCAAACACCACCTATCGGGATCCTTTCTCCCCTACTGCATCAGCCATCAAAGGCCCTGGAACGGGGTAGACTCTCTTAAAAGCCAGTTACCAACCCCCCAAGATGTACCTTTAGACACGTTGTTCATTGCGACATAGAGACACACGTTTCCTGTTACTAGTTAACATATATTGGGCTTCACAATTTATAGGTGCGGCCCGGAAGGGATTGTTTTCAAGGTTAATGTTTTTTCTTCTTAATTTTATATGTGTGTCACCATGCTCTCTACTATGCAATGTCTTACACCTTCGCAGCCCGAAATATTGGGCCATATCTCCGCAGTTGCCCAAACAAAAGCTTGCTACGGAAAGTGAAATGTACAAATGTGCTATACTGTCTGTAACATTTTACATAAGAACTAAGGAATGATGTCTTATACACAACGTCCGACACAAGCCCAACATTATAAAATAATGACCTGGAATGTTAGAGGTATAGCAACATACACTAAACAATATAAAATATACTCATATCTCAAATGCCACAGGGTACAGATTGCACTACTCCAAGAAACTCACCTTACAAAGGCCGAATTGACGAAAGCATATTCCCGCTGGCGAGGTCAACTATATGGCATGGTTACTTCAGCATTTGCCAAAGGTGTCCTAATATGGGTAGCCCCCGGAGTTCCCTTTGCCCTCACCTCCCAGACAATAGATAAAGAAGGCAGATTTGTGATATTAAAGGGAAATTTAGTTGGCGTACCAATCAACCTAGCGGCTATTTATTCCCAAAATAATAACCAGATCCCCTTTATAGACTCCCTCACACCAGCCCTGTTCAATGATCCACTTGCACCTACGATCTGGGGTGGTGATTTCAATTGCATAATGGACCCACAACTAGACCGATCCCATCCCCCAATATCCTCAGCCCCCAGTCTGAGAAATACTCGTCATCTCCGTACCTGGAGTACAAACATGGGATTAGTTGATGTATGGCATCTAAAACATCCCCAGAATGGAGAATATTCATTCTATTCATCCTTCACACCAGGATAGACATTTTATTCAACACCACCAATAATGGTCCTCTTTTAGAACATGCAGAATATCTGGCAAAAACACACTCAGATCACAATACGCTGACAGCACTTTTGTCTTGGGGCACACCACGACCCGCCATACCTACCTGGCGCCTGCAAACAGAGGCCTTATCAGACCCTCCATTTCGTGAATCATTGGCAGACGCTACCCCCCAATATTTTTCAACAAACGCTAACACAACTTCCACCCTTGCAACAGAATGGAAAGCACATAAAGTGGTTGTTCGTGGGCATTGTATGACCACTTCCTGGTGAGTAAAACAACAATTAACAAGGGACCTCATCAAGATTGAACATGACTTACGGCAGGCAGAAATGCACGCTGCAGAACCCCCGGGTCCCCCACACAATTGCGCCAACTAAGACGACGCAGGCGTGAAGCAGAGTCCACCCTAAGTCGTTATGATTACCGCACACGAATGGCCTTACAACATGCACAGGGTGATCGCTCGGGTAAGGTACTTGCCTGGCTCCTCCGAGAAGCAAACCATAGAACACCAGCAATGGCCATCAAGTTGCCGGATGGACGTATGGCCACGACACAACTCGCAATAAACGACGCCTTTAGTATTTATTACCAACAGCTTTATGAGCGTCCTACTGATCTAAATATGGAAAGAACATGTTTTTTTTAAAGAGGGATACATCTCTCTAAATTGAATGATACACAACGCAATGCTATAGAAGATCCCATACAATTAGATGAAATTGTGGCCACGGTCCAGCAAATGGCACGCAGTAAAACTCCAGGCACTGATTGCTTACCCATCGAGTACTACACCACATACCCAACCACTCTCTATCCACGATTGCTAGAGGTATACCAAGAAGCATTTCAACAGGGCACCCTGTCACGCTCTATGAGGGAGGCCCTGATCGTGGTGCTGCCTAACCCAGGGTGAGATACAACAGATTTAAAGTCGTACCGCCCCTTATCGCTACTCAATTTAGACTGCAAGATTCTGGGTAAAATACTTGCCAATCACCTGCTTCCTATAATGCACTCATTGGTACACCACAATCAATCAGGCTTCATTCCAAACCACACCACATTTATAAATTTCAGACGCCTCTTACATTTAATACATAGTACACCGTCCGAAGACACGCATCGCGTAGCGCTCTCTCTAGATATAGAGAAGGCCTTTGATACATTAGGGTGGGACTTCCTATTTGCCTGTCTGGAACAGATAGGATTCGGTCCTTGCGTATTGCGCTGGATTAAGACGCTATACGGAGATCCACTGGCGAGAGTAAAAACGGGCGGGGTAATATCTAATTGCTTTAATATACAATGCAGCACGCGGCAGGGCTACCCCCTATCGCCGTTACTATTTGCTTTATCAATGGAACCCCTGCCATGCTACCTACGTTCCAAAGCCGAAACCTGGGGCATATGGGACTCTCATAGATTCCACGTGGTGTCATTGTACGCGGACGATGCCCTGATATACCTCAGAGATGTACAGTTCACGCTTCCTGAACTCGAACATGTACTATCACAATTCGGCACGGCATCAGGACTCCAGGTTAATTGGCCCAAGTCATGTGTCTTTCCCTTAGTATTATACCCTTCCACTGCACCCCTTGCCGCAAACAACACACAATTACAGTGGCAATATGACACCTTCAAATACTTAGGAGTATATACATATCATCGACCAAAAATCTCCTAGATGGCAACCTAACCAAAGCGCTAACGTCTTCCTGCACATGCCTCAGTTTTTGGAAATCGCTACCTTTAGCCCCAATAGGCAGAATAGCGATATCTAAAATGTTAATTCTACCCCGGTTGTTATATTATTTCTCTGCATTGAGTGTTGTGGTGCCACATGCCTTCTTCAAAATGCTAAATAGTTTATTACTAGACTTAATATGGGGAGATAAACGCCGCAAAGAAGCACTATCTGTACTCCAGAGACCGCTCCAAGATGGGGGTCTAGGCGCCCCTCACTTTGAGTCTTTCTACGCAGCAGCACAGCTACAATGGCCACTACACCCTGAGACACGTGAACTGAAAGGCTATCTGGGTTCCACACCATTATACACGTGGTTGTCTAGCAACAGGACAGGTGACTCCACTCTAACCCCACTGCTAAAAACGGCACACACGTCCTGGCATCATTATCTATGTCCCATACAATCACCTACTCCATACTCACCAGCAATAACACTATGGGATATACCTAGAATATTACAAAATATACCAACCCAGACACGAACACTATGGACAGATAAAGGGGTCACACGAATGGAACACCTCTTTTCCGACGGTGCACTTAAATCCTTCCAGGATATGATATCTGAATACAAAATTAAGCCAGGTCAGTTCATTACTTACAACATCATAACACAAGGTATACGTCACACATGGGGCCCAGAAAACACTGAACCACCCAACTCTCTGGTCCTACATGCTATACTCTCAGCAACGACAACTAAACGCATCATCTCCACTCTATATCAGCACTTCGGACACACACCGATACCCCATTACAAACAACACATGAAAGATGGAATAAAGTACTACCAAACCCACTGACAACAACAGAATGGAATCTGGCTCTGCGCTCAGTAAAGGAGATCTCTCGTAATGCCAGATTTAGATTCACCCATTTTAACTATATACATCAAGCCTATTTAGACCCCCAACGACTAAATCATATGTACCCAACACACGAACCCACCTGCCCGAGATGTGCTACGTCCCCAGTAGGATTTTACCACATGGTATGGGACTGCCCAAATTTACAAACTATTTGGCATACAATCACTGCAATAATCACTGAAATGACAGATTTTATGTTACCTGCGACGCCATCCCTCTGCCTGTTAAATATTCGAACCAAAACCAAAAAAAAAAGACAAATACCTCCACAAGTTAATTGATTTAGCAATTGTACTATTTAAGCGCAGGATAGCCATGGCATGGAAATCCCAAACACCCCCATCAACAACGCAATGGTTGAAAGACCTTTTGTTATGGTCCAAAGCAGAAGCTCACCACCTACAGTGGCTCCAGCCGAAGGGCATAGCAAGTTCGGGGGTAGAATATTGTGAATCACTAGTTCTGAAGGTGGAGGCAAAAAATGACCTACGCCCTCCATAAAAGGAGCACCCTCCTCTAGCGGTAGCACAGGACTACTATACAGTCACGTACGCACCCTATATACTCACATGCACACCCAGGGAACAGAATTCCAATGGGAATGAGTCCGACTTACAACACTTACCACTCATGCTGCAGAATAGACCTTGATATATATAAGACATAACATGACAAACATATGATACAACATAAGCATGGTGACGTTAAATATTTTTCTTTTTTCTTCCTCCCTTTTCTTTATATCTTAGTTCTGAATATATATCATTAACTCTCATTTGCTATTCAGCAAAACAGTGTTTAGTTTTGTTAATACAAAAAAAAATGTATGTTTATATATTCAACAAACGGCATATCAAGCAGGAAATGTACCACGGTAACAGGTGAAACGTCTGGACTCCTCTATAATCTGATTTGGTTGTTAAAACACAAAATACACCTGGACAAGAAGAAATGACGTAACATTATACTGTTTTATATCACTTGAATTTAAATATGTGAAAATCAATAAAGAAATGTACAAAAAAAACAGTGTTTTACCTGTTTTCTGATGGATTTAAGACTCTTTTTGCTTTTTAATTAATAACTTGACTTGTGTCTGTTGGATTTTTGTCATTTTGGTCTTGTTTTGTTTAGATACATATTTTCTATTTTTCTAACCCTGTCTGGTGTCATTTTGTAGTGTTTTCATTAAGTTACCATGTGTGTTGGTACAAATATTTTACACCTAAGACTCTGAAGTTAAGCCTGTCTGCTCGTGCCAAGCTACCAAGGGGGTGAGTGTGGGTTAGCTAAGGGTGATTCTCCTTTATCCTGACTATAGTGAGGGTCCTTGCTTGGACAGGGGATAACCTGACTGCCAACCAAAGACCTAATTTCTAACACCCCCTAAAATCTGAATACCTTTGAGGGCCAACCCAGATCTGGGAGCATTCAATCCGAAATGCTCCGGGGGAATCTGTAGTCCAACACTTGTTTCACACAGTGCCATGTCTCGTGGTTTCAGTCTGTAAGCTTGTAAAGCATGTAAGTCAAGACCTGCAGATTAGGCTGTGGCTCCTTAAGGAGCTGTGGCTCTGTAAGGAGCTAAGGCTCCAGGTTTTATTTCCCAGTATGTGATGGTTTCAGTGGCCACATGTGGTTGTATTTGCAAAGCTGGAGTTAACATTCGCATTAGAGGTGTATCAGCATTTCTTAATGGTCTGTTATTCAGAATCTGGAGGGCTTCATTTAAATGTTCTCTCCAGTTTTTTCAAAGTTCCATCAGATAATTTTCGCAATTGAGCTTTCGGTAAGCCATTCATTCTCTCAATCAGTCCTGAGGCCTGTAGATAATAAGGAATATGATATATCCACTCTATAATGTGCTGGGAACAGTAGTCCTGCACCAATTTGCCTTTGAAGTGTGACCCACTGTCACTCTGGACCTGGAGTGATACTCTATAGTATAACATTAACAAGTCCAAAGTTCTGATAGTATTGTGCTGAGTAGCACGTTTGCAAGGGACAGCAATCAGGTACCCAGAGTAAGTGTCCACTACGGTGCAGGCTCATTGACACCCGCGACTAATCGGTAGTGGTCCAATGTTATCAATTTGCCATATCTGTCCTGGTAACTTTTCCTTGACCTTAGACTGTTTGCGGGACAGATCTATGTTGCGTGTGCTGACAAATAGGACATTGCAAAATTACAGTTTTTATGAAGTCTAGGGAAATGTGTATCCCTCTAATCTCTGCCCACCTGTAAATGTCTTTTTCTCCCAGATGTCCACATTTTGGTGTGCCCATTTAGCCATCCCCACCAAGTCAGAATCCGGTATTGCCACTTCTGTCTCTGAAATGTTGGCTCGTCTGCAAGGAAAGTGAACCAGCGTTCTAGTGAGTCAATGGGACAATGAGCATCCACGTGATACACTGTGACTTCACATTTCCCAAATTCCCTGCCACAACTCTTTGTCCCACACCTCCTTTGAATGGATAAACTAGTTATGTACATGCCATGTTTGAAGCCATGTGGCTAACCCATTGGCAGTGGACCAAGAATTAGTGTAAATATGACAAGTCCCAGGCAGCTCTTACTTTAGAGCCTGATACACAGCGTACAACTCCGCATATTGGCTACTTTTACCTTTTCCGGTGGTGATCAGCAACTTTTTGGTAACTGGATTGTATGACAATGCCTTCCAATGTCTTTTGGTACCCACGTATTTGGATGAACCATTAGTGAACCATACATGTTTCCAATCCTCAGGGGACAAGGATTCAAATGGTACACCCCATCTTACTGGTGACTCTTTTACTTGTGGTACCTCCTGCACCCTCTCCTTATCCTGAATAGGGGCTTGTGACACCTGTTCATGTAGGGCTGCAGTGCCTGCCGGTCCTACTCTAGCTTTGTCTTGTATGTACCATTTCCAGTGTATGATACTAGCCTCTTGTGCATGTCCTATATGGTGAGATTTAGGTGAACTCATCAACCACTGCATTATTGGTATTTCAGGACTCAGAATAATTATGACCTAGTGTTATTTGCTCAGTATCCACTCAAGCCCAACAACAGGTCAAAAGCTGTTTTTCAAAATGAGTATAGCGCTCCCCAGAGTCAGGTAGTTTTCTAGTCCAGAACCCCAGGGGCACCATTGTCCTTCCCTGTTTCTGCCACATTCTCCATTTTGCATATTGTCCCTGAACAGTTAAATGAAACTCAATGTCTCTCTCCTGCATTGGTCACAAGTCTTAGGCCTGTTGAATTGCTTCCTTTGCCAAATCAAAAGCACACTGCTGCTATTCATCCCATTCAAACTTATTTTTCTTCCTTGTCACTTTGTACAGAGGGGCAAGATCTGACTCAAATGAGGGATGTGCTGTCTCCAAAAACCAAACAATACAATAAGTCTCTGTTTCTCCTGCTTAGTGTGGAGTGTGGAAAACTTGAGAATGTTTTGCTTTGCTTGTGGTAACACCTCTCTGTGTATCTGATTCTACTGAAGTCCTGGAAACTTTACATTTTGAGATGGTCCTTGTGTCTTATTTGTGTTAATCACCCAATCTCACTCTGCAAGAGTTCCACCACTCTTTCCAACTGAATCTGCACCTGTTCTTCTGTCTCTCCCTGAATTATCACATCATCAATGAAATTGGTCAATTGCAAGCCTGGAATGCCAAATACTTCATCCAGGTGCTCTGCCACCAGCCGGTGACCGATAGTGGGACTATGTATGTACCCCTGAGGCAAAGATAACATTTTGAATTGCCTTCCGCAGTGGGAGAATGAAAATTGCTCTTGACATTCTAGTGCCAAGGGTATAGATAAGAATGCTTTGGCAATGTCTATGGTGGCATACCCTGTCTCAGCATGTTTCTGTATTCGTTCAATCAAAGTGATGGTGTCTGGGACCGCAGCTATCAAAGGGGGTGTATGTTTATTCAGCTTGTGGTAATCAACTGTTTTTCTGTACCACCCGTCAGGTTCTTTAACCGGCCAGAGGGGATTGTTCCATTCAGTAGTAGTTGGAGCTTACACCAGCCTCAATCATGTCTTTTATAATTTCACTTATTTCATCATGTCCTCCAGGGATGCTGTACTGTTTCAAAGGAATTACTGCAATTGCCAGGGGCACCTTCACTGGGGGAATTTTTAAACAACCCACTCTCATGGCTGCCACTGAAATGTATCTTTTTGTTCCAAACTGATAACAACCATCATCCTGATACAAAGGCATTCCTTTCAAAATATCAATTCCTAGTATGTATTCCAAAAGAGGCACAATCAGCACAGCATATTCTCTTTTTTACTGTAGTCCCTATTTTCATTTGTATTGTGGTTTATACAGCGGGGGTCTGCCTTCGCCCCAACCCTTTGATAGTGTAATGTGGTCCATTAAACCTCCTAGTGTTTCCAGAAATAAAAGAGGCCTCCGCTCCGGTGTCAACTGAGGCTCAAACGCTTTGCACATTTTTGTGTTTCCAATGTATTTCTAAATCAACTTGAGGTATGTTATCTCGATAAGCCCAACTTTGTACCGGAGCTTGTCCAGTTTCCTAGTCTGATTTAAACCTGTCAACTTTTGCCCAAGTGAGGGCTGGATATATGCTTTCATATTTGCGAGCAGGCTCGCCCCCATCTCTGTTCTCGAAAGTTAACCAGTTACTGTCCAGTTTTTCCTCTCTCTCTCATGAGGAAACGTTTTCCTTCACCTGGTATCTGTGACTGGCTCTGTTATCTTGCTTGATTACCAATTTGCTGCTTTCCTTTCGATCTAAACCTCCTTTACGGTACATTTCCCATAAGCTTTTGGTATTTATCCCACCAATCTGTTCTTTTTTGAAACCATCTTTTAGTAGCGCCGAAAATATGTCTTTCCTGGACACTCTATTGTTATCTGTGCACCCCTCAGACCTTGAAGATCTCTCAGGTTTATCGCATTGTCCTAAATCCCCTAACTATCTGACAGCCTCTACGATGTCTTTTAAAGCTTGCCCTGTCGGATTAATTAGGAGAGTAATGATCACTTGTTTGTTGGCTGGTGGAGCAAGGCAAATAATTTGGTTGTGCACTGAGACAGTTAGTGGTCCATCTAAAAGAAGATGTGCATTGTTCAGGAAAATGGCAGTTTTTATACTTTCCTCTTTGAGTCTCTGCAATGCATCTCTTAAAGTATACCAGGGCTTATAATTAGGCGGCCAATCTGATTCTGTAGAGTACTTATGATTACAGCCCTCAGAGGATTACTGCAGAAAAATAATTTAGTGTGGACCCTGAAAACTTCTAAACTGTTCCTGTATGAGGGGATCTGTGCTCAGAGTGTAGAATTTAGAAGAATTCCCTTTATCAAGCATAATGCTCATCGTTGGCGGGACTCCTTGACATATTTTTCCAGGACCATGACCGACGACTAAGACGACGACAGTAAGTACCGCACCCTAGTACACATGGGAGGAAAGGGCACAGTTACACATTCACCCACACCGCAACGCACTCCCAACCTCTTCCACTATCTCAAGCCATACATACTATAACAAGATGTACTTACCAGACACAAGCCAACAAATACCTACACCAATGCACTCACCTGTGCACACCGCACCCCACAGTGAAGCGATGCACAACAGCTCAATATTGTGGCAACAGGGCTGCTGGACACAAAAATTTACTTCAACTGCATAAAAAACAAATGTACAAACAAGGCCATAGGCCAGTTCATATGTACAAGTCCCTCAAGGGCAAATATAGGCTACACTTGACTCCTACGATGGCAAAGGAAACTCCACTGAGAAGGGGCATCTATGGGTAAGCCAGGCACCTCAGGGGGTCAGGGGGTAGCGGGGTGGTGAGTCAGGTTTTGAAGGAGGGGTCTTGGGCTCAGGTTTAGGAGGTGGGGGTTTGGGCTTACCCTTGGAAGGAGAGGGAGTGGGCCTGGACCGGGGATGGCAGAGGGACCTGGGGCAGCACGGGACTTCTTCCTCCCTGGGGAAGGGGCATGGGAATGGGAAGGGCGGACTGTTGTGGACTTTGAAGAGGAAGGAGTGGACTGGGCAAGGGTATGGGAACGTTTAGGGACAAGACGTGATGGGCCAGTGGGTTCAAATACGTTAACATGGGAGAGGAAAAGCTTCTTAGGTGCAGTTGGAGGGGTTTTGGAGCCAGATCTGTGAGTGGAAGTTGAGGGAGTGGTGGTTCGAGGTGTAGGTGTGCTGGATGTGGATGCAGGTGCCTGTTTAGTCTGCTTATGTATGGTGGATTGTGTGGTGTGGATGAGTGTGAGCATTTGAGTGTTTTGGGAGAAGGGGGCATGGACACAGTGGGGGAAGACATGCTGTCAGTGTGTATGGATGTTGTGTGGGTGTCTGCAGGTCTGGTGAGTGTGCTGCAAGTGTCTGTGAATGTAGTCGTGGTACGTGCAAGTGTGGGGTCTGGGGTGAATGACTGGATGTTAGCTGTTGTGGTGACTACAGGAATGGGGCATCAGCAGTGACTGAGGGTGCAGTGCATGTGGGTATGCATGTTGAGGTGACAGACAGGGAGGTGGGGGGAGGTTGAAACAGTGGGGGAGGTGGATGTTGTTGTGTGCTTTGGTATGTTGGGTGTGTTCCTGCCTGTGGTGGTAAGTGTGGTACTTTTGTTTCTCTGTGTTCTTCTTGTGTGTTGATCTGTGTGCATGGCTGTCTGTATTTGTGCTTGGGATGAGTGAAGGGAGTGGGGTGCTGGAAGGGGTAGAGGTGGTAGAGGGGGGACAGAAAGCCCAGGGACACTGCCTGTCATCAAAGAGGAGGTCAGAGCCTGAAAAGATCTCTGTAGGCCAGACATGGCACTGTGAATGCCTTCAAGATATGCATTACATTGCTGCATCTGGGATGCTAGCCCTTGGATGGCATTCACAATGGTTGTCTGCCCTACAGACATGGTTCTCAGGAGGTCAATAGCCTCCTCAATGATTGGGGCAGGGGATAATGTGCCTGGGGCAAAGGAGACGCCGACCCTCCTGGATGAGAGGGGCGCGGGCAACTCATTGGGGAGCTACTGGGAGGGCGGTGGTGGTGGCAGAAGATGGCAAAGAATGGGTGGGCCTAGTAGGGTCCGCCACTGCCAGGGAGCTGCCATTGGAGGAGGTGTCAGAGTCACTACCTCCAGTGGCAGTTGCCTCCTACGTGGTACTCCCCTCGCCCTCCAACCCACTGGTCCCCTTGGCATTGGTGGACTCTGCCACATGTGTCCCATGGGCTGCAGCATCCCCACTCACCAGTGCCTCAGCTTCCTCACCAGATGATTCTAAGGTACAGCAAGGACACAAGAGCACAAGGGGGGGGGACAAAAGAAGAAAGAAGCATGTCAGTTCTATGAAATATGTACATGTTGGGGCAGATACACTCCCACCTAGCTCAGGCACTAACCCTCAGCAGACACAACACATGTTATGAATGTGACCCTGACTGATAGGCACCACCCCACAGTACACAACATTCCCACCCTGCCCCACTACTCTGATACGCTTTCTACAGTGAACCAATGAGTGACAATGCCAAGCCAACCCATCTGCAAGTCCATGAGGCTACATTGAAGACAATGGCAGAAACAGGGGACCCCTCACAGACCCACAGATCCAGCCAAAACTACCTAGGACACTATCCTACGGATGTGGAAGGGGGCAGGGCTGCAGGTACACATCTGCCTATGTGCCTGGCACTACTAAGCATGTACCCCTTAGCACCTAACTACACTCATTATAGTGGTATCACAATAGTGTTGGTACTCACCCCCTTGTGGCTGCTGTGCTACCTTCAAGCACCCATCCAAATCCAGATAGGCCACGTCCAGAATGCGGGCCATTAGGAGGGTCAGTGTCCGACGGGCACCCCTTCCTCATAGGGAGGCCTTCCCCAGCTGGGCCTCTCCGGTCTTCCTGGCCCAGCACCTCAGGTCCTCCCTCAGCTTCATGCAGTGGGTGCTCTGCCAGTTGTAGACCCCCAGGGTCTGCACTTCCTTGGCGATGGCTTGCCACAGTCCCCTCTTCTGATGGGTGCTGACCTGCATGGGACACACACAGTAAAGAAACAGGTGCCAGTGTGGGTGCCCCATACACAAATTTCATGCCCGTTCAACCTGACATGGCCCATGGAGACATACATATGGAATTTTTCAAGGAAAAACTGCCAGACACGCTATGGGTGAGCATTCACACAGCGAACAAAAACACATACAGGCATCCCCCACATTCACACACATCTAAGGAGGACAAATAGCAACTTATCTGCTCCTCTGATCGCCCCTACAGCTTTGCATACAGGGGTAGGACCCCGTCCACTAGCTTCTCCAGCTCCTCCACGGTGAAGGCCGGGGGCCATTCCCCAGTAAAATGCCATCTGAGGGACCAGAGTCAGGACACAGCAGCACACGCAGTGGAGTTCTTCCCTTCTCGTAGTGCAGGAGTCAAGGGCCTGTCAAACTGGTGGGAGATACCGCGGCGGTGTGCACCGTCACCACTGGCGGGGATCATGATTGGCCCAGCTTCCCCATTGACAACCATGTTATTAAGTGATCAGATGCACGGCGGTGAACATCGCCTACCGCCATGATGAGTTAAGCCAGTAGAATGAAGTCACTTCCACACTACGCTACCTGTGTGGCAGGAGGCTGTCATTTTGCATCCATCACGCCACCATATCCTGGCCAGGGGCCTCATCCGTGGCTCTATTCCATCTCCCCTTCATCGAGTACTGAAATGAGTACTGCTTCTCCACATATAATCATGGTGAGAAGCGTGTCTACACTGTGATGCCATTATGACTGAGACACCGCACCACACATTAGCCTGACAGAATTACCTCCTTCTTTGTGTCTGTGTGCAGTACATTTGTGTCACACGTAAAACATGAATTCTGTCATCATGTGATGCAAGTGTATGTCCCAACTAAATGTGTCTTTGTTCCTCCCCCATAGGTACAGACCCATGTGGTGAGGGAGAGCCACATTTGTTTACAGACCCCTAGTAGATCTGGCCACCATGGAGGATGTCCCATCATCATAACTTACCGCCTGAATCAAGCTACAATCCTTGAACTCTGTGCAGAAATGGAGCCTGTTCTGAAGCCAGCTAATAGGAATCACCATGCCATACCTACAACTATGCAGGTTCTATCTGTGATCCATTTTTTGGCCACAGGCTCATTCCAAGTGACTGTGGGAATGGCTGCAGGGGTAGCTCAGCCAATGTTCAGCCACATCCAGTCCAATTTCCTGAATGTATTTGTTCAACACCTGCAAAGTTCTGTCAAGTTTCTCCAAAGGGTTTATCTCACTGCCATCAAATGAGGATTCTATGCCTTTGCAAATATCCCCCATGTGATAGGTGCCATTGATGGTATCCACATAGCCCTAATACCACCAAGAGTAAATGAACAAGTGTTTCGGATTGTAAAAGCTATCACTCCATGAATGTCCAATTGGTGTGTACTGCTGATCAGTAAATGTGAATACAAGGTGCCCAAGATCAGTCCATGATTCATTTGTCCTGAGAAACAGCAGTGTGCCACACATGAAGGGAAAACTACAGGGGGACAGAGCTTGGCTCATAGGTGAGTGTGCATGACACTGGATCAGTTACATAGCTGACAGGCAGGCTGTATGCAAGTAGATAGTATGTGTTTCAACCTTCTCACCCATTTGTGCAGGGGATTCTGGCTACTCCAACATGCAATGGCTCCTGACACCTGTGATGAATCCCAGGACAGATGCAGAAAGGTATTACAATGAGGCACATGGTCAAACTAGGAGGGTGATGGAGTGGACCATGGGACTCCAGAAGGCAATATATTGTTGCTGGCATCTCTCTGGAGGATCCCTGTGCTATGTGGCCTGACAAGGTGTGTAAGATAGTGGTGGCCTGCTGCATGCTGCACAACTTCGCTGTGAAGAAAGCTATGTCACTTCTGGAAGAGGAGTATGCTGTTTAACCAGCCCTGCCACGTCAGAGAAGGGATGAGAGTGATGGTGAAGTAGAGGGGGAAGACATCAACTCCAGGACCCAGCAAATCCAGCTGTATTTCCAGTGATTTTCAGGTACATTTCATATGATGTTGATGGCTTCACTGCATTGTTTCAGGGTGACTTGTGTAGTAAGTGCTGTGGTGTCCCTTACCAGTGATATAGCAAAATCATGACTGAAGTGGCAGATGTGAGTTAATGCTATGGAATGTACAGTGTGAGATACTTCAGACACTACAGTCTGTTAGACCCCGTCCTGCAATAAAAGCGACATTATGATGGTAACTAGCTAATGCATTCACATTCACAATTGATTGCTCATATTGATTAAGGACAGATATTTTGAGTGCACAAGTGTATTTATTCAAAGTCAAAACATCCATGAGTGATGGGACAGTGGAGGGGAGTAGGCACATTGTGAACAACATACTCAGGTACATTTGCTCAGCTGGTAGTAGCACCAGGGTGTAGTCCATGGGGCCATTAGAAGATGGTGAGATGCCAGTGGCATGTCAACAAAGTAGCTCAGTGGCAATGAAGGGAGACAGTGGAGGGCAGAGTCACTTCCTGGCGGTGGGCTTGGTCTTGGCTGGTGTTTCAGTGGGATGTCTGGGTCTGAGGTCACGTTTGCAAAGATGAAGCTGGGCTGCAGGGGAAGGGGTGCTGGTGTCCTGTGAGTCCTCTCGCAGTCCCACCAATCCATAGCTGCTGCAGATGTTGATGGCAGGGCAGTGTCCTGGCTAGTGTAAGGGGCCTGAAGGTGGGTGGAGGACTCTAGCTGTATGTTTGTCTGGCACTGAAACACCCCTGCAATGGAGGCCATGGTAGCATTGAGCTATTTCCATTGCCCAATGGCCTCCTGGTGGTGTGCTACATGCTGCCACTGATTCTGCTCCAGCGTGGCCAGTATCTGTCTCATCCAGTCCTGGGAGTGGTGGTATACTCCCAGGACCTCAGCAATGACTTCCTGGGCAGCAGCATCCATCCTTGGGCCACCTCCTTGGGCCACTGATACCCTCCCACTGGCCCTAGCCCCCTGTGCCTGTGTCCCCTGCACAGGTCTGGCAGTCCTGCCTGGTGGTGGGTAGAGACTTGGTCCTCTGTACATATGGGCAGCCAGTCCATGGCCTGG
This sequence comes from Pleurodeles waltl, assembly GCF_031143425.1. Lineage (NCBI taxonomy): Eukaryota > Metazoa > Chordata > Amphibia > Caudata > Salamandridae > Pleurodeles > Pleurodeles waltl. The sequence goes on along the minus strand of NC_090437.1, from coordinate 235,214,213 downwards.
AGACACTGGTGTGGGGCCAGAACTGGTGGTGGTGGCTGAGTGGTAGGGGTGTCAGTGGTGCCTTGGGTGGGGCTTCTGGAGGGTGACTGTCCAGGGGTGTGGGATGGGCCAGGGGTTTCCTCTGTGTCCAGACATGCCTCTGCACTCTCCTGAGTGGGGCCATCATCTTCAGGTGGAGGACTGGCACTCCTTGACGTCTCTATCCTGGTGGCATGGGTGGTGGTGCCTGTGTGTGAGAGAATAGAGATGTGGGTGTCCTGCACTTTCTTGTCAATTGCAGCACTGGTCAGCAGTAATTGGTGGTTGAATTCCCATGGAGTGGCATGCAGGGTCCCTTTGTGTTGACTTTTATGCATTTATTGAGGGTGGTGGTGGTGCATTGCGGGTGTTGTAGTGCTCCTGAGATTACATGCATGGGTTGATGACTGTGCACAGGGGGCTGGATGGTGATTTTCATGGGGGATTGTGGGCATGCAGGTGACATGGATATGAGTGTGTTGGTGTTGTGGGCCGGGTAGGGGATGGGGGCTTGGTGATAGTGAGAGGGATGGGGTGACACATGCATTACAGGTGTGGTGACTGTTAAGGTATTGTAGTTGACTTACCCGAGTCCAGTCCTTCAGTGAGTCCAGTGAGGCCCTCCGGGAGCAGGATAGCCAGGACCTTCTCCTCCCAGTCAGTCTATTCGGGGGGGGGGGGAGAGGTGGATGACCACCACCAGTCTTCTGTGGGACGAAGTTGTGCCTGGATGCCATGGAAGGCACCTTCCTGCTCAAGTCGTTCCATCTCTTCCTGATGTCATCCCTTGTGCATGAATGGTTTCCCATGGTGTTGACCTTGTTGACTATCCTCTGCCATAGCTCCATCTTCCTAGCCAAAGGTGTCTGCTGTCCCGAATAGGGGTGGATTGACCCTGAGTATTTCGTCCGCCATGGTCCTTAACTCCCTGTCTGTGAAGTGGGGGTGTTTAGGGGGTGCCATGGTGTGTGTTGTGGGTGGTGTGTTGTAGGTGTGTTGGTGAGGGTGCTGTTGTGTGGTTGGGTGTGTGGCTTGTGATGGTGGGTGTGCAATGTATGAGTTTTGGTGGTGTTTTGTGTGTGTGTGACTTGTGTGATGGTTAGTTCTCTGTATGCGTGTTGTGGTGTCAATAACTGTCATGCTTTTGGTGTTGCAAAGGATTGTGTGGTGTATATGTGTGTGTTTTGAAGTGTTGTGGATGTATGTCAGGTGTGTGCTTTTCCAACTTGCCAATGTGTGCATTTGTTGTTGGCAGGTCCCATTGCTGGTCGTGGTTGTCCGAACTGCCAGGCATCGCTCGACATTCACTGTCCACCGAGCTGATTTGTGCATCATTATTTGGTGGGTGGGGGATTTGTGTGCATGGCGGTGGCGGGGTGAGGTGTACTACCTTTCTGCTGTCGGTGTCCCTGGTGGTGGGTGGAAGTTGCAGGATTTTTGGAGGTTTATCTTTTTGGCATCATTATATGGTGGTATGGAGTTCACCACCACTGACGGCCTTTTGTCCACCGTCAGCAAGGCGGTCCGGTGTGATTGTCGCCAAGTTCATAATGAGGGCCATTATTTGGAATTTTTCAGAGTTAATGCACCAACCTTAAATAGGAAAAGTTGGAAACAGTGAGCAGAGATTGCTTCTCTTTATTTCTGACTTTTTCAGTTTAAAGTTCATGCTTTAATAGAGAAAGTCTATGTTTGAACTTTAGACACCTCAACTGCAAAAAAACAGACATTAAGGTCTTCACCCAGCCATCTAGCTATCCTGTATGCAAACAGTGGAACAGCAGAAAGAGGGAAATTATAAAAAAACTATTGGAGGAATATATTTTTCCCACTGACTTGTATTGAAGTGGGGTCGATTTCAGGCAAGGTAAAGCTAAAATTAAGTGATTTTTTTGCTTTAAAAATCGTGAGTCTCTTGCCTGAATTGGATCTCTTGGCATATGGGTAATATGGCCTGAGGTGTCCACAAAGGGCATTATCTCTGTTTTGTCTGCATTGATACAGAGAGAATTTTCAGTCCTCAAAAATCATGAAATATATTAAGCAGTATAGGAAAACAAGTGGTAGATGTGCATGACTTTCCGATACTATTGTATACCTGGGGGTATATTATCAAGAAGTTACGTATCAATGCTTTGCAGCAGCACTGTGTCAAAATTTGTTGCAATGCGCAGGAATCCATTATAATTCCACGGATGTGCTGTATTTGTAATCTGGGGTACCATGGTGCAAGTTCCCAAGGTGCATCAGAAATTCAGACTCATCTGTGGGATCTTTGCCTTGACGATTTTGACCAAAAAGTGGTTAATCACTGAAGCTGGCCTTACAACTGATGCAACTTCAGCGATGCATCAAAATTTAGAGGTGCTGCGCCAGTTTTAAATGACACAAGTATCATAATGTAATAGGACCAATGTAAAAGACCGAAAAATAGTGGAATATCACCTTCTACACTTTTACATTGGTCCTGGATGTAAGAGGGTATGCATGCAGTATGTCTATGTGTCACATTACAATGGGCATAGTGTACGCATGTGTATGTAGAGACATGAGTGTGAGTGACATAGTGAGTGACAGTGTGATACAGGTGAATATAAGTATGTATTGGAATGTGAAATAGCAATACATTTATTATCTACCTTATGTGTGTACTTACCTGTTGTCTTTTTGGAATATGCATACCTGGTGACCTCTTCCTCCATGGATAAGTGACAAACCTGGCCTTTCTCTTGCAAACAATACACAATGTCACATAGCATTGCTGCAGTGGATGATGAAATCATAGGTGTCATGGTCCCAAATTGGTCAAGGGGTCCTACAACATGATTTGCACATTTGTAGACCCACTATTGGTAGAGAGGAAGTGAAATACAGAGTGACTTCAGCTGGTCAGATTTATATTGAAAAGGCACTATGTAATTTTAATGCCTGGGTTAAGGAGGTACAGAAATTTTGACACAGAGTGGATAGTTTGCCAACGATGCAGCACTTTCTGAAAAACTTGTGAATATGGATGCATCAGTTCTGCTTGGAGATTTAAGAGGGAATGCATAACTTGAATATGATTAACATAATCTGACACAGCCAGTTGTAGTGCAGGTACAATACAACACAGGGCAGAGAAAAGTGACACATTAAGCCTTGTAAATATGAAGCACTGAAAGCGACACTGCTCTATCAAAACAAATGATGCAGTGGTGGCGAAAGCTCCTTGTAAACATGCCCCAAAGTTCACTGTGTTTTCCTTATCTAGTATTCCCCTTCACTAACATCTTACGAAAATAGATAAAGAAAGCTAAATCCTGTTACCACTGATTAATCTTTTCACAGATGTGCTTGCATACAAGGAAAAGAAAAACTAAGTATTCATTTCAAGTGATAAAAGTGTTGTCTTTGTCCATTCTTTTCACACATGCACCAACCGCTGATGTTTAGTTCAACAAGTTAAATAAGATGTGGAAAATACGTCCTTCCAGGTACAGCCCATCAGCAAGACTGTGGGGGTCATTCTAACCCTGGCGGTCGTCGACCGCCAGGGCTAAAATGACGGGGGCACCGCCAACAGGCTGGCGGTGCCCCGCAGGGCATTCTGACCGCGGCGGTTCGGCCGCGGTCAGAAGTGGAAAACCGGCGGTCTCCCGCCGGTTTTCCGCTGCCCTTCTGAATCCTCCATGGCGGCGCAGCTCGCTGCGCCGCCATGGGGATTCAGACACCCCATACCACCATCCTGTTCCTGGCGGTTCGCCCGCCAGGAACAGGATGGCGGTATGGGGTGTCGTGGGGCCCCCGTAAGAGGGCCCCACAATGAATTTCACTGATGAAACTCGTGACGGGTGCCACTGCACCCGTCGCACCTTCCCACTCCGCCGGCTCCATTCGGAGCCGGCGTCCTCGTGGGAAGGTTGTTTTACACTGGGCTGGTGGGCGGCCTTTTGGCGGTCGCCCGCCAGCCCAGTGTAAAACCCAGAATACCCGCAGCGGTCTAATGACCGCGGTGCGGTATTCTGGAGGGGGGAACTCTGGCGGGCGGCCTCCGCCGCCCGCCAGGATGAGAATCACCCCCTGTGTCATCAAGGACTCTGAGCCCCACTCCACAAGGCTACGTTTTCAGTGCCCTCTGTTTCATGGTATTTGTATGTGATTTCTATGGTGCGAGACCCTCCTTGGTGCCCCTCTCATCATTTCACTCTTCCTTTGAGGCACTGGTGTGGGTTCCCTTTATCACTATGCCTTCAGCTCCAGATGCTTCTTCTCCTCTGTCTCTGTGGTGTCCATCACCTAACCTCATCTCGTTCCTCTCTTCCATGATCTCCATCTCCTCACCTTGACCACCCACACCTACTCTGATGGTCTTGGTCACCCACCCCCTGTCTCCTCCTCCAACTGTTTGTCTTCCTGCTCTGCTTTCATCATTTTCTCCTTAAATTGCTGTACTTTTCACCTCCCAACTGTCATCCTTGAGCGGCACCTTCCAATTAAGGGCGATGTCAACTAATGTATAGTCAAAGTTCCACCCTTCCCATGATGTCATTGATATATCAGTGGTACTCCCATGTGCAGAGTCTTGAAGAGTAACAGCCAAGACTTTTCCTGTTGCGAGGAACACCTTATTTCGTCAGATGTAAAATACAGTTTTGCCCAGCCTAGTCTTTTTTTTTTTTAGGTAAATCAGCTTTATTAAAATCAAAATACATATGGGTTTCATAATAACAATACAAGATATCTGTCACAATGATAATGATATAATTTGAAATGAATTGTAAAAGCTGTTTAACATTTCAAAAAATATAAAATGGGGGAAAACAATAAAGACAGAACAAGACCAACTGAAATAAGAAAGATACAGTGGGTATTAAAAAGCTCAAAACTGTGATATTCAATAAAGCATAAAGTTGAACTAAATTTAAATTCAAACAAGAACAGAGAAAATAAACAATTCATGGTGGTTTAAAATTCTCAGGTAATGTACAATTAGTAGAACTGCAAGCAGTAGCATAAAGAGGTAAAAGCAATATCTAGTCTATGGTAATGGCAAACATTATACCACCAAGCCTTATTGGAAATGTTGGATGATTTTTTCCAATTTAGAGTAATTTGTTGAAAGGCTAAAACTAACATGAGATCCAATAGCTTTTAATTATCATCGTCTGAAACAATGTCAGCAGAGAGGCTACCTAGAAAAAGCACTGAGGGAGATAATTGGGATCACAAATTAAAAATGGAGATAAGCTGACATCAAACATTTCTCCAAAAAGAGACAGTGGGAGGACATTCAAAAAGGATATGCATAAGGTCTCCCTTTGGGCTATCGCAGGACCAACAGTTTGAAGTTAAAGATACAAAAAAAATTACTATAGTAGAGGGGGGAAAATAAAGTCTGTGGTGAAGAAAGAAAAGTGACTGTGTGGTAGAAGCTGATCTAGATATTTTATAAGATCAATGCCATATCTTATTCCAGAAGGAAACAGTCCAGGTACATCCCAAATCCAATTCTCATTGAGATTCAAGTTTAGATTTAGGTTGTGTCAAAACAGGAGAATTAAAAAGTTTATAAATATTTGATGCCTTAGGAAATGAGGTAAGAAAGGAGGACAAAGAAAAGGGTAATTCCGAAGAAGAGAGAGGGGCAGGCAAGGAAACAAAGTGCATCATGAATAATATTATTAAGAAGAAGATATTTAGGCATAAATGAATTGGGACAATGAAATAGAAGTTGGAATTGTGAAAAAGAAAGTGGAGTATCATTGGAAAATAAATCTTTGACCCACGCTATATTTCTTTGTCTCCAGGATTTCCAAAATAAGGGTTTTTTATTGATAGTGATGAGACGATTATGCCAAATAGGGTCATTCAGAAAAGAGGAATAAATGACAGTTGAGGTAAATAGTGAGAACCCAGAAGAGCACAAGCATGTTTAAGAAGCAGGGATGAGATAAGTGAAATATAAGAAAAGGATACCACCTCACGAGGAGAAAAAGGTAGAAGAAAAGAACATTCAATATCCAACCATAAGGGAGTAAACACAAAGCTTGACAAGGAGATCCATCTAGAAGCTTGACGCAAACAAAAGGACTTGTGATATAGTCTGAAATCAGGAAAAATGGCTCCCCCCTCTTGTTTAGAATGACGAAGGTGACTAAGGGAAATTCTAGATTTCTTATTGTTCCAGAGGAATTTAGACAGTCTGGGGTCCAGTTGTTTAAAAAAGTAACAGGTATAGGAATCGGAATCATGGATAGGATATATAAAATGTTAGGAGAAATTATCATTTTGATAGAGTCAAGGCAACCCCACCTAGATAAAAATAAGGGATTCCATAACAAAAGGGATCTATCAACCTTCTCTAAAGCATCCAAGATATTTACTTCAATGGACTTTTTAATGGATGAGGTGAACCAAATACCTAAATATTTAATCTTGGAAGAATTCCAGTGAAAGCCAGTAATATCGAACGATGATCTAAAACTAAATTTTGTTAGGGGAAGGATTTCAGTTTTTTCTGAATTTATCTTATAACCTGACATCAAAGAAAAGTCTTCAATCTCCCGAAGTTGAGACAGAATCGAGAGTACATGGTTTGAGATATATACAAGTATATCATCTGCATATGCCGTTAATTTTAAGTGTTTCTCACCATATTGGAAACCCTCAATTTTAATGTTATTTCTTATACAGGATAGAAAGGGCTCTAGAGCTAGAATAAATAGGAGTGGAGAGAGCGGACACCCTTGACAAACACCATGACGTAATACAAAGTATCTGGAAAATTTCCCATTCACCAATATCGATGCCATTGGGAATTGATAAAGCATAGAGATAAATTAAATGAAATGAGGCCCTAAACCATGCCAGGCTAAAGCTTTTAATAGAAAAGACCAGTCTAACCGATCAAACGCTTTCTCAGCATCTATGGAAATTGCTGCTAAGGGGTATGAAGGAGTGGGAACTTTGCTGAGTACATTGAAGAATGTTCTAGAGTTGTCAGAAGCAAGTCTACCTTTGACAAAACCCATTTGTTCCTTACTTATCAGCGCAGGCTAAAGGGTATCAAGACGTAAGACTAATAATTTAGCAAAGATTTTATAATCTGTATTGAGGAGAGAGATTGGTCTATAATTTTTACAGAAAGTATGATCCTCACCTTCCTTTGGAATTAAACAAATAGAAGCTTCTTCAAATGTTCCCCCAATACAACCAGAACCTGTGAAAAATTGAAAAAGCTGTAAAAGTTTGGGAAGTAAAATGTCGGAAAAATGTAGAAAAAATTCCACTGTAAATCCATCAGGACCAGGAGTTTTACCTTTTTTTAGAGATTGAAAGGGTTTTAAAAATTTCTGACGAAGAAATATCTATTTCAAATGAAGAAACATCAACAAGCGTCTTCTTGGGGTTTGGAATGTTCTCTAAATAATCATCAATCTGTAAGGAGATCGGGACTGATTCAGGAGTATAAAGTGTCTGGTAATAATTAACAAATTCAGCTAAGATATCATCATCTTTAAAAAGGGACTCACCAGTATCTGCAACTATAGACTTCAAGGGTTCAAAAAACAAGCAAATAAGAATAACGTAGTGGTGAGTAATAGTTTTCAAAATCTCCGCATTTTCTGAGGAGAATTGTAAAGACCTTTTCAAAAATCAAAAAAATAAGCTAGGCGGCATTTAAAACATGAAAAATGCTCACCAACAGATCAAGCAGGCAATTATATGTCAGACGCCATAAAAGGTGAGAGAAAAACAGCTCCGGTGCCAGAAACGCGTCCAACGATGCGAGGAGCTCCGTTAATTAGCAGCCATCTTAGCTGGTGGCTCGCGCGCGCCCCACAGCCACATTATTTTAAAAATGATCACCTTTGTGCCAGGACCAGTGCAGTGCCATTTTTGAGAACCGTCATGCTATGGTGATCAGAATAGTCAAAGAATGAATTACCACCATTATGCAATAGCCAGAACAATACCAGGACTGGAAACCATCTGTGGGTGCTCAAAATGCTCCAAGGACTACAACCATTACCACAGGGCAGTAGCATATTGAGAGTATTCAACATCATACCATGAAAGCTCACAGTATGCCCAGCATGACAGCCCTCATACCAGAGGTGTCACAATACTAGGGGCATATATAATGATGTATGTAAGCTCACAATATATTGCAAGATTTACGCTTATTATATCATGGTCAGAGTTATTATTGAGTTGGCAATATCATGCCATGGCTGCCAACAATATTCCATGTGTTTCACATAAGCTTTATTCGGCCAACAGACCATCAAAACAATACAATACAATACAATATAATATAATAATATAAACCATAATGTCATAGAAAAATTAAAAAAAAGAATGATCCATGTTTGCCCGTCTTAAAACAATTTCAACTCATTGTAAATAAAAAGTGCGTATGCGCCATGCTGTTGCTAAAAACTTACTTACTGCGTAAATTGTCACATTTGAATTGTGGCTTTTTAAGATCCGCAAAGCTAAAAAACATTTCCTTAAATTCAATTCCCTACAGATTTTATATATCCATTTAAACCTTGGGATTGAATAGGCGGGACAAAAAAACATAAAATGTTCTACTGTTTCGGAAGGAATGCCACATACAGGACAGGTATCAGAGCTTGACTTAGGTCCCCATCTGCTCGTTAAGGCCTTCAGGGGTAATGTTCCAAATCGAAATCTGGCATACAAACTTTTGCCTAACAAATCAGGTATTGTATCTAAGTATGGTTCAAACTCAGGGTACCATTTAAAATCAATAAACAAGTTAGTTAAATGACCATTCGATTTCTGAGAAATGTAATTATTACATATGTGGGACCAGTAAGCTCTCTTCAATACTTTTACATGGGGCTTCACAAGTTGCTGGGGATTCTCCCAGAAGTTCCTCAGTCCTAGCATGCAAAACCAACTAGATACGTGTTTGATCCATGGTATGGACATGGAGTTAGAGGTTTTTAACAATTCTAATAGGGAAGACTTCTATATAGCCAGTTCAGGAACTACCCAAAGCCTCACCCAATATAGTAGGGGCCGTAAGATAATCAAATCGGCTATACGTTTAAGCCCTAGATCTAAAAAAAGGGGGGTTAATGGGGTGCTAGTGGGACAAGCACATAGAGCCCGAGCAAAGCTATTCTCAATTTTAGTTATCCTACTGCTATCTGTCATGCCCCAAATCTCTGCACCATAAATAGCAGCACCCTGTGCCTTGGCCACATAGATCTTTACTGCTGGAGACACAACTTTAGCGATCGTATTCCTGTAAAGGCGTAATATGGATGCTGCCCGATGTTGCAAAAGCCCGCCACTCTTACCGACTTGTTCGTCCCAGAGGAGTGAGTCTGTAAGCCTCACACCCAAGTAGTCGATAGAGCTAACCTGGTCCAAAATAGCTCCATCTAACCTGATCGTACACTTCTTACGAGAGCCAGAGCGAAGCACCATCAATTTTGTTTTCTTCGAGTTCAGCTCTAAACCAAAATTCCAGCAGAATGATTTAAATCTATCCACAAGAATTTGCAGCCCCATAGGGGTCTTTGAGATCAATAGAGAGTCATCCGCAAAAAGAAGAATTGGGATTTTCTGATTGCCTAAGCTGGGAGCATCATTCTGGCATGTCATGAGTTCTTGGACCACCTCGTTAATGAATAAAGAAAACAAAAGTGGCGCTAGGACACATCCCTGACGAACACCTCTTTTAATGGGAAACTTGTTAGTCAGTTCGCCTTGGTTACCCCATCTTACTTGAGCGTATGTGCCTTCATGCATACGTGTTAATAAATGAATGATATCAGATGGTGCCCCTCTTTTGTGTAGCACTCCCCAAAGCTTGTCTCTAGGGACCAGGTCAAAGGCAGAGCGCAGGTCTACAAAAGTGACATATAGTGTTTGCTTTTGCCAAGACTACATATTTCCAGTGTAGCACGGTCAACCTAAATACCTGGTCAACCGTGCTAACTCTAGAGCGGAACCCTGCCTGAACAATATTCCATAAATACCCACCATTTAACTAGGCAGCATTATTACCCCAGGGTTCGGCACTGCATGCCATTCATACCTAAATATACTAAGTGGTATGCCATTTACAATATTCTGAGACACACACTCACACATACACACGTAAACAAAGATAGGCACACATAAACAGACACACAGCCACATGCACACAAAGAGCATCAGTCGTGCATTTTGTTTTTACTTAACATTGTCCTGTTCTGTCAGTTCACCTTCTTTAGCTACTGACCTCCCGGTTTCCTTTTGGTTTGCTCAGGGCCATTTTAATGAGTCCTATTTTTGCTACATGTTACCTTCTGGGATGTACTTCATATGTAATTGATAAGTCTTAATTGGAGGCCGTGCAATGACAATCGAATAGTGTGATTCACAGCTGCATACTGCGATTTCAGAACCCACATCCCTGTACAATTGTGCTCTAAAAATACAAACTGTGGGGTATAATCACTATTTTTTCACACAACGCAATGCAGGCACTGTATGCTGACATATGCCAGTACGCACACCCATGCACCTACATTGCAATGGTGTGTGCGTTCTATTGAGCATAGATTTAGGATTGAATAGGGTCTCTTTGGCGCAAATCCATGTCTACCCATGTAACTAGATAGGACTTTGCATCACAACCCACAGGTGGTTGCATGGGAATGCCATATATCACCCTTAGGATGCCTCCTGCATGCAACGTAGTGCATAGTGCTACTTTGCTTTACTTTGGTCAACTTTACCACTCAAATCCTGATTTGGTTGGAAAGTACATAGTACCACAAAACTCTAAGCTGGATTTGCACTACAAAAGTGACATAAACCAGACACAACATATTATTAATTCTAGACCTGTGTATTTGTAATTGGTTGAGCTGGGTCCCCCTATAAAGCATAGTCAGTTTGTATGTTTTTTCGTCTCCCTCAGAAGGCCCACAGCTTCCCTGAAGATGACGTGTTCCACCTTCAGGCCCCGCAGTGAGACTGTGAGGGACAAAGTAGTGATGTAGCATGTGAATACCTTAATAGGACAGCCACCTTTGGTGGTTGAGGCATTCTTCAGTAATCAACATGAGATAAAAGCTTGGCATTTTTTGTAAATAAATAGCCCAAATACAAAGTGTAATCGATACTGCCCTAGGGATCTTCTATGCACGGAAGTTAGTTTTAACCTGTAGTGTAATTTGAGACCTACCAATTGTGCTTGAAAAACGGTTGGTTATATCACATAGAAATATGCAATCTATATTTGTTCGTATCTCAAAATGTGGCGAAGGGGCCTGGCCCAGAAAAAATACAGTACGAGTACTGAAATAATGCATGTGGAATACTTTGGTAAACTGTTATTAGGCTGCTGTAACCTTTTAGTAAACGGACTTAGAGACAAAGTAGGCACGAGACAAGGTCTATGTTTTCCTCGGCGATAGTAGGAGTTCATCAAGAATGGATTAAGCGTGTTTACTTCATACTCAAGTAATTTGACATGATGGCACGATGGCCTACATTGTCAATTACTAAATGGCGTCAAGTCACATTGACAGTGAGAATGGATGGATGTTTGGCCCTAAGACTCTTTATTGTGATTTAAACAGGCTTGACTCCTACCTCAGTCTCCCCAGGAAGAATTGAGAATGGTCGTCACAGTATTACAGCCATAATCAGATGCAACTGATTCAAGTTTACAAAGTAAAATCAATCGAAGACTGAATCCACTGAACGGTAAGAGCCTTGAAAATCTACCAGTAGTTCTCTTCTTGATTCCCTTGATAACGTATTTTTCCACCGTGTTCTTTTCAAGTTCAACGTTTCCGTCACACATTTAAAGTTGCAGTTATATATAAACAGGCATGGGTCACAAAGCTATTTGTGCACCTAACTGACGCGTAAGTCGGTAAATCTCATCATAGAATGTCAACTTGTGATTCATAAAACATTAATGTGGACGTAATGAGGCCTTTACTCACATTTACATTTATGCCGTTATAGAGGAAAGTCTGTGCTATTGATCCTGCTTGCGTCATGTGGTTTCTGTGGCAGCATTAACTGCTAGAGCAAAGTGTCATCCTAAGGTATACTTCTTACAAAACATTCACAGAGAATTCCTTAAACTTTATACACTTTGGGTCTCAGCTCCTGAACATATGATGCCCTGTCTCATAGTTTAGGAAGATGTTGTATTTCCAGCTATATTTTCCTTGATCTGCCTATACCTGTCAAGCCATCTTTTGCACGATTTTTTTACAGACTAATCCCCATGGCATTGGCTTTTACTGAAAGTTTTTGTTTCCACTGGAACTTGCAGCTTTCTCTGGTACTACATTCACCCTCAATGAAATTATCGAGCTCTTTTGTTACAAAAATATTTTTTTCTTATCTTGCTCTTTTCCATTCTCTTAGCTTGTGGATTGTGTTCATTAATTCCTTTAGCCTATAACCCAAAAGGGTGCGATTGTTCAAGTAAGGCACTGCTGCTTTTGCAGAACTGTACATTTAAAAGGCATGGCAATTATTTGGCCTTTTATTCCAAGTTACTATAGGAAAAGTGATTTCCTTTAGGTGTGGCTAATCACCTTCTGTATGCTTTAAGTGATGTTATCAGGGCAAATGTTTTAGAAAAAAAACAACAGAAAACCACAAATTAGAGATGATTGTTGTTAGAATTGGGGTTTCTGGTTGACAGATGTATGTACACTGTCCAAAGATGAACACCAATCCTAGTCAGAGTAAATCAGTTACACATCCTAAATTAACCTGTTTCTCACCCTCTGGTAGCTTGGCAAGTATTTGTGCAACACTTCAAACAGTAAAACGTACAAACACCACACACAGAGATGCCACACCTAGTTAGAAAAATAGATCTTAATTTAAAGAGCAAAATAAGATGAAAGCAACAAAAATCCAATAAATAGAAGTTGAGATATGAATTTTTAAAGATGCAAGTAGAGCTTAGAAGCTATATGTCCCTATTTGGATATCTGGTCATGCTAGACTGGAACAAAGTCAAGAGTTAAATCCACCCATGATGGAGAAGAGGCTGACTAGAGGACCCACACAGGGCCCACTGAGCATAAGTACCTTAGTCCCTGTCGCAGCACGAGATGCATTGATGATCTCCACTGTTGGAAAGTGGATTATTGGTAAGGGCAGGTAAGCTTTGTTCTTGAATGCACCAGCCTAGCTTTGAAAGAAAATTTCTTCCAATTTTAAGAACATCAATATCTCCAGATAAAAGGGACATCTATGGGTAGTATTGTTGCTCCTAGTTTAGCCTGTCTCTATATGTATACTTTTGAGAGACGCCCCATTTTGGAACCTACACACTCTTTCTTTTCTAATATTCTATATATATATCTATATATATTGATGACATACTGATTGTTTAAAAGGGTGAGAGAGACGAGGCAACTAGATTTATCAGCTGGGTCAATACTTCAGACTAGCACTTACATTTCAGTGCCACCTTTTCCAATGAGGAAGTTGCTTTCTCGTACCTCGTTATCATCCTGCAGGATGGAATCTTTCATTCCTTCATATTTCACCATCAGAAAGAAAAAAATATTCTACTGTTATTTGACAGTCACCAGGCTAAAACTTTGAGGACCAATCTACCTTTTGGCCAGTTTTTGCAGTGATATTTCTGACTTCTACATATATTCCGACACTCCAAGTCAAAAACTGAGGGATCGACATTATCCAATGAAGGTTATTTCACAGGCCAAAAAGAGAGCCTGTAACATACCTAGAGAAATGTTGTTAACTGAATCCCCGAGAAACCAACAGACTAGACTCACCTGTGTTACAACCTTTACGCCCTTGAGCAACCGTGTTAAGAAAATCATCAACAAACTATGGTCTATGCTGACTAGTTCTGGAGAGTCTGTGGATAGCCCATTACTTGCGTTCAAGACAACTCAGAACATTAGAGATTTGATAGTACATACTAGACCAAGACAAAAAAGGACCCATGCCACTACCTTGTCAAAGTCCTGGTTGAGGGTCAGAGGACACCATCCCTGTGGAGGTTGCAATGTTTGTCCCCTATCAATGAATACCATGGAATTAGATTTGGGGGAAGCCAAAATGTGTCATTTAATCAAACACACGAGCTGTTGCACTAAGAACTCCATCAACATGGTTCTATGCCCCTGTGACCTTCGCCTGGATTTCCCTTTTTTTTCTCAAGGCACATACTACTCAGAGACTACAACATATGCCTCAGGACATATTCAGACAATAATAAGACCACACACCAAGTGGGCTGACATTTTCACATACATTGTTTTGTTAAATCTATTGCCCTCTATGTACTACTATGTACAGTCTCTCCACTTAGAATTGTCTTGTTTTTTTACGTTCTCTCATGGGGTTCTGTAGATATATAAGCTATTAAATTATGGACATTGCACAGCAGATGAAAATGGCCACTGCATTTGACAACATCTTTCCTTATGACTTTGATTGCACACTCCAAGATGGCCACTGCCATTCTGGAGTGTTGCTATAGTCCTATCACTACTCCCTTAGTTTGACAATCCTCTACAAAAAGCTCTGCCACCTGTACCACATTACTCCAGGGAGCAGGGAGCAGGGGTAGGTGCTGACAGACCCTAGGATTTACGAGGAAGTAAGTGCATCGCTTTATAGTTCTGAGCCCGTACTTATGGGCTGGGACTTCCCCTTGTTACATTCAGCACATTTTGACAGCCTCTCGAGGGATTGGGGATGCTCTTGCTTGGTTTGCTTGACTACCGCTACTAATTGCCTGATGCAAATCGTGGCTGGCGGGGCAACAGCTATCCAATATGGTGGCTATGGATATCTATGTGTTTATGTATTCTGTTTGTACCTGGGTGGGAGCTGTCATCGTGTCTTATATTGAAACGCTTGATACATAAGGAATACACTGATATCTCTGGAGATACTATTTTTAACCACTCCTTGGCGTGAGCTGTCATTCATGCAATAACTCAGTTGGAGATTGGCAGAAGTGATAAATTTGGACTATTCTTACTTGTGGCCATTGTATTAAAATTGTTTTGATACTCATATCAATATCCCTTTGGATATCATTTTCAACTACCACTTGGCAGGCAATGTCATTTAGACAATCGCTCATATAGGTACTGAAAACAATGATGAATCTGGACAAGCCTTACCAGTGTCCATTACATTCCCATCAATTTTGATACTGGAACACTGATAGTGTTAATACATTCCGTCCTAGTGCACTATTAGATGGGATTTGGCACATTTAAGGGACAGTATTAAATAACGTTATGTATCAGTCCTATTGACAATTTCCTACAGATTGCTGAATTAACAAAGATGATTTGCTAGACATCCAACTGCTATTTACTAATACATTCATGTTAGGTAATTATACAGACATCCTATAGCAATATCTCTTTTCTTTGACTCAATGTATGCAGATTAATACATTTGCTGGATCATAAATGTCCATCCTTATCCCTTTGGGGCCCATCCTTTAATTTGAGGGAGGTAGAATTATTCTATTTCAGTTTATGACAACTAGAAGTGTACATCTACACATTTTCACATTCTTCGAAAGCATCACTAGGTAGCTCCACTATTGTGTTTTGATCTTCACTGGCATGTATTGATTTGCACTGTGTTGTCATACTATTGTGTGTTTAGTAACCTTCTCATTCTTTCTTTAGGTTCCTGCTCCACATATATTATATAGTTTACTGTGACAGTGAGGATTAGGTATAATTTTTTCTAGGTCCTGATAAATTGCACTTAGTTCTTTTAGACTATCATAGCGAGAAACATGTTGACCTTTCCATTTCGGGCAGTGTACGGATTTCCAACTCTGCCCTCTACAAACAAAACCCATAGACGATAGGGTCTTTTGACACAAGACACCATATTTGAGTAGGGAAACACAGACATTATTCTTACTTTTCCCTTACTTTCTATGTTTTTTAACCTTGACAGAGGTTTACATTCTCAATAAACATTTAATTATATGGACCCTCTAGTCAATTTTAACAGTTTATTTCGCCAATCCCACATTACTGCATTCACCACCAGCAAAGATTTCTAAAAGATCTCCAGCAAAGAGTCCCCTTGAGGCACCAGTGAGACATGTCGGTGCCGGCCAGACGAGGAGAAAAGCCTGATGATGAAGCATCTCACCGAATGGTGAGTGAGGGCTCTTGTTCCCAAGTTTGGATACTCTCAGGGACCTATTGATTTCCCCCAGATTAGGTAGAAATCAATCACCTTCACAGTGGAATTGTGCATCTATTTTTTTGTTAAAGGTAAGTACCTTCACCTAGCAATGGGCCACTAACCCCCACTGAGGTCCTGTTAGGTCTCATTAAATTAAACCCACTTCAACCCTTGGTATCTTGGCAACGAGTGACAAGGCTTAACTCAGGAGACAAGTGTGTAAAGCATTAACAAATCACAAAACAGTAAATATGTAAAACAGAAAACACAATAAAAATCTAACACCAATTTATAAAAATAGATTATATTTTACCTTTAAAATTACACCAAAATGATTAAAATTGGACAAGGGGAACCAGAGATAGGAATATTTAAAGAATTAATGTTTTCTAGCACATAGAACCAACTAGGGCTCAAATGGTTAAAAGGTCACACTGGAAAGGGATCGGAGTTCAGGCCACCCACGAGGTAACTGTCACTTTCAGAAGTCTTTCTTGATTCAGTAAAGTCGTCCACAGCACCAGCCAAGGGTCCGGAGGCGCTGGCACTACAACTCCCACAATGCACCTCTTCAATTTGTGGAGTTGCCCCAAACCTCTCCAAACGTCTGGATCTTCTTCCAGGTGTCCTTTTTGGATCCTTGAAGTGTCCACAACTTGATCCAAGGTTCTAAAAGCTCTGAGGTGCTCCTTGGGAGTCGGGACAACAATTCCCAGAATGCACCTGGTCAGAATCCTCAAATGGCCACTGGACGCTGGTCGCTGGGCTCTGCTAGCAGGACTTGATGCAGGGGACTCTGGACAGAACCTTTGTACCTGTAGCAAACTGGGAGTCCCTTCTTGAAGCAGTAGAGGACAGGCAAGGTCCTTTTTGTGGTGAAGCCCTAGTATACAGCTTGTGCAATCCTTCAAAGTGCAGTGTCCAGGTGCAGGTCAGGGTACTAGCAGGGCAGTCCTTCTTCTTCTATGTCTTGATCCTTGTAGGGATCTGAGGTGTAGGTGCAGCTCTGCCATATTTATCTTTGCCCCTGGGTGGAAAGCAGGGGGGTCCTGGTTGTCCAATCACAGGCAGGCTCCTTCCCCCTTTGATGACCACTTCCTGGGAAATGTGGCAAAAATAAATCCCAGAGAGCAAAATTCTTCAAAAATCCAACATGGCTGAAAGTAATTTTTGGAGGTTAGATCTGGCTGAGCACACCCACTGGTGTGTCTTAAAATCCTAAACACACCCCTCTCCTGCCCTCTCCTAATCCAATCAAGAGGGCACCTAATTGTCTGGTATTTCAGGATGTGAGGGCGGTACTGAGCTGCTCCAAACGTCCTTCCCTGCCTTTGAAGACCAGTTTGGCTGCTCTTCCCCCCATTCTGTTTCCCCATCTGCTGAGGCAGATCTGCTCCCCCAGGCAAATCCATTGTGTTCAGCCCAGACCACTTCACACCTGGTCAGACTGCCAGAGACTGGCCAATCAGAGAAGGGCACTACAGAGCTGAAGTTGGCAACTTTCAGGTAGAGTTTTAAAACTCTTTCCCTGAACTAATTATAATAAATCCAACAGTTGTAGGTTGTGGGATTTATTATAACAATCAATTTGATACCAAACTCAAGGTATCTGACTCTTAAGGGGACTTTGTTAATTAAAATAAAGTCTCCTCATTTTAGCCTATGGAAGCCTTTCACCACAGTGAGGGAAAACACATTTGGCTATTTTGACTCACCAGTACTTTTAAAAGAAATTTAATAAGGTCCATGCACACAGTTATATGGCATCCAACCCTAGGAGCACATAGAGCACACCTTAGGGGGACGTATTTATGAAAATAAGGTAGTTTAAGACTTTAAAAGTGTTTTAATTCCAAAATCTAATTTGCATAACAATTTAGTTTAAAAGCAGCCAGCAAGGCAAGCCTGCCTTTAAAATTGCATTGGGTACCTCACCAGTGCACCTATGGGTGCACTACCTATTCTGGGGTCCCTAGACC
Source organism: Pleurodeles waltl (assembly GCF_031143425.1). Taxonomy (NCBI): domain Eukaryota; kingdom Metazoa; phylum Chordata; class Amphibia; order Caudata; family Salamandridae; genus Pleurodeles; species Pleurodeles waltl. The sequence continues at coordinate 235,196,019 of NC_090437.1, read as the reverse complement.
AACATGCCCTACCATATACTAGGGACTTATAGGTAGGTTGATACTGCCAATTATAATTAGCCTAATTTGCATGTCCACTTTACACAGAGCACTGGCCCTGGGACTGGTAAGCAGTACCCAGGGCACAGTCAAGAGTCTGTAACCACCAGCATCTGTCCAAAGAGTTTGGGGGTGACCAGGGCAAAAAGGAGGACTTTCCTACATCAACACAGTTGGGCTGTTACACCTGAGTTCTCCATGCAACTGTGGTGATGTGTCGGTTTTGAGTGCAATGCAGTGGTTCAGAGTGGCCTCCAGCAAGCACTGAAATGGTCCTTGCTGGAGGGGCGATGCATTGAATTTCTATATGCAGTTGCAGTGATGCATTGGTTCTGAATCAGTGGTTCTGGAGGTGATGCCACGCTTCTGAGTGCAATGCACTGGTCCAGTACCTGCAACGGTGGTGATGAACCAATACTGATCTTGAAGTAGGCGATGTGCTAGTTGCAATCAGTGCAATGTCATCAATGCACAGGATATGGTATATGTAGCACTTTATACTCACTTCTAAGGGCCCCGGACTAGGTTGGCACCACTTGGCAGAGTGAGACTTGCAGCAAGCAAAGTGAAGTTGCTGTTTGAAGATGGACGGGTTTTTGATGTACCTAAGACTTCATAATAGGAGACAAGCCAGCAAGCCTGTGAAGTCACTTTGTTTCTTGTGATGTAAAGATGCAGATCTAGTCCTTCCCACTCCCAGGCAAACAGGGCAGCAGGCAGCAGGCCAGGTACAGCAGAGCAGGATTTCAACAAGATCCAGCAGAGTGACAGTCCCTTCAGGAGCACAGCAGACCATCTTCCTGGCACAATGTCCTCAGGTCCAGAAATGTACTGATTTGATAGTGTCAGAAGTGCAGGTCTTATATCCAGTTGTTCCTTTGAAGTTGGGGGAGACTTCAAAGAGAGGCCTTTGAAGTGCACAGATTTCCCACCCCTCCCGCCCTGGCTCGAGTGCATGAAGCCAGCTGTCACCCATCCAGAAGTATATTCCAGAAACAGGAAGAAAGCACTAAGGCCCTCATTATGACATTGGCGGTAAATCCCGCTTACCACCACGCTGATGGTTATCAACATACCGCTGTGGTGGCAGATATCCTTTCACCATATTATGACACACACACACCAATCTGACAGAATACTGCTCCATACACAAATCCGCCAGACCAAAGGTCAGTGATAAAGTGTCAATAACAACACTCATGGAGGTATGTCAACAGAACAAGACCCATCACATTATGAACCATGAATCACCACAGCAGACATTCAATGGCTGTAAACCATTGGCGGTACATACCACCACGCTCAAAATGGACACCCACATACAAAACAACACCACATTGGCTAATACTAAAAACACACACCTGACACTCATACACACACCACCCCCTACACACACCACTATGAAACAGACAACTACATTACCCAGAACCCCTTACGAACACCAATTGCTACCAGGAGACCGAGAAGAAGACCACAGAGACAACTAGGTACACACACCACTCACACCCATACACTCCTCATGCACTCCACATCACCCCACCACATTACCCAGCACACCCTCACCAACACACATCACACAACACCCATGGCATCACAAAGGCACCCCTGTTTCACTGAGGAGGAGTTAAGGGTCATGGTGGAGGAAATAGTCATGGTAGAGCCACAGCTCTTTGGAGCACAGGTACAGCATATTTCCATTGCAAGGAAGATGGAGCTATGGGGGAGAATCGTGGACAGGGTGAATGCTGTGGGACAGCACCCGGGAACAAGGGACGACATCAGGAAGAGGTGGAACGAACTATGGGGGAAGGTTTGTTCCATAGCAGCAAGGCACCAGCTAGCCATAGAGAGGACTAGCGGTGGACCCCACCTCCTCCCCCACAACTCACAGCATGGGAGGAGCAAGTACTGTCATTACTGCATCCTGAGAGACTCACTGGAGTAGCAGGAGGACTGGACAATGGTGAGTCAACATTTATTACCTATCACCCCCCAATACCTGCATGCCATCTCACACCCACGCCCTCACCCCCATCACTCCACTCCAACTCACACACTGCACCTACACATCTCACTAACCCCAATTCCAAGCCCTGCATGACAAACCAATGCATGGACACCCCTCCTAGCCCTGTATGGACACGCATGACCAAAGCATGCACAGCATAGGGAAACTAACATACCTACAATACATCACCATACAGAAGCAAAAGCTGGCAGGGCAACACCAATGATAGAGGAGAAGCCAGGGATGTACAAATGTCATACACTTGTAGCATAATACATCACTTACATCACCACAGATACCCCAGCCAATGTCAGTGGAGAGGCGGTGCCACCACTATCCAGTCCCCAACGGAAGAGGCCCCCAGTGATGACAGTAACTCTGGACTTCTAGATCTGGAGGACCTACCTGGCCCATCAGGGACTACTGGACAGCCGGTCACCCAAGCACAATCACAGACCAACACAGAGCCTCCCCTATCAGGATCCAACACAACAGCACCCACCCAGCGTACCCACACATCTGTTCCCAGGACGAGTCAATCAGCAGTGTGCCCACCTGTACCCAGACCCCAGCCCACACCTCGTACCCAAGACAATCAAGGACCTGGGTCAGTGGCAGTGGGCACACCGTTCAGGGGACAGGGGCACAGGTCAACAGGGAAACTGGGAGGACTGCTGTGCGCCACGGGGAGGACAGGACCAGGGAGCTGACTCTCCAGGAGGCACTCTCTGAGATCCTGGGAGCCTAACAACATTCCCAGGACTCGATGTGCCAGATCCTTGACAACGTGCAGAAGAACAGGAGGGACAGTATCAGGGGATCAGGGAGGACTTCCAGGCCATTAACAACACTCCATAGCATGGATGCTGGCAGACATGGCCAACATCATGAGGGAGGCAAAGGCACACCAGCGGACCCCTGCCACTAGCCAGTCAACTGAACAGCCCTCCACCTCTGCTGCTGCTAGTGGCCAGGAGGCCCCGCCTCAGGACACACAGGCCACCAGCACCCCTCCCGCTGCAGAAGGTCAACCACCCCGCAAACGTTCCTTGCAACCCAGACAGAAGCCAGAGACACTTGCCAAGATTACCGCAAGGAAATGAGAGTCTCCTGATTGTCCCCCTTCTGTCCCACTCAGTCACCTTGTTCACCTTGAACTCCCATTGCTCCCCTTCCTGTGCTACAAACAGACTGGAACAATACCCTGGACTTCCCTTCATCATCACCCCATTCCATTGCATTTTCCCATCAATTTCTTAGCACTACAATAAACACCCTTGGACAAAACTCGACTACTAGTATTTCATGTATTGAAAATTTGTATTGATCGAAACAGCTACATCCATTGCAAATGAACTGTACATTGAGAGAAAAGAAATGATGAACTGTAGCTGGCTGTAGTGATCGCATCAGGACATTGTTGTCAAATCCCCAACATCTGCAAAATGATAATCCATAGGTGACAATAAGTCGAGGTAAAAAGTTCCTCAGCCACACAGAATACAGCAATAGTCATAGAAATGTGAAGTTGCACTGACTCACCTGTGTGTCATTGGAAGTACTGATGGATAATTGATGTTCTGTTGTCCAGATCATCATCCTCTGCCTCCTTATCCTCACTGTCCTCACGGTCCACTGCAGCCACAGGGGCATTTCCAGTCTCCTCCTCCTGCAGAAAAGGTACATTGTGTCTGAGGGCCAGGTTGTGCAACATGCAGCATGCCACTACTATCTGGCAGACCTTCTCGGGTGAGTAGCACAGGGATCCACCTGTCAGATGGAGGCACCTGAACCTGGCCTTCAGGAGGCCGAAGGTCCTCTCAATGATCCTTCTGGTTCGCCCATGTGAAGCGAGAGGAGGGAGGGACAGGTGGAAGTAAGGTAATTCCGCCGATGGTGGGTGTCGTGCAGGTAGGCGGTTGTGCACCGCTGTGCAATTCCTCATTGGATAATATGGGGCCTTATGAAGTTCAGTGCCAATGGGGATGTACTCTGCCGCGAACGTGACCACTATTTTCCATCTGATTCCTCCCTTGTTACCTGCCCTTCAACAGGAGAAGACCTACACTGCATGTGCTGCTATGACCTGTGTCTGGAACTACCCATGGCCCGTGTGACTGGGGAAAGGGCCCCAGGCTTCACTTCAGAGGAGTTGGAGCGACCGGTGGTTGGGGTCCTACCCCAGTATGGACTTCTGTATTGGCCTCCAGACCAACAGGTGAATACACTGTGGGCACGATGCATGTGACATGGATGCATGGAGATGTGTGTGAAGGCATTGTGTAAGGCCAGGCTAGACATTGCAGCATGGGTGATCTCTAGGGTAATAGTTGCATGTCAAATACAGGTAACCTAGCTTGTTAGTAGTCACTTTCAGGCAGGGCATCGTGGGTCCCAGGTGTGCTGCAGTTGGCGGTGTGTGCTCCTCATCATGCCTTGACGACTAGCCATATCACTGGTAGTGTAGTGCATTTTGCTTAGGCCTGTTCCCTGTGGTGAGGCTGCTGTGTATGCCAACAGTGGTGTTGGTGCAGTAATTTACCCAGTGTTTCCTTTGTCTCTCTCCTCCCCTTTTTTGTTCTATCATCCTGTCCTTGTGTGCATTAGTGTCATCTGCCGGAGGAGCAGGGACACCGGCGACAGAGGCTGCTGCATCCCACAGGACCCTGGAGGCAGAGTCCACCGATGCTGAGTTAACCAGTGAAACGGACGGCGAGGAGAGCACCACGGCAGAGACAGGAGGAGATGACACAGACTCAGATACCTCCTCTGATGGGAGCTCCCTGGTGGTGATGGACACCTCTGTGACCACCTCAGCTGCAGGTACAGCGCCACCCCCCATACCAGCACTGCCCTCCCACTTGCCCCTCAGTGAGTTTCCTGTGCCCGCTTACCCAAGAGGGTGGGCATCTCCTTCACCCCAGGCAACTCAGGCTCTGCCCCAGTGAGCACTGCTGCCCTGAGTGAGGAGGCTATTGACGTCCTGAGATCCATCTCTGTAGGGCAATCAACCATTGTGAATATCATCCACGGGCTGGCATCCCAGATGCAGCAAAGCAATACATTCTTGGAGGGCATTCACGGTGTATTGGCAGCCTAACAGAGAACGATTCAGGCTCTGGCCTCCTCTCTGATGGCAGACATTGTCCCTGTTTCTACTGTCCCCCCTCCAACTACCACTTCCGAGTCCCACTCCCCTCAACCCCAACCCATCCCAGGCACACATACAGACAAGCATGCACACAAGGAAACACACAAGAGTGGCACAGGCAAACACAAGCACCACACTTCATCCCACAACCACTCACACAAACATCATACAGTTGCAGATACGACAATATCCCCTGCCTCCACTATCTCCCCCTCCTCCCCTTCCACCACCTCTCTCCCAGTCACATCCATACTCACACCTGCATGCACTACATCAGCATCCACTACCAGCATCACCTCACCAAGCTGAACACACACCTCACTAGCAGACACCGCCGCAACATCCATGCACGGGTCCCCTGTGTCGTCTCCCACCATGTCTGTCCCCCCTTCCTAAAGGAAACAAACACAAGCCTTCACACACCCTAAAGCCACCCACCTCACATCAGTAGACATACACCTCCAACAACCACTCCCTCATTTTCCACTCGCACTACTCCTCCCTCCTCCCGCCCCAACGTCCCTAAGAATCTTTTACTTTCCCAATTTGACCTCTTAACTACCCCTCCCCCTGTCCTGCACGTTTGGGCAGAGTACCAAGGACACAGCCCATCACCTCAGCCAAACAGTCCACGGGGACAATGGTAGCACCATCTACTTGTGGTGGTAAGGATACCAGACTTCCATCACAGAAGGGGAAGGAGCCAGCACTACCAGGGAAGAGTGTGAAGCGGCCTGCAGCACCAGGGAAAAGTGTGAAGGGGCCTGCAGCACCAGGGAAGAGCATGAAGGGGCCTCCACCACCTGTGAAGGAGAAGGGGCCAGCACCACCTGTAAAGAAAGGGAAGGAGACTGCACCACCAGGCAGAGAGGGGAAGAGCCTATCCATCCATGCCAGGAAGGGTAAGGGATCCACAACCCATGTACAGGAGGAGACGAGACACTCTACACCAGTGGAAGCTGTCAGGCTGACACTGCCCCCACCACCAGCTGTCACGGGGCCCCCACCTCAAGCTGTCGAAGTGCATCCATCTCTGAGTGCAGGGACTACCCAGGAGGCTCCCCAACCACCACCACAGTGTAGCCATCAGACAGTGCAGAGGCTGCCTAGGAGGCTTCTCCAACCATCACCACAGTGCCGCAATCGGACAGTGCAGAGGCTGCGCAGGTGGCTCCTCCAACCACCACCACAGTGCAGCCATCAGACAGTGCAGAGGCTGCCCAGGAGGCTCCTCCAAACACCACCACAGTGCAGTCGTTACTGCCAGTGGACGCCATGTAGACCACCCTCCAGGGGCTGCTGAGCAGGCTGCCCCCGCCAGAACCAGTGGGCAACTCAGCCACTTCAGAAACTGTGGCCTTGTTCTCCCCAGGACAGAGAAATGGGCATGGAGCCCCCTCAGAACCAGTGGGAAACTCACCCACCTGAGAGACTGTGGCCTTGCACTCCCCAGGGCAGAAAATGGGCATGGAGCCCCCTCCAGAACCAGTGGGAAAGTCTCCCACTTCAGAGACTGTGTCCTTGGACTCCCCAGGACAGAGTAATGGGCATGGAGCCCCTTCCGGAACCAGTGGGAAAATCTCCCACTTCAGAGACTGTGACCTTGCACTCCCCAGGACAGAGAAATGGGCAAGGACCCCCCTCCAGAACCAGTGGGAAAGTCACCCACTCCATAGACTGTGGCCTTGCATTCCCCAGGACAGAGAAATGGGCATGGAGCCCCCTCCAGAACCAGTGGGCAAGTCACCCACATCAGAGAATGTGGCCTTGCATTCCCAAGGACAGAGTAATGGGAATGGAGCCCCCTCCAGAACCAGTGGGAAAGTCATCCACTCCAGAGACTGTGGCCTTACACTCCCCAGGACTGAGTACTGGGCATGGAGCCCCCTCCAGAACCAGTGGGCAACTCACCCACTTCAGAGACTGTGGCCTTGCACTCCTCAGGACAGAGTAATGGGAATGGAGCCCCCTCCAGAACCAGTGGGAAAGTCACCCACTTCAGAGACTGTGGCCTTGCTCTCCCCATGACTGAGTACTGGGCATGGAGCCCCCTCCAGAACCAGTGGGCAACCCACCCCCTTCAGAGACTGTGGCCTTGCACTCCCCAGGACAGAGAAATGGGTATAGAGCCCCCTCAGAACCAGTGGGAAAGTCACCCACCTGAGAGACTGTGGCCTTGCACTCCCCAGGGCAGAGAAATGGGCATGGAGCCCCCTCCAGAACCAGTGCGCAAGTCACCCACTTCAGAGAATGTGGCCTTGCACTCCCCAGGACAGAGAAATGGGCATGGAGCCCCCTCCAGAACCAGTGGGAAAGTCACCCACTTCAGAGACTGTGGCCTCACACTCCCCAGGACTGAGTACTGGGCATGGAGCCCCCTCCAGAACCAGTGGGAAAGTCTCCCACTTCAGAGACTGTGTCCTCGGACTCCCCAGGACAGAGTAATAGGCATGGAGCTCCCTCAAGAACCAGTGGGAAAGTCACCCACTTCAGTGACTGTGGCATCGCACTACCCAGGACAGAATAATGGGTATGGCACCCCCTCCAGAACAAGTGGGAAAATCACCCACTTCAGAGACTGTGGCCTCACACTCCCCAGGACAGAGAAATGTGCATGGAGCCCCCTCCAGAACCAGTGGGAAAGTCACCCACCTGAGAGACTGTGGCCTCTCACTCCCCAGGACAGAGAAATGGACATGGAGCCTCCTCCAAAACCAGTGGGAAAGTCACCCACTTCAGGGACTGTGGCCTCGCATTCCCCAGGACTGAGAAATGGACATGGAGCCCCCTCCAGAACCAGTGGGAAAGTCACCCACTTCAGGGACTGTGGCCTCGCATTCCCCAGGACTGAGTAATGGGCATGGAGCCCCCTCCAGAAACAGTGGGCAACTCACCCACTTCAGATACTGTGGCCTTGCACTCCCTAGGACAGAGTAATGGGAATGGGGCCCCCTTCAAAACCAGTGGGAAAGTCACCCACTTCAGAGACTGTGCCCTTGCACTCCCCAGGACAGACAAATGGGCATGGAGCTCCCTCCAGAACCAGTGGGAAAGTCACCCACCTGAGACTGTGCCCTTGCACTCCCCAGGACATACAAATGGGCATGGAGCTCCCTCCAGAACCAGTGGGAAAGTCACCCACTCCATAGAATGTGGCCTTGCACTCCCCAGGACAGAGACATGGCATGGAGGCCCCTCCAGAGCCAGTGGGAAAGTCACCCACTTCAGATACTGTGGCCTTGCACTCCCCAGGACAGAGGAATGGGAATGGGGCCCCCTTCAAAACCAGTGGGAAAGTCACCCACTTCAGAGACTGTGGCCTTGCTCTCCCCAGGATAGACAAATGGGCATGGAGCTTCCTCCTGAACCAGTGGGAAAGTCATCCACCTGAGAGACTGTGCCCTTGCACTCCCCAGGACAGAGAAATTGGCATGGAGCCCCCTCCAGAACCAGTGGGATAGTCTCCCAATTCAGAGACTCTGGCCTTAGACTCCCCAGGACAGAGTAATAGGCATGGAGCTCCCTCAAGAACCAGTGGGCAACTCACTCACTTCAGAGACTGTGGCCTTGCACTCCCCAGGGCAGAGTAATGGGAATGGAGCCACCTCCAGAACCAGTAGGAAAGTCACCCACTTCAGAGACTGTGGCCTTGCAGTCCCCAGGACTCAGTACTGGGCATGGAGCCCCCTCCAGAACCAGTGGGCAACTCACCCACTTCAGACTCTGTGGCCTTGCACTCTTCAGGACAGAGTAAAGCGCATGACCCCCCTCCAGAACAAGTGGGCAACTCACCCACTTCAGAGACTGTGGCCTTGCACTCCCCAGGAGAGAGTAATGGGCATGGAGCCCCTCCAGAACCAGTTGGAAAGTCACCCACCTGAGAGACTGTGGCCTCGCACTCCCCAGGACAGAGAAATGGGCATGACCCCCCTACAGAACCAGTGGGCAACTCACCCACTTTAAAGACTGTGGCCTTGCACTCCTCAGGACAGAGTAATGGGAATGGAGCCTCCTCCAGAACCAGTGGGAAAGTCACCCACTTCAGAGACTGTGGCCTCACCCTCCCCAGGACCGAGAAATGGGAATGGAGCCCCCTCCAGAACCAGTGGGAAAGTCACCCACCTGAGAGACTGTGGCCTCGCACTCCCCAGGACAGAGAAATGGGCATGACCCCCCTCCAGAACCAGTGGGCAACTCACCCACTTCAGAGACTGTGGCTTTGTACTCCCCAGGAGAGAGTAATGGGCATGGAGCCCGCACCAGAACCAGTGTGCAAGTCACCCACATCAGAGAATGTGGCCTTGCACTCCCCAGGACAGAGAAATGGGCATGGAGCCCCCTCCAGAACCAGTGGGCAACTCACCCACTTCAGATACTGTGGCCTTGCACTCCCCAGGACAGAGTAATGGGAATGGGGCCCCCTTCAAAACCAGTGGGAAAGTCACCCACTTCAGAGACTGTGGCCTTGCACTCCCCAGGACAGACAAATGGGCATGGAGCTCCCTCCAGAACCAGTGGGAAAGTCACCCACCTGAGAGACTGTGGCCTTGCACTCCCCAGGACAGAGAAATTGGCATGGAGCCCCCTCCAGAACCAGTGGGAAAGTCACCCACTCCATAGACTGTTGTCTTGAACTCCCAAGGACAGAGAAATGGCATGGAGGCCGCTCCAGAGCCAGTGCGCAAGTCACCCACATCAGAGAATGTGGCCTTGCACTCCCCAGGACAGAGAAATGTACATGGAGCACCCTCCAGAACCAGTGGGAAAGTCACCCACTTCAGGGACAGTTGCATCGCACTCCCAAGGACTGAGAAATTGGCATGGAGCCCCCTCCAGAACCAGTGGGATAGTCTCCCAATTCAGAGACTCTGGCCTTAGACTCCCCAGGACAGAGTAATAGGCATGGAGCTCCCTCAAGAACAAGTGGGCAACTCACTCACTTCAGAGACTGTGACCTTGCAGTCCCCAGGGCAGAGTAATGGGAATGGAGCCCCCTCCAGAACCAGTGGGAAAGTCACACACTTCAGAGACGGTGGCCTTGCAGTCCCCGAGGACTTAGTACTGGGCATGAAGCCCCCTCCAGAACCAGTGGGCAACTCACCCACTTCAGAGACTGTGGCCTTGCGCTCCTCAGGACAGAGTAATGGGAATGGAGCCTCCTCTAGAACCAGTGGGAAGGTCACCCACTTCAGAGACTGTGGCCTTGCACTCCCCAGGACTGAGTACTGGGCATGGAACCCCCTCCAGAACCAGTGGGCAACTCACCCACTTCAGAGACTATGGCTGTGCACTCCTCAGGATAGAGTAATGAGAATGGAGCCCTCTCCAGAACCAGTGGGAAAGTCATCCACTTCAGAGGCTGTGGCCTTGCACTCCCCAGTACTGAGTACTGGGCATGGAGCCCCCTCCAGAACCAGTGGGAAAGTAACCCACTTCAGAGACTGTGGTCTTGCACTCCCCAGGACAGAGAAATGGGCATGGAGCCCCCTCCAGAACCAGTGGGAAAGTCACCCACTTCAGAGAATGTGGTCTTGCACTCCCCAGAACTGAGTAATGGGCATGGAGACCCTGCAGAACCAGTGGGAAAGTCACCCACTTCAGAGACTGTGGCCTCACACTCCCCAGGACAGAGAAATGGGCATGGAGCCCCCTTCAGAACCAGTGTGAATGTCACCCACTTCAGAGACTGTGGCCTTGCACTCCCCAGGACAGAGTAATGGGCATGGAGCTCCCTCCAGAACCAGTGGGAAAGTCACCCACTTCATAGACTGTGGCCTTGCACTCCCCAGGACAGAGAAAGGGGCATGGAGCCCCCTCCAGAACCAGTGGGAAAGTAACCCACTTCAGAGACTGTGGCCTTGCACTCCCCAGGACTGAGTACTGGGCATGGAGCCCCCTTCAGAACCAGTGGGAAAGTAACCCACTTCAGAGACTGTGGCCTTGCACTCCCCAGGACAGAGAAATGGGCATTGAGCCCCCTCCAGAACCAGTGGGAAAGTGACCCACTTCAGAGAATGTGGTCTTGCACTCCCCAGAACTGAGTAATGGGCATGGAGACCCTGCAGAACCAGTGGGAAAGTCACCCACTTCAGAGACTGTGGCCTCACACTCCCCAGGACAGAGAAATTGGCGTGGAGCCCCCTCCAGAACCAGTGGGAAAGTTACCCACCTGAGAGACTGTGGCCTTGCACTCCCCAGGACAGAGAAAGGGGCATGACCCCCCTCTAAAACCAGTAGGCAACTCACCCACTTCAGAGACTCTGGCCTTGCACTCCCCAGGACAGAGTAATGGGCATGGAGCCCCCTCCAGAACCAGTGTGAATGTCACCCACTTCAGAGACTGTGGCCTTGCACTCCCCAGGGCAGAGTAATGGGAATGGAGCCCCCTCCAGAACCAGTGGGAAAGTCACACACTTCAGAGACTGTGGCCTTGCAGTCCCCCAGGACTTAGTACTCGGCATGGAGCCCCCTCCAGAACCAGTGGGCAACTCACCCACTTCAGAGACTGTGGCCTTGCGCTCCTCAGGACAGAGTAATGGGAATGGAGCCTCCTCTAGAACCAGTGGGAAGGTCACCCACTTCAGAGACTTTGGCCTTGCACTCCCAGGACTGAGTACTGGGCATGGAACCCCCTCGAGAACCAGTGGGCAACTCACCCACTTCAGAGACTATAGCTGTGCACTCCTCAGGATAGAGTAATGGGAATGGAGCCCTCTCCAGAACCAGTGGGAAAGTCATCCACTTCAGAGGCTGTGGCCTTGCACTCCCCAGGACTGAGTACTGGGCATGGAGCCCCCTCCAGAACCAGTGGGAAAGTAACCCACTTCAGAGACTGTGGTCTTGCACTCCCCAGGACAGAGAAATGGGCATGGAGCCCCCTCCAGAACCAGTGGGAAAGTCACCCACTTCAGAGAATGTGGTCTTACACTACCCAGAACTGAGTAATGGGCATGGAGACCCGGCAGAACCAGTGGGAAAGTCACCCACTTCAGAGACTGTGGCCTCACACTCCCCAGGACAGAGAAATGGGCATGGAGCCCCCTTCAGAACCAGTGTGAATGTCACCCACTTCAGAGACTGTGGCCTTGCACTCCCCAGGACAGAGTAATGGGCATGGAGCTCCCTCCAGAACCAGTGGGAAAGTCACCCACTTCAGAGACTGTGGCATTGCACTCCCCAGGACAGAGAAAGGGGCATGGAGCCCCCTCCAGAACCAGTGGGAAAGTAACCCACTTCAGAGACTGTGGCCTTGCACTCCCCAGGACTGAGTACTGGGCATGGAGCCCCCTTCAGAACCAGTTGGAAAGTAACCCACTTCAGAGACTGTGGCCTTGCACTCCCCAGGACAGAGAAATGGGCATGGAGCCCCCTCCAGAACCAGTGGGAAAGTGACCCACTTCAGAGAATGTGGTCTTGCACTCCCCAGAACTGAGTAATGGGCATGGAGACCCTGCAGAACCAGTGGGAAAGTCACCCACTTCAGAGACTGTGGCCTCACACTCCCCAGGACAGAGAAATTGGCGTGGAGCCCCCTCCAGAACCAGTGGGAAAGTTACCCACCTGAGAGACTGTGGCCTTGCACTCCCCAGGACAGAGAAAGGGGCATGACCCCCCTCTAAAACCAGTAGGCAACTCACCCACTTCAGAGACTCTGGCCTTGCACTCCCCAGGACAGAGTAATGGGCATGGAGCCCCCTCCAGAACCAGTGTGAATGTCACCCACTTCAGAGACTGTGGCCTTGCACTCCCCAGGGCAGAGTAATGGGAATGGAGCCCCCTCCAGAACCAGTGGGAAAGTCACACACTTCAGAGACTGTGGCCTTGCAGTCCCCCAGGACTTAGTACTCGGCATGGAGCCCCCTCCAGAACCAGTGGGCAACTCACCCACTTCAGAGACTGTGGCCTTGCGCTCCTCAGGACAGAGTAATGGGAATGGAGCCTCCTCTAGAACCAGTGGGAAGGTCACCCACTTCAGAGACTTTGGCCTTGCACTCCCAGGACTGAGTACTGGGCATGGAACCCCCTCGAGAACCAGTGGGCAACTCACCCACTTCAGAGACTATAGCTGTGCACTCCTCAGGATAGAGTAATGGGAATGGAGCCCTCTCCAGAACCAGTGGGAAAGTCATCCACTTCAGAGGCTGTGGCCTTGCACTCCCCAGGACTGAGTACTGGGCATGGAGCCCCCTCCAGAACCAGTGGGAAAGTAACCCACTTCAGAGACTGTGGTCTTGCACTCCCCAGGACAGAGAAATGGGCATGGAGCCCCCTCCAGAACCAGTGGGAAAGTCACCCACTTCAGAGAATGTGGTCTTACACTACCCAGAACTGAGTAATGGGCATGGAGACCCGGCAGAACCAGTGGGAAAGTCACCCACTTCAGAGACTGTGGCCTCACACTCCCCAGGACAGAGAAATGGGCATGGAGCCCCCTTCAGAACCAGTGTGAATGTCACCCACTTCAGAGACTGTGGCCTTGCACTCCCCAGGACAGAGTAATGGGCATGGAGCTCCCTCCAGAACCAGTGGGAAAGTCACCCACTTCAGAGACTGTGGCATTGCACTCCCCAGGACAGAGAAAGGGGCATGGAGCCCCCTCCAGAACCAGTGGGAAAGTAACCCACTTCAGAGACTGTGGCCTTGCACTCCCCAGGACTGAGTACTGGGCATGGAGCCCCCTTCAGAACCAGTTGGAAAGTAACCCACTTCAGAGACTGTGGCCTTGCACTCCCCAGGACAGAGAAATGGGCATGGAGCCCCCTCCAGAACCAGTGGGAAAGTCACCCACTTCAGAGAATGTGGTCTTGCACTCCCGAGAACTGAGTAATGGGCATGGAGACCCTGCAGAACCAGTGGGAAAGTCACCCACTTCAGAGACTGTGGCCTCACACTCCCCAGGACAGAGAAATGGGCATGGAGACCCCTCCAGAACCAGTGGGAAAGTCACCCACCTGAGAGACTGTGGCCTTGCACTCCCCAGGACAGAGAAAGGGGCATGACCCCCCTCTAGAACCAGTAGGCAACTCACCCACTTCAGAGACTCTGGCCTTGCACTCCCCAGGACAGAGTAATGGGCATGGAGCCCCCTCCAGAACAAGTGTGAATGTCACCCACTTCAGAGACTGTGGCCTTGCACTCCCCAGGACAGAGTAATGGGTATGGATCCCCCTCCAGAACCAGTGGGAAAGTCACCCACTTCAGAGACTGTGGCCTTGCACTCCCCAGGACAGAGAAATGGGCATGGAGCCCCCTCCAGAACCAGTGGGAAAGTCACCCACTTCAGAGACTGTGGCCTTGCACTTCCCAGGACAGAGAAAGGGGCATGGAGCCCCTTCCAGAGCCAGTGGGAAAGTCACCCACTCCATAGACTGTGGCCTCACACTCCCCAGGACAGAGAAATGGGCATGGAGCCCCCTCCAGAACCAGTGGGAAAGTCACCCACCTGAGAGACTGTGGCCTTGCACTCCCCAGGACAGAGAAAGGGGCATGACCCCCTTCTAGAACCAGTAGGCAACTCACCCACTTCAGAGACTCTGGCCTTGCACTCCCCAGGACAGAGTAATGGGCATGGAGCCCCCTCCAGAACCAGTGTGAATGTCACCCACTTCAGAGACTGTGGCCTTGCACTCCCCAGGGCAGAGTAATGGGAATGGAGCCCCCTCCAGAACCAGTGGGAAAGTCACACACTTCAGAGACTGTGGCCTTGCAGTCCCCCAGGACTTAGTACTGGGCATGGAGCCCCCTCCAGAACCAGTGGGCAACTCACCCACTTCAGAGACTGTGGCCTTGCGCTCCTCAGGACAGAGTAATGGGAATGGAGCCTCCTCTAGAACCAGTGGGAAGGTCACCCACTTCAGAGATTTTGGCCTTGCACTCCCAGGACTGAGTACTGGGCATGGAACCCCCTCCAGAACCAGTGGGCAACTCACCCACTTCAGAGACTATGGCTGTGCACTCCTCAGGATAGAGTAATGGGAATGGAGCCCTCTCCAGAACCAGTGGGAAAGTCATCCACTTCCGAGGCTGTGGCCTTGCACTCCCCAGGACTGAGTACTGGGCATGGAGCCCCCTCCAGAACCAGTGGGAAAGTAACCCACTTCAGAGACTGTGGTCTTGCACTCCCCAGGACAGAGAAATCGGCATGGAGCCCCCTCCAGAACCAGTGGGAAAGTCACCCACTTCAGAGAATGTGGTCTTACACTCCCCAGAACTGAGTATTGGGCATGGAGACCCTGCAGAACCAGTGGGAAAGTCACCCACTTCAGAGACTGTGCCCTCACACTCCCCAGGACAGAGAAATGGGCATGGAGCCCCCTTCAGAACCAGTGTGAATGTCACCCACTTCAGAGACTGTGGCCTTGCACTCCCCAGGACAGAGTAATGGGCTTGGAGCTCCCTCCAGAACCAGTGGGAAAGTCACCCACTTCAGAGACTGTGGCCTTGCACCCCCCAGGACAGAGAAAGGGGCATGGAGCCCCCTCCAGAACCAGTGGGAAAGTAACCCACTTCAGAGACTGTGGCCTTGCACTCCCCAGGACTGAGTACTGGGCATGGAGCCCCCTTCAGAACCAGTGGGAAAGTAACCCACTTCAGAGACTGTGGCCTTGCACTCCCCAGGACAGAGAAATGGGCATGGAGCCCCCTCCAGAACCAGTGGGAAAGTGACCCACTTCAGAGAATGTGGTCTTGCACTCCCCAGAACTGAGTAATGGGCATGGAGACCCTGCAGAACCAGTGGGAAAGTCACCCACTTCAGAGACTGTGGCCTCACACTCCCCAGGACAGAGAAATTGGCGTGGAGCCCCCTCCAGAACCAGTGGGAAAGTTACCCACCTGAGAGACTGTGGCCTTGCACTCCCCAGGACAGAGAAAGGGGCATGACCCCCCTCTAAAACCAGTAGGCAACTCACCCACTTCAGAGACTCTGGCCTTGCACTCCCCAGGACAGAGTAATGGGCATGGAGCCCCCTCCAGAACCAGTGTGAATGTCACCCACTTCAGAGACTGTGGCCTTGCACTCCCCAGGGCAGAGTAATGGGAATGGAGCCCCCTCCAGAACCAGTGGGAAAGTCACACACTTCAGAGACTATGGCCTTGCAGTCCCCCAGGACTTAGTACTGGGCATGGAGCCCCCTCCAGAACCAGTGGGCAACTCACCCACTTCAGAGACTGTGGCCTTGCGCTCCTCAGGACAGAGTAATGGGAATGGAGCCTCCTCTAGAACCAGTGGGAAGGTCACCCACTTCAGAGACTTTGGCCTTGCACTCCCAGGACTGAGTACTGGGCATGGAACCCCCTCCAGAACCAGTGGGCAACTCACCCACTTCAGAGACTATAGCTGTGCACTCCTCAGGATAGAGTAATGGGAATGGAGCCCTCTCCAGAACCAGTGGGAAAGTCATCCACTTCAGAGGCTGTGGCCTTGCACTCCCCAGGACTGAGTACTGGGCATGGAGCCCCCTCCAGAACCAGTGGGAAAGTAACCCACTTCAGAGACTGTGGTCTTGCACTCCCCAGGACAGAGAAATGGGCATGGAGCCCCCTCCAGAACCAGTGGGAAAGTCACCCACTTCAGAGAATGTGGTCTTACACTCCCCAGAACTGAGTAATGGGCATGGAGACCCGGCAGAACCAGTGGGAAAGTCACCCACTTCAGAGACTGTGGCCTCACACTCCCCAGGACAGAGAAATGGGCATGGAGCCCCCTTCAGAACCAGTGTGAATGTCACCCACTTCAGAGACTGTGGCCTTGCACTCCCCAGGACAGAGTAATGGGCATGGAGCTCCCTCCAGAACCAGTGGGAAAGTCACCCACTTCAGAGACTGTGGCCTTGCACTCCCCAGGACAGAGAAAGGGGCATGGAGCCCCCTCCAGAACCAGTGGGAAAGTAACCCACTTCAGAGACTGTGGCCTTGCACTCCCCAGGACTGAGTACTGGGCATGGAGCCCCCTTCAGAACCAGTTGGAAAGTAACCCACTTCAGAGACTGTGGCCTTGCACTCCCCAGGACAGAGAAATGGGCATGGAGCCCCCTCCAGAACCAGTGGGAAAGTCACCCACTTCAGAGAATGTGGTCTTGCACTCCCCAGAACTGAGTAATGGGCATGGAGACCCTGCAGAACCAGTGGGAAAGTCACCCACTTCAGAGACTGTGGCCTCACACTCCCCAGGACAGAGAAATGGGCATGGTGCCCCCTCCAGAACCAGTGGGAAAGTCACCCACCTGAGAGACTGTGGCCTTGCACTCCCCAGGACAGAGAAAGGGGCATGACCCCCCTCTAGAACCAGTAGGCAACTCACCCACTTCAGAGACTCTGGCCTTGCACTCCCCAGGACAGAGTAATGGGCATGGAGCCCCCTCCAGAACAAGTGTGAATGTCACCCACTTCAGAGACTGTGGCCTTGCACTCCCCAGGACAGAGTAATGGGTATGGATCCCCCTCCAGAACCAGTGGGAAAGTCACCCACTTCAGAGACTGTGGCCTTGCACTCCCCAGGACAGAGAAATGGGCATGGAGCCCCCTCCAGAACCAGTGGGAAAGTCACCCACTTCAGAGACTGTGGCCTTGCACTTCCCAGGACAGAGAAAGGGGCATGGAGCCCCTTCCAGAGCCAGTGGGAAAGTCACCCACTCCATAGACTGTGGCCTCACACTCCCCAGGACAGAGAAATGGGCATGGAGCCCCCTCCAGAACCAGTGGGAAAGTCACCCACCTGAGAGACTGTGGCCTTGCACTCCCCAGGACAGAGAAAGGGGCATGACCCCCTTCTAGAACCAGTAGGCAACTCACCCACTTCAGAGACTCTGGCCTTGCACTCCCCAGGACAGAGTAATGGGCATGGAGCCCCCTCCAGAACCAGTGTGAATGTCACCCACTTCAGAGACTGTGGCCTTGCACTCCCCAGGGCAGAGTAATGGGAATGGAGCCCCCTCCAGAACCAGTGGGAAAGTCACACACTTCAGAGACTGTGGCCTTGCAGTCCCCCAGGACTTAGTACTGGGCATGGAGCCCCCTCCAGAACCAGTGGGCAACTCACCCACTTCAGAGACTGTGGCCTTGCGCTCCTCAGGACAGAGTAATGGGAATGGAGCCTCCTCTAGAACCAGTGGGAAGGTCACCCACTTCAGAGACTTTGGCCTTGCACTCCCAGGACTGAGTACTGGGCATGGAACCCCCTCCAGAACCAGTGGGCAACTCACCCACTTCAGAGACTATGGCTGTGCACTCCTCAGGATAGAGTAATGGGAATGGAGCCCTCTCCAGAACCAGTGGGAAAGTCATCCACTTCCGAGGCTGTGGCCTTGCACTCCCCAGGACTGAGTACTGGGCATGGAGCCCCCTCCAGAACCAGTGGGAAAGTAACCCACTTCAGAGACTGTGGTCTTGCACTCCCCAGGACATAGAAATGGGCATGGAGCCCCCTCCAGAACCAGTGGGAAAGTCACCCACTTCAGAGAATGTGGTCTTACACTCCCCAGAACTGAGTATTGGGCATGGAGACCCTGCAGAACCAGTGGGAAAGTCACCCACTTCAGAGACTGTGCCCTCACACTCCCCAGGACAGAGAAATGGGCATGGAGCCCCCTTCAGAACCAGTGTGAATGTCACCCACTTCAGAGACTGTGGCCTTGCACTCCCCAGGACAGAGTAATGGGCTTGGAGCTCCCTCCAGAACCAGTGGGAAAGTCACCCACTTCAGAGACTGTGGCCTTGCACCCCCCAGGACAGAGAAAGGGGCATGGAGCCCCCTCCAGAACCAGTGGGAAAGTAACCCACTTCAGAGACTGTGGCCTTGCACTCCCCAGGACTGAGTACTGGGCATGGAGCCCCCTTCAGAACCAGTGGGAAAGTAACCCACTTCAGAGACTGTGGCCTTCCACTCCCCAGGACAGAGAAATGGGCATGGAGCCCCCTCCAGAATCAGTGGGAAAGTCACCCACTTCAGAGAATGTGGTCTTGCACTCCCCAGAACTGAGTAATGGGCATGGAGACCCTGCAGAACCAGTGGGAAAGTCACCCACTTCAGAGACTGTGGCCTCACACTCCCCAGGACAGAGAAATGGGCATGGAGCCCCCTCCAGAACCAGTGGGAAAATCACCCACCTGAGAGACTGTGGCCTTGCACTCCCCAGGACAGAGTAATGGGTATGGACCCCCCTCCAGAACCAGTGGGAAAGTCACCCACTTCAGAGACTGTGGCCTTGCACTTCCCAGGACAGAGAAAGGGGCATGGAGCCCCCTCCAGAGCCAGTGGGAAAGTCACCCACTCCATAGACTGTGGCCTTGCATTCCCCAGGACAGAGAAATGGGCATGGAGCCCCCTCCAGAACCAGTGGAAAAGTCACCCACATCAGAGAATGTGGCCCGCACTCCCCAGGACAGAGAAATGGACATGGAGCCCCCTCCAGAACCAGTGGGAAAGTCACCCACTTCAGAGACTGTGGCCTTGCCCTCCCCAGGACAGAGAAATGGGCATGGAGCCCGCTCCAGAACCAGTGGGAAAGTCACCCACTCCATAGACTGTGGCCTTGCACTCCCCAGGACAGAGAAATGGGCATGGAGCCCCCTCCAGAGCCAGTGGGCAAGTCACCCACATCAGAGAATGTGGCTTGCACTCCCCAGGACAGAGAAATGGACATGGAACCCCCTCCAGAACCAGTGGGAAAGTCGCCCACTTCAGGGACTGTGGCCTCCCACGCCCCAGGACTTAGTAATGGGCATGGAGCCCCCTCCAGAAGCAGTGGGAAAGTCACCCACTTCAGAGACTGTGGCCATGCACTCCCCAGGACAGAGTAATGGGAATGAGGCCCCCTTCAAAACCAGTGGGAAAGTCACCCACTTCAGAGACTGTGGCCTTGCACTCCCCAGGACAGACAAATGGGCATGGAGCTCCCTCCAGAACCAGTGGGAAAGTCACCCACCTGAGAGACTGTGGCCTTGCACTCCCCAGGACTGAGGAATTTTCATGGAGCCCCCTCCAGAACCAATGGGATAGTCTTCCAATTCAGAGACTCTGGCCTTAGACTCTCCAGGACAGAGTAATAGGCATGGAGCTCCCTCAAGGACCAGTGGGCAACTTACTCACTTCAGAGAGTGTGGCCTTGCACTCCCCAGGGCAGAGTAATGGGAATGGAGGCCCCTCCAGAACCAGTGGGAAAGTCACCCACTTCAGAGACTGTGGCCTTGCAGTCCCCAGGACTCAGTACTGGGCATGGAGCAACCTCCAGAACCAGTGGGCAACTCACCCACTTCAGAGAATGTGGCCTTGCACTCCTCAGGACAGAGTAATGGGAATGGAGCCTCCTCCAGAACCAGTGGGAAAGTCACCCACTTCAGAGACTGTGGCCTTGCACTCCCCAGGACTGAGTACTGGGCATGGAGCCCCCTCCAGAACCAGTGGGCAACTCAACCACTTCAGAGACTATGGCCGTGCACTCCTCAGGACAGAGTAATGGGAATGGAGCCCCATCCAGAACCAGTGGGAATGTCACCCACTTCAGAGACTGTGGCCTTGCACTCCCCAGGACTGAGTACTGGGCATGGAGCCCCCTCCAGACCCAGTGGGAAAGACACCCACTTCAGAGAATGTGGCCTTACACTCCCCAGGACTGAGTAATGGGCATGGAGACCCTCCAGAACCAGTGGGAAAGTCACCCACTTCAATGACTGTGGCCTCACACTCCCCAGGACAGAGAAAAGGGCATGGAGCCCCCTTCAGAACCAGTGGGAAAGTCACCTACCTGAGAGACTTTGGCCTTGCACTCCCAGGACAGAGAAATGGGCATGCCCCCCCTCCAGAACCAGTTGGCAACTGACCCACTTCAGAGACTGTGGCCTTGCACTCCCCAGGACTGGGTACTGGGCATGGAGCCCCCTCCAGAACCAGTGGGAAAGTCACGCACCTGAGAGACTGTGGCCTTGCACTCCCCAGGACAGAGAAGGGGCATGACCCCCCCTCTAGAACCAGTAGGCAACTCACCCACTTCAGAGACTCTGGCCTTGCAGTCCCCAGGACAGAGTAATGGGCATGGAGCCCCCTCCAGAACCAGTGTGAAAGTCACCCACTTCAGAGACTGTGGCCTTGTACTCCCCAGGACAGAGTAATGGGCATGGAGCCCCTTCCGGAACCAGTGGGAAAGTCTCCCACTTCAGAGACTGTGGCCTTGCACTCCCCAGGACAGAGAAATGGGCAAGGACCCCCCTCCAAAACCAGTGGGAAAGTCACCCACTCCATAGACTGTGGCCTTGCACTCCCCAGGACAGAGAAATGGACATGGAGCCCCCTCCAGAACCAGTGGGAAAGTCACCCACTTCAGAGACTGTGGCCTTGCCCTCCCCAGGACAGAGAAATGGGCATGGAGCCTGCTCCAGAACCAGTGGGAAAGTCACCCACTCCATAGACTGTGGCCTTGCACTCCCCAGGACAGAGAAATGGGCATGGAGCCCCCTCCAGAGCCAGTGGGCAAGTCACCCACATCAGAGAATGTGGCTTGCACTCCCCAGGACAGAGAAATGGACATGGAACCCCCTCCAGAACCAGTGGGAAAGTCGCCCACTTCATGGACTGTGGCCTCCCACGCCCCAGGACTTAGTAATGGGCATGGAGCCCCCTCCAGAAGCAGTGGGAAAGTCACCCACTTTAGACACTGTGGCCTTGCACTCCCAGGACTGAGTACTGGGCATGGAACCCCCTCCAGAACCAGTGGGCAACTCACCCACTTCAGAGACTATAGCTGTGCACTCCTCAGGATAGAGTAATGGGAATGGAGCCCTCTCCAGAACCAGTGGGAAAGTCATCCACTTCAGAGGCTGTGGCCTTGCACTCCCCAGGACTGAGTACTGGGCATGGAGCCCCCTCCAGACCCAGTGGGAAAGACACCCACTTCAGAGAATGTGGCCTTACACTCCCCAGGACTGAGTAATGGGCATGGAGACCCTCCAGAACCAGTGGGAAAGTAACCCACTTCAGAGACTGTGGTCTTGCACTCCCCAGGACAGAGAAATGGGCATGGAGCCCCCTCCAGAACCAGTGGGAAAGTCACCCACTTCAGAGAATGTGGTCTTACACTCCCCAGAACTGAGTATTGGGCATGGAGACCCTGCAGAACCAGTGGGAAAGTCACCCACTTCAGAGACTGTGCCCTCACACTCCCCAGGACAGAGAAATGGGCATGGAGCCCCCTTCAGAACCAGTGTGAATGTCACCCACTTCAGAGACTGTGGCCTTGCACTCCCCAGGACAGAGTAATGGGCTTGGAGCTCCCTCCAGAACCAGTGGGAAAGTCACCCACTTCAGAGACTGTGGCCTTGCACCCCCCAGGACAGAGAAAGGGGCATGGAGCCCCCTCCAGAACCAGTGGGAAAGTAACCCACTTCAGAGACTGTGGCCTTGCACTCCCCAGGACTGAGTACTGGGCATGGAGCCCCCTTCAGAACCAGTGGGAAAGTAACCCACTTCAGAGACTGTGGCCTTGCACTCCCCAGGACAGAGAAATGGGCATGGAGCCCCCTCCAGAACCAGTGGGAAAGTGACCCACTTCAGAGAATGTGGTCTTGCACTCCCCAGAACTGAGTAATGGGCATGGAGACCCTGCAGAACCAGTGGGAAAGTCACCCACTTCAGAGACTGTGGCCTCACACTCCCCAGGACAGAGAAATTGGCGTGGAGCCCCCTCCAGAACCAGTGGGAAAGTTACCCACCTGAGAGACTGTGGCCTTGCACTCCCCAGGACAGAGAAAGGGGCATGACCCCCCTCTAAAACCAGTAGGCAACTCACCCACTTCAGAGACTCTGGCCTTGCACTCCCCAGGACAGAGTAATGGGCATGGAGCCCCCTCTAGAACCAGTGTGAATGTCACCCACTTCAGAGACTGTGACCTTGCACTCCCCAGGGCAGAGTAATGGGAATGGAGCCCCCTCCAGAACCAGTGGGAAAGTCACACACTTCAGAGACTGTGGCCTTGCAGTCCCCCAGGACTTAGTACTGGGCATGGAGCCCCCTCCAGAACCAGTGGGCAACTCACCCACTTCAGAGACTGTGGCCTTGCGCTCCTCAGGACAGAGTAATGGGAATGGAGCCTCCTCTAGAACCAGTGGGAAGGTCACCCACTTCAGAGACTTTGGCCTTGCACTCCCAGGACTGAGTACTGGGCATGGAACCCCCTCCAGAACCAGTGGGCAACTCACCCACTTCAGAGACTATAGCTGTGCACTCCTCAGGATAGAGTAATGGGAATGGAGCCCTCTCCAGAACCAGTGGGAAAGTCATCCACTTCAGAGGCTGTGGCCTTGCACTCCCCAGGACTGAGTACTGGGCATGGAGCCCCCTCCAGAACCAGTGGGAAAGTAACCCACTTCAGAAACTGTGGTCTTGCACTCCCCAGGACAGAGAAATGGGCATGGAGCCCCCTCCAGAACCAGTGGGAAAGTCACCCACTTCAGAGAATGTGGTCTTACACTCCCCAGAACTGAGTAATGGGCATGGAGACCCGGCAGAACCAGTGGGAAAGTCACCCACTTCAGAGACTGTGGCCTCACACTCCCCAGGACAGAGAAATGGGCATGGAGCCCCCTTCAGAACCAGTGTGAATGTCACCCACTTCAGAGACTGTGGCCTTGCACTCCCCAGGACAGAGTAATGGGCATGGAGCTCCCTCCAGAACCAGTGGGAAAGTCACCCACTTCAGAGACTGTGGCCTTGCACTCCCCAGGACAGAGAAAGGGGCATGGAGCCCCCTCCAGAACCAGTGGGAAAGTAACCCACTTCAGAGACTGTGGCCTTGCACTCCCCAGGACTGAGTACTGGGCATGGAGCCCCCTTCAGAACCAGTTGGAAAGTAACCCACTTCAGAGACTGTGGCCTTGCACTCCCCAGGACAGAGAAATGGGCATGGAGCCCCCTCCAGAACCAGTGGGAAAGTCACCCATTTCAGAGAATGTGGTCTTGCACTCCCCAGAACTGAGTAATGGGCATGGAGACCCTGCAGAACCAGTGGGAAAGTCACCCACTTCAGAGACTGTGGCCTCACACTCCCCAGGACAGAGAAATGGGCATGGTGCCCCCTCCAGAACCAGTGGGAAAGTCACCCACCTGAGAGACTGTGGCCTTGCACTCCCCAGGACAGAGAAAGGGGCATGACCCCCCTCTAGAACCAGTAGGCAACTCACCCACTTCAGAGACTCTGGCCTTGCACTCCCCAGGACAGAGTAATGGGCATGGAGCCCCCTCCAGAACAAGTGTGAATGTCACCCACTTCAGAGACTGTGGCCTTGCACTCCCCAGGACAGAGTAATGGGTATGGATCCCCCTCCAGAACCAGTGGGAAAGTCACCCACTTCAGAGACTGTGGCCTTGCACTCCCCAGGACAGAGAAATGGGCATGGAGCCCCCTCCAGAACCAGTGGGAAAGTCACCCACTTCAGAGACTGTGGCCTTGCTCTTCCCAGGACAGAGAAAGGGGCATGGAGCCCCTTCCAGAGCCAGTGGGAAAGTCACCCACTCCATAGACTGTGGCCTCACACTCCCCAGGACAGAGAAATGGGCATGGAGCCCCCTCCAGAACCAGTGGGAAAGTCACCCACCTGAGAGACTGTGGCCTTGCACTCCCCAGGACAGAGAAAGGGGCATGACCCCCTTCTAGAACCAGTAGGCAACTCACCCACTTCAGAGACTCTGGCCTTGCACTCCCCAGGACAGAGTAATGGGCATGGAGCCCCCTCCAGAACCAGTGTGAATGTCACCCACTTCAGAGACTGTGGCCTTGCACTCCCCAGGGCAGAGTAATGGGAATGGAGCCCCCTCCAGAACCAGTGGGAAAGTCACACACTTCAGAGACTGTGGCCTTGCAGTCCCCCAGGACTTAGTACTGGGCATCGAGCCCCCTCCAGAACCAGTGGGCAACTCACCCACTTCAGAGACTGTGGCCTTGCGCTCCTCAGGACAGAGTAATGGGAATGGAGCCTCCTCTAGAACCAGTGGGAAGGTCACCCACTTCAGAGATTTTGGCCTTGCACTCCCAGGACTGAGTACTGGGCATGGAACCCCCTCCAGAACCAGTGGGCAACTCACCCACTTCAGAGACTATGGCTGTGCACTCCTCAGGATAGAGTAATGGGAATGGAGCCCTCTCCAGAACCAGTGGGAAAGTCATCCACTTCCGAGGCTGTGGCCTTGCACTCCCCAGGACTGAGTACTGGGCATGGAGCCCCCTCCAGAACCAGTGGGAAAGTAACCCACTTCAGAGACTGTGGTCTTGCACTCCCCAGGACAGAGAAATCGGCATGGAGCCCCCTCCAGAACCAGTGGGAAAGTCACCCACTTCAGAGAATGTGGTCTTACACTCCCCAGAACTGAGTATTGGGCATGGAGACCCTGCAGAACCAGTGGGAAAGTCACCCACTTCAGAGACTGTGCCCTCACACTCCCCAGGACAGAGAAATGGGCATGGAGCCCCCTTCAGAACCAGTGTGAATGTCACCCACTTCAGAGACTGTGGCCTTGCACTCCCCAGGACAGAGTAATGGGCTTGGAGCTCCCTCCAGAACCAGTGGGAAAGTCACCCACTTCAGAGACTGTGGCCTTGCACCCCCCAGGTCAGAGAAAGGGGCATGGAGCCCCCTCCAGAACCAGTGGGAAAGTAACCCACTTCAGAGACTGTGGCCTTGCACTCCCCAGGACTGAGTACTGGGCATGGAGCCCCCTTCAGAACCAGTGGGAAAGTAACCCACTTCAGAGACTGTGGCCTTGCACTCCCCAGGACAGAGAAATGGGCATGGAGCCCCCTCCAGAACCAGTGGGAAAGTCACCCACTTCAGAGAATGTGGTCTTGCACTCCCCAGAACTGAGTAATGGGCATGGAGACCCTGCAGAACCAGTGGGAAAGTCACCCACTTCAGAGACTGTGGCCTCACACTCCCCAGGACAGAGAAATGGGCATGGAGCCCCCTCCAGAACCAGTGGGAAAATCACCCACCTGAGAGACTGTGGCCTTGCACTCCCCAGGACAGAGTAATGGGTATGGACCCCCCTCCAGAACCAGTGGGAAAGTCACCCACTTCAGAGACTGTGGCCTTGCACTTCCCAGGACAGAGAAAGGGGCATGGAGCCCCTCCAGAGCCAGTGGGAAAGTCACCCACTCCATAGACTGTGGCCTTGCATTCCCCAGGACAGAGAAATGGGCATGGAGCCCCCTCCAGAACCAATGGAAAAGTCACCCACATCAGAGAATGTGGCCCGCACTCCCCAGGACAGAGAAATGGACATGGAGCCCCCTCCAGAACCAGTGGGAAAGTCACCCACTTCAGAGACTGTGGCCTTGCCCTCCCCAGGACAGAGAAATGGGCATGGAGCCCGCTCCAGAACCAGTGGGAAAGTCACTCACTCCACAGACTGTGGCCTTGCACTCCCCAGGACAGAGAAATGGGCATGGAGCCCCCTCCAGAGCCAGTGGGCAAGTCACCCACATCAGAGAATGTGGCTTGCACTCCCCAGGTCAGAGAAATGGACATGGAACCCCCTCCAGAACCAGTGGGAAAGTCGCCCACTTCAGGGACTGTGGCCTCCCACGCCCCAGGACTTAGTAATGGGCATGGAGCCCCCTCCAGAAGCAGTGGGAAAGTCACCCACTTCAGAGACTGTGGCCTTGCACTCCCCAGGACAGACAAATGGGCATGGAGCTCCCTCCAGAACCAGTGGGAAAGTCACCCACCTGAGAGACTGTGGCCATGCACTCCCCAGGACTGAGGAATTTTCATGGAGCCCCCTCCAGAACCAATGGGATAGTCTTCCAATTCAGAGACTCTGGCCTTAGACTCTCCAGGACAGAGTAATAGGCATGGAGCTCCCTCAAGGACCAGTGGGCAACTTACTCACTTCAGAGAGTGTGGCCTTGCACTCCCCAGGGCAGAGTAATGGGAATGGAGGCCCCTCCAGAACCAGTGGGAAAGTCACCCACTTCAGAGACTGTGGCCTTGCAGTCCCCAGGACTCAGTACTGGGCATGGAGCAACCTCCAGAACCAGTGGGCAACTCACCCACTTCAGAGAATGTGGCCTTGCACTCCTCAGGACAGAGTAATGGGAATGGAGCCTCCTCCAGAACCAGTGGGAAAGTCACCCACTTCAGAGACTGTGGCCTTGCACTCCCCAGGACTGAGTACTGGGCATGGAGCCCCCTCCAGAACCAGTGGGCAACTCAACCACTTCAGAGACTATGGCCGTGCACTCCTCAGGACAGAGTAATGGGAATGGAGCCCCATCCAGAACCAGTGGGAATGTCACCCACTTCAGAGACTGTGGCCTTGCACTCCCCAGGACTGAGTACTGGGCATGGAGCCCCCTCCAGACCCAGTGGGAAAGACACCCACTTCAGAGAATGTGGCCTTACACTCCCCAGGACTGAGTAATGGGCATGGAGACCCTCCAGAACCAGTGGGAAAGTCACCCACTTCAATGACTGTGGCCTCACACTCCCCAGGACAGAGAAAAGGGCATGGAGCCCCCTTCAGAACCAGTGGGAAAGTCACCTACCTGAGAGACTTTGGCCTTGCACTCCCAGGACAGAGAAATGGGCATGCCCCCCCTCCAGAACCAGTTGGCAACTGACCCACTTCAGAGACTGTGGCCTTGCACTCCCCAGGACTGGGTACTGGGCATGGAGCCCCCTCCAGAACCAGTGGGAAAGTCACGCACCTGAGAGACTGTGGCCTTGCACTCCCCAGGACAGAGAAGGGGCATGACCCCCCCTCTAGAACCAGTAGGCAACTCACCCACTTCAGAGACTCTGGCCTTGCAGTCCCCAGGACAGAGTAATGGGCATGGAGCCCCCTCCAGAACCAGTGTGAAAGTCACCCACTTCAGAGACTGTGGCCTTGTACTCCCCAGGACAGAGTAATGGGCATGGAGCCCCTTCCGGAACCAGTGGGAAAGTCTCCCACTTCAGAGACTGTGGCCTTGCACTCCCCAGGACAGAGAAATGGGCAAGGACCCCCCTCCAAAACCAGTGGGAAAGTCACCCACTCCATAGACTGTGGCCTTGCACTCCCCAGGACAGAGAAATGGACATGGAGCCCCCTCCAGAACCAGTGGGAAAGTCACCCACTTCAGAGACTGTGGCCTTGCCCTCCCCAGGACAGAGAAATGGGCATGGAGCCTGCTCCAGAACCAGTGGGAAAGTCACCCACTCCATAGACTGTGGCCTTGCACTCCCCAGGACAGAGAAATGGGCATGGAGCCCCCTCCAGAGCCAGTGGGCAAGTCACCCACATCAGAGAATGTGGCTTGCACTCCCCAGGACAGAGAAATGGACATGGAACCCCCTCCAGAACCAGTGGGAAAGTCGCCCACTTCATGGACTGTGGCCTCCCACGCCCCAGGACTTAGTAATGGGCATGGAGCCCCCTCCAGAAGCAGTGGGAAAGTCACCCACTTTAGACACTGTGGCCTTGCACTCCCAGGACTGAGTACTGGGCATGGAACCCCCTCCAGAACCAGT
Source organism: Pleurodeles waltl (assembly GCF_031143425.1). NCBI lineage: Eukaryota > Metazoa > Chordata > Amphibia > Caudata > Salamandridae > Pleurodeles > Pleurodeles waltl. Next base: position 235,167,327 of record NC_090437.1, on the reverse strand, counting down.
GGGCAACTCACCCACTTCAGAGACTATAGCTGTGCACTCCTCAGGATAGAGTAATGGGAATGGAGCCCTCTCCAGAACCAGTGGGAAAGTCATCCACTTCAGAGGCTGTGGCCTTGCACTCCCCAGGACTGAGTACTGGGCATGGAGCCCCCTCCAGAACCAGTGGGAAAGTAACCCACTTCAGAGACTGTGGTCTTGCACTCCCCAGGACAGAGAAATGGGCATGGAGCCCCCTCCAGAACCAGTGGGAAAGTCACCCACTTCAGAGAATGTGGTCTTACACTCCCCAGAACTGAGTAATGGGCATGGAGACCCGGCAGAACCAGTGGGAAAGTCACCCACTTCAGAGACTGTGGCCTCACACTCCCCAGGACAGAGAAATGGGCATGGAGCCCCCTTCAGAACCAGTGTGAATGTCACCCACTTCAGAGACTGTGGCCTTGCACTCCCCAGGACAGAGTAATGGGCATGGAGCTCCCTCCAGAACCAGTGGGAAAGTCACCCACTTCAGAGACTGTGGCCTTGCACTCCCCAGGACAGAGAAAGGGGCATGGAGCCCCCTCCAGAACCAGTGGGAAAGTAACCCACTTCAGAGACTGTGGCCTTGCACTCCCCAGGACTGAGTACTGGGCATGGAGCCCCCTTCAGAACCAGTTGGAAAGTAACCCACTTCAGAGACTGTGGCCTTGCACTCCCCAGGACAGAGAAATGGGCATGGAGCCCCCTCCAGAACCAGTGGGAAAGTCACCCACTTCAGAGAATGTGGTCTTGCACTCCCCAGAACTGAGTAATGGGCATGGAGACCCTGCAGAACCAGTGGGAAAGTCACCCACTTCAGAGACTGTGGCCTCACACTCCCCAGGACAGAGAAATGGGCATGGAGCCCCCTCCAGAACCAGTGGGAAAGTCACCCACCTGAGAGACTGTGGCCTTGCACTCCCCAGGACAGAGAAATGGGCATGACCCCCCTCTAGAACCAGTAGGCAACTCACCCACTTCAGAGACTCTGGCCTTGCACTCCCCAGGACAGAGTAATGGGCATGGAGCCCCCTCCAGAACAAGTGTGAATGTCACCCACTTCAGAGACTGTGGCCTTGCACTCCCCAGGACAGAGTAATGGGTATGGATCCCCCTCCAGAACCAGTGGGAAAGTCACCCACTTCAGAGACTGTGGCCTTGCACTCCCCAGGACAGAGAAATGGGCATGGAGCCCCCTCCAGAACCAGTGGGAAAGTCACCCACTTCAGAGACTGTGGCCTTGCACTTCCCAGGACAGAGAAAGGGGCATGGAGCCCCTTCCAGAGCCAGTGGGAAAGTCACCCACTCCATAGACTGTGGCCTCACACTCCCCAGGACAGAGAAATGGGCATGGAGCCCCCTCCAGAACCAGTGGGAAAGTCACCCACCTGAGAGACTGTGGCCTTGCACTCCCCAGGACAGAGAAAGGGGCATGACCCCCTTCTAGAACCAGTAGGCAACTCACCCACTTCAGAGACTCTGGCCTTGCACTCCCCAGGACAGAGTAATGGGCATGGAGCCCCCTCCAGAACCAGTGTGAATGTCACCCACTTCAGAGACTGTGGCCTTGCACTCCCCAGGGCAGAGTAATGGGAATGGAGCCCCCTCCAGAACCAGTGGGAAAGTCACACACTTCAGAGACTGTGGCCTTGCAGTCCCCCAGGACTTAGTACTGGGCATGGAGCCCCCTCCAGAACCAGTGGGCAACTCACCCACTTCAGAGACTGTGGCCTTGTGCTCCTCAGGACAGAGTAATGGGAATGGAGCCTCCTCTAGAACCAGTGGGAAGGTCACCCACTTCAGAGATTTTGGCCTTGCACTCCCAGGACTGAGTACTGGGCATGGAACCCCCTCCAGAACCAGTGGGCAACTCACCCACTTCAGAGACTATGGCTGTGCACTCCTCAGGATAGAGTAATGGGAATGGAGCCCTCTCCAGAACCAGTGGGAAAGTCATCCACTTCCGAGGCTGTGGCCTTGCACTCCCCAGGACTGAGTACTGGGCATGGAGCCCCCTCCAGAACCAGTGGGAAAGTAACCCACTTCAGAGACTGTGGTCTTGCACTCCCCAGGACAGAGAAATGGGCATGGAGCCCCCTCCAGAACCAGTGGGAAAGTCACCCACTTCAGAGAATGTGGTCTTACACTCCCCAGAACTGAGTATTGGGCATGGAGACCCTGCAGAACCAGTGGGAAAGTCACCCACTTCAGAGACTGTGCCCTCACACTCCCCAGGACAGAGAAATCGGCATGGAGCCCCCTTCAGAACCAGTGTGAATGTCACCCACTTCAGAGACTGTGGCCTTGCACTCCCCAGGACAGAGTAATGGGCTTGGAGCTCCCTCCAGAACCAGTGGGAAAGTCACCCACTTCAGAGACTGTGGCCTTGCACCCCCCAGGACAGAGAAAGGGGCATGGAGCCCCCTCCAGAACCAGTGGGAAAGTAACCCACTTCAGAGACTGTGGCCTTGCACTCCCCAGGACTGAGTACTGGGCATGGAGCCCCCTTCAGAACCAGTTGGAAAGTAACCCACTTCAGAGACTGTGGCCTTGCACTCCCCAGGACAGAGAAATGGGCATGGAGCCCCCTCCAGAACCAGTGGGAAAGTCACCCACTTCAGAGAATGTGGTCTTGCACTCCCCAGAACTGAGTAATGGGCATGGAGACCCTGCAGAACCAGTGGGAAAGTCACCCACTTCAGAGACTGTGGCCTCACACTCCCCAGGACAGAGAAATGGGCATGGAGCCCCCTCCAGAACCAGTGGGAAAATCACCCACCTGAGAGACTGTGGCCTTGCACTCCCCAGGACAGAGTAATGGGTATGGACCCCCCTCCAGAACCAGTGGGAAAGTCACCCACTTCAGAGACTGTGGCCTTGCACTTCCCAGGACAGAGAAAGGGGCATGGAGCCCCCTCCAGAGCCAGTGGGAAAGTCACCCACTCCATAGACTGTGGCCTTGCATTCCCCAGGACAGAGAAATGGGCATGGAGCCCCCTCCAGAACCAGTGGAAAAGTCACCCACATCAGAGAATGTGGCCCGCACTCCCCAGGACAGAGAAATGGACATGGAGCCCCCTCCAGAACCAGTGGGAAAGTCACCCACTTCAGAGACTGTGGCCTTGCCCTCCCCAGGACAGAGAAATGGGCATGGAGCCCGCTCCAGAACCAGTGGGAAAGTCACCCACTCCATAGACTGTGGCCTTGCACTCCCCAGGACAGAGAAATGGGCATGGAGCCCCCTCCAGAGCCAGTGGGCAAGTCACCCACATCAGAGAATGTGGCTTGCACTCCCCAGGACAGAGAAATGGACATGGAACCCCCTCCAGAACCAGTGGGAAAGTCGCCCACTTCAGGGACTGTGGCCTCCCACGCCCCAGGACTTAGTAATGGGCATGGAGCCCCCTCCAGAAGCAGTGGGAAAGTCACCCACTTCAGAGACTGTGGCCATGCACTCCCCAGGACAGAGTAATGGGAATGAGGCCCCCTTCAAAACCAGTGGGAAAGTCACCCACTTCAGAGACTGTGGCCTTGCACTCCCCAGGACAGACAAATGGGCATGGAGCTCCCTCCAGAACCAGTGGGAAAGTCACCCACCTGAGAGACTGTGGCCATGCACTCCCCAGGACTGAGGAATTTTCATGGAGCCCCCTCCAGAACCAATGGGATAGTCTTCCAATTCAGAGACTCTGGCCTTAGACTCTCCAGGACAGAGTAATAGGCATGGAGCTCCCTCAAGGACCAGTGGGCAACTTACTCACTTCAGAGAGTGTGGCCTTGCACTCCCCAGGGCAGAGTAATGGGAATGGAGGCCCCTCCAGAACCAGTGGTAAAGTCACCCACTTCAGAGACTGTGGCCTAGCAGTCCCCAGGACTCAGTACTGGGCATGGAGCACCCTCCAGAACCAGTGGGCAACTCACCCACTTCAGAGAATGTGGCCTTGCACTCCTCAGGACAGAGTAATGGGAATGGAGCCTCCTCCAGAACCAGTGGGAAAGTCACACACTTCAGAGACTGTGGCCTTGCACTCCCCAGGACTGAGTACTGGGCATGGAGCCCCCTCCAGAACAAGTGGGCAACTCAACCACTTCAGAGACTATGGCCGTGCACTCCTCAGGACAGAGTAATGGGAATGGAGCCCCATCCAGAACCAGTGGGAATGTCACCCACTTCAGAGACTGTGGCCTTGCACTCCCCAGGACTGAGTACTGGGCATGGAGCCCCCTCCAGACCCAGTGGGAAAGACACCCACTTCAGAGAATGTGGCCTTACACTCCCCAGGACTGAGTAATGGGCATGGAGACCCTCCAGAACCAGTGGGAAAGTCACCCACTTCAATGACTGTGGCCTCACACTCCCCAGGACAGAGAAAAGGGCATGGAGCCCCCTTCAGAACCAGTGGGAAAGTCACCTACCTGAGAGACTGTGGCCTTGCACTCCCCAGGACAGAGAAATGGGCATGCCCCCCCTCCAGAACCAGTGGGCAACTCACCCACTTCAGAGAATGTGGCCTTGCACTCCTCAGGACAGAGTAATGGGAATGGAGCCTCCTCCAGAACCAGTGGGAAAGTCACACACTTCAGAGACTGTGGCCTTGCACTCCTCAGGACTGAGTACTGGGCATGGAGCCCCCTCCAGAACCAGTGGGCAACTCAACCACTTCAGAGACTATGGCCGTGCACTCCTCAGGACAGAGTAATGGGAATGGAGCCCCATCCAGAACCAGTGGGAATGTCACCCACTTCAGAGACTGTGGCCTTGCACTCCCCAGGACTGAGTACTGGGCATGGAGCCCCCTCCAGACCCAGTGGGAAAGACACCCACTTCAGAGAATGTGGCCTTACACTCCCCAGGACTGAGTAATGGGCATGGAGACCCTGCAGAACCAGTGGGAAAGTCACCCACTTCAGAGACTGTGGCCTCACACTCCCCAGGACAGAGAAATGGGCATGGAGCCCCCTCCAGAACCAGTGGGAAAGTCACCCACCTGAGAGACTGTGGCCTTGCACTCCCCAGGACAGAGAAAGGGGCATGACCCCCCTCTAGAACCAGTAGGCAACTCACCCACTTCAGAGACTCTGGCCTTGCACTCCCCAGGACAGAGTAATGGGCATGGAGCCCCCTCCAGAACAAGTGTGAATGTCACCCACTTCAGAGACTGTGGCCTTGCACTCCCCAGGACAGAGTAATGGGTATGGATCCCCCTCCAGAACCAGTGGGAAAGTCACCCACTTCAGAGACTGTGGCCTTGCACTCCCCAGGACAGAGAAATGGGCATGGAGCCCCCTCCAGAACCAGTGGGAAAGTCACCCACTTCAGAGACTGTGGCCTTGCACTTCCCAGGACAGAGAAAGGGGCATGGAGCCCCTTCCAGAGCCAGTGGGAAAGTCACCCACTCCATAGACTGTGGCCTCACACTCCCCAGGACAGAGAAATGGGCATGGAGCCCCCTCCAGAACCAGTGGGAAAGTCACCCACCTGAGAGACTGTGGCCTTGCACTCCCCAGGACAGAGAAAGGGGCATGACCCCCTTCTAGAACCAGTAGGCAACTCACCCACTTCAGAGACTCTGGCCTTGCACTCCCCAGGACAGAGTAATGGGCATGGAGCCCCCTCCAGAACCAGTGTGAATGTCACCCACTTCAGAGACTGTGGCCTTGCACTCCCCAGGGCAGAGTAATGGGAATGGAGCCCCCTCCAGAACCAGTGGGAAAGTCACACACTTCAGAGACTGTGGCCTTGCAGTCCCCCAGGACTTAGTACTGGGCATGGAGCCCCCTCCAGAACCAGTGGGCAACTCACCCACTTCAGAGACTGTGGCCTTGTGCTCCTCAGGACAGAGTAATGGGAATGGAGCCTCCTCTAGAACCAGTGGGAAGGTCACCCACTTCAGAGATTTTGGCCTTGCACTCCCAGGACTGAGTACTGGGCATGGAACCCCCTCCAGAACCAGTGGGCAACTCACCCACTTCAGAGACTATGGCTGTGCACTCCTCAGGATAGAGTAATGGGAATGGAGCCCCCTCCAGAACCAGTGGGAAAGTCACCCACTTCAGAGACTGTGGCCTTGCACCCCCCAGGACAGAGAAAGGGGCATGGAGCCCCCTCCAGAACCAGTGGGAAAGTAACCCACTTCAGAGACTGTGGCCTTGCACTCCCCAGGACTGAGTACTGGGCATGGAGCCCCCTTCAGAACCAGTTGGAAAGTAACCCACTTCAGAGACTGTGGCCTTGCACTCCCCAGGACAGAGAAATGGGCATGGAGCCCCCTCCAGAACCAGTGGGAAAGTCACCCACTTCAGAGAATGTGGTCTTGCACTCCCCAGAACTGAGTAATGGGCATGGAGACCCTGCAGAACCAGTGGGAAAGTCACCCACTTCAGAGACTGTGGCCTCACACTCCCCAGGACAGAGAAATGGGCATGGAGCCCCCTCCAGAACCAGTGGGAAAATCACCCACCTGAGAGACTGTGGCCTTGCACTCCCCAGGACAGAGTAATGGGTATGGACCCCCCTCCAGAACCAGTGGGAAAGTCACCCACTTCAGAGACTGTGGCCTTGCACTTCCCAGGACAGAGAAAGGGGCATGGAGCCCCCTCCAGAGCCAGTGGGAAAGTCACCCACTCCATAGACTGTGGCCTTGCATTCCCCAGGACAGAGAAATGGGCATGGAGCCCCCTCCAGAACCAGTGGAAAAGTCACCCACATCAGAGAATGTGGCCCGCACTCCCCAGGACAGAGAAATGGACATGGAGCCCCCTCCAGAACCAGTGGGAAAGTCACCCACTTCAGAGACTGTGGCCTTGCCCTCCCCAGGACAGAGAAATGGGCATGGAGCCCGCTCCAGAACCAGTGGGAAAGTCACCCACTCCATAGACTGTGGCCTTGCACTCCCCAGGACAGAGAAATGGGCATGGAGCCCCCTCCAGAGCCAGTGGGCAAGTCACCCACATCAGAGAATGTGGCTTGCACTCCCCAGGACAGAGAAATGGACATGGAACCCCCTCCAGAACCAGTGGGAAAGTCGCCCACTTCAGGGACTGTGGCCTCCCACGCCCCAGGACTTAGTAATGGGCATGGAGCCCCCTCCAGAAGCAGTGGGAAAGTCACCCACTTCAGAGACTGTGGCCATGCACTCCCCAGGACAGAGTAATGGGAATGAGGCCCCCTTCAAAACCAGTGGGAAAGTCACCCACTTCAGAGACTGTGGCCTTGCACTCCCCAGGACAGACAAATGGGCATGGAGCTCCCTCCAGAACCAGTGGGAAAGTCACCCACCTGAGAGACTGTGGCCATGCACTCCCCAGGACTGAGGAATTTTCATGGAGCCCCCTCCAGAACCAATGGGATAGTCTTCCAATTCAGAGACTCTGGCCTTAGACTCTCCAGGACAGAGTAATAGGCATGGAGCTCCCTCAAGGACCAGTGGGCAACTTACTCACTTCAGAGAGTGTGGCCTTGCACTCCCCAGGGCAGAGTAATGGGAATGGAGGCCCCTCCAGAACCAGTGGTAAAGTCACCCACTTCAGAGACTGTGGCCTAGCAGTCCCCAGGACTCAGTACTGGGCATGGAGCACCCTCCAGAACCAGTGGGCAACTCACCCACTTCAGAGAATGTGGCCTTGCACTCCTCAGGACAGAGTAATGGGAATGGAGCCTCCTCCAGAACCAGTGGGAAAGTCACACACTTCAGAGACTGTGGCCTTGCACTCCCCAGGACTGAGTACTGGGCATGGAGCCCCCTCCAGAACAAGTGGGCAACTCAACCACTTCAGAGACTATGGCCGTGCACTCCTCAGGACAGAGTAATGGGAATGGAGCCCCATCCAGAACCAGTGGGAATGTCACCCACTTCAGAGACTGTGGCCTTGCACTCCCCAGGACTGAGTACTGGGCATGGAGCCCCCTCCAGACCCAGTGGGAAAGACACCCACTTCAGAGAATGTGGCCTTACACTCCCCAGGACTGAGTAATGGGCATGGAGACCCTCCAGAACCAGTGGGAAAGTCACCCACTTCAATGACTGTGGCCTCACACTCCCCAGGACAGAGAAAAGGGCATGGAGCCCCCTTCAGAACCAGTGGGAAAGTCACCTACCTGAGAGACTGTGGCCTTGCACTCCCCAGGACAGAGAAATGGGCATGCCCCCCCTCCAGAACCAGTGGGCAACTCACCCACTTCAGAGAATGTGGCCTTGCACTCCTCAGGACAGAGTAATGGGAATGGAGCCTCCTCCAGAACCAGTGGGAAAGTCACACACTTCAGAGACTGTGGCCTTGCACTCCTCAGGACTGAGTACTGGGCATGGAGCCCCCTCCAGAACCAGTGGGCAACTCAACCACTTCAGAGACTATGGCCGTGCACTCCTCAGGACAGAGTAATGGGAATGGAGCCCCATCCAGAACCAGTGGGAATGTCACCCACTTCAGAGACTGTGGCCTTGCACTCCCCAGGACTGAGTACTGGGCATGGAGCCCCCTCCAGACCCAGTGGGAAAGACACCCACTTCAGAGAATGTGGCCTTACACTCCCCAGGACTGAGTAATGGGCATGGAGACCCTGCAGAACCAGTGGGAAAGTCACCCACTTCAGAGACTGTGGCCTCACACTCCCCAGGACAGAGAAATGGGCATGGAGCCCCCTCCAGAACCAGTGGGAAAGTCACCCACCTGAGAGACTGTGGCCTTGCACTCCCCAGGACAGAGAAAGGGGCATGACCCCCCTCTAGAACCAGTAGGCAACTCACCCACTTCAGAGACTCTGGCCTTGCACTCCCCAGGACAGAGTAATGGGCATGGAGCCCCCTCCAGAACAAGTGTGAATGTCACCCACTTCAGAGACTGTGGCCTTGCACTCCCCAGGACAGAGTAATGGGTATGGATCCCCCTCCAGAACCAGTGGGAAAGTCACCCACTTCAGAGACTGTGGCCTTGCACTCCCCAGGACAGAGAAATGGGCATGGAGCCCCCTCCAGAACCAGTGGGAAAGTCACCCACTTCAGAGACTGTGGCCTTGCACTTCCCAGGACAGAGAAAGGGGCATGGAGCCCCTTCCAGAGCCAGTGGGAAAGTCACCCACTCCATAGACTGTGGCCTCACACTCCCCAGGACAGAGAAATGGGCATGGAGCCCCCTCCAGAACCAGTGGGAAAGTCACCCACCTGAGAGACTGTGGCCTTGCACTCCCCAGGACAGAGAAAGGGGCATGACCCCCTTCTAGAACCAGTAGGCAACTCACCCACTTCAGAGACTCTGGCCTTGCACTCCCCAGGACAGAGTAATGGGCATGGAGCCCCCTCCAGAACCAGTGTGAATGTCACCCACTTCAGAGACTGTGGCCTTGCACTCCCCAGGGCAGAGTAATGGGAATGGAGCCCCCTCCAGAACCAGTGGGAAAGTCACACACTTCAGAGACTGTGGCCTTGCAGTCCCCCAGGACTTAGTACTGGGCATGGAGCCTCCTCCAGAACCAGTGGGCAACTCACCCACTTCAGAGACTGTGGCCTTGTGCTCCTCAGGACAGAGTAATGGGAATGGAGCCTCCTCTAGAACCAGTGGGAAGGTCACCCACTTCAGAGATTTTGGCCTTGCACTCCCAGGACTGAGTACTGGGCATGGAACCCCCTCCAGAACCAGTGGGCAACTCACCCACTTCAGAGACTATGGCTGTGCACTCCTCAGGATAGAGTAATGGGAATGGAGCCCTCTCCAGAACCAGTGGGAAAGTCATCCACTTCCGAGGCTGTGGCCTTGCACTCCCCAGGACTGAGTACTGGGCATGGAGCCCCCTCCAGAACCAGTGGGAAAGTAACCCACTTCAGAGACTGTGGTCTTGCACTCCCCAGGACAGAGAAATGGGCATGGAGCCCCCTCCAGAACCAGTGGGAAAGTCACCCACTTCAGAGAATGTGGTCTTACACTCCCCAGAACTGAGTATTGGGCATGGAGACCCTGCAGAACCAGTGGGAAAGTCACCCACTTCAGAGACTGTGCCCTCACACTCCCCAGGACAGAGAAATCGGCATGGAGCCCCCTTCAGAACCAGTGTGAATGTCACCCACTTCAGAGACTGTGGCCTTGCACTCCCCAGGACAGAGTAATGGGCTTGGAGCTCCCTCCAGAACCAGTGGGAAAGTCACCCACTTCAGAGACTGTGGCCTTGCACCCCCCAGGACAGAGAAAGGGGCATGGAGCCCCCTCCAGAACCAGTGGGAAAGTAACCCACTTCAGAGACTGTGGCCTTGCACTCCCCAGGACTGAGTACTGGGCATGGAGCCCCCTTCAGAACCAGTGGGAAAGTAACCCACTTCAGAGACTGTGGCCTTGCACTCCCCAGGACAGAGAAATGGGCATGGAGCCCCCTCCAGAACCAGTGGGAAAGTCACCCACTTCAGAGAATGTGGTCTTGCACTCCCCAGAACTGAGTAATGGGCATGGAGACCCTGCAGAACCAGTGGGAAAGTCACCCACTTCAGAGACTGTGGCCTCACACTCCCCAGGACAGAGAAATGGGCATGGAGCCCCCTCCAGAACCAGTGGGAAAATCACCCACCTGAGAGACTGTGGCCTTGCACTCCCCAGGACAGAGTAATGGGTATGGACCCCCCTCCAGAACCAGTGGGAAAGTCACCCACTTCAGAGACTGTGGCCTTGCACTTCCCAGGACAGAGAAAGGGGCATGGAGCCCCCTCCAGAGCCAGTGGGAAAGTCACCCACTCCATAGACTGTGGCCTTGCATTCCCCAGGACAGAGAAATGGGCATGGAGCCCCCTCCAGAACCAGTGGAAAAGTCACCCACATCAGAGAATGTGGCCCGCACTCCCCAGGACAGAGAAATGGACATGGAGCCCCCTCCAGAACCAGTGGGAAAGTCACCCACTTCAGAGACTGTGGCCTTGCCCTCCCCAGGACAGAGAAATGGGCATGGAGCCCGCTCCAGAACCAGTGGGAAAGTCACCCACTCCATAGACTGTGGCCTTGCACTCCCCAGGACAGAGAAATGGGCATGGAGCCCCCTCCAGAGCCAGTGGGCAAGTCACCCACATCAGAGAATGTGGCTTGCACTCCCCAGGACAGAGAAATGGACATGGAACCCCCTCCAGAACCAGTGGGAAAGTCGCCCACTTCAGGGACTGTGGCCTCCCACGCCCCAGGACTTAGTAATGGGCATGGAGCCCCCTCCAGAAGCAGTGGGAAAGTCACCCACTTCAGAGACTGTGGCCATGCACTCCCCAGGACAGAGTAATGGGAATGAGGCCCCCTTCAAAACCAGTGGGAAAGTCACCCACTTCAGAGACTGTGGCCTTGCACTCCCCAGGACAGACAAATGGGCATGGAGCTCCCTCCAGAACCAGTGGGAAAGTCACCCACCTGAGAGACTGTGGCCATGCACTCCCCAGGACTGAGGAATTTTCATGGAGCCCCCTCCAGAACCAATGGGATAGTCTTCCAATTCAGAGACTCTGGCCTTAGACTCTCCAGGACAGAGTAATAGGCATGGAGCTCCCTCAAGGACCAGTGGGCAACTTACTCACTTCAGAGAGTGTGGCCTTGCACTCCCCAGGGCAGAGTAATGGGAATGGAGGCCCCTCCAGAACCAGTGGTAAAGTCACCCACTTCAGAGACTGTGGCCTAGCAGTCCCCAGGACTCAGTACTGGGCATGGAGCACCCTCCAGAACCAGTGGGCAACTCACCCACTTCAGAGAATGTGGCCTTGCACTCCTCAGGACAGAGTAATGGGAATGGAGCCTCCTCCAGAACCAGTGGGAAAGTCACACACTTCAGAGACTGTGGCCTTGCACTCCCCAGGACTGAGTACTGGGCATGGAGCCCCCTCCAGAACAAGTGGGCAACTCAACCACTTCAGAGACTATGGCCGTGCACTCCTCAGGACAGAGTAATGGGAATGGAGCCCCATCCAGAACCAGTGGGAATGTCACCCACTTCAGAGACTGTGGCCTTGCACTCCCCAGGACTGAGTACTGGGCATGGAGCCCCCTCCAGACCCAGTGGGAAAGACACCCACTTCAGAGAATGTGGCCTTACACTCCCCAGGACTGAGTAATGGGCATGGAGACCCTCCAGAACCAGTGGGAAAGTCACCCACTTCAATGACTGTGGCCTCACACTCCCCAGGACAGAGAAAAGGGCATGGAGCCCCCTTCAGAACCAGTGGGAAAGTCACCTACCTGAGAGACTGTGGCCTTGCACTCCCCAGGACAGAGAAATGGGCATGCCCCCCCTCCAGAACCAGTGGGCAACTCACCCACTTCAGAGAATGTGGCCTTGCACTCCTCAGGACAGAGTAATGGGAATGGAGCCTCCTCCAGAACCAGTGGGAAAGTCACACACTTCAGAGACTGTGGCCTTGCACTCCTCAGGACTGAGTACTGGGCATGGAGCCCCCTCCAGAACCAGTGGGCAACTCAACCACTTCAGAGACTATGGCCGTGCACTCCTCAGGACAGAGTAATGGGAATGGAGCCCCATCCAGAACCAGTGGGAATGTCACCCACTTCAGAGACTGTGGCCTTGCACTCCCCAGGACTGAGTACTGGGCATGGAGCCCCCTCCAGACCCAGTGGGAAAGACACCCACTTCAGAGAATGTGGCCTTACACTCCCCAGGACTGAGTAATGGGCATGGAGACCCTCCAGAACCAGTGGGAAAGTCACCCACTTCAATGACTGTGGCCTCACACTCCCCAGGACAGAGAAAAGGGCATGGAGCCCCCTTCAGAACCAGTGGGAAAGTCACCTACCTGAGAGACTGTGGCCTTGCACTCCCCAGGACAGAGAAATGGGCATGCCCCCCCCTCCAGACCCAGTTGGCAACTGACCCACTTCAGAGACTGTGGCCTTGCACTCCCCAGGACTGGGTACTGGGCATGGAGCCCCCTCCAGAACCAGTGGGAAAGTCACCCACCTGAGAGACTGTGGCCTTGCACTCCCCAGGACAGAGAAGGGGCATGACCCCCCCTCTAGAACCAGTAGGCAACTCACCCACTTAAGAGACTCTGGCCTTGCAGTCCCCAGGACAGAGTAATGGGCATGGAGCCCCCTCCAGAACCAGTGTGAAAGTCACCCACTTCAGAGACTGTGGCCTTGCACTCCCCAGGACAGAGTAATGGGCATGGAGCCCCTTCCGGAACCAGTGGGAAAGTCTCCCACTTCAGAGACTGTGGCCTTGCACTCCCCAGGACAGAGAAATGGGCAAGGACCCCCCTCCAAAACCAGTGGGAAAGTCACCCACTCCATAGACTGTGGCCTTGCACTCCCCAGGACAGAGAAATGGACATGGAGCCCCCTCCAGAACCAGTGGGAAAGTCACCCACTTCAGAGACTGTGGCCTTGCCCTCCCCAGGACAGAGAAATGGGCATGGAGCCTGCTCCAGAACCAGTGGGAAAGTCACCCACTCCATAGACTGTGGCCTTGCACTCCCCAGGACAGAGAAATGGGCATGGAGCCCCCTCCAGAGCCAGTGGGCAAGTCACCCACATCAGAGAATGTGGCTTGCACTCCCCAGGACAGAGAAATGGACATGGAACCTCCTCCAGAACCAGTGGGAAAGTCGCCCACTTCATGGACTGTGGCCTCCCACGCCCCAGGACTTAGTAATGGGCATGGAGCCCCCTCCAGAAGCAGTGGGAAAGTCACCCACTTTAGAGACTGTGGCCATGCACTCCCCAGGACAGAGTAATGGGAATGAGGCCCCCTTCAAAACCAGTGGGAAAGTCACCCACTTCAGAGACTGTGGCCTTGCACTCCCCAGGACAGACAAATGGGCATGGAGCTCCCTCCAGAACCAGTGGGAAAGTCACCCACCTGAGAGACTGTGGCCATGCACTCCCCAGGACTGAGGAATTGGCATGGAGCCCCCTCCAGAACCAATGGGATAGTCTTCCAATTCAGAGACTCTGGCCTTAGACTCTCCAGGGCAGAGTAATAGGCATGGAGCTCCCTCAAGGACCAGTGGGCAACTCACTCACTTCAGAGAGTGTGGCCTTGCACTCCCCAGGGCAGAGTAATGGGAATGGAGGCCCCTCCAGAACCAGTGGGAAAGTCACCCACTTCAGAGACTGTGGCCTTGCAGTCCCCAGGACTCAGTACTGGGCATGGAGCACCCTCCAGAACCAGTGGGCAACTCACCCACTTCAGAGAATGTGGCCTTGCACTCCTCAGGACAGAGTAATGGGAATGGAGCCTCCTCCAGAACCAGTGGGAAAGTCACCCACTTCAGAGACTGTGGCCTTGCACTCCCCAGGACTGAGTACTGGGCATGGAGCCCCCTCCAGAACCAGTGGGCAACTCAACCACTTCAGAGACTATGGCCGTGCACTCCTCAGGACAGAGTAATGGGAATGGAGCCCCATCCAGAACCAGTGGGAAAGTCACCCACTTCAGAGACTGTGGCCTTGCACTCCCCAGGACTGAGTACTGGGCATGGAGCCCCCTCCAGACCCAGTGGGAAAGACACCCACTTCAGAGAATGTGGCCTTACACTCCCCAGGACTGAGTAATGGGCACGGAGACCCTCCAGAACCAGTGGGAAAGTCACCCACTTCAATGACTGTGGCCTCAAACTCCCCAGGACAGAGAAAAGGGCATGGAGCCCCATTCAGAACCAGTGGGAAAGTCACCTACCTGAGAGACTGTGGCCTTGCACTCCCCAGGACAGAGAAATGGGCATGCCCCCCCTCCAGAACCAGTTGGCAACTGACCCACTTCAGAGTCTGTGGCCTTGCACTCCCCAGGACTGAGTACTGGGCATGGAGCCCCCTCCAGAACCAGTGGGAAAGTCACCCACCTGAGAGACTGTGGCCTTGCACTCCCCAGGACAGAGAAGGGGCATGACCCCCCCTCTAGAACCAGTAGGCAACTCACCCACTTCAGAGACTCTGGCCTTGCTCTCCCCAGGACAGAGTAATGGGCATGGAGCCCCCTCCAGAACCAGTGTGAAAGTCACCCACTTCAGAGACTGTGGCCTTGCACTCCCCAGGACAGAGTAATGGGCATGGAGCCCCTTCCGGAACCAGTGGGAAAGTCTCCCACTTCAGAGACTGTGGCCTTGCACTCCCCAGGACAGAGAAATGGGCAAGGACCCCCCTCCAGAACCAGTGGGAAAGTCACCCACTCCATAGACTGTGGCCTTGCATTCCCCAGGACAGAGAAATGGGCATGGAGCCCCCTCCAGAACCAGTGGGCAAGTCACCCACATCAGAGAATGTGGCCCGCACACCCCAGGACAGAGAAATGGACATGGAGCCCCCTCCAGAACCAGTGGGAAAGTCACCCACTTCAGAGACTGTGGCCTTGCCCTCCCCAGGACAGAGAAATGGGCATGGAGCCCCCTCCAGAACCAGTGGGCAAGTCACCCACTCCATAAATTGTGGCCTTGCACTCCCCAGGACTGAGTAATGGGCATGGAGCCCCCTCCAGAAGCAGTGGGAAAGTCACCCACTTCAGAGACTGTGGCCATGCACTCCCCAGGACAGAGTAATGGGAATGGGGCCCCCTCCAAAACCAGTGGGAAAGTCACCCACTTCACGGACTGTCTCCTTGCACTCCCCAGGACAGGAAATTGAGCATGGAGTCCCCTCCAGAACCAGTGGGGAAGTCACCCACCTAAGAGACTGTTGCCTTTCACTCCCCAGGACAGAGAAATAGTCATGAGCTTCTTCCAGAACCAGTAGGCAACTCATCCCCATCAGAGACTGTGGCCTTGCACTCCACAGCACAGAGAAATGGGCATGGAGCCCCCTCCAGAACCAGTAGGAAAGTCACCCACTCCATAGACTGTGGCATTTCACTCCCTAGGACAGAGAAATGGGCCTGGAGCCCCCTCCAGAACCAGTGGGCAAGTCACCCACATCAGAGAATATGGCCTTGCACTCCCCAGGACAGAGACATGGGCATGGAGCCCCCTCCAGAACCAGTGGGAAAGTCACCCACTTCCGAGACTGTGGCCTTGCACTCCCCAGGACTGATTAATGGGCATGGAGCCATCTCCAGAGCAAGTGGGTAAGTCCCCCACTTCAGAGACTGTGGCATTGCACTCCCCAGGACAGATTAATGGGCATGGAACCCCCTCCAGAGGCAGTGGGCAAGTCACCTACATTAGAGAATGTGGCCTCGCACTCCCCCAGGGCAGAGAAATGGATATGGAGCCCCTTCCAGAACCTGTGGGAAAGTCACCCACTTCAGAGACTGTGGCCTCGCACTCCCCAGGACTGAGTAATGGGCATGGAGACCCTCCAGAACCAGTGGGAAAGTCACCCACTTCAATGACTGTGGCCTCACACTCCCCAGGACAGAGAAATGGGCATGGAGCCCCCTTCAGAACCAGTGGGAAAGTCACCTACCTGAGAGACTGTGGCCTTGCACTCCCCAGGACAGAGAAATGGGCATGACCCCCCTCCAGAACCAGTTGGCAACAGACCCACTTCAGAGACTGTGGCCTTGCACTCCCCAGGACTCAGTACTGGGCATGGAGCCCCCTCCAGAACCAGTGGGAAAGTCACCCACCTGAGAGACTGTGGCCTTACACTCCCCAGGACAGAGAAGGGGCATGACCCCCCTCTAGAACCAGTAGGCAACTCACCCACTTCATAGACTCTGGCCTTGCACTCCCCAGGCCAGAGTAATGGGCATCGAGCCCCCTCCAGAACCAGTGTGAAAGTCACCCACTTCAGAGACTGTGGCCTTGCACTCCCCAGGACAGAGTAATGGGCATGGAGCCCCTTCCGGAACCAGTGGGAAAGTCTCCCACTTCAGAGACTGTGGCCTTGCACTCCCCAGGACAGAGAAATGGGCAAGGACCCCCCTCCAGAACCAGTGGGAAAGTCACCCACTCCATAGACTGTGGCCTTGCATTCCCCAGGACAGAGAAATGGGCATGGAGCCCCCTCCAGAACCAGTGGGCAAGTCACCCACATCAGAGAATGTGGCCCGCACTCCCCAGGACAGAGAAATGGACATGGAGCCCCCTCCAGAACCAGTGGGAAAGTCACCCACTTCAGAGACTGTGGCCTTGCCCTCCCCAGGACAGAGAAATGGGCATGGAGCCCCCTCCAGAACCAGTGGGCAAGTCACCCATTCCATAAATTGTGGCCTTGCACTCCCCAGGACTGAGTAATGGGCATGGAGCCCCCTCCAGAAGCAGTGCGAAAGTCACCCACTTCAGAGACTGTGGCCATGCACTCCCCAGGACAGAGTAATGGGAATGGGGCCCCCTCCAAAACCAGTGGGAAAGTCACTCACTTCACGGACTGTGGCCTTGCACTCCCCAGGACAGGAAATTGGGCATGGAGTCCCCTCCAGAACCAGTGGGGAAGTCACCCACCTAAGAGACTGTTGCCTTTCACTCCCCAGGACAGAGAAATAGTCATGAGCTTCTTCCAAAACCAATAGGCAACTCATCCACATCAGAGACTGTGGCCTTGCACTCCACAGCACAGAGAAATGGGCATGGAGCCCACTCCAGAACCAGTAGGAAAGTCACCCACTCCATAGACTGTGGCATTTCACTCCCTAGGACAGAGAAATGGGCCTGGAGCCCCCTCCAGAACCAGTGGGCAAGTCACCCACATCAGAGAATATGGCCTTGCACTCCCCAGGACAGAGACATGAGCATGGAGCCCCCTCCAGAACCAGTGGGAAAGTCACCCACTTCCGAGACTGTGGCCTTGCACTCCCCAGGACTGATTAATGGGCATGGAGCCATCTCCAGAGCAAGTGGGTAAGTCCCCCACTTCAGAGACTGTGGCATTGCACTCCCCAGGACAGATTAATGGGCATGGAACCCCCTCCAGAGGCAGTGGGCAAGTCACCCACATTAGAGAATGTGGCCTCGCACTCCCCCAGGGCAGAGAAATGGACATGGAGCCCCCTCCAGAACCTGTGGGAAAGTCACCCACTTCAGAGACTGTGGCCTCGCACTCCCCAGGACTGAGTAATGGGCATGGAGACCCTCCAGAACCAGTGGGAAAGTCACCCACTTCAATGACTGTGGCCTCACACTCCCCAGGACAGAGAAATGGGCATGGAGCCCCCTTCAGAACCAGTGGGAAAGTCACCTACCTGAGAGACTGTGGCCTTGCACTCCCCAGGACAGAGAAATGGACATGACCCCCCTCCAGAACCAGTTGGCAACAGACCCACTTCAGAGACTGTGGCCTTGCACTCCCCAGGACTGAGTACTGGGCATGGAGCCCCCTCCAGAACCAGTGGGAAAGTCACCCACCTGAGAGACTGTGGCCTTACACTCCCAAGGACAGAGAAGGGGCATGACCCCCCTCTAGAACCAGTAGGCAACTCACGCACTTCATAGACTCTGGCCTTGCACTCCCCAGGACAGAGTAATGGGCATCGAGCCCCCTCCAGAACCAGTGTGAAAGTCACCCACTTCAGAGACTGTGGCCTTGCACTCCCCAGGACAGAGTAATGGGCATGGAGCCCCTTCCGGAACCAGTGGGAAAGTCTCCCACTTCAGAGACTGTGGCCTTGCACTCCCCAGGACAGAGAAATGGGCAAGGACCCCCCTCCAGAACCAGTGGGAAAGTCACCCACTCCATAGACTGTGGCCTTGCATTCCCCAGGACAGAGAAATGGGCATGGAGCCCCCTCCAGAACCAGTGGGCAAGTCACCCACATCAGAGAATGTGGCCCGCACTCCCCAGGACAGAGAAATGGACATGGAGCCCCCTCCAGAACCAGTGGGAAAGTCACCCACTTCAGAGACTGTGGCCTTGCCCTCCCCAGGACAGAGAAATGGGCATGGAGCCCCCTCCAGAACCAGTGGGCAAGTCACCCACTCCATAGACTGTGGCCTTGCACTCCCCAGGACTGAGTAATGGGCATGGAGCCCCCTCCAGAAGCAGTGGGAAAGTCACCCACTTCAGAGACTGTGGCCATGCACTCCCCAGGACAGAGTAATGGGAATGGGGCCCCCTCCAAAACCAGTGGGAAAGTCACCCACTTCACGGACTGTGGCCTTGCACTCCCCAGGATAGGAAATTGGGCATGGAGTCCCCTCCAGAACCAGTGGGGAAGTCACCCACCTAAGAGACTGTTGCCTTTCACTCCCCAGGACAGAGAAATAGTCATGAGCTCCTTCCAGAACCAGTAGGCAACTCATCCACATCAGAGACTGTGGCCTTGCACTCCACAGCACAGAGAAATGGGCATGGAGCCCCCTCCAGAACCAGTAGGAAAGTCACCCACTCCATAGACTGTGGCCTTTCACTCCCTAGGACAGAGAAATGGGCCTGGAGCCCCCTCCAGAACCAGTGGGCAAGTCACCCACATCAGAGAATATGGCCTTGCACTCCCCAGGACAGAGACATGGGCATGGAGCCCCCTCCAGAACCAGTGGGAAAGTCACCCACTTCCGAGACTGTGGCCTTGCACTCCCCAGGACTGAGTAATGGGCATGGAGCCATCTCCAGAGCAAGTGGGTAAGTCCCCCATTTCAGAGACTGTGGCATTGCACTCCCCAGGACAGAGTAATGGGAATGGAGCCCCCTCCAGAACCAGTGGGAAAGTCACCTACCTAAGAGACTGTAGTCTTGCACTCCCCAGGACAGAGAAATGGGCATGGAACCCCCTTCAGAGCCAGTCGGCAAGTCACCCACATTAGAGAATGTGGCCTCGCACTCCTCCAGGGCAGAGAAATGGACATGGAGCCCCCTCCAGAACCTGTGGGAAAGTCACCCACTTCAGAGACTGTGGCCTCGCACTCCCCAGGACTGAGTAATGGGCATGCAGCCCCCTCCAGAACCAGTGGGCAACTCACCCACTTCAGAGACTGTGGCCTTGCATTCCCCAGGACAGAGTAATCGCTATGGAGCCCCCTCCAGAACCAGTGGGAAAGTCACCCACTTCAGAGACTGTGGTCTTGCACTCCCCACAACAGAGAAAGGGGCATGGAGCCCCCTCCAGTACCAGTGGAAAAGTCACCCACGTCAGAGAATATGGCCTTGCACTCCACAGGACAAAGCAATGGGCATGGATCCCTCTCCAGAGCCAGTGGGGACGTTCCCATATTTGCCTGAGGTGCCCCCATATCCCTCTCAGGTGCCTTCCCACTTGTAAAATGATGTCCCTGCAGTGTTCTCTCCTGCTGTGTCAAAATACTGGTTGGGCCCTGGACTGTGCCCTGTGGTCTTGTGGCCCCCTCATGACTTTGAACTGGGCATTTACCCTTTATGGACATTTGTCTATTTTTGGTTTGTGTGGTTGATTTTGCTATGCTTATACAATGTTTTTACTCCAACATTGTAGTCCGTGTTTTATTACACCATGTGTTGTGTGCCATTGGTTTACGTGTGCAGCTGGTTGTGTGTATTGTGTGTGTGTGTATGGTGTGTGTTGTACGTGTGTGTGTGTCACTCTCGTTTTTATCCCCCCCTCCCTTGTGAGCTAGGTGGCTGCACTTACCGTCATTGTCTTCGTCAGCGATGGTGTTCCAGGTGGAGCAGGAGATAGAAGATCATCGGGAAAACTTGCAAAAGGTGGCGGTTTTGTGTCATTATATGGTGGGTGGTACTTTGTCTCCCGCTTGGCTGTTTGTTGACTACCACTGTGGTGACTGTTGTTTCTGCCATGGCAGTTGGTTTGGTACATTGGCAATATTAGACTCTGGTTCATGACACTGATCAATTTTGTGCATTAATGGCCCAAAAATATGCATCTTTGTTGGATGCTGAGTAGAGGGCCAGATTCAATATTTGTTTTGCTTATGTGTGTCATATATGAAGAACCCATTCAATACTGAGTGTTACCAATAGTAAATTCTAATGGAAATTGTTAATGCAGAAATGACCTTTTCTCAGGTAAGAAAAGTAAGAGTAAAAATGAGTCAAAATAATATTTTGTGGCTCCAAATTCATTTTAACCTGGCCAAAAAGAAAGGTGTTCTGGGCATGAAATGAACTGGGAGAGCTGATCATTTTTCTGTTCTTCCTAAATTTATTTAGACCTAGGCTCGCCTAAGGAGCTATTGCTGAGCAGGTGGTTCCTTTCTGACCGAAATGCCAGTTTCCACTCTCAGTAGATGCATTAATTTCAACAAAAGCAGCTGGGTGTGGTTTTCTAGGTGCGTCCATCACCTGAGCATCCTGTCCTTGATGGGCGGAGCCTGCACTAAGGAGGGCAAGGAGTGAGCAGTGGGAGAAGAGACCACCCTTGCCAAATCCACTTAAATATAAATTGCCATATAGTTATATTTTGATTCAGTGTCCATCAAAGAACCATGTAACCTCCAAGACCTTCTCTCTCTGACTATCTCTTGTGGGCGGTCTCTGCTTTTCTCTGTTTTGACCTCCTCTCTCCCTGAAGTGCTATCTCTGCTCTTCTCTAATGTGCTCTATCTGTCATCTCTACTATGCTCGCTTTGACCCCAATCTGGGTTCTCTCTGTCCTTTGCTCTCTCTGTCCCACTGCTGTGCCTTGAAATTTACTCCAAACATCCAGGGCCAGGACCTCAACCCTCGCCCCAGATGACGTCTTCATGACATGCCTTGCATACTGTGTTCTTTGATTCCACCAGGTGTGCCTGCTGCCTCCCCTTCTCCCGCCAAATAGCCATGTTTAGGAGAGTTGGTTAGGCAAGGTGAAACATATCACACTAATACATGCTTATGTTATATTGTGCCCTGCATAGCCTATTAGTTTTTTCCTGTAGGTTTTATTTTTCAGGCAGTTCAGTTCTGTGGAAGGAAAGGCTACATGCTATGAGAGGTTTTAACAAAACAATCAAAACAAAGAAATCCTTTACAGGAAGGGTGAGCATATTTCTTTGATGGTATATTAGATGTTGATTGATAATCTAAAAACCACAATATCTAGGTCATTCCTGGTAGTTCTTTTCTAAAGTCAGAAAGGATTGACAATTACTCCACATTTCAACAATAGCACACTGAGGGCCATATTTATAATTTTTGATGCAAACCTGCGCCAATGCGGTTTTGAGTAAAAAATATTACTGCCAGCTAAAACCATTTATTTGCACCGTGCGGGTGTCTAATTTATACTTAGATGCGCGGCGGCGCAAACCACAGGTGTAAGTAATTTTTTTTTTACTCAATCCAATGCGTCAAGTCGTAAAGGAAAATGACGATAACGCGGCGAAAATGACTGTGAGCCGTTTTACGACATCGCAAACCGGATACGCGTCGTTTTTTGACGCAATTGCGTCAAGAAGCGGCGCAAACACTGCAAAATGTGCTAAGGAGAGCCAAAATGGATCCCAGATGCTTGCAGTGACCTCAGGAAGATGACAACAGACCAGGAACCAGCCAGGAGGACCCACACAAGTCCCAGGACAGGGAGAAGAAGAAAAGGAAATGTTGCTTCAGTGCAGAGGAGCAGGAAACTCTGGTGAAAGAGGTGGCGGAACACCAGCACCAACTGTTTGTCACCTCAAAGTTGCTAATCAGTAGGAGAGAGGCAATATGGCAACAAATTGTTGACAAGATTAACAGTGTGGCAGAAGTATGGAGAACAGTCATCGAGTTCAAGAAATGCTGGCATGACTACAAGCGCAGGACAAAGGAAAAGATGGCCAGGAACAGGAAGGCAGCACTGCAGACTGGAGGTGGGAGTCCAGCACCGCAGGAGGCCCTGGACCACATGGAGAAGATGGTCGAAGCCGTCATCCCTAAGGAGATCGTCATAGGGATTCACGGACAGGACAGTGCAGACTACCAGGAGACAACACACATGCAGGGTAAGTTGCATGGGGAATTAAAATGCACAAATATTAACTGAAAGCAGGGGGGGTGGACATACCTACTACACAATGCATGGAAGTAATGATATTCAGGGAGTGGCATGGGGGCATGGGCTGTACAGAGGAAACCTGGGGCACAATACTACACTACACCAACAACCTTTGCATGGGGGTGTGCTGCCATGCCAATAATTTTGCAAAGGTAAAGCCAAGCCAGGAGGGCAGGGTACAACTTTAAACTGGCAGCCAGTCACACATCAGCCAGTATCTCCCTACATTAACTAGGGCCCAATTAACAACCTCTGGCCATATCTGCAAGTGGAAAGTAACATTGACAACAGTTGCCACTACCACCTCTGCAGTGTGTGCAGGTCAAGTAGCTAATGACAGTGAGGTCCCCATGGATCAAACACACCCAAATTAGAAGGTTCAGGATGACAACGTTATAAATCCCATGAAATCAATACAAATGTCCCAATTTTGTCAAATGTGATTGTCCATAGTTGCTACAAACATCAGCCTATATCATAAACATTAGGAGGTACACAGCACTAATGTCATACCAATGCTGCATATGTCAGGGTCCACCCTATGCCTGGGTCACAATAGCTCCAATGACACCATCCAACATTCCAAACGTCATACTGCTCAGACAACAGCATTGAGGGGGAGGACGTGTGAAACTGGTTACAGAAATACACCTGCACAGTCAGAGGAGGAAATGGAACACTGCTAGGACAATCAGTGCAATCCAATGTACCACACATTCCCCAACATCAGCAGTATACATTACCAATGCTGACATCCATATTGTGCCATAACAATGCTATACATAGTATATGCTAGATCTCAACAACATATAGGTGGATGTGAAAGATCAGAGACTGGGGCAGTTCCAGATTGTTAAGTGTGGTGCTAGTGCCAACAGAGCACCAACAGCCAGTGAAAGGCCTCACCATGAGAACGGAAGTAGACAGAGGGTTGAGTAGGACAAGAAGGTGGCAATTCACAATTTGGCCTGAACCCACACCTAGAGGATGTGATGCTGACAAGTCCGCAAACTGACCACAATACATGTGACATGCAGGTGGGGCATGGGCCTGGGAGAATGCTAATATGAAAGACAGGAACAATGAACAGGAACCAAGATCGCAATGTGAAAATAATCGGAAGGCAGGCATGTCACATTATAAAATCCCACAACACAGACACACTAATTGTACCATATCTCATTGCAGAGGACGATGGCTCTCCTGCGGATATGCCTGTCCAGGACTACCCTGATGACATGGATGACGAGCTGACAAACATCAGCCAGCAGACCCTCCAAGATGTCCTTGGAACCCTCCAGACATTGTTGTTTCAAAGTGGCTTGCACAGAAATGTTTGAAGGCATTGACTATGGCATGTAAAGCATGAGAGAGAATCAGGTAGAAACAGTTTTGCAGATTGCCATGATTAAAGGAACTCTTTTACATTTTTAATATAATCGATCTTCTGTAATTATAAAATGTGTGCAGCAATTCTAAAGGGTGAACTGTTTCAAGACTTTTCACTCATAATCGATGCATTCTGAAGGCTTCTGAAAAGGACTTTGTTTCTCAAGTAGAATTCATCTCCTCCAAGGCATAAGAAACAAGAGGCAGACTTATTAACTGCCACATTGAAGATGTCTCCATGTATTGATGATGTGCCTAATCTTGTGGTGTGGTAGTCTAAAAGCATAGGACCCCATTTAGAGTTTGTGTGCTTAAAAGATCACAATTTCTAGAGGAAAATCTAAAAACATAGTAGATGTGTCTGGTTTAATTTCCTTCACAAGAAGCAACAACCATGTATTCGTATTGCATAGTTAGAGTTTCCTCAGAAACCAGAGGATTTTTCAATTTCTCCAGTCTGGAAATAAAGTTCTTATTGTGTTATGAATTGACCAACTCCTTTCCAACATTTACAAATGGTCTTTGAACATGTCCAGTGCAATGGAGGTATGTCAATGTAAAGGCTGACAATTGACTATGAAGATTATTGTTCCTTTTGTCAATTAGTTTTTATTGCTTTTATTCTTTCTTAAAGAGTTTAAAAGGTATGCAGAGATGTAAAGTGATGATTAAGCATTCCGAGTATGCATTCAGAGTATGCTGATGATTTCATTTAAGAACAAACTGGAATTCCCTCTTAAAACAGCTGTCAAAAGAATTTAACTTTACTCATTTACTTAAAGTGATGAAGAGTGATAGAATACCCTAATAGTATTCAGGCAATCTATTGGCTGTTTGTCTCATTCATTTATTTGAAAAACACCCCAACTTGTAAGGAGACTTTTCACAAAGGCTTTTTGTAGTATGTAAAATAGCATTCATGTAGTTCTTCTACACTTAAATAAATATTAGGAATTGGTAGTATTCATAAAAAGGATTGTGCCATCTTTACCTTTTGACTAATAGGTATTGGTTGTTTCAGTGCTAACTCACAAATGCAAGTAAAAGTACTTTAAAAGTATGTATGTGATACTATTGCCAATACTCATAAATTATTTTGTGAATCATCCCCTAAATTTCTATTTACTCTTTTTTACAAACACGATTTAAGGGTCTCACATTCGTAAAAAATCAATCACTAGTTAAGATCAATAAGTAGTTAAAACTTCTGCTATCACACTAAAGGTTAAATCCCCTGAACGTCATTGAAACCACTAAGAAGCTATTTTTAATTCTGTATAAGATATCACCTTAATATCAAGAAACACTTATTCCATTATCAGGCAGTCACTGGATTGGCAAAATCCCCTCTTTTCCATCTGAACACTATTTTGGAGGTAGTTTGAGGGAAGTTCTCTTTTTGTTTTTTTTTGTGTTTTTTTTTTTGTGCAACATGCTAAATTACATGACTGTTTGTGTAGCCATGCTGTACATGTGGCAAACACCTCCTGATCAGTTCCCAAAGGTCTCTCTTTTGACTGTTTATGTTCTAATCTATGTATTTCCTTTGCCACAATTAACCTTGGAACATATAATAAGTGTTTTTTCCATGTATGGAAACATGTTTGTTGGTCTCATGCCAGAGACAGACAGGCTTGAACAAACAGCATTTTAAAGTCTGTATTAGTATCTAATCTAATCAGAAGCACTGGAATCTTTTTTTATTGAATATTGTTACTGACTCTTGACCTGGGGGTGATAAGTCTTGGGTATACTAACCAAATGTGCTTCAACATTCATTGTTCCTATGAAAATGATAGCTTATGATGACAGGTCATGTTACTTTCCCCAGACATACTCTCAGCTAAAGTTAAATAATTAAACATCCCGCGTAATGCCAGACACTTCCTTTATCTATGACTTTGAAAATGCTAAACAACACTTCCATCAATGGTAGAAGGGTTTTTTGTGTAATTGTAGGTGACAAAATATTTAGATTAGTTATTAAATAATGAAGGTTCCAACCAATAAACTAATGATGTTGCACTTTAATTACACTGTTTAGAAGTGAGATTAATGATGTAGTATATTTATGGCAAATTTTGTGCAGAACACGACTGTATTAAATGGGTGTGGTTTCTGGTCTTCTACTCATCTTGTCTTGCTAGTTCTCCTCCCAAACAGTGACCTGTTGAAAGTCTTCTATCCCCTCAGTTTCTATGGAGGACAGAGTGCTATGGTGTAGATGGCAATTATCCTTAGAAAGCATGTTTTGTGAATGAAACTTTCCACTGTGTTCTCAATGCATTATTTTGAAGGACTTCCACTGGAAGATTCAATGTATGCCTGCAGAAAAACATAATTGTAAAATTCTTTGTTTGGGAAATGTTTCATATTGTATTCTTCATCTCTGGAATACATTTGCTGAGGAGGCAAACAAAGGATTTCTTTTACTTTAAGAAATAGATTAGTGTTAAAATATTTAAATATAATTGTTTTGCTTTTCATTTGCCCAGTGTGAACTATGATTATATCATGCTGAATCTGCAGTTTTGCTAATTGTTAAGGCATAGCTTGTGTATGAAACCCCCAAACTTTGAAGGATCTGGAGCAACTTCTCATTTTCTTCCAGAGACTCTGTCAAGTTTAATTAAAAATATATTTTTCCCTTGGAATGCTGTTAGTAATCTTAATGAGTGTAATAATAAAATCTGAAGAGATTTAACTGCTAAATATGGATTATTGTTCTATTTTCTGTGCTTTTTGTTCTTCCTCTTAGCCTTCATGGCACTCAATGGATTTTCCTGTGTTGCCTATTACGAATTCTGGAAAGAACTTTTTACACCTATTTTTTTAATTTAAAACTCAATGTGTGGTCTCAGTTTGTATTTGATGTCTACTCTTTTATTTATTAGATTCATTGTTATGGAGGGTGGTATCTCTTCCTGCTAGATCTACAGGAGCCATGGAGCTGAACTGTTGATGTAAAAATCAGGGTGTGTAGATTATTGGGGTTCAGTAAATTATCGGTGCTCGGCTCCCACAAAATGTCCTAGCAGAGAATGGTTGGCCCAAGAGCACATCTTCTATAAAAAGATTTGGCAAACTTTTTTTGTGGGGGGGGGGTTTGAATCTTCAACCCCTCCCATGCCCCAGACAAGGTGGTCTTGTTGCCGTGTGCCTGGGACGAGACCAGCTCGTCCTGCACCTGGCCCCCAGCTAGCACTCCCCCCGTTGGCCTCCCTCCCACACCCCCCAGTTGGGGATGGAAGGGGAATCTCTTCCCCTTCCACCCCCAAAACTGACGTCTGATAACGTGAGCACGCGATTGAGGTTACCTCGGATCGCGCTGGAAGCAAGCCCGGAAGAAAAATGCAAAAGCATTTCTCTTCAGACTGGGAGGTGGGGCGGGAGAGACATGAAAGGAAAGGAAAGCCCTTTCCTTTCCTTTCATGTCTCTCAAAGCATTTCTGCTGCGATGCGATCCAGCAGAAGAAATGCCAACTAGACACCAGGGATTTTTTTTTAGGTATTTTCAATAAAGGGAGCGGCCAATTGGGCAAGGGTCGCTCCCCAAGGGCGATATTATTTTTAGGAAATTTCAGATTGGCCTAATATGATATGGGAATTTGTATTGTTTTTATACTCACGCATAAGGGGAGCAGCCCATTGGGCAAGGGCCACTACCCAGTCAGGGCAAAATATTTTTAGGCCATTTCTGCCCCACCCGGGGGCAGATTGGCCTAATATAATTAGGCCGATCTGCCCCCGGGGGACAGAAAACCCCTAGACACCAGAGATATATATCTTTTTTTGATTATTTTAATTTTTATGTGTGGGGAGCGACCCTTTAGGCAATGGTCAAACCTCGGGGGCCCAATTATTTTTAGGCCATTTCTGCACCCCCTGGGGGCAGATTGGGCTAATATAATTAGACCGATCTTCCCCCGGGGGGGAGAAACCATTAAACACCAGGGAATTTTTATTGTTTTTATACTTACGCATATGGGGGGGCGGCCCCTTGGGCAACGGCCGCTCCCCAGAGGGGTCAAAATATTTTTAAGCCAATTCTGCCCCCCCCCCGGGAGACGATCATCTGCCCCCAGGAGGGCACAAAACCACTAGACACCAGCGATACATTTTTTTTAAATATTTTTTTTAGGTGGGGAGTGACCCCTTAGAGAAGGGTCACGCCTATTTTTGTTAGGCCAATCTGCCCCCAGGGGGGCAGAAACCACTAGACTCCAGGGATTAGTGTGTGTGCATGTGTGTGTTTTGTTTGAGGGGGCAGCTCATTGGGCAAGGGTCGCTTCCCATGGGGGCACATTACTGTTGGCCATCTCTGCCCCCCTTGGGGGCAGATCGTCCTTTATTGGAAGGCCCATCTGCCCCCAAGGCAGGCAGAAAGCCCACCAGAGACCAGGGAAGATTTTTTTTTCAAAATAAGAGGGTGAGGGTATGGCCATACCCCCACCCGAAATAAATGGGGCCAAGGTTGTTCTGCCCACCAGTGGACAGATTGGGCAACTACCCCGATCCAGACCCCGCGGGGGCAGAAAGTCTACTAGATGCCAGGGAATTAAAAAAAAAAAGTGGGGTGGTGGCTACCAACCAGTATGGGAATGGTTATGCCCCCACCCCAACTGAAGAGGGTAACAGTCTTTCAGCTCTCCCCCACACACTAAAACATCTTATCCCATGGCAAGCAAGAGTACAATTGATCATTTTGGGTTTTGGTTTTACATTTGGGCCGTGAGAGCTTGGTAATTCTAGAAATCGTCCCACTTGGAATGGTGAGGGCTTCATTTTTTGGTCTTTAGGATGCTGCCATGGAGAAAATTCCACAAGACCTAGACACATCTGAAAACTAAACATCTGGTTGATTCCAGGGTGGTGTGCTTCACATGCACCCAGCACCATTTCCCACAATGTCCTGCAAACCTCCAACTTTGCTGGAAATCACACATTTTTCCCACATTTTTGTGATGAAACATTCTGGAATCCGCAGGAGTCCACAAAATTCCTACCACCCAACATTGTCTCATCTGTACCAATAAAAATTCTGCTGCACTTGTCAGCCTAAAAATGTTTTTGGGCAAACTGCCCCTTTGCACCCGCTTTGGTTCCCCCTCAACTTCAACATGTTTTTGGCTCTTCCCTGTCACAGGCACTTGCCCCACCTACACAAGTGAGGTATCATTTTCACCAGGAGACTGAAGGGAACGTTGAGTGGTAGGAACTTTGTCCGAGTGTGGTGGTCTCACACAGAAATGTGGGAAAAATAGATTTTTTGGCTAAATCTGAGGTTTGCTGAGGATTCTAGGTAAGAAAACATTGGGGGATCCACGCAAGCCACACCTCCCTGGACTCCCTTAGTGTCTAGTTTTCAGAAATGTCTGGGTTTGGTAGGTTTCCCTAGATGGCTGCTGAGCCCAGGACCAAAAATGCAGGTGCCCCCCCCCCCTCAAAAAAAGGTTGTTTTGGATTTGATAATTTTGATGTGTCCAGATAGTGTTTTGGGGCATTTCCTGTCATAGGCGCTAGGTCTACCCACACAAGTGAGGTACCATTTTTGTCAGGAGACTGGGGGAATGCTGGTTGGAAGGAAATTTGTGGCTCCCCTCCGATCCCAGAACATTCTGCCACCGGAGTACGAGGAAAAAGTGTTTTTTTGGCCAAATTCTGAGGTTTGCAAATGATTCTGGGTAACAGAACCTGGTGAAAGCCCGACAAGTCACAACATCTTGGGTGTCTAGTTTTTAAAAATGCACAGGTTTGCTAGGTTTCCCTAGGTGCTGGCTGAGCTAGAGGCCAAAATCCACAGCTAGGCACTTTGCAAAAAACAGGTCTGTTTTATTTGGGAAAATGTGATGTGTCCACGTTGTGTTTTTGGGCATTTCCTGTTGTTGGCGCTAGGCCTACCCACACAAGTGATGTACCATTTTTATTGGGAGACTTGCGGAAACACTGGGTGGAAGGAAATTTGTGGCTCGTCTCAGATTCTAGAACTTTCTGTCACAAAATGGGAGGAGAATGTGTATTTTTGCCAAATTCTGAGGTTTGTAAAGGATTCTGGGTAACATAACCTTTTGAGAGCCCCACAAGTCACCCAATCTTGGATTCCTCTAGGTGTCTAGTTTTCAAAAATGTGCAGGTTATCTAGGTTTCCTTAAGTGCCAGCTGAGCTAGAGTCCAAGTTCCACAGCTAGGCAGTTTGCAAAAAACAGGTCTGTTTTCTTTGGGAAAATGTGATGTGTCCCCGTTGTGTTTTGGGGCAATTCCTGTCGCGGGCGCTAGGCCTACACATACAAGTGAGGTACCATTTTTATCAGGAGCCTTGGGGGAACGTTGGGTGGAAGGAAATTTCTGTCTCCTCTCAGATTCCAGAACTTTCTGTCACCAAAATGAGAGAAAAAAGTTTTTTTGGGCCACATTTTGAGATTTTCAAAGGATTCTGGGTAACAGAACCTGGTGAGAGCCCCACAAGTCACCCCATCTTGGATTGCCCTAGGTGTCTTGGTTTAAAAAATGCACTGGTTGGTAGGTTTCCCTAGGTGCCGGCTAAATTAGAGGCCAAAATCTACAGCTAAGCACTTTGCAAAAAACAAGTCAGACTTCAATGCAAAAATGTGATGTGTACATGTTGCATTTCATGTCACGTGCATTAGGCCCATCCACACAAGTGAGGTACCATTTTTATTGGGGGACTTTGGAGAACACAGAATAGCAAAAGAAGTGTTATTGCCACTTGTCTTTCTCTACATTTTCTCCTTCCAAATGTAAGACAGTGCGTAAAAAAGGCGTCTATTTGAGAAATGCCTTGTAATTCACTTGCTAGTATGGGCACCCTGGAATTCAGAGATGTGCAGATAACCACTGCTTCTCAACACCCTATCTTGTGCCCATTTTGGAAATACAAAGGTTTTCTTGATACCTATTTTTGACTCTTTATATTTCAGCAAATAAATTGCTGCATCCCCCGGTATAAAATGAAAACCCATTGCAATAGCAGCTCATTTATTGGCTCTGGGTACCTAGGGTTCTTGATGAACCTACAAGCCCTATATATCCCCGCAGCCAGATGTGTCCACCAGACATAACGTTATAATGCTTTAAAAAATCTGACATCGCAGGAAAAAGTTACAGTGTAAAACGTGGAGAAAAATGGCTGTTTTTTTAACCTTGATTTTTTCATTTCACCTGTTATTTTCTGTAGGAAACCCTTGTAGGATCTACACAAATGACCCCTTGCTAAATTCAGAATTTTCTCTACTTTTCAGAAATGTTTAGCGTTCCGGAATCCAGCATTGGTTTCATACCCATTTCTGTCACTAACTGGAAGGAGGCTGAAAGCACAAAAAATAGTAAAAATGGGGTATGTCTCAGTAAAATGCCAAAATTGTGTTGAAAAATTGAGTTTTCTGATTCAAGTCTGCCTGTTACTGACATCTGGTAAAATGGTGATTTTATCACTGCAAATCCTTTGTTGATGCCATTTTCAGGGGAAAAAACACAAGCCTTCTTCTGCATCCCTTTTTTCCTTTCTTTTTTTAACTAAAACCCAAAATATTCGCTGTATTTTGTCTAATCTCTTGGTCTCCTTCAGGGGAACCCACAAACTCTGGGTACCTCTAGAATCCCTAGGATGTTGCAAAAAAGGACACAAAATTGGCATGGGTAGCTTATGTGGACAAAAAGTTATGAGGACCTAAGCGCAAACTGCCCCAAATAGCCAAAAAAAAAAAGCCCGGCACCTGATGGGAAAAAGGCCTGGCAGCGAAGAGGTTAATGCCCAGCCGGAGGGAGAAAAGAGTTTGGGGGAATTTCGGCAACCTGTCAATGTCAAATCTTCCCAAGAAATGACTAGCTGTACTGGCTGTGTGTTCCTGAACAATACTGAAGCGTAAGAATGAATAGGTAGAACCTTAGTTTATGAATGTACATTGCAGTATGAGGTTGTGGTGATGGATATCTCTTTCTGTATTGAGTTATTTAGGCATGCAATGATGATTTTGAGCTCAATCACTGGAGCAAACACTCTTTTCTAGGTTGCATGTTTAATTTTTTTTTTTCTTTTTTGTCCTCATTCACCCTAGGCCATATGCAACCTCCTTTCCCTTTTCAACCGAATCGCAGGAGATTTTCCTCGGCCAGGGGTTGTTTATTACTCTCAAACAATCCTCAGACTGTTCCAATTCTGTGAGGATTTCGGAGCAGGGTGTAAAATCATTGGACAGATATCACAAATACAATTACAATTCTACTCCAACATTAAACACACAGACATCTATACATCAATCTCCTGATTTACAATTCATTAATGCTACCCAAAAATTCCCTCGCATCCTTTCCTTTCCCCCCATCTTTTGATCCAATTCTGCTATAGAAAAAACATCCCTAAGCCATTCTGAATGATCTGGGGGGGTCTTTAAAATCCATTTTCTACAAATTTCTCGCATCCCCAACAGTATTGCATAAAATACAAACTTTTGATCTGCAATAATGTCCCGACCTAACCACCCCTGCTGGTCTTGGCCAAATATTATTAACTGAAGAGAGGGTTCAATTCCCCGATTTAATATACATGAAATTGTTTCGCATACTCTTTCCCAGAAGAATCGAATATCAGGGCATTCCCAAAACATGTGAACATCAGTTGCTTGTAATAAACCACATTTTGGACATTCCATATCTTGCCCTCCTTTCATTTTTGATAATTTCTCGGGGGAAATATACACTATATGTAATGTGAAATAATGATTTTTCCTAAGAGTGGCTGGTTTCACAATATCAAAAAGCATTTTTAATGACTCTTCCCACCCCCTTTTAGCTACGTCTTCTGAAAAAAATTTCCTCCACAAATCGGTAGGTAATACAAACTCACCATCTACCCCTTCCAGGATCCCCCAATACCAAGTACACACTCTGTGAGGGCCTCCTAGTGGGCTCGGGGTGATCTCACTCAGTGGATTAGGCATACCAACACCTTCCTTTATCCCCTGAGCCCATTTTCTTATTTGTAAAAATTTCCATCTGGACAAAGCACCACCCATCTTTAACTGTAATTCCTCCCACGAGAGAAAAGCCCCTTCCGAAAACAACTCTCCCCAATATTCTAATCCCGCTTCTCTTATCGGTAATGCCAAAACATCTTGAAAACATTCCGGGGTTCCCGGGGAGTCCCAGATAGGTGCGTCAATGTTATAGTAAGTAAGTTTCGCAGATTGCCTAATATGATACCAACTTTCTGCCAGCCCTCGCATAATTTTCAACCTTATCTTTTTGAAAAACTTAGGGTCCCCAAATTTAAACACAAAATTGGTTGAAGCACCGTTATTTCTAGAGGCCATTATCTTAAACATTAGACCCGTTGTTGTGGAATCTGACGCAAGAGACAAGAGTCTAAAATTTTTCAAAAGAAAGGCCCATGCATAATATTGCAACTCAGGTAATGCCAAACCTCCCTGAACCTTACGCCGGCGCAACTTCTTCTGAGAGATTCTAACACCCTTAGATCTCCAAATAAAATTGCTTATAAGGCGCTGCATTTTTTCTATATGGATTTTCTGCATTGGGAGTGGAGAAGTAGAAAACAGAAAGTTCCATTTTGGAAGAATGGCCATTTTTACCAAGTTTACTCGACCTATTATCGTCAGGGGAAGATGCATCCAACCTTGCAATAAACTTTTACATTCTACCAACAATTTTTCCTGGTTCCTCTCCGCTAACTGATTAATATCTTGAGGTACCAAAATTCCCAAATATCTAATTTCCTTTTTACGAAAAGCAGACTTATATTCCATATTCCAAGCCATAATCTCCGTTTTTTCAACATTCACTTGATAACCAGACACCCTCCCAAACTCTTCGGCAGTTTAAAAATCTCGGAAGATGCAGTACCTAAATCATCTGTATATAACAGAAGGTCATCAGCATACAAAGCGAGCTTTCTTTCCCAGCCCTGACAGCTAAAAGGAGTAATCATCTTATTCCACCTAATTTTCCTCGCCAATGGTTCGATGTATAAATTAAATAGTGCAGGGGACAGCGGGCATCCCTGTCTGGTGCCTCTAGCTATAGCTATCGGCCCTGTAAGGTTCCCATTCACTAATATTCTAGCTATAGGAGCCCTATATATCTGGTTCACTACCCCACAGAAATTATTTCCCAGTTTAGTTTTTTTTAGCAGAGTTTTTAAATAGACCCAGTTTACCTGGTCAAAGGCTTTTGCAGCATCGACCGTTATAATCCCCAAAGGGGATTCCGATTCTACTGCCATATCTATGGCCCCTATTAATTCATATGTTAACTCATGCAAATACCTCCCCTTCGAGAAGCCCTTCTGATCAGGATGAATTAAGCTGTCTACTACCTTATTTAACCTATCCGCCACTATTTTCGTAAACAGCTTATAATCGGTGTTCAATAATGAAATAGGTCTATAGGAAGAGCAATAAGATGGGTTTTTCCCGGGTTTCGGTATTAATGTAATAATTGCTTCATTCCACGTAACTGGCATACTTATATCATTAAAAAAAAATCCTACCAAATAACTCAGTCAAGAACGGAACAATTACCTCACCTAGGGCCATATGTACGAACACTTTTTCCCATAGAC
Source organism: Pleurodeles waltl (assembly GCF_031143425.1). Taxonomy (NCBI): domain Eukaryota; kingdom Metazoa; phylum Chordata; class Amphibia; order Caudata; family Salamandridae; genus Pleurodeles; species Pleurodeles waltl. Next base: position 235,132,543 of record NC_090437.1, on the reverse strand, counting down.
ACAGAATGGGTAAAAACCTTTGCTACATCTGGCCCCTAATGCTTTATACGAGGGGGACATGGCGGGTTGCGTAGCGGCGTAACCCGCTAGACGCACTCTCACCGCGCTTGGGGGCGTGGCACGTGTAAGCAGCAGGGATCGGCTGGATGTGCCGCCCGACTCTACGTTTGGCTTCTCGGAGCCCCCGAGACACGGAAACCCGGCAAATCCAGGCTCCGGGCGAGGCACTCAGCGGGAGGCTCCGGCATTGGGGCCGAGCCGCGCTGGAGCTCCGCCGGGCAAGAAAGGGCTCAGCGAGGATTCCCCTTCGGGGGAATCCGGGCAGAGCCAGTATCGGCAAGGCTCCCGAGAAGGAGTCCCGAGAGCCAGGCAGTGCAGCTACACGCCGGTTTTCACCCTCGACAAAAGGAAAGACAAGTAAGGTGGCGGGGGCGGTGGAGGCCAGGAGCATTACAAAATTCAGTATTAATAAAGCCCCTGGGAAAGTGTTCCGGGATAGTGCGGTAGCACACTCTTTTTCACTTTTAAATACAGGAGGGATAAGTAAAGTGGCGGAGGCTTTGGGGGTTAGAGACAGTGCAAAAAAAGTTTGTCCCCATCCTTGCCTTCTGTTAACATTTTGCAGGGGAGGAGGCGGAGTTTGGAAGAGGAGAAAAGAGATAAGGAGGTTATTGATAGACAGGATAACATCCAAGGCAAAACTTCTGATTTATCGAATTGTTTACTTAAAGTCAAGAAAAGAGGAAGTGAGGGGAAACTAGGGAAGAAGTATAACAATAAACCTGCGCCCTCGTTAAGAGCTTATTTTAAGACTAAGCCAGAAGACATTGCGCTGATACCTGGTCAAGGAAAAATGGATACTTATATGACTAAGGATACTAGAAACGATACAGACTCCGGTGAGGGGGGTTTGAATGATCCTCCCCCTTCGACTAATATTTCGGCTCACCAAGTAGATAAACAAGTTGGTTCAGATCCTATATTGAGACAAGATGGTGACTTACAGGAGGTAGGAGTTGTGGCAGAAATACCCATCAGCCCCCCCTTCTCAAAACCCGGTCCCCGATTCAAGATTTAGTCAGTCTATGGAGGAGATGATTCTTGCTATTTCGGAGGACATAAAAAAGGCTTTGCTAGCTCGGAAAGTAATCAAGTAGAGATTAGAGAAGCTTGTGAGGTACTGGAAAGAAAATTCGATAATTTAACGGAGAGAATCCAGTCATTAGAAGCGACGGTAGGAGGGATGAAGGAAGAGCTAAACAACCAGAAGGAGGAAATTCGGATTTAAGTGAAAAGGAACAAGGCTTGCAAGTAAAAATTGAACAGTTGGAGAATTATTCGCGTAGAAACAACATAAAACTGTTAAAAGTCCCAGAAGGAGCAGAAGGAGCAAATTTGAAGTCATATGTGGTTTCTCTTATTAAATCTGTATGTGAATTGGAAGAGAGTCGAGAAGAGATTGAAAGAGATATCCAGAGGGTTCATCGTGACGCTTTTACGAAGCGACCAAACAGCACTAGGCCAAGGAAAATCTTGGTTAATTTCCTAACTTATCATTTAAAGGAGAAAATCTTGAGCAGTGCATTGAAACAGAAATCATTAAAAGTCGAAAATGTAATATTTGAGATTAGGTCCGATTTGTCTAAGATTACAATGGATAGGCAGTGGGAGTTGGGGAAAAGGTTAGACGAATTTTAAAAATTAGGGATTACGGCACAGTTGAAATTCCCAGCTTTTTTGCGAGTAATGTATAATAATAAAATGTACAATATAAGAGAGACAGTCAGGGCGGACGAGCTGTTAGAACTTATAAGTAAGGAACAGACCGATCACGTAAAATGAATTTTTATTTTTTGAAAGCTCCCAGGCAGGTGGGGTGCTCTAAAATAAGGCCCAAGTTGGCTGATATAGTCGGGGGTCCCCTATGGGAGGGTGTTGGGAGGAGGGATTATTAATTAGGAGGGTTTTGATTTTTACTTTTGGGTTTTTTGATTTTGAGTTTTGTTTGGAAATAGTTCCTCATTCACTGAGGCAGAGGGAAGGCGGGTCACTTTGGAATGGCTAGATTAAATAAAGGTCAGGGGTTGGAGGAATCCACGATTAAATTACTCTCCTGGAATATTAACGGTCTAAGGACGAAAGCAAGACGTAATAAAATCTTACAATATTTAAGAGATTTTCCGGCGCAGATTTTTATCTTACAGGAAATTCATTTGGTTGCAGAAGAATGTAAGGAGTTATTTAAGGCTCAAAAGTGGGTACAAATGTGCTTCTGCACTACCAACAATTTTCATACAAGGGGAGTAGCTATTGTGGTTAAACAGGGAGTACAACCTAGATTGGAGATTTTAGAAACAAGGGCAGATCACGCTGGTCGTTGGGTCATAATAAGAATACGTATTGGTGAGGCAAGGTTGGTTTTGGTTGGATTCTACGGCCCGAATTGCGATGATATTGAACCTCTTAAAATTGTTTTTTCTCAGTTGATCAATTTTTCAGATGCAGTTATCATGACAGGGGATTTTAATGTGGTGCTTGACAATGGATTAGATAGAACAGATACTTGTCGATCTTCAGGCACGCCAAAAACACAATATTATTTAAGGAAGATGATGAAGGAGTATGGCTTGTGTGATATATGGCGGAAGAGGGAAGGGGAGGCTAAGGTCTTTTCATTCTTCAATAAGAAGTATAGTCATGCTTCACGTATTGATTACTTTTTAGTGGATGATAGGTTGTTGGAAAATGTTGACAGGATTGAATATTTACCCCCGCATTTATCAGATCATGCTGCAGTAAAGCTGCATTTGACGCTCCCACAGAGAATAGTTTTTAAGAGGTGGACATTGGAGCGCGCACTATTATTGGAAGAGGATGTTTTGGCACATCTGCGTAGAGAGACTGGAATTTTTTTCAAGATTAACACAGGTTCAGCATCGTTATCAACGGTTTGGGACTCCTTTAAGGCGGTAATACGAGGGGAACTTAGGAGTATTGCATGTCACAAACATAAAATAGTCAGAGATTAAATAAATATGTTAGAGCAAGAAATGTCAGTGAAATGTAAGAAACTGGTTGGTAAAGGAGAAGGAGCCCAGGAGGAAATAGGAAGAACAGAAATGACTGAGTTAAGAACACAAATAGCAAACATTTTACAGGCACGTATGGTTAGGAAATGGGAGGCTAGCAAGTTAAAACATTTTGAATATGGGGAAAACTCAGGAAAATTACTTGCCTGGAAAGCTAAAACAGATCAAGTTAGGAGTTATATTAAGGAAATAGTGATTGAAGATACAGGTGTTAAATTATCTCATGCAGAAGACATTGAACGAGGGTTTCAAGATTTTTTTACATTTTTATATACGGAACAGGCAGAGGTGCGAGAGGGAATGGTGGAGAACTGATTAGCTCAGGATATATTACCAGAAATTTCGCAACAGAATCAGCAATTTCTTAATGGTCCTATTACGGTGGAAGAAGTGCGAGCAGCCTTAGCTAAGGGTGAGGAAGGGAAAGCCCCGGGTCCGGATGGTATCCCGGTGGAGTTGTATAATGCATGTTTAATTTTGGTTAGTCTAACTTGCTCTTGAGTGCATGGGATCAAGACAACTGTCGCAAGAGAGACTACTTTGTGTTGGTTTAAAATAAAGGTGCAGTATCTTGTGTTTAGTATGAGCATGAATTAAAATGTTGTATTTGTTGTAGTTAAGTTTAATTTCCTTTCTAGGATAAACAGACAAAAGGTTATTTCCTTATTTGATATAGGAGAGTTTTTGCAAGTGTTTCCCTGTTACATTGATACATCTTGCTGTGATTGGTGACATGCAGAACAAGGTCATGCTGTGAATACTTGAATTAATCTTAGCCACTGGCCTTTGCTTGGGACCACATCCCACTCCATTCATTTTTTGCCTACCATGCCACCTCAAGTTGGGCTAAGCCATATGTAACTCAGTCTTGACCCTTCTTCAACAGGAACAGTCCAGCCCAAACTGCAAAACCAGGTCCTTCCTAAACTGGAACACAAGCAACCTAGGACCGGTTTTGCCCTAATCAGGGCTCTTTAGCCAGGTATTGCTTGGTTCTAGTTGTACAGTAAGCCCAGGACCCACTTTCTGGGCATACCAAGTGCATTTACGGGGTCAAATGCAAAAACAAGAAGGTGAGAGATGAAATGCTTGAATTAATCTGAGCCACTGTCAATCGCTCAAGGTGCATTATTTTTCACCCATCTTTCCACCTCAGTTTCCACACAGCCACAAACAACTAAATCTTGTCCCTGCTCCACATCGGAACAGATCAGTCCAAACTGCCAGGTTGCGTCCTCCCTGATTCGGAACACAAGCAATATCAGACAGTGCTTGCGCTAGTGAGGGCTCGTCAGCCAGGTATAGCTTGGTTCCAGTGGCAAAGTGAGCCCAGGACTCACATCTGAGCATAAAAGGCACACTTATGGTGAACGTGTAAACAACAAGATGATGGATGGAATCCTTGAATGAATGTCAGCCTCTGGCAAACACTTGGGCCACATCCCAGTCCATCATTTTTGACTCAAAACATCTCAGGGCTGTCCCACGCAAATTATTGTCTGTTAGCACTGTGTTACCTTTTATGATATTTCCAAGCATAAACTATAGGTTAAGATTCTGTACAAGAGTAAGAGCATTTGAGAATCTTCATACTGTTTGCTTGGCTGATTTAATACTTTATATCAAACCAGCCATTCGTTTGTATTTCAGGTTTTCCATGACTTAGTACTGCCTTTCTGCATGATGTAGAAAGTTAATTTATGATGTTTTCCTTGTAATTTGGTATTCCATATGCGCATGTGTCCGTAGCATCAGCACAGTTTGAAAACATCTCTCAAAAAGAATGCCCAATCGCCCATTTTGAAATTAGATGCATAGATGACCACAGACTTGTCATCTGTTAGCAGATGCAAACTATAAGGTAAATTGATTGTGTGCATTATTAATAATTTATCCTGGTGAGTGGACTATGACAATCACGGAAAAGTGGTGAAATGTGATGTTCTTGGATTTGTTGAAATTAAGGAGATGTGGAATGTTAAATTAGGCCGTTGCAAGTTCTAATAAATTAGTTATTAAAAAAAAATGTTTTGTAGCGTTAATTCCAAATGGTTTCCTGATTCCTTCTTGAATAATAATTAAATTGCCATATCATACTTCAAACTGGTTTTGGTGTTGGCATTCTGAATGCTCCATGTGTATAACTATATGAAATGATGTACATGTTGTAGAAAACCTTACAATTGCATTCACTTTAAGGTTACATTATTTGATTGAAAATTGGACTTACCTGCCAGTTTAGCTGACAGACCAGGTTTATGTTATGTTATGTTTATGTTATGGTATTGTAATATCACCATTAACATATATTTTATATATATATAATACTAATAAGTATACTTCCATCTGTAGAGACTCGCACTTGAGGTGAAGAGCTCCACATAGAAACAAATATGTGAAGAGAAAGTGCAAACTCTACACCTAGGCCTGTGAATACCATTCTGTAGTTAATTTGTAGTACTATTGTAGTACTACAAAACGTACTAAAATGCAGTTTGTTAATAGGCTGCAAAATGTTTTACTAACTGTGCAAAATATATATTCTGAATAAAAACTGACAGCTGTTTAATATGTTTGTTATCACTGGAAATCCTGCACCCCTAGAGAAGTATTTTCGTTTTCAATGAAGTAACATTAGTCAACATCCAACATACTTGAGAGTAGTTTAGAACAACGCTGATGTGATTTGGAGAAAGTGGTAAATCCCGAGGACCTAATAGGCCCTAGAGAAACACAACTAAAATAAAATTATCCCAAAAACAAAAACAAAGGAGAAAGTCAACATCAAGCCACGTGGCTACCTTTGTCAGAAGTTAAGCGAAAATATTCTTTCAGAACCTCTGGCTAAAGACAACAGATCTAAATCCTGAACCACTGGTAAAAAATACTAACATGAGTCTCCTTTACGGTGACATTTTCATCGATAAATGTATGTTTTCAGCTAGTAATGTCAGGATTTATGTCTAATTAGCCACCAAAGGATACATAGGACAGGCACATCCCTGCACTCTTGCATTACTGTGTGCCACAACTTGGTACAATTAAAGAGAATTAACGCCAACTCACGGAGTGGGCTTGTAAGTAAAAATGCATGGCCTGCCTTGTGAGTTTGTGGCAATTTCCAAACTCTGATCTCACACTTGCTACCTTGGAATTGATCAAAGATTTGCTCTTGCAAAGAGCTGCAACAAATCCCCTTCCAGGCTGGGAATGGTCACTGAAACTCATTAATCCATATCTGGGTACATGCAAAATAATATCTCCCCAGTAAAAAATATTTCCCACATGGAGGAACAAATGAAACAAACGTGCGACTGCACAGTGTTACTCTCTTTTTCCTACGTGGACTTATACTGTGGGTGTCATTCCGAAATTCTTGTACGTCTGAATATACTATACAGAAACATGGTTTGACCCAAATAGTATTGTCTAAACATTTTTTACCAAAATAAAATAATGTTGCGGTGATATTTTTGTATACAGTATCTAGGACAAGAAATATAGGTCAGATGCTATTCTGACAATGATGCTCTGGCACCACACCACGAAATTACGTAGGCCAGAAAAAGTTACATGACTTTCCCAGGCCTGTGCATGGAAACTACAATTGATGCAGCTTTCTGGACACACTCATGGAACGTTTTTTGGGTTGGAAGAATTATCAAATTACATTCCAGCTGAGATGTAAAGCTCCACGCATACATTTACCCTTTAGTTTGTGAATTGGGCCTTTAGCTTAGAACACAATTTTGTTTATTTCACCGCCTTTCCACTAAAGAATACATAATACGCTTTTATCTTTTCTGATTTTGAGTGTGCACAACGGTATGTTATGAGGCTTATTTGTTTTTTCAATTGTATATTTATTTATAATTTCACAATAGACCGAATCTAAATTCATCATTAAATCATTGTTTTCATCATTGGATGGTATTTATTTATTTTGGTTATTTGTGAAGCACAATGTGCAGTCACCATGGAGTCCATTGGCCCTATATCAATAAGGAAGATTTCTGGCATTGATGGGTTAGAGGCCAAATAGTGAAAATATATGTTCTAAGACGTTTTATGAACTTAATAAGGACAGAGGTATCACTCAAGAGGAGAGGTAGACTGCTCCAGGTCAGGGTGCCCTGGTCACAAAAAGACACGAGACTCCATTTTCTGCATTTACATTTAGCAACTTGGAGTGTGAGACATGATCTTGATCTGAAGTTGCAAAAAGGAGTCCATTTAGTTACTTTCTTGGCCACGAAATTTGATCCCTAATCAAACAAAGATTTATGCATGATGCACACAGTTTTAAATGTATTTTCTTTTTACTATAGGAACAAACTGCAAGTGTTTCAGATGGGCATAGATTTGATCACTTTTATTAAATGTTAGCGAAGTTCTGGTGGACATGTTCTGCATCTTTCGAATCCAATGGATGCGAGAGCCAGGATGACCAAGGTAAGCTTAGGCCCATATTAATACTTTTTGACGCAAAACTGCGCCAACGCAGTTGTGCGTCAAAAATTTTACTGCCGGCTAACGCCATTCCAAAGCGCCTTGCGGGCGCCTTATTTATTGAATGACGTTAGCCGGCGCTGCGGGCTGGTGTGCATCAAAAAAAATGACTCACACCAGGCAGCTCCGACGTAGGGGAAAATGGAGCTTGGGCGTCAAAAAATGGGGCAAGTCAGGTCTGAGACAAAATTCAGGCCTCAACCCGATTTGCGCAATTTTTTTTGACGCCCAACCCCCATTGAAATGACTCCTGTCTTAGCAAAGACAGGAGTCATGCCCCCTTGCCCAATGGCCATGCCCAGGAGACTTATGTCCCCTGGGCATGGTCATTGGGCATAGTGGCATGTAGGGGGGCACAAATCAGGCCCCCCTATGCCACAAAAAAAATACGAAAAAAAAAACTTACCTGAACTTACCTTAACTTCCCTGGGATGGGTCCCTCCATCCTTGGGTGTCCTCCTGGGGTGGGCAAGGGTGGCAGGGGGTGTCCCTGGGGGCATGGGAGGGCACCTCTGGGCTCGTTCCGAGCCCACAGGTCCCTTAACACCTGCCCTGACCCAGGCGTTAAAAAACAGCGCCCATAAGGCACAGGCCTTAAAGTCATTTATTGGAAGGGAACGCCTACCTTGCATATAATTAACGCAAGGCTGGTTCCCCCTTCCAAAAAATGACGCACATGGTGGAACTTTGACGCCCGCGGGGTCAGACGTCAAAGTATAAATATGGGGCAGGGTTTGCGCCGATTGTGCGTCAAAATTTTTTACGCACATTCGGCGCAAAGAGAGTATAAATATGCCCCTTAATCACCAAACTCAAGTGCTTGAACAAAATATTGGTCAGACTAACACAATCAGGGAAGGACATATAATGGAAAGTTCATCGTCACACACAGAGACAGTAGAAGCAGGATTTAAACATGTGGCCAACATTTATCAGTCAAAGTTAAGGTTTTAGTAAAGCATGTAGCCCAGATTCCACATTCATGAGTCTTGAAGTAGGAGATTCGCTCATGGATGTGGGCCAACACTTATAATCATAGTAAAGCTGCTAATTTGGAATAAGCAAAATCTTCGTCTTAGACGGGTTCATTTTAAGAAAGTTTTTTTTCTCATCCATGAGCAGGCATCTTTTAGCATTAAATTATCATCATTATCAGAAATTGAACATTTAACAGTATATGAGTATTGTCAGCATGTATGTACTAATTTTTTATTGTAACCATCTAGCAGAAAGGCAGGAGGAAGTACATAACCAATAAATACCAACAATGAGATCACGAAGCATAGATGTGCACCCCCAAACATGTTTTACGGGGGGCTTAAATATGCCAAGTTGTTCAATCTGAGTTTGATCCGAAAGGAGTGACTTTCTCAGTAAAAGAGCATGGCCTTTTAACCCACACTTGATGAGTCTGCTGCAAAGAATGGTATGGATGGCAGTGTCAAATACAGCTGAGAGATCCAGTAAGATAGCTGCACCATCAATAATTAGATGTTGCTTCAGTTCTGGCCCGAGTATGGAAGAAAACCAACACCTGAAAACTCACTATCATCCCAGCATACATTTTTCTTAGTGCATGTTTATATTTTTGGCCTTCACAGTAACATGCTATAGACATGTAAGAATTTGTTTTTAATGGGAGAAGTCTGTAAATGCTGGTTGTTAGGACCTGCTTTTCTTAAAAAAAAATTCAAAGCTTTCTAACACTGAAATATGTGGCAATTCAGTTTCTTTGCTCAACATTTGAAGCTTGCAGGAAATGCTGGGTAACAAAATGTGTCTAAATTCATACACACTACACCTCCCTGCACTTAACTTGATCTTTAGTTTTCAGAAATATCTGGGATGGGAATGTTTTCTTGGGTTCAGAATGTCTCTAAATATGACAGCTACGAGATTCAAATATCAACCTTTTTCATAGCAACTTCTCTGCCATTTCAATAGTGATGTTTTCAGAAATGTCCTTTCCATACATGTAGGAACTCTTTATATCATGATAAATGTGGAAATGCTGGGTAAAAAACTCTGGTTCTTCACTCAAACTTTGATGCACTCAGAGGATGCTGGATAAGAAAAGGTTGCCGGATCAAAACAAGCCAGCATAAAATGTTTTCCCCAGGTATCTAGTTTTCACAAACATCTCAGGTTGGCAGCTAACACCAAGCTTAAACAGTAGGCATCCTCCATCCCACGTTTATCCTGTCAAGCATTTCTTTGCTCCCTTCCAATGACTGTGTTCCAGTCCTGTGCTAAAGGCTTGCCCACAGGTGGTGTAGGATTGACTGGGAGAAATATAGGAACGTCTGAACGACTCCTACCCTTATACTCAGATATTTTGATGCATTTGATAAAAATGCATAGCTGTCCCTCATACCAAGATCTTCTGAATTAGATTTTTCAATATCAATTAGAGAGTGGCCAGCAAACAATGGGGGGTCATTACAACATTGGCTGTAAAAGGCGCTTACCGCCGTGCAGAAGACCGCCAATACACCGCAGCGGCCACGGAATCCCGCCACAGCTATTATGACCCACATCTCGTAATCCGCCGAAATTCAGACACCCACACAACACCGCCACACCAAACCTCAGTGATAAACTGGCGAAAACAAAACCTCCACCTCCACGCCAACAGAAACACACCCATGCAATTACGACCCACGAATCCACGCAGCGGTCTTTCAACCGCGGTATTCCATTGGCAGTACACACCGCTGCGCTCAAAATACACACACATCTCCAAAACACCGCCACATTGGACAATTCCAAATACACACACCTGATACACATACAAACAACACTCCCACACACCCAACACAATATAAAACACACACCCACATCACCCACAAACCCCTACGATCGCAAATTAGAGACGAAGGCCAGAGAGACTGCACAGCCAAGACAACACCACCATACAGAGGCACACAACACCATCACCCAACCCACATCCACGCACAAAACACCACACACCACTACACATCACCACACACATCAACACTCACACCGCCCCACACATCACACACACCACCCCATGCCACGCCAAAGACACCCCCGCTTCTCCGAGGAGGAGCTCAGGGTCATGGTGGAGTAAATCGTATGGGTAGAGCCACAGCTATTTGGCTCACAGGTACATCACACATCAATAGCCAGGAAGATGGAGCTATCGCGAAGAATCGTGGACAGGGTCAACGCAGTGGGACAGCACCCAAGAAATAGGGAGGACATCAGGAAGAGGTCGAACGACCTACGGGGGAAGGTGCGTTCAACGGTCTCCAGGCACAACATCGCGGTTCAGCAGACTGGCGGCGGACCCCCACCTCCTCCCCCACATCTAACAACATGGGAGGAGCAAGTCTTGACCATCATGCATCCTGAGGGCCTCGCAGGAGTCGGTGGAGGATGGGACACTGGTAAGTCAAATCTTAACTATCATATCCCCCACCCTACCTGCATGCTATCACACACCCCCACCCTCACCCCCTCCCTTATCACCCCAAATCCTCAATAATTTACTAATAACACAAACCACACATCCCAACACCAAGCCCTGCATGACACAACTAAGCATGGACACCCAGCACTAAAGCATGCCCACTGCACACACCTATACAACCCCCTAAACCACCACCACACAAGCTCCCACACAGGAATGCTTGCACTGGGGTACACGCTCACCCACCCATTGTACACCATTACACACACATGCAATACTCATGCTCTTATGCCCCTGCAGGAACCCGAAGGACCGCCACCACACCAGAGGGTCCAGACAACACCACTCCACCCCCAGAAGAGGCCCACAGTGACGAGAGCAGCTCTGCCCTACTGGATCCTGATGACCAGCCCGGACCATCGTGGGCCTTGGGACAGTCGGTTCCACTTGCACAGGCACAACCCAACACCGACCTTCCACCCTCTGGTAACACCAGCACAGCACCCACCCAGCGGGCCCAAACCTCCCTACCCAGGACAGGTCAATCAGCGGTGTGTCCACCACTACAGGGAACCAAGGCTAACCCACCACCCCAACAACAACAGGGACCTGGGGGCAGTGGTATAGGGCATGCGGTCCAGGGGACGGAGGCACAGGAACACAGGGGAACTGGGAGGGCTGCTGTGCGACAGGGGGCGGACAGGCCAAGGGAACCCACTCTCCACGAGGCCCTATCCTCCATCATGGGAGCATACCACCACTCCCAGGAGACAATGGCCACGGTCCTGGACAAGTTGCCCGAGACCCTGCGCCTGCAGGAAGAACAGTATTTGGGGTTCAGGGAGGAGCTCAGGACCATCAGCTCCGCCCTGGGCACCATCGTAGGGGTGCTGAAGGACATACAGGAGACCTTGAGGGACACCGTGGCACTCCAAGGGGCCCCTGACACTAGCCAGGACGATGAACTGTCCATCACCTCCGCCAGCGCTAGTGGACAGGAGGCACTGCCACAGGACCACCACACCAGCACCCCACCCCCTGCAGACGGACAACCACCACCCATGCGGTCCCTGAGATCCAGGAACAGGACAGAGCTAGATGGCAAGACCCCCACCAGGAAATAAGAGCACCCTGTTTGTCCTCCCACTGTCCCACCTTGTTACCCTGTCCATAATTAAACTGCCCCAGCTCCACTTCCTATGCCCAGATGGGCAGTGCACCTGTGAGACTAATAGACTGGACTCTGCCATGGACATTCCTCCACCATCACCCATCACCATTTTACCACCCCCTCCAATAATTAGCACTTCAAAAAAACACCCTTGAAACGCAAAACAATCTGGAGTCAGTCTGTGATTTAGTAAATATGTATTATCAATGACAGTGTGATAATGCATTTCCTATTGTAAAGCTAACATACCTATGTCACACATCACAAGTACTTGAAGGATGCAAGCAGATGACACGTTGGTAACCACACCTGTGAAACAGTAATCGAAAGGTACAACTCAGTTACCAAATAGTGGTTGAAACCGAAAGACAGGATAGAGGTAGACCTGTGAAAGTTAATGTAATGTCAAACATGAAAATGTTCTCACCTGTGTCTCACTGGAAATATTGCTGTATGACTGACTCCCTGTTGTCGTTGTCTTCTTCCTCAGCTTCCTCCTCATCACTGTCCACAGGCTCCACGGGCTCCACAGCTGCTACAACACCGTCATTTGGATCATCCTCCTGCAGAAAAGGCACCTGGCGTCGCAAAGCCAGATTATGAAGCATGGAGCAGGCAACGATGATCTCGCACACCTTCTTCGGTGAGTAGAATAGGGATCCACCTGTCATATGGAGGCACCTGAAACTGGCCTTCAGGAGGCCGAAGGTGCATTCGATCACCCTCCTAGTCCGCTCATGGGCCTGATTGTACCGTTCCTCTGCCCTGCTCCTGGGATTCCTCACTGGGGTCAATAGCCAGGAAAGGTTGGGGTAACCAGAGTCCCCCAATAGCCATACACGGTGCCTCTGGAGTTGACCCATCATATCAGGGATGCTGCTATTCCACAGGATGTAGGCGTCATGCACAGACCATGGGAACATCGCATTTACCTGCGAGATGTACTGGTCTGCCAAACAGACCATCTGAACATTCATCGAATGATAACTCATCCTGTTCCTGTACACCTGTTCACTCCTGTCGGGGGGACCAGAGCTACATGGGTCCCATCAATGGCACCTATGACGTTGGGGATATATCCAAAGGCATAGAAGTCACCTTTAACTGTAGGCAAATCCTCCACCTCAGGGAAAATGATGTATCTCCTTACGTGTTTCAGCAGGGCACACAACACTCTGGACAGCACGTTGGAAAACATAAGCTGGGACATCCCTGATGCCATGGCCACTGTTGTCTGAAAAGACCCACTTGCAAGGAAATGGAGCACTGACAGCACCTGCACGTCAGGGGGGATTACAGTCGCATGGCGAATTGGTGACATCAGGTCTGGCTCCAAATGGGTACGTAGTTCCTGGATTGTGGCATGGTCAAACCTGTAGTGGTGATGATGACATGTCGCTCTTCCATTGTCAACAGGTCCACCAGCGGTCGGTACACCGGAGGATTCCGCCATCTTCTCACATGTCCCAGCTGACGGTGCCTACGAAGGACAACAGCGAAGAATCAGTCATAATTCCTCCAGGAATGTGCCCACAGTTACACACAAGACTACACTACTCACAAACCCCTTCCTGTATGTGTGTTGAGTGTAGGCCTAGCTATGTGTGACGCAGAAGTAAACAAAGCCATGTGGGCCCCTGAAATGGCGGCTGCCTGACCTCTAAACTGGGACAATGGGATTGTGGGGTAACTGCGCTGGCGTTGCACACCGTTGCGGTAGGCGGTCGTAGACCGCGGCGCAATGCTGCATTGGTTAACATTGGACCCTATGGGTCCCAGGAGCCAATGAACAGGTGCGCCGGCGGTGATGATGCGCACCGCCGCGGGCGTCACCGCCGCGCACGTCACCGCCATTTTCTATCTGTTCAATCACTAGATACCTGACCTTCGACAGGAGAGGACCTACACTGCAAGTGCTGCTGTGACCTCGGTCTGGAAGGGACGATGGCTGCTGCGTCTGGGGAAAGGGCCCCTGCCTTCACTGCACAGGAGTTGGAGAAACTGGTAGACGGGGTCCTCCCCCAGTACACGCTACTCTACGGTCCTCCAGACCAACAGGTTAGTACACAGGGAGCACATTGTATGGGCTAGGCCCGGGTGAAGAGGGCTGGTTGGAAGAGGGAAGGGGGCCGAGTTCATAGAACATTAATGCATGTGAATGAATGGGCCACATGGCCAGAGTAGGGAGGGGGCCACTCACATCGACGGTGCAGTTGGTAATGACTGTTCCTCTTTCCTTGTGAATGTCATGTAGGTCAGCGCCCACCAGAAGAGGGACATTTGGCGTGCCATCGCCAAGGAGGTCCGGACCCTGGGGGCTCACAAGAGACAGGGCACCCACTGCCGGAAAAGATGGGAGGACATTCGCCGCTGCAGCAAGAAGACGGCGGAGGCTCGGCTGGGGATGGCCTCCCAACGTGGGAGGGGTGCCCGTCGCACCATGACCCCCCTGATGTTCCGGATCCTGGCAGTGGCCTACCCAGAGTTAGATGGGCGCTTGAGGGCATCACAGCAGACACAAGGGGGTGAGTACAACCTCATTCTGCGGACTTTGCGTGCAGTGGAGGGGTCTGGGTGGGGGAGGAGGCTTGTGGGTGTACCTAGGCTATGGCGAGTTTCGTAGGCTAGGCCCCTCCGTAATGCAGGCCATGTGGCACTCTACCCCACCTCAGCAGAGTGCAAAGTACAGTTATAGTTGCCCCTGTGGCATCCATGTGTGCAGATGTCCACCATAGCCATGTAGGCCATATCCCAGAGATTGCATGTGCAGAGGGCAGGAGCACGGCGTAATGCAGGGGGCTGCTGTGTCTGTCTTGTCCGCCAACTGTAGCGGTATGCCATGCATTAAAACTCCCATTCTTCTGTCTCCCCCCCTTTTTCTGCTCTCCCTGTCCTTTTGTACATCAGCATCATCAGGCGGAGGTACAGTGGCACCGGAGCATGAGGGAGCTGCATCCCACATGGCCATGGAGGGCCACACCATGGACTCTGAATGCACCAGTGGGACGGAGGGCGAGGGGAGCTTTACGTCGGCCACCGGATCACCAAGCAGCGACACGGACTCGTCCGCCGATGGGGGCTCCCTTGTGGTGGCGGCACCATCTGTGCGCCCCAATTCTACAGGTACAGCTGCCACCTCCCCTACCAGCACCGCCCTCCCAGCAGCCCCTCAGCATTCGCCCGTGCCTGCTCACCCAGGAGGGTGGGCATCACCTTCGCCCCAGGCACCTCAGCCCCTGACCCTGTCACCCCAGCTGCCCTCAGTGAGGAGGCCATTGACCTCCTCAGGTCACTCACTGTTGGGCAGTCTACCATTGTGAATGCCATCCAGGGTGTAGAACGAGAGTTGCAACATGGTAATGCATTCCTGGAGGGCATTAATTCTGGTCAGGCTGTCCTTCAGCGAACCCTGCAATCTCTGGCCTCAGCACTGATGGCAGCCATTGTCCCTGTGTCCAGCCTCCCCCCTCCACCCTCCTCCACCCACACCCAATCTCCTGTACCCCAGCCCATCCCAAGCACACCTACAGACCAGCATGCACACAAGTCAGCACACACAAGCAGCTCAAGCAAACATAAGCACCACACAACCCACTGGCACTCACGCAAGCCTCACCCACGTACAGACACAGCAACATCCACTGCCTCCACTGTGTCCCCCTCCTCCTCTTCTCCCTCCTCCCTCCCAGTCTTGTCTACACACACACCTGCATGCACCACATCTACAGGCACCATGAATCGCACAAGGAGACCCAGCACCACGAGCCGCTCACCTGCACTCACCACCTCCACTGCTATTTACACGTCCCCCGTGTCCTCTCCCAGTGTGTCTGTGACGTCCCCTCCCAAAGTATACAAATGCGGGCACCCACACACCCAACATCCATCCACCTCACGACAGCCTCCAGTACCTGCACCTGCACCCAAAACACCTAAAGTGACACCTCCGACAACCACCTCCTCTTCCTCCACTCCCAGACCCCCTCCAACTACCCATCCCAGTGTACGTCAGAAACTGTCCCTCTGTAAAGTTGACCTTTTTGCTCCCACCCCCCACTCCAATTCATCAGTCCCGTCGTAGCGCCTCAGCCAAAAAGCCTCCAATACCAGTGGTGCCTGTTCAAGGTTTGTGGAGAGCACCAGCCACCACGCCAGGCAGTGTGACCCGGAGCCAAGGCACTGGCAGCCCACCCCCTGTAAAGCCTCTAAAATTAGAGATTGGACGACGAGACCGTGTGAAGCCTCCTGGTGGGAAAACAACTCACATGGGTTCCAAGGGGATTGGAGAGTCAGCTGTGACTCCACTAAAGGTGGGAAGGGCCAGAGGAAGTCTGCCCAGCCTGTTGTGAGTGTCACGGCGGAGAAGGGCGCCATCATTCCCGGCGGTCGAGACACAACCGCCAGCACCGTCATCACTGGTCAGGAGACCACCGCCGGAGTCACAGCCCAGGTGGGCCCAAGTATCGTCACTGGTCAGGAGACCACCGCCGGAGTCACAGCCCTGGAGGGCCCAAGTATCGTCACTGGTCAGGAGACCACCGCCACCGCCGGAGTCACAGCCCAGGAGGGCCACGGCTGCCACAGCCCAGGTGGGCTATGATGGAACGTCATGCCACACACCAATGCCCAGTGTAGGGAACGTCATGCCACACACCAATGTCTGTACCAGAACCGCCATGGCAAAGCACCGCTGAACAGGGCAAAGACCGCCATGGTGAAGACCACTGAACAGTCCAAAGACCGCCATGGCAAAGCACCGCTGAACAGGGCAAAGACCGCAATGGTGAAGACCGCTGAACAGGGCAAAGACCGTCATGGCAAAGCACCGCTGAACAGGGCAAAGACCGCCATGGCAAAGCACCGCTGAACAGTCCAAAGACCGCCATGGCAAAGCACCGCTGAACAGGGCAAAGACTGCCATGGCAAAGCACTGCTGAACAGTCCAAAGACCGCCATGGTAAAGCACCGCAGAACAGGGCAAAGACCGCCATGGCAAAGCACCGCTGAACAGGGCAACGACCGCAATGGTGAAGACCACTGAACAGGGCAAAGACCACCATGGTGAAGACCGCTGAACAGGGCATGCACCGGGTAGGAATGCATAGACCGCCACATCAGGCATCCTTATCCCATGTGCAGCTGGGACAGTGACAAGACAGGAACTTTCACGGGGATACTCATCCAGTCTGGGCACCAGTCCCCCCCAGAACCAGTGGAGAATGTTATCGACTTGTGAGACTGTGGCTTTGCACTCCCCAGGATGGCACAGTGGGCAACCCACCCACTGTAAAGACTTGTGAGACTGTGGCTTTGCACTCCCCAGGATGGAACAGTTGGCAACCCACCCACTGTGGAGACTTGTGAGACTGTGGCTTTGGACTCCTCAGGATGGAACAGTGGGTATGGAGCCCCGTCGTGGATCTGGCTTTGCAGTCATCCGGCTGAGGTGCCCCCCTTCCCTTCCCCCTGAGGTGCCTGTAGTATTTCAATCTGATGCCCCGGCAGTGTTCTCTCCGATTGGGGTCAGGTATCTTTTGTGGGCCTCGCCCATGCATTTTTGGACTGTTGGTGCACGGACATTGTTATGTACATATCTGCACTACTTCTCGTAATGTATATATTTCTGATTGAATTTCGTAAATATCTGTACATTTTTGTAAGACATGTATATTGCTACATTACAATGTTTGAACGGATTTCGCTTTGTCTTTTCATTCTTCCCGGGGGATTGTGGGTTGTTACTGTGATTTTTGTGGATGCATTGGTGTGTATGTTGTATTATGCGAGGTTGGGGGTGGGGCTGGGGGTGTCTGGTGGGTGTCCCCCTAACTTTTGCCTCCCCCCTCCCCCATGTCGTAGGTGCAATACTCACCGTTTTCTTCGGCGCCTACGTAGATGATGGTCGTAAGAGGAGCAGAAAGACAAGGGCAGGGAGTATTTGGAGTTCCGGCTCCATGGAGTCCTAGTTCCTCGTGGGATGTATTGAGGTGAGCGTTTTCCCATTGCAGAAACTGTTTCCGCCGTGTTTTTATCCACGGTGAATCCGCCCCGGAAAAGGTGGCGGATTGGCGGGTTGTAATACTATGGGCGGTACATTGTGTTCCGCCTGTCTGTTGGCGGTGACCGCCGCGCTGCTTGTCTGTACCGCCGTGGCGGGCGGTGTGTTAAAGTGGCTGTCTTTTTTTGGCGGTTTCCGCCAGGGTCATAATTCCATTTTTTTATCTGCTGCACTGTTTGCGGTATTACCGCTGCTTTAACACCGTCCGCCAGGGTTGTAATGACCACCCATGACATTTAGTTATTGACTCTATGTTTTGCAGGTTTGTTACTAAATTACAAATGTTAGAAATCTCTGTGTCATGAACACAACTGGATAACATTCATAGTTCATCCTTCAGTGGGAAACATTACACTAAAAGCTGTATAACCTATTTTATTTTTCTCACCTAATCATAATGTATAAAAATTAAATAATTAATTCATATGGGAAAAATCTTCAGTATTCTCCTTAATGACTACTTGCTTAATGTGGAATTTTACCTACGTTTATCAGAAATGTGTGGCTTAGTAGGTTCATCTATGGATTTCTCTCTTTTCCTCCACACTCTAAAACTAGCTATAAACTTCTAGAACAGGAACTATTGACCATCACTAAGAAAACTGCAAAAACAAACAACTTACCTGGCATAAGGGCGACACAAAACTTTGATCAATATGACCAGGAATCTCACACTTTGTGCAGGCGTTAAAAATGCCACAAAAAATTGTGCAAATAAATCTTTTAGATTTCTTCACACCATTGTTTCAGCCCCCTTGCATACATTATGCCTGGCACAGGCATAATGTGGCGCAGGGGTTACAAAGTGGCACAATGCATGCATTGGGCCACTTTGTAAATCTAACCCAGCAATTTTGGTCTCATTGGGCCACCTTGGCATACAAAATGACATTAATGGGGTGCAGGGAGACACTAGGCCCTTTTAAATCTGGGCTGTAGTTTGCAGCAGAGACATAGGGATGACCTCTGGAATGTTTGCACACTGTACTTGTTTTTTCTGCACACCTAGGTGGTAGCCAATTGCAAAGCAGGTGTTATGTTCAAGGTATCATCATAGTTTTGTCAAAAAGACTGCCATGGTAGGAAATAACATTGTTTCTCTGGCATGTGCACCATGTCAAGTAGATCTCCCTCCTATGGTCCACTGAGGGCCAGATTTATGAAAAATGGCACTACATTACATATAGCACCACTTTTCTTGCTACTCCTAACGCCACCATTTGGGTGCCATATTTAAAATACGGCGCACTATAGCGCAGGGTAAGAGCAAAAGCATCAGAATTTCGGACCTAATGATGTACTGTTGGCTCTAACTCTGAACAGTACATAGGGGACCATTGTAAACAATGGTGTGCCCCCTATTAATGCCTGCTTTTAACTGAGGAACACCCCCTTTGTATACATGATGCCTGGTGTAGACATAATGTATCGCAAAGGGTTACAAAGTGGCGCCATTTTGTAAATATGGCGTGGGGAAAAGGCCACATTAGCACTGCCTTAACATAAAATAAATTATATTAAGCCAGCGCTAAAGTGGCCCCTAGCCCCTCTTAAATCAGGGCA
Source organism: Pleurodeles waltl (assembly GCF_031143425.1). Taxonomy (NCBI): domain Eukaryota; kingdom Metazoa; phylum Chordata; class Amphibia; order Caudata; family Salamandridae; genus Pleurodeles; species Pleurodeles waltl. The sequence continues at coordinate 235,112,720 of NC_090437.1, read as the reverse complement.
TGAGTCTTTTTATAGGGACCTTGTATGGACCATTTTCATTGATCTAGGTGAAGTAATATTTTCTGTTATCATTTACTGCAAATACAGGATGCTAATGCACAAATGACATATATCTGATTTGCACATTCGCATTATCAGAGGTGCTAGCATGAATGTGTTTCAGGAAGGGGCATAGGGTTGGTTTTTTCTCCACTAATACATCGTTGATTAACAAAGGGGATGTGTGTATTAGTCTGTGACATGTCCCCAACTGTGAGTGTGAGTTTATGATGTCGGCTGATATAGCACTGTGCATGGTATCTAATATTTTCCCACTGTCTCTGGTTTTGGTAATGCCAGAATTTTTTCATTATTTTTTTGGTGATGGGATTTGGAATGCACAAGAACAGTGACTCTAACTATGCTACAATTTCAGCGCAATCCTCTGCATGCCAACTGATCCATTTCTACAGCTTCCAGATGACTTTGGAGATGTACAGCAGTGTTCTGCATGCTGTTCGTTTTCTCTCCGGAGAAGGGTCGAGCAACGATCTTGAATACCAATTTTGTAGGAATAGGAGTCATTGAAGTGCAGTCTTGGTAGTTTCAACTGAACGTTCTTCGGAATAAATGTTGTATTTCACGCTGAGATTGCGGAATACCTTGTCTGTATCTCACTGGGAACCATATGCCTATGTACGTGTGAGTGGCGCATTGGGGTTTGGATGCGTAGGGAAGATTGCCAAAGTATTTGTTGAATCTTACTCTTTGTTGTAAGGCGAATGAATTGCATTTCTTTTTATTATCTTGTATATGGTATGGCTTTGCTACAAATGTTCGGAATCCGCTGCATGGCAGTATTGCAGGGTTATGTTGGGTCAAGAAAGGAAGAATAGGAAATGACAAATGACTATATTTTGTCATGGAAAGAAAAAGAAAATAGAAAGGAAGGCAGGCAGGGAATGAGGGAGGGAGGGAAAAGCACAAACAAAAAACAAGCACTAGAAAATAACAAGAAAATGGCACAGAAAAAACAAGGGAAACAAATTGAAACATATACAGTTCACCTATATGTGCCCTTCATGATTAATATGCTGATGACACACAGCTGTTGTTCAGCTGGACAATCACACTTTTAAGTCAATGGCCCCTATAACTAAGTGGTGAAAACACATGCTTGTCAAAAAACGATCTCAATAGAAGTTCCAGAAAAGCACAAGACAGTGTCAGATGGTAATTTTACGAGGGAGAGGAATGGGGAGGTTGCACATGCAAACATACACTTCACTCACACCTATTCATTCACACACGCACTCACACACCCATTCACAACACTCATTAACAAATACACATATATTCATACATGCATGCACGCACCAAACATAAACAAAAAATAAAACTTACCTCAAGACCAGCAGCTCCAACAGGGAAGCCTTGGAGGTCCCAGGAGGGTTGAGACTTATGCCTTCCCTGATTGGCTGACCTTAGGGAAGGCAGCAGTTCCAAGCCTCGGAGTTCCCAGGAGGGATGTGACTGCTACCTTCCCTGATTGACTGACACTGTCAATCAGGGAAGGCAGCAGACCCAATATTGTCCCAGTGTGGGATGGGTCATTGAAACTGCTGACTCCACCCCACTCTGTGAAAAGGTGTCACTGATTGACACTTAGCCCAGAGAATTTCAGGGCTTAAAACTGAAGTGCCCAGTTCTGAAGCAATCACTGGCATTCCCCCTCGTCATGAGGGGGAAGGCCTTGAGGCACCTTTTCTAGGCTGAAGAGGCCACTCCCACAGGACTGTGACTTTTCCAGCCCAGAAAAGTTGATCTCAAGCAACCAGGATTATGCACATGTCCAGCTCCTGGCTACCTGGCCTGAAATAGAAGAGTATCTGTCTTTTGTTCAGCCCGACAGACACTCTTCAGATCAGAAAAAAGGTAGGAAGGTGTGGCCCCTCAGTCCGTTCAGACGGGCCACCACTGGCACAAGTAAGGTTGTTAGGAAATTAAACAGACTGATAGCATTATAGTAAGAGGAAATCCGCTGATGCTCAGTCTGCATCAGCAAGTATCATGTGGCAAAGCAACTTTTGCAGTATATGAGTGTCCAGAAATTTGCTATCCAGAAAGTAATCAACCTGTAGAAATCTGATCATGTCTCACTGGCAATGGCTTGCCGCAACACAATACACAAAAAAAATCATGACTCTATGTTTTATGCATAAAGGGTTATTGTTAGACTTTTCATCCTTGGCGTGGTCTCCTTTAACATTTTGCCTCTGTTTCCCAGGTTGTTAATGTGTGCTGGACTCTGATTTTACTGTTTTTGTTACTCTGGACACTTTACCACTGCTAACCAGTGCTAAAGTGCAAGCGCTCCTGTACAAAATGTGTATGTAATTGGTGTATCCATAATTGGCTTATTTGTTTTACTAGTGAGTCCCTAGTAAAGTACACTAGAGGTGCCCAGGGCCTGTAAACCAAATGCTACTAGTGGGCCTGCAGCACTGATTGTGCCACCCACCAAAGTAGCGCTGTAATCATGTCTCAGACCTGCCACTGCAGTGTCTGTGTTTGCAGCTTTTACCTGTAAATTCGACTTGCCAAGTGTATCCACTTGCCAGGCCTAGACCTTCCCTTTTCTTACATGTAAGGCACCCCTAAGGTAGGCCCTAGGTAGCCCCAAGGGCAGGGAGCAGTGTATGGTTGAGGTAGAACATATAGGCCCTCATTACGACCCTCGCGGTAAATCCGGCTTACCGCCGTGCCGACGGCTGCCAACATACCGTGACCGCAGTGGTAATCCTCCATGCATATTATAACCCACACTGAGAATACCGCCACAATACAGACACCCATACAAGTCCTCCAAACCAAAGATCAGGTATAAACTGGCGATAGCAAAACCCACACCATCAAGCCAACAGGAATACGCCCACAGTATCACGACCCACGAATGAAAGCGGCGGTCTTTCAACCGCGGTAAACCATTGACTGTACACACCGCCGCGTTCAAAATACACACACACTAACAAAGCTACACCACACTGGACAATTCAAAATACACACACCTGACACACATACACACACCATATCCACACACTCACACCACTATAAAACACACACCCACACTACCCACAACCCCTTACAACAAAAAAAAAGAGACCAAGCACAGAGAGACAAGCAAAGAGCACACACTCAATCAGAGGCACAGAACACCATCACTCATACACCATCCACGCACATCACAGTATACACCCCAACACATCACCCCACATCACCTCACACATATCACTCACACCACATCTATGGCACCCCAAAGACACCCCAGGTTTTTTGAAGAGGAGCTAAGGGTCATGGTGGAGGAAATCATCTGGGTAGAGCCACAGCTATTCGGATCACAGGTGCAGCAGACGTCCATTGCAAGGAAGATGGAGCTATGGCAGAGAATCGTGGACAGGGTCAATGCCGTGGGACAGCATCCAAGAACCAGGGATGACATTAGGACGAGGTGGAATGACCTACGGGGGAAGGTGCGTTCTGTGGTTTCAAGACACCAGATTGCTGTACAGAGGACTGGCAGTGGACCCCCACCTCCTCCCCCACAACTAACAACATGGGAGGAGCAAGTCTTGGTGATCATGCAGGCTGAGTGCCTCGCAGGAGCAGCAGGAGGACTGGACTCTGGTAAGGCAAATCTTTACCCTTACATCCCTCATCCTACCTGCATGCCATCACATACCCCCACCCCTACCCTCACTCCCATCACTCCATCACCTCACATATACCCCACCATCACAACCCATACATCCCAATACCAAGCCCTGTATGCAACAACAATGCATTGACACCCATCACAGCCCTGCATGGACACCCATCACCACAGCATGCCCAGCAGAGAGACTCACCCAGCCCACACAATCAGCAATCACACAAGGCCAAGGCGACAGGGAAAGCACAATTATACAGGGAAACACACCCATTACACAAGATGGCACACACAGATACAATAACAATGCATTTGCATCCCAACAGGACCCCTACCCAACGTCACCAGAGAAGAGGTGCCACCAACATCCAGTCCCCCCCAGAAGAGGCCCACAGAGATGACAGCAGATCTGCACACCTGGATCAAGATGACCAACCCGGCCCATCAGGAACCTCTGGACAATTGGTTCCCCTGCCACAGTCCCAAACCACCACAGAGCCTCCCCCTCAGAAAACACCACCACAGCACCCACCATGCAGGCCCATGCCACTGTCCCCAGGACAAGTCAACCAGCAGTGTGTCCACCACTACAGGGACCCCAGGCAACCCCACAAACCCAGGACAGTCAGGGACCTGGAGTCAATGGCAGTGGGCACACGTTTCAGGGGACAGAGGCACAGGACAACAGGGAAGCTGGGAGGACAGGCCCAGGGAACCAACCCTCCATGAGGCACTCTCTAACATCATGGGAGCATACCACCATTCCCAACAGACTGGGAATGGTACTGGCCAAGTTACAGGAGACCCAACAGCTGCAGGAGGGACAGTACCTGGGGATCAGGAAGGACCTCATGACCTCACAAAAATCTACACCATCCTGGTCACCATAGCAGGGGTGCTGGCTGACATGGGCAAGACCATGAGGGAGGCAGTGGCACAGCAAAAGGCCCCTGACACTAGCCAAATCAGGGAACAGCCTTCCACCTCCACCGGTGCTGGTGGACAGGAGGCCCCTCCACAGGACCAACAGGCTACCAGCACCCCACCCCCTGCAGAAGGAGAACCACCCCCCAAATGGTCCCTGCGATCCAGGCAGAAGACAGAGAACATTGGCAAGACCCCTGCCAGGAAATAAGACTCTCCTGATTGTCACCCTTCTGTCCCACTATGTCACTCTGTCCACCTTGAACTGCCATTACTGGACAATGCACCTGTGATACCATGAGACTGGACTCTACCATGGACCTTCCCCTACCATCACCCCAGCCCCTCGCCCATACCCCCATACTATTTAGCACAAAAAATAAACACTATTGAAATATAAACCATACTTGAGTCAGAGTAATGATCGGAAAGATGTATTCTTAAAACATTCTCAAAGCATTGCAACGTCTATGTTCATTGAATTATACCAATGTATGACAGTTGGTGGGCAGCAGTACACATAGCAGGAGCAAGAATGGGGTATACAGATCTGAAAAAGGGGAATCGAAAGGGAACAGTCAGTGGCCATAGACAGAGGGTAAAAGGCTGCCATGTACAATGTCCAAAAGTGTACTGAAATGTGAAGAGGAGTTACAGTCTCTTACCTGTGTGTCACTGGAAGTACTGCTGGATAATGTTTGTTCTGTTGTACACATCTTCTTCACCTGCCTCCTCTTCCTCACTGTCCACAGGCTCCACCGCTGCCACAAGACCATCACCGGGCTCATCCGCCAACAGAAAAGGCACCTGGCATCTCAAGGCCAGGTTGTGTAACATATAGCATGCCACGATGACCTGGAACACCTTCTTGGATGAGTAGTACAGGGATCCATCAGTCAGATGGAGGCACTGGAACCTGGCCCTTTAGGAGGCCGAAGGTCCTCTCAATAATCCTCCTTGTTTTCCCATGTACCTCATTGTAACGTTCCTCTGCCCTTGTCCTAGGATTCCTCACTGGGTCAGTAGCCATGAGAGTTTGGGGTAACAAGAGTAACCTGCAAATATCGAGGGACAACTGTTAGACACACACTAACCATAAGGGACAACCCCATGCCCAGACACCTACTTATACTGTGTGGGGACCTTGGGCTCACCTATTAGCCACACCCGGAGCCTCTGGAGTTTGCCCATCACATAAGGGATGCTGTTATTCCTCAGGATATAGGGTCCAGGCCCTGAGACAGAACATTTGGCAGTCACTTGGGAAATGTACTGTTCCGCCAAACACACCATTTGCACATTCATCGAATGATAGCTTTTTCTATTCCTGTACACCTGTTCATTTCTGCGGGGGTGGGCAAATGCCACATGTGTATCATGAATGGCACCAATTTTGGGGATATGTCCCAGGGCATAGAAGTCAGCTTTCACTGTAGCCAAATCCTCCACCTGAGGGAAGACGATGAAGCTGCACATTTGTTTCATCAGGGCAGACAACACTCTGGTCAACACGTTGGAGAACATTGGCTGAGACATCCCTGATGCCATGGCCACTGTTGTTTGAAAGGAGCCACTTGCCAGGAAATGGAGCACTGACAGGACCTGCACTAGAGGGGGTATTCCTGTGGGCTAGCGGATAGTTGACATCAGGTCAGGCACCAATTGGGCACACAGTTCTTGGATTGTGGCAAGATCAAGTCTGTATGTGATGATAATGTGTCTGTCCTCCATTGTGAACAGGTTCACCAGGGGTCTGTACACCGGAGGGTGCCGCCATCTCATCATCTGCCTCAGCAGTTGTAGCCTATGGAGGAGAACGATGAGCAGAAGGTCATGTTTCACAAAGATAGCACAACGGTGTTTGAATTAATGTCACAGAAGGCGTGTTTGAATTTGAGAGTCAGTATATGTGCCAATATGTGCTGTGACGCAGTTAGGTGCTATGCCATGTGCCCCCCTGAAATGGCGGCTGCCTGACTTGTGAGGAGGGACAAGGTAAAATGAGGTAACTGCGCTGGCGTTGTGCTGTGTCGTGGTAGGCGGTCTTTGACAGCCGCGCAACACCGCATTAGTTATCATTGGGCCCTATGGGTCCCAGGAACCAATGGCGATGTATGCCGGCAGTGACAGTACGCACCGCTGCGGACGTCACCGCCATTTTGTACCTATGCACTCACTTGCTACCTGACCATCAACAGGAGAGGACCTACACTGCAAGTGCTGATGTGACCTGAGTCTGGAAGCGACAATGGCTAGAGTGTCTGAGGAAAGGGCCCCTGCCTTCACTGCGGAGGAGTTGGAGAAACTGGTGGATGGAGTCCTCCCCCAGTACACATTACTCTACGGTCCTCCAGACAAACAGGTGAGTACACTGTGAGCATGATGTGTGGGCAATGTCTATTTGGAGTGGTGTGGATGTAAGCCACATGTTGTGGGGTGATAAGGCGTCCTGGACTGAATGCTGCATGAGAGGTGGTCACTGTATGTGCGTCAGGGCATGGGTGGGAACTGGTGGGCAATGAGTATGATGGTCCAGATGGGTGAGTAATTACAATTTTTGCTGTCTTTTCCCTCTAGGTCAGTGCCCAACAAAAAAGGGTATTTGGAGTGCCACCGCCAAGGAGGTGTGGACCCTGGGGGTCTATCACAGGCAGAGAACCCACTGCCGCAGGTGATGGGAGGACCAAGAAGATGGCGGAGACCCAGCTGGGGCTGGCCTCCCAACGTGGAAGGGGTGCCCGTCACCACATGACCCCCCCTGATGTTCAGCATCCTGGCGGTGGCCTATCCAGAGTTGGATGGGTGCTTGAGGGCATCACAGCAGCCACAAGGGGGTGAGTACAGTTTCAGAAAGCTGACTTTGCGTACTTTAGGAACTTGCTGGGCGGTGATGTGGGCTGTGGGCGCCCCTAGGCCAGGGCTATCATGGCAGGGTAGGTCCCTTGTTTGCAGGCTCTGAACCACCCCTACCCCAATGGTCCTGTGGGTGTCATGTGTGCAGATGCTGGCGTTAGACATTGTACCCCATGGGATGGTGACTACATTAGTGAGTGGTTGGGCATGGCCTAGGGCAGCTCAGTGTGTGTTGTGTACACCAACGTTAGTGGTGTTGCAGTCATTGACCATATGTATCCTCTGTCTATCCCCCCCTTCTTGTTTTGTCACCCTGTTCCTATGTGCATTAGCATCATCTGGTGGAGGAGCAGAGGCTCCGGTGATGGAGAGAGCTGCATCCCACATGGCCCATGAGGGCGAATCCACTGAGGGTGAAGGCACCAGAGGGACGGAGGGCGAGGGGAGCTCCACAATGGGGACAGGAGGGGATACCAGTGAAAGCAAATCCTCCTCCAATGGAAGCTCCCTGGCGGTGGCGGATACCTCTGTGCCCACCCCAACAACAGGTACAGCCGCCACCACCCCCTACCAGCACCGCCCTCCCAGCAGCCCCTCACCGTGTTTCCAGTGCCTGCTCACCCAGGAGGGTGGGCATCTCCTTCCCCCAGGCACCTCAGGCCCTGCCCCAGTCAGCCCTGCTACCCTCAGTGAGGAGGCTATTGACTCCTGAGATCCCTCAGTCAACAGTTCTGGCAGTCAACCATTCTGAATGCCATCCAGGGTGTCGAGAGGCATTTGCAACAAACAAATGCATTCCTGGAGGGCATTCATTCTGGAGTGGCGGCCCAACAGAGAGGATTTCAGGCTCTGGCCTCAGCACTGATGGCAGCCATTGTCGCTGTGTCCAGCCTCCCCCCTCCAACTTCTACTACCCAGCCCCAATCCCCTCTACCTCACCTTATCTCAAGTACACCTTCAGATCAGCATGCACACACATCAACACACAAAAGTGGCTCAGGAAAACACAAGCACCACACATCATCACACAAGCACCATGCACACATACCAACATCCACTTTCTCCACTGTGCCCCCCTCTTCCTCTTTGTCCACCTCACTCCCAGTAGCATCTCCACTCACACCTGCATGCACTACATCATCAGCCACTTCCTCCATCACCAACACGCCCATCACAACCCACCCCTCATGAGCAATCACCACCCCCACAACCATGCACACGTACCCTGTTGTTGTAGTTTAGCAGCGATTAGATTAAGCATTAGAAGAAGACATCTTGTATTTATTAACTATTGTGAACATTTCACGGAATCCATTTTGTATTCATGGCAGCCATTTTCTCTGCCACATGCTGCCATGTGCTCATCATGTGCTCTGTCCTACCTTTCTATTAACTACTGTTGAAATCTGCGTAGTGACAAGTTATATTTAGCATCTCCCACTTTCGCACATGCTCAGTAAGGTCTGCAGCTGTTAGTCCTTGAAAACTGTTAGCTCCTCCTACCTGTCGACTGTGCATTTTCCACATGACCTTACATGTATACAAGTCTTGCTTCTATAATTGTACCACCTCCTTTTAGCCCCTGCGTGGGTATAAAAGGACCATGCTCTCTCAGTTCAGTGTGCTACTTCAAGCATTACCTAAGGGTGCTGTTTGAACTGTAGTAACACCTCATGAGGTTAATAAACTTTGTCTTTTATTTCAGTTCGTGTCCCAACTTCTTCCTACATGGTCTGATGACTTTGTGCAGAGAAAGGTGAACCCCTTGCACTAGTAGGCCTTGCTGAGGCTTACTTCAACAAATTGGCGCCCGAACAGGGACTCATCGGTGACTCGGATGCCCAACGGATTGGTCACGACAAAGGATTGGGATCTCGCTGCGGAAGATCAATGCCTGAGGAGACCCGAGTCTTGGCAACCACGGCGTTTTTCCCTTCTTTCTGATTTGACCATCCAGGTGGCGCCAGTCCTCGACTGAGATCCTTTTTGTTTATTCGTCATGCAGTGACCATTTGGTCGATTTTAGAACTTGGCAGTTGGAACCTGGACACCCTGTGATTGGTAAGAGACATTTTACGGCACTTGCTGTGGGTTTTGATGTCTTTGTTTGGTAATGTAGTGTAGCACTACTTACTGTGGCTCTCGTGTTTTGGGTGACTAGTCAATTTGTGTCCTTTGAATTGATATAGAAATTGCAATTTATATAGGCAGGTAATGAGGAGAATTTTCTCCAATTTACTTTTGATTTGAACAGCACCTTAAGTGCTACTTTGATAATAATATTGCATATTTTGCACTATTTTTGGCATGCCTGTTTTTAGCGCACTTTGTAGGATGTGTTGCTTTTGTAATGGTACCAATTTGAGACTGGAAGAATCGCAACCGGCACCCCCAGAGGCGACGCCAAATAGAGATATGTATGTTAAACATGGTCTTTCTTCTATAATGTACAGCACATTATGGAATAAATACACTCGTGCGGATCCTGAGTTAGGTTGGCCTATGCATGGGTCATTTGATTTGCGAAAGATTGAGTATCTGGAACAATGTATGTGTAAGCGAAAGTCTAGGCAAGATATGTTTGACTGTGTACGAATGTGGGAGAAAGAAGTGCGTGGACGATCGAAACGTGAGCAAGCCTTGCTTGAGAAAGAGCAGCGGAAGAATGTATATGTGAAAGCATTGGAAATGAGAAAGAAAGAAATAAATGACTTAAAGGAGCTAGAAGAGAAAGAACGTAAATTACAGGTAACTGGCCAATACACCGTTAGGCAACCTCTCTATCCTATCCTTAATAAAACACATGATGATTTTTTATTACTAGATCGCCCTCCACCTCCGTATGTTGTTCCTTCTGCCCCTCATGTGTTAGCTAAGGTCTCCAGTTCGGAGCAACAGAAGATGCGAGACAGTCGCTCATTGTTGCCTGCTGACCGTGCGTCTGAGCTTAGATCTATTGCTCGTAAAACAATTCGTAGTGTTGTCTCTGCTTCTGAACTTTTAGACAACATGAAAGGGTGGACGGAAAAGGAGCAGCTATATTTTACTGAGGCATTTGGCTCAGAAGGTATTGAACTATATCAGAAATATTCTGATGAGTTATAGTCCGATGATGTAGCAGCTGATCATAAGCAAATGCGTGATGGTCTTATTGTTTTCTCCCAGGTGGCTGATGCAATCAGGCATTTGGTGAAATTATGTGTTACGGCAGTCCGCTTGCAAGAGGAGAACAGGGCTGTGGACGTAGTTGCACGGACATCTCAGACCGGTGGGGTGCAAGCTTCCATCTTCGGAACAGATAAGACTATAATAGTTCACGCGAAACCAATGCGGGAGGCCGCACCTTTGTATGTTCCTCCTAAAGGTTTGGGTACAAGTGATGATAAAACTTCTGTTGATGCTAAGGGTTATTTTATTTATAATTGGGTGTACACTCCTTGGTATAGGGCAGATGTAATGGCACTTAAAACAGCATTACCTGACCCGCGTAAAAATCCAGCCGCCTTTTATGAGGAAGTTGAGGGAGCAATTAGTTCTTGTACTATGACTTTGGCTGACATTGATTTATTTTTCAGATTGATATTACCACCAGATATGTGGAGAACTGTTCGTACAATTGATGATCGTGCAGTTTTTGGGGCGTCATGGAAAGAATTAGAACAGATGGACGGGGATAGGTAACCTGCGAAAAAGCCATATCAGTTGATTCTAGTTGTTCCTGCAGCCATATTAGTTAAGTTAAAAACGATTATCCCCCCTAAAAAGATAGATTGGACTGTTTTAGCGTCTTGTAAGCAAAAGGCAGATGAATCGGTCTCTGATTTCTTTACACGCTTTGAAGAAGCATTTCATGATTTTAGCGGTCAGTTATTGTCAGATGATACGTGCAGACATTTGTTTGTCGATAAATATGTTGCAAATCTGTTACCAGGAATAGCTAGTCGTCTAAAAGCTAGTGAAAGTTCATGGACCACCTCTACTCCGGTTTCTCTTTTGACTATGGCACAGTATTATGAACGTCAGGAATTAGAAGCAAAAGGTAGCGAAGACAAAAAGATTAAAGAATTAAAGACGAAGGTTATGTTGGCTCAAGCTTATGGTCCGCCTTTTAGAGGTAGTGATAGAGATGGACGTGGATCTTATGGTTCTTCTTACACTTGTTCGAATTTGTCTGTTGATCAGTGTGCGTATTATAAGAAATTTGGCCTTTGGGCTGCCGACTGTCCAGCACTACATGTTCAGCAGTATTCACGTGGTCGGGGACAAATGAGAAATCGCTCAGGATATTCAGGACCTAGAAGAAGCACGAATGATCATGCTAGGGTTGATGCTAATGTACGAGGGCAGGATGGGTTTAACACTTTTGATAGACGGAACCAATACCAGATGTCTAACTATGTGCAGCCTGATTTCCAAGATTCTGCTTATGCATAGGATTGCCTGGATGGGGTAAGGAATCAGTTGAAGTTCCAGTAGATCAGAGGGGTCCCTATCTTACAGCACATGTTTTGGGTTCTACTGATCAGTTTCTCGTTGATACAGGAGCTACTCATAGCGCCTTGTCTAAACAATTGATTCCAAGGGCTCCCCTGTCTGGCTTAACCATTACATCGATAGGTTTCGATGGAACACCTTCCCTAGCCCATTGTCACAACCACTTGCATTCCATGTTGATAAATTTACTGCTCCATGTCAATTTTTGTTTTCTCCAAATACACCAGACAATATTGTGGGTCTTGATATGCTCAAGTATTTCAGGGCTACAATATGATGCTCTCCTGAAGGGGTGTGTGTTATTTTAAATGATAATCATCCTGTGATGGAAAGAGTTTGTCTTGTTAAAGAGGATATTGCATTAGCTTCACTCCCTAGTACTTTGTGGGCTACTTCAGATACTGATGTGGGACAAATGATTATTCCACCAATACATATTAGTGTCAAGGAGGGAGCTGCATTGCCACGTTTGCCTCAATACAAAATTTCACAGGAGAAAGCACTCACACAAATTGTGCATGATCTTATTGCAGTTGGAGTTGTTGAGGAAGTTCTGTATAATGTTCGTAACAGTCCGATTCTTCCTATTCTGAAAAAGGATACTGATACTAGGATTTACCGATTCATTATTGATTTACGAGAAGTCAGTAAGATTGTGATACCACAATATCCTGTGGTATCTGACATCACAACACTTCTTACTTTGGTTCCCCCAACAGCAACTACGTTCTCTGTGATAGACTTGAAGAATGCTTTCTTTTCAATCCCTATTCACCCTGACAGCAGATATTTGTTTGGTTTTACGTTGAATAAACGATCATATAGATTTTGCAGAGTTCCTCAAGGCTATACGGAAAGTACAAGTATTTATAGTCAAGCGTTAAAACGACAACTTGATTCTTTTGTTTTGCCTGAAGGTGTGGCTCTCATACAATATGTCGATGATATTTTGTTGGCAGCTGATACCCCTGAGCAATGTGAAAAGTGCACTTTGTCCTTACTTTCTTTTCTTGCTTCACACCATCATAAAGTGTCACGAAAGAAATTGCAATATTGTAGACCAAAGGTAACCTATTTAGGTCACCTTTTGTCTAAGGAGGGCTGTGCACTTACATCAGATCGTATTCAAGCAATTTTAGACACACCAGTACCCTCTACTCAGAAAGATGTTCGGGCATTCCTTGGTCTTACTTCTTTTTGTAGGCAATGGATATTAGGGTTTTCACACATTGTCAAACCTTTGTTAGCACTTTTGACTAAAGATCCTCCAATGCCCCTCCCATGGACAGATGAATGTGAGACTGCTTTCAGGCAGCTGCGACAAGCCCTTTGTTCCGCACCAGTGTTAGGTACTCCAGATTACATGAAGCCTTTTGCACTTTACGTACATGAGAAAGATGGATGTGCATTGTCAGTTTTAGTACAGACACATGGCGATAGCAGCGTCCCTGTGCATGTTTTTCAGCAGTACTTGATCCTGTCGCTCGAGCGTTGCCTGGGTGTTTTCGTTCAGTTGCCGCAACAGCTGTGTCAATACGTCAGAGTGAAGGGATAGTTTTGTCACATAAGCTGTTGGTGTTAGTACCCCATGCGGTTGATGCTCTTTTAAATCAAACAAAGACACAACATTTAACTAGCGCCCGTATAACACGATATGAGTTGACATTGCTGGCTCCTCACATTACACTGAAGAGATGTGCAACACTAAATCCAGCAACTTTGTTGCCATATCCGGTGACTCAGCCTGAAACACATAATTGTATATTCCTTACCGAAAACAGACAAAGGGTTGTATTGATTTACAAGATACGCCCCTTCCAGATATAGATGGGAAATTGTGGGTTGATGGGTCTTGTTTGAAGTTGCCAGATGGTAAGACCTCAGCTGCATATGCAATCACCACAATACACACGGTAGTGGAGACAGCTCGTATACCACAGAAGTCAGCTCAAGCAGCTGAACTAATACCTTTGACACCAGCATGTGAGCTTAGTACTGACTTATGTGTGAACATTTATATAGACAGCCGCTATGCTTTTGGAGTGGCTCATGATTTTGGTTTGCTTTGGAAGGAGAGAGGCTTTCTCACATCCCACGGGATGCAGATAATGCACGGAGAATTAGTGCATAACCTCTTGACTGCATTGACATATCCAAAGAAACTAGCTATTATGAAATGTAGTGCACATAAGAAAGTGACCGATCAGCTAGGGCAAGGTAATGCTCTTGCAGACCGTGTAGCACGTGAGACTGCGATGCAGCGAAGTACTACTTCTATGTATGTAGTGAAGTCACCAGATGAACGTTGGCATAATGCTAGACAAGACGTATTAGATATACAGAAATCTGCTTCTGTGAAAGAACGTAAGCAATGGTCTGAAGATGGAGAATTGGATGATGAGGGCTGTTAGCGTAATAAGCAGATGGATAAATGGAAATTGCCTATAGCTTTTGTACAACCTATGGTTCAGATGGCACATGGGCTGGCACATGTTGGAGCTTCAACAATAACGAAGTTGCTTACGCAAGTTTGGGAGCATTCAGAAATTTCCAGTACAGCTAAAAGAGTAGTACAGTCTTGTTTGATCTGTTTACAATACAATCCTGGAAAAGGGACACGTACTCCTGCGGGAGGGTTTGCTACACCAACTGCACCTTTTGAAGTTCTGCAAATGGATTATATTCAGCTTGAACGCTGCAACAATTTAAAGTATGTCTTGGTGGTGGTTTGTGCCTTCAGTAAATGGATAGAGGCGTATCCCACAAAGGATAATACTGCCATTACCACAGCGAAGGTGCTTTTGAAATAATTTTTCTCTAGGTTTGGCGTTTGCAGACTTATGGAGTGATAACGGACCTCATTTTGTTGGGGAAGTTATTAAGTATGTCCTGAAAGGATTAGGGATCAAACAGAAGTTCCATGCGGTTTTCCACCCACAATCAGCAGGGTTGGTGGAAAGGTATAATGCTACTTTGAAGCTGAAGTTAGCGGAGATACAGGCTTCCACATCCTTAACTTGACCGGATGCATTACCGTTGGCATTATTGTCTATTAGGTCAGTGCCACACTCTCGAACAGGCCTGACCCCCAACAGAATAGTATTCGGAAGGCCAATGAATATTTGGGGAGTTCCTAAGCCAAAATTTGTATATGATGTACCTTGTGTCCTGATGAATGATTATTTGGCACAGTTAACCGACAATTTGTTTTCTATTCATCAACAGGTTCGAGAAGCACTTCCTGACAGATCTACAGGTGAAGGCCATGAACTCCGACCTGGCGACCAGGTGATGATTAAGTCTTTTGAAAGATCAAGCAGCTTGGAACCAAGGTGGGGAGGCCCAGAACAGGTGCTCCTTGCGACAAGGACAGCAGTTCGAGTGACGAACCGAAAGAATTGGGTCCATAGTACTCATTGCAAGAGAGTGCTACCTACCTTGGTGGAACGTGCTGTGCTGACCGATCATCAAGAGATTTTGACTACGGAGAAAGGCCGTGCTATATCACCTGACGAATCTGCAGAGGTCTTCCCGGACCATACGACTTCTGGAGTGTTGCGATATAATTTGAGACCGAGGAAAGAATCTAATTTTTTTTTTAAACAAACTGGTTGAGCTACCGCCCTGGGTTAGTGAAACGAAGAGCCAATGTGGCAAGGGGGGGGATCTGCCATGCATTAGAGTAGTGACACCTGTCTTGGCCCGTGGTGAAGAAATCAGCGGCTGCCCAGGGATAAGAGCTCCAACTATTGTTTTTAATCCATTTCTGAAAGGGTCGATTATCACTGTTGCTAAAATGAATAACAAACTGATCATTAGTACTATGGGGTTTGTTATTGTTTTGGTGGTTACAGTAACAATCACCTGGTTTGTTGAAAAGAAGGCTCCTGCTCGTGAGTTTTTTGTTGCCACTACTCCAGTACCAAAGGATCACTATTACTTTACGCTTCCCTATCAGGAGCAGAAGCACCGTCAATCGTACTTCAATAATACTTTCATTCAGATGTTGCATCATACTCATAATGCTACAAATACTACTAACTGTTGGGTATGTGGAATGATACCTGCGCATCAAAAGAAAGGAGGAACACCTTTCATTCCTCTTCCTTTTTCACACAATGGTTCTTGTCAAGCTTGGTACACGCTTTTGTTTGCATCTGGATAACGTACAGAGGGCAGACTTCTTTTGCGCCTTAATAAAGTATGCTACCAAGACAAAGATGGATATACCCAAGCCAAAGGAACTAAATGGGAATGGGAAGAGTATCAACCAGACAATGTTTCAATACCATATGTCTTCACAAATATAAGAGACTCTGACAAGAAAGAACAATTTGTGATTTCTGTTACAAAAACTAAAGCAGATTTATGTATATGTAGCATTGGGCGAATTCCAGTAGGGATAAGCGATTGTACCTTCATTTTAACTATTGAGGGTGTAAACAATAGTAGTTTTACAGCTTCACATAATACATATTTTGTTTGTGGTAACTATGGATATTACCAACTACTTGTTGGGTGGTCAGGTGTGTGTTATGTATCTTTTCTATTACCCCCTGTGTTTTTGGCCCCTGCATCATATCACCGAGATTTAAAACTGTTCAATTACATCATTAACAATAGATATAAAAGGGCAATAAGTACAAATGAGGTAGACCAAATGGATACTAGCCTGCAACAATATGTTGATTTTAATTTAGGATTGTTCCCCTTTGTGGGTGGTGCGTTACACAGTAGGAAAGTGACACGATTGACTAGGGTTGTGGAAGCTGTTACCAATCAGGAAGCTCTGGCACTTGGTAATATTACTGAGGAGCTCCAAATTGCAAGGATTGTAGCGGTCCAAAATCGTATGGTACTAGATGTGATATTAGCTGACCGAGGTGGTGCATGTCCCATCATCGGTAGTAGTTGCTGTGTTTTCATTCCCGATCACTCACCTTCAGTATATGATGCAATATCTAAATTGCATAAAATTGCTGCAGAAATCCACACAGAGGCTGGTACTTGGACTTTTTCTGGATGGTTTTGGGCTCTTGTTTCTGCCTGGGGCTGGAAACTACTGACTATCCTGTGTGTAATGATTGCAATATTTTTCACATGCTGTATCTGTATTCAGTGTGGTCCAATGTTCTGCTCCATGCTCAATGTTCAGCCTGTTTGCGGACAATGAGTTTGTGATAGGTAAATTTATCACAATGCTGATGCAAAAAATTAAATTTGGACAGAAAAGAACAAATAACTAAAGTGACGGTGTCAGTCATGGTGAATAAAACCATCCAAAGTGCAGAGTACTCCTTCCATTGGTAGTGGTAGGTGATTGAGGATCAGTTTAAAAAGTGAATATGTGGCACAGAAAGGAAGAGGTCACTTGCTGGGAGTGGTGGGTGTCTTGGTATCTGCACCTCATGGATTCTTTGCTGGGCGTCCCCGCTTCAGCTGGGGGGGATCTGCTGTTACAGTGGCAGAAGTGTCTGGGAAGGGTCCTTCCTCTGGCAGGGCCACCCTTCCAGTGGTCGGCACTGATATAGATGTGCCTGGCATTGATGTGTCAAAGGAAGGGGAAGATTGGTTTGAATAAGCCCTGCTCGGAATTGTGTCTATGTCCCTCATCACCCCTGTTAGGGAGGCCATGTTCCTGGAGTTCGGTCAAGACCTGGCCCATCGTGCCTTGGGACTCCTGATAGACCTCCAAGATGTGGTTGATGGTGTCCTGGCCAAGAGCACCCCAAGTGGCCTCACCATGCTGGCCCACAGTATCCCTTCATGCTCCCTACTCCCACGGCTCTGTGCCCTTGCCACAGGGTGCCCTCTCCCACTGGGTTTTGGAACCTAACTGTCCAAAGTGTTGCACTGCAACTCAAGATCCGGGCCAGGGAGGCACAAGATGGTAGACATTGTGCTTGGTACACAGTTTAGGGGGGGTGGTTGCCTGTGATGTTGAGGCAACTGAGCTGGAGGTGTTGATGTGGGCACAGTCAGATTCACTGTTGGTGTCTGACCAGGTTGCCCAGATGGGCCAGAACCATACTCCATATCCAGACTTCCAGCAGTGTGTTCTTCACTGAGGGCTTCATCCAGGGAGGTAGTGGCAGTCTTTTCTGTGGCCTCTGTGTACCCAGTGGCAACCCGACCTGTTGATGTGAAAGATACACTTTTCCTGGTGTATTGTGACATTTGAATCCAACAGTTTGGTGTTCCGTTAAGCATAGACTTTGTACAAAGCTATTTTGGCACGTATCCCTGATATTGGTTGTATTGATATGACATTTGTAAAGCATGCTAATTCCATTTAAGTCAAGCAGCTGCTGGAATGTGCAGCTCATTAGCAGTTGGGAGGATGGCCTGAGAATGTCATCTTGCAACCAGTGCAGGCAAAACAGTGGCTAGGCAAAATATGTCTTTGGCCATTTTGAGGCCTGGTTGATTGTGATGCAGGCAGATCCAGACTTTGTGGTTTATGAGAATGGAGTCATCATGTGGTCAGTGAAGTGTGAATGTGTCTGCTGTCAATATCATTCTGGTTTTGCGCCTTAAGGCCTTTGAAATCATTGTTCAGCACAATGGGTTAGGTGTCCTTCCTGTCCTTAACAGTTTCATCTTTGATTAGCAAGTCAAGAAGGAGCTAGATAGCCAGTAATTTTCCTTGGTAGGACACTTATGGCAAATTCTCAAAAATTGTTTTTAGGGGTGGATGTCTCGTATTGTGACAAGTTTATTGTTAGTAGGATTTGTCTATAGGGAGGTGAGAAGGATATGATTCTGTTTCATAACTCACACAATAAGAGTTCATTTGTGTGCATCATATTTACCTTGATGTCTTGTGATCTGTTATTGAGCCACAGGAAGACGTCTTTTAATTTCTTAACAAAACCCAGCAAATACAGAAGATAATATAGGTATCTGTAACAAGCTGATATATGGTTCACAAATGGATTGATTCTGCAGACTAATATCTCCACATATTCATCTTCACACGAAATGGCCACCTCCGGAGTGAGGGTGTTTTCCATCACAGCCCCTTTTACTTGTAAAAAAACAGTCTCCATTCAATAAGGAAAAGTTTCTCCTCAATGTGATTTTGGAGAGTAATATTATAACATTATCAAGTACTCCGCAAGGCCTGTATATCTTCCCCAGAAATAGTTCAGTAATTTCAAGCGCCTTATTAAAATGTGAGTTGTGTAACAGAAGGATGTTCTTTCAGTTATTTTAATAAAATGGGTTGCATCAGGAAGGATTTTTAATATTCTTAAAATAGTTTCTGAGAAATATCCAAATGTAAAGATATAGGTTCAAGAATTGAGTCACTTCCAGAGAGAATTGTCTTCCTGGGGTTCTTTCTGTATCTTTGTGAATCTTTAATAAAAGGTGTAACACCAGAATTTGCAGGGTGGTGTTATTTTTCTAATTAAATTCTTTGAAGCTTAACCATACCTGTTCTAGGCCCTCAGAAGAAATGTCTCTGATTTCTTCCTGCAAGTAGATTGAGGGCTATGATGTTAACTTACAGTAATGCTCCTGGTTGGAGACCTGGTTAATTAATTGATACAGCTAGTCATCTTTGTAAATTTTTAGACAAGGCATACTTCAAATACAAAGATGATGCAAGATACCAATAGGATACTGCTTCGAGGTGAAAGTGTCTTTCGACAACATATTTTCTACATGTACTAATCTCTCCTGGAAAAAAGGATATGAAAAATGGTGTAATTTGAAATATAGTGAAATTTCACAAATTTAGTATAACACTAAACCAGTGTATTCCACAAATTTAGTTTGCTTCATTTACATTTCATTGTGGCTTAATCTACACTTCATTCATTTCAATGAGATGGGGGGTCATTCTGACCCTGGCGGTCCATGACCGCCATGGCGGAGGGCGGCGGAAGCACCGCCAACAGGCTTCCTGGGCGATTCTGACCGCGGCGGTAAAGCCGTGGTCAGAAAAGGGGAGCCGGCGGTTTCCCGCTGGCCCAGGGTATCTGCCATGGCGGCGCTGCTTGCAGCACCGCCATGGGGATTCCGTCCGCCTTCCCGCCAGCCTGTTTCTGGCGGTGTCCACCGCCAGAACCAGGGTGGCGGGAACGGGTGCCGTCGGGCCCCTGGGGGCCACTGCACTGCCCATGCCACTGGCATGGGCAGTGCAGGGCCCCCCTAACAGGGCCCCACAAAGATTTTCACTGTCTGCTGTGCAGACAGTGAAAATCGCGATGGGTGCCACTGCACCCGTCGCACCCCTGCAACTCCGCCGGCTCCATTCCGAGCTGGCTTCATTGTTGAAGGGGCTTTCCCGCTGGGCCGGCCGGCGGTCTTCTGGCGGTCGCCCGCCGGCCCAGCGGGAAAGCCATAATGGCCGCCGCGGTCTTTCGGCGGGAACCGCTTGGCGGCCGGCGACCGCCGACCGCCGCAGTCAGAATGACCGCCATGGTGTTTTGCTGATGTGCGCAGTAGCATCCTAAACTGCTTCCTGAACAGGAGATCTCATTTTCCCATCTGACCTAAATAATTCCACTGGGATAAAGTCAAGGGCTACATGACATTTTTGATTGGATAAAATGAGAAATCACTATGTGATCAAGATGACAATGTTCAGTTATCAGCACGGGCTTTTATTTTTCATGGATCCTCTTAACACGATTAATATACAGACTTTCTGCAGTGTAATGTAAAGTTGTATGAAATACTCATCATGGAACAGTGACCTCAAAATCAAAGAAAGCTTTTCATTTTGAGGACCCATCTGCAAGTAAATTAAAAAATAAATTGTGAATCCTTGTTAGTGACTGTGGGTCTCATTTACAAGTACCTTGTGCCTCTGGTGCGCCACTTTTTATATGGGAAAAAGTGACCCCCGAGGCCAAGGGGCTTGTAAATAGGCACCTGGGTTTCTGGTTGGCAGAGGTATGCACCGTGTCCACAGCAGAAACAACAATCCTAGTCAGTGTAACTCACAAACACACCCTTGGTTAACAGGTATTCACCCTCTGGTAGTTTGGCACAACTCAGTCAGGCTTAGCTCAAGAGGCAATGTGTAAAGTATTTGGGCAACACTTCAAAGAGCAAAACAGTGACAACACCACACAAAAATAATCCACACCAGGTTAGGGAAATCGACCAAATCAACAAACATCCAAGAAGGAGAAGAGAGGATATGAATTTCTTTAAAGAATAAATGGAAAATAGCACTTAGAAGCCATAAGTGCTTAAATGGGAAAGCTGGCTGTGCTGAACTGGGACAAAGTCAAATGTTTGTGCCCAACACAATGGAGTGTGTGCTGGATACTGGGACCCACTGAACCAAATCTTGATCTGGAAAGCATCATCATCAAGGAAGATGCAAGGTGCAGCTGATGCGGTGCATCAGTGTCGAGCCACACAGTGAAACTGATGCAATGATTTTCTCAGCAGAACTCTGGAGATGTGTCAGTTCTCATTGTGATTTGTTAGTTACGAATGTGATGCAGGCTTCTACCCCTGCA
The DNA here is from genome assembly GCF_031143425.1 of Pleurodeles waltl. Taxonomy (NCBI): domain Eukaryota; kingdom Metazoa; phylum Chordata; class Amphibia; order Caudata; family Salamandridae; genus Pleurodeles; species Pleurodeles waltl. The sequence goes on along the minus strand of NC_090437.1, from coordinate 235,091,282 downwards.
GTAGGCGATGCTTCTATTCCAAAGGCAATGCTGTGGTTCCAAAGACGATGCACTGGATCCACTCTCCACAACAGCAAGGATGAGCTGGTTCTCACTGAGATGAAGGTGAAAATGCTCTGGTTCCAAAGAGGATGCAAGTGTTCTGGTTGAAGCAGCACTGTATATCCACTTCCAAAGGGCCAGTGCTGGGTTGACGTCACCTTACAGGGCAAGATTTGAAGCAAACAAAATCCAGGTTCTGTAGCAGGGTGAGTTGAAATTTTTTGTGTTCCTGAGGTTTCAGAAAATAGGAGACCAGTCAGCTGGCCCTTGGAGTCACTCTAGGTTCTGTGTTGTAGAGATGCAGACACAGGGCCTGATTACAACTTTGGAGGAGGTGTTAATCCGTCCCAAAAGTGACGGTAAAGTGACGGATATACCACCAGTCGTATTACGAGTTCCATAGGATATAATGGACTCGTAATACGGTTGGTGGTATATCCGTCACTTTACCGTCACTTTTGGGACGGATTAACACCTCCTCCAAAGTTGTAATCAGGCCCACAGTCCTTTTCACTTCCAGACAGGTGGACATTAGGCAGCAGGTCAATTTGCGAGTCGCAAAATCTGATGTACAACAGTGTCAAAGACATTGGGGGTTATTACAACTTTGGAGGAGGTGTTAATCTGTCCCAAAAGTGACGGTAAAGTGACGGATATACCACCAGCCGTATTACGAGTCCATTATATCCTATGGAACTCGTAATACGGCTGGTGGTATATCTGCCAATTTACCGTCACTTTTGGGACAGATTAACACCTCCTCCAAAGTTGTAATAACCCCGATTGTGTGCAATTCCCAATGGGATTTCAAATTACCTACTTCATGAATATTCATGGGTAGGTTGCAATTTGTGACTCCATTGGGAATGGCCGCCCTCACAGAGATGGTGGCCTGCTGGTGACAGCAGACCACAATGTCTGTGAATGCTTTTAAATAAAGCAAGTTTTTTTTGTTTGAAATGCAGCCTGTTTGCCTTAAAGGAAACCGAGATGCATTACAAAACCAAAAATGAAAAGTTTTCTTTTCATTTTTTCAGAGCAGGCAGTGGTCCATCGGACCCCTGCCCGTTTGCAAATGGGTTAGCACCAGTTTGAAACATACATACCATCTGGATTCGGTATTAGGAAGGGACACTCTTGTCATGCCCCTTCCTGATACCGAATTGCAAAACCCAAACTGCGATTTGGTAACAAGTTTGGGCTTTGTACATCCCAAATAGCATTTTTCGAAGTCGCAAACAGGCGATTCGCCGTTTGTGACTTGAAAACTGCTTTGTACATCTGGCCCAATATGCCTCAATACACCTATTAAAAGTTAAATATGTAGTTTGATAAAACACATTTTCAACTATCCACAAACCTATGATTGGCAAGGCCCACATGCCTAACATGAATTCATAGCTGTCACGTAGGTGCCATCATAGATTAATATTTGCACCAGTCCCACCTCCTTTCTCAATAACACATTGCATTAAGAGCACAGACTTTATGCTGTGTATTTTGAAACATTAAAACTGCCCTTTCCCTGTGCCCCCTGATTGATTCAGTTCATCTTTTATTTTGTGAGCAGGTTGTACTTTTAAAACTGCTGTTTTCTTCTATCACTGACTGTCTAAAATTCGCTCCTGTTATGTCTCCATACTGTGCTGGGGTCTGTAGGCAGAAATCGACCCCCACCCTTGTTTTTTACAAGCTAAAAAGATAGAATAGACTCAAGATGCTAACCAGAGTGTGCTTTCAGTGACTAGTTAATTTGTTTTATGTGTTTGGGAAGCTTATGTATCATACATTTTTGGCTAGAAAAAAGTGTGTGAAAATCAATATTTTTATTTTTTTAGAAGAAGGCCTTAAATGCAGGATTGAACAGGAACTACAAAGCGTGGACTGAGCCTGCCTATATCCAAAGAGTTTCTGACTTCAGGAGCACATCCCTGCCCCCTGCACATCACTCTATACCTTACTGTTTGGCCCTCAAGTTTCCAAGCAACTCTCCTCTCACAACTGCACAGGCCCCTAAGTTTGTGGAGGGAAGCCCAGGACAACCACCTCCATTTTATAGCCCCAGCTTCTCCGCGCCCTTAACAGGCCAGTGAGCAAAGACAGGACAGTGGAAAGAGCACAGACCTTATGCTATTCATTTTGAAACCACAAATGCTCTTGTACTCTACCTTTGACTGTTTAAATTTATCTTTTGGTTTTTGCTCAATTTGTACTTTAAAAACCGCAGTTTTCCTCTATACTGGCTCTATAAAACCCACAAAACACATCTATATAGCCTTCTACATCAACTACCCCACAATGGCACTTTCACTCTCACATAAAGTACCACTCTGCTCTATATCAATATCAAATCCAAACATCACCAACACAACACAAATTCACACTATAGTTAACCTTAATCCCTACAAACACACACTTCCTGTTCATACAAAATAGCAGTTATTCTCTATACTTCCCAAACCTATACTCAACCCTCTCTCATAACAATCACCAACAACATCCTTGTCCTACTTCACAACACATATTACCTATTCCTGTTACCAAACCTAACACAAACACTCATATGTTCTCCTCCAATGTATACTGCCACCCCTTTTACCACTTAACATCCACTCACCTACAGTATTTTACATTCAAATCATTCAGAAGAATTTACTACATCAATACCTTATCTCACTATTCCACAAAAATAAAACAATACAGAAACACAAGCACTCATAGTTTTACACACACACAACTTCAGTCTACATGCTGTCACAAAACAGAAACAAATACCCAGTCCCATTCTCATAACTACACAACTACACACACAATTCATCACACATAATACATAAACCATCTTTACCCAAATCTTCCATCTTCACTGATACCTACAACAAACATTAGATTACAATACTACTTTACCTGCCTCTCATCCATTGTACAATTTAGAGCCTTAAAACTAGAACCACATGCTCCACCACCACCACCCCTAACCCAAACACCTTCCTCCCTAAACACTCAAACAAAATAAACAACATGCCTCTCTTCACAACTTCAAATCTCCATGTCTATCACACAACAAAGCTACTGTACAAAAACAGCACAGTTCACCAACTCACTCCTAACCACCATCCCTACCATCTTCACACACAGACCCAAAAATGCCTTCTAAACCTGCAGGATGAGGATTATGATACAGGCAGTAAACAGTATGGCTATCTTCATCCAGTAATTGCCAACACTAATAATGCACTTGCTACAAGTTCACAAGAGTACTGCTCAACCCTCTAGCAAACAAAGTCACACCATCACCAAAACATAGGGGGTCATTCTGACCCTGGCGGTCATGGACCGCCAGGGCCAACGACCGCGGAAGCACCGCCAACAGGCTGGCGGTGCTTCCTGGCCAATTCTGACCGCGGGGGTAAAGCCGCGGTCAGAAAAGGGAAACCGGCGGTTTCCCGCCGGTTTTCCCCTGGCCATAGGAATCCTCCATGGCGGCGCTGCAAGCAGCCCCGCCATGGGGATTCCGACCCCCTTCCCGCCATCCTGTTCCTGGCGGTTCTTACCGCCAGGAACAGGATGGCGGGAATGGGTGTCGTGGGGCCCCTGGGGGCCCCTGCACTGCCCATGCCACTGGCATGGGCAGTGCAGGGGCCCCCTAACAGGGCCCCATAATGATTTTCAGTGTCTGCTTAGCAGACTCTGAAAATCGCGACGGGTGCCACTGCACCCGTCGCACCCCAGCAACTCCGCCGGCTCCATTCGGAGCCGGCTTCTTCGTTGCTGGGTCTTTCCCGCTGTGCGGGCGGGCGGTCTTTTGGCGGTCGCCCGCCCGCCCAGCGGGAAAGTCAGAATGACCGCCGCAGTCATTTGACCGCGGTGCGGTCTTCTGGCGGGGGAACTTTGGCGGGCGGCCTCCGTCGCCCGCCGAAGTTGGAATGACCCCCATAATCTTTACAATGCCTACAGATTAATGCTCAATCATTCTCTAAATACAAGCACCACATCTATGACCTACTCACTGACACACAACCAGACTTAGGGGGTCATTCCGACCCCGGCGGGCGGCGGGCATCGCCCGCCGGGCGGAGACCGCCAAAAGACCGTACCGCGGTCAAATGACCGCAGCGGTCATTTTGACTTTCCCGCTGGGGAAGCCGGCGGAGTTGCAGGTGTGCGACGGGTGCAGTGGCACCTGTCGCGATTTTCAGTGTCTGCTTTGCAGACACTGAAAATCTTAATGGGGCCCTGTTAGGGGGCCCCTGCAGTGCCCATGCCAGGGGCCCCACGACACCCGTTCCCGCCAGCCTCTTCCTGGCGGTGTAAACCGCCAGGAACAGGCTGGCGGGAAGGGGGTCGGAATCCCCATGGCGGCGCTGCTTGCAGCACCTCCGTGGAGGATTCCCTGGGGCAGGGGAAAACCGGCGGGAAACCGCCGGTTTCCCTTTTCTGACCACGGCTTTACCGCCGCGCTCAGAATTGCCCCTGAAGCACCGCCAGCCTGTTGGCAGTGCTTCCTCCGTCCCCGGCCCTGGCGACCCCCTTACTCTTCACAGCTGAATCATGGTTGGGAGATGACATGGCTCCAGTGTGGCATGAATCTATTCCTCCAGGCTATCAAACTGTCATGCAAAAGTGCGTAGACAAAAGAGGAGATGGACTACCTGTTATAGTCAAGGAGACAATAAATCTTACTGAAGCTCACAACGTTTCCATAAAAAGCTGTGAGGCCCACATGACCAGGCGCAAACCCACACCAACTTCCTCCTGTAACAGAAGGAACTCATCCTGCGATTCAATAATTTATTAACAAACTGGAAAATCATTACACAACCAAAACAGACATGTTGGACTCCTATTTAAAGCAAAAGAAAAACACCAGCATCAACCCATTTCCAACAATCCTCTCCAAGAGTACGCTAACACAGACTCTGCATTCCTTCAAACAACTATCACACAATGAGTTTAGAGATGTGGTCAAAGCAAGCTGGCCAGCTGGGTGCCTTTCTGACCCTTGTCAACCACAAATGTTGAGGAACATCCATTTAACTACCTCTGCTGCCCCACCTGTAAGAAAAATAATAAATCATTCTTTAACTACAGGACTCTTTCCAGAAAACTTTAAAAACGCATACGTGTGCCTATTATGAAAGAAAATAAGCCTAGACTTATGTGATACAAACAACTACAGACCAATTACACATGGACCTTTCCTGGGCATATTGATAGAACGAACGGCCCAGATGTCGCAGTTCATTGAAGGTAACTCCATATTTTCTGACTTCCAAACAGGATTCAATCCAGGAATCTTCACTCATTGCAATCTGAGATGACCTTAAAAACACAGTAGACCAGAATGGGGTCTCTGCACTACTTCTCATGGATCTTTAAATTGCCTTTGACACAGTTGAACATGCTACTCTAATCCAAAGGCTCTATGAAACAGACATACAGGGGACTGCTCTCGACTGGATCACACCCTACCTTCAAAACACACAAATGTCATCCACACTCCCCTTTCTCATTCAAGTCATATTTTATAAAAACATAATTACCTCAAGTCTCTATCATCTCACCACTGCCTTTAAAGAGCTACGTGAAGGCATTAAAGGCAGTGGTCAATTAATTTTAGCTCACATGCTGTAACTTTGCAGATGACACACTGATACTTCTTAAACTGGAAAGCCCCAAAGACATTGGAAAATTCAAAAATCATGGATTGTCTCATAGCCATTGATCAGTGGATGACATGGAGCCACCTCGAATTGAACACTTCGAGAACTGAAATTCTTGCATGTGGCAATTGGGAAACATATGATCCACTCTGCACCTGGCCTGACAATCAGGGACCACCTCCTAAAGTGTCTAAGAAAATAAGAAATCTTGGAATTACCATGAACTCCAAATTCTCAACAAATGCTGCAGTGGGCGGGTTAGCAATGTTAAGCTTTATTACTATGAAAACTCAGTGATACATATTCTCCCACCTAGGATTTCCACACAAGGTCCAAGCTACTATCTCTTTTATAGTGTCTAAATTTGATTATGTCAATGGCCTCTACCATGGACAGTCTTTATCAACTATGAAAAACACAGGAACAAATTCTGACTCTGCTTCCAGACTACACCTCCAAGTCCAAGTAAAGCCACAAGCCCACATCTCCTCTGTCTTAAGGGCCCTACATTGACTACTGTCTTAATATTGGAAAAGTTGATGTTGATGCACACAACAATATATTCACACAAAAGAACACAGTTGCATCACTGTTATTAGATTCCCCTGTTGTGAACTCTTCGTCAACCCTAACAACTTGATACTAGGCCTGGGTAGAGCGTGCAGCGTCACGCTACATGGAACTCTGCGAAGTGGAAAAAAAACTCTGGTATGCTATGTGAAGTTCTGCTAGCAGGTGGAGTTCTCCGCTGAGCCCTTATGTATGTATTCACATTGAAAATTGCATGCAAACAACACCATGCAGTTTGCATGGGTGTGGCCATCATGTTTTTCACTCTGTTTATGGTACTGGGCCTGTCTTTTCATCCATCAATCTTTCCACTCCTCCACCCTTATACCTTATCTAACACTATTTTCTATTTATTGTATCTGTGTTTCTTTTCGTGTCCAATTATCTTAAACTTTTTTTTTTTTTACATATTTCATGTTTTTTGTGACTTTTTCTATTTTAGTTCATTTTTTCCTTATTTCTTCCTTCTCCTCCTGTTTCTTTTCTTCTCTTCATCACCTTAAGCACCATGGCAGAGTGGGGTAACAGCGGCCACCTACCTTGTCCAGCGTCAAGGGATGCAGCCTCAACAGATCTTTAGCAAGGAGGAGGTGGCAGTGCCACCTCTCCTCCATGCTGGCAGCAGGCCTGGGAGTAGTTCCCCCCTGCCGGAGCTTCAGTTGCGTTGGACTAGAGTGCACCAGTGCCTGGGGGCCACGAATCAGGTCCAGCACACCATCCAGTAGCTGACGCACCTTGATGAAGATATAAATGATCGCGAGCAGGACCTTTATATTTTATTGTGTTTGTGTTCTACAAAGCTAATTTATTTTTCTGAATAGCAGCTTCCACTCAAAGGCAAGTAACATTTAGTTTATGTTAAGGACATAATTTATTATATGATCCAGTTAGAGCTAGGCAGGTGCTCGGCGCTACATCATTGTACTCATAGGCACTTACTTTGGCTGATTATTTAAGAAACCATTGCAACGCAGATTCCTCTGTCCTCCTGCCCCCATAGTGAATAAGTAATATCACTGTGTTAGAAATAGGGTCTCTAATTGGCAGTCAGTTTGCACTCTGTCCAAGCAATGACCCTCACTCTAGTCAGGGCAATGGGGATACACACTTAGATAACCCTTCTTACTCCCTTGTTAGCTTGGCACAAGTGGTCAGGCTTATCTCAAAGATAATGTGTAAAGTATTTGTACTCACACACACACAGTAATACACTACAAAATCGACACCACAACAGTTTAGAAAAATAGTTAATATTTATCTAAATCAAACAAGACCAAACTGACAAAAATCCAACATACACAATTCAAGATATGAATTTTAAAAGGAATAAGAGTCTTACTCTATAGAAAACATTGGAAACATTGATTTTACATAAAGTACCTGGTTTGTGTAAAAAAAAAAGCTGCGTGGGCGAGCGTGTGTCGGAAAAGTAAGCAATACATTGATTCCTTACTCACAAGTGAGGCTGTGCGTCGTTTTTCCTCCGATCAAGTGGGCAATGTGCTGTTTTTCTCCCTCACAAGAGAGCTCTGCATCGATTTCTGGACAGAGCACCTCAGATCTGTGCAGGTTCATGATGAATTTGACGCCCAGTGACGACGCATGAGAAATCTGGTCTCACAGTGTTAGGGTTTGCACCATTAGCAGCAGCTGCAAGCATGTGTTGCGTCGTTTCTCCAGCTGTGATGCGCTGATATCCCAGTCACGATGCAGGCGGAGCATCATTATTAGCCCCGAAGCACGTAGTGCATCATTTTTCAGCCGTGTTGCAGATGGTTCGTCAAACATTTCCAAGCACGGTGTTCAATGCGTGGATTTCAGTCCTTGTTCTGCCAACTTCACCTCACAAGGGCCCAGAGACTGGACAGGGCACCACTTGGCAGGGCAGGAGTCTCAGCAGAGAGTCCAGGTGATGATAGAGGAAGTCTTTGATGGCCCTGAGACTTCAACAACAAGAGGCAAGCTCAGTCCAAGCTCTTGGAGATTCTTCTCAAGCAGGAATGCACAACAAAGTCATTGTCCCCTTTCACAGACAGAAGCAGCAACTGCAGGATAGCCCAACAAAGCACAGTCACAGGCAGGGAAAGCACTTCTCCTCAGCTCTTCAGCTCTTCTAATTGGCAGAGGTTCACCTTGAATCCAGATGTGACCTTGATATTTGACCATTTTGTAATCCACCTCTTCATTGCTCTCTGAAATGATTCTGAGTCTTCATCAATCATAGGCTATAGCTCTGCTCCTCTATTATGCAAAGCTTTTGGTGGACTTGACTATCGGGCTTTTCTAATATTCCAACAAATGCCCAGTGTGATATTTTAGGTACAACATACTGCTGTGCTAACCAAACTGTAAAGATGTATTGCGGTTGCACTTGTTAGATTAAAAAAATTAAGAAGGGGAGGTGTACCTGGCGTCAAAAAATAGTATACTGTTTTTTTTCTAGCCACAAAAACCAGTGCGGCAGGTGGAGCCAGCTCAAGTTCTACGGCTGCAAGAACAGACAGAGCAGGGGGGAGTTGCAGCGGCAGAGACGGGCGAAGTTACATTGCTTTTATTGACAATTACAATAACTCAATAGCTATAAGGGTGTTGTCATGATCAGATTTGTGAACCTATCGTCATTACAGCTACAGCAGTGGTTGGGTTACTTATAGCCTCTACTATCTGCAACTCAGCAAAAACACACATAATGTATGCTAAAAATGCTGGCTTGATGGAAATGTGAAAGAATGGAGGGTTAAAAGAAAGGAGGGGTTAAAAGATTGAAAGGAAAAGATGCATGGGTAGATGAAAAAGATGTGTGTGTGAATATTGGGTAAATGATGGAGAGGTTAAAAGATGATTGAAAAAAAGGGTGAATAGTGGGTACTCATGGATGGATAAAAGATTGTGAAATTGAGTGAAAGACTGAATGAGAAGTAAAGTTTAAATCATGATGCTATGGGTGAATATAGTAGGAAGAATGGAAGGATAATTGCATAATTGCTTGAATAAATAAAGAGGAAAACTCTGCTACAGAGGGAAATGCTTAGTTCTCACCTACTTTGCTTACTTTTTGTGTTTTATCCTTTATAGTTAAATGTGAGGGGTATTTTAATTTGTGTACTAATCCCTTGACTCAGTCTTAAATGAGGCAGATATGTATCCCATCGTCAATCATCGACCCCCTTCCTGCCCATGGGATTTTGCCACCCATGACCGATTCATTTCAGGCCTGCTCAGATTTTTCCCTTTGGATTGTCGCTATACAGTGACTGAAAAAGCCAAACCTTAGGCACTTGGGGGCATATTTATACTCTGTTTGCGCCGGAATTGCGTCATTTGTTTTGACGCAATTCCGACGCAAAACTAACTCCATATTTATACTTTGGCATTAGACGCGTCTAGCGCCAAAGTCCATGGAGTTTGCGTCATTTTTTAGCGTGGACACCTACTTTGCGTTAATGATATGCAAGGTAGGCGTTCCCATCTAAAAAATTGACTCCGAGGCATGTGTGCCGTATTTACACTCCCGGGCAAAATTCACGCCCGGGAGTGGGCGGGTCAAAAAAAATGACGTCCAGCCGCTTTTGCGCCGTTTTTTAGCGCCTGGACAAGGCAGGCGTTAAGGGACCTGTGGGCTCAGAAGGAGCCCAGAGGTGCCCTCCCATGCCCCCAGGGTCACCCCCTGCCACCCTTGCCCACCCCAGGAGGACACCCAAGGCTGGAGGGACCCATCCCAGGGACATTAAGGTAAGTTCAGGTAAGTATTTATTTTTTATTTTTTTGTTGCATAGGGGGGACTGATTTTGGCCCCCTCTACATGCCACTATGCCCAATGACCATGCGCAGGAGACAGAAGTCCCCTGGGCATGGCCATTGGGCAAGTGGGCATGACTCCTGTCTTTGCTAAGACAGGAGTCATTTCAATGGGGGTTGGGAGTCGAAAAAAATTGGGCAAATCGGGTTGAGGCGGAAAATTTGCCTCAGCCTGACTTGCCCCATTTTTTGGCGCCCAAGCTCCATATCCCCCTAAGCTGGCGCTGCCTGGTGTACGTCTTTTTTTTTCACGCACACCAGGCAGCGCCGGCGGCTAATGCCGGCCAACGTCATTGAATAAATACGGCGCCCGCATGGCGCTTCAGAATGGCGTTAGCCGGCGCTAATTTTTTTGACGCAAAACTGCGTTAGCGCAGTTTTGCGTCAAAAAGTATAAATATGGCCCTTGATGTTCAATGATGCCCCTATATTTTTCTATAGCAAAAGGTCTACCTACCTGCCTAATCCCTCTGCCTTACTCTGCAGTAGAGTAAGTCAAGTTTCCTTCCTTTTCTTACTGTGCAGCAAATTAACTTGTTGGAAAGAATTTGTGATGGTGGACGAGGCCAGTGATTAAAGTAGGACTAGTAAGTGCCTGATTTTATTTCAAGTTTGGTGTAGGGGATACTCTGTGAAGAACATGCCAACTACAATCTATATAGCCCATTCCTTTTCCTGTGGTGCATTGCATCATTTGCCCCACCTTCTACTTACGACAGACAGATAAATATATCAGCATTTTATACATGACATATGTGATGTATCATCTGCCTCTTTGGAGACAGGGTAGAAACTAAGTGAAATGCATTTGGAGAAGGGTAAGGGCAATGGAATTAAAGATATATAATTGTCAGTTATAGCTTCCTAAGCTGCAGACAGTGACAAAATACTCAAACCACTGGCTAGCATGCCTCCAATAATTTGGCACAACAGCTTGTACTCCATAGTGCATACTGCCTTACTCATCATAAAGTGAGAGGTAATTCATTTTTAATTTTCCACTAAATGTGACTGTTTAGCTACTAGAAAATCCTTTAAAATAACCAAAATGAAATCACATTTTTTTTTTAAATTAGTTCTTATTCTGCCTTACTTCTTTTGTACCAGACAGTCATTGCTTTTTATGTGAGGCAAGTGTAGGTAAGCAAATATATTTGGCCCTGTGACTCTCCTAATCGTAATCATATCAAATTCCAATGTCCCTAGGGAACCAGCAATGTAGTACTACTGAGCCACCCACTAGTCATCATTTGAATAAGTGTTTGTTCAGAGCATTGTTTACAATTTATCTTTTTTATTCATCTTTTTTTCGATATAGCTACTCTTGCTTGACGACCACCACCAAGCAAGCAGAGGATAGCAGCCTGTTTGTAAAAGCAGTGACTGGGGAACATCCAGGCCGAATATCAAAGACCTAGGAGAAGGAAGAGGCTAAAACAGCTGCCTCTAGCCCAGGAGCCAGCAAAGCAGCACGCCAACCCCAGCCAGTACATAGCTGGCGCCGCCGCCAGCAGTCAGGGTCCCTGATTACACCTGCTGCTGTATCCTCCCACTCCAACAGGGCATTGCTCAACCGCATCCTGCAGCAGATGGACTGCATGAAGAGCCAGCTCACCAGCATTCATCAGAGCGTGAACCAGCTCCAGACTCATATTGACAGTGCCCTCTTTTAAGCCCTTTATTTCTTTTTTTTTGCTTTGGCGACATAGACTTGTTTTGGTTGAGAGGGTGTGGAGGGATTAGGGATGAATTCTGGATTTTTCAATGGAGTTTTTGGTGACAGGGTTATTTGTTCGGGGAAAGGTATGGGAATGTTGTGGGTGGAGAGGGAGGGTTTTCTATTTGTCAGTAATTAAAGATGATCATTTTTTAACTTCATTTGTGCCTCAAATCTTTATTTTGGTGTTTTAGACTTTTAGTTTGCACTGCTGTCTTTTAGTCTAGCCTGTTTTATTAATCTGATAAAAAAGTATATATAATTTACTTATACCCTTGCTCTGGTGCCCTCTGCAACCATATATTGACTACTAGGGGATGATTGCCCTTGGCTATTTTGCCTACAAAAATGTAGTAAACAGAGAAAACATCTTCTTCAGTAAGAGTTCATTACTAGCTAAACAAGTTCACTTCAATCCATAGCTCTTGTCTTCCCTGTATTATTGAAGCGAGGAAGTTCTCTTACTGCTTGGTTTTTCATAAGGTGACATCTTAAGGGGTGGTAGAGGTAGTAGTAGTAGAAGGCTAGCGCACTAACAGGGAGGATAATCCCACCAATGCAACTCCAACCGCAGGATTAATTAAAGGGTTATCCATCACTGTTGACTAGATTGAAAGAAAACAGCGAGGTAGTGGGTTATATATCATAACTTTAAGAAGACTGAGACTAGACTACCACAATGACAGCATTAGACATACAACAAAGAAGACTGCATGATAATAAAATCTAGAAATATTAATTTCTTCTGAGTAATGGTGAGGAGCCATAAAACTAAACTTTGGAAATGAAATCATGGAGTCTGGAGAAGTGGGTTTGACTCAAGAGTGGTTGTACCAGGATAAACGTTAACAGAACACACACACTAGGTATGAATGATGATGTTGATGGGGCTGGTGTGGAATACTGCTCAGGTAATAGAAGGTTAGAAGGTCAAGCAGTGAGGTGGTGTTGCTTTCACCACATCTGTGCCAGCAAGTGTGTGATTCATTCATGATGTATAATTAGGTGACACCTCAATAAATCACACAGCCAGGGGGAAGAGGATTAGGGGATTGATGAATGGATGGTAAAGGAAATTTGAGGAAAAGTGTGACAAACACAAACACTGCACAAAAGAAACCACAACACTATTTGTTGGTGCGCTGAAAAGTACACCATCATCAATCTGTTGTGGAAGGAAACAAAGTATGACACAGTTCAGTTAAATGCATTGCAAACAGTCATTTTGTCTCAGAGAGATACCAGAGAGTATATACTAGGATTTATGACTTCTAGCTTTGAAATATGGAAGTCAGAATTTAACCTACCCAATTCTGCAAATGATGGGGTGGCACTGCACCACTTTCCTTGCACACCTTAGTGCCCCCCTAATGCCACCATGTTTGTGCCGTATTTAAAATACGGTGCATCATGGTGAAGAGTAGGGGGTAATAGCGTCAGAATTGTTTACGCTTTTGATGTACTGTTAATGGTTAGCTCCAACATTTTGTACAGTACACAGGGGCCCATTGAGCAGGAGTTAAAAATGCTGAAAAAATTTGTGCATAGAAATCTTAAAAAGAAAATCTTTGCACCACTTGTTCACGCCCCCTAATTGGGAAACACCCATCCTTGCATATATTATGCCTGCGCGGTCATAATGTGGCACATGTGTTTACAAAGTAGCACAATGCATGCATTGCGCCACTTTGTAAATATGGCACAGCATTGTTGCCATAAAATTGCCACATTAGCATAAAAAATTGCACTAATGTATTGATATATGGTGCAAGGGGATTTTAAATCTGCCCCTATGATTGTTAAAAGGAAAGTGATGTATTGCCAAATTGGGCAATGCATCTCCATTCTTCTTGAAATGTCAGTCACTCTTGGGTGCCTGTCTGAACCTGTTAGGTAGGTAAGCTTGAGTCTTGTGCTTTCCCCAAGTTGTGTTTGTGTGGGAGAGGATTAGGAGAAGGCCTGCACACTGAAAAAAACAGTAGCTGTATTATAGAGTAAAGTAGAAGGACAAAAGGAAGCATTGTAAGCTTCATGAGGAGTCAGAAGTGTGCCAAGAAGACTAAGAAGCGGAGCAAGAACATAGGAGGTGTTTCACATTTGAGCAGCAGAGCAGAAAACACATACTTAGCAGCGTTTCAAAATCAATGCACCTCTTTCCAGTTCATGGAGATAAGTACATACTAGGCTCCAGATTCTTCTCCATCTTCACGGGTTCTCTTTGAAGTCTATAACTTTCTCTTTCTAGCTGTTGAGGTAGTCCCGACCTGAGTCCTTCCATCCACCTATGAAGTACACCTCTGTTGAAAAACAAATAGAGAAACAGAACTTTATTTTATGTAGATTTCTGTCTGGTAACTAAAGTGGCTGGTCTGTTCTAAGGAACCAGAAAAATAGAAGTGGACCCTGCAGGTAAATTTCACTACATTTGAAAGGCCAACCACTTTCAGGAAAAATGATCACCCATCAGCCCCCAAACAATGTAAATCATTGTAAAAAGGTTTACAAATTTGTTGAACTCCCTCCCTCACTGTCAGCCACCACATACCTTAGTCACCACTTACAAATTCACAGTTACTCAATATATCACCGCTCATTGGTGCAGTAGTTACTTAGGGGGTCATTCCAACCCTGGCGGTCGGTGTTAAAGCGGCGGCCAACCCGCCAACAGGCAGGCGGTCAAAAAAATGGAATTCTGACCCTGGCGGAAACCGCCAACACAGACCGCCACTTTAACACTCCGACCGCCACGGCGGGACAAACAAACAGTGCGGCGGTCACCGCCAACAGATAGGCGCGAGACAATGTACCGCCCACCCTATCACAACTCACCAATCCGCCACCTTTTCCGGGGCGGGAGCCCCGCCGATAAAAACACGGTGGAAACAGACTACGAATGGGAAAACGCTAACCTCTACACACTCCACGAGGAATCTGGACAGCATGGAACCAGAACTACTCATCCTACCAGCTATTGTCTACCTGCTCCTCTACCAGGAGCACGAACGCCGGCGCAGAAGACAACGGTGAGTACTGCACCTACGACACAGGGGAGGGGGGGGGAGAAAAGATTACGGGCACACACATACGCAACACACCCACCCTCACCCACAACTACCTACACATCAATGCAGAGCAACAACTCAGAGTGACACCCCCCAAATCCCCCGGAAGAATGCCAAGACAAAATAAAATTATCATGAAATTCAAATATATTGTAAGGCTAAGTAAAAAAAAAATTCCAACATCTATAACTATATACACATATGTAAATTGTCCTGTCCAAATTGGGTTTCAGTCATTGTACGTGGGCCAATGGGCCTCAACACATGGGCAAAGCCCACACAGGAGACCCGAATCCATTGGAGAGAACACTGCAGGGGCATCAGATAGAAAAACTACAGGCACCTCAGGGGGAAAGGAAGGGGAGGCACCTCAGCCACATGAGTCCACGACGCCAGATCCACGAGGGGCCTCCATGGCCACTGTCCCATCCTGGGGAGTGCAAAGCCACAGTCTCACAAGTCTCTACAGTGGGTGGCTTGCCCACTGTCCCATCCTGGGGAGTGCAAAGCCACAGTCTCACAAGTCTCTACAGTGGGTGGCTTGCCCACTGTGCCATCCTGGGGAGTGCAAAGCCACAGTCTCACAAGTCTCTACAGTGGGTGGCTTGCCCACTGTGCCATCCTGGGGAGTGCAAAGCCACAGTCTCTCAAGTGGATTACAGACTCCATTGGTACTGGAGGAGGCATGGTGCCCTGAGTGCATCGTGCAGCCCTGCCCGACACAGATCCGGGCCTGCCCCTTCTGCCAATGGGCCAGCGGTGCTTGACTTGAAGGGCCCAGCGGAGCGGTGCTTGAGATGAAGGGCCCAGCGGAGCGGTGCAGAGATGAAGGGCCCAGCGGAGCGGTGCTTGACTTGAAGGGCCCAGCGGAGCGGTGCTTGAGATGAAGGGCCCAGCGGAGCGGTGCTTGAGATGAAGGGCCCAGTGGAGCGGTGCAGAGATGGAGGGCCCAGCGGAGCGGTGCTTGAGATGAAGGGCCCAGCGGAGTGGTGCAGAGATGAAGAGCCCAGCGGAGCGGTGCTTGAGACGGCGGTGCCCAGCGGAGCGGTGCTTGAGATGAAGGGCCCAGCGGAGTGGTGCAGAGATGAAGAGCCCAGCGGAGCGGTGCTTGAGACGGCGGTGCCCAGCGGAGCGGTGCTTGAGATGAAGGGCCCAGCGGAGCGGTGCAGAGATGAAGGGCCCAGCGGAGCGGTGCTTGAGATGAAGGGCCCAGCGGAGCGGTGCTTGAGATGAAGGGCCCAGCGGAGCGGTGCTTGAGATGAAGGGCCCAGCGGAGCGGTGCAGAGATGAAGGGCCCAGCGGAGCGGTGCTTGAGATGAAGGGCCCAGCGGAGCGGTGCAGAGATGAAGGGCCCAGCGGAGCGGTGCTTGAGATGAAGGGCCCAGCGGAGCGGTGCTTGAGATGAAGGGCCCAGCGGAGCGGTGCTTGAGATGAAGGGCCCAGCGGAGCGGTGCTTGAGATGAAGGGCCCTGTTCAGCGGTTCTTGAGACGGCGGTGCCCTGTTCAGCGGTGCTTGTCTTGAAGGGCCCTGTTCAGCGGTGCTTGTCTTGAAGGGCCCTGTTCAGCGGTGCTTGTCTTGAAGGGCCCTGTTCAGCGGTTCTTCAGACGGCGGTGCCCTGTTCAGCGGTGCTTGTCTTGAAGGGCCCTGTTCAGTGGTGCTTGTCTTGAAGGGCCCTGTTCAGCGGTGCTTGAGACGGCGGTGCCCTATTCAGCGGTGCTTGTCTTGAAGGGCCCTGTTCAGCGGTGCTTGTCTTGAAGGGCCCTGTTCAGCGGTTCTTGAGACGGCGATGCCCTGTTCAGCGGTGCTTGTCTTGAAGGGCCCTGTTCAGCGGTGCTTGTCTTGAAGGGCCCTGTTCAGCAGTTCTTGAGACGGCGGTGCCCTGTTCAGCGGTGCTTGTCTTGAAGGGCCCTGTTCAGCGGTGCTTGTCTTGAAGGGCCCTGTTCAGCGGTGCTTGTCTTGAAGGGCCCTGTTCAGCGGTTCTTGACATGTCTCTCCAGGGCACCATATCCGGCCAATATATGGAGTTCACTCGCCATCCGACTTCTCGCTTGCGGGGCCCTCCTGTGCTGGAGTCCCGGGCCCGTGGGTATCCTCCTTCACACCTGGAATGGGGCTGGTGGGGCCCTACTGGGCAGCTCGCCTGCTGCCGGACTTGTCGGCCGTGCTGCCCTTGCCATCCTTCTGTGATTCTCTGTGGCCCTTGCCTCCCTTTGTAGATCTGCCAGGTGGCACCCCACTTCCTGACGATGCCAGGGTAGTGCCTTTGGAGGCTGCCGTCTCTGGCCTCTCGCGCCGGGCCTTGCCTTTCTTGTTTTTTTTCCAAGGGGGTAGGCTGGCTGTCCCTTTACTGCTGGCCGATGTAGCTGCCCTTGAAGGTGGTGGACTCCAATATCCTTGTACTATGGTCCTTGTAGGTCCAGGGGTTGTGGTGTCTGAGGTGCTGATTGGACTCTTACGAGATGGAGGGGGTGGGTCAGGTGATGGAAAGAGGTTAATTTTGGACAGGAAAAACTTTTTAGGAGCATTGGGAAGGGTAGGTGCAGTGGGTATGGGAGTGGAGGAAGAGGATGTGGTTGTAGGAGAGTCAAGTGTGGTGTCTTTGGGTGCAGGTGCTTGTGACGGAGGCTGTCGTGAGGTGGGTGGCTGTTGGGTGGGTGGCTGCCTGCGTTTGTGTGGTTTTGAAGAGGGGGTGACAGACACACTGGGAGAGGACACAGGGGGCGTGTAAATGGCAGTGGGGGTGGTGACTGCACGTGTGCGGAGTGTTCTGGTGGGTGTGCTGGTGATGGACGTAGTGGCTGATGATGTTGTGCAGGCAAGTGTGAGTGGAGACGTCACAGGGAGGGAGGAGGGAGACGAGGAGGAGGGGGACACAGAGGAGGCAGTGGCTGTTGGTATGTCTGCATGTGGCTGTTGCTTGTGTGAATGCTTGTGTGATGTGTGGTGCTTATGTCTGGATGAGCTGCCCTTGGGTGTTGATGTGTGTGCAGGCTGGTCTGTAGGTGTGTCTGGGATAGGCAGAGGAACAGGGGAGTGGGACTGGGTGGAGGAAGTTGGAGGAGGGAGGCAGGAGACAGGGACAATGGCTGCCGTCAGTGCTGAGGCCAGAGCGTTGAACGATCGCTGATGGGCAGCCTGACCCGAATGAATGCCCTCCAGGTATGCATTACTCCGGTGCACCTCCCTTTCTACCCCCGGATGGCATTCAAAAGGGTAGACTGCCCAACAATGAGCGTCCTGAGGAGGTCAATGACCTCCTCACTAAGGGCAGCAGGGGTAACTTGGGCAGGGCCTGAGGTGTCTGGGGCGAAGGAGATGCCCGCCTTCGTGTGCGAGCGGGCATGGGGCGAACGCTGAGGGGCTGCTTGGAGGGCGGAGCTGGTGCGCTGGGTGGCGGCTGTACCTGTTGTTGCGGTGGGCACGGGTGTTGCCGCCACCACAAGGGAGCTCCCTTCTGAGGACGTGTCTGTGTCGCTGATGTCTCCACGTGTCCCCGTTGTGGAGCTCCCCTCGCCCTCCGTCTCACTGGTGAACTCCGAGTCTGTTGCATGGCCCTCAAGGGCCATGTGAGATGCAGCTCCCTCGTGCTCCGATGCCACTTCTCCTCCACCTGATGATGCTAATGCACACATGAACAGGAAGAGCAGCAAAAAAGGGGGGGGAAATAAAGACATGTTGAGTGCATGCATTGGCAACACAGTTGGCGGAGAGGACAGACACAGAAGCCCCCTGCACTACGCTGCGCACTTGGGATACACTACTCAATCATTGGGACTTGGCCTACAAGCCTATGGACGACAACTGCACACATAGGTGACACAGGGCCATGGATAGCTGTACTTGGCACCCTACAGTGGTGGGGGGCGGGGGCACAGGGCCATGCCTTACGGAGGGGCCTAGCCTACAGAAATCGCCCTGGCCTAGGGATACCCACAGCTCTCCTCCCACACCCTGACACCTCCACTGCGCGCTAAGATAGCAGAATGTGCTGGTACTCACCCCCTTGTGTCTGCTGTGATGTCCTCACGCGCCCATCCAAATCTGGGTAGGCCACCGCCAGGATCCGAGACATCAGGGGGGTCAATTGACGAGTGGCACCCCTCCTATGTTGGGAGGCCATCCCCAGCAGAGCCTCCGCGGTCTTCCTGCTTCCGCGGCAGATGTCCTCCCACCTCTTGCGGCAGTGGGTGCCCCGTCTGTTGTGGACCCCCAGGGTCCAGACGTCCTTGGCGATGGCACGCCAAATGTCGATTTTCTGATGGGCGCTGACCTATGTCACATGTACAGGGGGAGAAATAACATTATTATAATTTTCTGCATGCTCGATGTGAGTGGCCCCCCATCCCCACCCTTGCCATGTGGCACATGCTCTCATCCGTCGTTTGATGTATGCCTCAATCGCTCCCCTCCCCGACTCAACACAGGCATTGCCCCCAAAGCATGCTCCCAGTGTACTTACCTGTTGGTCTGGAGGACCGTAGAGTAGTGCATACTGGGGGAGGACCCCATCCACGAGTTTTTCCAATTCTTCAGAAGTGAAGGCAGGGGCCCTTTCCCCAGTCGCGGCAGCCATTGTATCTTCCACACCGAGGTCACAGCAGCACT
The DNA here is from genome assembly GCF_031143425.1 of Pleurodeles waltl. Classification (NCBI taxonomy): domain Eukaryota; kingdom Metazoa; phylum Chordata; class Amphibia; order Caudata; family Salamandridae; genus Pleurodeles; species Pleurodeles waltl. The sequence goes on along the minus strand of NC_090437.1, from coordinate 235,071,827 downwards.
TGCAGTATAGGTCCTCTCCTGTGGATGATCAGGTCTCGAGTGATTAAGCAGATAGAAAATGGCGGTCACGTCCGCGGCGGTGCGTACCGCGGTGGTGCGTCCCTCGACCGCCGGCGCACTTTGTCATTGGCTCCTGAAACGCATAGGGTTCAATGTTAACCTATGCGGCTTTGCACCGCGGTCTTCGACCGCCTACCGCCACGGTGTGCCACGCCAGCGCATTGACCTCACATCCCATTGTCGCACTTCACAGGTCAGGCAGCCGCCATTTCAAGCCCCCACATGGCTTAATTTCTACTGCGTCACACATGCCTAGGCCTTGCATCGACACTCATACAAGCCATTCAATGCATAGAGAATCGTGTACTGTGCAAGCTGTGGGAACGTACCTGTGGGTTGATTGACTCTGTGCTCGCTGTGTCCTTCCTAGGCACCGTCCGCTGGGACTTGTGAGGAGATGGAGGAATGTTCCCGTGTACAGACCGCTGGTGGACCTGTCGACAATGGAGGAACGACATGTCATTCTGACATACAGGCTTGACCGAGCCACTATACAGGAGCTTTGTGCCCAGCTGGAGCCAGACCTGATGTCACCCATCTGCCAACCCACAGGGATCCCCCCTCTAGTGCAGGTGCTGTCAGTACTCCATTTTTTGGCAAGTGGGTCATTTCAAACAACAGTGGCCATTTCATCAGGGATGTCTCAGCCTATGTTTTCAAAGGTGTTGTCCAGAGTGTTGTCTGCCCTGCTCAAACACATGCGGAGATACATCGTTTTCCCTTAGGTGGGGGATTTGCCTACAGTGAAGGGTGATTTCTATGCCCTTGGACATCTTCCCAACATCATTGGTGCCATTGATGGGACACATGTGGCTTTGGTACCCCCCAATGAAAGTGAACAGGTGTACAGGAACAGAAAAAGTTATCATTCCATGAATGTCCAGGTGGTCTGTTTGGCTGACCAGTACATCTCCCATGTAAATGCCAAGTTCCCTGGGTCAGTGCATGACGCGTACATCATGCGAAATAGCAGCATCCCTTATGTGATGGAACAACTACAGAGACACCGTGTATGGCTAATTGGTGACTCAGGTTACCCCAACCTGTCGTGGTTACTGACCCCAGTGAGGAATCCCAGGACAAGGGCAGAGGAACGGTACAATGAAGCACATGGGTGTACTAGGAGGGTGATCGAGCGGACCTTCGGCCTCCTGAAGGCCAGGTTTAGGTGCCTGCATACGACAGGTGGATCCCTAATGTACTCACCAAAGAAGGTGTGCCAGATCATCGTGGCCTGCTGTATGCTTCACAACCTGGCTTTGCGACGCCAGGTGCCTTTTCTGCAGGAGGATGGTCCAGATGGTGGTGTTTGTGGCAGCTGTGGAGGCTGCGGAGAGTGAAGAGGAGGAAGACGAAGAGGACGACACAGACAACAGGGACAGAGTAATACAGCAGTATTTTCAATAACACACAGGTAAGAATCAACACCGGCATTTTACATTTACTTACAGTCTCCTGCCTCTCTACTGTCTGTCCTTTTCACCCAGTGTGTGCTAACAGAGTTGTGACTTTCCCTTCCAATTTCAGAGATGTGGGCCCCAATGCGTGACCTCTGCTTTGTTTGCCCATGGACTACAGCTGTGTGACAGTGGTATGTTGTCATCACAATGTAACTGGTCATTTTGGCACGTTTATATCTAATACATATTTTCAAAAATACAGGCAGACTCCAGATTATTTGTGTGCAATAAGTGTGTTTATTAAAGTGCTCAATTTTGGGACATGGTTGAAAATCGGTGATGGGTGATGGTGGAGGAATGTCCATGGCAGAGTCCAGATTCTCAGTCTCACAGGTGCATTGTCCATATGCCTGTGGAAGGTGGAGCAGGGGCAGTTTAAGGTTGGACAGGGTGACAATTTGGGACAGTGGGATGACATCAGGGGGTATCCTTTCCTGGCGGGGGTCTTGGCATCCTACTCTGTCTTCTTCCTAGATCTCAGGCCCCGCTTGCGGGGTGGTTCTTCTTCTGCAGGAGGTGGGGTTCTGGTGGCCGGTTGTTCCTGTGTCAGGGCCTCCTGTCCACTAGCGCCGGCGTAGGTGGTAGCCTGTTCCTGGTCCATGCTAGTGACAGGGGCCCTTTGTGGTGCCACATGGTCCTGCAATGTGGTGACAATCTGGTTGAGAGCCACAACGATGGTGCCCATTGCGGAACTAATGTTTCTCAGTTCTTCCCTGAACCCCATAAACTGTTCCTCCTGCAGTACCTGGATCTCCTGGAACCTGGCCAGGACCGTCGCCATCGTCTCCTGGGAGTGGTGGTATGCTCCCATGATGGAGGTGAGGGCCTCGTGGAGAGTGGGTTCCCTGGGCCTGTCCCCCCCCTGTCGCACAGCAGCCCTCCCAGTTCCCCTGTTTCCCTGGGCCTCTGTCCCCTGGACCGTGTGCCCACTACCACTGCCCCCAGGTCCCTGTTGTTGTTGGGGTGGTGGGTTAACCTGGGTGCCCTGTAGTGGTGGACACACCGCTGATTGACGTGTCCTGGAGACAGAGGCATGGGCCCGCTGGGTGGGTGCTGTGCTGGTGTTCCCAGAGGGGGGTAGGTCTGCTGTAGCCTGTGGCTGTCTGTGGGGAACCGACTGTCCCGAGGTCCCTGATGGGCCGGGCTGGTCATCTGGGTCTTGGGAGACAGAGCTGCTGTCATCACTGGGGGCCTCTTCTGGGGGTGGGATGGACATTTCTGGACCCTCCTGGGCGGTGTGGTGGCGTTCGGGTCCTGCAGGGGTATAAGAGTATGGTTATTGCTTCTGTATGTGCCATAGCGTGCAATGGGTGGGTGCCCGTGTACCCCAGTGCTGGCATTCCTTTGTGGGGGCTGTTGTGACGGCGGTTTGTGGGGGAGATGGGTATGTGCAGTAGACATGCTTAGGTGATGGCTGTCGATGGTTTGTGGTGGCATGCAGGGTTTGGTGTTGGGATGGGTGGGTTGTGATGGTGAGACATTAGCAATGAGGAAGTGTGATGGTGGTGGGGGGAGGGTGGGGGTATGAGTTGTTATGCTGGTGGGGTGGGGGGGATGAAGTAGTGAAGATGAGACTTACCAGAGTCCATTCCTCCGCCTACTCCTGCGAGGCCCTCAGGATGCAGGATGTTCAAGACCTGCTCCTCCCATGTTGTAAATTCTGGGGGAGGAGGTGGGGGTCCACCGCCAGTCCGCTGCACCGCGATGTTGTGCCTGGGTACCATGGAACGCACCTTCCCCCGTAGGTCGTTCCACCGCTTCCTGATGTGGTCCCGATTTTGTGGATGCTGTCCCACAGCGTTGACCCTGTCCACTATTCTTTGCCATAGCTCCATCTTCCTGGCAATGGTGGTGTGCTGCACCTGTGTCCCGAAGAGCTGGGGCTCTACCCAAACTATTTCCTCCACCATGACCCTGAGTTCTGCGTCTGAGAACCTGGGGTGTCTTTGGGGTGCCATGGGGTGGTGTGGATGAGGTGTGGGGTGGTGTTTGCGGTGATGAGTGTGGTGAGTGTAGTGGTGTGTGGTGTTTTGTGCGTGGTTGTTGTGTGGGTGATGGTGTAGTGTGCCTCTGTGTGATGGTGTTCTCTATTCTGTGCTGTCTCTCTCTGGGCTTCGTCTCTGATTTGTGGTCGTAGGGGTTTGTGGGTGATGTGGGTGTGTGTTTTATAGTTAATTGGGTGTGTGGGAGTGTTGTGTGTATGTGTCTCAGGTGTGTGTATTTCAAATTGTCCAATGTGGCTGTGTTTTGGAGCTGTATGTGTATTTTGAGCGCGGCGGTGTGTACCGCCAATGGAATACCGTGGTTGAAAGACCGCCGCGTGGATTCGTGGGTTGTAATGGCATGGGCGTATTTCTGTTGGCGTGACGGTGGAGGTTTGGTCTTCGCCAGTTTAACGCTGGCCGTTGGTGTGGCGGACTTTTGTGGATGTCGGGTTTTTGGCGGTTTGCCTCTTGAGGGTCAGAATGACCGTGGCGGTTTACCGCGACCGCGGCGGTGTTGTGGCAGCCTTCTGACCGGCGGTAAGCGCCTTTTACTGCCGAGGTCAGAATGCCAGCCTGCTGAGCTCTTGCCACTGGCACATTGTCCCATGCCTTACGCCAATGGGTTTTGATCTGCATACACCTCTTTCAGGTCATCTAGATACTCCTGAAACATTCTCTGAATGGTCACTGGTAATGCCACTTGCTCAACCACTTTTTTCTTTGTCTCTGCACTGGACGTAGGACATAGGACCTGTCACTTGAAAGCAAGCCAATGCAGAGGTTGGGTCCAATTCTTCTGGTGCTCTTGTCATCGGTTTCCTTGTTGGTGGCTTTGGTGGATGTGAGACAAGACTGTCTTCTCTGGAAGATGAAGGCTGCACACAAGAACTGTGGATTGGGACGCTAAGTTCCATTATTCAACTTCCATTTCTCCTCCTTGCTCAACAATCCACCTCTTGTATTTTGAACCATCCCCTTCAGAAAAAGGAATAAAAGTGGAAAAAAATATTTTTTGTAGCATGGGTCAAGTAGGTTGGCACAGATGTACTCATTGGAGAAGATAATAGCCCTCATTACAACCCTGGCGGTAAATGCTGCTTACCGCTGTGCAGAAGACCGCCAACATACCGCTGCGCCCTCGGTATTCCGCTACAGCTATTACGACCCACAGCTCGGAATCCGCCATAATACAGACACCCACACAAGTCTGCTACGCCAAAGGTCAGTAATAAACTGGCGATAACAAAACCTCCACCGTCACGCCAACAGGAATACGCCCACACTATCATGACCCACGTATCCATGCGGCGGTCTTTCAACCGCGGTATTGCATTGGCGATACACACTGCTGCGCTCAAACTACACACACATTTACAAAACACAACCACATTGGACAATTCGAAATAAACACACCTGATACACATACACACACCACACCCACACACCCAATCCAATTTAAAACACACACCTACATCACCCACAAACCCTTCCTAATATTATCACTTATAGCAGTACATAGTAATTAGGTATTGGTCAATGAAGTGGGGTCCTTTCTTTCAATTCACTTGATTTAGATTCAATTGATTTTAAAATGATTGACTGGCCTATGTTGATTATTGTTATTTCTATGGCCTTGTTGTTTAGGAGACATGTATATTGTGAAGTGACTAAGTTACAGCCCTGAAGAATTCATGTGAAGAAACACGTGTTGGCTGTAATGTCGTTATGAGAAGGATGGACAATTAATTATTGATCAATTAAAGAGGAGGATGGAAGATTAATCAATAATCAATAATAACGGACTAGGAACCTAATACGGAACTATTTGTTGATTAAGTATATATAAGGAATGGACCTACACTGTGTTTTCTAAGGAATGTGGAAAGACACAGAATTCACGAAAAGAGATTTGACATGATTAAGCTGTAATAACATTTTGGAATAATGTATTTGATGCAATTTTAAAGATTTTAGGTATGAGGAAATACATAATAAGGTATTTTGACAGAAACATATATTTTATGTTAGGATCACAAGGTCTGAAATATCATTGTTATTGCCTTTCTTTGGTTTCACTAACGAGGAACTACTGTACAGAACTTGATATTGAAGAAACTATTGTAAGTACTGCTGATAACTGATATTAGATCAACGAGTGCCTCAGTATTGTTGTAGAATTTAATTGATTGACTAGTCCAATCAATGTAGGGGTTTTAAGGGTGTATTCACCATTGTAGTGCACCGTTGTGAATTTAGTTGTCTAACCAATAGAATTTTAAATACTTGGTGTGCCATTTCTCCTTTAAGAATACACCCCTCGGGGTGATATTTATCAGAATTCTGATACCACGCCAGAGAGAGACACCACCATAAACAACAACAGCATCCACAGACACACAACACCATCACTTACACAACATCCACTCATCTCAAACAACACACAACAACACATCCCCTCAAACATCACAACACACACCACCTCACACATCACCCACTCCACATCATGGCACCTCAACAACACCCCAGTTTCTCTGTGGAGGAGCTCAGAGTCATGGTGGAGGAAATCGTCTGGGTAGAGCCACCGCTATTCGATCACAGGTGCAGCACACCTCCATTGCAAGGAAGATGGAGCTATGGCGCAGAATCGTCGACAGGGTAAACACAGTGGGACAGCCTCCAAGTACACAGGATGACATCAGGAAGAGGTGGACCGACCTACGGGGGAAGGTGCATTCCGTGGTCTCCAGACACCAGATTGCTGTACAGGGGACTGGCGGTGGACCCCCACCTCCTCCCCCACAACTAACAACATGGGAGGAGCAGGTCTTGGCAATACTGCATCCTGAGGGCCTCGCAGGAGTAGCAGGAGGAATTGACTCTGGTAAGTCAAAGCTTTACTATTATATCCCCCACCCTACCTGCATGCCATCACATACTCCCACCCTCACCCTCATCCCTATCACTCCAACACCTCACATATGCCCCACTATCACTACCAACCCATCCCAACACCAAGCCCTGCATGCAACACCAAAGCATGGACACCCATCACCAAAGCATGTCCACTACAGATACCCACACAGTCCCCAACCCAAATATCACACAAGAACCAAGATAAGAATGCAAGCACTGGAGTACAGGGTCACTCACCCATTGCAAACAATGGCACACACAGATGCAATAATCATGCCTTTACACCCCTGCAGACCCCAAACCAACGTCACCAGACAGGAGGTGCCAGAAATGTCCAGTCCCCCCACAGAAGAGACCCACAGTGATGACAGCAGCTCTGCACAACTGGATCAAGATGACCAGCCTGGCCCATCAGGGACCTCGGGACAGTTGGTTTCCCTGACACTGGCACAAGCCACCACAGAGCCTCCTCCCTCAGGAAACACTAGCACAGCACCCACCCAGCGGGCCCATCCCTCTGTCCCCAGGACACGTCAATCCTCAGTGTGTCCACCACTACAGGGACCTGGGGATAGTGGCAGTGGGCACACGGTTCAGGGGACAGAGGCTCAGGAAAACAGTGAAACTGGCAGGACTGCTGTGCGACAGGGGGAGGACAGGCCCAGGGAACCCACTCTCCACGAGGCCCTATCCAACATCATTGGAGCTTACCATCATTCCCAGGAGACGATGGCAACGGTACTGGCCAAGTTTCAGGAGACCCAGTTGCTGGAGGAGGAGCACTATCTGGGGATCAGGAAGGACCTGAAGTTCATTAACAAAACCCTGGTCACAATTGTAGCGGTGCTGCAAGACCTTGTCAACACCAGGAGGGACACTGTGGCACAACAAGGGGCCCTGACACTAGCCTGGACGATGAACAGCCCTCCACCTCTGCCGGCGCTAGTGGACAGGAGGCACTGCCACAGGAACACAACACCAGCACCACACCCCCTGCAGATGGAGAACCACCCCACAAACGGTCCCTGCAATCCAGGAGCAAGACAGAGAACATTGCCAAGACCCCGCCATGAAGTGAGACTCCCCTTAATGTCACCCTTCTGTCCCACTTTGTCGCCCTGTCCATCCTTCAACTGCCATTACTCCACTTCCTATGCCCCTTTGGACAATGCACCTGTGAAACAAATAGACTGGACTCTGCCATGGACATTCCTCCACCATCACCCCTGCCCATTTTACAACCCCCTCCACTTATTTGCACAGAAATAAACACACTTCAATCACAAAACAATCTGGAGTCAGTCTGTGTTTTGACAACCGTGTTATTGCAATAACCATGGAATATAGCAATGTCAATTTAATTGTTCATATACCGATGTAACACAGCTGTAGGGCTGGAGGAAATATAGCATTGGGCACAAAATGGGACCCACATTTGTGAAATGGAAAGGCAAAGTGACAAGTCAGGGTCCATACACTGTGAAAATGACATACTTATGCTAGCCTCAACAATAGTATGAGATGTGGGAGGCAGTGACATCTTCTTACCTGTGTCTCATTGGAAGTATTGCATGATTATGTTGTTTCTGTTGTCGATATCCTCTTCTTCTGCCTCCTCTTCTTCACTGTCCACAGGCTCCACAGCTGCCACAAGACCACCAGCTGGCCCATCCTCCTGCAGAAAAGGCACCTGGCGGCACAAAGCCAGGTTGTGCAGCATACAGCAGGCCACGATGATCTGGCACACCTTCTTTGGTGAGTAGCAGAGAGAACCACCTGTCATATGGAGGCACCAGAACCTGGTCTTCAGGAGGCCGGAGGTGCGTTCAATCACTCTCCTAGTTCACCCATGTGCCTCATTGTAGCGTTCTTCTGCCCTTGTCCTAGGATTTCTCACTGGGGTCAGTAGCCATGACAGGTTGGGGTAACCAGAGTCACCTGCAAATATCGAGGAACAACTGTTAGACACACACTAACCCGTAGGGACAACCCCATACCCAGACAACTATTCACACTGTATAGGGTCCGTGTCCTCACCTATTAGCCACACACGGTGCCTCTGTAGTTGCCCCATCACATATGAGATGCTGCTATTCCTCAGAATGTAAGCATCATGCACTGAGCCAGGAAATTTGGCATTCACATGGGAGATGTACTGGTCTGCCAAACACACCATCTGCACATTCATCGAATGGTAGCTCTTCCGGTTTCTGTACACCTGTTCACTCCTGCATGGGGGTACTAATGCCACATGTGTCCCATCAATGACACCTATGATGTTGGGGATAGGTCCCAGGCCATAGAAGTCACCTTTCACTGTGGGCAAATCCTCCACCTGAGGTAACACGATGTAGCTGCGCATGTGGGGCAGCAGGACAGACAACACTCTGGACAACATGTTAGAGAACATTGGCTAGGACATTCCTGATGCAATGGCCACGGTAGTTTTAAAGGAACCACTTGCCAGGAAATGGAGTACTGAAAGGACCTGCACTAGAGGGGGGATTCCTGTGGGATAGCGGATAGCTGATATCAGGTCTTGCTCCAACTTGGCACACAGTTCATGGATTGTTGCACGATCAAGTCTGTAGGTGACTATTACATGTCTCTCTTCCATTGTCGACAGGTCCACCAGCAGTCTGTACACCGGAGGATGCCACCATCTCATCACCTGCCCCAGCAGACGTGCCCTATGGAGGAGAACAGCGAGCAGAGAGTCAGCCAACACTCAGGTATCACAACGTGTCATTTGCGCACATTTGTTAATCTGCAATGTGCCTGTTACTATGTGTATTCAAGGCTTACATTGGTGTGACGCAGTTAATATTAATGCCATGTGGCCCCCTGAAATGTGGCTGCCGGACCTGTAAGGTGGGACAAGGGGATATGAGGTAACTGCACTGGCGTTGTACACTGTTGCGGTAGGCGGTCGAAGACCGCAGCGCAATCCTGCATTGGTCAACATTGGACCCTATGGGTCCGAGGAGCCAATGACGATGTACGCCGGTGGCAACGGTATGCACTGCCGCGGATGTGACCGTCATTTTTTGTCTGTTCCCTCACTTGATACCTAACCTTCAACAGGAGAGGACCTACACTGCAAGCTGCTGTGAAATCAGTCTGGAAGCGACGATGGCTCATGTGTCTGAGGAAAGGGCCCCTGCCTTCACTTCCGAGGAATTGGAGAAACTAGTGGATGGGGTCCTCCCCCAATACACACAACTGTACGGTCCTCCAGACAAACAGGTGAGTACACTGTGAGCATTCTGCATGGGCAATGCCTGTTTGGAGTGGTGTGGATGGAAGATAAATGGGAAAAGGGGGGGGGACTGGGGCCTGCATGTGTGGATGGTGAGTGTATGTGCGTCAGGGCGAGGGTGGGAATGTGGGCCAATGAGTATGACAGTCCGGTCGGGTAAAGATTTTCCTTTTCCCCTGTATTATTCCTCTTGGTTAGCACCCACCAGAAGAAGGCTATTTGGCGTGCCATCACCAAGGACGTCTGGACCCTGGGGGTCCATCACAGACGGAGCACCCACTGCCGGAAAAGATGGGAGGACCTTCGCCGCTGGAGCAAGAAGACGGCGGAGGCCCAGCTGGGGATGGCCTCCCAACTTGGGAGGGTTGCCCGTCGCACCATGAACCCCCTGATCTTCCGGATCCTGCCAGTGGCGTATCTGGAGTTGGATGGGTGCATGAGGGTATCACAGCAACCACAAGGGGGTGAGTACACTCTCATTCAGCTGACTCTGCATGTATTACGAGGTGTCTGGGTGGGGGAGGTGGGCAGTGGGTTCCCCTAGGCCAGGGCGATCTTGGTAGGCAAGGTCCATTGTGAGGCAGGCTCAGTGGCACCCCAACCCCACTAGTGGTTAGTGCCATCTACACCTAGTCAGGCTCCTGTGACTTCCATGTGTGCAGCAATCGGTCTTAGGCCTTGTAACCCATGGGCATGTGATTAATCTAGGAATTATAAGTGCATGGCATAGTGCAGAGGGCTGCTGTGTCTGTAGTGTCCACTAACGGTAGTGGTGTTGCATGCAACTGTCTTTCTTCTGTCCCCCCCCCCCTTTTTGTGGTCTCCCTGTTCTTGTGTGCAATAACATCATTAGGCGGAGGAGTATTGGCACCGGAGCAGGAGGGAGCTGCATCCCACTTGGCCCTGGAGGGTGAAACAACGGAGTTTGAAGCCACAAGTGGGACAGAGGGCGAGGGGAGCTCCATGGCGGGGACAGGAGCAGACAGCAGTGACAGCGACTCTTCCTATGATGGGAGCTCCCTTGCGGTGGCTGGCACCTCTGGGCCCCCCACATCAACAGGTGCAGCCCCCACCCCCCCCCCACTAGCACAGCCCTCCCAGCAGCCCCTCAGCGTGTGTCCCGCCCGATCACTCAGGAGGGAGGGCATCTCCTTCGCCCCAGGCACCTCAGGCCCTGCCCCAGTCAGCCCTGCTGCCCTCAGTGAGGAGGCTATTGACCTCCTGAGATCCCTCACTGTTGGACAGTCTACAATTTTGAATGCCATCCAGGTTGTTGAGAGGCAGTTGCAACAAACAAATGCATACCTGGGGGGCATTCATTCTGGCCAGGCAGCCCAACAGAGAGCATTTCAGGCTCTGGCCTCAGCACTGATGGCAGCCATTGTCCCTGTGTCCAGCCTCCCCCCTCCAACTTCCTCCACCCAGACCCAATCCCCTGTACCTCAGCCTATCCCAAGCACACCATCAGACCAGCATGCACACACGTCAACACACAAGGGTGGCTCAGGCAAACATAAGCACCACACATCCCACAGGCACTCACACAAGCATCATACCCATGCACACATACCAACATCCACAGCCTCCACTCTGTCCCCCTCCTCCACGTCTCCCTCCTCCCTCCCAGTCTCGTCTCCACTCACACCTGCATGCACTACATCCTCAGCCACTACCTCCATCACCAGCGCGCCCATCACCACACACCGCCCACGTGCACTCACCACCACCACCACCATTCACACATCCCCTGTGTCCTCTCCCAGTGTGTCTGTGAGCCCTCCTCCCAAAGTACACAAACGCAGGCACACACCCACCCAACAGCCATGCACCTCACATCAGCCTCCAGCCCATGCACCTTCACCCAAATTCAGCAGACGTACACCTCCTACAACCACTACCTCTACCTCCACTCCCAAACCCCCTCCATCTACCTATCCCAGTGTGTCTAAAAAACTTTTCCTGGCTAATATTGACCTCTTCCCTACACCTCCCCCCATCCTTCCCCTAGGGCCAAGCTTTCAACGTCATAGCCCAGCACCTCAGCCACCACATCCCCAGGCACAGTGGAGCCAGCAACTGCGGGGTCATAGAGTGCGCCAACCATCAGGGCTGCCAGTGTGCCACGGAGCGAGGGCAAGGACATTCTGCCACCTGCCAAGGTGAAAAAGGTACCCACATCCCGGAGGGAGAATCCAAAAGCACCTGCCACCAAGGGGTCAGGCAAAAGGAAAGGGGATAGTGGCAAGACAGCTGTGCCACCATTAAACGTGGGGAAGGGCCAAAAACTGAAGGGCAGGTCAGGAGAGGGCATGGTGGCACTGACTGAGGGACCAGTGTCACACCTTCTGTCCACGTCGACGCTAACCTGTACGGCAGAGAACACCGCCACCTGCACCGCCACCTGTACCGCCACCAGCACCGCCGCCACAGACCCCGCAGCCAGCACTGCCGCCACAGACCCCGCAGCCAGCACCACCGCCACAGACCCTGCAGCCAGCACCGCGGCCACAGACCCCACAGCTAGCACTGCTCCAAGCACCGCCAGCGGCCCTCGACATCCTCAGCCAGTGGCACCACCGCAGACATGGCTACCATCCCCAGTGGTCAGTCGTCCGAGGCTGGTGGTGAGTTCCAGGACCTTGGGCAGCTTCCATGAAGCATCACTGTCATCACATTTGTCACCTGCATATGGAATGCGAAGCCGCAGCAGTGTGGGGTATGTGGCTGCCTCCATGGCATATCATGCTACCCGTACCTCGGCAATCTCGTGGCACACACACCCTGGTGAGTACCCTCCAGAACCAGTGGAGAAAGGCATCCACTACCTCAGTCCTTGGCAGGATGATGCACTCTGTGCACAAAGCCCCCTCCAGAACCAGTGGAGAATGTTATCCACTTTAGATACTGTGGCTTTGCACTCCCCAGGATAAAGCGGTGGGCAAACCACCCACTGAAAAGACTTGAGAGACTGTGGCTTTGCACTCCCCAGGATAAAGCAGTGGGCAAACCACCCACTGAAAAGACTTGAGAGACTGTGGCTTTGCACTCCCCAGGATAAAGAAGTGGGCAAACCACCCACTGAAAAGACTTGAGAGACTGTGGCATTGCACTCCCAAGGATACATCTATGGGCATGGAGCCCCTTTGTGGAGCAGTGGTGTCGTGCGTTCATCAGGCTGAGGCGCCCCCTCTCCCTCTCCCCCTGAGGTGCCTGTATATTTTCTATGTGATGCCCCTCCAGTGTTCTCTCCGTTTGGAGTCAGGTATCATGTGTGGGCCTCGCCCATGCATTTTGGGCCCAGTGGTCCACGGACAATGATTGGTGCACTATCTGGACTTGTGTAGTTGGTGTACATATTTGTATATACTGGATTTTGACTTTTGACTAATGGATTTTTATTGATTACAATCGTTACAATGATTTCCTTTTGTCCTTGCGTTCTTCCAGGGGTGGTGGGGTGGTGTATATGTAATGTTGCAGCATGTATTTGTGTGTATGGTGTTGTGGGTGAGGGTGGGGGTGTTTTGTGTTGCATGTGTGTGTCACTCTCTTTTCCCTCCCCCTCCCTTGTGTTGTAGGTGCAGTACTCACCATGGTCGTCGGGAAAGGGTTTTTCCTTTCCCCCGGTGCCTGTTTTCTGTGGATTCCCCACGATCCTGGAGCAGGAATCCCCACTAGGCACCAGGGATTACCTTCTGTAGTTAGTTTTGGGGGGCGACCCCTTGGGCAAGGGTCGCTCCCATTGGGGGGCATTATTTTCCTTTTTCGGCCCCCCCTGGGGGCAGATCGGCCGTTATTTTGGCCGATCTGCCCCAAGGGGGGGTCGAAAAACCACTAGACACCAGGGATGTTTTATTTACAGCATATTGTTTGGGAGCGATCCCTTGGGCAAGGGTCGCTATCATTGGGGGCTAATTTTTTTTCTTATTTCGCCCCCCCCCCCCCCGGGGTCAGATCGGCCGATCTGTTTTGGCCGATCTGTTCCCGGGGGGGTGAAAACCACTAGACACCAGGGAAATTATTTTCTTTGTTGTAGGGCAACGACCCCTTAAGTAAGGGTCGCTGCCCCGGGGGCAATAATTTTTTTATATGTTTCGGCTCCCACTGGGGCTAGACAGGCCATGTTTTTTGCCGATCTGGCCCCCGGGGGGGGGGGGGTCGAAACCCACTAGGCCCCAGGAATTGTGAGGTGTGTGTGTGTTTTGTGTGTTTGGGGGCACCCCTTGGGCAAGGGTCGCCCCCCCCCTCAAAGGGGGGAAATTTTGTATTGGCTATCTCTTCCCCCTTTGGGGGCAGAGGGGCCTATTTTTGTAGGCCCATCTGCCCCCAAGGAGGGCAGAAACCACCAATACGGCAGGGATTTTTTTTTTGGTTCCCCTTTTTTTGTTTATTGCTGGGGGTGCCCCCCTTTTGTCCCCTTTGGCAAGGGTCGCCCCCTAAAGAGGGCACAGAGCTGTTGCCCATTTCTGCCCTCCTTGGGGACAGATTGGCTAATTTTTTTATGCCCATCTGCCCCCAAGGGGGGCAGAATCCACTTAGGCACCAGGGATCATGTGTGTGTGTGTGTGTTTTGTGTGTGGGGGGGCGGCGGCACCTTTGGCAAGGGTCGCCCCCATTGGAGGCAGATCAGCCTATTTTTATTTTTTAGGCCCATCTGCCTCCTAGTGGGGCAGAAGCCACTTAGGCATCAGGGACAATTTCTAAGTTCTTGGTGGTGGGGTGTTTGTCAACTGGCGAAGTATTTGTATTTGTGATTATAACAGTTTACTTCTTCTTTTTGTTCTAGTTCAAAGGTTTTTCTTCCTTTGCTGTGGATCCTTGCGGTGTTGGCAGTAGTTGTCCTGCGGTTTGCATACTTGCATGTTTTAGGTAAGTGAAAGCAATTTACTCCAAAGGAGTATTGTTGACATGCATGAATGACATGTTTGTAGGTGGTGTACTAAATGCAGTATTGTGTGTGAAATTGTCCTTAGATTTGAGCACAATGGTAGTTGCGTTGTCATATGTCTAATTTGCTTTTTTCTTTTTTCTTTTTAGGGGGATATCATTGGTGATTGCTGTGTCTGTGCAGAGTAGTTGCTGGTGAGTAGCCTTTTCAGGCAAGTGAGTGGTATCGTTTTTTAGTACATAACTCTTTGTGGTAAAGCTACACTTTGTTTATTACTTATTTTAGTGCTAGTTGTTGTTGACAATCCATTTGTTGTTAGTGAGGATCATGGCTAGCCGCAGAATGACCGCTCAGCAGGTTGTTGGCATGCTCTTTGAGTCGTCTTCAGACATGATTACGAGACTGACTCTGCATCTGAGGCAGAGGAGGAAGTGAGAGATTCTGGCAGTGAGTTTTCTGTCCGAGAGTATTCTTCTGATGAGGAAGCTACTCTCAGTGCAGATGAAGGGCCTGTTGTAGAGGAGGACATTGATGTGCCAAGAGTGCAGCAGCCTGGGGCTGAAGGGTTTCCCATTAGAAGACCTGACACCTGGATTGCCCCAAACATGGAGCAGCCACAGTTACCTGCATTTACTGGTCTCCCAAGGTGTAGAGTCAATCCGGAAAACTTTTTGACTGTCCATTTCTTTCACTTTTTTATGGACGATGTATTTTTGGAAGAGATTGTGGAGCAGACTAATTTGTATGCAGAGCAATATTTGCGGGACAATGCTGCCAGACTTAAGCCTCAGTCTAGAGCTACTCAGTGGGTTCCCACATATCTAGAAGAGATAAAAACATTTTTAGGTTTGACTTTTTTGATGGGGTTGATCAGGAAGCCGTCACTTGCTTCTTATTGGTCCTCTAGTCCCTTGATGGCAACGACTATATTTCCTGCAACTATGACACGTAATTGGTATTTGCTTCTTCTTCGTATGCTGCATTTTGTAGACATTGCTTTAGCCTTGCCTCGAGATCACCCTGATTGTGACCGTATTTTTAAAATTAGGCCTGTCCTTGATCATTTTGTAGATCGGTTTTCAGAGGTCTATGTTCCAGGCAAAGAGATAAGTGCGGACGAGTCTTTGGTCCTTTTCAAGGGGTGTTTAGTTTTTAAGCAGTACATTCCTAGTAAGAGGGCACGGTATGGGATTAAATTGTATATGCTGTCAGAAAGCAGTACAGGATATGTGTATAATTTCCGGGTCTACACTGGTAGGGATTCCAGCATTGACCCTCCTGGTTGTCCGGCCACTTTTGGAGTTAGCGAAAAAATTGTGTGGGAACTTGGTAGACGACTGTTTAACAAAGGTCACCATTTGTACATAGATAATTTCTACACTGGAGTGCAGTTGTTCAAGGAGTTGTTTAGAGTGGACACTGTTGCTTGTGGCACAATCTGTTCTAACCGGAAAGGCTATCCAAGGGAGCTTGTCTGTAAAAAACTTGAGAGGGGACAGTGCAGTGCCTTGCGGAATAATGAGCTGCTAGCTCTGAAATTTTCAGACAGAAGGGATGTGTACATGCTATCTACCATCCATGATGTGAGTACTTCCCCTGTGACTCTTTGGGGTCAGGTTGCGGAAGTGCGCAAACCTGCGTGCATTTTGGACTACAATAGGGACATGGGTGGTGTTGATAGAGTAGATCGGAGGTTGGAACCTTACACTACTCTTCGTAAGTCTTACATGTGATATATAAAAGTCGGCCCTACATTTATTTCATTTGGCAACATTTAATGCTTTTATTGTGTTCAAGGATTGTTCACCTGAGTCAAGGATGACATTTGTTAAATTTCAGGAGTCAGTGATAGAGAGCCTTATTGTGGTGGAACGGGCAACAGTTCCTAGAGTAGAAGTGGTGGAGGATGTGGCTAGATTGAAAGATTGCCACTTTCCAGATCACATTCCTCCCACTCCCAAACAAGACTTGCCCACAAAGAAATGTAGAGTATGTGCCCGGAGATCAATCCGGAGGGAGAGCCGCATGTACTGCCCCGAATGGCCTTCAAAGCCTGGTCTGTGTGTGCCCAGCTGTTTTAGAAGTTACCACACAAGGAAAAACTTTTGGGAAATACTTTGAGCATAAACTGCCTATTATATATTTTCATATGTACGTTTTCACGGTTGGCATTACTGTCATGTTTTTAGTTAGAGCTTTTGTGTTTATAGTTTTCTACTTATTTTATAAGTAGTTAGTGGTTTCTTTGTTGTTTATACGCGGTGTGCGTGGGGTGGTGCGGGGCTGGCGGTATGGGTAGGGTGGCGCTTGGCTGGCAGTATGGGTGGGGTGGCGCTTGGCTGGCAGTGTGCTTGGGGTGGCGCTTGGCTGGCGGTTTGCTTTAGGTGGCGCTTGGCTGACGGTGTGCTTGGGGTGGCGCTTGGCTGGCGGTATTGGTGGGGTGGCGCTTGGCTAGCGGTGCCAGGCCAAACGCCAGTCCACACACTCATCAGCTGGTGTGACTGCAGTATCAGGCATGTGGGTGTATGAAAGTGATAGGCCCTTGACTGGTGCTGTCTGTCAATGCGAGTGTTGTAATGTGCTCGGACCGTGGCTGGCGGCATGAATGGTCTTGTGCATGTCATGTATGAAAGTTGTATGAATGGACTGTAAAGCGGTTGGTGCCTTGCCGTGGCTTTACAGCTCATGAGCTGTGAGTCATTGGTTCAGTTTTTTGGCCTTTCAGTTATTACCAGTGCATTTCACTTTTGTGAAATCTCTTGTTAATAAAATTTAAAATACTGAACCATCACTCACCCTCGTGCCAAATCCAACCAGTATGTGTGGTACAAATGACAAAACCTGCTCCGCTGCAACCAGGCGTCCCAGCACACTTGAGACACGCTAGGTGTCTCAGGTGGGACCCTGATGATGAAGCATGCCACCAACTTGGTTGGTGGGTGAGGGGTCTTTTTCACATAACCTAAGTTCATTAGTTTCACAATTTTAGTGTTGGGCACATCAGACGCACGTGGACACATCAAAATGATATATTACAAAACTACCTGTGTTTGGGGGGGAGGAGGCACCTATGTTTTTGGTCCTGGGTGTGGCCTTCATCTAGGGAAACCTACCAAACCCAAACATTTTGTAAAACTAGACACCCCAAGGAGTCCAGGGAGGTGTGGCTTGCGTGGATCCCCAACATTTTCTTATTTTGACTCCTCCACAAACCTCAAAATTTGCTTAAAAAAGCATATTTTCCTGACTTTTGTTTGTACGATCACCACTCCAGCACAAAATTCCTACTCCCCAGCATTCCCTTCAGTCTCCCAAGTAAAATGACACCTCACTTGTGTGGGTCCCCAAAGCAGAGTCAGCCTAAAGATGTGTAAAAGAAGAACTCGCTGTGCTATCCCCTCTATCTCTACAGGTGTTTGGCCTTATTCTGTTGCAGGCACCTGGCCCACCCACACAAGTGAGGAATCATTTTTATCAGGAGACTTGGGGGAATGCTGGGTGGGAGGAATTTTGTGGCTCCTCTCAGATTCCAGAACTTTCTGTCACCGAAATGTGAGGATAATGTGTTTTTTGTGCAACATTTTGAGGTTTGCAAAGGATTCTGGGTAACAGAAACTGGTCAGAGCCCCACAAGTCACCCCATCTTGGATTCCCCTAGGTCTCTAGTTTTAAAAAATGCACAGGTTTGGTAGGTTTCCCTAGGTGCCGGCTGAGCTAGAGGGCAAAATCTACAGGTAGGCACTTTGCAAAAAACACCTCTGTTTTCAGTCAAAAAATGTGATGTGTCCACGTTGTGTTTTGGGGCATTTCCTGTCGCGGGTGCTAGGCCCACCCACACAAGTGAGGTATCATTTTTATAGGGAGACTTGGGGGAAGAAAGAATAGCAAATCAAGAGTTATTGCCCCTTGTCTTTCTCTACATTTTTTTCCTTCCAAATATAAGAGAGTGTGTAAAAACGTCTATATGAGAAATGCCCTGTAATTCACATGATAGTATGGGCACCCCTGAATTCAGAGATGTGCAAATAGCCACTGCTCCTCAACACCTTATCTTGGGTCCATTTTGGAAATACAAAGGTTTTCGTGATACCTATTTTTCACTCGTTATATTTCATCAAATTAATTGCTGTATACCCGGTATAGAATGAAAACCCACTGCAGGGTGCAGCTCATTTATTGTCTCTGGGTACCTAGGGTTCTTGACAAACCTACAAGCCCTATATTCCCCCACAACCAGAAGAGTCCAGCAGACGTAACAGTATATTGCTTTAAAAAATCTAACATTGCAGGAAAAAGTTACAGAGTAAAACGTAGAGAACAATTGCTGTTTGTTTACCTCAATTTCAATATTTATTTTTTCAGTTGTTATTTTCTGTAGGAAACTCTTGTAGGATCTACACAAATTACCCCTTGCTGAATTCAGAAATTTGTCTACTTTTCAGAAATGTTTAGGTTTCTGGGATCCAGCCTTGGTGTCATGCCCATTTCTGTCAATGACTGGAAGGAGGGTGAAAGCACAAAAAATCGTAAAAATGGGGTATGTCCAAGTAAAATGCCAAATTTGTGTTGAAAAATTGGGTTTTCTGATTCAAGTCTGCCTGTTCCTGAAAGCTGGGAAGCTGGTGATATTAGCACCACAAACCCTTTGTTGATACCATTTTCAGGGAAAAAAACACAAGACTTCTTCTGCAGCCACTTGTTCCCATTTTTTTGAAAAAAACAAACTTTTCACTGTATTTTGGCTAATTTCTTGGCCTCCTTCAGGGGAACCCACAAAGTGTGGGTACCTTTAGAATTCCTAGTATATTGGAAAAAAAGGACGCATATTTGGCTTGTCTAGCTTATGTGGACAAACAGTTATGAGGGCCTAAGCGCAAACTGCCCCAAATAGCCAAAAAAAGGCCTGGCACAGTAGGGGGAAAAGGCCTGGCAGGGAAGGACATAAAATACACACACAAAAACAAGAGAATAAAAAAATAAATGAAAAGAAATACAAAATATATAAAAAATAAAATATAAAAATAGAAACTTAGAAAACAAATGATCAATAATTAACAATGTTTGTAAGTAAGCCTATGTCAAAGAAACACTGGCTGCATACCCAAAATGGCTGCCAGCCAGCCATATGTTCAAACAATAACAAGAAGTAGAAAGGAGGCATGGGAAACAGAGGACACATGAAGGCCTATGGTAAGGGACACTGGCTGATGAACAATGTGGCTGCCTGCCAGCCACATGGTCAAACAACAACAACAAGGAGCAAGGAGGTAGAGCAAACAAAGGACACATGCAGGCCAATGGAAAGGGACAATAGCTGCATGCACAACATAGCTACCAGTCACATATTCAAACAACAACTACAATGAGCAAGGAGAATAAAGAAGAACATATGCAAGCCTAAGGCAAAGTGACACTGGTTGTATGGACAAAATGGCCACTAGCCACATAGTCAAACAACTGAAAACAAGAAGGCATAGGGAACAAAGAACACATGTAAGCCTATTGCAAAGGGACTCGGGCTGGATGGGCAAAATAGCCACCAGCCACATGATCAAACAACAACTGCAAACAAGGAGGCATGGAGAACAAAGAACACATGTAAGCCTATGGACAGAACATGTCCCTGGTCACACTGCATGGGGAACAAAGAGAAATGGTAGACAATGACAAACACATACTCACACACTGGCCATAAGAAGGCATAATTGTGGTAACACTGAAGAAAAGTGACCAAGATTAATTCAGCAATGAAAAACATTAGAAACTAACTGAACTATAAAAATGTCAGAACCACACACATCCTCTTATACCATTAAATATTACCAAACAACAAATACACCTTTTGCAAACAAAACATGAAATGCAAATATTGTCAAATTTTTTTATTAATTCAATTTCATCCCTGCCCTAAATAAAGTTTTGCAAACATATACAATGAAACATTTATTTCATACAATGATATTTACTGGTGCTGGCTCCTACAGGATAGATGTATCTTTGAAAATCTAGGCCGCATACTAAAATGATATTGCAAATGCTACAAACATGTAGAAAAGGTACCGAGCTGTGCAACAATTTTCCTTTGCAAAAGCTGAAAAATCAATGAAATACAAAATAAATAATAGCTAGGGATATTCTAAAACCCCAGGCAACCCACTACTATAAAATTTACAAATCTACTTAAAGTACAAAGAAATACTCATGTATGCCCAAGAAAACAAACAGCACACTTATAATTAGTTTTTCAACTGACTTGTGTGATTCAACAAAAACAAGGTCCTTAAATCCAAAGGTATATCAAGGAGACAAAGAGAGTGATTCTTCCATCAATAAATCCAAGTCAAAAGTGCACAGGAGATGGACAAAGCATTGGGAGGAGGCTGGTGTACAGGAACAGGAAGTAGGAGTCTCTGGCGTACTTTGATCCTGTTTGAAAAAAAAGCTTCTCAATCTGAAAAACAAATTGCAGGGTCCATCGGAGAAGAACATGTAGTAAAAAATATATTTTTGTCTAGATTTAGTGGCATCTGGAGGAGAAAATGTACTCCAGAAATGAATATGCGCTTGCAAACGGCACTGTCGTTGTTGTTGTTCGCTCTGCTGGAAGCAGAGTGAGCAAACCCAAAGTCTTGCACATGTTTTCTAGTGATGCAGGAGTATCATGGCACTCACGAGACAGCACCACAACCCAATCTGGTGAGTGTGAATAAACTCTGCAATGTGCCAGAGTGTGGAATTTGGAAACTCTGCGCTACTCTGCGCAGTGCAAAGTGCCCGAATTCTGGAAACTCTGCAGGCGGAGCGGTGTTTTATGACCTGGCTTACTATAAATGTTGTGAGGCACACTCTGAGACCTAGTCCTGAGGTTACTAACTGAAAAGGTCATAGGTGGGTTGACAAGCAGCCAGTAGAAAAACATGCAAACAGGAAACTTAGATCAGGTCCCACAGTTAGGCACAGCAACACCACAATGGTCCCAGGAGATTGGCCCCAATAAAACACACATGGACAGAGGGATGCGGGCATTCCCACAAACACCATAAAGTTATATGCCACAGTTAGGAACACTTCGCCACTCAGAACACAACACACAGCTCATGCAGTGACCAAATGCCCCTCAGGCCAGCCATCCGGACACGTACTTGCTGGCCCACATTTTGTCCATGCAAGGACGAGGCTCACCTACATTTGTTAACAGGGCCTTATTTATGACTCCATCGCAACTGTTCACATTCTTAACCATAAAAAGAATATTTTCATTATTTTATGGCAAATGTGTAAAAATCCATTCCAGACTGTTGTACATTGGGAGGCAGTCCTCAGACCCTGGTTGTGTAACTGTTCTACCGACTGTAATGTTTAGTTAAACTAACCATTCCTGTTTTGCCAAATGCCTCTTGTCTTCTGTTTCTTAAGGTAGATGCAACATCAGTATGTGTTAGACTTGATGAACCCAATGAAGGGTGGGATATGTACAAAGATCAGTGCATTTTTGCTGTACGTTAATATCTGGCAATCACATAGACAATGGAACTCTGACTCTTGCCTTTCAAGCATTGCACTGACTACAAAAAAACATGCATAGAGAGGGAGGTGCCACTGAGCAGGAGTGGGTCACGAACTGGTTCTTCTGGCTCTCCGGTGGCTGACCGGTCTGTGCATGTCATTGTTGCCTGTTTTCATTGTATTACAGTTTTTGTGTGGTTTCCAACAAGTGGGCTTTCCTGATGTAAAAGTGCAGTCCTCACATATCTAAGGAAGAAGGCCAACAATGGCCCAATAATGTGACTGTCATGATGTGCAGTTTAGATGGTGTAGTTGAAAATTCGACTAGAGGGGGGAATATTAATATTAGATTAGTCAATGTTAATATAAACAATGATACAGTAACACATTAGAACAAAGTTGCATCATCGCTATTAGATTGACCTGTCATGAACTTTCCATCAACCTAGGCACAAAGATATGTGCTCAGGAAAGCTCTGAGACCTAGCCCTGAGGTTACTGACTGTTATGTCACAGGTAGGGTTATATATAGCAGACAGGCAAACATGCAGCCAGGAAACCTAGATCAGATCCCATGAATAGGTGCAGCTATATCACAATGGTCCCAGGACATTGGTCCCAATAAAACATACATTGCCAGAGGGGTGCATGCATTCCCAAAACACCATAAAGTTAGATGCCACATGTAGTTGAGAACACTTAAAGCACACACAGCATCATGCAATGACCACATGTCCCTCAGACAGACATCTTGACACATACTTGCTGGCCCACATTGCGCTCATGCAAGGGTGAGGCCCACCTGCATTTGTTATCAGGACCTTATTTATGACTCGATGACAACTGTTTGCCTTCTTAACCAAGAAAGGAATGTTTTAATTATGTTATGGTACTCAGAAAAATGTATAAAATTCCACTCAAATCTGAGGTACATTGAGAGACAATCCTCAAACTCTGGTTCTGTAACTACACTCCCCAGCAGTAATGTTTAATTAAATAAACCATTCCTGTTTTGCCAAACACCTCTTGTCTTCTTGTTTTAAGGAAAATTCACATGTGTGCAACAACCATTTACTAGAAGATCCACCTTCAAACTCCTTTCTATCACCAAAAAAGCAATAAATGGAACAGGACCACATTTTCCATGAATAAGATCACAAAATAAATACAACAAAGGAAGATTGGCACCTCTACTCAAAACCAAACTATGTAATCCATTACCCCCAAACATAAGAGCCACAGATAGCTATCGTATGTTCAGAAAACTGCTCAAGAGTTGACTCTTCCCTACATGACCACCACACTGAAACACAAATGTATGGCATATGCCTGTGCATGTAAATATGTATAGTTTGATTATGTGTATTCAAATATATGCATTTCTTTGTATAGATATAAGTATATATATATATATATTAATAATGGTTTACAATATATAGATATTATTTTTGTCCTATTAGCAAACCGCAGTTCTTGTAGGAAATAAATATTTAAAAAAATAAATAAAATAAAAATATTAATCGTTAGATTTACTTGCGTATATCTTTAACATCATTAAACGTATCTTCATGAAAGTTTCCTAAAAAGTGAGCCCCAGGATCTTGTTGTGCCTGAGAGGTTTTCTGGGTGATCCCTCAAGCGTGGGGTCAACAAAAACGCAGTGGGGTCAAAAAAGTGCATTTCCTATGTTAATTCCGATAGGAGTTTTGAACACAACTACAGCCTGATCTGCCAAATTTGTTCCACAGATTATGTTTGTTGTTATTTGGAGTAAATCTGATCAGCAGTTAAAGAGAAATTAAAGGAAAACCAAATTTGTATGTCTAGTGGAGTGAACACTTCAAGAATCCTCCCGATCTTGTGCAGAGATCTAAATGGCTGCCACCACTTCAACCAGGAAGTATTGACAGCCATGTTGAGACTCAGCTTCAGCTGAGTATCAAAAACTAACATAGAAAAAAAAGAAAAGGAGATTGAATATGTTTACCCTAATCTCCTAGCCTTGGTACAGGGGTCCCCCTGGGACTCCGCCAGGGCAAAACAGCATTTGTTTTTTAAATTCATGACCAAAACAGTTAATTACTGAATTACAGTCTCCCCCGGGCCCCAGGAAGAGCCACCTCACCGGGGCACAAATAAAAAAGGGTAATGGACAGTGCAGCCCCCTGTTCCCTGAGGACCACCACTTTCCCAGGACTAGAACATTAAAACATTAGGGGGTCCTGGTGAACTCCCCTAGCCCCAGGACCACCACCTCCTCTGCCTAGGAAATAAAATCTTTAAAGGGTTCTAGTGACCCACCCACGTCCTGGGGACTACCACCTCCTCGGGGCCATATGTATATAATGTGCTGGGATGGCCATGCAGACTCCACCGAGACCTGGGAACCACCACCTCCCAAGGACAGCATTGAAAAGATTAAGCCATACAAAGCCTTGGGTACCAACACTCCCAAAGGCTGGCTCCTGCTGCCTCTGGAGATAGCTTTTTGCTTTTGCTTGTTGGGAGCTGACAGCTCTCACTCAGCAAGAGCAAAAGTCCACTTTCAGCAAGCACAGATGTAAAAATGCTCCCGCTTGGTGAAAGCAAAGATTTCATCTCCTTCTCTGCCCACTAACATGCAGGAAGGGAAGGAGATGAAACTATTGCTCACTCATACAGGGAAGCAGCTATTTTCAGCAGTTCCTGGTGTGCGGGAACCATGCCAGCCCCTGCAGGAGACAGAAGGTGGTTGGGACGGCAGGGGCTTTCAGGTTCCCCCATGGTACCCATAAGCACTTATTTATGTAAAGTACAAATCATCCAAGTGTGTTTTCTATGCAAATCCATCTTATATAAATGTCTGATGAATATGGTCAAGGAACAATCACATTGGAAAAGTTACAGGCACAGAAGATCCATGAAAACATTTCCTCAACTTCCTTTTATATAGCTGTAGAATAGGAGATGCACTATACATTTATCCAATGAGGTAGCACATATTAATTCATCAGTAAAAAGCATTCCAGTTGGGTAGATATTTTGCACACAACGGTGGCTCTTTGTGGATAAATATGCATGGCAGGATTCATTCTGGCACAATGCTCGTTTCACACAAATTAAACCTCAACAGGAAGCACTTACAGGTGTAAACAAAGGAGGTGTTTAAGTTAAAGCTCTACTTCGGTGAAGCACTAATCATCTACATTTCTTGTTCATATTGAAGACAAAGCAAGTTTTTTTCTCTGCATTTCAACCTTGATAAGTTACCTGTAAACCTTGATGGAGGTGTTTGCAAACATGCTTTTTTTGAGGCCCATAACTAATGTGACAGTGACAAGAGGGTTCTTTCTTGTCAACTGCTGCTGAGACCCAACCTCCACTGCCCAAGGCCAAAACCCATGCGTGGCATTGGGTTGGGTGATTATAGGGTGTTGGCTGCATGGCCTGGCTGCAGGCCAAGCCCCGCGGTCAACCACTGTCACGCATGGCTGAAGGCCATGCGCAGAAGCAGTTGGATTAACGTATAGTAGTTAAAATTACTTTATGTTAAATTCACTAAAAAAAACAAAGGTTACAGGGACATTATAGTTATGAAATAGGATTAAGAAAACCATAGAAATTCACTTAAATAACCGAAGGTTAGAGGGACATTATAGTTAGACTCACATTTCAAACACAGAAAACCATTAAAATTCACCTGTTATACTTACAGTTATTGCAAGTAAGTATAGCTCATGCCTTAAATTACCTTTAACTCGCACCCTCACCATGCACTTCTAAGTACCCCAGAGATTACAGCATGCATGACATATCTTATAACATCATTGATAATATGACTACAACATTTGCTGTAAAATATCAATATGTATATCTATATCTTATCTACACGTACAGCAACCACCATAATTTCTGAACTAGAAAAGGCAAGAATTTTAGAATTAAAAAAATGGTGGGAAATGACCTCATTGACCAAATATATACAAAATGGTCGTGTGCCACGAGGTCTCAGAATTCTAATATTGCCTACCCTGGGTGATATAGATCCCGATCTTCTAGAACAATGGAGAGCGCATACATCTGAATGCTCAGTTAAATTGATGGACACTTTGATTATTCAATCAAAACGTCGTATGGAAGAACAAACCCATAAAATTGAACTTCTTACTAAAGAACTAGAAAAAATGGGGACCTCCTCAGAAATACAACAATTGCTAATGAAGATGGAAGAACGTATAACCAAAAAAGAGGATGAAATCAAGCTCCGCAAGGCCTCTAAATTCAATAGAGACAAGAAAGATTATGAAATAGGTAGAATTTATACATTTGCTCGTAAATACAATACACTCAGAGCACAAGACAAAGTTATGATGATGGACAGTCCCAATATAACAACCAATACAGCAGAAGACAGCTCGGATTTGAGCTCATCAGCTGACGAAGCTTCTGCCAATAAACTGGATTTTCACGGGGAAATGAGACTACTACGATCAATCACGCCACAATCAAACAGAAGTCGAGGACGAAGTCGAGGAGGTTCAAGACGCGGAGGGGGAAGAGGCAGAAATCACAAATATCAAGACTAGAGAGGACTTTTCGATCTGACCATTCCAATATCATTGTAAATATCTCTAAAGTACAGCTCACCTCTAATCAGGAGCGAATTCTAAATTTAGGATTAAGTTTTTGTCCTGACAATCATTGGGATTATGTTGACACCAGAATAGAATTGTATAAATATACACGCAAGTTGCGGCTGTTGAAATATTTTTCCAAGACAACACAGGCCACTACATCTTGTTCCAACATCAATGTAGACACCTTATCTGGTTTTCATGTCAATGAGGCTCCTGATTTAGTAGAAATTGGCAGGTTGGGTTGCTTGGATGATGTCAGCAATGATACAGGTGAAGAGAATAACATTTTGATTGACATGGGATTTGTTACTAACAAGACCGTGGCCAGCAGGCTTAAGCCCTCTAGCAGATTTAATCCCCAATTACCGACTGGTAATATGATTGATTTGTTCTATGAATTGGTAGTTGATGATGTTGATCGGTTTCGGAATGATTGGAAAAGGGTTAAAATGAAAAAAGCCCAAAGAGTGAATTTCTCAGCCACAGATTGGAAAGATCTAAATGAGCTTAAATCCAATAACACCATTATCAGCAAACCCTCCGATAAAGGAGGGAATATTGTTATTATGGATATTAATAGCTATATGAAGGAAGCTAATCATCAACTTTCCAATAAACAACATTATCAAAAACTAACCACTAATCCCACTAATGAATATCAAACCATCTACTGGGAGATGCTTGATAGCTGGCACACTAAAGAGCTAATTGACCAAAATGAATATTTTTATCTCAAAGTTTTGTTTCCTAGAATCCCTTGTATTTACTTTCTACCAAAGATCCATAAAAATACAAAACATCCTCCTGGTCGACCTATTGTGAGTATGAACTCATCCCTATTAGAAAATACCTCCCGTTTCTTGGACCTTTTCCTGTGTCCTTTTGTCACCGAATTGCCGTCTTATCTTCGAGACACCAATGACTTTCTTGCTAAGATTCATAATGTTCCATGGCAACCCAACTATCTATTGGTAACCATGGATGTGACTGCATTATACACTTCCATTAAGCATGAATTTGGCATCCAAGCATGTTGTCATTTCTTGGGCACTCGTAAAATTGAATTTCTTCAACATACTAACATGCTAATTAGCATGTTAAGATTTTGCCTCACCCACAACGCCTTTCTATTTGACAATCAACATTACTTGCAGAAACAAGGGACTGCAATGGGAGCTTCATTCGCTCCCACGTATGCTAACCTTTACATGGGCTGGTGGGAAAAGGAGATAGCTTGGTCTGACTCTAATGGCAAATACATGGAACAAGTGATACTATGGGTCAGATATATTGATGATCTCTTTCTTATCTGGGATGGTGACGAGATTTCTCTCAAACAATATGTTGATATCTTGAACAACAATGAGCTGAACATTCACTTAGACTTGAAATATAGTGCACAAACTATAGAATTTCTTGATGTCCAGATCTCTATTGAAAAAGATGTCTTACAGACAACCATTTTTCGTAAACCAACAGCCTGTAATTCAATCTTGCATGGCAATAGTGGTCATCCAAAAGCTTTGAAATGGAGTATTCCATATAGTCAATTTCTACGGGCCCGTAGAATCTGTTCTAATGATGAGTGCTTCAAGATTGAAATCATGACGATGACACAGAGATTTTTAGAGAGAGGATATCCTTTGAAGATCCTTAAAGATGCACACTTGAGGGTCTTGAACATGTCTCGAGAAAAATTGCTTTTCAAGCCTGACAATATTCATAATCAAGATCACAATAAGGTATCATCACCTAGACTATTCTTAGAGTTTAATTCTCAACATTCGCATTTAAATAATATCATACAGAAAAATTGGCATGTTTTGAGACATGATTCTGCCATCAAGGACAGTATAGGTCCACATCCATGTATCACATATCGTAAAACTCAATCTTTGGGTAACCATCTTACCAGAAGCCTATTTCAGAGTCCCAAAACTAATATGTCATGGTTGGCCAAAAAAAGCTTGGGCTTTTGGAAATGTGGACATTGCAAATCATGTTTGTATGCACAGAATACTCAGACATACACTACGTTCGAAGGAAAAATTTGTGACATAACTGAACGTATCACATGCGAAACTGAATACGCTGTATATGTCATTGAATGTGGGTGTCGCAAGAAATATGTGGGCAGTACCATTCATAAACTGAAAATCAGGTTCCTGCAACATCTCAGAGCCATTAAGAATCATGATCCATCCTATCCTTTAGCTAAACACTTTTGGGATGTACATGAAGGTAACTGTAGTTCCCTAGCATTTTATGGTGTTAAAACCATTGCGGTCCATCCCAGAGGAGGCAATAGAATTGCACATTTGAGACAAATGGAGTCCAAAACTATTTTACTCTTAGGTACAGAACACCCTTGGGGTCACAACTTGGACACAGAGCTTCATGTACATCTGTAAGTTTTTAGATTTTCCCATACAGAGATATACACATTTTTTTACACATTTTTTTTACATTTTCTCACACATAGATTTTGTCCAATAGAAAACATGAAATGAAATTGATGACTTTTTTAGAATATTGTGTTTTGTTAGGATCCTTACTGATTGATTTTATCATTATTGTTATTACTATCAGTATTAGCATTTGCCGGATTGATACTTAGTGTATTTTGGTAATATATTTTTTAATTAATAATTTATTCACTTTTAGGGTGTTATACTCATCTATTTTATTCCTATACTGTTGCATAGGTCCTTGGGGAGGATAGCGGCGCACATATACATTCTCCTGTTGCTGAATTTGTGGGGTCTATTTACAATTTCCTAATCAATAACAATTTGACCTAAGATATGGATCTATTAATTAATCTCTTCAGATTCCTTTTAGAATATATTAATTTATAGGACTATGACTTATTTAATGAATTATGATGATGAATATCCATTTATTTATTTATTCCACGTTGAAATCGCTTTTACCTGTATCTTATTTTGCATTTTCAGAATTGACTGAATTTACTCTATTTTTTTGTCATCATTTGTCATCTATTTATAGCCCTTATATGAAGTGGATGTATTGCAATCAATTGGCAGTACATATATTTATATATATGTATATATTTATATTATTAATTAATTGCATTTATATATCAGGCTTTTAAAATAAAAACTGAAATCAAAATCAAAATCAAAATGATTAGGTATTAGTGGGTAATATGTGGACATCAAGAGTAAAAGGAAAAAGGAAAAATGAAAATTGAGAAAGAGAAGAGAGAGAAAAAAACAGCATACATGGGATTTGTTTTGTATTTAAGAATTGTAGACTGTGATTACAATTAATTAATTTTTTAGTGTTCACAGGTGACCAGACTATATTTGTGATAATGTATTATAATATGAGAGAAATATATAATGTCACATTTTTAGTTCATAGTTTATTTCA
Source organism: Pleurodeles waltl (assembly GCF_031143425.1). Taxonomy (NCBI): domain Eukaryota; kingdom Metazoa; phylum Chordata; class Amphibia; order Caudata; family Salamandridae; genus Pleurodeles; species Pleurodeles waltl. The sequence continues at coordinate 235,041,744 of NC_090437.1, read as the reverse complement.
AATTATGCACAGGATTAGGAGTTTCTTATTTTTAAGTTAAAATTGTGACGTTATAAAATGGCCGCTCCATTTGCACCTCTCTTGAGCTATGCAATGAACATCAAAGAAGGACTATATGGTTTAAATAGTTGAGTGTAAAATGTCTGCCAATGTCCTGTTGAAGGCTTCGGCCGAAACGCGTAGACATTTGGTTGGGACAGCATGTGTGTCTTTTGAATGGTGAGCACATTGTCGACCGTTTTTTTGTGCTTTTTGTACCAACTTTTGCTGGTGTGATTTACCTGCAATCTAATCCTTTTTCAATAAACAGCAGCCGATGAACCTATCGAGAATAAGTGGTTTTCTGAGTATTTTTACCAGCTGGTATTGAATGATGTGCAGCCCTTGGTGTGCGATTTAAATACACCATTCTTCTGGATATATATATACATATGCACATAATTGTATGCTTAACCTGCATAATGGGCACTGCACAGTTTGCTTGCAAGGTATTTGATTAGATGATTATGTTTCTCTGTTTATTTGATTTATCTGTCAGAATCAAACACAACAAATAGAAAATTGCCACGCTCTAAGAAGTCAACTTCCATATAGTTTATAAGCTGAACACAGTATCCCAACATATTTCAACCTAATTTCCCTCGTCATTGTTCATTATTTATACTCAATCCCATGTTGCCTACTATTCAGCATTAATACAATTGTAGTCATATTAACATATAATTGAAGTTTAATGAAAGAAATAAAAGGTTTGTGACTGCATAAATTAAATCAAGATCATGTAAGCTTGTCGCATGTATTGATAGCTGTTGAAAAATTGAGATTTAAGTATTAACAAGCACAGGTGCCAATGATGTGATAATCATTAAACCAGGGGGCAAGGGTGATTTTGGGGTCACACTTAACACAGGAGATTATGTTAAAGAAGCAATATGGCAACTCAGTGATATAGCCACTCTAAACTAGAGAACAGTTCAATAAGCAAAATGATAACATAGTTGGAAATACTGAAGAATGACTTTTAGAAAATCAAACAAATATGGATGAATTCAAGTACCTAATAGTGAAACACCCAACAATGCCAACAACCTATTTTCTTCTCAAAATATACAAAAAACTAGACTGTCCTCCGCACATACCCATAATGTCAGCATGTAACTCATTATATGACAACATTTCAATATATTTGCATCAAATCCTAGAACCAATAGTCAGAACATTGTACTCATATATAAGAGAAATAGGGGACGTTCTGAGAATCCTAGCAAATGTAACTTGGAACAATTACTGTCTTCTCATAACTATTGATGTAATGGTACTGTACACCTCCATATACATACAGTGGGTCTACAGCCATGCACTTTGTTCCTAAAACAGAGAAATATAGGAAAATCTTAACAATCTCAGCTGCCACTACAAATGATAGATGTTAGAAATGAGGTCCATGTTTGGCAGTCAGGTGACCCCCTATCCAAGCAATGATCCTCACTCTAGTCAGGGTAAGTCACACGCAATCCAAACTATCCTTGGCACTGAGGAGTCAGGATTAACTTAGAAGGCAATGGGTAAAGTATTTGTGCAATAGATTATGCAATAACACAGTAGAACACCACAGAAATACACCACACATTGTTTAGAAAAATATGTAATATTTATCTGATAAAAATGCAATAAGTATATTTTGAGATATCACTATAAAAATGATATAAAGTGTCTTTAGTCTCTTAAAAGCAGTAAATGTCTCTTGCAAGCACGAAGTATCTGGTTTGCGTTCAAAACCGCAGAGGAGGAGATGTGTGGAAAACAGGGAGGTGTGTGTCGATTTCTCGGGCGTACATGGGGATGCATCGTTTATTTTTCACGCAGGGAAGGCTTTGTGTCGCTTTCCAGCACTCGGTCTTGAATCGCCTTCACGTTGCGGGGTTTTCGGATGCCCGAGGAGGATGCGTTAAAATCCGGCACTGACAGGATGCAATCACAGGGATGCGTCAATCTGGTGGGCATCGTGTGGAAATTTCAACCGCGTAGCAATCGCTGTGTCGATTTCTCTCTGGAAGTCAGGCTGCGTCATTCTGGCTTGGCAGTGCATCGATCTAGTGGGCCATGCGTCGAATTTCCAGTCGCTACTATGCCGCTGCATGGATCTTCTCATTGCTAAGTCGGGCTTCGTCTTTCTGGTTCGGTGTGCGGTGAATTTTTCACCGCAATGTAGGCTGTGCATAATTTTTGGCAGGCTGTGCGTTGATTTTCACCACACAGGGAGTTCTCCTTATAGAGATGAAGACTTTTTGGTCCTGCGACTTCAGGGAACAGGAGGCAAGCTCTATCCAAGCCCTTGGAGAGCACTTCTCAGCACAGCCAAAGAGCATCAAGGCAGCAGGGCAACAGCAAGGCAGCAGTCCTTCACAGAAAGCAGTCTGGTGAGTCCTTTGGGCAGCTAGGCAGTTCTTCTTGGCAGGTTGCAGGTTCTGGTTCAGGTTCTCTTCTCCAGGAAGTGTCTTGTCCAGAAGTGTCTGAGTTGGTAGGGTCAGAGACCCTGATTAAATACCCAAATGTGCCTTTGAAGTGGGGGAGATTTCAAAGCGTGGCTTAGAAGCGCACAAGGTCCCCTTTCAGTTCCATCCTGTCTGCCAGGGTTGTGGCAGTCCTTTGTGTGGGGGTAGGCTGCTGTCCTTTGACATGTAAGCATCAGGCCCTCCACCCTCCCAGCCCAGGAAGACCCATTCAATATGCATATGCATGCAAGTGTGACTGAGCATCCTGTGTTTGAGGTTGTCTGAGTGAATGCACAAGGGAGCTGTCAACAAAACCTAGCCAGGTGTGAATTGGAAGGCACAGAAGGATTTAAGTGTAGAGAAATCCTCACTTTCTAAAAGTAGCATTTCTAAAATAGTGATATAAAATCCAACTTCACCATTAAGCAGCATTTGTTAACACCATTCTGGCTATACTAAATATGACCTGGCTAATCCTTTCAGATCAGGATCTACCACTCAAACAGTATATGAGGGTAGCCCTAATGCTATCCTATGAAAGGAGCAGGCCTCACAGCAGTGTAAAAATTAATTTAGGAGTTTTACACTACCAGGACATATAGAACACACGTTTATGTCCTGCCTTTTACCTACCTATGGGCTACCTAGGGCCTACCTTAGGGGTGACTTATATAGAAAAAGGGGAGTTTAAGGCTTGGCAAGTATTTTTAAATGCCAAGTCGAAGTGGCAGTGAAACTGCACACATAGGCACTGCAGAGGCAGGCATGAGACATGGAGAGAGGGCGACTTCTGATGGGCTATAAACCAATTAGTAATTGAGATGTGCATAGGTCTATCTGTACATAGCCATGTTGAAGGCGAACATGTAACGGATCCCACACTAATGTATAAGGGCAATGTATAGTGCAGATTCTACTCTAGTGGTGGAGTACTCATCACATTTACTTAAAAGGCCAAACATACCACTACAGCTGTAATTTTCAATCACAGTAATAATGTGAAGTACAAAAAAGTCAAAAAAGGTACATGCACAAATTTATACACATGCCGTTTTGTAAATATAATCAGACTCACAGTAAACGCTAACAGTATCCTGCTCATCACACTGAAATTAAAATATTAAGACATAAGCACATAATATGAGTGATGAGAAGGTTGGGAACTTAGTAACTCAAACCAAACCAAAAACATCTTAATATTTGCTCTGGCAACAAGTCATATTTGTAGAACCAATATATATGACCATGAAGGTACATCATAAGCAGAATGATCACAAATCAAAAAACAATCCAGAATTATGTGTGAGTGCAAAGGAGTCAGATGTCTTATGATGAAGCTAAGTCAAATATGACAATCTTCACACATTGTATTACGTAGCTCATAAAAGTTCACATCGATCTCTATTGTGTCATGCCATAGGCCTTGTTCAAATATTCATTGAGACGTGTCAATGTCACAAAACCTATTATGTTCAGTTACAGGTAACACCAGGACACTGCATGTAAGTCAAGGGACTTATCTGTGAGGTCCACTTGTGCTATATGAGGTGATGGAGGCTGATGCAAACCTTACTGTAATCAAGAGGCATGCACCAAATATTACCATGTATAAGTGTGCAAGGGTAGTTAAAGGTAAACATACAAATCTATTAATAGGTTTAGCACCTGTGTCACAAAGCCCTTCTAAGGTGGTAACGGTGTGGAGATTGCAACACAATGTCAAAGTAGCATTTGTAACACCAGAACCTCTTGTAATGGTCAGCTACATGCATACATGTGAATGATAGATACACTTGTGCACCTACGATGGCAACACTTTGAGCTACATTCATTAAGTGTTGTTTCACACTTGCTCCACGCAAGGGGACACAAGGGCAATCACAAAACTAAATGAGTTTTGGTAAGCCATGCCAAGGCACCTCGTGTGCCTCTCAGTGGCTTGATGAATCTAGAGTAACCCAAGACTGCATAAAACAGAGACTTGTGTTACTCAGCAGCAGGGAGGGTGTGCCAAGGGTAGAGTGCTGCAGTTACCATGCATCCACCCATGGATTCTGATCCATCACCAGATTGACAAAGATTACTAGAGCATGTAATGCATACTAGTTGAAGAACTCCTCACCAGAGGTGCATGCAGATTGCATTTCATTGTATCCACCTTGTTTCAACTTTCTAAGTGTGCTGCATTCAGCATGGGAGACGATAGACATGTGAAGTTTGGGGTCTCTAAACTCACAATTTAAAAATACATCTTTTAGTGAAGTTGGTTTTTAGATTGTATGTTTGAAAATGCCACTTTTAGAAGTTTAGGTCTTATAAGAAGTAGGAATCCCAAACATGGTTAGAATGTGTAGATTATTTTTGTACGTCACTTGATGGATGGGTGAAGGGCAGTAAGATGACAACGTATGAGGGGCTTTACAATTTAATGGTTTGGGAGCACTTGTACATTTTATGTTTTCCAGAGTGGCGCCCGCACCTAAATGACAGCAAGCTGACTCACCCCAGGAAGCTTACGCAGGAAACGGACCACTGGGAGAGCACCAGGATCCAGAAGACGTATGGAGGAGACCACAACAAGGGTGGGAAGGGTCCCTCTTTTTAAACTGTTTCCTGTGTTTTATTTAATTACTGTTTTGTGATATTTGAATGCTTTACACTCTGGGGGTCATTACAAAATTGGTGGTAAAAGCCGCTTACCGCTGTGCAGAAGACCACCAACACACCGCCGCAGCCGCGGAATTCCGCCACAGCTATTATGACCCACATCTCGGAATCTGACAAAATTCAGACACCCACACAAGTCCGACACACCAAAGGTCAGTGATAAACTGTCGGAAAAAAAAACTCCACCGTCACGCCAACAGAAATACGCCCACACTATCACGACACACGAATCCACGCGGCGGTCTTTCAGCTGCGGTATATCATTAGCGGTACACACCTCAACGCTCAAAATACACACACACATACAAAACACCGCCACATTGGACAATTAGAAATACAAACACCTTATACACATACACACACCACTCCCACACACCCATTGCAATATAAAACACGCACCCACATCACCCACAAACCCTTACGACCAGCTGTACAGAGAGAAGGTCAGAGAGAGACAACACCAACCACAAACTAGCAGCCACAGTCACACAACACCATCACCCGCACAACTTCCACGCACAAAACACCACACACCACTACATATCACCACACTTATCACCACACACACCACCCCACACATCACATACACCACCCCACGGCAAAGACACCCCAGGTTTTCTGAGGAGGAGCTCAGGGTCATGATGGAGGAAATCGTGCGGGTAGAGCCACATCTATTTGGATCACAGGTGCAGCACACCTCAATTGCAAGGAAGATGGAGCTATGGCGAAGAATAGTCAACAGGATCAATGCAGTGGGACAACACCCAAGAAATCAGGACGACATCAGGAAGAGGTGGAACGACCTACAGGGAAGGTGTGTTCCGTGGTCTCAAGACAGCACCAGGCGGTTCAGCGGACTGGCGGCGGACCCCGACCTCCTCACCCACAACTAACAACATGGGAGGAGCAGGTCTTGGCGATTCTGCATCCTGAGGGCCTCGCAGGAGTCGGTGGAGGAATGGACTCTGGTAAGTCAAATCTTAACTATTACATCCCCCACCCTAACTGCATGCTATCACATACCCCCACCCTCGCCCCTACCCCTATCATTCCAACTCCTCACAAATGTACCAATATCACAAACCACATATCACAACACCAAGCCCTGCATGCAACAATAACGCATGGACACCCATCACTAAAGCATGCTCACTGCACATACCCATACACCCTCCTAAACCATCATCACACAAGCCCCCACACAGGAATGCCAGCACTGGGGTACACGGTCACCCACCCATTGCACACCATGACACACAGAGATGCAATAATCATGCTTTCCCACCCCTGCAGGACCACTACACAACGTCACCAGACAGGAGGGTCCAGACATCTCCACTCCACCCACAGAAGAGGCCCACAGTGATGACAGCAGCTCTGTCCACCTGGTTCTAGATGACCAGCCCGGACCATCGTGGGCCTGGGGACAGTCGGTTCCCCTCACACAGGCACAGGCCACCACAGACCTTCCCCCCTCTGGTAACACCAGCACAGCACCCACCCAGCGGGCCCATACCTCCGTCCCCAGGACATGTCAATCAGCTGTGTGTCCACCACTACAGGGAACCCAGGATAACCCACCACCTCAACAACAACAGGGACCTGGGGGCAGTGGTAGTGGGCACACGGTCCAGGGGACGGAGGCCCAGGAACACAGGGGAACTGGGAGTGCTGCTGTGTGACATGGGGCTGACAGGCCAAGGGAACCCCCTCTCCACAAGGCCCTCTCCTCCATCATGGGAGCATACCACCACTCCCAGGAGACGATGGCAACGGTACTGGCCAAGTTTCAGGAGACCCAGCGCATGCAGGAGGAACAGTATTTGGGGTTCAGGGAGGAACTCAGAACCATCAGCTCCGCCCTGGGCACCATCGGAGGGGTGCTAAAGGAAATACTCAACACCAGAAGGGACACTGTGGCGCAACAAGGGGCCCCTGACACTAGCATGGATGATGATCTTCCCACCACCTCCGCCGGCGATAGTGGACAGGAGGCACCGCCACAGGACCACCACACCAGCACCACACCCCCTGCAGACAGAGAACCACCCCGCAAACGGTCCCTGAGATCCAGGAACAAGACAGAGCACGATGCCAAGACCCCCGCCAAGAAATGAGACCACCCTGATTGTCGAGCCACTGTCCCACTTTGTCACCCTGTCCATATTGAAACTGCCCCTGCTCCACTTCCTATGCCCTTCTGGGCAATGCACCTGTGAGACTAATAGACTGGACTCTGCCATGGACACTCCTCCGCCCTCACCCCTCACCATTTGACTTCCCCCTCCAATATTTTGTATGTAAATAAACACACCTAAAGCACCAAAAGATCTGGAGTCTGTCTGTGATTTTGAAATAGTGTATTTGCAATTACAGTGACAATTTTCAGGAAATAGTAAAGTCAACATACCTATGTCACACAGCTCTAGTCCATGAGGAATCTAAGCAGATGACACACAGTGGGACCCACACCTGTGAAACCGTAAGGGAAAGTGACAACTCAGTGACCATGCACTGGGTGAAATCGACAGACAGGATAGAGGTAGAAGTGAAAAAGTACTTGTAGTAGGCAGGAATGTATTCTCACCTGTGTTTCACTGGAAGTATTGCTGGATGACTGAGTCCCTGTTGTCAATGTTTTCTTCCTCTGCTTCCTCCTCGTCACTGTCCACAGGCTCCACAGCTGCCACAACACCGCCATCTGGACCATCCTCCTGCAGAAAAGGCACCTGTCGTTGCAAAGCCAAGTTATGAAGCATACAGCAGGCCACGATGATCTGGCACACCTTCTTTGGTGAGTAGAATAGGGATCCACCTGTCATATGGAGGCACCTAAACCTGGTCTTCAGGAGGCCGAATGTGCGATCAATCACCCTCCTAGTCCGCCCATGGGCCTCATTGTAGCGTTCCTCTGCCCTGGTCCTGGGATTCCTCACTGGGGTCAGTAGCAATGACAGGTTGGGGTAACCAGAGTCACCTAATAGCCACACACGGTGCCTCTGGAGTTGGCCCATCACATAAGGGATGCTGCTATTCCGCATGATGTTGGCGTCATGCACTGAGCTAGGGAACATGGCATTCACATGGGAGATGTACTGGTCGGCCAAACATACCATCTGTACATTCATGGAATGATAACTCTTCCGGTTCCTGTACACCTGTTCACTCCTGTGGGGGGGGGCAAAGCCACATGGGTCCGATCAATGGCACCTATGATGTTGGGGATATGTCCAAGGGCATAGAAGTCACCTTTCACTGTAGGCAAGTCCTACACCTGAGGGAAAACGATGTAGCTCTGCATGTGTTTCAGACAATAAGTTGGAAAACATAGGCTGGGACATCCCTGATGCCATGGCCACAGTTGTTTGAAAAGACCCACTTGCAAAGAAATGGGGCACTGATAGCACCTGCACTGAGGGGGCATTCCTGTGGGATGGCGGATTGCTGACATCAGGGCTGGCTCCAACTGGGTACACAGTTCCTGGATTGTGGCACGGTCAAACCTGTAGTGGTGATTATCAAATTTCTTTCCTCCATTGTCGACAGGTCCACCAGCGGTCGGTACACCAGAGGATTCTGCCATCTCCTCACATGTCCCAGCGGACGGTGCCTATGAAGGACAACAGCGAGCACAGAGTCAAACAACTCAGAGGTATGTACCCACAGTCTACACAGAACACGATTCATACACAAAATCGGGCCTGTATGTGTGATGACAGTAGGCCTAGGTATGTGTGACACAGTTGGTAATTAGGCCATATGGGCCCCTGAAATGGCGGCTGCTGACCTCTAAAGCAGGACAATGCGATGTGAGGTAACTGCGCTGGCGTTGTACACCGTCGCGGTAGGCGGTCGAAGACCACAGCGCAATGCTGCATTGGTTAACATTGGGCCCTATGGGTCCCAGGAGCCAATGGCGATGTACGCCGGCGGTGATGCTATGCACCACCGCAAACGTGACCGCCATTTTCTAGCTGTTGAATCACTCGATACCTGATCTTCGACAGGAGAGGACCTACACTGCAAGTGCTGCTGTGACCTCGGTCTGGAAGAGACAATGGCTTGTGCGTCTGGGGAAAGGGCCCTTGCCTTCACATCGGAGGACTTGACCAAAAGGTAAGTACACAGGGAGCATGTTTTATGGGCTATGCCTGTGTGGAGAGGGCTGGTTGTAAGAAGGAAGGGGGCAGAGTTCTGAGTGCATGAAAGACGGTAGCTGTATGTGCCACATGGCAAGGGTAGGGATGGGGGCCACACACTGTGACGGTGAAGTTGGTAATGACTTCTCTTCTTCCCCTGGACATTTCATGTAGGTCAGCGCCCACCAGATAAGGATATTTGGCGTGCCATCTCCAAGGACGTCCGGACCCTGGGGGTGCACCACAGATGGAGCACCCACTGCCGGAAGAGATGGGAGGACATTCGCCGCTGGAGCAAGAAGACTGCGGAGGCTCAGCTGGGGATGGCCTCCCAGCGTGGGAGGGGTGCCCGTCGAACCATGACCCCCCTGATGTTCCGGATCCTGGCGGTGGCCTACCCTGAGTTGGATGGGCGCTTGAGGGCATCACAGCAGACACAAGGGGGTGAGTACACTCTCATTCAGCTGACTTTGCGTGCAGTGGAGGGGTCTGGGTGGGGGAGGAGGGCTGTGGGTTTCCCTAGGCCAGGGCGAGTTCTGTAGGCTAGGCCCCTTCGTAAGGCATGGCCTGTGGCGCCCCACCCCACCTCTGTAGAGTGCCAAGTACAGCTATTCATGCACCTATGTCATCTATGTGTGCAGATGTCATCCATAGCCTTGTAGGCCATTTCCCTGGAAATGCACTGTAGAGCCCAACAGTGCGACGTAGTGCAGGGGGCTGCTGTGTCTGTCTTGTCCGCCAACGGTAGCGGTAAGCCATGCACTCAACCTGTCTTGCTTCTGCCCCCCCACTTTTTTTGCGGTCTCCCTGTTCTTGTGTGCATTAGCATCATCAGGCGGAGGAGCAGTGGCACCGGAGCACGAGGGAGCTGCATCCCACATGGGCATGGAGGCCCAGACTACGGACTCTGAATACAGCAGTGGGACGGAAGGCGAGGGGAGCACCACGGCAGTGACAGGATCTGCAACCAGCGACACAGACTCGTCCTCCCATGGGAGCTCACTTGTGGTGGCGGCAACATCTGTGCCCCCCACTTCTACAGATACAGCCGCCACCCCCCCTACCAGCACCGCCCTCCCAGCAGCCCCTCAGCCTTCATATCAGGCGGGTGGGCATCACTTTCGCCCCAGGCACCTCAGCCCCTGCCCCTGTCACCTCTGATGCCCTCAGTGAGGAGGCCATTGACCTCCTGAGGTCACTCACTCACTGTTGGGCAGTCTACCATTTTGAATGCCATCCAGGGTGTAGAAAGGGAGTTGCAACAAACCAATGCATTCCTGGAGGGCATTCATTCTGGTCAGGCTGCCCTTCATCGAACCTTTCAAACTCTGGCCTCAGAACTGATGGCAGCCATTCTCCCTGTGTCTAGCCTCCCCCCTCCAACTTCCTCCACCCAGACCCAATCCCCTGTACTTCTGCCTATCCCAAGCACACCATCAGACCAACCTGCAAACACCTCACCACACAAGGGAAGCTCAGGCAAACATAAGCACCACACATCCCTCAGGCACTCACGCAAGCATCACACACATACAGACACAACAACATCCACTGCCTCCACTGTGTCCCCCTCCTCCTCGTCTCCCTCCTCCCTTCCATTCTCGTCTACACTCACACCTGCATGCACTACCACCACAGCCACTAAGTCCCTCACCAGCACACCACCCACCACACCCCGCTCAGGTGCACTCACCACCCCCACTACCATTCACACGTCCCCTGTGTTCTCTCCCAGTGTGTCTGTGATGCCCCCTCCGAAGATACACAAATGCAGGCACACACCCACCCAACATACATCCACCTCACAACAGCCTCCAGCGCATGCACCTGCACCCAAAGCCACAAAACGTACACCTCCTACAACCACCACCTCTTCCTCCACTCCCAAACCCCCTCCAGATACCCATCCCATTGTCTCCAAACAACTTTTCCTGTCCACCCTTAACCTATTTCCCACCACCCCCCCGTCCAACTCATAGGTCCTGTACTAGCACCTCAGCCACAAAATCTCCGGGACCAGTCGTGCCTGTTGTCACAGGTATGTGGAGTGCACCGGCCACCAGGACAGCCAGTGTGTCACGGAGCCACAGCACAGCCAGTCCCCCCGTGAAGCACCAGAAGTTGACCAGTGCCCGGCGGGAGAGGGGGAAGACTCCAGCCAGCCAAGCCGCTCACAGGGGTCCCGGGGGGAGTGTGGACTCAGCTGTGACTCCTCCCAAGGTGGGGAAGGGGCAGAAGAAACCTGCAAAGTCTGGGAGGAGCAGCACCGCGGAGAAGACCACCATCATCCCCGCTGGCCAAGAGGCCACTGCCAGCCCCATCATCTCTGCCCAGGAGGCCACCGCCAGCTCCATCGTCGCTGCCCAGGAGGACCCCGCCAGCCACAGCCCAGGAGGGCCCCGCCAGCCACAGCCCAGCTGCCCACGAGGGCCCCGCCAGCCACAGCCCATCTGACCAATGAAGGACAGCCAGCCACAGCCCAGCTGGGCAATAAAGGACCGCCAAGGCAAGCACCACTGAACAGGGCAAAGACCGCCAAGGCAAGCACCGCTGAACAGGGCAAAGACCACCAAGGCAAGCACCGCTGAACAGGGCAAGCACCGCTAAACAGGCAAAGACCGCCAAGGCAAGCACCACTGAACAGGGCAAGCACAGCTAAACAGGGCAAGCACCGTTGAACAGGGCAAAGACCGCCAAGGCAAGCACCGCTGAACAGGGCAAAGACCGCCAAAGCAAGCACCGCTGAACAGGGCAAGCACCGCTGGACAGGGCAAAGACCGCTAAGGCAAGCACCGCTGAACAGGGCATGGACTGCCAACTCAAGCACCGCTAGCCCATGAGCGGCAGGGGCAGTGACGCAACTGGGACCGTCACGGGGTGAGTGATGCACTTTGGGCACCAGTCCCCCTCCAGAACCAGTGAAGACATGCATCCACTACGTCTGTCCTTGGCAGGATGAAGCACTGTGGGCACCAGTCCCCCTCCAGAACCAGTGGAGACATGCATCCACTTGAGAGACTGTGGCTTTGCACTCCCCAGGATGGTACAGTGGGCAATCCACCCACTGTAGAGACTTGAGAGACTGTGTCTTTGCACTCCCAAGGATGGTACAGTGGGCAATCCACCCATTGTAGAGACGTGAGAGACTGTGGCTTTGCACTCCCCAGAATGGTACAGTGGGCAATCCACCCACTGTAGAGACTTGAGAGACTGTGGCTTTGCACTCCCCAGGATGGTACAGTGAGCAATCCACCCACTGTAGAGACTTGAGAGACTGTGGCTTTGCACTCCCCAGGATGGTACAGTAGGCAATCCACCCACTGTTGAGACTTGTGAGACTGTGGCTTTGCACTCCCCAGGATACATCAATGGGCATGGAGCCCCCTCGTGGATCTGGCATCGTTCACTCATCCGGCTGAGGTGCCCCCCCTTCCCTTCCCCCTGAGGTGCCTGTTGTATTTCTATCTGATGTCCCAGCAGTGTTCCCTCCGTCATGTTCGGATATCTTGTGTGGGCCTCGCCCATGCATTTTGGACCCAGTGGTCCACGGACTATGAATGGTGCAATACCTGGACTACTAATCGTGGTGTATATTATGTTAATAGTGTATATATATATATATATATATATATATTATATATATATTTTTTTTTTTTTTGCTTACTGATTTTTGATATATTACAATAGTTACACTCATTTCCTTTTGTCTTTTCATTCTTCCGGGGGTGTTGGGGGGTGTTACCGGCGTTGATGCTCCTGGTACAGGAGCAGGAAGACTAGCGCAGGGAGAGTATGAAGTTTCGGCTCCATGATGTCCTCCTTCCTCGTGGAGTGTGTAGAGGTGTAGAGGTGAGCGTTTTTCATTCGAAATACCTGTTTCCGCCGTGTTTTTATCCACAGTGAATCCACCCCGGAAAAGGTGGCGGATTGAACTGTTGTAATACTGTGGGCGGTACTTTGTCCTCCGCCTGTCTGTTGGCGGTTACGGCCGCGGTGTTTGTTTGTACCGCCGTGGCGGTCGGAGTGTTAAAGTGGCTGTCTTTGTTGGCGGTTTCCGCCACGGTCGTAATTCCAAAATTTTTACTGCCGGCCTGTTGGCGGTCTTACCGCCGCTTTAACACCGTCCGCCAGGGTTGTAATGACCACCTCTGTCTCCTAAGTTAAGCCTTGTCGCTCATTGCCAAGCTACCAAGGGTTGAGCTGGGTTTAATTTACTGAGACCTAACTGGCCCTAAGTGGAGGTTAGTGGCCTATTGCTAAGTGTAGGTACTTACCTGCCCTTACCAATAACTCATTTTCCAACAGCGTAGGTTTGATATTGTTAAGTACGTTGTATTTAGGTAGCATTGTTGTGTAAGTTTTTATAATGGTAAGCTTTTTAGTGGGTGGGGTGAATGTATTGTGCTTAAAAATAAATATAAATATAAGATTCAAATAAAAAATACAATAACTATATTTGTTAATGCATATGTTTGTAGGTAGTGTATGTTTAGGATGTAGTTTACATCTGTATAGCATTGACCCATGTGTATTAAGGGGTAGAGTGAGTGACATTTATCTTGTCTTGTGTTGATAGTTGTTAAGATGGGTTAAGTGGTAGATTAGGTAGGAGAGGACAGTTTTAATGCTTGATAGTGTAGATTAGGTAGGGTTAGATAGTAGTTTTAGATAATATGTTTACTATTTTAGCATTTAAATACATTCATTGATCTTCCACTGGAAAGTATTTCCTTTTTTAAAGTTCCTATTATTGTGTGAGGGGAGTGCATGCTGTTCAAATAGTCCTGACTATATATTATCAAAATGTTGCATTGTCAGATTCCTCTTGACAACTGTAGGTCTTCCTCGCATTAGAGTAATGTATGCACCCATATCAATACTTTAGACACCAGAAGAGGAGCTCAGTATTTGATTTGACACACAGCACAACACAGGTAGTCTCTGCATGAAAGGGAGAGGGCAAGTAAGTGTTGGATTTGGCATTATACAACAGATTGGTACTCTCTGCCTCATCTGGCACACAAACTACTGCCTAGTGCTTACTCAGACACCCTGTTGTGGGTTCATATTGCACTTTGCTTGGGCACACATATTTTAGCTTAGGTTAGGCCTCTGGCCTTTCACCTATATGTGCTCTGATTTCATTTATTCAGTTTTATTCATTTTTAGTTGGCTTGCTTATCAGCGGGGATATTTTATTTTCCTAGTCATCTGTGAGTTCATTATTATTCTTTATGGGCATGATATTTCACTATGTACCTCTGTCCAAGGCTGACAAGAACAGTACATGATAATCCAGCTAGCATTGTCACCACTAGAGCATACAAACAGTGCGATACTTAGGCACAAGCCCATATCAGGACTTTTTTAAATAACAGAAATATGTTTCCTATGGAAACACTGTACAGGCCAAAGGAAAATGGGGAGATCCTTCTGGCCACGCTCTATATATATACATAAACACTTGGCATGGCGTAAATGCTCCGCTCCTAATCGCCGGTGGTGCCGGTACCAGAAGTGCGCCACTGTGTCGAATAATCACACTCGCCTTTTTTTTCTCCAAAAAGGATTCAGCAGTCCGCAATTGCCAAAATATGATTTATTGACAGGCAAAGGAACGCGTTTTGGTGTTTATGCCTTCATCACTTCATCAACCTCGCAGTTGCCATAGTGGGTTCCCTTTATATATCACATGGTCAGTTCTTTTTATCAATTTATTTATTTTGCTTTCTTAACTCTTTGTAAATCTGCCAGTCTCCACAATCAAATGATGATATATTTAATCTCTCACATAATACTTAATTTTTTAATTATTTTGCCACACCTCTGATACTGTTCATAAAAACACCTTGATAGGACAACATAACGATATGGATAGTTATAAAACAAGCATACTAATTCCATCACGATTACAATAAACAGAAGTTACTGAGACTTAAATAAATACTACATCCTATAGATTGATATCTGACAATTTCCAGAGTTCATTAATTCCTACATCGTGTTAATAATATACTTTTGGTCTACATATTTGTAAATTTAAGTGCACATAACTACCCAACACATTTTCTTATAATCTTAGACCTTATTTCGTAAATTTAAATGTTCATGTTTAGAGACATAAATGACATGCAATCCAGTAATAAATATTATTGTAAATGTATTTAGATTTCCTCGCCACTATTTAATCCATTAGGTTCTTTGGTATCCAACTTAATTATATACCTCAATTCCAATGTTCTTAATTTTATCTCTCTATTTCCACCTCTAATATCTTTTGCTATTCCATAAATCACACTATATTTTATTTCATCCAACTTTCCATTATGTCTTTCATGGATATGGTGGGCAACAGGATACGTTTCATCCTTATTTTGAATAGCTCTCAAATGCTGTAAACTCCATTTATGTCCTTGTAATTTGGTACTCCCTACATACATTTCATTTATTCAGTTTTATTCATTTTTAGTTGGCCTGCTTATCAGCGGGGATATTTTATTATTTTATTTTCCTAATCATTTGTGATTCTGTGAATACATTATTATTATATCTGGGCACAACATTTCACTATGTACCTCTGTCCAAGCCTGACAAGAACAGTACATGATAATCCAGCTAGCATTGTCACCACAAGAGTATGCAAACAGTGCAAGACTTAGGCACAAGCCCACGTCATGACTTTTTAAAGAGCAGAAATATGTTTCCTATGGAAACACTGTACAGGCCAGGGGAAAACAGGGAGATCCTTCTGGCCTGGCTATCCATTCAATGCTGCATGCTATTTCACTGCTGACCTCAGCCCTGTTTCCACAACCAGCCAAGGAAACGGCGGGCAGACCCCTATTTTCCAGGTAATGGGGGTGGGTGCTCCTCTTATGTGCTAAGTACAGTCAGACTGGGCTATTTTGCTATGCTCTCACTTAGGAGTTTCAATATACATATTAATCGAGCGGGAATGTCATGGGATGAATCCCTAGTTACTACTCCATAGTGACTCCGTGACTTTCCTGCTCCATGAATATGTATTTCGATTGAACGATGACTATGAGGTCTTGTATGAACTTCCTTTAAGAATATCTGAAAAGCCTTGAGAAAGCCCCAGGTATAAACACCATTAGGGGGCGAAACATGTGTCGGCGTTTCCTCTGGCGTACGTTCTTCACATGAATCTTCATTCGTCTTGTATACTCAAAATAAATCATTCACTGGATGCAATGACCTGCCTAGTGCGTCACTCTGGATCTGAACTGCGAAAAGCAAGATATGAACTCATCAATTTTGCCTTGATATGGATGACCAACCTGGCCCCTCAGGGACCTCCGAACAGTCGGTTACCAAGGCACACTCTCACACCATCACAGAGCCACCCACCTCAGGAAACACCACCACAGCACCCACCCAGCAACCCCATACCTCTGTCCCCAGGACATATCAATCAGCAGTGTGTCCACCACTACAGGGACCCCAGGCCACCCCACAAACAGAGGACAATCAGGGACCTGGGATCAGTGGCAGTGGCCACACGATACAGGGGACAGAGGCTCAGGACAACAGGGAAGCCAGGGAAGCTGGGAGGACTGCTGTGCAACAGGGGGAAGACAGTCCCAGGGAACCGACCCTCCAGGAGGCACTCGCCACATTCTGGGAGCATACCAACATTCCCAGGATACGCTGGGCCAGATCCTGGACAAGTTGCAGGAGAACATGCAGCTGCAGGAGGGACAGTACCTGGGGATCAGGGAGGACTTGAAGGCAATCAACACTACCCTGGTTTCCATTGCAGGGGTGCTGGCAGACATGGCCAACAGTATGAGGGAGGCAGTGGCACACCACCGGGCCCCTGACACTAGCCAGACAACTAAACAGCCCTCCACCTACACTAGTGGACAGGAGGCCCGCCACAGGAGCAACAGGCCACCAGCACTCCTCCCCCTACAGAAGGAGAACCACCCCGCAAACGTTCCCTGCGATCAAGGCAGAAGCCAGAGACTATTGCCAAGACCCCCCACCAGGAAATAAGACTCTCCTGACCCTTGTTTCTCACTCTATCACCCTGTCCACCTTGAACTGCCATTGCTCCCCTTCCAATGTCCCCTTGGACAATGCACCTGTAATACAAATAGACTGGACTCTAACCTGGACATTCCTCCATCATCACCCCAGCCCATTGCACTACCCCTCTTCTTCATAGCACTGCAATAAACACACTTTGATAAAATACAAGTATGGTGTATGTCAAATGTTTTAAACATTTATTCGTTTAACCAGGTTCAAACATTGCAATTCAACTGTACAGTAATGTTTCCATGGTAAAGACATGTAGTTGGCTGCACTGAACACACCAGGAGTAATAGTGGGGCACAAACATATGCAAAAAAAGATGCCAAAGGTTACAGTGAGTGGGCATAGAAGTAGGAATTCACAGACTGCCAGTGACAATGTCACACATTAAACTGTCAATTATATGTGAAATAACACTGTCTTACCTGTGTTTCATTGGAATTATTGATGAATAATTGCACTTCTGTTGTCCTCATCCTCATCCTGTGCCTCCTCATCTTCACTGACCAAAGGATCCACTGCTGCCACTCAAGCCTACTTCCCCTGCAGAAAAGACACATGGCGTTGCAAGGCAAGGTTGTGCAACATACAGCATGCTACGATGATCTGGCAGACCTTCTTGGGTGAGTAGCACAGGGATCCACCAGTTAGATGGAAGTACTGAAACCTGGCCTTCAGGAGGCCAAAGGTCCTTTCTGTAATCCTTCTTGTTTGCCCATGTGCCTCATTGTAACGTTCCTCTGCCCTTGTCCTGGCATTCCTCACAGAGGAATGGGGTAACCAGAGTCACCTGCAACTATCGAGGGACAACTGTTAGCCACACACTCACCCATAGGACCCACACCATACCCATACACTAACATCCACTGGGTTAGGAACCAAAGCTCACCTATTAGCCACACCCTGTGCCTCTGGAATTGAGCCATCACATTTGAGATGCTGCTATTCCTCAGGATAAAGGCATCATGCAGAGAGCCAGGATACTTTGCATTGACGTGGGAGATGAACTGGTCTACCAGGCACACCATCTGGACATTAATTATGCCGAGGGGAGGAGCAAATGCATTATGTGTTCCATCTATTGCCCCAATGATGTTGAGGATATGTCCCATTGCATGGAAGTCAGCTCTCACTGTGGCCAAATCCTCCACCTAGGGGAAAACTATGTAGCTGCACATGTGTTTAACCAGGGCAGACAACACTCTGGTCCGCACTATTGAGAACATTGGCTGTGACATTCCTGCTGCCAAGTCCACTGTCACTTGGAAAGGACCAGTTGCCAGGAAATGGAGCACTGATAGCACTTACACAAGAGGGGGTATCCCGAAGGGGTGTCGGATAGCATATATTAAGTCAGGCTCCAATTGGGCACACAGCTCTGTGATTGTTGCCCTGTCAAGTTTATAGGTGAGGATAATGGGGGTCATTATGACCCTGGCGGAAGGCGGAGAAGCGGCGGTAAGACCGACAACAGGCTGGCGGTCTTTTTTTTTTGTATTATGACCATGGCGGTTACCTCCATTGTCATCCGCCGGTTCTCCGTTCCGCCCACCAGGACGGAGATGACCGCCGGGCTGGAGACCTGGGTCTCCAGCCCGGCGGCTGTCACTATACCGCCGGAGGTATTTTGACCCGGCTTACGGCCGTGGATTTCCTGCGGTTTGAACTGCCATGAAATTCATGGCGGTAAGCACTATCAGTGCCAGGGAATTCCTTCCCCGGCACTGATAGGGGTCTCCCCCACCCCTCACCCCCACACCGACTCCCTCCCCTACACCACCCACCACCCCTGCCACCCCCCAAAGGTGGCAGGGCCCCCTTCCCCACCCCGACCCCCAACATCACATCACCCATACCCACACGACACGCACGCAGGCACCACCGACACACATACATGCACACACACCGACATACATGCCTACATCCACACACACAGTCAGACACGCACACCCACATACAAACATACACGCACACATCCATACAGACATACCCACAGACATACACACACTCATTCCCAAAACACGCAACACCCCTGCAAGCATAGACGTACTCACACACACCCTCTACATACACAGACGCACACCCCCATGCACCCACAGAACACACAACACCCCCCCACCCCTCTCCCCTAACGGACAATCGACTTACCTGTTCCGTCGATCCTCCAGGATGGGACGGGAGCCATGGGGGCAGCTCCACCGACACCACACCGCCAACAGAACACCGCCACGGCGAATCACAGGACGTGATTCGCTGGGCGGTGTTCTGTTGGCGTGGCGGTGGAGGTGGAGCAACCTCCATTTCCCCGCCTCCTGCCAGTATGGCTGTTGGCGGCTCTCCGTCCGTAAAAGGATGGAGAGCTGCCAACGGTCATAATAGGCCGAGTGGCAAACCGCCACCACTGGCGGTCTTCCGCACGGCGGTCCCTCAGTGGTCTTGTAAAAAGAACGCCGAGGTTGTAATGACCACAAATGTGCCTGTCCTCCATTGTTGCTAAGTCCACCAGGGGTCTGTACATGGGGGATGTCTCCATCTCCTATTCATCTGCAGCAGTTGCAATCAATGGGGCAAAGGAGTCAACAACTGGTCATTATCTGTACATTCTAACCACTACATTGTTTATTGTGATTGTTACATTATTTTGGTGGGATATGTCCAAATTGTGAATTAGTGTACCGTGATGCAGTTAGGATCCATGGCCTGCATCTCCCCCTCCCTGAAATGGCACCAGCCTGTCGTGTATGGAGGGACAGGTGGAAAAGAGGTATTTCACTGATGTTGTGCGCCCTTGCGGGAGGCAGTCGAGAACCGCTGTGCAACTCCTCATTGGTTATCATTGGGCCCTATGGGGTACAGTGGCCAATGGTGATGTACGTCGGCAGTGACGGTATGCACCCCCGCGGACGTGACTGCCATTTTCTATCTGTTCGCTCACTTACTACCTGACTACCTGACTTACTACCTGACCGTCAACAGGAGAGGACCTACACTGCAAGTGCTGTTGTGACCTGTGTCTGGAACCGACCATTGCTCGTGTTACTGAGGAAAGGGCCCCTGCTTTCACCTCGGCAGAGTTGGACGACTGGTGGATGGGGTCCTACCCCAGTACCGACTGCTGTATGGGCCTCCAGACTAACAGGTGAGTACACCATGAGTACGATGCATGGGGCGTGAATGCATGGAGTGCTGTGTGTGAAGGCCTCATGTGGGGGGATTGGTGGACAGGCCCTGGGCAGCATGCAGCATGTATGGTATGCGTATGGGAAGGGCTATGGTGCACCATAAGTGAAACAGGCAGGACCATCGGTCTAATACTTTTCCCAGTCTCTATATCCCTGCAGGTCAACGCCCATCAAAAGAAGAGTATATGGTGTGCCAATACCAAGGATGTGTGGACCCTGGTGGTCTACAGCAGGCAGAGCACCCACTGTCGGAAACAGTGGGAGGACCTGAGATGCTGGGCAAAGAAGACAGCAGGGGCCCAGCTGGGGATGGCCTCCCAAGGAGGAAGGGGTGCCCATCAAACCCTCACCCCACTGATGGTCTACATACTGGCGGTGGCCTATCCGAAGCTAGATGAAGTCTTGAGGGCATCACAGCAGCCCCAGGGGGGTGAGTACGGTGCCCTAATTTACAACTTATGCCTGGTGGGGTAGAATGCAGTGGGGGTGTGGACCCCTGTGGGTGCCCCTAGGCCAGGCCTGGCATTGCAGAGTAGGTCCCATGTTGAGCAGGGTTCTGATATGAAAGTCATCCAACCCAGCTAGTAGGCATCCACAACTGGGCAGGGGTATGTGGGTCTCAGGTATGCTGCAATTTGCATTAGGGGACCCTATCCATGGGCTGGTGACTAGCATTGTGACTGGTAGTGCATTGCCTAATGTGTACGGCTGTTCCCTGTGTGTGAGTGTGTTGTGTACGCTAATGGTGGTGTTGTTGCCACCACTGACCAAGTGTATCCTTTGTCTCTTACCCCCCCTTTTTGTATTGTGACCCTGTCCTTATATGCATTAGCATCATCTGGCAGAGGAGCAGAGGTACCAGCGACGGAGGGAGCTGAATCCCACAGGACCCAGGAAGACGAATCCACCGACAGTGAGGGCACCAGAGGGATGGAGGGCGAGGGGAGCACCACGGAAGAGACTGGAGAGGACAGTTTGGACACAGATACCTCCTCTGATGGAAGCTCCCTGGTCGTGGCAGACACCTCTGTGCCCACCCCAGCTACAGGTACAGCTGCCACTCCCTGCACCTGCACTGCCCTCCCAGCAGCCCCTCAGCGAGTTTTCCATGCCTGCACACCCAGGAGGGTGGGCATCTCCTTCACCCCAGGCACCTCAGGCCCTGCCCCAGTTAGCTCTGCTGCCCTGAGTGAGGAGGCTATTAACCTCCTGCAATCCATCTCTGTTGGGCAGTCAACCATTGTGTATGCCATCCAGGAGCTGGCAGTCCAAATGCAACAGTCCAATGCATTTCTGGAGGGCATTGACACTGGCTTGGCGGCCCAACAGAGATCAATCCAGGCTCTAGCCTCCTCTCTGATGGCAGCCTTGTCCCTGTTTCCACCCTCCAACTTCCTCTTCCCAATCCCATTTCCCTCAACCCCAACCTATCCCAAGCACACAGTCAGACAAGCATGCACCCAGGAAAACACACAAGAGTGGACATGGCAAACACATCCACCACACTTCATCCCACAGGCACTCACACAAACACCATCCGGAAGCAAAAATACTAGCCCCAGCTGCAGGAAGGAAGGGCAAGGGGTCTGCAACAGCAGGCAGTAGAGATAAGGGGCCTGGTGCTGGGACTCAGTTGGAGCCCCCACCACCAACCATGGTGGTGCAGCCATCCAAGGTTGCAGGGGATTGGCTTGAGCCTCCCCCCACTACTACCAGCACCGCCGTCAGAACTGCCACCAGCACCTTCACCAGCATGGCCACCTGCCTTTGGGCAGCCGTCCGAGGCTGCAGGGGATGAGCTGGAGCCTCACACCAGCACTACCAGCACAGCCACCAACACGCCCACCAGCACGCCCACCAGCACCGCCACCTGCCCCAGTGGGCAGCTATCGGAGGCCACAGGGGATGGGCTGGAGCCTCCCCTGACCACTACCAGCACCGCCACCAGCACCGCCAGCAGCACCGCCACCTGCCCAAGTAGGCAGCCGTCCGAGGCTGCAGGGGATGGGCTGGAGCTTCCCCCCTACCACTACCAGCACCGCTACCAGCATGGCCACCAGCACGCCCACCAGCACGCCCACCAGCACCACCACCTGCCCCAGTGGGCAGCCATCTGAGGATGCAGGGAATGGGCTGGAGCCTCCCCCCACCACTACCAGCTCCACAAGAAGCACCACCACTGCCACCACTGAGCAGCCGTTACTTCCAACGGACAGTGTGTAGTCCTGCGTCCATGGGGTGTTGTGTGGCCTGGCCCCCGCAAATCCTGTGGGTATGACACCTTTTTGACATGCCCCTCTTTGCAGGGTCATCCCCATACTTTTTGCCTCCTTCCTCCTATTTTTCCTGACCTTTTTTGTTGGCTTTTGAACTCTGAGCACTTTACCACTGCTAACTAGTGGTAAAGTGCATATGCTCTCTTTGTAAATTGTACTGTTGATTAGTTTATCCATGATTGGCATATTTGATTTACAGGTAAGTCCCAAGTAAATTGCACTAGACGTGCCCAGGGCCTGTAAATCAAATGCTACTAGTGGGCCTGCAGCACTGGTTGTGCCAACCACATAAGTAGCCCTGTAATCATGTCTCAGACCTGCTACTGCAGTGTCTGTGTGTGCAATTTTAAACTGTAAATTTGACTTGGCAAGTGTACCCACTTGCCAGGCCTAACCCTTCCCTTTTCCTACATATAAGACACCACTAAGGTAGGCCCTAGGTAGCCCTATGGGCAGGGTGCAGTGTATGGTTATGGTAGGACATATAATAATGTGTTTTATATCTCCTGACAGTAAAATACTGCCAAATTTGTTTTTCACTGTTGCAAGGCCCATCTCTCTCATAGGTTAACCTGGGGGCTGCCTTTAAACATGATTAATGCGTAGATTCCCTTTGGGAGCAGATAGACATGTGGAGTTTGGGACCTCTGAACTCACAATTTAAAAATACACATTTTAGTTAAGTTGGTTTTGAGATTGTGTGTTTGAAAATGCCACTTTTAAAAAGTGGGCATTTTCTTGCTTAAACTATTTTTGTGACTGCCTGGTTGTGCACTCCCTGTCTGGGTTAGTTTGACAGTTGGGCTGTTTGCACCTCTTTCCAGACAGTGACACTAAGGGGGCTGAGGGGTAGCATACATATACTGATGAGCCGTCTGTGCTAGGAGGGAGGGGAGGAGTGGTCACTTACACCTGAAAGGGCTGTGCCTGCCCTCACACAATGCAGTCTCAACCCCCTGGTGCGTGTCTGGGACCTGCCCTGGGCAAAGCAGGATTTCACAAACAAGAGAGACTTTCCTTTGAAGTATGCCTACTTCAAAGGCCCAAATGGGTATAAGAACAGCACCCAAAACCACAGACTTTAGCTCACTTTTGGAAATCAAGAGGAACCTCTGCCTGGAGAAGAGCTGATGAGCTGAGGAGAAGTGCTGCCCTGCATGTGAGTGTGCTTTGTTGAGCTATCCTACAGTTGCTGTTCTGCCTGTGCTAGAGGACAAAGACTGGACTTTGTTGTGCATTCCTGCTTGTGAAGAAATCTCCAATGGATTGTCCTGAGCTTGCCTCCTGTTGTTGAAGTCTCAGGGCCATCAAAGACTTACCCTGCCAGCACCTGGAAGCTCTGCTGAGACTCCTGTCCTGCCAAGTGGCGCACTATCCAGTTCCTGGGGCCTTGACAGTTGAAGCTGGTAGACCAAGATTGAAAATTCATGCACTGATCGCCATGCGGGACATTTCCAACGCTACCTCTGAGACGCGTCTGAAGAAACGACATGTTGCCAGGTCCACGGCTGAAATCGACGCACCAACTGCACCTCGGATGGAAGATCGACGCACGCATCTGGAGAAACGCCGTGCCACACCACTAATGGAGACAGGTAACATCGCAACCCTCACAGCGTGGTTTTGCTGATACCCTGCGGCAGGATTTTCTACTCAAAGCTTGCTAGGGGTGGAAAAACAATGCAATGCCTGCCAGATCCGAGTGCCGGCCTGGATTATCGCTTCACTCTCCTGCGGACAGGAAAAATGACGCACGCCAGCCCGACCAGAGAACGAAAAACGGCGCATGGTCTTGGCTGCGGGTGAAAAATCAACACATCGCTAACCTTTTTCAACTCACACTCGCCCGTGCATGTTATTTTGACGCAACCCAGGCACTTTTAAACGCTAACAGTGTTTTTACTGTTTACAAAAGGATTTAAGACTATTTTGCTTTTAAAATTAATAACTTGACTTGTCTATGTTGGATTTTTATTGTTTTGGTCTTGTTTTCTTTGGATAAATATTTCCTATTTTTCTAAACTTGTGTTGTGTCATGTTTTAGGGGGTGATTCCAACCTTTGCCGCCCGCCAGGCGGGGACCGCCAAGCGGCCGCCATGCGGCCAAAATAACTCTGCCCCCA
Source organism: Pleurodeles waltl (assembly GCF_031143425.1). Lineage (NCBI taxonomy): Eukaryota > Metazoa > Chordata > Amphibia > Caudata > Salamandridae > Pleurodeles > Pleurodeles waltl. The sequence continues at coordinate 235,016,801 of NC_090437.1, read as the reverse complement.
TTCCAACATTCCCGCTGGGCCGGCGGGCACTAACCATGTTAGCGCCCACCGGCCCAGCGGGAATGAGGCCGCAACACAGGAGCCGGCGGTGTTGCAGCAGTGCGACGGGTGCAGTTGCACCCGTCGCGCTTTTCACTGTCTGCCATGCAGACAGTGAAAAGCAGGCCGGGGCTCTGTTAGGGGGCCCCTGCACTGCCCATGCCAGTGGCCCCAGGACACCCCTTTCCGCCAGCCTCTTCCTGGCGGTGTAAACCGGCAGAAACAGGCTGGCGGTAAGGGGGTCATAATCCCCAGGGCAGCACTGCTTGCAGCGCTGCCCTGGAGGATTATCACCGCCGGGGGAAAATCGGCGGGAAACCGCCGGCCCCGGCGGTGCGACCGCGGCTTTACCGCTGCCGTCAGAATAGGGATTGAAGCACCGCCAGGCTGTTGGCGGTGCTTCCGTCATTCTTGCCCTGGCGGCACAAGACCGCCAGGGTCAGAATGCCCCCCATAGTGTCTTCACTGAGTTACTGTGTGTCTTGGTTCAAATTCTTTACACCTAGACTCTGCAGTTAAGCATGCCTGTTCGTGCCAAGCTACCAAGCGGGTGAGCGAGAGTTAGCTGAGGGTGATTCTCCTTTACACTGACTAGAGTGAGGGTCCTTGCTTGGACTGGGGTTAACCCGACTGCCAACCAAAGACCCCATTTCTAACATTGGTGATCAGCATTTGGGATTGGACTTGTATTTGTACTTGACACACAGTGATTAGGAGTACACTACTGTTTTCAGTGCAGACCAATACGTGAACACATACTACTTGTCTTGTGATTTTTGCTTTTTCTCTTGGGGACTTCTTTTTGTTCTACTTACATGTTTTTGCTGATCCCTTGATTGACTTTTCTTTGAACTTCATTGGGAACTTGTTCTCTGCCTTTGGAACTTTGCACTTGTTTGCCATCATGTCTCTGGAGATGCACCAGCTGGAGCTGTTTTTGAATTAGGGAAACTGAAAGTGTACTCAGTTGCTCAATTGAAACAGTTCTGTAAAGATCTTGCCTGTCCCGTTAAGAGCTCCACCCAGAAAGGGGAGCTGCAAAAGGCACTCAGGGACTGGATGACAGTCAATGAGGCTGGGGGGCACACAGAGGAGGAGGATGTGGATGGGGAAGTGCAGAGGGTACACCATGGTGTAGTGGAGGTACCTGTTACACCTGGGGGTGAGTGTCCCCAGAAGGGGTAGCAGGGTGTAATCCAAGGGTCTTATTCCTGAAGAGTTACAGGACAGAAAGGCAGAGAGGATTCGCCAGTTGGAGTTAGAAGATTTTAGGAGGCAAAAGGGAATAGTAGAGAGGAGGAAGGCCTTAGAGGTGAAAAATATGTTTTTGGCTTATGAGTTAAAACTGAAAGAGCTGGAAGTCATGAGGGCTGGGTCCAGCTGGAATGGTGGCAGCAACAATTCTATATTCAGTACTGAAGAAGTACAAATGCCCAGAGATGTGGTGCCCTACTTGAAGGAGGGGGTTGACACACACCAGGAGGTTCAGTGGTATGAGGTAGCTCCAGTGATGCACAGGGTCCCTGAGGTGGATGGGGGAACTGGCATGGGGAGTCATATTCCTACTTGAGGAAGGGACACTCTACTGGTTCTAGCTGAGGGTGACAGGGAGAGGGGTTCCCCTCAGGTAGAAGTCCTGGTTATGGAGTGTGGAGACATCCCAGAAGAGTGTGGGTTGAGTGTCAGGGTCATTCAGGTATTGTTTCACCAGTCTCAGGAAGGTGATGTAGGGTACTTTTTCAAGGCTGAGCCACTGGATGGTTGTGTGAAGGGTAGTTTGGTTAATTCATGTGAGGAGCTGTGTGATGTAATTGCTGGAGAGCATATGTCTAGTCCTTATTTTCCAGCGCTACGCCAGCACCTCTGATCCCCGGGGACTTACACTGGAGGCAGACCTCTGGGTGAGTACCAGAGTCTGAAGAGGCATTTGGTGGTGCTCCTGAGGGGAGTGGTCTAGGTATTTCCTAACCAGGTGAGGTAGGGAAGGATTACAGTGTCCAAGGTAGGTCCCAGACTCCTACCCTGCCAAGTGGTGCCCTATCCAGTTCCTGGGGTCTTGACAGGTGAAGGTGGAAGACCAAGATTGAAAATCCATGCACCGTCCGCCGTGCAGGGAAATTTCCGATGCAACCTCTGAGATGCGGCGGAAGAAACAATGCGCTGTGAGCTCCACAGCTGAAATCAACGCACGCCACACCGCGGATGGAGGATCGATGTACGTGGTTGGAGAAACAATGCAGCACACTGCTAACGGAGGCTGACAACATCGCAACCCACACAGCGCGGTTTTGCTGATACAGTGTGGCAAGATTTTCTACGCAAACCTTGCTGGGCGTGGAAAAATTACGCAATGCCTGTAGGGACCGAGTGCTTGCCTGGATCGACACATCGCTCTTTTGCGTAGAGGAAAAACGTCACACGCCGACCCGACCGGAGAAAGAGAAACAACACATAGGGGGTCATTCCAACCTTGGCGGTCGGTGATAAAGCGGCAACAGTCTGGCGGTAAAAAAAATGGAATTCCGACACTGGCGGAAACCGCCAACAGAGACCGCCACTTCAACACACCGCCTGCCACGGCGGGACAAACAAACAGCGCGGCGGTAACCGCCAACAGACAGGCGCCCTTTTCCGGGGCGGTAGCCCCGCTGATAAAAACACGGCGGAAACAGCCATTTCGAACGGAAAACGCTCACCTCCATACACCCCACGAGGAATCTGGACAGCATGGAACCCGAACTCCACATCCTCCCAGCGATTGTCTACCTGCTCCTCTACCAGGAGCACGAACACCAGCGCAGAAGACAACGGTGAGTACTGCACCTACGACACAGGGGAGGGGGGACACACATACGCGACACACCCACCCCCACCCTCACGCACTACAACACACACATCAATGCATAGCAATACATCACAGTTACCCCCCCCAAACCCCTGGGAAGAATGCAAAGACAAAAGGAAATGATTCTAAACATTGGAATATATTGTATCACTGGCTTAAAAATATATCACACATCTAAAACCTTTATATACATAAATTTTAAAGTCCGATCATTGTAGCAGGCATTGTCCGTGGACCACTGGCCCAAATCACATGGGCAAAGCCCACACAGGATACCTGACTCCAATGGAGAGAACACTGCAGGGGCATCAGATAGCAAAACTACAGGCACCTCAGGGGGAAGGGAAGGGGGGGCACCTCAGCCAGATGAGTCCACGACGCCAGATCCACGATGGGCCTCCATGGCCACTGTTCCATCCTGGGGAGTGCAAAGCCACAGTCTCTCAAGTCTCTACAGTGGGTGGGTTGCCCACTGTTCCATCCTGGGGAGTGCAAAGCCACAGTCTCTCAAGTCTCTGCAGTGGGTAGGTTGCCCACTGTTACATCCTGGGGAGTGCAACGCCACAGTCTCTCAAGTCTCTACAGTGGGTGGCTTGCCCACTGTTCAATCCTGGGGAGTGCAAAGCCACAGTCTCTCAAGTCTCTACAGTGGGTGGGTTTGCCCACTGTTCAATCCCGGGGAGTGCAAAGCCACAGTCTCTCAAGTCTCTACAGTGGGTGGCTTGCCCACTGTTCAATCCTGGGGAGTGCAAAGCCACAGTCTCTCAAGTCTCTACAGTGGGTGGTTTGCCCACTGTTACATCCTGGGGAGTGCAAAGCCACAGTCTCACAAGTGGATAACAGTCTCCACTGGTTCTGGAGGGGGACTGGTGCCCAGAGTGCTTCGTGCAGCCCTGCCCGACACAGAGGCGGGCCTGCCCTTTCCGCCAATGGGCCAGCGGTGCTTAAGATGAAGGGCCCAGTTCAGCGGTGCTTGAGACGGCGGTGCCCTGTTCAGCGGTGCTTGAGACGGCGGTGCACAGTGTAGCTGTGCTTGAGACGGCAGTGCCCAGTGTAGCGGTGCTTGAGACGGCGGTGCACAGTGTAGCAGTGCTTGAGACGGCGGTGCAAAGTGTAGCGGTGCTTGAGACGGCGGTGCCCAGTGTAGCGGTGCTTGAGATGAATGGCCCAGTTCAGTGGTGCTTGAGATGAAGGGCCCAGTTCAGTGGTGCTTGAGACAGCGGTGCCCTGTTCAGCGGTGCTTGAGACGGCGGTGCCCTGTTCAGCGGTGCTTGAGACGGCGGTGCACAGTGTAGTGGTGCTTGAGACGGCGGTGCCCAGTGTAGCGGTGCTTGAGATGAAGGGCCTAGATCAGTTTTGCTTGAGACGGCGGTGCCCAGTGTAGCGGTGCTTGAGATGAAGGGCCCAGTTCAGTGGTGCTTGAGACGCCGGTGCCCTGTTCAGCGGTGCTTGAGATGAAGGGCCCAGTTCAGTGGTGCTTGAGACGGCGGAGCCCTGTTCAGCGGTGCATCGGATGAGTGTCCAGCTCAGCGGATCCGGCCATGGCATGGAGGTCATTCGCCACCTGACCTTTGGCTTGCGGTGCCTTCCTGCCCATCTGTCGTGTGGCTGGCGGGGTCCTCCTGGGCTGCAGTACCGGGCCTGTGGGTGTCCTCCTGCCCACCTGGGATGGGGCAGGCGGGGTCCTCCTGGCCAGCTGGGCTGCTGGCGGACTTGTCGGGCGTGCTGCCCTTCCCAGCCTTCCCTGTTCGCCTATGGCCCTTCCCCACCTTTGGCGGTGTGCCAGGTGGCACCACACTTCCTGCCGGAACCATGGTTGGGATTTTGGTCCCTGGTGTCTTCGGCCTCTCATGCCGGCCACTGACAATCTTCGGATGTTTTACCGGGGGTGGGCTGGCCGTGCCTTGGCTCCTTCCTGAACTGGCTGCCCCTGAGGGTGGGGGACTCCACAGTCCATGGCACACTGTCATTCCAGGTCCTGCTTTTGTGGTGGCTGAGGTGCTGACTGGAGTCCTATGAGATGGACGGGGTGGGGGAGTTGTAGGAAAGAGGTCAAGTTTGGAAAGGAAAACCAATTTGGGAACAGAGGGCCGGGTAGGTGTAGTGGGTATGGGAGTGGAGGAAGAGGTTGTGGTTGTAGGAGTCTTCAGTCTGGTGTCTTTGGGTGCAGGTGCTTGGCCTGGATGCTGTCGTGAGGTGGATGGCTGTTGGGTGGGTGGCTGCCTGCGTTTGTGTAGCTTGGAAGAGGGGGTCACAGACACAGTGGGAGAGGACACAGGGGATGTGTAAATGGTAGTGGGGGTGGTGACTGCACGTGTGCAGGGGGTTCTGGTGGGTGCGCTGGTGATGGACGTAGTGGCTGAAGATGTTGTGCATGCAGGTGTGAGTGGAGACGTGACAGGGAGGGAGGAGGGAGACGAGGAGGAGGGTGACACAGTGGAGGCAGTGGGTGTTGGTATGTCTGTATGTGGATGTTGCTTGTGTGAATGCTTGTGTGATGTGTGGTGCTTATGTCTGGATGAGCTTCCCTTGGGTGTTGAGGTGTGTGCAAGCTGGTCTGATGGTGTGTCTGGGATAGGCAGAGGTACAGGTGATAGGGTATGGGTGGAGGAAGTTGGAGGGGGGAGGCTAGAGACAGGGACAATTGCTGCCATCATTGCTGAGGCCAGAGTGTTGAACGATCGCTGATGGGCAGCCTGACCCGAATGAATGCCCTCCAGGTATGCATTACTCTGGTGCACCTCCCTTTCTACACCCTGGATGGCATTCAAAAGGGTAGACTGCCCAACAATGAGCGTCCTCAGGAGGTCAATGACCTCCTCACTGAGGGCAGCAGGGGTGACAGGGGCAGGGCCTGAGGTGCCTGGGGCGAAGGAGATGCCCACCTTCCTGGGTGAGCGGGCACGGGGCAAACGCTGAGGGGCTGCTGGGAGGGCGGTGCTGGTGCGCTGGGTGGCGGCTGTACCTGTTGTTGCGGGGGCACGGATGTTGCCGCCACCACAAGGGAGCTACCTTCAGAGGACGAGTCCGTGTCACTAATGTCTGCATGAGTCCCCGCTGTGGAGCTCCCCTCACCCTCCGTCCCACTGGTGTACTCGGAATCCGTGGCATGGCCCTCCAGGGCCATGTGGGATGCATCTCCCTCGTGCTCCGATGCCACTTCTCCTCCGCCTGATGATGCTAATGCACACATGAACAGGAAGACCACAAAAAAGGGGGGGTGGAAAAATAAAGACATGTTGAGTGCATGCATTGGCGACACAGTTGGCGGAGAGGACAGACACAGAAGCCCCCTGCACTACGCAGCGCACTTGGGGTACACTACTCGATCCGTGCGACATGGCCTACAAGCCTATGGACGACAACTGCACACATAGATGACACAGGGCCATGGATAACTGTACTTGGCACCCTACAGAGGTGGGGGGTGGGGGCACAGGGCCCTGGATAACTGTACTTGGCACCCTACAGAGGTGGGGGGCGGGGGCACAGGGCCATGCCTTACGGAGGGGCCTAGCCTACAGAAGTCGCCCTGGCCTAGGGATACCCACAGCCCTCCTCCCCCACCCGCACAAAGTCAGCAGAATGAGGTTGTACTCACCCCCTTGTGTCTGCTGTGATGTCCTCACGCGCCCATCCAAATCGGGGTAGGCCACCGCCAGGATCCAGGACATCAGGGGGGTCAAAGTACAACTGGCACCCCTCCCACGTTGGGAGGCCATCCCCAGCTGAGCCTCCGCCGTCTTCCTGCTCCAGCGTCGGATGTCCTCCCATCTCTTCCGGCAGTGGGTGCCCCGTCTGTGGTGGACCCCCAGGGCCCGGACGTCCTTGGCGATGGCACGCCAAATGGCTATCTTCTGGTGGGCGCTGACCTATGTGAAATGTACAGGGGGAGAAAAAGAGTCATCACCTTCTGCACCCTCAATGTGAGTGGCCCCCCATCCCTACCCTTGCCATGTGGCACATCCTGTCATCCGTCGTCTGATGCATGCCTCATTCGCTCCCCTCCCCACCATCTTTCATCCACCCGACTCAACACAGGCATTGCCCCCAAAGCATGGTCCCAGTGTACTTACCTGTTGGTCTGGAGGACCGTAGAGTAGCGCATACTGGGGGAGGACCCCATCCACGAGTTTCTCCAATTCCTGACCAGTGAAGGCAGGGGCCCTTTCCCCAGTCGCATGAGCCATTGTCTCTTCCAGACCGAGGTCACAGCAGCACTTGCAGTGTAGGTACTCTCCTGTCGAAGATCAGGTATCGAGTGATTAAGCAGATAGAAAATGGCGGTCACGCCGCAGCGGTGCGTACCGCGGCGGTGCGTACCGCGACCGCCGGCGCACATCGTCATTGGCTCCTGAGACCCATAGGGTTCAATGTTAACCAATGCTGCTTTACGCCGCGGTCTTCGACCGCCTACCGCCACGGTCTGCCACGCCAGCGCATTGACCTCACATGCCATTGTCACACTTCACAGGTCAGGCAGCCGCCATTTCAAGGGCCCACATGGCTTACTTTTAACTGCGTCACACATACCTAGGCCTTGCAGCAACACTCCTACAAACCATTCAATGCATTGGGAATTATGTTTTTTGGAAACTGTGGTTACGTACCTGTCAGCTGATTGACTCTGTGCTCGCTGTTGTCCTACATAGGCACCGTCCGCTGGGACATGCGAGGAGTGGAGGAATCTTCCCGTGTACAGACTGCTGGTAGACCTGTCAACAATGGAGGAAAGACATGTCATACTGACATATAGGCTTGACCGAGGCACTAATCAGGAATTGTGTGCCCAGCTGGAGCCAGACCTTATGTCACCCATCCGCCAACCCACAGGGATCCCACCTCTAGTGCAGGTGCTGTCAGTACTCCATTTCATTGCAAGTGGGTCATTTCAAACAACAGTGGCCATATCATCAGGAATGTCCCAGCCTATGTTTTCCAAGGTGTTTTCCAGAGTGTTGTCTGCCCTTCTGAAATACATGCGGAGCTACATTGTTTTCCCTGAGGTGGAGGATTTGCCTACAGTGAAAGGTGATTTCTATGCCCTTGGACATATCCCCAACATCATAGGTGCCATTGATGGGACCCATGTGGCTTTAGTACCCCCCAGCAGGAGTGAACAAGTGTACAGAAACAGAAAGAGTTATCATTCGATGAATGTACCGATGGTGTGTTTGGCAGACCAGTACATCTCCCATGTTAATGCCAAGTTCCCTGACTCAGTGCATGACGCGTACATCATGCGGAATAGCAGCATCCCTTACGTGATGGGTCAACTCCAGAGGCACCGTGTGTGGCTAATTGGTGACTCTGGTTACCCCAACCTGTCCTGGCTACTGACCCCAGTGAGGAATCCCCGGACATGGGCAGAGGAATGGTACAATGAGGCCCATGGGAGAACTAGGAGGGTGATCAAGCGGACCTTCGGCCTTCTGAAGGCCAGGTTCAGCTGCCTCCATATGACAGGTGGATCCCTATTGTACTCACCAAAGAAGGTGTGCCAGATCATCGTGGCCCGCTGTATGCTTCACAACCTGGCTTTGCGACACCAGGTGCCTTTTCTGCAGGAGGATGGTCCAGATGGTGGTGTTGTAGCAGCTGTGGAGCCTGTGGAGAGTGAAGAAGAGGAAGCCGAAGAGGATGACATAGACAACAGGAACACAGTAATACAGCAGTATTTTCAATGACACACAGGTAAGAGTCCAACCCGTCATTTTACATTTACTTAACCCCTACTACCTCTCTACTGTCTGACCTTTTCCCCCAGTGTATGGTAACTGAGTTGTGACTTTCCCTTCCAATTTCAGAGATGTGGCCCCCATTGTGTGACATCTGCTTTGTTTCTCCATGGACTACAGCTGTGTGACAGTGGTATGTTGGCATCACAATGTAAATATGCATTTTGGGACGGTAATGTCTAATACATTAGAACAAAATCACAGCCAGACTCCTGATTGTTTTGTGCAATAACTGTGTTTATTTCAGTGCTCTATATTGGCGGGTGATTGCAAATCGGTGAGGGGTGACGGTGGAGGATTGTCCATGGCAGATTCCAGACTATTAGTCTCACAGGTGCAATGTCCAAATGCCTGTGGAAAGTGGAGCATGGGCAGTATAAGAATGGACAGGGTGTCAATGTGGGACAGTGGGATGACAATCAGGGAGGTATCCTTTCCTGGCGGGGGTCTTGGCATCTTACTCTGTCTTCTTCCTGGATCTCAGGGCCCGTTTGCAGGGTGGTTCTCCTTCTGCAGGGGGTGGGGTGCTGGTGGCCTGTTGGTCCTGTGGCAGGGCCTCCTGTCCACTAGCACCGGCGGAGGTGGTAGGCAGTTCTTGGTCCATGCTAGTGTCAGGGGCCCTTTGTCCTGCCACAATATCCCGCTAAGTGGTGACTACCTGATTCAGAGTCCGTACAATGGTGGCCAGGGCGGAACTGATGTTTCGTAGTTCCTCCCTGAACCCCAAATACTGTTCCTCCTGCAGAAGCTGGATTTCCTGAAACCTGGCCAGGACCGTCGCCATCCTCTCCTGGGAGTGGTGGTATGCTCCCATGATGTTGGAGAGAGCCTCGTGGAGAGTGGGTTCCCTTGGCCTGTACCCCCCCTGTCGCACAGCAGCCCTCCCAGTTCCCCTGTTTCCCTGTGCCTCTGTCCCCTGGACCGTGTGCCCACTACCACTGCCCCCAGGTCCCTGTTGTTGTTGGGGTGGTGGGTTAACCTGGGTGCCCTGTAGTGGTGGACACACCGCTGATTGACGTGTCGTGGGGACTGAGGTATGGGACCGCTCAGTGGGTGCTGTGCTGGGGTTTAGTTTAGTTTAGTTTTAGTTTTTCAGAATTTGTAAAGCGCATGGCGGCCCGGAGGCATCCCAGCACTAAAAGTAACGAAACACAAGAAGGAGAGAGAGCCAGTATTAGTTACAGAATAAAAAGGTTTTAAGCTTTTTCCTAAAGAGGCGCTCGGAAGGTTCCAAACGGAGCTCCGTAGGAAGGGTGTTCCAAAGGTGGGAGGCTCTAGTAGAGAAGGAGTTATTACCCCAGGCTCTCTTGAAGCGAGAGACATGTGCATACCTAAGAGAAGAGGAGCGAAGGCTCCTGGAAGGGATGTGCAGGAAAATATGTTTCCTCAGAGAGATGGGACCTTTGTCCTGTAAGGCCCTATGAACAATGCAGAGAGATTTGAACTGGATCCTTTCTCTGACAGGAAGCCAGTGGAGGGTGGAGATAGCCAGTTTAGCGGAGGTGAATTTTGAAGAGTGGGTAAGAAGTCTGGCCGCTGCATTTTGTACTCTTTGCAGCTTCTTTAAAACATAGAGAGGGGAACTAAGGAACAGAGAGTTTCCGTAGTCCAAGCGAGACAGAATTAGGGATTGAATAAGGATTCTTCTGGCTGTGGGAGGAAGAAGGGTAAGGATCTTTCTAAACATCCGCAAGAGGCCAAAACAGGTAGAAGAGATTTTACTGGCTTGAGAATCCATGGTAAGCCGGGGATCAAGTATCACACCTAAAGTCTTAACTTGGAGTTTAGGAGGAGGAAGAGATTTAAAGGCATCTGACAGAGATGGAAGTGGGAGAGCGAGGGGGCCGTTTCCAAGGATCAGAACTTCCGATTTCCCATTGTTGAACTTGAGTTTGGACTTGGTCATCCAATTGGCAATATCACTCATGCAGCAAGAGAAGTTAGTCACTGGAGAGTCCCCGGAACTGGAAAGAGACACCACTAGCTGGGTGTCATCTGCATAGGTCACCAGAGTCAAATTGTAAGGGGCATTTACTCTTGCTAAAGGTGACAGATAGACATTAAAAAGAGTGGGGCTAAGAGATGAGCCCTGGGGAACTCTGCATGCCAGCGGGTAGAGACCGGAAAAACAAGTACGGTCCAAAACTTGAAATGATCTGTCTTTGAGGAAGGAGGAGAGCCAGGAGAGCGCAGAGCCTCCTACTCCTATATCTGATAATCTTGAACCGAGGAGATCGTGGTCAACAGTATCGAATGCTGCGCTTAAATCAAGCAGTATGATAGCTACATGCGACCCTCGGTCTAAGAGCTGGCGGGCTGACTCAGTTACTGTAAGAAGAGCTGACTCGGTGCTGTGCAAGGTTCTAAATCCCATTTGTGTAGGATGAAGAAGTTCATTGCTTTCAAGATAACTGGTGAGTTCAGTGTTGACATGTTTCTCAAGGATTTTCGAGGAAATAGGAAGAAGAGCAACAGGTCTAAAGTTTTCTAGTAAAGCAGGGTCCAGTTTGGGTTTTTTCAAAAGGGGTTTAACAATAGCGTGTTTAAATGACAGGGGAACCGATCCCAAGGAAAGTGAGTTGTTAAGAACTTTGGTGAGAGGAGGGACAATAACATCTGCTACCTGCACGAGAGCAGAGGGAGGAGCGGGGTCTAAGGGAGAGCCAGATTTAATTTTGGACAAAAGATTGGTGGTCATCTCCTCAGTGAGGGGAGGGAAGGAGATAAGGGAAGCTCCTATAAGTGAGGAGTTTGTAGAATTATCAATGGGGGAGTGATTCATATATGGAGGAAAACCCGAGTAAATGCTGATGACTTTGTCCTGAAAAAAGGATGCCAGTCGATCACTGTAGGACACAGAGGGCTCCATCATCGGGGTAGATCGAGAAGGGGTAGAGAGATCTTTAAAGATTTGAAAGATTTCTTTCTGGGGACGCAACAAGCGTTCTATTTTTCCACCATAAAAAGTGGAATGGGCCATTTTAATGTTATGATGGTAAGTTCTAACGGATTGCTTGTATGTCTCTCTGCTGGAGGGACTGTAGCTTTTACGCCACAGTCTCTCAAGTCTTTTACAGTCCTTTTTGAGTTCAAGCAGGTGAGGGGAAAACCAAGGTTTGGGTTTATGAGTTAAGAGGGATACTCTGCTTCTAATGGGTAACACAGCATCCAGATAGGATGAGATCCATTTATGAAAGGAGTCTGCAGTTCCTGAGGTAGAGGGGTGATAAATTAAATCAGAGGCTAGAAGAGTTTTGCGCCACTCTACAGGATCAAGTTTTGACCAGGAACGACCGGAAGAAGTGGTGTTAGGGAGGAGGCCATGAGTGGCATCATACGGAAAAGTGAACGAGAGAAGGAAGTGATCGGTCCAAAGAAGTGGCAAAGGAGAGGCCGTCAGCAGGTTGGTAATATTGCTGAATATGAGATCTAATGTATGACCCTTCTGATGGGTGGGGCCAGATACATACTGAGTTATTTGGAGAGCAGCAAAAGAGGACGTCAATAGTTTAGACGAAGGGCATTCCAAGTTATTAAGATGAATATTGAAGTCTCCTAAAATAGTGAAATTGGAACGGTTGCAGATGTTGCCAGAGGGGGGACGGTCTGCTATGGGCTGTGGTTGTCTGAGGAGAACCGACTGTCCCGAGGTCCCTGATGGGCCGGGCTGGTCATCTAGATACAGGTCGACAGAGGTGCTGTCCTCACTGTGGGCCTCTTCTGGGGGTGGAGTGGACATTTGTGGACCCTCCTGCGCGGTTACGTAGAGATCGGGTCCTGCAGGGGTATAAAAGTATGGTTATTGCATTTGTGTGTGCCATAGTGTGTAATGGGTGGGTGTCCTTGTACCCCAGTGGTGGCATTCCTGTGTGGAGGCTTTTGTGACGGTGATTTGGTGGGGGATGGGTATGTGCAGTGGGCATGCTTTGGTGATGGGTGTCCATGCTTTGTGGTCGCATGCAGGGTTTGGTGTTGGGATGGGTGGGCTGTGATGTGGAGACATTTGCAAGGAGCAGGATGTGATGGGGGTGAGGGTGGGGGTATGAGTTGGCATGCTGGTGGGGTGGGGGGGATGAAGTAGTGAAGATGAGACTTACCAGAGTCCATTCCTCCAGATACTCCTGCGAGGCCCTCAGGATGCAGGATCGCCAAGACTTGAGCTCCCATGTTGTAAATTCTGGGGGAGGAGGTGGGGGTCGGCCGCCAGTCCGCTGCACCGCGATGTTGTGCCTGGATACCATTGAACGCACCTTCCCCCGTAGGTCGTTCCACCGCTTCCTGATGTCGTCCCTATTTCTTGGGTGCTGTCCCACAGCTTTGACCCTATCGACTATTCTGCTCCATAGCTCCATCTTCCTGGCAATGGTGGTGTGCTGCACCTGTGTCCCGAAGAGCTGTGGCTCTACCCGTACAATTTCCTCCACCATGACCCTGAGTTCATCGTCGGAGAACCTGGGGTGTCTTTGCGGTGCCATGGGGTGGTGTGGGTGATGTGTGGGGTGGATTGTGTGGTGATGTGTATTGGTGTGTTGTGTGAAGTGCATGGAAATATTGCTGGGTGAAAGTTAAATGCGCGTCTGGGTGCTCAGTTCTCGTTTTCTCAGTGCGTGGTCCCGATTCTGTAGAAGTGGGTGTTTGTGGGTGATGTTGGTGTGTGTTTTATATTGTATCGGGTGTGTGGGAATGGTGTGTGTTTGTGTATCAGGTGTGTGTATTTCGAATTGTCCAATGTGGCTGTGTTTTGTATGTGTGTGTGTATTTTGAGCGCGGCGGTGTGTACCGCCAATGGAATACCGCAGTTGAAAGACCGCCGCGTGGATTCGTGTGTCGTGATAGTGTGGGCGTATTTCTGTTGGCATGACGGTGGAGGTTTGGTCATCGCCAGTTTCGCGTTGGCCTTTGGTGTGGCGGACTTTTGTGGATGTCTGTATTTTGGCGGTTTGCCTGTTGTGGGTCAGAATGACCGTGGCGGTTTACCGCGGCGGTATGTTGGTGGTCTTCTGACAGCGGTAAGCGGCTTTTACCACCAAGGTTGGAATGACCACCATAGTCTCACTTGCACTTGAGAAACTCGCCTGTGCATGTTATTTTGACGCTACCCAGGTACCTTTCAACGCTAATAGTGTTTTACTGTCTACAAAAGCATTTAAGACTCTTTTCCTTAAAAAATTATTAACTTAACTTGTGTATGTTAGATTTTTGTCATTTTGATCTTGTTTTGTTTAGATAATATTTCCCATTTTTCTTAACCTGTGTTGTGTCATGTTGTAGTGTTTTCATTGAGTTACTGTATGTGTTGGTATGAATACTTTACACCTAGGCTGTGAAGTTAAGCCTGCATGTTCATGCCAAGCTACCAAGGGGGTGAGCGGGGGTTAGCTGAGTGTGATTCTCCTTTACCCTGACTAGAGTGAGGGTCCATGCTAGGACAGGGGGTAACCTGCCTGCAAACCAAAGATCCCATTTCTAACACATACCTCATAACTGTTGGGTTTAATTTAACTAGTTCAGGTAAAGAGTTTTAAAACTCTACCTGAAGTTGTCAACTTTAGCTCTGTAGTTCCTTTCTCTGATTGGCCATCCTCTGGCAGCCTGGCCATACTTCCTTGATGAGGTGTGAAGTGGCCTGGGTGGAACACAAACAATGTGCCTGGGGGAAGAGATCTGCCTCAGCAGATGGGGAAGCAGGAATGGGTAGTGCAGCCAAACTGGTCTTCAAAAGCAGGGAAGGACATTTGGAGCAGCCCAGCACCTCCCTCACATCCTGCAACCCCAGACAATTAGGTGCAGTACGACAGCCAGATCCGGGAACTCACTTTGATATCCTAAAACTGACACTCAAGAACAGGACCATGGCGAACAATCTGGTGGCCCTAGACGCAAGAACAAGCCCACCTGCACACTCACGCATCCAGTTTAAACAGCCCAGGTCACCCACGCTCCACGAGGAACGCCCGAGTTACCACCCGGCAGAAAACCTATCCCCTTTTGGTAAACATGATTGACTCACAGCCCCACCTAAAATCTATGCAGGCAAACCTTGCAACCTTCCAACATCCATCACCCCCAGATCCTCCTTTTACCCCACCACTGTCTGTCCATGTATTCACCCCCCTACCCATGATACCGCGACCATTTCCGGCTCACCGAGCAATCATGACAACGATGCTCCACCCATCTTGCAGGCACATTGCCCACCAAACCTAGAGCTGCTGTCTAGGCCCGCAAGCATCTCCTTGATCAGGACCAGGCCTGTTCCAACAGAGGAACATCACCAACCACCACAAACCTCACGGGCAAACATTGGCATCAACCCATCCCTGCTCCCCCAGCCACATCTGCCAAACCAACCCCTGACAGCCAACCTCAAAAACCCCGGGCATTTAGGTAGGACAACTCAGTCACAATCTGGGGTACGACTTGTCTCATGGAACGTGGCAGGTCTGAAACCTATTCTTCCCCTTCCATCCTTCTCCTCATTTATTGACGAACATGACATATGTCTCCTACAGGAAACATGGTCACTCGACCCACTCTTCCGAACAGGCTACTCAAATTTCCACATCCCCGCTGTGGCCAGCACGAGAGGCAGGCCCTCAGGGGGTCTGACCATCTGGATCAAAACATCACTTAGCTGCCATATATCACAGCTACCTACCGCCTCTCCCGACCTGTTAGGCCTTCGTCTATCCTTTGGGCCTGACTCTGTGGTGAACATCTTTAATATCTACGCTCGAGGGGTCAGGGGGGGTCAAGTCTCCAAAACCCTCTGCGCCCTCGTAGCCCTCTTACAAAATTATCCCCGCCATCATAAAACCATTGTGGCTGGGGACTTCAACGTCACATTCGAACCCCTTGACTGGGACGATCTCAGGTCCACCCGCGAGGAAGATCAAGTCTGGTCTATCCCCGCCCTGTCCATTGCACCCATCAAAAGGTGGACGTCGGTTGCGATTCAGGTAAAATCATTGACCATGGAGTTTGGACTCAGGGCGCTAAATGGCAGAACTAATTCAGACACCAACGGTAGTCACACATACAACAAAACGAACCACACCAGCAGAATCGATTATTGCCTATTCGATATAAGATTATGGCCTCTAGTCATCGATATGACAATCATCGAAAGGACCGAAAGTGATCACAACCCTCTTTCTGTCCACACATTAGCCCTAGGTAACCTCCCAGCCACGTCTAACCCCGCAGCAGTAGCACCCGAGGGTATTAACCTGGCCAACAACAAAAGACACCTAAAATGGGTCAATATTGTGGCCCGGCCCGCACTCATCAATGCTGCCAACAACACCCTAAAATCCACACTAAGGGACCTAGAGGCAGGTTCTGCAACACCCCACCAGGAAATTAGCTCAATCCACACCTCCTGCTGTAGGGATATCGCAACCCACTTCTCAGCACCCCCAGCCCACGACGACAAACGACCCAAAGCCAGGCACCGCTGGTTCAACAAAACGTGCCGGTCCCTAAACAAGCGCCTAGTTCAAGCCATTAAATCCAAGGACCCCATCGCCATCCGCGTAGCTAGGAAGTCCTATAAATCTGCAATATGCATAGCCAAGCGTGATCAAGATAGCAAATGGTGGACATCACTCAGCGACGCTGTGCGCGAGAGAAATTATAGTCTGTTCTGGTCCCTGGCAGCGCGAGGCCCCGAAACCAGTGGTTTGGACATCACAACCAATATTGCCCCAAGAGACTGGATAGCCCACTTTAGTAGTCTGTACTCCCCTGATCATGATAGCCCCACCTCTGTTTGTACGGGCCCCCTCCTATTTCACTCGTTAGCACCAACCACCGCAGCACCCCTGTTGTTCTCCCAAAGTGATATAACTTACTCTCTAAGCACTCTAAAACGCGGCAGGGCCCCTGGTTCAGACTGCGTCCCAGCAGACCTATTCTCAACAGACCTAGCATCCTGGTCAAGATATCTCACCATTCTAGCTAACGCAATAGCATTTGGGGCGCCAATTCCCGACTCTTGGAAAGCGGCCATTGTTATTCCAATCTTTAAAAAGGGCGACAGATCTCTTCCCTGTAACTATAGACCCATTAGTCTAATTGACTGTGTCCAAAAAGTCTTCTGCCACTGCCTCCTAGGGAAGATAGAAGAATGGATAATTGACCACGATATCCTTAGCCCCCTCCAAGCCGGTTTCCGAAAGAAGATTTCCACCACTGATCAAGCCCTCAGATTCCTATTATTATATTGGAAAACAGTGTTCATCGGTAAAGGCAGCCTTTATGTAGCTTTCGTGGATCTCAAATCTGCTTTTGACCTAGTACCTCGCAACAAACTGTGGGTCACTCTCTCTCGGATGGGAATCCCGGAACACATCCTTGCCATTTTGATACGACTCCACGAGGACAACTACGCACAAGTCAGGTGGGGCAACAAGGGCCAACTTACCGATAGAATCCACGTCTCTAGGGGTGTGCGGCAAGGTTGCGTACTTGCCCCGACCCTCTTTTCCCTGTACATCAACGAAATTGTCCCCTCCCTCCTCAGACTGCAGGCTGACGCACCTTCACTTGGCACACAAAAAATCCCAGTCTTACTCTTTGCCGATGACACTCTCTTGATATCTAAGACCCCTAGTGGTCTAAGGAAACTCCTTGCGTGCTTCGAGCATTTCTGTTCATCCCAGGGACTCGAAATCAACGCAACGAAAACCAAACTAATGACCCTTAATCCCCACAGATCTTTCAAAGGGAAATTTACTCTAGAGGGCTCCTCACTCGAGAAGGTGGGCATTTTCAGCTACCTGGGCATAACACTCACTGACAACATGTCCTGGAAGCCACACATAGGAAAACAAGCCCTTAAATTAAGACAAACAACTGGGGCTCTACTAAAAAACTTCCACCTCTCACACACAAAACCAATTCGCCCAGCATTACAATTATACGAAGCCCAGGCAGTTTCCTCAGCGCTCTACGGGGCTGAACTTTGGGGTTATACCAAAACCCAAGACCTAACCACCGCTGAAAACAACTTCTTAAGAAACCTTGTGTCCCTTCCGCTAAGCACCCCACTGTTCCCTCTTTTCAAGGACCTCGGCATCAAACGCATTGGTCACAAAGCCCGCCTGCGACCTCTGCTGTACTGGCGGCGTCTCTGGACCACTCCGGAACTTGTCATCTTCACCGAAGCTCTACAGGTCATCCTAAAAGCCGACCACCTGCACAGAATCCCCTGGCTACGATCCATCAAGGATTTACTCCACTCTATCGGGCTCGATGATCTCTGGAACTCACCAGCCACGTCAGTCTTTCCCTCGAAAAGCGAACTAAAGAAACTTTACTGGCAAAGGGCCAACAACGAAGACACTCGGGCTGCACTCCACACTACATTATCTTGTGAATTTGCCAACCTAAAAGAGTCATGCAAGTACGAAACTTTTTGGGACCTAATCACGGCCCCAAGGGAAAGGAAACTGTACTTCCAGCTCCGCATTGGAACACTCCCATTAAGACTTTTCACCAGCAGCTGGTCACACAACGAATCCACCGCATGCCCTGCTTGCAAAGCCCCCGTGGAGAATCTCCCTCACCTCCTTTTTGCATGCCCCGCGTATACTGCCCCCCGTAGGAAATGGCTGGCCCCGGCATGCAGACTACTGGGAGCACGCTGCTCTGCGCTAGCTCTGCGAATCCTTAGATCAGACACCAGACCAACGCTAGTGATCGCTATCGCCAAATTCCTCGGAGCTAGTTGGCTTATTAGAGGGAAAACTCTCCTGGACAAAGACTCCAAATAAGACTGTCCCAACATCCTGCAGAGTGCATTTCACTTCATTTCATTTTTTCTAATTTCATTCCGTTTTATTCTATCTCATTTTTATTCCATTTTAATTTTTATTTATATTTCATTCCCTTTTATCACCATATTTACCTGCAATTTTATTTTATCATGTGCATTTATTTGTATTTATTACTGCTCGCGCTTTTTTGGCTCTTGTAGCCGCAATAAAGCTTCTTTGAATTGAATTAGGTGCCCTCTTGATTAGATTAGGAAAGGGCAGGAGAGGGGTGTGTTTAGGATTTTTAGCTATACCAATAGGTGGGCTCAGCGAGATCTAACCTAAAAAAATAACCTTCAGCCATGTTGGATTTTTTATGAATGTTGATCCCTGGGATTGATTTTTGCCACACTTCCCAGGAAGTGGTCATCAAAGGAGATGGAGCCTGCCTGTGATTGGATAGCCAGGAACCCCTGTTTTTTACCTAGGAGCAAAGATAAATATGGCAGAGCTGTACCTACACCTCAGATCCCTATATGGAAGAACATCAGGAGAAAGAAGAAGGACTGCCCTTCTGGACCCCTGACTTGCACCTGGGCACTGCACTCTGAAAGACTGCACCAGCTTCATACTTGGGCTTCACCACAAGAAGGACTTTGCCTGGTTTCAACTGGTTTAAGGAGAGACTCCCTGTTTCCTACTGGTAAAAAATAACTAACCAGAGTCCCCTGCATCAAATCCTGAAGAAAATGACCAGCTGACCACTGTCCGGTGAACATTTTGGCATTTGAGCCAGGTGCATTCTGGGAGTTGAAGTCTGCACCCTCAAGGAGCAACTCAGAGCTTTAGAATCTTGGGTGAGCTTTGGATTCCTAAAGGACCTTCAAAGACCATCTGGAAGAAGATCCAGAAATTTGGAGAAGATTGGTGAATTTTTTGGAAAAAGCTCCATAGAGGGACTGACCCACTGCGGTGAGTCTATCCAGCTTGCCTCAACCAGGACCTGGCCTGACTTGCAGGTTCATCCCTCTGAAGAAAATCTTAAAAAAAGCGACTAATTCCGAGTGTAGAAGGTTGACTGTGATGTCCCGCACAGTGTATCCGAAGAGAGCTCCAGGGACCTCACATCAAGATACAGTTTTGGCCTGGTTGAAGGATTTTCGACTCACAAAAACATTCTAAGTCCGAATGTAGAAATCCTCACTGACGTCTCCTGCAATGCGTATCCGAGGAAGAGCTCCAGGGAGGTCAGATCAGACTGGCGACCTCGTCCCGCTGAAGAAAATCTTCAAGAACACGACTAAGTCCGAAGGCAAACATTTGACGAGGCCTCCCACTTGCTGTCAGCCTTAAACTTTGCCCTGGGCGAGGTACAACCAGATGATCAGATTAGCGCTATTCGTTTCTATGCGCTAAAAAAACACAAATTCTTTAAAAATTCATATCTCCGGTTCCCCTCATCTGATTGTATTCGTTTTGGTGTCAAATTAAAGATAACAATATTTCCTATTTTGATAAATTGGTATTAGATTTTTAAACTGTTTCCTGTGTTTTATTTAATTATTGTTTTGTGGTTCTTGGATGCTTTACACACTTTAGCCCTCATTACAACCCTGGTGGTCAGTGTGGTAAAGTGGCAGTAATACTGCCAACAGGCCGACAGTAATTACCAACTCATGACCATGGTGGAGAGATCTCAGATAGACAGACACTTTACCACACTGACCTCCAGGGCGGATACAACAGCCACCACGGCGGTAGCCGCCTACAGCCAGCAGAAGTCAATGTTCCGCCCACCATATTAAGACCCCGGAGACCACCACCTTTTTTGGGGCTGTACCGATGACATCAAAAGCCTGGCGGAATCAGAACACAGAAGGGAAAGGTCTCACCTTTGGAGACACAGGGAACAACCACGCTGCCATGGAGCCTGAACTTCAAATATTCCCTATGATTTTCTATGTCCTGCTCCACCACAAACACCAACTATGGTAAAGACGACCATGGTGAGTACAGCCGCCTAGCACACAGGGGAGGGAGAGAGGAAAAAGAGAGTGGCACACACATGCACAACACCCCCCCACCCACAACACCATACACACAATCAGCTGCAGTAATAATGTATATTTGCAGTGTACCCCTGAGTAATAATGCCAGGATAACAGGATTGTGCAAAAGTGAGTGTAATAATAACAACACAGTAGAAATATGAAATGCATTGTAATGGTGTATACATATGTACAGTTCAAGGGACACGGCCCAGTCCATATTGTGCGTGGGCCACAGGCTAATAGCCAAGGCCCCACTTGTCTCCTGCACCAACACGGACAGAACACTGCAGGGGCATCAGTTTGAAAATAGGCAGGCACCTCAGGGGGGCAGGGAGCGGGGGGCACCTCAGCCAGCAGATGGAACAACACCACTGGTTCTGGAGGGGGCAACATGCCCTGCGCTTGGTCCTGGGGAGTGCAAGGTCACAATCTCTCAACTGGGTGACTTGCCCACATGCTCTGGAAGGGGCAACATGCCCTGAGCTTGGTCCTGGGGTGTGCAAGGCCACAGTCTCTCAAGTGGGTGACTTGCCCATTGGTTCTGGAGGGGGTATCGTGCACTGTGCTCTTGTTCCTGGGAACACTGGGGTTGGTGGGTGGCTTATCCACTGGTTCTGGAGGGGGCATCATGCCCTGTGCTTCTGATCCTGGGGAGGCTGGCTTTGGTGGGTGGCTTACCCACTGGTTTCGGAGGGGGCATTGTGCCCTGTGCTCTTGTTCCTGGGAAGGCTTGGGTTGGTCAGTGGCTTACCCACTGGTTCTGGAGGGGGCATCATGCCCTGTGCTCTTGATCCTGGAGAGTGCAAGGTCACAGTCTCTCAGCTGGGTGTCATACCCACAGGATTTGCAGGAGGCAGGCTGCGCAGAAGCCCATGGAGGCAGGACTACATACCGTTTGCCGGCGGTGTTGGCTGATCAGTGGTGGTGGTGCCGCTGCAGCTGCTGGTGGGGGAGGCTCCAGCCCATCCCCTGCAGCCTCAGACGGCTGCCCACTGGTGGTGCTGGTGCTGCTGGTCGTGATGGGGGAAGCTCCAGCCTACCCCCTGCAGCATCAGATTGCTGCCACTGCTGATGGTGGTACTGATGCTGATGGTGGTGGGGAGAAGATCCAGCCCATCCCCTGCAGCCTTGGATGGCTGCCCACTGGTGATGCTGCTGCTGATGGTGGGGGAAGCTCCAGCCCATCCCCTGCAGCCTCAGACGGCTGCACAATCATGGTTGGTAGTCCCTGCACCAGGCCACTTGTCCTTCCTGGCAGCAGCTGGAGATGGCTCCTTGCCCTTCCTGCCAGCAGCTGGGGAAAGCACCTTTTCCTTCCTGGCAGCAGCTGGGGATGGCTCCTTGCCCTTTTGGGCAGAAGCTGGGGATGGCTCCTTGCCCTTCCTGGCAGCAGCTGGAGATGGCTCCTTGCCCTTCTGGGCAGCAGCTGGGGCAGGCACCCCTTCCTTGAGGCTGCCTGGTGCCCTGGATCCTTTCCCAACACAAGTGGGTGTGGAAACTACTAGGCCTGTCCACCGGGTGGCTGAGGTGCTTGCCATGGTTTTTGCCACTGTGGCCAGATGTGAAGGATGGGGGTAGGGAAGAAGTCAATGGTGGAGAGGAAAAGCTTCTTAGGGACTTTGTTGCGGAAGAGGGAGAAGGTTTGGGAGTGGAGGAAGAGGGAGTGGTTGTAGGAGGTGTCTGTCTGATGTGTTTGGGTGCAGGTGTATGGGCTGGATGGGTGTTGGATGTATGAGTGCTTGCGTTTGTGTACCCTGGGAGGGGAGGACATACACAGGGGGAGAGGACACAGGGGACGTGTGCATGGCTGTTGCGGAGGTGTCTGCCAGTGAGGTGTGTGTTCTGCCTGGTGTGGTGGTGATGCTGGTAGTGGATGAAGATGTACTACATGCAGATGTGAGTGTAGACCCAACTGGGAGGGAGGTAGAGGAGGAGGAGGGGGACACAGTAGAAATTGTGGATGTTGGAATGTCTGCATCTGGATGGTGTGAGTGCCGGTGGGATGATGTTTGGTGCCTATATTTGCCAGTGCCACTCTTGTGTATTGTCTTGTGTGGATGCTCGTCTGCATGTGTGCTTAGGATAGGTTGGGGTTGAAGGGAATGGGATTGGGAAGAGGAAGTTGGAGGGTGGAAACAGGGACAATGGCTGCCATCAGAGAGGAGGCCAGAGCCTGGATTGATCTCTGTTGGGCCTCCAAGCTAGCGTGAATGCTCTCCAGGAATGAATTAGTCTGTTGCATTTGGGCTGCCAGCCCCTGTATGGCATTCACAATGGTTGACTGCCCTACAGAGATGGATCTCAGGAAGTCAATAGCCTCCTCACTCAGGGTAGCAGGGCTCACTGGTGAGGGCCTGAGGTGCCGGGGGCGAACGAGATGCCCACCCTCCTGGGTGAGCGGACATGGGCAACTCGCTTAAGGGCTGCTAGTAGGACGGTGCTGGTACGGGGGTGGAGGCTGTACCTGTAGCTGGGGTGGTCACAGAGGTGTCCGCCACCACCAGGGACCTTCCATCGGAGGAGGTATCTGTGTCTGAACTGTCCCCTCCTGTCAGTGCTGCGGTGCTCACCTCGCCCTCCATCCCACTGGTGCCCTCACTGCCGGTGGACTCTGCCTCCTGGGTCCTGTGGGATGCAGCTCCCTCCGTTGCTGGTGCCTCTGCTCCTCCACCAGATGATGCTAACGCACATAAGGACAAGATGACGAAAGAAAAAGGGGGGGAGACAAAGGATACACTGGATCAATGGCTGCACCAACACCACCATAGGCATACACACTACCTTCACACACATGGAACACCCCTACGCACTATGCATTGCACTACCAGTTATAATGCTAGCCACCAAGCCATGGGGAGGGGCACATACTGCCAAATGCAGCACACATGCGACCCACAGCTCTAACCAGTTGTGGATGCCTACGAGCTAGGTAGCAGGACTATCTCTTCAGAACCATTGCTAATATGGGACCTACTCTGAAATGTCAGCCCTGGCCTAGAGGCACCCACTGACACACATCCCCCACCCAGATACCACCCTACCATTCGTAAGTTGTAATGATGGGCACTGTACTCACCCCCTTGCGGCTGCTGTGATGCCCTGAGCGCCCATCCAGCTACAGTCACGTGAGCCATGGTAGGTTCCAGACACAGGTGACAGCAGCACATGCAGTGTAGGTCCTCTCCTATGGAAGGTCAGGTAGCAAGTGAGTGATCAGATAGAAAATGGTGGTCACGTCCACAGCGCTGCATACCGTCTCCACCGGCGTACATCACCATTAGCCACTGTACCCCCATAGGGCCCAAAGTTAACCAATGAGGAGTTGCACAGCGGTTCCCGACCGCCTACCACAACGGCGCACATCTTCAATCAATCAATCAATCAGTGAATTTATAAAGCGCGCTATGTACCCAACAGGGTTTCGAGGCGCTGGGGGGGCGGGGGGGTGCTGCTAGCGTTCGAAGAGCCATGTCTTGAGGAGTCTCCTGAAGGTGAGGAGGTCCTGGGTCTGGCGTAGTGAGGTGGGGAGAGAGTTCCAGGTCTTGGCGGCGAGGAAGGAGAAGGATCTGCCGCCAGAGGTCTTGCGCTGGATTCGGGGGACGATGGCGAGGGCGAGGTTGGCAGAGCGAAGTTGACGTGTGGGGACGTAGAAGTTGAGTCTGGTGTTCAGGTAGTTGGGTCCGGTGTTGTGTAGTGCCTTTTGTGCGTGGGTGAGGAGTTTGAAGGTGATCCTTTTATCCACAGGGAGCCAGTGGAGGTCCTTCAGGTGGGGGGAGATGTGACATCGGCGGGGTATGTCGAGGATCAGGCGGGCGGATGCGTTCTGGATGCGTTGGAGTCGTTTGATGTCTTTCGTTGGGATGCCTGTGTAGAGTGCGTTGCCGTAGTCAAGTCTGCTACTGACGAGGGCTTGAGTCACCGTCTTCCTGGTTCCTGTTGGAATCCACTTGATCAACTCTTCAGCAGAATTACCTCACTTCCACCTATCCCTCCACACAGGACAGGCAGGCGCCATTTCGGGGGGATGCAGGACCTGGATAATAACTGCATCACAGATAAAAATTGGACATACAGGACAAATACCACTTACCCATTAGAAATTAACATCATGCATTGTAGTGTTGTGGCTCCAATGTACAATATGTGACCTGCTTCTCACTCTTTTGTCCCTTAGACTGCAACCGCTGTGGATGAATAGGAGATGGAGACATACCCCTGTGTACAGAACCCTGGTGGACTTGGCAACAATGGAGGGCAGGCACATCATTCACACCTTTAAACTTGACAGGGCCACAATCAGAGAGCTGTGTGCCCAATTGGAGCCTGACCTGATATCTTCTATCCGTCACCCCACTGGGATCCCCCCTCTTGTGCAAGTCCTATCTGTGCTCCATTTCTTGGCAACTGCTTCTTTCCAAGTGGCAGTGGGCTTGGCAGCAGGAATGTCACAGCCAATGTTCTCAATAATGCTGACCAGAGTGTTGTCTGCCCTGATTAAACACATGTGCAGCTACATTGTATTCCCCCAGGTGGATGATTTGGCCACAGTGAAGGCTGACTTCTATGCAATGGGACATATCCCCAACATAATTGGGGCAGTTGATGGAACACATATTGCATTTGTCCCCCCCTGGAAAATGAGCAGTTGTACAGAAATCGAAAGAGTTTCCACTCCATGAATGTCCAGATGGTGTTCTTGGCGGACCAGTACATCTCCCATGTCAATGCTAAGTATCCAAGGTCAGTGCATGATGCCTTTATCCTGAGGAATAGCAGCATCCCAAATGTGAAGGCCCAACTACTGAGGCACCAGGTGTGGCTAATAGGTTAGCCTTGGTTCCCACCCAGAAGATTTTGGTGTATGGGGATGGTGTGGGCCATATAAGATAGTGTGTGGCTAAATGTTGTCCCTCAATATTTGCAGGTGACTCAGGTTACCCCAACTTATCATGGCTACTTACCCCTGTGAGGAATGCCAGGACAAGGGCAGAAGAACATTACAATGAGGCACGTGGGCATCCAAGAAGGATAGTCGAACGGACCTTTGGCCTCCTGATGGCGAGTGTTCAGTGCCTCCATTTATCTGCAGGATCCCTGTGCTACTCACTTAAGAAGGTCTGCCCGATAATCGTGGCATGCTCTATGTTGCACAACCTTACCTTGAAACACCATGTGCCTTTTCTGTAGGAGGAGGAGGCTGGAGATGGGCGTGTGGCAGAGGTGGATCCTCTGGACAGTGAGGATGAGGAGGCAGAGGGTGAGGATGAGAACTACAAAACTACTGTTACAACAATACTGCCAATGACACATAGGTGAGACAGTGTTACGTCACATTTCATTGTCATTATTTAGATTATCTGTGGCACTGGCATTCTGTTACATCCCACTTCTATGCCCACTCACTGTACCCTTTGGCAACTCATTTTGCAGATGTTGGTGCCCCACTATTGTTCCTGGTGTGATCACTGCAGCCAACTACAGGTCTTTCCTATTTGAACATTATTGTACTTTTGAATTGCAATGTTTGAACTTGGTTAAACTAATACATTATAAAATAAGTTTGACATACTCCATACTTGTATTTTTCAAATGGTGTTTATTTAAGTGCTAAGAAGTAGAGGGGCAGGTGCATTGGGAGGGGTGATGATGGAGGAAAGTCCAGGGTATTGTTCCAATCTATTTGTAGTACAGGTGCATTGTCCATGGGGACGTAGGAAGGGGAGCAATAGCAGTTCAAGGAGGACAGGGTGACTGTGTGGGATACAAGGGTGACAATCAGGAGATTCTTATGTCCTGGCATGGGTCTTGGCAATAGTCACTGGCTTCTGCCTGGATCACAGGTAACGTTTGTGGGGTGATTCTCCTTCTGCAGGGGGAGGGGTGTTGGTGGCCTGTTGATCCTGTGGTGGGGCCTCATGTCCACTATCTGCAGCGGAGGTGGAAGGCAGTTCAGATGAATGGCCAGTGGCAGGGGCCCACTGTTGTGAGGCTGTCTCCCTCATAATGTTGGCCATGTCTGCCAGCACCCCTGCTATGGAGACCAGGGTGGTGTTGATGGCCTGCAAGTCCTCCCTGATCCCTTGGTGCTGTTCCTCCTGCAGCTGCCTGCTCTCCTGCATGTTGTCCAGGATCTGGCTCAGCGTATCCTGGGAATGTTGGTAGGCTCCCAGGATCTCTGCAAGTGCCTCCTGGAGAGTCGGTTCCCTGGGTCTGTTCTCCCCCTTGTGCACAGCACTCCTCCCAGTATCCTTGTTGTCCTGTGCTTCTGTCCCCTGAACGGTGTGCCCACTGCCACTGACCTCAGGTCCCTGATTGTCTTGGGTATGAGGTGTGCCCTGGGGTGCCTGTAGTGGTGGACACACTGCTGATTGACGTGTCATGGGAACAGAGGTGTGGGTACACTGGGTGGGTACTGTGGTGGTGTCTCCAGATGGGGGAGGATCTGTGGTTGTCTGTGACTGTGCCTGGGTAACCCTCTGTCCAGAGTTCCCTGATGGTCCAGGTTGGTAATCCAGATCCAGGCGACCAGAGTTGCTGTCATCACTGTGGGTCTCTTCAGTTGGGGGACCGGATATTGCTGGCTCCTCTTTGCCGCCTACATTGGCTGGGATACCTGTGGGGATGTAAACGCAGTGTTATTGTTTCTGTGTGTGACATATTGTGCATCAGTGCGTTGCCTTCTTTGTGTGTATTTGCCCTGGCAGCTTTTACTTGTGTACGTTGGACTATGGTGGGATGATTAGTTCTCTCTAGTGTGTATGCTTTAGTGATAGGTGTCCATGCAGGTCTGTGAGTGATGTCCATGTATTGGTATCGCATGCAGGGCTTGGCATTGGGATAAGTGAGATGTGATGTTGGGGTGTGTGGGAGGTGGTTGAGTGATGGGAGTGAGGTTGGGGTTATGTGATGGCATTCAGGTAGGGGGGGTAGTAGTATAAAGTTGACTTACCAGAGTCCAGTACTGCTCCTCCGGCCAGGCCCTCAGGATGCATGATTGCCAATACTTGCTCCTCCCATGTTGTTAGTTGTTAGTTGCTGGGGAGGAGGTGGGGGTCCACCGCCAGTCCTCTGTACAGCGAGTTGGTGTCTTGTTGCAATGGAACGCACCTTCCCCTATGGGTCGTTCCACCTCTTCCTGATGTCGTCCCTTGTTCTGGGGTGCTGTCTCATGGCATTAACCATGTCCACGATCCTCCGCCATAGCTCCATCTTCCTAGCAAAGGATATATGCTAGACTTATGCTTCAAATAGCTGAGGCTCTACCCGGATGATTTCCTCCACCATGACCCTTAGCTCCTCCTCTGAGGTTTTGTGCTGTCATGGGTGTTTTGTGAGTTGTGTAGGTTAGGGTGTGTAGGGTGATGTGCTTGAGTGTGTGATATGGAATGCGTGAGTGGTGTACAGGTGTGATTTTATGTGGATCGAGTTGTGTCAGTGGTCTTGGTGTCAATCTCCTAGCAGTAATTGTTGTAGGGAAACGGTTGTGGGTAATGTGGATGTGTGTTTTATAGTGGTGTGGGTGTGTAGGTGTTGTGTATGTATGGGTGTCAGGTGTGTGTTGTTTGAATTGTCCAATGTGGTGTTGTTTTGTCTGTGGGTGTCCTTTGTGAGCACGTCAGTATGTACCGTCAACGGTTTACCGCCATTGAATGTCCGCCGTGCTGATTCGTGGGTCATAATGTGGTGGGCGTAGTTCTGTTGGCGTAACGGTGTGGATTTTGATACCACCAGTTTATCACTGACCTTTGGTGTGGCGGATTTGTGTATGTGGATAAACACTGACGGATTGGTGTGTGTGTCATAATATGGTGAACGGATATCTGCCACTGTTGCGGTATGTAGGCAGCCGCCAGCGTGGCGGCAAGTGGGATTTACCGCCAATGTCATAATGAGGGCCAAAGTGTCATACTGAAATGATTGTTAATGTGCAGGAAGGGACACCTTCCCGCACATACACAATTATGTCTGCCATTTTGTTCTTTCTATGCGTGCTGCAGAATGCAAAAATGAGGAGGAATAGTATTCGTCCTCGTTGCTCCTTGCTAACGTCACCCCTAGAGTGGTGTTGGATTTTGGCACTGACTCAGGTTTATGAAATCTCGTAAATCTGAGGCAGTGTCAAAATGCAATGGGTGTTGCTGTGAAAAAAAAGTGGTGCTCCAGTGGAGCTAGTGGCTCTTAAATATGCCCCTTAATCCGCTATGCACAATAATGATACTTTTTGCCCTTCTCCAGAATTTAGCCATTTGCAGAATCACTTCTGCTGCCCACGCCAGGTGACTCCACAATGTTATACCTGTTTCCTGTCTTACAGACGGAATCATTATAGACATCGGTCATAAATATTTCAGGCATTTTGCTTTCTCAGGTTCCCAACAACTTTTACCACTTTAAATTTAACAGCTCAGCTCCATAATGGAATTATGGCGGATCATAGCAACGTAGGCTTTTAATAAAGATCTGTGAGACATCTCTTTGTAATTTCTATTAAACTTTTTCAAATCGCTTACTGAGTCAAGAGATCTTGTTAAAGAGATTCAATATGTATATTCCACTTTAAATTCCTCTCAAATCATATACCCAAAAACTTCAATTCAATTACCAAATCCAGCAGATTAACTATAACACTTCCACTAATCTTTTTTTGTTATCTTCTTTAATTCTTACGTCAGCATTCAAGGACAAGAAGAGGGCATTAGAGGGTTGGGCCAAGGGGGGTACCACTATCAGGGCTGTGGTGGAAGGAAGTTCCACCCCACCACCAGCACAGCGGCAGAAGACTCTGCTGGCCCCAGTAAGTTCTTGATAATATTTATTTCTCTAACTTTTATCTTTCCCCATTAGATAAATTTTTCCTCCTTTCTCTTATGCTGTGACTTTTCTTCAAATGCTCTCAGTTCTATTCGATGTTTCCTCCTGTGTTTGTACTAATCTGTAGCTTAAACTTTCTTCTACTTGGTCATGCTGTCCCTCTCCCATAACTATACCCTGTGGACTGGTACTGTAAGACATAGGACCTGATTTCAATGTTGGTGGTATTTTAGGAGGGCCTGAAAAGACCGTCATGTTGGCGGTCTACCAACTGCGGTATTTAGATGTTAGTGGTTGGGAAACAAACCACTGCTGTGGCGGTTTCCCATTGCTGGCTGATTAGACTCCACCGTCATTATGCTGGAGGTGTACCACCAACCTGATTTAGATGTAATGGCAGTGTGACAGAGGCAGTTTAGATGGAGGGGGAGTGTCCCATTGGATGTATGTGCTGATGTAGGTGTATTGTATACAAAGTATACAACAACTTATGTCAGCACATATTCCAACCCCAAGAAAAAAGATAAAAACATACTTACATGTATGGTTACGGTCAGGTCGCATTAGACAGTAAAGCACATGTCTCACCTCTGTGTTCAGCGTCAACTAGGTCGGTATCCTTCATGTGTAACTGTCAGCAGCATTGGCAGAGTGCTCCAGTCGTGTTCCTGTGGAAAAGGTGAAAGAAAATAGGGGAGACGAAGGGTTTTCACCAACTTTCTCAATCCACCAGCCCTGGTTTGGAGGTTTTTCCTGCCACAGTCGGCCTGGTGGGAAGGCAAATGGGAATCTGCATGGTGGGAACAGTGGCTGCAGTCCTGTCTCCAGCCACTGTTTCTATTACTCTGTCAACGCAGGATCCCAAGCCTGACAGAGTTGGCAGGGCTGCGGCATCCTTTCGTCGACAGTCCAGCAAATATCTAAATAGGGCGAGTGGACCAGCTAGTGGGAAATCTGGCAAAAAAACAACAGAGAGATGGTTACTGGCAATATCTAAATCACGCCCTAAGACACTAGATTAGGTAGTCTAATGTAAAGATTATAGAATTTACAACCCTAAGCAAGCTCTTCAACACTTGCATGTTGAGAAGGCTTTCTATATTTTACTCATTCTCAACTGACAAGAGTGTGGCTAGGTTTATAGCGAACCCCTCCCAATGCTGTGTTGTATTATCCTAGGAGATTTGATGATAGTGCAGCCTAGCAGTAAAGTAGCATGAGGACGGACCCATTGCATTTGCCAAAATTGCTACTCAAACCTTATGTCCTTCATTGATCAATTTATTTTACACCTTCATTGTGCTTCAAAGGACTCACAGTCATCATCTTATCTCTGCCCCTTCATTACGGTTGGCTTGATTACTGGTTTTTCTAACACTGTCAACCAGCTAAATGCACAAAGTGATATTTTAGATGAGAGAGGAGATGCTGAGAACTCAACTATAGACATGTGTGACAGTTGTATTTTGTTAAAAAAAAAGGGGGAGGTGTATGTAGCATCTAAATGTGTAATTTTGCTTCTGGCTGCACAGACCACCAGTGCCTGGGGCCTACACCAGTCCACCAGATGCAGCACCCGAAGGGTCAGTCTCTGCGGCAGCAGTGAAGGGTGATGGTAAGTCACATTGCTTGGTTATTGCTATTGTACTTGTTGAGTCAGGCTGATCCCACCCATCCATCATCATCCATGACCTCCCTACCCATGGCACTTCGTGAGTCACAACTTGCAACCCATGGGCATGATGATGATGATGATGACCCCTGCCAAATGCTACATGGTTTCATACTGCTTTGTAATGTTGGTTGTGTAATGTGCATCTACTTCTGCTAATGAGAAAAAGTTTTCAATTAAATTGCAAACCGAAACAAATACAAGGTGTCTTTCTCTTCCCTCCAGGTGCCCACTAAGTCACTTCTCCTTGTATTGTATTCCTTTCTTCATTCCCAACTTCTGTCTACATTGAAAAAAAAAAGAATTTTCAGCAATTGTCAACTGTTACTGCCCGGACAAGTGATTCACACTTTATATGGCTTCCATGATGGATTTCCGCGTGTTCAAATTTGACATTCAACAACTAAGCTACCTTATCAGTGCCTCCCCGGTACTCTATAGCAAAACCTTTACCCTACTCACCCAGAACATTCCCTGTACCTTACCCTGCTGCAGCTAGCTGAGGGCCAGATTTATATCTTGGTTGAGGGAATACTCCATCACAAACATGGTGGGTATCCTGTCTGTGGTATTACTAATTGTAACATGGCAGATGGAATATCTGATGGAATAACCCCTCTACCAAACTCTAGTCTAAGGCAGTCCCTAAGCCAAGTTTCCCCTATTGCCAAGTGAATGTTTATGATTTGAATAATACGTGTTGGAGGGTGAGGCTAGGAAGTACAGTGGGATTACATGTCTGTGATTCTATGTTTTGCGGATGGGATACTCTGTGCCGAACGTGTCCAAAGAATTCTACATATCCTGTTTCTTCCCCTGTACTGCAGGTCATCATTTTTCTCACCGTTCACTTAAGCCTGGCAGGATATGTATTATCTGCATGTTATACATGAAGTGTGTGACATTTAGGCCCTCATTATGAACCTGGCGGTAAACACCATCAACCGCCGTGGCAACGGCAAACAGAAGACCTTCATTGGCGGTAAACAGAAACCTGCCAAAAATCTGAATCCGACAAAAATTACCATTCCGCCAGTCACCGCCAGGACCTTTGCTTCAGAAATGCTGGACCTCCCACCCCGCCACCGCCGAGCATACCAACACCCTGTCCTCCAAATAATGATGCACAAATCACTGCAGCAGTCAGTGGAAGCCGAATGACAGTTGGCGGTGCAGACCGCCACGGGCGGCAAGTGGACCCAACAGTAAGAAGTGCACACATTGGATAAGGTAGAAACCCACACATCTGATACACATCCACAACACTATAAACACTATAAAACACTCACAGACACACCCAACAATCCTTTGCAAGGAAATTAGGCCAACTAAGACAGCGAACACCAGAAGCAGACACCGAACACCACAATACACGACACTTACACCCAACCACACAAGAGACCCTCATCTAGATCCACACAAGACACCATTCACAACACTAACCATGGCACCCGCCAAACACCCATGATTCACAGAAAGGGAGCTAAAGACGATGGTGGACAAAATTCTGAAGGTTGAGCCACAACTATTCGGGGCACAGGTGCAGCACACATCCATCGCCAACAGGGTCAATGCAGTGGGACACCGTCCACGCATGAGGTACGACATCCACAAGAGATGGAACAACCTGCAGGAGAAGGCCAGAGCCATGGCATCTAGGGACCAAATTGCAGTCCAGAAGACTGGGGGAGGACCTCCACCAACACCACCTGACTACACTGACTGGGAGGAAAAGGTACTGGCCATCCTGCACCCGGAGGGACTCACTGGACTCACTGGAGGAATGGGCTCAGGTAAGTCATCTACAATTACCCCATATCCATCATACCTGTAATGCATGCAACACCCCACCCCTCCAAAACCCACAGGACCACCACCCCACCCAGCCCACAAGCTCTTAATCCAGTTCCCCTGCATGCCCACAACCCCATGAACAGGCCCACATCCCTCCCCTGTGCACAGCCACCCACCCCTGCAAGGAAACACAGTGGCCTATAACACCCACAATGCACCTCCACATCCTAAGCTAAAAGCAATGCTAACCTCACCGAAGCATTCTGCATGGCCCCAAAGTGTGTAAGCTGCACAAACCCGCCCATGCCTCTGCACTGCATCTGAACATGCTAATGTAACAGACATATCCATTTCCCCCAACAGGCGCCACCACCCATGCTACCTGACGGATAGGACAAGGAGTGCCAGTGGCCCACAGGGAGACAGAGGCACCTCCCAGGACACTGGGGATGGAACCCTGGACACTGACAATCAGCCTGGCCCCTCACACAGTCCTGGACTGTCACCATCCAGCAAGAACATCAGCCCAGGGCAACCGTCCACACACCTATGTATCCAGGCCTCAGACTGGTGGAACACAAGTACAGAGGCCACAGTCACCCCCTACCAACATGCAGACAGACGATGGCCCCAGTACAAGTGGTACCGCTAGACCTGTGCAGGGGACACAGGCACAGGGGGCTAGGCCCAGTGGGAGGGCATCAGTGGTCCGGGGGGCACAGGATGGATGCTGCAGCCCATGATGTGATTTTGGAGGTCCTGGGAGCCTACCACCATACCCAGGACAGATTGGCCCAGATAGTATCCACCATGGAGCAGAGTCAGAGGATGCAGCAAGCACACCACCAAGAGGCCATGTAGCAGTGGAAACTGCACAATGCCACAATGGCCAGCATAGGAGGTGCGCTGCTTCAGCTTGTCCAAACACAGCCCGAGGCCCACACAGAACAGCAAGCCCCCACTACAGCACAGGATACAGACCGGACAACAAGAGCATCAGCATCAACTTAACATGTACCACCCTCTGAGGATACACAGGGGACATCCATCTCAACCCCTAAAGGCCAACAACAGGCACCCAAACGGACCTTCAGGCCAAGATATGGCACAGGAACACCTGCGAAGAACAAGGTCCCCTCTAAGAAGTGACTCTGGCAAAAACTGACCTCCAACTGTCCCACTTAATCAACCACCACACATGTTGCAAACTCATGTAAGCATGGATGGACCTACCAATACTGCCAACAATGCTGCCACCATGTTGCCATAGTGGACAATCACCACTAGCC
Source organism: Pleurodeles waltl (assembly GCF_031143425.1). Classification (NCBI taxonomy): domain Eukaryota; kingdom Metazoa; phylum Chordata; class Amphibia; order Caudata; family Salamandridae; genus Pleurodeles; species Pleurodeles waltl. Next base: position 234,982,804 of record NC_090437.1, on the reverse strand, counting down.
CACTCCCATCACTGTAATCTGCACGATTTAATCCCTGCACCAAATAAAACACATTTACACCTGTTACAATGCCCCCTGTCATTAAGTTTGAACAAAGTGAAGTATGGATGCAACTGGAAGTTAACTCCTTTATTGGTATCTAAGTAGCATGAAAAGCACCACACACCTTACATGTTGTTGTGCCTACATATGTGTTGAAATAATAGACTAAATTGTAATCTGTCCTATGCAGCCCTGGTCACAGTGGCAAAGAGTATTGACCCAACACCCCCTTAAATGACAAGGCACACTGACATTATGATGCACAGACACCAATCCCAGCCAATTGTCACACATAGTTACTGGAAGTAGAGTTGCATCAGTTGGGTCCAGTTATGTACATCATCCCCTTCCTCATCATCAACATCACTCCTATTCCCTCTCTGAGGAAGCTGGTTTGGATATACAGCACCCTCCTCCTCCAAGAGCGGGATAGAATTCCTCGCAGCCACGTTGTGCAGCATGCAGCAGGCCACCACTATTCTACACACTGTTTCAGGCCCATAGGCCAGGGACCCACCAGAGATATGTAGGCAACAAAATCTAGCCTTTAGGAGACCTATTGTGTGCTCTATCACCCTCCTAGTACGTCCATGGGCCTCATTGTAATTCCTCTCTGCATCTGTTCCAGGATTCCTAACTGGTATCAGGAGCCAACGCGAGTAGGGATAGCTAGAATCACCTAGAAAAAGGTGTACAACACAACTTTAAATGACAAGCCACAGAGGCAGATAGCCTGGCTATCTGCTACGTGGCAATAAGTGACAGAAACACCTACCTATGATTCAACCTCTGTCCTCTTGTAGTTGTTCTTTCTTGTGTGGCACACTACTGTTCCTCAGCACAAATGAATCATGGACTGAGCCAGGGAACATGGCATTCACATGTGTGATGTACTGGTCTTCATTACACACCAATTGAATGTTCATGGAATGAAAGTTCTTTCTGTTTCTGTACACCTGTTCACTGACTCTTGGGGGGATGATAGCTATGTGGGTGCCATCGATGGCACCTATCACATGGGGTATGTTGGCAAAGGCATATAAGTCTGACTTGATGGCAGGGAGGTCAGCACCTCACATATGACTGCAGGTGTCGTACAAATGCATTCAGGACTCTTGACAGTATAATGCTAAACATTGGCTGAGAAAAACCTGCACCCATGCCCACTGTCACTTGAAATGAGCCAGTGGGCAGGAAATGGAGTGCAAAGAGCACCTGCACTTCAGTAGGGATGGCATGCTGATTATGATTTGCCCGAGTCAGTGCAGGATCCAGTAAAGCACACATTTCAAGAATAGTTGCACGAGTGAGTCTGTAAATGATAATGATGGGATGCTCTACCATGGTCTGTAAATCCACAAGTGGTCTGTACACAGATAGGGCCCTTCCTCGCCACAAGGGTCTGTACCTAGGAGGAGGTGAAAACACGTGTGAGGAACACACATACATCGGCATACATTGTTATTCATTCAGCACTGCTGGCATGATTGTCGTCTACATTAATGCATAGTATGTGTGATGTAACAGCAACATGACCACAATGATTGATCATGGCTGGTCAGGTGAGCTAATGTTAATTGTCACATGCCTATGTGTGTTTGGGGAACAATAGGGACTGCATTGTGTAGATGGGAGTTTAACAAATGCGTAGTTTTTGCCAAAATGTCTGTCCCATGTAATCCAGAAGTGTAGTGGTGGAAGTGACCTCATACCGCTAGCTGAAGTAACAGCGTAAGGAGGTGTTTACCACTGTGCGCAAATTCATTGGTTAACATGGATGTCAATGGGGTATCCTAGCGTATCATGATCACCGCTGGCGGTGACGGTGCACCACGCCGCGGTGCATATGCGAACTCGTCACCCCAACTTCACTTGATTCCCTGATATCGTCCAAGCAGGTACTCGACTGAGTGGAACTGCTGTGTTCTGCCTCTTGTCATGGAAGTGGCACGTGTTGCAGGGGAAAGGGCCCTGGCCTTCACCCAAGGATTGGAGAGGCTTGTGGATGGGTCCTGCCCCTGTACGCCAAGCTCTACGGACAACCAGAGGTACAGGTGCATAGAATGATTGGGGGCCAAGGATGTGTGTTGTGGTTGGTGTTGGCTGCATACCTTTGTGCACCTCTGGCAATGGATGGGTCAGGGTTCCTGACATGCTGCATTTGTGTGTGCTGGTAGTCGGTTTGAACTTTCTGTCGCCAAGTGGACGTATAGCTTCTGTGATACATTTCTGTGTTTCCCATATAGGTCAGCGCCCACCAGAAGAGGGGACTTTGGCATGACATTGCCAAGGAGGCAACAACCGGAGGCGCACCCACTGCAGGAAGAGGTGGGAGGACCTGCGATGCTGGTCGCAAAAGATCTGCGAGGCCCAGCTGAGGAAGTTCTCCCAACGAGGAAGGGGTGCCCGTTGGGCACTGACCCCCGCTTCTGCAATGCATTCTGGCAGTGGCGTACCTGGATTGGTGCTTGAAGGCTGCACAGCAGTCACAAGGGGGTGAGTACACATACCATATTTTTGACCCTGGATGCATGTGTGTGTGTGCATTTGGATTTATGCTGCCTAGTTGCAGGGACTATTACTGATGTCCATCTACATTAAGGCCACCGTGGGGAGTAGGGGTGTTTTGGTCAGGTTTACTACACGTCAAGTCCTTAAGTTATTTGGGGAATGCCTGTAGAGTAGGGTTCTGGCCACTAGTCAGGGGCATAGTCATGGGTATAGTGGTAGGTGCTGCCTGTTGGAGGGTTTTCTGGGTGGGTGCATGTGTGAGCCACTACTGTACATCCATTCAGCTATTTACAAATTCTCTCCTGTTTTGTCCCCCCATCCCTGTTCTCTTGTGTTGTCTGTGTACATCAGCATCATCTGGCGAGGGAGCTGAGGCACCGGCGAGTGGGGATGCAGCAGCCCACGGATCCTTGGAGGCAGAGTAATCCGACACCAAGGGGACCAGTGGGTTGGAGGGCGAGGGGAGTACCATGGGGAGACTCCAATACCTCCTCCGATGGGAGCTCCCTGGCAGTGGTGGACCCTAGTGGGCCCACACCTACTGTGCCATCTTCCGCCACCACCCATACCATTACCGCCCTCCCATTTGCTCCCCACCAAGCTGCCCGTGCCCGCTCACCCAGAAGGGTGGGTGTCTCCTTCACCCCAGGCACCTCTTCCCCTGCCCCAGTCAACCCTGCTGCCCTCACAGAGGAGGCTATTGACCCCCTGAGAACCATTTCTGTAGGGCAGACAACCATTGTCAATGCCATCCAGGGGCTAGCATCAGAGATGCAGCAGACCAATGCCTATCTGGATGCCATTCACGGTGCTGTGTCTGGCCTACAGAGATCTTTTCAGGCTCAGGCCTCCTCTTAAATGGCAGCCGGTGTCCCTGGTCATTCCGTCCCATCTCCAGCTTCCTCTGAAGGCACACACCTCAACACACAAGCTCACTTCAAAGCACAAGCACTGCACCTCCCACCACAACCATACACACAGCCAACATACACATGGACACAAAACAACATCCACTTCCCCCAGTGTGCCCCCCTTTTTTGCCTCCCTGTCTGTCCCCTGTACATGCACACGCCCAGGCACTGCACCTTCATTCACTGTTGCGGACCCTATTCCTGCAGTCACCACAATAGCACACATCCATTCATGCACCCCAGACACCACACCTGCACTCACCACAAATACTTTAGTTGACACATGCAGCACACTCACCAGACTTGCAGACACCCAGACAACATACATTGACACTGGCAGCCTGTCTTGTCCCACTTTGTCCACCTCCCCTCCTCCCAAGACACTCAAACGCACCAAAACACCCACCCATCACACATCCACCACACCTCAGCATACTGTCCAGTCACCTGCACCCACATCACGCACACCTACACCACTTATGACCACTCCCTCTACCTCCACTCCCACCCCTTCCTCCAGGTCCACCTCAGTTGCACCAAGGAAACTTTTTCCTTTCCCGTGTTGACCTATTCCAGCCCACAGGCCCACCCCATCTCGTCCCTAAACATGCACACCTCCTTGCCCTGCCCACTCCTTCCACGTCACAGCCCGCCCCTGTCTGCCCTTCACATTCCTGTGCCCCTTTCCCAGAGAGGAAGAAGCCCAGTGCTGAACCTGTTCCATCTGCCACCACCGGGGCCAAGCATACCCCTCCACCTTTCAAGGCCAAACCTAAACCCCCTCCACCTTCCAAAAGAAAATCTAAGCCCCACCCCTGTCATAAATCCCCACCCACACCACCCCCTGCCCCTGTTCCCTGAGGTGCCTGGATGCCCCATTGTTGCCCCTATGAGGTTGAGTACCGTAGCACTTGTGGGAGTCAGGTTAGGGCCATTGTCGCCCATCAGACTTGTCTTCAGACAGATTGGCCATTGGCCTTCTATCCACTTCGGTTGCTCAGTGAGCATAATAAAGGTTAATGTGTGGCCTGTGTTGCAGGAGGCACACTCTGGATCCGTGGTCTCTCGTTTCATTGTTTGTGGGTGTGGGGCACATGTAGCACATGTAGCACATGTATGTACTTTGTGCAGGTTGGATTTGCCTTGCTGTGGGGTGTATGGCGTGTGCTGCTGTGAAGGGTTGTGGGAGCGTTGCAGGGTGGGTGGAGCGGGTGGGTATGTATCTGTGCCCTTTCTTCCCTTTTTTAGTAGGCTGCGGTTCCTTACCATCGTCATCTTCGTCAGCGGTCTCGGTCGTGGAGGTATATGGCAAGGAGCAGGGCTGGCATGATCTGCAATGCTCTCTCCATGTCTGCTTCTGCGTGTTGTGTGAGCCTCCGGTGAGTGTTTCCTTCTATTTCCGCCTGGCTTTGTGTGGCAGTGGTACCCGCCCCGGAACTGATGGCAGTCTACTGCTTCATTATTTGATGGGCGGGTAGGGCCTTTCCATTGGCACTCCTCTACTGGTGAGTGGTTTTCAGGACGCCTGTGTTTTAGTTGGTTTATTATTTGGCTGTACCGACCGCACGTCTGTTGGTGATTGTTACTGCCACCGCCGGCAGTGCAGTGTTTACCGCTGTGTTCATAATGAGGGCCTTAGTCATCATCTGCCTCTTTGTAGTCAGGGTAGAATTGACAGGCCTTTTGAGATGAGCAGAGCCATTGGAATCAAAGATATTTTTTGTCCTTTGCAGCTGCCTTAGCTGCAGACTGAGAAAGTAGTAAATTTGTACTGTACCCGATGCACTAGCTGGCATGCTTCCATTCATTTAGCACAACAAGAGTAGAATACTTGTAGTCCAAGGTAGATGATGCCTCACTCATTAAACAGTTTGTTTCCTTTTTTCCACTCAAAGGCCCATATTTATACTTTTTTAGGGCCACATTTGCTCCGCTTTTTGACCCAAAAGCGCCGCAAACTTACAAAATACAATTGTATTTTGTACGTTTGCACCACTTTTACATTAAAAAAAGGACGCAAATGCAGTGCTAAAAAAGTATAAATATGGGCCAAAGTGTCTGTGTGATTTAATGTTTTAGGAAATTCTTCACCAGAAAAAAAAAACACTCAGGTTTTTCAATATTATGTTACCTTCTTTCGGCCAGTGGTTTTCTGAGGCACGTGTTGTAATCATGTCACTCCCTGTGACTGACGTTCCTATCATCACCATAAAAATTCCAATGGCCCTAGGGGACCAGCAGCAATCTACATATACTGTGCCACAATGTAATTTAAAAAAACAAGTGTCTGCACAGAACATTCTTAACAATTTGTCTTTTTTCTTTTTTTCTTTCTTGTTATAGCTATTCCTGCTGGTCCACCAGCAACCCGGCAGGAGCTTGCGGACCGGGTCCAGTGGCAGAGGCTGGAGGCCACCAGAGCACATTACCAGCGGCTGGTGGACTAGTAAGGTCTGGCACATACCACTGCTCCTAGACTAGGGCCCAGTTCCACCAGCCAATTGGCTGCACCTCCAGCCTCCAGGCCACACCATTGCTGTTGAAAGCCTAGATATGCCCTTCCCTGTGCCACCCTCCTACCATTGTCACATGCTGTGTGAGCTGGTGCAATTGGGCTATTGGATGCCACTCCTTGAGGCATGCATTGAACATCTGGAGACCCTCAGACAAAATGCCTAGTGTTGGGAAGCAGTTGTTGTGAATAGTGTGATTGGGAATTTTGGAAGAGTGTTTCTCTGATGTACATTAGACTCTTAGGGCCTCACTACTAATTCGCCGGTGAGACGAGTCGACTACCAAACGCGTGGGGAGGATGCCACCATCATACCGGTGGTGCTCCTCGGGCTGACCTCTGGGAACAGTACTACAATATTGGTCTTGGCTCCCTTAAGGGAGCTGAGGCCAATGCATAGTGCACAAGACCCTCAGAATGAGCAGAAAGTGCACATTCTGATGGCGCTGGGCAGGAGGCCCTTGCACTGCTCATACCATGAGCACGGGCAGCACAGGGGCTCTTTTGTGGCCCCCAGCACTGGCTTTCCACCAGCCTTTCCATTGTGGGGTGACTGCCATGGAAAGGCTGGCAGAAATAGAGTTTTAATCAGCCAGGAGGAACTACGTTTAATACAGTTTTGGCTGTGTACAACTCAGACTACTGCCAGCCCATCGGGAATGATGTTCCTGATAGTGACAGCGATCTCCTGGTGGTTCAGCCCGCCAGGGTTGTAATATGGCGGTCGAACCGCCTGGAGTGCAGAACTCTGACCGTTATCACAAGTGTGGAGGTCTTCGGACCAGCACACTCATAATGAAGCCCTTAAATTGGACTTAGACATATTGTTTTGGACATTGGTTGGGGATGGAGAAAGACGTGGGAGAGGGTTGGGTCTGTTGTGGGTGGAGAGGGTTCGTTTTACATTTTAATATTTCAGTTGTATTTATTAGTAAAGGGGACATTTTTATAATTTACTTTAAGTCTAAAGTTTTTTTCTGTGTTTTACTTTAACTTAGCACTGATGCCTTTTCATCTGTCTTTTTAATCTACTTCTCTAAGTGTATGCCAGTTAGGAGGATATGCTACCATTCCCTATATTGCCTACAGAAACATAGAACACTTATCTCACCTGCAGAAGAAGTTAGTTACGCACTAAGTAAAGTAGCTCACTTCACCCCATAGTTCTCTAACCTGAAAAGATGAGGTGATGGCTGGTGGTTGCTCTCTATGGCAATCTTCCAAGTTCAAGAACCTTACTGAAGGGTTTCCCAAGGTGCCTTCTTTATGGTAGTGGTATGCGCTAACAGGGAAGGCATCAAAGCGAGCTCCCAATCCCACCTAGGTGATCTTCAATTATAGAATTACTCAAAAGGATCCAAGGCAACTAAATTGAAAGAAAAAATGAAAGGTAGAAGGTTATACATATACATTTATATTATAGCTTTAAAAAGACTGAGGACAGACTACTACTACAACACATCAAAAAGTACCTCATATCAGAAACCAGCAATAGTAAATTATTCTGAGCAATTGTGAGCATGGAATTTGAAAAATATAGTTATGAAATCCTCAAGTCCTGAAACATTTACTCCAAGTCTATACTCTGTAGTCGGCAAGGCTGTGCAGTTTATTTATGCATAACAAAGGCCTGAATAGTGATGTGCTTTCTTACTTATGCGTAGGTGGGTAAGTAGGGCTGGTATAGGCTATTGCTCAGGTAATAGAAGGACTCACTGTGAGTTCAAGTAACATTTAACCATATCCATTCTACCAAGTGTGGGATCTTTTTGGTTTAAATTAAGTAATATCTCAATATATCTCACGCCTGGCGAAAGAGGGTTAATGGTTTGATCAATGGATGGGAAAGGGGATATAGGGAAAGGTGTGGAACAACAAACGCAACACAACAACAGTATTCATCAAGTGATAAGTGGCACATCATCATCATCAATGTGTTGTGGAAGGAAATGAAAGAATGGAAATGACACGGTTCTCTTAAATGCATTGCAAACAGTACTTCTGTCCCTGAGACCCGAGGTACAGATATGGAAATGTTCTGTCATCTAGGTTTGAAAAAATGTAATTATGGAGGAGTGAATTGAACCTACTTAGTTCTAAAAAATGTGATTGTAAAAAAGAAAAATGATAATGTATTGCCAAATTGGGCGGTGCATCTGCATTTGCGTTGGAATGCCCATCACTCTTGGGTGCCTGTCCTAAGTCTGGTCCGATAGATAAGCCAGAGTGTTGAGCTCATACTTCACCTTTCATTCTTGCAGTAGAGGGGAAGGCCTGCAGAATGTAAAACAGAAACTCTATTGTAGAGTCAAAGACAAGGTCAGAGAAAGGTGAGCTTCATGAGAAGTGTACCAAGTAGAGGCAGAGCAAAAAACAAGAGGACTCAGAGTTTTACTTTTGCCACCTGAGCTCCCAAATTAATGTACCTCTCTCCATCCACATAGCTGAATACTAGGCCTCAGAGTCATGGTCCCATTTGTAGTTTATAACTCTGTTCTTCTAGCTGTTGATGAGAAGCAAGATTTGTGAGGTGCACTGCTATTGAAGAAAAAGTAGAGAAACTAAATTATGTCTGTTGTATATATTTGTGTTTGTTAACTAAAGTGGCTGGTCTGATCTCAGCAGAACCCAAAAAATTGGAGCAGACCCTACAGGTACATTTTGACTTAGTGAGTTTGTAAAGACCAATCACCTTCAGGAAAAATGGTCACCCATCAGGCACCCAAGATTGATCAAAGTTTATTATTAATTGAACATCCTCCCTCCCTGCCTGCCACCACAAAAATCATCAATCATCACTACCAATCAGGCACTCATTGTTGCAATAGTTGTACTTAGTTATAGTTAACTCTTTCAATCCAATCATGTGTAGGTTAGGTACAAAATTGTATCTCTGACAGGCAACATATTGGAATTTGGTATTGACACTGTTGTATATAAAAGAATCTTCCGGATCAGCCCTGCTCAGTGATGCAGAAAAAGGATAGACATACGAGTGAGACAGGCATTGTCACCAATGTCATAGAGGTATTGTGGAGGCTTCTTCACTTCACAGTGGTCCAACTCCAATCTGGCCATAAATGTGACTAGAAACTGGTGGGGTTACATAATATTAAATCCAACACAAACTAGCTCCTTTTTTTTTTTGCAAAGAAAGAAGTTCAATGAAAAATACTTAAAATATTCTATGGTGGCACTGGCATACTCACTCCTGGAAGGAGAGTTCATCCTCAAACTCAAGTGGTCCACCAAGAAGTTGGCCTGCTAACTGATTTGACTCTGACCAATCATTATCCTCCTGTGGTATTTCAGGGACAGTGAAATAAGGTGGCATGAAATGTTGGTTCATTTTGATCATGGTCAATCTTTCCACATTCTGAGGAGATAGACTGTTCCTTCAAACCGTGATCACTGTGCCATCTGCACTGAACACATGCTCAGCAGAAACACTGGATACTTTATTGTCAGCCTGCTGAGCTCTGCTCATTGGCGGATCTTCCCATGCCAATATACCAACAGATTTTGATCCACATGCACCTCTTTTTGGTAATCTAGATACTCCAGTAATGTTCTTTGAAGTGTCATTGGTGCTGCCACTTCCTTGCCCTATTTTGCCTTTGCTGCTGCACTCGACTTCAACCCTGCCACTTGAAACAAAGCCAATTCAGAGTTTGGAAACTGGTTCTTCTGTTGCTGCTAGTGCCAGTGCTTTTGTTGCTGTTGTTGTATGCTGTGATGAGATAGAACTGTCCTTTTTGGAAGCTGAAACCGGTGTCCCAGACCTGTAGAGTGGGAATCTAAGTTCCAGCAGTACTTCCTGGCCTCTGGCTTGCTCAACAATCCACCTCTTGTATTGTGAAATATCTCCTTCAGAAAAATGAATGAAACTGGGCAGAATTTGTTGGCCCCTCTTGTATCAGGGCTTTACCTGGTATTCTGTTAGCATGCTAAATAATTAGCAGTTTTTTCCTGGTTTTAAAAGAATGGCAGAAATGAATGCAGATTCATCGGCAGGTGGTCAGTATGTTGCTGACTATGTCTTCTTTTTTGAGAAAATCTTGCACAATCAGGTAATGGCAGTGTGTCAAACACAGGACCCTGAAAGAGCCGCTCTCTGCCATGACCTGACTATGTTACTGCCATTGCCTATGGCAACAAATCCAATTCAGAGACCTCACAGTCACAGCCATTCAGACACATTGATGATAAATTCTTCCAAGATGTTTGCAGCAGTATGTGATTTCTCCATGGCGAACATGCCTGCTGCTGCATGCCCGAGCGCTCTTAACACTTTAATCAGGGCCAAGGCCTGTAGATAGCTTTTGCTTTACTGCCACGAAAGAGATACAGTGTGCACATATGCTCATGTTATCAGTCACCTTTTCCACTTGTCTGTCATCAAGTAGATGGAGTGGGCAACACGTTGCTGCAAAGCTTGTCCAAACAATTGCAACACATTTTGATGTAGCACTGGAACAGCAACTCTGGCAAACTATGTCTGACTTGGGACCTTATATCCGAATATAAGGTCCCAAGTATGGCATATGGCTGCCACAAATTCTGAGAATACCACTCTTTCTATAAAAGAAAAAGGGAGGAGGTCTAGTTCTGACATTTTTGCCAGCTTCTGATTGCACAAACGTGTAATTGGGTGGTTGAAGTTGTAGGACCTCTCCTACCTAAACATGCATGTAATAGTAACATGGATTTTCTTCTTTTCTTCTTTTCTGGGGCGACTGATACTGGTGAGTTTTGAAAAGTAGGTGGTGGTAGACTTAGGGGGTGATTCTGACCCCGGCGGTCTTAGACCGCCGGGGCCAGGGTCGGCGGGAGCACCGCCGACAGGCCGGCAGTGCCCCGCAGGGCATTCTGACCGCGGCGCTTTGGCCGCGGTCAGTGCAGGAAAACCGGCGGTCTCCCGCCGGTTTTCCGCTGCCCCTAAGAATCCTCCAAGGCGGCGCAGCTCGCTCAGCCGCCGAGGGGATTCTGACCCCCCCTACCGCCATCCTGTTCATGGCGGGAAAGCCGCCATGAACAGGATGGCGGTAGGGGGGGTCGCAGGGGCCCCCGTAAGAGGGCCCCGCAAAGTATTTCAGTGTCTGCCTTGCAGACACTGAAATACGCGACGGGTGCCACTGCACCCGTCGCACCTTCCCACTCCGCCGGCTCGATTACGAGCCAGCATCCTCGTGGGAAGGGAGTTTTTCCCTGGGCTCTTTTGGAGACCGCCCGCCAGCCCAGGGAAAAACTCATAATACCCTCCGCGGTCTTCTGACCGCGGAGCGGTATAATGGAGGGCGGAATTCTGGCGGGCGGCCTCCGCCGCCCGCCAGAATCAGAATCACCCCCTTAATGTGCATCATGGGGCAGTCACTGTATGCCATGGTGTCTCCCTCTGACTCCGAGTCTTCCTGTACCATTAGGAAATCACTGAAGTGGGTGATTCTGGTGCACTGCTGGGGGCCAGGATTGCTTTATGTGAAGATACCACCCTCTTTGTCAACACCTCCCACCCTGATTGGACTTGTAGCTGAAGCTTCCTGGCTCTCTTCACCTTTACCACCATGTTCACCAATTTTCTAACGGTGCTCCTCCCACTGAATTGTGTGATGTTTTTTCACATGGGTTGTTTGGCTTCCAGTACCATAATGTGAGCCAGGGTTACCTAGATGAATATTTGTCTGGCAAATGGAGCATATAACAATGGTCACCTCCTGTTTGCTAAGCATAAAATAGTCCTGAACTAGGGAAGAGTATTTTCTTAGTGAGCCGCTGCCAATGTCTGAAGAAGAACTGGAGGTAGGTGGTTGTGTTGTCGAATGCCTCTATGCAGTGCATACTTGTACTGAGTAAGGTGTTGATGCAGGTCTCAGCTGGGGCCTTACAAATGTGGGAGCTGGCAGTGCTTCCTGTGCCACATCCTTCAGAGCAGGTCGAATAGTAATGTCGGTCTCCTCTATGCCACATTCCACAACAAATGACTTATCGTCATCTTCCTCCTTATCATCCCCTTCTAGAATTGAAAGACTTTCAGGAACTTTTATTTTTCCCTTGCCTCTCCTTGAATCTCCTGGTCTCTGCCGGGGTCCACTCCATTGGCCAGATGTACAAAACGTTTTAATGGTCACAAGTGGTCCAATTCACAGAATTTACAACTGCTAAAAAGCATTTCTGTATTTATCAAGGTCCTATTTGCGATTCTGTAACCTTTTACCCAATTGCAAATAGGGTTTGAGAGCTGGAATTAGGAAGGGGCAAGTTTAGGGTGTCCCTTCCTAATACTGAATTGCAATGGTATGCATGAATGTTTTGCTACCAAAATGCAGTCGCCAAACATTCTTTTACGTTAAATAGGTCGTACCCTAGTCACAAATTGGAAGGGGGCCCTAAGGGACCCCTTCCCCTTTATGAATGCTCATAGAAATATTTTTTTTAAAGCAGGCAGTGGTCCCACGGACCACTGCCTACTCTTAAGAAATGAAAATAAATATTTTCATTTTTCTTTTTGAAACTCATCCTATTGTCTTTTTAAGGAAAACAGACTGCACTTTAACAAAAATGATTACTTTATTTAAAAGCAATCACAGACATGGTGGTATGCTGACCCCAGCAGGACACCACTCATATGATATTTTGTGAGTCCCAATGGGAAGCAAAGTTAAACCTACCTCATGAATGTTGGTGAAGTAGGTCTATTTGCGACCAACTGGGAATCACAAAATGTATCAAAGACACATTACTACATGGGTGTTTGGGATTACCAAATAGTGATTAGCAAAAATGTGCTTTTTGGTAATAACAAAGCCAAACCTATGTACATCTGGCCCCAGGCCCCTATCATCATCATCAGAAGTGGTGCTTGGAGAAGATGGTGGAGTAGTAACCTTCCTTTTCCTTGCTGGAGATTTGTGAGCCAATAATTTAAAAACAGATTTTCTTACTCTGCAGGAAGCTCTATCTTTTGCCCTGCTCCATTTCAGGAAGATCTACTATTGCTGGCTGTGGCTGCTGTCCACTTTGCACTGTTTCCTGAATCAATTGGGTGCTGTAGGAGGCTGGCACTCTATGTAGTGTGCATAACTAAGTATATTGTGCAGGGGGTCCAGGCAACCACACATTGGTTTTCAGAAGTAAAAACTAGATCGCCTAATGCTCTAATTTTTTAGGTAGCTTGGTCGAGCAGTTAGGCCAAACTTGTAGAAGTGCAAAGCATTTGTTGTACTCACTGTATCAATCATGACACTCATACATTTGAAAGAATAAATCAAGACTAATTTATAAAAATCTTCAGATTTTATGTACATTTTGTTAGACTTGGAATCATTGGCATGGTCTCCCCTAACGTTTAGTCTCTAGTTCAAAGGTTGTTTCTGTGTGCTGGACTTTTTGCTGTTTGTGTTTGCTCTGAACACTTTACCACTGCTGACCAATGCTAAATGCTTTATTTTTCCTGTCCTATTCGGCACTTACTGGCCTTGATAGTGAGGCCTGCCTTTTGCAGAGCCTCAAGGACCTTCCCTAGGTAGATCAGGTTATCCTGCCTGGTGGAACTATAGACAGCTATGTCATCTAAGTAAGCTGCACTAAACGTTTCCAGTCCAGCAAGGACTTGGTTCACCATCCTCTGGAATGTGGCAAGTGCTTTCTTTAATCCAAAGGGCATAACAGTGAACTGATAATGCCTACTAGGAGAAGAAATTGCTGACCTCTCTTTTGCTCCTGGGGTCAGGCCAATTTCCCAATACCCAGACATTAAATCAAAAGTAGTCAGATATTTGGCTGCCTCTAATCTGTCTATGAACTCATCACCTCTTGGAATTGGGTGTGCCTCTGTTTTTGTCACAGAGTTGAGGCCCCTGTAGTCCACATAGAACCTTTTTTCCTTTTTTCTTCTTTAGAGTGAGGCTTGGAGACCAAAACTACTGGGCCAGCCCATGGACTCTCGGAGACTTCAATGACACCCAAATGCAGCATTTTTTAAAAAACTTCTGCCTCTACACTCTCTCTGACATGGTCTGACTGCCTATAAATCTTGTGCTTGACAGGCAAACTATCATCAGTGTCCACACCAGTTTTTCATCCCAGGGGTCAGAGAGAACAGATCAGCATACTGGTTGAGGAACTGCCTGCACTCTGTTTGCTGTTGTTCTATGAGGGTGTCTGATAAGACCACTCCAACCACAGAACCATCTTGTGGGTTGATGGAGAGGAGATCAGGGAGAGGCTCACTCTACTCTTCCTGTCTCTCATCTGTAATCATGAACGTGGTCACATCAGCTCTCTCTTAGAAGGGTTTTAGGCTTTTGACATGGATTTTTTTATTTATTTTTATTCTTGCAACTGCATAGGTCAACAAAATAAGTAACCTCCCATTTTCTTTCAAGTATGGGATAGGGCTCAGACCATTTCTCCTGGAGGGCTTTTGGAGCAACATGCTCCAACACCCAAACTTTCTGCCCTGGTCGTAACTCCACCATAGTAGTTTTTTGGTCATACCAGAGCTTTTGAAGCTCCCAGCTGGCCTTAAAATGTTTGCTGGCTATATCCATGTAATCAGCCATTCTGGAACATAGGCCAAGCACATAGTCCACAATACCTTGCTTTGGCTCCCTGAGGGGTTTCTCCCAGCCTTTCCTAACAAGACTTAGTGGTCCCCTAACTGGGTGCCCAAACAAAAGTTCAAATTGAGAAAAATCTACTCTCTTTTGTGGCACTTCCCTGCAGGCAAACAGCAGGCAAGACATCTCATCTCCTTCTGAGCTTTTCAGGGAGTACTCCAATCATGCCTTTTAGGGTCTGGCTAAATCTTTAAACCAGCTCTTTAGTTTGTGGAAGGTATGGGGTTTTGAACTTATAGGTAACCCCACATACCTGCCACATGTGTTTCAAGTATGCAGAGATAGAGTTTGACCCTCTGTCTGATACTACCTCCTTAGGGATCCCTACCCTGGTGAAGATACCCAGGAGGACTTTGACAACTGCAGGTGCAGTAATGGTCCTACGGGGTATAGCCTCAGGATACCTAGTGGCATAATCCACTACCACTAGTATGTATCTGTGTCCTAATACTATCAGATGGTGAAGGGGGCCACCAATGTCAACCCAAACCCTTTCAAAGGATACACCAACCACTGGAAGTGGTTTTAAGGGGACCTTTAAGTACCCGGCAGGTGGGGCATGACTGGCAAAAGTCTTTCACATTTTGGGACATTCCTGGCCAAGAAAGGTGATTAACTAACTTACTGCAAGTCCTATTTTGGCCCAGATGCCCTGCTAGAGGAATGCCATGGGATAGAGTGAGGAGGAAACTTCTGGGGTACTACCACACTCCTGGTTGCACCGAGGTTGAATGTCTCTGGCCTCAGTGTAGAGGATCCCCTCCTCCCAATATACCCTGTGGATATCACTGACATTTCCTAGCTCTTCCTGTGCAGCTTGCTGCCTCGGGCTTTCAAGAGTTGGGCAGGTCCTTTGCCCCTGGTACAGATCTTCCCTGGAGGGTTCCCCTTGGCCTAAGAGACCTGGGTGGTAGGGCTCAAACTCCTCAGACTCAGTTCCCTGTAAGATGGGTGATTTCTTCTCCTGAGAAGAGTGGTCATGTCTTGGGATCTGTTCTGAAACTGGTCCCCCTGGTTTTCTTGCCTTTTCTCTTGGGCGGCTTGCCCACTATTTCAGGATCCAGCCCTCATTTTTCCTCCTAAAGTTTGCTAGCCCTTGTCTTGACACATGCCCACTCAGGGATACCTATCATTTCTGTATGGGTCTTCAGTTCTTCTTCAGTCCAGGGGGAATGCTCCAGGTCATAATCAAGCAGGCAATCTACAGAAATGGATGAGAACACAACCACTTCTTTCTGCCCTACTACCCCTTCCTAAACAAAGGTTACAATAGCCATGGAATGGAACTTTGTCTCATTATCAGCATTGGTGACAGGGTAAGACTTCCCTACCAGGAACTGATTTGAGTGGACCAGGTGCAGAGTTACCATGGTAATATTAGCTCCTGTGTCCCTCAATGCTTCAACTTTCTTCAACTTTCTTCAACTTTCTTCGCATAAATCAAAGGGTGCTTCCTGTATTTGTGTATATATTTGGTCAAGCAGCACAGCATAATTCTATCCCAAACTCAGTGACTAATGTTGCCTCCTTGGGGACACTGGCATGGTCAGGCCACCCCTCTGACCCCCATCAGGCGACTGCCAACTGCATTTACTGCAGATTTACTAGAGTGATTCTTTTTGTTCGCACAGCCAGAGTCTCCAGTTTAGTGCCCTTTAGTTTTGCAGTCATGGCACCATGACCTGTTAGGGTCAAGTCAAAGTGTCTCCCTTTGTACCCATCCTTGGACTGTGAGGAGTCTCTGGCCCACACTCTTGTACAGGTTTTTGGGGGCCATGATAAGACTCTTTGATATGTTCATTTTGGCTCCCATGTTTTCCTTGGGGGGCTTTTTTGGCCTCTTTCTGTTGGTCTCCCCCACCAGTGGTTGTCTTGGACACCCTATTTTGACCCAGTGGTCTACCTTCCTCCCCAATTCTTGAGGGGAATGTGGACCTAGGTCTACCAGATGTTGATGTAGTCTATCATTGAAACAACTACTTAAAACATGCTCTATGATGAACAGGTTATATAGCCCATCATCATCTTTTACCTTGTGTCCAGCTAACCAACCACCCAGCATCTTGACTGAATAGACCACAAAGTCTACCCAAGTCAGGCTCTGCATTTTTCAAGCCTCCCTGAACTTTAATCTGTAGTCTTCAGTTGTAAATCCAAAGCCCTCAATCAGGGTACCCTTCATGAGGTCATAGGATTTAGAACATGCCTCATTAAGTGCCAGGAGCCTATCTCTACACTTTCCTGAGAACAACTCCTACAACAGTGTGCCCCAATGTTCCTTTTAAATTTCCCACCCAATGCAGGCTCTTTTAAAGGTAGAAAACT
The DNA here is from genome assembly GCF_031143425.1 of Pleurodeles waltl. Lineage (NCBI taxonomy): Eukaryota > Metazoa > Chordata > Amphibia > Caudata > Salamandridae > Pleurodeles > Pleurodeles waltl. Next base: position 234,965,885 of record NC_090437.1, on the reverse strand, counting down.
ACTTTGGTATATCATCCCCTTCAGAGAAGGCAGGGACAACTCCTTTTTGGGAGTTTAATGTTGAAAGATTTCTCCCTCAACACTTGTATGCTGCCACCAGAGATGGGCTCTAAGCCCAACTCTTTTCTTTGTTTGCAAGAGCTGAGTCTCTAAGGCCGGTCTCTTGGTCAGCCTGGCAATGTCCAGGTCTGTACCTGTGGGTGCTCTAGAGATTCTGGTGGATAAGAGGCTACACTCATCCCCATTCTCCACAGGATCTTCTCCCACCACAGATGCATCTTCTTTTCCTGGGGTGGTTATCATTTTCATACCTGGCCATCAGAAACTTAAGTTTCTTTGCACTGGGGCTCTTACCGGTATGAATATATTACAGTCTGCAGCGTCACCTTAATTGGTTAAACCTATATGCCTCATAAGGTTCCAGGTTGAATTCTTGGGCTCTGTATTGGACATTGTTACTTTACTAAAGTTAGAACTTTTTTAGGATTTTTAAATCTCCTTTTTGGATAGGCCAACTAAAGTAAGGACTTTTTAAAACTTTTTGTTAGGGTTGTAGGGACCTAACAAGGGCCCTAATTTTTTAAAAAAAATTTGCCAAAAATATTTAGTCATTCAAAAAAAATTAACACAATTAACTAAAGGCAATTTGGAGAGTTATTCCTGTGCTCACAAAATTGACAGAGTGGCATCAGCAAATGCAAAGTTTTTATCCCACCACTGATACACCAAATATAGGAGGCTTGCCCTCTATGTAGTGTGCAAAACTAGTCACACTGTACAGGGGTCCAGGCAACCACACGTTGGTTTCCAGAGGTAAAAACGAAATCATATAGGCTTGGTGCATTTTCTTTATGCAGCAGGTCTATAGTTCTCTTGCCTTGGATCTTCTTTGTGTCCTTCAAATCTGATTTCTTGGTTCAGAGATGCACACTAAATACAGAATTTAGTGGGCATTTTAGGGGGAACTTGGTAATGTCCAATGGGACACTTACCTTTGGATGGCAACACCCACTATAGTGCCAATTTTCTGTGGAAAGGGTCACTTCTCTAAACTTAAGTGGCGATTTGTATTCAATCTAAGATAAAGGAAATGATATGGAGGGTCCACCTCGCAGGCAACACCTTAGGGGAGATGCATGCCAGGTTGGGCTACTCCTCCTACCCTTTGTCTGGTTTCCCATCTTTGCTCCCGCCAAAAGTGGGGGTTTTCAAAGGGGGAGGCCATCTGCTGATAGCAGCAGACCTGGGGGTCGGGTCGAGTTTCAAAGGCTTTAAAACTTTTGAAGCTCACAGTCAGGGCAGTGCACTATCCTGAAGGAGGGGGTGTTTGCTTCTCCACCCAGGAAGGCCATTGTTTTACAAACCAGGTAGACAGGGCTCTCCCCCAAGGTTTGTATATTGTCTGTCTGGAGGTGGCAGCTTGATACAACCGTTCAGCAACCATACCAGGGAAGTTAGCTTTCGCAGAGGCCACTTCTAAGGTAACCCCGGGGTACATTTAGGGATAAATCGAATACAGGTACCAGTTTGGATTTATCATTCTGAGTTGTTTGATACCAAACAACTCAGGGTTGAGCGTGGTCATCATGTAGCTGGAAAACTAGTGTTGACCAGTGTCCAGCACATGTATTAAAATGGCTTCCCTGTTCACTCACTATGTCCCAGGTTTGGCAAAGACACAGTGAGGGCTTATCACTCATTAAGCTATGCCCTCATATAAAATATGGAGCACCCAGCCTTAGGGGTTTAAGGCTTGCCAGAGGGGTGTTTTGCCCATAGCCAATGCAGTGTATGGTAGACAGGGCACACAGGCTGTGCACCATGTCAAGTTTGTGTTTTAGGTTTGCACTAGGATACTCACTCTGCAATGGCCCTAGTGGGTGGAACAATCAGTGCTGCTGCCCTCACGGACCTACCCATAGTACCCCATGCCCTGGGCCCATAGGTGCTCACTTACTAGGGACTTATAGTGATAGTTAAGGGTGTATCCAGTTGTGTCAATGGATCACAACAATTCTAGGGAAAGAGTTCTGGCCCAGGGAACCTGGTTAGCAGAAGCCCTGGGCACTACAACTTCTAGCCTACATCAAACATCATGGAAAAAGTGGGGGCTAACCATGTCATAAGGAGGCTTTTTCACACAGGTGCTACTTTATGAAGGGGACAAATCTAATTCAACATCACTACTCGTCGACATCACCATGATTGTTGTGGCTGTGTCACTGACAGACATGGGCTTAGATTCCATTGGTGCTATTGATGCAGGAGTGATGCTCCTAGAGGCCAGTGCCTCTGGCACACGTCTCCCAAAAGAGGTTGTGGTTGGCACTCCACTGGTGGAAAGCTGCATCTTCTCACTGACCACTTTCTTGGGAGCAACTTTCTTAGGGGGCCACCTTAAAGCACTCAGTTGGCAATGGTACTCAGCTACACAAGCAGAAGAAATTGGAGGACTGATGTCACTGTACAGGCCTTGTTTTTGGCAGCACTGCATGTGATGTCTCTTCTTCTCTTGTGCACCTATAAGCAAACAAGGAAGAAAAAGATTTAGTGAAACGTTGCATTGTTGCAGTTTTAATTAGTGCAGACAAATTCAATACTAGTGTGGCTGGTTGCTTAGGTAATACTAAATAAACAGCTTTAAAGTCATACCACACCACCATACCACAAAATGTAATTTCCAATCAGGATAACACAACATACAGATATAGCTCTTTGCTTTATGTCCATCTATCCTAAAGGTAATACCTGTGGCAGTCAGATAAATGCATTGATAAATGGAATAATCTTTAAGAAATTGAATGTTAGTATCCACCTGTTGCAATCAACGTGGTCCATGGGGAAATGGAATAAATAATAATTAAAAAAATAAATGATGCTGATGTGACTGCAATGCACCACATCCAAGGTGCCCAGGTGGAAATCAAATTATGATGCCTAAAAAACTACAATCTAAAATAAAAAATATAAAAATTAATATGAACATAAGAAATTAAATTTAAAAATTGTAAATAAAAATAATCTATATATATATTTAAAAACAAAAAATAAAAAAAATATTAATAATTGCTAATGTTTGATTGGGAGGCCGAGAAGAAAGAAACCTATTGTGAGGCAAGGAGGTGCAAAATAAAAAAAATGGAAAAAAAGCATGTAATAATGTAAGCACTGATCACCAAAATCATTTTCTTAGTTTAGGTACACTACAATGATCCCCAAGCATATTATTAAACTGGTATCATATCCATCCATGCAAGCCTATGGCAAAACCACACTAGTTGGATGTTCAAAATGGTGCATAAAATGGCTGTCAGACACGTGGATAAAAAACAACAGAGAGCAAGGAGGCATGGGGAGCAAAGAACACATGCATGCCTATGGCAAAGGCACACTGACTGAATGCACAAAATAGCAAACAGCAATATGGTCAAAGAACAACAGTGAGCAAGGAGATATGTGGACCAAAGAACACATGCAAGCATATGGCAAAGGCACACTAGCTAGGTGAAAAAAATGGCTGCCAACCACATGGTCAAATAACAATAGAGAGCAAAGAGGCATGGAGAACAAAGAACACATGCAAGTCTCTAGCAAAAACACACTGGCGGGATGTACAAAATGGCCACCAAACACACAGTCCAAAAACAACAGAGAGGAAGGAAGCATGGAGAACAAAGAACACATGCAAGCCAATGGCAAAACACACTGGCTGGATGAACAAAATAGCTGCCAGCCACATGGTCAAACAACAAGCAAGGAGACATGGGGAAAAAAGAAGACATTTAGGCCTTGATTTACACTTTTTTGTGCCGCATTACTGTAATTGTTTGATGCAAAAGTGGCGCAAACTTACAAAATACAGCTGTATTTTGTAAGTTTGCACTGTTTTTGCATCACAAAATGATGGTAATGCAATGCAAAAACAGTATAAATCAGGACCTTGGTCCTTCTGACTAATACTATACAAAATGGCTCCTTCCACATGGCATGCAGAACAAAGGCAACTGGAGGCCGGTGACATACACACACACATGCACACACACACGAACACTGTCCAGAAAAAAGAGGTATGGTGGTAACACTGAAGAAAACACTAATATTAATTCAGCAATGCAAAACATGAAAATTAATTGAGCTATAAACATTTTATAACAACATAAATCCTCCTATGCCATCAAATATTAACTCACATATACAGTTTTTGCAGGAAAAAATGACATCCAGAAACATTTTAAAATAATCCAATGATATTCCTGCCCTAAATGAAGTTTTAAAACTATATACCACAGAAACCTTTCTTTCATACACTGATGACTAGTACTGGGCCTACTGGCCAGATGGCCCTTTGAAAGTCTAGGCCCCAAAACAGAATAAAACCATCAGCAACAACCCCTTTCCTAAAATACCCTCTAAGAATAAACCAACCCAGCCTCTACAGTCGTTCAAACAAATATCAAAAGGTGAATTTATGGATTTGGTCAAAGCAAGCAGGCCGGTTGCCATTCTGATCATTGTCCACCACACATCTTCAAGAACATTCTTTTATCTAAATGGGACAGAACGGCCACAGCACACAGAGAGTAATGTCCAACAATGAAACAAGCACAGATATTGCTGGTATGGTTCCGTAGGTTCGGAGAAGAATGTTTTGAAATGAGTCTCAAATCCGTTTTGTAGATGGTGTCTTTATTTGTAGATGCTCAGATAGCATTAGCTATCGTGGAGATACAGCCAACACGTGTTTCGTCACACAGGTGACTTCATCAAGGCTGTAATACAGTAATGACAACAAATATTGGAAACATATCTGTGTAATGTACTCTGGTGTAAAAACCAGAGAACGTAACTGTAAGGTGTGAGTTTGTGTAGGTGAGCAATAGAAAAACATGGCTATAAAGGTGAGTAGTGATGGGCACACAATTAGGCAACACAAAAAAACTAGATATAACTCCGTGGTCATGTGAAAAAATGTCCAAAAGACATAAGTGTTGGAAAGTTAAAATTGTAGGCACTATGTTGTAATGTGAGCATGCAGTAAGTATACAACGTGGGAGAATAATGCAAGGATGAGAGAAAGCAGGGAGATACAGTAAGTAAACAACACATAAGGGGGGAGATACGGCTAGGTGCATAAAAGAGCTAGAAGGAGTAATGAGGTAGGTGTGTCCCGAAGGGCATAGTTGAAGGGTAAAGTAATTACCTGGGGTCGCTGGTTGTATGAGTAAGTAAGTGGTGGCGTATAGTGGCGAAGTATCTCTGTAATGAATGAATTGGGCTGTAAAAAAGTGAATGTGATGAGACAAAGAGAGAAAAAGTGATGGAATAAACGGAGGGGATAGGTAATAATGTGTAGCAAAATAGTTGGAAAAAAGCGTAGAAAAAGAAAAAGAAAAAATAAATAGAAAAGATGAAAAGTTAAACTAAGCAAGTCCGGAGGAGAAAAATAGTGGGAAAAGTTAGATTGGAGAGAAAAGAAAAAAACTATAAAATAGATGTGACATAAAAATGGTTAGTGAGAACATACCTGAGTTGGATGGTACAGAGTTGTGGTTAGAATGGCTGCGCCAAGCAGCAACAGGTGCGTAGGTAAGAAGCTTGTATGGTAATAAAGATCATGGAGGCCCTGATAAGCCTGAAAAGTAACCTAAAGTTTTTGCAGGAAAGAAAAAGAAGAGTATAGTGAAAGGGCAGGATGAATGGCACCGGAAGGCTAGAAATGGAGATAGTCATAGGAGAGAAGGTAGTGGGGAAAGCGGAACACTAAAATAGGTGTACACCGAGTGTGGAGTAAAGGCCTTGTGCAGCCGAAATGTATAAAGGTAGAAAGCGAATGCTCGAATGGTTAAGTAAAGGTAATTATGTAGAGGGAAAAGTGCGCCAAAGGTGAACTATACGAACAGTTAGAAAACAACCGAGTTGGGGCGCGTGGTGAAACTATACTGGGCATGTGGCCCCAAAATAGATACATCAAGTTGAGAAAAATAAAGAAAATCCGAAACGTGATGGGTGGCAGTTAAGAGATCAGAAATCTAATAGTGGTAAAAAAAACTAACGTATAAGAAGGTGAATGCGGTGTGAAAACCGCTGTGTACATATTTAAAGAGGCGAGTATTGATTTAGACCAATCATAATAACAATAGATGGAATGCTGGCTGGTGTCGTTGACGCTGCGAGAAAAGTAATGGGGCGAGTTGAAACTTACCAGTAAGAAGCGTGGCGTAGAGCAGTCCGGTACTCGCACGAACGTGTATTGTTCTGCGAGAAGAGTAGCCGCCTGGTTAAGTAAAGGTTGGCCGTGTTATGGATATAAACGAGGGACTAGTCTAAAAGGCTAAGACGGCGACCAACGTGGGTGTAGCAAGGCTGTGAAGGTTGAGACGGCGGCCATCTTGAGTGGGACTCCGAGATGACGTGAAATAATTATAATGGGAAAAAGCAACGGCAGTAAAGTAATAAGGATGCCACCAAGACTACGTTAGTGCTAGGTACCGAGAGAGTGCCTAGAAGGCCATTAGGAACGGAAGAGTTGAGACTTATGGAACGTGATAGCGTAAGGGTGTCTACAAATAGTGCAATACAGGGACAAAAGGAGGCGTTAGGAGAGATATGTATAAGCCAATAGCATGTGTTAAATTGAGAAGATACAACAAAAACCGTAATATATGTGGGTGTTCTGTAACATGGTGATGGCAAGTAAAAAATATCTACAGGTGAAGACAGTGACGTGCAGCAAAAGGAGCAACAGTTGACACATTTGTAAATGAACATGAGCGCACTAATGGGATATATAGTAGTTCAAAGTATTAATAGCATTAGGCAACATTGGGTTAGGTGCAAACGTTAATACATTAGTATACAGGTAAACGTGCATTGCTGGGATAAACAATGGTTCACAGTCTTATCATTGAAAAATATACAGGTGAAGACCGTGACGTGCAGCAAAAAGAGCAAAAGTTGACACATTAGTAAATGAACATGTTCTCATTAATGGGATATACATTAGTTCAAAGTATTAATAGCATTAGGCAACATTGGGTTGGGTGCAAACGTTAATACATTAGTATAAAGGTAACCGTGCATTACTGGGATAAACAATGGTTCACAGTCTTATTGAGGTTAGACAATATTAGTATGTGCAATGTTGCAGGCAGCGGGAATGGCGACTTATGCGAGAAAGAAGTGAAGTTCACGGTCCGTGTTCAGGCCTAGTTCTACTGCGCGCAGTTTAATGATCCATTTGGATTCACATCTACGTAGATCTCTGATTCGGTCTCCCCATCTTGGTGAATTAGGGACCTGAGTGATGCCATGGAATTTAAGGCTCAGGAGATCCTGTTCCCCATGTGAGGTGTTGAAATGGACAGCCATGGGATAGTTGGTGTTAACGTTTCTGATGGCCCTGATATGTTCCTGAATGCGTTCCTTAAGTGGGCGGATCGAACTGCCAACATAGATCAGACCACATACACATATCAGGCAGTAGACAGTGAACTTAGTGTTGCAATTCATGAAAGTCTTGATGTGGTGCGTGGTAACGGTGTTGTAGGAAAAGGAAATGGTTTTATTAAGGGCTAGTTGGCAGGAAATGCAACAGCCACATTTGTAAAAACCATTCGGTTTTGCCGGCATCGACCCTGTAGATGATGCCAGAGGTGAGGGACAGAGAAAGCTAGGGCACAGAATGTTCCTAAGGGTCCGCCCCCTACTATGTACGGTGGTTCGAGACGCGCCTACCGAGTCCTTGAGGCATGTGTCCAACATTAACAGATGCCAGTGTTTTTTGAGAATACGTAGCACATCCTTACTTGCAGGGCCGTATTGGGTAATGAAAGAGACCGGTCTGGTGTTAGAAACAACCTTGGTCACTAGTTCTCTGCGGCTCTTGATCAGTAAATCGTGTTGGTTTTTGTTTAGTATGCGTTTACTGGCAGCCGAGATGAGTCTGTTGGAATACACCCTAGCTTGAAAACGATGAGTCAGGTTTATGAGCTCCTGTTTGAAAACATCATTGTCAGTGCAGTTGCGTCGAATTCTGACCATTTCACCGTATGGGATGGCTCTAATCTGTGAAAGGGGATGGGCGCTACGAGCATGTAGAACAGAGTTGCAAGCAGTAGGTTTCCTGTACAATCTTGACATGATCTTGTTGTTGGTGATATACAGACGTAGATCTAGGAACTCAATTTCAGTAGTGTTTACTTTATGAGTGAAAACTAAGTTGAAGTCGTTGGTGTTAAGGTGCTCAAACAGTATGTTAAGGTCCGAAGCGTTGCCAGTCCAGATAGCCACAATATCATCGATATATCTACCCCAGTACAGGATGTGTTCAGTGAGGTGTGACGGGCAGTTGGACCATAGGTGTATTTTCTCGAATTGACCCATGTAGAGATTGGCATATGAGGGGGAGAACTTAGCTCCCATGGCTACACCCTGACACTGTCGAAACCATCTGCCATCATGTAAGAATACATTGTTCTCAAGTACTAATCGTGTAAGGTCAAGTAGCATGCGTGTGTGATCATATAATGTGGCATCCCGGGTACTGAGTGTACGTTGGAGCATTTCTAGTCCCCTTTCCAGGGGGATGGATGTGTAGAGGGAACTGACGTCGAGGCATACAAACATAAAGTCTTCTGACCAATCGATGTCTTCCAATTGGCACAACAGATCACGGGTGTCCTGTATATAGGATGGAAGGTTGTGTACCAAGGGTTGGAGAAAGGAATCAATGTACTCGGAAATGTGTTCCATAGGTGAACCAATTCCTGAGATGATGGGTCTGCCAGGAGGAAATCCCCCTGGTTTGTGGACTTTCGTTAAGATGTATATACAAGGAGCCCGGGGCGCCTCGATGTACAAAAATCTGTGTTCTAAATCAGTCAAGAGACACTGGTTTTTCCAAAATGCCAATTTCTTTCTGATCATGTTGGTGATGTTAGGGAGAGGATTACTCGGTAATGGAGAGTAGGCCTGAGTGTCATTGAGTTGTCTGTCTATTTCTGTAACATAGTCACTCCTGTTCATGACAACAACATTGCCCCCTTTGTCAGCCTCCCTGATAACTATGTCCGGTAACATGGAGAGTTTGTGTAGCGCACGGAGTTCATCAGAGTTGAGATTATTGGAAGGTCTGTGGGTACTTGTGCGCTTTTTGTCCTCTAAGATGTAGAGCTCCGTACTGACTGCTTGGTAGAAGACGTCAATGTGATTGTCTGGAGGTAACGTAGGGACAAACATGGAGTTAGGTGTGAGCCCACTATTGACATCTAAGTTGGGTGTAATATTGAGTTCAACCAAAAGCTCATCAAAACTGGGTGGTGGTGAAGATGCGTTATCTAGAGAGAGAACCGTGTGGATATCCTGAAGATCCCCAATAGTTTGATTGCAAGTAGGTAGTGTCGTATGAGCAGTTTTGTAGGTGTCAGGTTTGTTGTGGAAGAATTTTTTCAGTTTAAGGTTACGTATAAATTTAAAGAGATCTACCTGTATGTTAGTGTAGTCAGGTTTAGAAGAAGGACAAAAGCCCAGACCCTTTTTTAAGACATTTATTTCATGCATGGAAAGTTCTAGACTGGAAAGATTCATGACCTGAACTGTTTCTTCCAAAATATTGGGGGTAAGTTGCAAGGTGGGATCACTCATGGTCTCTGAGTTTTCGTGGTGGAACGCGTTGTCATACCCTCCCTGGTGTTTGTTGTGGTGTTTCCTGCCCCCCCTGCGGGTGGGTCTATGTTTGTGCCTAATCTGATGTAATTCTGTCGAAGTCCCTTTCTGTATCAGCCAAGCTCCTCTAAAAAATAATTTGACTGTTGGGTTGTGTTCTGTGGGGTCAAATTAGTAGAGGACCCTTCCCTAGGTGAGTCTGAGCAATCACTGGATATATTAGAAATGTCTGATAGGCTACCCGTAATAGACACAGCAGGCTTATAGGTATTGGTGGGTCTGGTGCTCGCATCCTTGTTAACCTGATCGAATTTACGTGCAAAAGTGTAGATCCTGCCATTATTGTAGTCATTGTCATCTCTGACAAGTTTACGCATTTTCTTGAGTGATCCCACCTTGCAACTTACCCCCAATATTTTGGAAGAAACAGTTCAGGTCATGAATCTTTCCAGTCTAGAACTTTCCATGCATGAAATAAATGTCTTAAAAAAGTGTCTGGGCTTTTGTCCTTCTTCTAAACCTGACTACACTAACATACAGGTAGATCTCTTTAAATTTATATGTAACCTTAAACTGAAAAAATTCTTCCACAACAAACCTGACACCTACAAAACTGCTCATACGACACTACCTACTTGCAATCAAACTATTGGGGATCTTCAGGATATCCTCACGGTTCTCTCTCTAGATAACGCATCTTCACCACCACCCAGTTTTGATGAGCTTTTGGTTGAACTCAATATTACACCCAACTTAGATGTCAATAGTCGGCTCAAACCTAACTCCATGTTTGTCCCTACGTTACCTCCAGACAATCACATTGACGTCTTCTACCAAGCAGTCAGTACGGAGCTCTACATCTTAGAGGACAAAAAGCGCACAAGTACCCACAGACCTTCCAATAATCTCAACTCTGATGAACTCCGTGCGCTACACAAACTCTCCATGTTACCGGACATAGTTATCAGGGAGGCTGACAAAGGGGGCAATGTTGTTGTCATGAACAGGAGTGACTATGTTACAGAAATAGACAGACAACTCAATGACACTCAGGCCTACTCTCCATTACCGAGTAATCCTCTCCCTAACATCACCAACATGATCAGAAAGAAATTGGCATTTTGGAAAAACCAGTGTCTCTTGACTGATTTAGAACACAGATTTTTGTACATCGAGGCGCCCCGGGCTCCTTGTATATACATCTTACCGAAAGTCCACAAACCAGGGGGATTTCCTCCTGGCAGACCCATCATCTCAGGAATTGGTTCACCTACGGAACACATTTCCGAGTACATTGATTCCTTTCTCCAACCCTTGGTACACAACCTTCCATCCTATATACAGGACACCCGTGATCTGTTGTGCCAATTGGAAGACATCGATTGGTCAGAAGACTTTATGTTTGTATGCCTCGACGTCAGTTCCCTCTACACAACCATCCCCCTGGAAAGGGGACTCGAAATGCTCCAACGTACACTCAGTACCCGGGATGCCACATTATATGATCACACACGCATGCTACTTGACCTTACACGATTAGTACTTGAGAACAATGTATTCTTACATGATGGCAGATGGTTTCGACAGTGTCAGGGTGTAGCCATGGGAGCTAAGTTCTCCCCCTCATATGCCAATCTCTACATGGGTCAATTCGAGAAAATACACCTATGGTCCAACTGCCCGTCACACCTCACTGAACACATCCTGTACTGGGGTAGATATATCGATGATATTCTGGCTATCTGGACTGGCAACGCTTCGGACCTTAACATACTGTTTGAGCACCTTAACACCAACGACTTCAACTTAGTTTTCACTCATAAAGTAAACACTACTGAAATTGAGTTCCTAGATCTACGTCTGTACATCACCAACAACAAGATCATGTCAAGATTGTACAGGAAACCTACTGCCTGCAACTCTGTTCTACATGCTCGTAGCGCCCATCCCCTTTCACAGATTAGAGCCATCCCATACGGTGAAATGGTCAGAATTCGACGCAATTGCACTGACAATGATGTTTTCAAACAGGAGCTCATAAACCTGACTCATCGTTTTCAAGCTAAGGGGTATTCCAACAGACTCATCTCGGCTGCCAGTAAACGCATACTAAACAAAAACCAACACGATTTACTGATCAAGAGCCGCAGAGAACCAGTGACCAAGGTTGTTTCTAACACCAGACCGGTCTCTTTCATTACCCAATACGGCCCTGCTAGTAAGGATGTGCTACGTATTCTCAAAAAACACTGGCATCTGTTAATGTTGGACACATGCCTCAAGGACTCGGTAGGCGCGTCTCCAACCATCGTACATAGTAGAGGGCGGACCCTTAGGAACATTCTGTGCCCTAGCTTTCTCTGTCCCTCACCTCTGGCATCATCTACAGGGTGGATGCCGGCAAAACCGAATGGTTTTTACAAATGTGGCTGTTGCATTTCCTGCCAACTAGCCCTTAATAAAACCATTTCCTTTTCCTACAACACCGTTACCACGCACCACATCAAGACTTTCATGAATTGCAACACTAAGTTCACTGTCTACTGCCTGATATGTGTATGTGGTCTGATCTATGTTGGCAGTTCGATCCGCCCACTTAAGGAACGCATTCAGGAACATATCAGGGCCATCAGAAACGTTAACACCAACTATCCCATGGCTGTCCATTTCAACACCTCACATGGGGGACAGGATCTCCTGAGCCTTAAATTCCATGGCATCACTCAGGTCCCTAATTCACCAAGATGGGGAGACCGAATCAGAGATCTACGTAGATGTGAATCCAAATGGATCATTAAACTGCGCGCAGTAGAACTAGGCCTGAACACGGACCGTGAACTTCACTTCTTTCTCGCATAAGTCGCCATTCCCGCTGCCTGCAACATTGCACATACTAATATTGTCTAACCTCAATAAGACTGTGAACCATTGTTTATCCCAGTAATGCACGGTTACCTTTATACTAATGTATTAACGTTTGCACCCAACCCAATGTTGCCTAATGCTATTAATACTTTAAACTAATGTATATCCCATTAATGAGCTCATGTTCATTTACTAATGTGTCAACTTTTACTCTTTTTGCTGCACGTCACGGTCTTCACCTGTATATTTTTCAATAATAAGACTGTGAACCATTGTTTATCCCAGCAATGCACGTTTACCTGTATACTAATGTATTAACGTTTGCACCTAACCCAATGTTGCCTAATGCTATTAATACTTTGAACTACTATATATCCCATTAGTGCGCTCATGTTCATTTACAAATGTGTCAACTGTTGCTCCTTTTGCTGCACGTCACTGTCTTCACCTGTATATATTTTTTACTTGCCATCACCATGTTACAGAACACCCACATATATTACGTTTTTTGTTGTATCTTCTCAATTTAACACATGCTATTGGCTTATACATATCTCTCCTAACGCCTCCTTTTGTCCCTGTATTGCACTATTTGTAGACACCCTTACGCTATCACGTTCCATAAGTCTCAACTCTTCCGTTCCTAATGGCCTTCTAGGCACTCTCTCGGTACCTAGCACTAACGTAGTCTTGGTGGCATCCTTATTACTTTACTGCCGTTGCTTTTTCCCATTATAATTATTTCACGTCATCTCGGAGTCCCACTCAAGATGGCCGCCGTGTCAACCTTCACAGCCTTGCTACACCCACGTTGGTCGCCTTCTTAGCCTTTTAGACTAGTCCCTCGTTTATATCCATAACACGGCCAACCTTTACTTAACCAGGCGGCTACTCTTCTCGCAGAACAATAGACGTTCGTGCGAGTACCGGACTGCTCTACGCCACGCTTCTTACTGGTAAGTTTCAACTCTCCCCATTACTTTTCTCGCAGCGTCAACGACACCAGCCGGCATTCCATCTATTGTTATTATGATTGGTCTAAATCAATACTCGCCTCTTTAAATATGTACACAGCGGTTTTCACACCGCATTCACCTTCTTATACGTTCGTTTTTTTTACCACTATTAGATTTCTGATCTCTTAACTGCCGCCCATCACGTTTCGGATTTTCTTTATTTTTCTCAACTTGATGTATCTATTTTGGGGCCACATGCCCAGTATAGTTTCACCACGCGCCCCAACTCGGTTGTTTTCTAACTGTTCGTATAGTTAACCTTTGGCGCACTTTTCCCTCTACATAATTACCTTTACTTAACCATTCGAGCATTCGCTTTCTACCTTTATACATTTCGGCTGCACAAGGCCTTTACTCCACACTCGGTGTACACCTATTGTAGTGTTCCGCTTTCCCCACTACCTTCTCTCCTATGACTATCTCCATTTCTAGTCTTCCGGTGCCATTCATCCTGCCCTTTCACTATACTCTTCTTTTTCTTTCCTGCGAAAACTTTAGGTTACTTTTCAGGCTTATCAGTGCCTCCATGATCTTTATTACCATACAAGCTTCTTACCTACGCACCTGTTGCTGCTTGGCGCAGCCATTCTAACCACAACTCTGTACCATCCAACTCAGGTATGTTCTCACTAGCCATTTTTATGTCACATCTATTTTATAGTTTTTTTCTTTTCTCTCCAATCTAACTTTTCCCACTATTTTTCTCCTCCGGACTTGCTTAGTTTAACTTTTCATCTTTTCTATTTATTTTTTCTTTTTCTTTTTCTACGCTTTTTTCCAACTATTTTGCTACACATTATTACCTATCCCCTCCATTTATTCCATCACTTTTTCTCTCTTTGTCTCATCACATTCAATTTTTTACAGCCCAATTCATTCATTACAGAGATACTTCGCCACTATACGCCACCACTTACTTACTCATACAACCAGCGACCCCAGGTAATTACTTTACCCTTCAACTATGCCCTTCGGGACACACCTACCTCATTACTCCTTCTAGCTCTTTTATGCACCTAGCCGTATCTCCCCCCTTATGTGTTGTTTACTTACTGTATCTCCCTGCTTTCTCTCATCCTTGCATTATTCTCCCACGTTGTATACTTACTGCATGCTCACATTACAACATAGTGCCTACAATTTTAACTTTACAACACTTATGTCTTTTGGACATTTTTTCACATGACCACGGAGTTATATCTAGTTTTTTCGTGTTGCCTAATTGGGTTCCCATCACTACTCACCTTTATAGCCATTTTTTCTATTGCTCACCTACACAAACTCACACCTTACAGTTACGTTCTCTGGTTTTTACACCAGAGTACATTACACAGATATGTTTCCAATATTTGTTGTCATTACTGTATTACAGCCTTGATGAAGTCACCTGTGTGACGAAACACGTGTTGGCTGTATCTCCACGATATCTAATGCTATCTGAGCATCTACAAATAAAGACACCATCTACAAACCGGATTTGAGACTCATTTCAAAACATTTCTTCTCCGAACCTACGGAACCATACCAGCAATATCTGTGCTTGTTTCATTGTTGGACATTACTCTCTGTGTGCTGTGGCCGTTCTGTCCCATTTTGCTCTAGGGTACTCCACAGTACCCATTTGGTACCTACTGGGCGGTAAGGCACCTGGCCGATTTGCACCAGACTTTACTCATATTCAATTTATCTGAACTATCTGCTTACTGCCTAGAAGTGCGGCACCTCTCACCCTTACCACCCTTATTTCTATTCTTTTATCTAATTCTGCTGCCACATCTGTAAAAAGAATCATCAACAACTCTTTAACTACAGGAACTTTTCCTGAAGACCTAAAAAAGGCATACACACAACTGTTATTAAAGAAAACAAACCTAGACAAGCAGGACCCCAACCACTACAGACAATTCACAAGTGGACCTTTCTTGGGCAAACTAATAGAAAGAGCAGCATTCGCCCAGATGTCACAATTCATTGAATACAATTCCATACTTAGACTACCAAACTGGATTCTGCCCAGGAAGAGGCACTGAGTCAGAACTCATAGCAATCTGGGATGATCTTAAAAACACAGTCGACTGCAATGGAGTTGCAGTACTACTTCTCTTGGACCTCTCGGCTGCCTTTGATACGGTTGGCCATGACACCTTCATTGAAAGACTCCACGAAGCTGGCATAGAAGGGACTGCTCTCAAAAGGATTACATCCTACCTTCAAAACAGAACTAACATTATTTATTCTCCCCCCTTCTCATCCAAACCCTACCTCACAAAAGCAGGTGTCCCCCAAGGATCAATCATCTCACCTTTGCTTTTCAACTTCTTCATGATATCATTACCAGAACTGATCAATGATTTTCGACTCACATGCTAAAACTTTGCAGAAGACACACAAATACTACATAAATTGGAATGCCCCAAAGACATTGAAAACTCACAAATGTATCACAAGTCACAATGCTAGGGAGGGCACACTGTACTGCAAATCCCAAAACATACTGCTGACAACCGGTTAGCAGACAAACACTTGTTCAGCCAAGGAAACAACACAATGCAGATGGTACAGCCTACAAGCATAGGATGTCACATTAGTACACAAAAGAGTCACAGACAACACAAGACAACTACTGCTATTAAAGGTCTTTTCAATAGTGCCAGCTACATCAACATGATCCCATTCATTTTCTCTTGCAGCTGATCAGGGGTATGGCATCCAGCCATGGATTATGACACCATTTGGCAACCCAAGTACTGCTGCAGAGCGTGCATACAATGAGGCCCATAGGAGGACACGGAGCATTGTCAAGAGGACCTTCAGCATCCTCAAGTCAAGGTTCCGCTGCCTCGACATCACTGGTGGTAGCCTCCTATATTCCCCCGAGATGGTCTGTAGGATCATCCTCACATGTGCAATATTGCACAACATTTGTATCAGAAGAAACATTTCCCTCCTGGAACCAGAGCCACACATGCCTGAAGAGGAGGAAGAGGAGGATGATGGCCTGCAACAGGAGGGGGAACTACAGAACACAGCTGCTGGTATACGCAGGCGGCAACAGGTTGTAAATAATTTCTTCTGAATATGATCACCTTCACCACTTTAGTTAACTAATTCAAATAAACACCTATTCTAATCACAATATCATGGTCTGGCTATTTCTTTTTGCACACCTTCATCTCTACTTATCAGAATAAGAGTGTTGCCTCATGGAGCATTGCTGAGATACTGAGTAGGACACGGAACATCCCAGAGCCAATGTGATGCCTAACATACAATGGTCACATACACACACACTCTTAATAACATATATCATGTACATAACTCCTTTGAAGGCCAATAGCAGAGGACCACAACTATTTCACACATACATGTTGAAAGCAAGGTCCAACGCAGCATATGGGACACAACTATGACACCAACACTCAATAAGGGGAAAACAACCCTCATACATGAGGCAGTCAATGTGCTTTGGCTTCACTAACAGGAATGTCTGACAAGACCCTTGACAGCAGTTAGTCCAACTGCATCCAATATTTGCAAGGAATATCTGTGACTAGAGTCCCATAGAAGCAGAGCAGAGACAGCACAAGTGCCACACATATGACATGCAGTGCGCACATGACATTCCATGCACATGTCAGCCCATTTCCTAACTCCTGACACACCCATGCACCTGGTCACAACCCACCTGTCGGAAGAGGTCCCTGGAATACTAAGATGTGTACCCTGATAATACCTCCTCTACACACACATACCAACATTAGCAAACCTGTGTGCTACACCCTTTCCTAAGGTATGCCATTGTCATATAACATCTGACTGCATGGACGTCAGGTCAATTTATCCACTGCCTTCTAGTTTCAAAGCCCTGTTAGCACAAGTAGATTGCTTCCCCTTGTGAAAATGTCTGTTGGCACTTAGAATCGAAGTTCCACCTACAGGACTGGTGAGCAACAGATGCAGCCCACACCTGTGATCACCTCCAGGCACACCACCCATTTCAAAAAGCACTGCTCCTGATGATGCCTGGAACAGCATAGGAGTTGCCATTATGTCAAATACACCGTCAACCATTGACACTAATTAAGCCCTGTAACACAGCCACTGGGTCCATTTGTCACCTTCAAAAACACAGGACATACAAAGTTTGACTTGTCAACTGTTTAGTTTGTCCTCCAAACAGTCTCAGTCAGACCACTGATTATGTAACTTGTCCAGTAGCTGGCTCCTGAATCACCTTGCATTCTGTCAGCCTGACTGGCAACTGTCTGTGCGTCACACTAAAGTATCCCTGTGTCTACATATGTACCACACGTGCGTAAGCAAACCTCCCATTCATCAGGGGGCATTGGGCATGGGCTTCTTCCATGCATACCCAAATACATTGTATAGCATCATCTGCCTTTTAACTGTACCATATGAGTTAAATTCTCGGTGTAAACCAAAATTCATGGCCCATCCCTTGTCTGCGTTGCATATATGCATGAATGACAAAGTGTGACAGTGTCCCAGGGTCATAGGCAGGGATTGGGTATTGGGCTTGCAGCACAACCAGCAACCTCTGATAATGTACATGAATAATACACAAATGTCAGAACCATGACAGTTCACACACAGCATCACAGTGCGCACAACATAGTGATGGGCCGTGTGTGGCGAATAGCTGTGAGAATAAACAGCACAGAGGCTATGATGTTCCCAGATGCAGTGGGAAGTGCAGAGGCCAACCTGTGTACAAATGTTGTAATGACATCTGCCAGAACATGACAATTGAGACATTATCTTACTCACCACACCAAGGTTGCCCTGTGGACTGTCTCATTACACGTCTTTAGTGACATGGTGCGACCATCCACATGTTGGTTCACATGTCCACATCTACTTTACTCACATTGATCAACAAAGGATACTCAGTAGTTAGAGGAATAGCTGTCACTGACTCATGATGAGTCCTGATCCGAACTGTGACAAACTACACCCCAAACAATCTATAGGATCATCATTGGACCACACACATGAACAAGACACCTATGTGCAATTGATCACTGGAAATATGTGGACACGTGCTGTCTTGTATGCTGGTCCACCACAGCCACTTGAAAGTTGGGGCTTACGTCTATGGCCTCAACTGTGGTGTCATCATACATATGAGATTGACCCTTGTCTGTCTGTGCAAACAACATGGTACCCACTTCCTCAATGCATGTGTATGACTCATTCATTGTGGGATTCATCAACTAGTGCCTAGGAAGCTCTTACCAATACTCTAGGACATAGGATGTAGAAAATGTGGACCATTGACATGAACAAGCGCCTGCCATCCATCTGGTGCATGCTATGTCACATATGGTGTCTACGTGACCCTAAAGCTTGGAAGTATACTTTACGGGTGTTGTTACATGTATGACTAACACATGCCCTTGCTCATTCCAAATTTGACTTGCATCTTAGGATTGGACACATGGACGTCACATTCATACAACCATATGTACAATAATGCTTCATATGATATGCACACACACTTGGTCAACCAACACATTAGTTGTCAAAGCACACACTTTGAGCCAAAGGCATTAAGGTATCGTATATATGTGCGTCACATTGCTATCCTGTCCTTTTGATAAACATGCACAATTTGTGCCACACATATATGTAGGCCACACTTATGACCATCTATGAAGTCAGCCAACTGTAAACATACTGTGAAGGGTGTAGTGGATGATGTTCCGCTGCAGTATGATATCACACATGTGAACATACACCATCAACACCATACTGTCTTCAATTAGCCAATCTCTGAGGTGTTCCAAATGTAAAATAACCAAAAAACAAGTAGAAATGCCCCAAACCAGTTAATGCACTGTAATTTTGACGTCCCTAGCGGTGTGCGTCATTTTTTGTTTACCAAAACTGTATTTGTGTCATTTTTTTTTACGCACAGGAGTGAAATTTAGCCCGCATCCAGATATTTGTACAGTCCATGTATCATTATGTGGATGCGGGTTAATATTCACGTCTGTGCGTCAAACAAAATGATGCAAATACAGTTTTGTGCAACAAAAAATGACGCATAACGCGAAAAAGGTGGAACTTTTCATACAGGAAGTGATGTAAGTGTAATCCTGTTTACAGATCATGTACAGTGGGTGTACTTTCACTTTCACTTTGCAGTCTATGATCCTTCTAGACTGTGTGGCTGTGTAGAGAGTGTTGTCCAGAGATTTTGTGCTGTATTTGTACTGTGTGCTATCTGTAAAGTCCATTTGTGAAATAAATATTGTTTGTGTACACTCTACTACTGTGTTTTGTCTACATTTGTCCATTTATCTTGTGTATTTCTTCTTTGTGGGAGTCTGTTGTGGGTAGTGTTAGTTTGGGGATAGTTGGGCTCTTTTAGTGTTTGGGTTTACTTTTTTTCCGTCATTTTACCCCTACTTTCACCCACTTCCCCTTTCAATTTCTTTTACCCTTATTTCTTATCTTCAACTAAAAGTATGTCTGGTAGGCCACGTCTTGGCAGGATGGGGGAAGAGGAGTTGGGG
Source organism: Pleurodeles waltl (assembly GCF_031143425.1). NCBI lineage: Eukaryota > Metazoa > Chordata > Amphibia > Caudata > Salamandridae > Pleurodeles > Pleurodeles waltl. Next base: position 234,945,802 of record NC_090437.1, on the reverse strand, counting down.
GGATTCATCTGGCTAGTGACACATTTATTTCCGCTCATGATCCAGGCAGGGGGCAGGGTCATACAGGGGTACCCGACAGAGGCGCGCAGAATCCGGTGGGGAAAGGTGCTGCATCACCTGCAGCGTGTGTATGCCAGCCAGAGGAGTGGCCACCAGCTGAAGCACCGGTGGGCTGACCTCATCACCAGGGAGCAGGATCTCTTGGACCACCTGGGAATTGGTGGCACTGTTGGTGAGTACGACTTATGTAAATGTGCACGATTAAATGCTCTGTAGTGACAACAGGGGATTAGTGCAATGTCTGCCAGCTAACTTGAGTCGCTATGGAAGTCAGCCCCTATTTAGTCAGCCTGTCAGACCCACATTCTCTAGGATTGGTGGAGCTAATAGCTTCCCATAAGACATCTGCTTCCCTATTTACCTACATACGTTTGAAACAGTAGGTAGGACCTCCTAGCAGCATGTACTTCCACATGTAGTGCATCAAGTCTGTGGAGCCTGAGTGTAATGGCCTAGGTGTGCATGCAAATCATGATCATGGGTGTTCTAGCAACTCTGTGTCTGATGTAAGTCAGGCCTCACTGGAAGTATATATTGTGTACTAAGTTCTGAATTTCCTGACATGTCCGACCCTATGAGTGCTCTAGGGTTTGCTGACTCCAAATTGTAGATAGCCCTTACCTGTGGTGTGTCTGTAGAGACAAACATGTGTGGAGTTTCCTACACACTCCTCGGTGTACATGTTGTTGGCAAATTATAGTTGTGTATCCACCGCCCCCCCTCAAACACGGCCATGGGTTTGTGAATGGGGTACCTAGTATTGATGCTACCAGTATGTTACACATACCTGTGAATAAGTGACGGTTTGGTTGCATACTAGTATACAAACTCAGGTTTGGCACTTGGTACCATACTGGAAAGTCTAGTTACAACTTGCAAACCATGTGGCTTTAGTTTTGCTTTCCGTACACTGACATTTGTAGCCCAGCTCTTGGTGGAGGATATGCAGCATGATTCTTAGATGTTAACTGTCAGAACTCAGATTGCAAGTCAAAGCCAGTTGTTACCCATCTTGTGGGTTATGGATGTGCTTTGTGTGATGTCACCTTTGTTTTCTGACCTGCCATATACCTCCTCAGGGACATTCAATGCTCTGTATCGTGATATGAGCTGTTACAAGTACATTAGATGTAATGTCTGATTAACTTGCTGTGTCGTTTCACACAATGCAGTTACTAATGTAGCATATCTGCATTTGTCTTCACAGCAGCTAACATGACTCCTGACCAGGTCCATGAATTTCAGCGTCAGGCCATGCCATACCAGCACATCCTGCTGGTGGATTCGGGGTTCCGGAGGATGGCCCGGCGATATCGCCATGAACGTGCATCCGGGGCATGGCGAGCCTTCCCACAGGGTGGGCCTACTTTTCCCACCACAGCCACCACAGAAACAACCACCAATCAGAGCCAGGTGGCCCCACCCACAGCTGCCACTGTTGATCCAACATCTGCAGGACTTCCTGGCCCCAGCATTGCCACTGGTGCAGGACAGCCCACAGAGACCTCCTCCACCGGTACCCAGACTGCCACTGCTCCAGCAGTTGACCCTGCAGCCTTCAATAGACTTGAAGATAAGATGGACAAAGTGCTGCACAAGATGAGCCACCTGAGCCGGGACGTGCGGCACATTAAACAGCGGGTCAAGGATATAAAGAGGACCCTCCGGAGGGCCAACCTCTAGACATTTGATTTGATGGACATGATACCCTCCCCTCCCTCCTCTTTCCTTGTTCTTATAGTTAGTGGGCTTAGGGGGCTTAGTGTTAGGTTAGTATAGGATGTTAGTTTAGTTAGTGTTAGTGGGTGTGGGGTGGGAGGTCCTGCTTGTTTCTTTTTTGACTTATTACATGTGTGGGTGGGTGTCTATGTTGGGGTTCTTGTGTGTAAGAAAAAAAAAAAAAATTATAAATAAATTCCTCAAAAATATATATTTGTTTAGGATAGTATAGTATGTGTTTAGGTTAGTATGTGTTGTCCTCAATGTGTCCCGTCTCATAAGGGGTGTGGGGGGTAGATGTTTAGAACATTTCGTTACATGTGATTAGTAAGTGTAGCTTAGGTTAGTTAGGGACAGTTGTGGGTAATGAGTAGTCAGGGTAGATTAGGGTAGGTAACATTTTTCCTTCAGTTTCCTCATCTATGGTTAGCTTTTAATAAATATTTGGTTACCCCTTAATAGTATGTGTTGAATGGTACTTAATCGTGGGTTTGGATTCAGTGTACATCAATTTTGTACTATACATCTGTGTCCTATGCTACAAACAAATCCCAACTGAGCTGTACAATTGGCAGCTAGCCCACAGCTACCTTGCAAAGTGTCTACCCTTTGTTGCAACCACCAATCACAGTTAATATGGTTCCCAATGTGTTTCTGTTGATAAGTGTGTTTTCAAAGTCACTAACAGTGCTTTCAGACTTGATATTGGGGAAACAGTTTTAGGTCTGACTGCAGTGTGATGATCATGCACACCCTTATAAGATGAGTTCTCATTGCCAATCTTGTATTCTTGTCTTCATGACCCTCATACATCATTTGTGACACAGTTCGGCATGATTACCTATTTGTATGTTAACTCAGACACCTTCATTTGTGCAGTTTTTTTTTGTATTTACTTAGATTAGTGTGGCATGTTTATTGTGCTATTTTTGCATGTTGACAACATTTAGCAGGCACTATTTGATGACTTAGTTATCCCCTGAGGAAGCATTCTTCTGTCCTACACAGCATGGTGGTGTATGGTTTCTCACTTCATCAGATTTGTCCCTCATGATGGGCAGAGTATGATGCAATCACGGGCACTGTGCAGAATTCTCTGACTACATATTATCAGGACGTTTGTATTGACAAGCTACGTAATTTGACAGTAGGCACATTTCAGTTATATACTGCACAGTTGATTTGTCACATTACCCAGAGACAGATTTGTTGTGTAAGTGCTATTTATTGAAAAGTGCTGTAGTGCTATATGTACATTGTCCATGATTGTGAGTCCATTATAGTGATATCTTCCATTGTGATCCAACACAAGGGTTTACCTAAATGCTTTTGTCATGCTGGGGTTGCTGTTTCAGACAGTGCAGAGGGACAGACTTAGCCAATGAGTAGGAGAGAGACAATCACTGGGCTGGATGACAAGATATACAGTGGTTAGCAGAACAGTGCTTGAGTACAGTTGTTGTAAGACTGTCATGTTTCAAAACGCAGGACTTTGGTAATAGTTGGGCATGTGGCAGGGACTAGTGCTTCCGGGTACTTTTCCTTGTGAATGTGATCTGTTCCATGTCTTCTTCTGATGTGTGTGTTGCCTGCTTTGTCCTTGTTGTTGTTGGTTGTGAAGGGGCAACACACACCTCAGTGTTAGAAGACGTGGAGTCAGACATCCCGGTCTCTGCTCCCTGTGAAGGTCTTAAGGGCAGTACTGCTGCAAGGAGGGCCTGCTGGTTCTTGAGAATAGCAGCCACATCACGATGGTAGGCAGCCAGGTCGGCCCTGAGGGGTTCAATGTTGCATTTGTGCATGCGTTGACAGGATTGCTGTTGTAGGTGTTGGGTCAACTTTATTACAGCTGTGCTGATTTCCTTCTGGGTTTTCTGCAGTTCCTGCAAGATAGATGTTAGGGCTTGCATAGTTCCTGCCTGATCTACAAATGACATCATGTACGAACGCACCCCCTCAAGGCTGGCTGCCATATTTTGCATCCCCACCCGCACCTCCTTGGCCAGCTCCCGCTGTACTCCAACTACAGTTCTCTCAAAGATGGAGTCCTCAGCTGTATTGGAGCTGGAAGGTCTTACAATTGGGGTGGTGGGTGGTTCCTCTGCGATGGCTGCTTGTTCTGTGCTTCTCCTTGTGACTGAAGGTGGGGTCTGGAGGGTTTCAAGGACCTTTTGGATAGTCTCCTGGGGAATGTTTATCGGCCCGTCATCCATGTCATCAGGGAAATCTGGGACAGGCATATCGGCAGGAGATCCATCTCCCTCTGCAATGAAACAGGGTACAATTAGTGTGTCTGTGTTGTGGCAATTTTTATGTGACGTGCCTGCCTTTTGATGAAATCACTTTGTGATCTTGTTTTGTGTTAATATCTGCAGTCCCTCAGATGGGCATTGTTTCAGGCCTATGGCCCACCTGTGTGTCACATGTATGTTATTTAGTTATTAGACTTGTCAGCCTCATCACCTCTTGGTGTTGATTTTAGCCAAATAGAGAATTGCCACCTTCTTTTCCTACTCGACCCTCCGTGTACATCCATTCTCATGGTGAGACCTTTCACTGGCTGTGGGTGTTCTGATGGCCCTGGCAGCACACTTAACAATCTGGACCTGCCCCAATCCCTGATTGTTCACATCGACTTAAATGTAATTGACATGTAGCATATACTATGCATGGCAATGTTATGATCCAATATGGATGTTGACATTGGTAATGTGTCCTGCTGATGTTGGGTAATGTGTGTTACATTGGATTGCCCTGATAGTCGTATCAGTGTCCTATTTCATCCTCTGACTGTGCAGGTGTATTTCAGTGACCAGTTACATGTGTCCCCCCCTCAATGCTGTTGTTTGAGCAGTATGACATTTGGGATGTTGCCTTCTTACCCAGGCACAGGATGGACCCTGACATATGCAGCATGGATGTGTTCTTAGTGCTGTGTCGCTCCTATTGTTGTTTACTTTGGCTGATGTTTGTGACAACTATGGGCATTGACATTTGAGAGTACTGGGGCCTTTGTCTTGTTTCTGGGGATTGTTGCAGTTGTCATCCTCACCCCCTAATTTAGGTGTGTATGATCCATTGGGAGGTTACTGCCCTTGGCTAGTTCAGCTGCACACAGATCAGAGGTGGTAGTGGGAACTGATGTCGCAGTTACATTGCAGTTGTCGGTTTGGCTAGAGGATTGCTAATAGGGCCCTAGTTAATGTAGGAGGTATGTTGGCTGACGAGTGCCAGGATGTAAGTTTGATGTAGTGACCTTCCCTCCTGTCGTGGCTTTCCCTTTGCTCCATCATTGGCATGACAGCATGCCCCCATGGGACTGTTGTTGGTGTAGTGTAATGGTGTGCCCCAGCTTCTGTCTGTGCAGGCCATGCCCCAATGCCATAACCCTTTACCCATGCCACTCCATGTATATGTTGACTTCCATGCATTTAGTGGTCGGTATCCCCCCCCCCCCGGTTGTAGATGAAATTATTGCATTTTAATTCCCCATGCGACTTACCCTGCATGTGCCTTTGTCTCCTGGTAGTCTGCGCTGTCCGGTCCTTGAATCCCTGTGACGATCTCCTCAGGGATGACGGCTGCGACCATCTCCTCCATGTGGTCCAGGGCCTCCTGGTGTGCTGGACTCCCCCTCCACTCTGCAGTGCTGCCTTCCTGTTCCTGGCCATATTTTCCTTGGTCCTGCGTTTGCAGTCATGCCAGCGTTTCTTGCACTCGATGACTGTTCTGCGTACTTCAGCCACACTGTTAATCTTGTCGACAATTTGTTGCCATATAGCCTCTCTCCTACTGATTGGCAACTTTGATGTGACAAACAGTTGGTGCTGGTGTTCCGTCACCTCTTTAACCAGAATTTCCTGCTCCTGTGCACTAAAGCGACACTTTCTTTTCTTCTTAAAGGTGTCCTGGTTCTTGTGTGGGTCCTCCCGGCTGGTTCCTGGTCTGCTATCATCTTCCTGGGGTCTGTAGTGGCATCTGGGATCCATTTTGGCTCTCCTCTGGTGATATGGCTGTGTTCGCTGTGTTTTTTGACGCTATTGCGTCCAACAAAACGGCGCATATCCGGTTTGCGGTGTCATAAATCGACCCACAGTCATTTCTGCCGCGTTAACGTCATTTTCCTTTACGACTTGATGCCGCGGTGTGCATCAAAAATGACTCCCACCTATTGTTTGCGCCGCCGTGCGTCAAAGTATAAATATGTCACCCGCACGGTGCACCAAAATGGCGTTAGCCGGCGGTAATATTTTTGACGCAAAACTGCGCCTGCGCAGTTTTGCGTAAAAAAAAAAAAAATATGGACCTATAGGTGTTACATCCTTCACCATTCAAGCACCAAACTATGGAATTCATTACCACCAAATATAAGATCCACGGATAACTATCTTGTCTTCAGACGATTACTCAAGAGTTGGCTCTTTCCTTCATAACCACAGTATTCAAACAGCAATGGACTGCATATGCCTGTGTTGATAAATATTTTTAACTGATTATGTGTAAATTCTTGATATGTATAGTTCTTCAGAAAATATGCATCACTACTATGTCATAACAATAAATTAGACACATACTCTAAACCTGTTTAACAAATGTATATTTACGCACAGTTAAATATGTATGTTTATATTTATGTATGTACATATATATGCGTGTGTGTGTGTGTGTGTGTATGTCTATGTGTGTGTATATACATATATATGTATATGTTATTCTATGCTTAACATGTTCATAGGTCATTGCATATCTCTTGGATAAGTTGTTATATTAGATACTTATGAATCCCTGTTCTCGTTTTATATCACACTGATCAAATGTTTTATTATGATAAGCATTCCACTATTCAAAAATTGAGGAAAGTTAAATAAAATGTTAGAAAGGTACAATTAATAATTAACTTCAAATATTGCAAATCTTCAAAGTCTGTGTTTATACAACACTACTTTTCTTCTCATATTATACCCATTGTTATATTCCTTGAACATATATTTCCTTGCTGTGTATTTACATATCTATTATTTATTACTCTAGTCCTACTGTACTAGAGAAAAATTAAATAAAAATAAAATAAAATCTATAAATGAAATTCAAATTATAAACATGTAAATTAAAGTGAAAAAAATAATAATAATGAATACATAAAAATAGAAATCATGATTAAAAATGTATATATATATATACATATATATATACATACATATATACATATATATATATATATATATAGATATAGATATATAGATATTTTGGTTTGACTTATACTGGGTGCTCCCTTGTGTCTGGACAAAGCTATACTCCTCTGAAGAGCTCTAATGAGAGCGAAACACGTGTCAGGGGTTGCTTTACTCATTCCAGGTTGGCTTGGATGGTATTTGACCAGTCCAAAGCTGTAATACTGTGCCTGGAGTGGTAAATGGCTTTTGTCATATTACAGCTCGGCAAGGATGACACTATGTCAATCCTATGCTTAAAGATTTTGCTGTACAAATGGCAAAAGACTTTGTCACTATCTAGCTCGGCGAGGATAGCACTGTGCTAATCCTATGCTTAAGGACTTTGCTAGATAAGCAGACATTTGAGGTGAGCAAATCTAGAGTGGCGCTGGTGTTGCAGGGTGCTCCTTACTAGAGAAGCTCTCCACCTAAAATTGGGAACTTCCCAGAGTTCTCCTTTGTTTTTTGCACAATTTATGCGTCGCTCTATCCCTGAAAGGGTTTTGGTTTGATATATACATAAAATTATAAATAAATAAAAAAACTAAATACATTTACTCTCTTGTAAGCTTTACTTTGTCTACCCATCATCATATGTCAAATCAATATCAATCGATCCTCCATCCCCACTCTAACTCATCCCAAACCCACTGTACTACTTTCATCTCCAAAATAACTGTGCCTAAGTTCTTCCCTCCTCTTCCATATCTAGCTCACCCAAACCTCAGTTTACTACCATGATCTCCCAAACAACCCTACTAAATTCTCCCCCATTTCTCTCCCCTTTGACTTATCCGAAACCCCTCCCGCTACTATGATCTCCCTAGCCCTTTTCACAGATTCTTTCTTCCTCCATCTCTCTTTTACTCATCCCAAGCCTCATCCTATTATTATAAACTCCCAATTAACAGTTCTGGATTCTTCCCTCCTCTAACCCTCCATTAGTCTAGTCAATCCAACTAATAAACTCACATATCCTGTGCTCAAATTAACTCATAATAATACTAAAACTGTACTCATATTTCCCTATACTAATCTACCACTAATTCCTCTTGGGTTCCAGAGTAATGTGCTACTTGCCAAAAGGAGCTTCAACACCTCGTCAGGGGTAGTAAGCGCTATATAAATACCATTACAGTTACAATTATAATAATAAAATAGTAAAATAAATGAATTAGCATTCACTATACAGCAACTAACCAGGAACCTCTGCTCTGCATCACTTGCGCTTACTCGCACCTGCCATAACCATAGAATCAAGACAGAAGGCAGGTCGTTCTCTCAGATGGCAGCCTAAACCTGGAACGACCTGCCCCGGCACATTAGGACAGCTGTGTCACTCATGGATTTGCACTAAAGTCTGTACACCTGACTCTTCAACTGATCCTACTTGCAGAGCATGTTCCTACTCAGCGCCCAGATTCCCTCTTGTGTGACAAGTTGACACTCAACAAAAATAAATTACAGTACTGTTTTGTCTGGCTAGCTCCAATGCAAGCTCACTTGTATCATGGTGCAAAGGAGCTTGCATTGGCACTAGGCTGCAAAAGGTGCTACTGCCTGAGAAAAAGACAGTTATGTGCAAAATAATGTTACTCATAGGGCATTCATGCCCTTTCAAACAGTGCAGCAAAGTGTCTTCCTCCATTGCCCTGCATGAAAGCTTTATAAATATGGGTCTTTGTGCTTCTTGCTGCTCCCCTACATCCGCAAAGTCCTGACCTTTCATGCCAGCTGCCAAATCTTTTGCCATGAGGGATGTCACCTGCTCTTCCAGTGGGTCCAACTCCTCCTGGACATTATGTCCTCCTCCAGTAATCATGGCTGCCTTTAGGTTCCTGGCCACTTTTTCTTTGGTCCCACATTTGTAGTTGTACCACCTCTTCTTACTCTCTTATACAGTCCTTCTTGTTGGCACAGTTCAGTTGATCTTGTTCACTATAGATTGCCAGAGAGCATTCTTTGTCAATAGCAATTTGGAGGTGACAAATAATAGGCACTCATTCTCATTGATAAGTATTTGGTTGCCATCTTGATTGAATTTTGACTTTTTCTTCCTTTTCCTTTAGGATGTTGGTAGGACTCCAGGATTAAGGTAGTTGCCCTCCTTGCTTCCTGAGGTTCCTTTCATGACTCTAGATGTTGAGGGTATTGGTTATGTACACTGCTTCACTCTGTTCGCTTTTTCAACCGGTCCAATGCACTCCTGTGTTGCACAATGCTGATTTGTGGCACATAAAGGTGTTCTAGAACAAGCAAAATGATTTTTCTCATCCATGTTGAAGTTGATTTAAGTCACTTATGCCATTTTTAACAAGTTTGCATCATGGTGTGTGACATATCTCCGGACTCTGAACCATGGTGCACCATATGATAAATATGGAAATGGTGCAACAGGGTGCAAATCATTCTGATGAAACGCTGGCAAATGCAGCATTGCATTAGGAATGATCAATTTGCCTCCAAGTCTGTGTGGTACATATTCTGTGAGGGGGAAACGTGAACTATGGAACTTCTTGTGGTACATATTATTTATGTTTTACCGTAGCTTGAGAACATTGTTTTCTCCATACAAAAGCCAAATTGGCAGACATTGAAAATAACGACCTATATGATTAGTGGAGGTGATGTGCACATGGTGATGGAAAAGAGTGGAACTGTAATTATACTCCCTTTCTGGTTGTAGTATTTGATAAACACTAAGAAATTAGGAAAGTAGGTCATTTCCAGTGCTTTAAATGAAAATGTAGATGTGCAGGTATTCACTATACACAGTACCTGTTTGCTCCTTAGACATGTCATTTCCCTTTTGAATGTATTGTAGCAGTGCTAAAAGTTTAGGTACTTCACTTCTCCAATTAAAGAAGTGCAGATGCTCATTACCAAAGAGTACCTACCCTTTTAATGGATTGGTAAATGTTGGAAAATGTCCCTTTCTGCAGGGTCATTGCCAAACATTTTGCTTTCCTCCTCCTATTTTTACTGGATTTATTTGTGTTTGTATAGGACTCTGTGCACTTTACTAGTGATAAAGTGCTTGTAGCCTTTGCTCTAAATGTTGTAATATTGCTATATCCCCAGTAGGCACATTTAATTTACTTATAAGTCCCTAGTAAAGTGGTACAGCATGTATCAAGGGCCTGTATATTAAATGCTACCAGTGGGCCTGCAGCACTGATTTTGCTACACACTTAAGTAGCCCTCTAACCAAGACTTATGCCTGCCATTGCATAGCCTTTAGAAATAAACAATGTTGCCAGGCCCAAGCCTTCCTTTTTAATATGTATAAGTCATTCCCAGGGTAGTCTGTGGGCAGCCCAGAAGCTAGAGTGCAATATATTTAAATTGCAGGACATGTATGTTTACATTTTACAGGTCCTGGTAGTGAAAGACTCTTACATTGGTTTTTCACTACTGCAAGGCCTATCTCTCCCATTGATTAACATTGCAGTTTGTCGTGTTTTAATTTATAAACATAATTTTCAAATGGGAAGAGATAAATCTTTCATGTTTAGTGTCTCTGGAATCACAATTTAAAATCACAACAGATAGCGAAGTTGACTTTTGAATTGTAATTCTGAAATGCCACATTTTAAAAGTTGACATTTTCTTACTTTAGCCATTTGGTGCCTGCTGCCTGTCTCTGATCATGTATGAGGCGGATGACAGGCGTGCTTTCTGTATTCCCTCAAGATAGGCACAAACAATGGAGGCTGAGGTGTGACTTGATGGGCCATCATAGCAGGATGGGATAGATGAATTCCACCCAGCCTAAACTACACCTGAATATGCTGTGTCACGTCCTCACACAAAGAGCTGCATACCTCCTTGTGGTGAGTCTGGGCCAAGGCAGGAAAGACGGGACCTTTGTGCACTTCAAAGGTCTGTCTTTAAAGTCCTCACCCACTTCAAAGACAAACTGGTTATAAGCACAGGACCCCTTACACCACCACTTCAGTATACTCCTGGGCCTGTGGATCCTCTCCCAGGAAAAAGGACTGCTGTGCTGTTGAGAGGACTGCCACTCTGCTAGACTTCCACTCTGAAGGAGCTGCTGCCTTGCTGTGCTGGCCTGCTGCCTTCAGCCCTCTTGCGCGGAGAGGAAGAATTGGATCTGAAACCCATTTTGAACCCAGGACTCCAGAGTGACTCAAGAGGCTAGTATGCTGGCTGCCTGGTCTGAGGTTCAGGGACATAATTGCTCCCCACAGCTCTTGGACCCATCTTCAATGAGCTCCTGAACCCCATGCTTTTGCCCTTTCCGGTCCTGGGAACCTCATCACTCACCCAGAAATCCTGCATGAGCAGCCAAAAGTTTGCCTCTTTGCACAGCAAGCATCATCCACTTGCGTGAATCTCTACCATTAGGCTCCAGCCTGTCCATCTGCGATGCCCGGTCTGCACCTCCAAAATTCTGCCAATCGCCAGAGATGATATTCTGGCTCTCGGCAAACATCTTCCTCATGAACGGGACTCAGCACAATTCTCGAGAAGGTAGAACTTCAATGGCACTAATCTGGGATTCTATCTGTCCCACGCTCCATTGTGGTCAACTTGAACTTTTGAACCAGTCCAGCATTACCTGATAGTTGCGGTTGGTGCTTTATGCTTTTAGGTGGTATATTGCAGTGTATTATTTATAAAATCAGAACCCTGGTTCTACTGTTTGAAATTGTGTTATTTTGGTCTTCTTTTATTTATTAAATGTTGTTCTATTTTTCTAACCTAGTGTGGAACCTTTTTATGTTGTGTTTTTACTGTTTGAAATACAAATACTTCATACATTGCCTCTAAGTTGTGTGACTGCTCTGTGCTAAGCTACCAAAGGGTGAGCACCGGTTAATTTAGGGTTGCCTGAAACCTACCCTGACTAGGGTTGTGGTTGCTGCTTAGCAGGGGCTCATACCCCAGTTAACCAACAACCCAATTTCTAACATTGATTTATAAAGTGTTCTAAGCAATATCTGAATGTTTTAAATGATTAAGTGGTGCCTGTACAACAGGTAGGCATAATATATTTGAAATGATTGTATAAGGAGTGTTGTTAATTTAAAAATTTACCTGTGTTCTATGTGTTCTTACGTTGAATCAAATAAAACTTCAAAACCGACTTATAAAGGCTCCCTGCTTACACATTGTTTCTACGGCGACAGGAGACAACCACCATGGTCTCTCAGCGCTTCGACCTTTCACAACTCTACCACTGATGCTTGCACCTCACCCTTTTCATTGGTTTGCGTTTTGTGAAAGTGAAATCGGATATTAGAGTCATTGGCACTCATTACAACCCTCACGGTCAGTGTTAAAGTGGTGGTAACACTGCCAACAGGCCGGCAGTAAAAAAAATTGAATCACGACAATGGCGGAAACTACCAACACAGCCAGCCACTTTAACACTCCGACCGCCATGGTGGTAGCAACAAACACTGCGGTGGTAACCGCCAACAGCCAGGAGGAAGACAATGTACAGCCCACCCCATTACAACACACCCATCCACCAGCTTTTCCAGTGCGGTACCAACGCCATCAAAAGTATAGCAGAAACATTATTTGGAAGGGAAACCACTCACCTCTCAACACTCAATGAAGAATTAGGACGCCATGGAGCCCGAGCTGCACGTCCTGCCCATGCTGGTCTACTCCTCATCTACTAGGAGTACAAACGCCAGCGGCGACGACCACGGTGAGTACTGCACCTAGCACACAGGGGAGGGGGGAGGAAAAAGAGAGTGACACACAAACGCAACATACAACATCCCCACCTCCACCCTCACCAACAACACCATACACACAAACACATGCATCAACATTACATTTACACCCTGTAACCCCTTGGAAGAACGCAAGGACAAAAGGAATTGAGTCAAATAAGTGATATTTTAGAAACAGTCATGTAGGAAGTTGGCTCTGTATGTGCTATTTCAAAGTAAGGAATAGCATGCACAGAGTCCAAGGGTTCCCCTTAGAGGTAAGATAGTGGCAAAAAGAGATAATACTAATGCTCTATTTTGTGGTAGTGTGGTCGAGCAGTAGGCTTATCCAAGGAGTAGTGTTAAGCATTTGTTGTACATACACATAGACAATAAATGAGGTACATACATTCAGAGACAAATCCAGCCAATAGGTTTTGTTATAGAAAACTATCTTTTCTTAGTTTATTTTAAGAACCACAGGTTCAAATTTAACATGTAATATCTTGTTTGAAAGGTATTGCAGGTAAGTACATTAGGAACTTTGAATCATTTCAATTGCATGTATACTTTTCAAGTTATTCACAAATAGCTATTTTAAAAGTGGACACAGTGCAATGTTCACAGTTCCTGGGGGAGGTAAGTTTTTGTTAGTTTTACCAGGTAAGTAAGACACTTACAGGGTTCAGTTCTTGGTCCAAGGTAGCCCACCGTTGGGGGTTCAGAGCAACCCCAAAGTTACCACACCAGCAGCTCAGGGCCGGTCAGGTGCAGAGTTCAAAGTGGTGCCCAAAACGCATAGGCTTCAATGGAGAGAAGGGGGTGCCCCGGTTCCAGTCTGCCAGCAGGTAAGTACCCGCGTCTTCGGAGGGCAGACCAGGGGGGTTTTGTAGGGCACCGGGGGGGACACAAGCCCACACAGAAATTTCACCCTCAGCGGCGCGGGGGCGGCCGGGTGCAGTGTTAGAACAAGCGTCGGGTTCGCAATGGAAGTCAATGAGAGATCAAGGGATCTCTTCAGCGCTGCAGGCAGGCAAGGGGGGGCTTCCTCGGGGAAACCTCCACTTGGGCAAGGGAGAGGGACTCCTGGGGGTCACTTCTGCAGTGAAAGTCCGGTCCTTCAGGTCCTGGGGGCTGCGGGTGCAGGGTCTTTTCCAGGCGTCGGGACTTAGGTTTCAAAGAGTCGCGGTCAGGGGAAGCCTCGGGATTCCCTCTGCAGGCGGCGCTGTGGGGGCTCAGGGGGGACAGGTTTTGGTACTCACAGTCGTAGAGTAGTCCGAGGGTCCTCCCTGAGGTGTTGTTTCTCCACCAGCCGAGTCGGGGTCGCCGGGTGCAGTGTTGCAAGTCTCACGCTTCTTGCGGGGAGATTGCAGGGTTCTTTAAAGCTGTTCCTTTGGATAAAGTTGCAGTCTTTTTGGAGCAGGTCCGCTGTCCTCGGGAGTTTCTTGTCGTCGTCGAAGCAGGGCAGTCCTCAGAGGATTCAGAGGTCGCTGGTCCCTTTGGAAGGCGTCGCTGGAGCAGAGTTCTTTGGAAGGCAGGAGACAGGCCGGTGAGTTTCTGGAGCCAAGGCAGTTGTTGTCTTCTGGTCTTCCTCTGCAGGGGTTTTCAGCTAGGCAGTCCTTCTTGTTGTTGTTGCAGGAATCTAAATCTTTAGGTTCAGGGAAGCCCTTAAATACTAAATTTAAGGGCGTGTTTAGGTCTGGGGGGTTAGTAGCCAATGGCTACTAGCCCTGAGGGTGGGTACACCCTCTTTGTGCCTCCTCCCAAGGGGAGGGGGTCACATCCCTAATCCTATTGGGGGAATCCTCCATCTGCAAGATGGAGGATTTCTAAAAGTTAGAGTCACCTCAGCTCAGGACACCTTAGGGGCTGTCCTGACTGGCCAGTGACTCCTCCTTGTTACTTTCTTTGTTTCCTCCAGCCTTGCCGCCCAAAGTGGTGGCCGTGGCCGGAGGGGGCGGGCAACTCCACTAAGCTGGAGTGCCCTGCTGTGCTGTGACAAAGGGGTGAGCCTTTGAGGCTCACCGCCAGGTGTTACAGCTCCTGCCTGGGGGAGGTGTTAGCATCTCCACCCAGTGCAGGCTTTGTTACTGGCCTCAGAGTGACAAAGGCACTCTCCCCATGGGGCCAGCAACATGTCTCTAGTGTGGCAGGCTGCTGGAACCAGTCAGCCTACACAGATAGTCGGTTAAGTTTCAGGGGGCACCTCTAAGGTGCCCTCTGTGGTGTATTTTACAATAAAATGTACACTGGCATCAGTGTGCATTTATTGTGCTGAGAAGTTTGATACCAAACTTCCCAGTTTTCAGTGTAGCCATTATGGTGCTGTGGAGTTCGTGTTTGACAGACTCCCAGACCATATACTCTTATGGCTACCCTGCACTTACAATGTCTAAGGTTTTGCTTAGACACTGTAGGGGCACAGTGCTCATGCACTGGTACCCTCACCTATGGTATAGTGCACCCTGCCTTAGGGCTGTAAGGCCTGCTAGAGGGGTGTCTTACCTATACTGCATAGGCAGTGAGAGGCTGGCATGGCACCCTGAGGGGAGTGCCATGTCGACTTACTCATTTTGTTCTCACTAGCACACACAAGCTGGTAAGCAGTGTGTCTGTGCTGGGTGAGGGGTCTCTAGGGTGGCATAATACATGCTGCAGCCCTTAGAGACCTTCCCAGGCATCAGGGCCCTTGGTACCAGAGGTACCAGTTACAAGGGACTTATCTGGGTGCCAGGGTGTGCCAATTGTGGAATCAATGGTACATTTTAGGTGAAAGAACACTGGTGCTGGGGACTGATTAGCAGGGTCCCAGCACACTTCTCAGTCAAGTCAGTATCAGGCAAAAAGTGGGGGGTAACTGCAACAGGGAGCCATTTCTTTACAAGTCAGATATAAGTAACAATCAGAAGAACAGTATTTACAAAAATATACAATATATGTACATAAGGTGGTACATTGTCCACTCAAAATTTCTGTGGGCTGCTGGGCCAAAACAGATAGGCCAAGCCCACACTTGACTCCTGCCTCAATACGGAGAGAACACTGCAGGGGCATCAGGTCGAAAACACACAGGCACCTCAGGGGGAAGGGGGGGTCACCTCAGCTGGAAGAAGGAATAACGCCACTGAACCTGGAGGGGGCTCCATGCCCACAGCGATTTCCTGGGGAGTGCAAGGCCACAGTCTCTCAAATGGGTGGTTTGCCCACTGCTTGGTCCTAGGGAGTACAAAGCCACAGTCTCTCAAGTCTCTCAAGTGGGTGGTTTGCCCACTGCTTGGTCCTGGGGAGTGCAAAGCCACAGTCTCTCAAGTCTCTCAAGTGGGTGGATTGCCCACTGCTTGGTCCTGGGGAGTGCAAAGCCACAGTCTCTCAAGTCTCTCAAGTGGGTGGTTTGCCCACTGCTTGGTTCTGGGAAGTGCAAAGCCACAGTCTCTCAAGTGGGTTGTTTACCCACTGCTTGGTCCTGGGGATTGCAAAGCCACAGTCTCTCAAGTGTGTGGGTTGCCCACTGCTTGGTCCTGTGGAGTGCAAAGCCACAGTCTCTCAAGTCTTTCAAGTGCGTGGTTTGCCCAGTCTGCTTGCTCCTGGGGAGTGCAAAGCCACATTCTCTCAAGTGGATGCCTTTTTCCACTGGTTCTTGGGGGGGCTTTGTGCCCAGTCTGCTTTATCCTGCAAAGGATAGGGTGAGTGGATTACTTTCTCCACTGGTTCTGGAGGGGGCTTTGTGCCCAGTCTACTTTATCCTGCCAAGGATAGGGTGAGTGGATGCCTTTCTCCACTGGTTCTGGAGGGTGCTTTGTGCCCAGTTTGCTTCATCCTGCCAAGGATAGGGTGAGTGGATGCCCTTCTCCTCTGGTTCTGGAGGGGGCCTTGTGCCCAGTGATACAACACTTAGGGTGTGGCAGTTCACAGTCCCTCACCTGGGTGTGTGAGGCACGAGATTTGCAGGGACCAGGTTGCATGATACTCCATGGAGGCAGGGCTAGACTCCATCCGGTGGCGGCTACGGCTGCAAACTGGTGGTAGTGCTGGTGCTGGCGGGGTGCTGCCAGTGGTGGGGGGAGGCTCCAGCCCGTCTCCTGCAGCCTCAGATGGCTGCACACTGGGGCTGCTGTTGCTGGCAGTAGTGCTACTGTCAGCGGTGCAGGTGGCGGTGCTTGCGGTGGGGCTTGCAGCGGGGCTTGCAGCGGTGTAGGTGGCAGTGCTGGGTGCAGGTGCCAGTGCTGTCAGTGGTGGAAGGAGGCTCCAGCCCTTCTCCTGCAGCCTCGGATGGCTGCCCACTGGGGCTGCTGCTGCTGACAGTAGTGGTGCTTGTTGCAGGGCAGGTGGCGGTGCATGTGGCACTGCTTGCGGTGGTGCAGGCAGCTGAGCTACTTCCGGTTCTGGCTGCGGTGCTGGTGACGTTGCTGGTGGTTGTGCTGGTAGTCACCAGGCCTTCACCTGCAGCCTCGGACGGCTGAAGTGCCTTGTCTGTTGTTTTCTGCCCCTTCCTTACCTTGGGTCTGGCAGCTGGAGTCTTTGAGGTGGCCTTGCTGGGTGGTTCTGGCTCCTTCCCCTTGCTGGATCCTGTCCCCCTCTTCACCTTGCCAGGTGATGACATGGTTTTGACCTTGGCAGGGGTTGGTGGCACACTGGCTTGACTGATGGGTGCCCCCTTTAAGCCTTTGATAGCTGCAGGAACCACAGCGGACGACGATTTGGTGGCTGAGGTGCTGGGCTGGGTTCTGGCCACCCTGGCCCGAGGGGAAGGACTTGGGAGGAGGGGTAGGGAAGAGGTCAATGTTTGCCAGGAAAAGCTTCTCAGACACAGTGGGGCGGGAAGAGGTAGAGGGTTTAGGAGTGGAGGAACAGGGAGTGGTTGTAGCAGGTGTCTGTCTGATGAATTTGGGTGCAGGTGCATGGGCTGGATGCTGTTGTGAGGTGGATGGCTGTTGGGTGGGTGTGTACTTGCGTTTGTGTACTTTGGGAGGAGGGGTCACAGACACAGTGGGAGAGGATACAGGGGACGTGTGCATGGATGTGGGGGTGGTGACTGCCAGTGAGGAGTGTTTTGCGATGGGTGTGCTGGTGATGGAGATAGTGGATGAGGATGTAGTGCATGCAGATGTGAGTGGAGAAGCTACTGGGAGGGAGGTGGAAGACGAGGAGGAGGGGGACACAGTGGAGACAGTAGATGTTGGTGTGTCTGCATGGGGATGGTGCTTGAGTGAGTGCCTGCGTGATGAGGTGTTGTGCCTGTGTTTGCCTGAGCCACATTGGTGTGTTGATTTGGGTGAATGCTGGTCTGAAGGTGTGCTTGGGATAGGCTGGGATTGAGGGGATTGGGACTGGGTAGAGGAAGTTGGAGGGGGGAGACTAGACACAGGGACAAGGGCTGCCATCAGGGAGATGGCCAGCCAGAGCCTGAAATGCTTTCTGTTGGGCTGCCTCGCTGGAGTGAATGCCCTCCAGGTATGCATTTGTTTGTTGCAAATGCCTCACGACACCCTGGATGGCATTCAGAATGGTTGACTACCCAACAGTGAGGGAATTGAGGAGGTCAATAGCCTCCTCACTGAGGGCAGCAGGGCTGACTGGGTCAGGGCCTGAGGTGCCTGGGGTGAACGAGATGCCCACTCTCCTGGGTGAGTGGGCAGAGGAAATACGCTGAGGGGCTGCTGGGAGGGTGGTGGTGGTGGGGGGTGGCGGCTGTACCTGTTGTTGGGGTGTGCACAGAGGTCTCTGCCACTGCCATGGAGCTTCCATCAGAGGAGGAGTCACTGTCTGTTTTGTCCCCTCCTGTCCCCGTCGTGATGCTCCCCTCACCCTCCGTCCCACTGGTGCCCTCACCGTCGGTGGATTCAGTCTCCAGGCCCATGTGGGATGCAGCTCCCTCCATCGCCGGTGCGTCTGCTCCTCTGCCAGATGATGCAAATGCACACAAGGACAGGGTGACAAAACAAAAAGGGAGGGAGAGAGACAGAGGATACACTTTGTCAATGCCAGCAACAACACTACCGTTGGCGTACACAACACACAGAGAGCAACCCTATGCACTAGGCCATGCACTACCAGTTAGACTGCTAGTCACCAGCCCATGGGGTACAATGCCTGGACCCTGCCCAGTAGTAGATGCCGAATAACACTATTGGGTTTGGAGTGCTTTAGAGCCTGCTCAACAAGGAACCTACCTTGCCAGTTCGCTCTGGCCTAGGGGCACCCACAGCCCACATTCCCCACCCAGGTATAACCTGAACGCGTGCAAAATAATGATTCTTAATCTGTACTCACCCCTTTGTGGCTGCTGGGATGCCTTCAAGCACCCATCCAACTATGGATAGGCCACTGCCAGGATATGGAACATCAGGGGGGTGAGGGTACGACGGGCACCTCTTCATCATTGGAAGGCAAGCCCAAGCTGGGCCTCCGCCGTCTTCCTTGTCCAGTGGTGCAGGTCCTCCCACCGTTTGTGGCAGTGGGTGCTCTGCCTGTCAAAGACCCCCAGGGTCCACACCTCCTTGGCGATGGCACGCCAAATACCCTTTTTCTGGTGGGCACTGACCTGCATGGAAAAGACAGCAGAAAAGGTAGTTAGTCAACCCTCCGGATGTCACACTCGTGGCACACCAGATCCCTCCCATCCCCTGACGCGCATACATTGCCCACCATACATGCAGCACACTGGCCAGGACCCCTCAGCCCCCCCTACATGTGGCTTACACACACAGCACTCCATATATTCAGGGCCCATGCATCATGCTCACAGTGTACTCACCTGTTTGTCTGGAGGACCGTAGAGTAACGTGTACTGGGGTAGGACCCCATCCACCAGTTTCTCCAACTCCTAAGCAGTGAAGGCAGGGGCCCTTTCCCCAGACACATGAGCCATTGTCCCTTCCAGACACAGGTCACAGCAGCAATTGCAGTGTAGGTCCTCTCCTGTTGAAGGTCAGGTAGCAAGTGAGTGATTAGATAGAAAATGGCGGTCACGTCCGCGGCAGTGCATACTGTCACCGCCGGCGTACATCGCCATTGGCTCCTGGAAGTCATAGGGCTCAATGTTAACCAATGCGAAGTTGGCGGCAGTCATCGACTGCCTACCGTAACGGAGCACAGCGCCAGTGGAATTACCTCATTTCCACTTGTCCTTCTTCAAAGGTCAGGCAGCCGCCATTTCAGGGGGGCACAGGGCATGGCACCTAACTGCTTCACAGCAAACATTGGCACAGCAAATGACTCTCGGATTCACATACTGGTTTTGTAAATGTAGAAATGCATCATTACTGCAATAGATGTGTGATTATGACCCTCTGATCACCGTTTTCCTCCATAGGCTTTGACCGCTGAGGATGAATATGAGATGGAAACATCCTCCAGTGTACAGACCCCTGGTGGACCTTGCGACAATGGAGGACAGGCACATTATCATTACATACAGACTTGATCGGGCCACAATCCAAGAAATGTGTGCCCAATTTGAGTCAGACCTGATGTCAGCTATCCGCCAGACCACAGGTATCCCCCCTCTAGTGCAAGTACTGTCAGTGCTCTATTTCCTGGCAGAGTGTTGTCTGCCCTGCTGAAACACATGCACAGCTACATCGTATTCCCCCAGGTGGAGGATTTGGCAACAGTGAAGGCTGAATTCTATGCCCTGGGACATATCCCCAACATCATTGGTGCCATTGATGGTACACATGTGGCATTTGTCCCCCCCCCCCTTCCCGGAGAAATGAACAAGTGTTCAGGAATAGAAAAAGCTATCACTCTATGAATGTGCAGATGGTGTGTTTGGCTGACCAGTACATCTCCCATGTGAATGCCAAGTATCCTGGCTCTGTGCATGATGCCTTTATCTGAGGAAAAGCAGCATCCCATATGTGATGGCTCAACTCCAGAGGCACCGGGTGTGGCTAATAGGTGACCCCAAGGTCCCCACTCAGTATTAATTGGTGTATGGGTGGGGTTGTCCCTAAGGGTTAGTGTGTGTCTCACAGGTATCCCTCGAATATTTGCAGGTGACTCTGGTTACCCCACCCTCTCATGGCTACTGACCCCTGTGAGGAATGCCAGGACAAGGGCTGAGGAACGTTACAATGAGGCACATGGGCGAACTAGGCGGATAAGTGACAGAACCTTCGGCCTTCTGAAGGGCAGGTTCCGTTGCCTCCATCTGACTGGTGGATCACTGTAGTACTCACCCAAGAAGGTGTGCCAGATGATCGTTGTATGTTGCAAGTTGCATAACCTCGCCTTGAGACGCCAGGTGCCTTTTCTGCAGGGGGATAAGCCTGGAGATGGTCTTGTGGCAGCGGTGGAGCCTGTGGACGGTGACAAAGAGGAGGGAGAGGAAGAAGAAGTGGACAACAGAAGTAATATAATACAGCAGTACTTCCAGTGACACACAGGTAAGACACTGTAACTTCACTTTACTTTTCAGTTTTCTATTGGACATTGTACATGGCAGCCTGATTTCCCTATGTCTATGGCCACTTACTGTACCCTTTGGCATCTCTATTTTCAGATCTCTGTGGCCCACACTGGCTCCTGATGTGTTTACTGCTGCTCACTAAAGGTCATTCCAATGTACATGTAACTGTACATATGACTTGCAATGCTTTGATAATGTTGTACTAATACATATTTGAATCATTTGACAGACTCCAGATTTGTATTTGTTCCAAGGGTGTTTATTTAAGTGCTCATAACTAGAGGGGGATGTACAATGGGCTGGGGTGATGGTGGGGGAAAGTCCAGGGTAGAGTCCAGTCTCATGGTATCACAGGTGCATTGTCCAAGGGGGCATAAGAAGGGGAGCAATGGCAGTTCAAGGTGGACAGGGTGACAGAGTGGAACAGAAGAGTGACAATCAGGAGAGTCTTATTTCCTGGCGGGGGTCTTGGCAATGTTCTTTGGATTCTGCCTGGATCGCCCTGGATGGGTGATGGTGTTTTGTGGGTCTGATTGAGTGGGTGCTCCTGGCTTGTCTCTCTCTGTGTGCTCTCTTTTCTTTTCACTGTAAGGGGTTGTGGGTAATGTGGGTGGGTGTTTTATATTGGATTGGGTGTGTGGGTGTGGTTTGTGTATGTGTGTCAGGTGTGTGTATTTTGAATTGTCCAATGTGATGTAGTTTTGTAAGTGTGTGTGTATTTTGAGTGCAGCGAAGTGTACCACCAATGGTTTTCCACAGTTGAAAGACCACCACGGTGATTCGTGGGTCGTGACACTGTGGCCGTATTCCTGTTGGCGTAACAGTGTGGGTTTAGCTATCGCGAGTTTATCACTGACCTTTGGTCTGGCGAACTTGTGTGGGTGTCTGTATAGTGGTGGATTTCTCAGTGTGGGTCAGAATACCCATAGCGGAATACTGCCATGGTCACGGTATGTTGGCAACCATCAGCACGACGGTAGGTGGATAAGGACCATTGTTTCATTCGACACGGAAAAAAGCTTTGGTGTGTATTATTCTGGTATATTTTAAAATATATCATTTTGGGGAGTTACAAGGCATTGTCTAAGCCACCATTCAAATGCATATTTGTCAGAAATAAATGTTCAGCTGTGGCTGTCTTTTTCTTAGCCTCTGTAAAATGCGTTTGGATTTCTTGTTCTTTCAAGCATTTGAAAACTAAACAGAAAGATACAGGGGCATCCCATAGCTCCTTAGGTGCCACATCACTCTGCATACCAAGTACTACAGTGGTGCACTTTCTGCATAGCTTATGAGAAACACAACACAATTCTACATGATGCCTGGTGTCCCAGAGGAGACAAGCAGAAGGATGGAGTTTAATTCAAGTTTAGATGTAGAAGACACGGCGAAGTTTTGTCGGGATAGAAAATCACAGCAGTTCTCAGCTTTCGATACGGAGTTCAAATGTGCTGTATTCTGGTATACGCTGGTAAAAGCGAATTCAGGCCCATATTTATACTTTTTGACGCTAAACTGCGCTAACGCAGTTTAGCGTCAAAAAATTTAGCGCCGTCTAACGCCAATCTGAAGCGCCATGCGGGCGCCGTATTTATGGAATGGCGTTAGCCGGCGCAAGCAGACCGGCGCTGCCTGGTGTGCGTGGAAAAAAACCACGTAGACCAGGCAGCGCCGGCGTTGGGAAAAAATGACGTTAGGGCGTCTTAAAATGGGGCAAGTCAGGTTGAGGCAAAAAAATCGCCTCAACCCGATTTGCGCCATTTTTTTACGACGCCCAGACGCCATTTCATGACTCCTGTCTTAGTAAAGACAGGAGTCATGCCCCCTTGCCCAATGGCCATGCCCAGGGGACTTGTGTCCCCTGGGCATGGTCATTGGGCATAGTGGCATGTAGGGGGGCACAAATAAGGCCCCCCTATGCCACCCAAAAAAAATTGAAAAATATAAAAAATGATACTTACCTGAACTTACCTGAATGTCCCTGGGGTGGGTCCCTCCATCCTTGGGTGTCCTCCTGGGGTGGGCAGGGGTGGCAGGGGGGGTCCCTGGGGGCAGGGGAGGGCACCTGTGGGCTCATTTTGGGCCCACAGGCCCCTTAACGCCTACCCTGACCCAGGCGTTAAATAGTGGCGCAAATGCGGGGTTTTTTGACCCCCCAACTCCCGGGCGTGATTTTTGCCCGGGAGTATAAATACGACGCATTTGCGTCGCCGTCATTTTTTTAGACGGGAACGCCTTCCTTGCATCTCATTAATGCAAGGAAGGCGTTCACGCAAAAAAATGACGCTATTTGCCAATACTTTGGCGCTAGACGCGTCTAACGCCAAAGTATAAATATGGCGTTAGTTTTGCGCCGAATTTGCGTCGAAAAAAACGACGCTAATTCGGCGCAAACGGAGTATAAATACGGGCCTCAATACCCAGTAATGCTGTACGGAGTTCCTTTAATATTCTCACCACATTCTACACTCTAACAGTATGGGTAGAACAAAGCATTGCAAACAGTAGACCCACGCGAAATATTCGTTTACGATATCATAATCAAATGTAATCTCAGGGATTTCACTTTAATAGTGTTATGTAAAATTCTTTAAATTACTCTATTATGCCTTGTTGCATAGTTTCAAGTCCGTTCGGGTAAAAGTCCTATCTCAGGAGAACGGGGAAAGAACTAGCGAGCAGAACAAGTGTGGCTATTGTTTACGGCACATGCGCTTCTTGCACTTTTTATCCCAAAACTTGTCCTTATGTTCATAATGGACACAGAAATGCATTTTTTCCTAAAATATACTTCTGATTGCAAGATTTGTATTTCGTATAATTCTTCAGACATTTTGTAGAATTGTCAATGGAAGAAACATGGCATATTAAGCAACATAATAATATGTTACATAATGCAACATAAACGAATAATAACATAAAATAACAAAGCAACATAAATAGATTTCATTATATATGCCCTAAAAGTTCTTGATGTTATGATGGTATGCTAGACTTAACAAATACATTTTTGTTTTGGGACAATTTAATATCTGTATTTTAAATGATTGGGAACTACAAGTGAAGTGCCTTCAACACATTCTTCCTAGCATAGACATGTATTCTTTGATGACATTACTATGATTTGTGATGTTATTAAGGCAATGCCATTTACTTGCACCAATTAAAAACGTGATATAGTTGGTCTGGTTTATAACTGTTTAGTTTCTTCCCAGAAACCAATGCCTTTTCACGTGTGACACACGTCTCTTACTTACAACCACAACTTCTCAGATTTTAAAAAAAAATTACGTACATTTTATGGAGTTCATTTTCGTATCCTCGTTAAACAAAATGCCTTTACTGAAGCTGTGCATCCCAGGTAGATGGATGCCATCAGTCACTTGTCAAAGCATGATTGTCAATCAAAATTATTCAAATGTGTCATTTTCACGGGCTGCTGTCAATAAGATATCTACGCAGGAGATTCATAACCAGAGGCTGAAACACAGCTTTTATTGTCACAGACCACATATTATTTCTACTTCTAGTCATACCCCCTGCCTATGAAGATCAGAAAGTTCCTATATATTGAAATATAGATGAATAGCTGTCAATTACAGGATTGCTTCCCACTGAGGGGTTCCAAGTGACACAAAACATACAGGTGTAAATCTTAAGTTGCCTATGGTTTCACTGAAAAAATGCGATGGAAAACTCCACATTATTGATTTCTAACCACTTACAATTTTGTGTTTGCCCCTCCCCCAATCCTCTTACCCTCCACTCTTATCCACAGGAGTTAGTAGTAGCCATGCACAACATAACCTCAACTCATTTAGCCATCTACACTAACTGTAGTATAAAAAAACTACTCACCCACCCACCCCACGGATCTGTCCCTCCAAAATACACTTTGGTACTCATTACAACCCTGGCGGTCGGCGGACAAGCGGTGGTCTTACCGCCAACAGGCTGGCGGTAAAAATTTTGGAAATATGACCATGGCGGTTACCGCCATGGTCATCCGCCACTTCTCTGATCCGACCGCCAGGGTGGAGACGACGGCTAGGCTGGAGACCTGAGTCTCCAGCCTGGCAATCGTCACAATACTGCCAGCGGTATCATGACCCGGCTGACCGCCATGGATTTCATGGGGTTTGGAACCGCCATGAAATCCATGGTGGTGAGCACTATCAGTGCCAGTGAATACCTTCCCTGGCACTGATAGGGGTCTCAAACCACCCCCCACCCCCACCCGAGTTCTTCTTCTACACCCCCCACCACCGCTGCCACCCCCAAAGGTGGCAGGACCCCCTCCCCACCCCTACCCCCAACATTACATTACACATTCACACCCGACACGCATGCAGGCACCACCAACACACATACCCGCACACACACCAACATACATGCCAACAGCCACACACACAGTCATACGCACACACCCACATTCAGAAATACACGCACACATCCATACAGACAGACACGCACTCATTTCCAAACACACAACACCCTTGCATGCATACACGCACTCACACCCCCCCTCTACATACACACATGCACACCCCCATGCACGCACACAACACACAACGCCTCCCTACCCCCCTCCCCTAATGGACGATCAACTTACCTGGTCCGTTGATCCTCCAGGAGGGGACGGGATCCATGGGGGCTGCTCCGCCGCCACCACACCGTCAACAGAACACCGCCACGCCGAATCACAGAACGTGATTCGGTGGGCGGTGTTCTGTTGACGTGGAGGTGGAGCAACCTCCACTTCCCCGCCGACCGCCAACATGGCTGCTGGCGGCTCTCCGCCCAGAAAAGGACGGAGGGCTGCCAGCAGTCAAATTACGCTGAGCGAAAAACCGCCACAAATGGCAGCCTTCAGCACGGCGGTCCCTCGGCGGTCTTGTCAAAAGACCGCCGAGGTCAAAATGACCCCCATAATATGCAGGTTTTAGTGAAAATACTTTGCCCATGGCATTCCGATATTTAAAACAACCTAATTCCTAGCCTCCTGCCACCCTCTCTCACTACCCTTCCCAGTCATCTTCTGCAGCTACCCTCTGCCCACATCAGAAGCTTTCTCTGTTCTGCATCGAAACTGTCAGCGCAACTGGGAATCCCTATCAGCCCATGTGTGTGAAGGCCTATACAGAGAAAGATGGTCATTGTCATTTTCCTGCACAGCATGCCAATCAGAGACTCAAGAAAGATGAGAGATGGTGGCTGAGGTGCAAAACAACACAACAGGATGATGGACAGAGTGCTAAAACTTTTTGAACACTCACCAACAGTTACAGATCTTGTTTGAATCCATCATTCTTTTGCTCACCATGCCAACCCCGTTTATACCTAGGCATATGCAAATCAGCCTTGCTAGAACTGCCAGGCCAGGTCCCACCTGGACCGGAAACAAGCATCCTGGGACCGTTTTTTGGTTATCACCCCTCATAAGCCAGGCTAGCGTGAATCCAGTGGCACAGTAAGCAAGGGAGCCACCTGGGAATACCCGGGCCACTTATGGCAACTTCAGCAACACAAAAGGATGATGGATAGTATGCTGAAACATTTCAAACACCCACCCCTGTCAAGAATCCATGTTGAATTCATTATTCTTTTGCTCACTATGCCACACCAGTTCTGATACAGACACATTGAAATCAGTCTTGAATCTGCTCCAAATGGGAACAGTCAAGCCCAAACTGCAAGACAGTAAATTGCCATCCTGACTCTTTGTTTGAGTCTCTAGAGACCATTCCAAAGAGGGGAGTACTGGGGAAGCAATCACCTCCATTGTTGATGTAATAGTAGTGGTAGAACAGCTTTTGCTTTTCCTCTACTGTTATGTCACAGCAGCGAATAACCAAATTCATGTACTGGTGTGTCATACATACAATAGAAATTGAGTGCTAATCCAGCACACAATTGGGCAGATGCACCATCATTTTGCGCTGTTTGCAGTGATGCATACTTTTTTAAGTTTCCAGCTGAAAAAATGTTTTCCAATGTAAATTGCCTAAAAGTAATGCAAAATAGTGCAAAGTATTTCTTTGAATTACTAAGCATCATAGGAGCATTACGTGGGCGCTCCGATGCTACAACCACCCATGCCTTTTAATGCAAAACCTATCTACCAAAAATGTGAGAGAGTTTTTGCATAAAAAATGAACAACATTTGAAAGCAGGCAATAAAAGAAGAAATGATTTATTTTCTGATAACATGGAGGTAATAGAGCTTGAAGCAAAGTAATTTGCTGCGTGAAGAAATAATCTTGCTTGACCTACATTTTCACTTAGATTAAAATATGTGAGAATTACTTAACTTTCAATGCAATTGGTTATAAGATATTTATAAACACACATTTTATAGATAGTGCATATATATTTGAATTGTAATTGTATTTATATAGCACTTACTTCCCCTGATGAGGCATCAGAGTGCATTTCGACAAGTAGCTTGCTACTCCGGAACCCAAAAGGATTAATGGTGAACTAGTATAGGGAAATATGAGTACAGTATTAGTATTAGTATAGGGAGGAATGAGTTAATTTGAACAGAGTTTCAAGAAGCTTGGAACAAATTGAATATAAGAAGCAATCTTGACTCAACTCTAACTATTTTCTCCATATTTTTAATCTGATGTGCATACTTTCTTTCATCTTCAAAGCAACATTTTCAAACAATGTATTCAAGGGGATGCCAAATCAGGCCTTCTTCTAACAGCACATGGCAGGTTCACTATCGTGTGAATCAACATGAAGCATCTATACCCCAAGCATTTTGGGCCACTGCTGTTTGTCAGGGGTAACTGTGATAAAAGAAACATTCATATCAGAATGGACTTTTGCTGGCACTTAATCAAGTTCTGCTTATTGTATTGCCATATGTAAAACAGCCAATTGTCATTTAATGGTGTGAAAATATCTTGTTCCAAAATTATACTAATGCGAAATAATTTAAACATGTTGTATTGTTGTGCATTCCTGGCCTGAGATACCCGGTTCCAGCTTCTTGATACATACATAGTCACAAGCACATGGACAGAGTGTGATACTGGGGTCGCATACTAAATTATTGACTTTGAGCAATTAAATATTCATTGAAGTTTTGGGTGAAAAATGTTGTTCATTCTGACATTTGTTGAACTATGTACATTAATTTGAACGGAGGACATATGAGTATGTTAGTTGGGTTGAATACAATAATGGAGGGCTAGAGGAGGGAATACTCCAGAAGCTTTAATTGGGAGAACATAGTATTAAGATGAGGTTTGGGATGAGTAAAGCAGAGATGGAGGAGGGAAGAGTCTGTAGAAAGGGATTAGGGAGATTATAGTAGTAAAATGGGGTTTGGAATGAGTCAAAGGGGAGATAAGTGAGGAAGAATTAAGTAGGGGTGTTTGGGAGATCATAGTAATAAATTGTGGTTTGGGGTGAGCCAGGAGGGGTAGAGGAGGGAAGAGTCTAGGAAGGGTTATTTTAGAGATTATAGTAATAGCATTGGTTTGGGATGAGTCAGAGTGGAGATGGAGGATAGATTGATAGAGGTTAGGGTGATGGTGAGGCAGAGTAAAGCCTTTGAAACAGTATTTTTTTCTCTTGTGTAGTAGGACTAAAGTAATAAATATGTAGATGCACGATTACATAGTAAGGGAATATTGGTGTAAGAAATATAATATATGGAGATTTAAAGTCAGACTTTCAAGACTTTCAAAAGTTGCAGTATTTAAGTTAATTTATTTTTGTACCTTTGGAACATTATTTCACCTTTCCCAAATATTCCAATAGTGAAATACTTGTAGATAAATAGTTAGGATAATATTTACCTATTCTGATAAATAAAATAACAACAGAGACTCATAAGCATCTAATCAGTAATCAAACAGCTTAGATAGAAACTATACAATTAACCTATGAATAATACACACAGACACACACACACACACACACACACACACATATATATATATTTATATATATATATATATATATATATATATAGATGTATCCTAGTGGCAGTCCCCAATAGGAAGTTAAAGTTAGGACCTAGTTTCTGTAGAAAAAACATTTTTTTAATTGCATATATCTTTGATTGATGACGGTTGGCGATGCTTCACTAAATTTCCCCAAAATATTTGACGTGTACGTCAGCTGCTGCTTGGAAAGTTTTGAGTGAACCGTGAAGCGGGGGCTGATAAAAGGGGGTGTCAAAAAGGTTGCATTTCCCATGCTAATTTCCATTGGGATTTTGAACAGGAATAGCTCCTGAACTACTGGATGGAATTACACCAAATGTGGCAGAAAAGTAGCTCTCAGTCCAGAAAGCACCCTTTTCGTTATTTGGTGTAAATCCACTCTGTGGTTTTGAAATATTAAAGAAAAAAGGGGGAAGTGAAGCTTAATACAGTGTTTGTGAAAAGCTAGGAGAGAAATTCATACAGTCACAGGCAGAACAAAAACAGCAGTTTAAAAGTAGCACGTTTGCAGATACACAAGAGGTAAATTGAGACAGTCACAGACAGAACAAAAACAATGGTTGAAAAGGACCATGTTTTCAGAAAATCAGGATATAAATACACAAACACGGGTAGAACAAAGAATCAGTTTAAAAATACCAAGTTTGCAGAATAATAAAGGTGCAAATGTAAACGACAGGGCTAGGGAAAAAGCACTTACATTTTTTTTTACATGAATGCACAAAACTCTGTGAACTTCCCACCTTCTTTGACTCTAGCCCACAGGACTGTTGAATTTGCAGAAAAAATGGACTCACGAGATGGAGGTGGCTGTCTTGGGGCTACCTCAGCAAACTTAAAGGGGCAGTGCATGTGTGAGATGAGGGTTCAGGATGCGTGGGAGATAGAGAGCCAAGCCCACACTGCTGTGGCAGGTGACAGAGAGATGCGCCTCTATTCAGAATCTCCTTGAATACATGCAGGAACAATCCACACTTAATAGCTAGTAGATTCTGTTTTTCAGGTGAGGGACAATTTTGAAACCACTAAAATACTTTTTTTCACACAATTAAATGTATCACTTTTTCCTGCCAAAATTATTCCTGAATATGCATTTCAAGCACAGTTTAAACCACAGAGCATATTAAGTAGTTTCTTCAAAACAGTCTGGTTTGCCATTGAAGTATATTTAGATTTATACAGTCTTAGTGAAAAACTAGCAGGGAGATTCATAAAGTCATGGGTAAAATAAATACAGCAGTTTAGAGGTAGAAGAAAGCTTACAGAAAGACAAGATGCAAATTCCTACAAACACGGGTAGAACAAACCAACAGTTTAAAAATACCAAGTTTTCAGAAAAACAAAGAGGCAAATGTAAACAGACATGGGTAAGGAAAAAGCACTTGCTTAAAAAATTACAAGAATAAACAGTAAAGTCTGAGATATTACAATCCCCTTTGACTCTTGCTCACTGGACTGCTTTGGGTGTGGAGAAGTTCGGCTCACAAGATTGTGGTGGCTGTCTTGCAGTTACCTAAACATACTTAAAGAACCAATTCAGATGTGAAAGGAGGGCTCAGGTTGCCTGGGCCCTAGCGAGCCTATCAGTAAGCCCACACCCCTGTGGCAGGTCTCAGGGAGGTATTACTTCATTCAGAATCTCCTTGGGCACAGATAGGCACAATCCACACATTCTAGCTATCAGAGTTTACTTTTGAGGTACAAGACAATTTTGAAATCACTGAAATACTGCTTTTCATACACCTAAATTAATCATTTTTCCCAGACAAAAACAATTTCTGCATACACTTTGCAAGCACAGTTTAATCCACAGAGCAAATGGGTCCTAAACACACTCTGGCTAGCCACTTAGGTGTATTAAGCCTTTTCTAAACCTTGCAATGGGGGGGTGCAACTTAATATAGTCTTTGTAAAAATCTAGGAGGGAAATTTGTACAGCCGCAGTGAGAAATAAAACAGCAGTTTAAAGGTAGCAAGTTTGCAGGTAGACAAGAGATAAATGCAGACGGTCACGGGCAGAACAAAAACAGAAGTTTGAAAGCACCAAGTTTGCAGAAAAACAAGATGTAAATTCATACAAAGAAAAGTAGAACAAAACACTTGTTTAAAAATACCAGGTCTGCAGAAAAACAAACAGCCAATTGTATACAGACATAGGTCGGGAAACATAAAAATATATATTTAAAAAAAATTACAGGAATATACAGAAAGTCAGTGATCTTACCACCTTCTGAGACTCTTACTCACTGGACTTCTTAAGGTGCAGAGAAACGTGGTGGTGGCTGTCCTGGGGTTACCCCCACAAACTTAAAGGCACAATGCAGGTGTGAGAGGAGCGATTGTGTTGCCTGGGAGCTATAGAGCCAACCACTAAGCCCAGGCTTCTGTGGCAAGGGCAAGGGAGGTTCTCTTCTATTCATAATCTCTTTGGGTAAAGACAGACACAATCCACAGTTCCTAGCTGCTAGAGTCTACTTTTCAGGTAAGGGACAATAATAAAACCGTTGAAATACTTTTTCGTCTACACCTAAATGAATCACTTTTTCAAGCCAGAAATTAGTGCTGTATTCACTTTCCAAACACAGTTTAAATCACAGAGCAGATTAAGCATTCTGCTAAACACAATCTTGTTAGACACTGAAGTGTATTTAGCCTTTTTTTTAAACCTTGTAAGGAGTGGGTGAAACCTAATACAATCTTTTTGAAAAATTAGGAAGGAAATATATACCGTCACACATAGAGCAAAAACAGCAGTTTAAAGATAGGTAAATTCAGACAGTCACAGGCAGAACAAAAACAGCAGTTTAAAAACTACCAAGTTTGCAGAAATACATAGACAAAATGCAAATAGCCCTTTTTAAAAACAATTACAAGAATCCACAGAAACTCTGTGATCTTACCAGCTTTTGTGACTCTTGCTCACAGGGCTGTTTAGGGTGACAAGAAGGTGAGCTCACAAGATGGAGTTGGGTTCTTGGGGTTACTGCTACAAACTTCATTGCCAAGTGTTTTTTATTATTTCCATCCATCCATACACTATGTTATATATTTTCCTCGCCTTTTAATCACAACAAAAATGATCTTTTACTTAGTGGACTTTCAAGCAGGGCGCTGCAATGAAATGCATTAAAAAAGCAAGTGAATAACTCAAAAAGAAAGAAATGTCACATAACAGCTATGTTTGAGTTTAGCTACCTATAGGAAAACAAGCTATTATTTTTTAATGTGAGATGAATGTGAGACCTTCAAATAGTCTCTTGCCCTCAAAATAATGTGTTTTCATTTATTAAAATGGCACCCTGAAAACCTTTGTCAACTACATTTTTATAAGGGAGGTATTACATTACAAAGAGAAATCATAGCATGACAAAACAGATGAGGAAAGGCAATGACGGGTTTAGGTGGGAATTGTTGCCATCAGTTTTAGGCATTTAATGATATCCCATAAATTACGAAAACTCACACTTTTACTGAACCAGTTGGTTTCATATTTGCATTAAAATAAAAAATAAATTTACAGTACTCATTTTTCTTTATTACTGCAGCAGGCTCCATTGGAAATGTTTCAGTTCAACAGTTCATATCCCAGCCACAAAGCTTTCAAGTGGATCACACTTTACCATGAAAATAGATTTTATGTCAAGGTGGGGGGGGCAAAATTACACAGTCCTAATTTATTTGTCTCCAGCAGGAGCAACAAAACAAGGAATGTGGAACTCTGTAAGATTTAAAGGGCCAGATTTACAATGCCCTAGCACTACCGGAGCGTCACTTTTTGTGAACCTCGGGTGGCGAAGTGCAGTTTGCCACATTTACAAGTTGGTACTTGTAAATATGGGCCCCTGCATTCTGCAGCACACGTAGAAAGTGCAAAGGCCATTAATAATGGTTTATGTGCAGGAAGAATACCTGCACATAAGTATTTCTATGTGTGCTGCATTCTGCACCATACATAGAAGTAACAAATCACTATTGTAGATTGTTTAAGTGTAGGAAGGAACACCTTATTGCACATAAACAGTCAATCCCTTCAACAAAAAAAGCTTGCACTATGGTGCAAGGATGCCTGCATTGGCGCTCACAGCTAAATTTAGCACTGGCACGGAGAAACAAAGGGGTACCCCATATTTTAGTAGATAACACGCATCCCTGAGCTTCTAAATTGACGTAGCTTGGTGCTGCCAATTTGGTGCAGCATTGCGATACACCAGTTTTTAGTAGATCTGGCCCCAAATGTCTACAAATATAGAAAATGCATCCATCTTACTTCTGTTGTTGCCACTGTTCCTAAACTGATATGGACAGTGTTGAAAATGGACTGAAATTTAGGTAGGTGAATGTGGCTGGTATAAGGGAATTGTTTGACAGATAGAATTTACAATATACTTGTTTTACTTATACTATGGCTGGGGTTAATTTAAAATTGACTTGTGTTGTTGTTTTATAAATGTCTGCAATGTATTTAGTACAGATTTGTTTCAGTTTTTCAATTCATGAAGGTTCAGGAGCCTGAGAATTTGAAATGTTGTGCCATGATTTTC
This sequence comes from Pleurodeles waltl, assembly GCF_031143425.1. Lineage (NCBI taxonomy): Eukaryota > Metazoa > Chordata > Amphibia > Caudata > Salamandridae > Pleurodeles > Pleurodeles waltl. The sequence continues at coordinate 234,912,205 of NC_090437.1, read as the reverse complement.
ATAGGATTTTAGATTATTTTCAATTTGGTTTCCCAGGGGAATGGCAGCAGAATGTGTTGATTTGTTAGGGCCAGTGCAACATCTAGTCAGAATTGTTGAACTGTAACTGAGCTTTGATGGATATGCTGGCAACAATTGAACTGCAAGCCGGAAAATCATCTCACTTTATTCATGAGCATTGCAGTTGTTTCCCATTAGTGGAGTGAGTGCCCCAAGAGCCTTTCCTACTAGTGCTTTGAAGGCCTTTTATAAGTAGGTAGGACCACTATATGCATACAATTAGTATATTATTGAACAGGGACAGCAGTTTGAGAGTTTGGGCTAGCCCACTATTAGGAATTGATGTTGCTGTACTGACATGTTTTGATAGTTATTGGGGGTTAATGAATGGGCACAAGTTGACCCATAGTAAAATTCTGATGAGGAAATTTAAGACAGTTTAAGATATGGCTGGACAGAATATTATGAATAAAAGTGACTGTAACAAAGAATAGTCTTTGATTTCAGATGTCAAAGCCAATATGTTTAAAAAATGTAATAGCAATTAAAACATAATCAACAGTGTAATACCTTCTTTTGGTGAACAGTTTGGGAGTCAGAATTTACTGGTCAGCTGAGGGAGAAAGATTTGTCAAAGGGGAGACAAATTTGAAGGACTTATATGAAGAGGAAGCATTGGCAGGAGGATGTGAGTAAAAAAAAAAAAAAGGAGACCTGGATATGCAGGTGAAGGGTCCAGTGAGGAGACAGTAAAAGAAAGTACAATGTTGCACATAGTGGGTGAAACAAGGGCACAAATTGAGAGGCCAATTGGAGTTTGTCCCAAAAAGGCGTGGCCACAATAAAAAACATATCTGTTTCTTGTGATGATTTTTCTAGAAGCAATGAAGTCAACATTAGTTGTTTCTGAGTTTGACTCGGTGTCCTTTGCTACATAATGGTTTCTTTCAATGGAGGGTTCTACAACAGTGAGCTGGTCTGTTAAAAACATTATGGTTGGTCTGCTGTGATATACTATACTTGTCTCATGGTTAATTAAGCACTCAGTATCACAGGAATGTATTTCAATGCAGCATTGTAGAGTTTTGATTCAGAACGCAGATTTTAAATGGGTTAGGGTGCATTTGAGATCCAAATCATCCAGACTTTTGCTACCAGATAAAATAGAGGTAACAACAGAAATAAATGCTAAGGTTCCACCCTTCGTAGCTAAGGAAGCTAGAATTTTAAAAATGGACTTTAAAGGTTGTTGTGCAACTGTCAAGAATTGCCTACTTGACATGATTGGATTGCTGACAAATTTGTTTGATATTTCTGATGAGGTACATGTCAGAAAAGGGAAAGTGGGCCCTGAAATGTTTCAACAGTTTATTTAGCATGCAACCTGGAATTTAGGTAATGAACACTTCAAACAAGATTGATGCAAAGCTATCAGAATTGTGTGAGTAATAAGGGTACCTCTAATCAAATGATGTGTAGAGCTGTGTCGATCAACAACTGACCCACGATTGTATCACTACACCTTAAACCCCAAAACTACAAACTTGGATGTGACTATATCACCAAAATATTTCTGCTCTTTCAAGCTAAGACATTCTACAGTCATAAATTCCATTTCTCTTTTGCATCTTGGGGTAATCAAAAAAATTGTGAATATGGCTTTACAGCATTTACATATGCAATATGCAACTGTACATTCAAAATGGGAGAAAAGAGGAAAAAAGAGGCATGAAGTCATGACTGGGTCACTCTTCCAGGCAAAAGAAAAAAGTTGCAGTCAACAAGACTGCTTGTAAAACCAATTTTTCATATTTATCCAACTGAGCCAATTCTCACAGTCTATCTACTTAGGAACAGTTAAACCTCATGTCAGAAGCAAACTCACAAGTGTAGAGGGACTGAAATAAGTCCAAAAATGCTTTTAGAGAAGACACCTCGCAAAAGCGACAAGCAGGACAAGAGATGCAAACGTCTGCACTGTCACAGGCTTCGCATCATTGGTGCTCACTTCAAGTTCGTGAGACGCCAAAGATTATATGTGGGCTCACAGTCCTTCTCATACCTATAGCTACAGGGAATGTTGTTTAGGCCTACCATTTATTGACACTAATATTCTACTATGTGTAAAAAAGGGTAATCTTAGGGCCAACTTAGCAGGTTTACTCATAGCAAATTATTAAAACCATATCAGGGTGATGCCTGTTATTTTTAATGATTCTCACATCCTATGTACAGTTTGAAAAGAAGCACATGCTCAGACTTTAACTAATGGAATGTCAACATGTTTAAATGACCAAACCGTTTTGAAAATGTCATCAGGACGAAGGACAATGCAACCATTGAACGATCTCTCTTGAAAGCACATATCCCAATCCCAATTGCAGTAAGAAGTGATGTCTGAGTTTTGAAGGAGCCCTGGGCTATTGCCTAAATACGGCAATACTTGATCAAACTAAGCACATGCCAGGGTGAACAGACATAGCAAAGTGACTTTCCCAAAAGTTTCAAGATTCAAGCAAACAGATGTGGACCAGATCGGTACTTCTGAGGGAATTTAGGATAAGTGGAGTCCATTTAGAGTGTGAACATGTTGAACATTTGTATGCTGAGGTTTTTCATTTGGCTTCCTGATCTGGAAGCAATGGGGGCAGATGCATTCCGTCATGATTGTCAAGGTTTGACCTCATATCATTTTCACTATTTGTAATCATAACAAGCATGATGTGATGGTCCATAGGTATGAAGACACAGTGGTGTTGGTGACACCTCTTTATAAAGACGTTTATGGATTGCCTGCCTATTTTTTCTTGTTTTCCAGATTTGTTAGCGAGTCCATCATGTGAGTTGCTCAAGTTGGTGACTCACTGCCAGATAGTACTTGTAGCTTGGAACATTTCAGAAAAGTGTAAGAGTTGCCATTTATTTCAGACAGAAAAGGGCATATAGATTGATTTCACAAAGATTATGTTGCTGGTGTGTGATAAGGATCTTGATCATATTTCAGCTCAGGTAGTACATGTAATTCATGTTTTTTCAATTTCTTTGTTTCATACAGGCCAATCAATCTGCCTAGGCCACTACTGGGGCTGGGTGTGAGTTAGTTAGTGGATTTTCAGGGCATAAGGGCACTCTGGGGAAGAGGTTGCTTAGGAATGTGAGGTGATTAGATCACTACTTGCCTGATGTATATTGTTATGGGATATGAATGGTGCACTAAGGTTACTGGAGAGATAGGGTTGAAATGGGTTATTGTCTTTCCTTGCTTTCACCTTGAAACTCACCATGTTGTTGTGTTTAGTCTCTTTTAAAAGGTTGTTAGATGTTAGGGCTTGATTGTAACTAATATGCTGTTTCAGTGTGAAGGAGTCTGTTTTTATTTGGCAAGAACACAAACATATCTACCAGTATCTTTCATTATTTGTTTACGGACAGCAAAACGTTGTGCGTGGGCCAGAGTGTGAATCAGCTTTATTTTTGATGCATACTAGGTACTTTGTGTAAAATCAACGTTTCCATTGTTACCTGTGGAGTAAGACTCTTATCTTTTGAAAATTCTTATCTTGGCCTGTGTATGTTGGATGTTTGTTTTTCTAATGTTGTTTGATTTAGATAAGTATTCCCTATTTTTCTAAACTGGTGTAGTGCCCCTTTTCTAGTGTTTTTACTGTATCACTGTGTGTGTTGGTACAAATACTTTACACATTTGTTGGAAAATGGGTTTTTGGTAAGGGCAGGCAAGTACCTACACTTAGCAATAGGCCACTAACCTCCACTTAGGTCCAATTAGGTCTCTATAAATTAAACCCAGTTCAACCCTCTGTAGCTTGGCAACGAGCGACAAGGCTTAATTTAGGAGATATGTGTAAAGCATTTAAAAATCACAAAACTGTGTATAAGTAAAACACAAAACTCAATACAAGTACAACACCAATTTAAACAAATAGATTATATTATTATCTATAAAATGACACCAAAACAATTAAAATTGAATCAGGGGAACCGGAGATATGATTTTTTAAAGAATTAATGCTTTTTAGCACTTAGAAACAAAAGTGCCAAACGGGTCATCTGGTAGCACCACAACCGGCGCAAAGTCAAAGTTTGAGGCAGACCGTGATGGAGCCCTACTTGGCTACAGCTTGTGGGAGGCCTTGGTCAAAAGGTTACCTTGGTATTTAGTCGTTTTTCTGGAGATTTTCTTCAGCAGGACCAAGTAGCCAGTCCAATCTGACCTCCTGGAACTCTTCCTCAGATAGCCCTAGGTAGAGATTTTTACCTTTGGACATTTTTTTTAGATGAAAATCCTTCGACTGGGGCAAACCTGAGTCTTGATCCAACGTCCCTGGAGCTTCTTCGGATACACTGCCTGGGAGGTGCCGTCAACTTCCTACATTTGGACTTAGTCATTTTTTCGGCGATTTTCTTCACCGGGACTGACCTGCAAGTCAAGCCGGGTTGCGGTTGAGACAAGCCGGCTATAGTTGAGCCGGCGGGTCAGTCTAATTACGGAGCTTTTTTCCAAAAGTTCACCAAACCTCTCCAAATTTCTGGATCTTCTTCCAGATGTTCATTTAAGGTTCTTTTGAGGTCCACAGCTCTGAGACGCTCCTTGAGGGTGTGGACTACAACTCCCAGAATGTACCTAGTGCAAACTCCTTTTGGCCACTGGATAGTGGTCAGCTGGTCAGTTTCTTCAGAAGTTGGTGCAGGGGACTCTGGTTAACAATGTTTCACCTGTAGCAGACAGGGAGTCCCTCCTTGAACCAGTTAAAGCCATGTACAGTCCTTCTTGTAGTGGAGCCCAAGTGTGCAGCTGGTGCAGTCCTCCAGAGTGCAATGTCCAGGTGCAGGTCAGGGGTCCAGCAGGACAGTACTTCTTCTGCTGTAGTTCTTCCTTGTTGGAATCTGAGGTGTGGGTGCAGGTCTGCCAGTTTTACCCTTGCTCCTGGGTGAAAAACAGGGGGGTCCTGGTTCTCCAATCAGGTGCAGGGTCCTTACCTCTGTGATGACCACTTCCTGGGAAGTGTGGCAAAAATAAATCGCAGGGAGCAGCATTCCTCAAAAATCCATGATGGCTGAAAGTGATTTTTAGAGGTTACATCTGGCTGAGCCCACCCACTGGTGTGGCTAAAAATCTTAAACACTCCCTTCTTCTGCCCTCTACTAATCTAATCAGGGGGCACCCAATTGTCTGGGGTTGCAGGATGTGAGGGAGGTGCTGGGTTGCTCCAGATGTACTTCCCTGCCTTTGAAGGCCAGTTTGGCAGCCCTCCCCCTTCCTGCTTCCCCATCTGTTGAGGGAAGATCTCCTCATCCAGGCACTTCGCTTTGTGTTGAGCCAGGCGACTTCACACCTCATCAAGGCATCCTGGCCAGGCTGCCAGAGGCTGGCCTATCAGAGCAAAGCAGCAAAGCACTACAGGGCTGAACTTGGCAACTTTTCAGGTAAAGTTTAAAACTTTTTACCTGAACAAGTTATAGTAAATCCAACAATTGTAAGTTGTGTGATTTATTTTGACAATTCATTTGACACCAAACTTGTGGCATCTTTCACTTAAGGGGACTTCATATATTAAAATAAAGTCTCCCTATTCTAGCCTTTGGAGGCCATTCACTACAATGAGGGAAAAACAAATGTGGCTGTTTTACCTCACCAGGGCCTATACAATTATTTGTACAAGGTACCTGCTTATAGTTACATGGCACTGAACCCCAGGGGCACATAGGGCACACCTTAGAGGTGACATATATGTGAAAATATGGTAGTGAGAGACTTTGGAACTACTTTAAATTCAAAAATGACAAATTTGCATGTAACTTTAATTTAAAAGCAGCCAGCAGCAGGCCCGCTTTGAAAATGACACTGGGCACCTTAGCAGTGCACCTATGGGAGGGCCACCTATGTTGGTGTCCCTAAACCTACATGCCCTGCCATATACAAGGAATTAAAAGGTATTTACTTGGCCAATTATAATTAGCCTAATTTGCATACTTATTTTACACCGAGCACAGGCCCTGGGACTAGTTAGCAGTACCTAGGGAACCATTAGAGTCAGGAAAACACCTGCGAAACATGGGGGCAAAAAGTCAGAGGGCCTCTGCAATCAGCCCTGTATTTTCACAGCATTGCCTTTGAAATAAGCCTGACTGCTAGTGCCAAGCTACCAAGGGGGTTAGCAGGGGTTATCTAAAGTGTGTATCTTCATTGCCCTGACTATATTGAGGGTCCCTGCTTGGACAGAGTGCAAACTGACTGCCAACCAGAGACCCCATTTCTAACATATATGTTCTCATTTCTCAAACATAATTTAATTATTTATACCAATATTGTAGCTAAGCAGTCTCCATAATGTGTGAGTATGAATGTATCTTACAGTAACATCAGTAACTAGACCCTAAGCATACATTCTCAGATTTGTGTCATTTATAGGCTTGGAGCAAAATTTTTTACATTTTGTCTGAAATGTGCATAATTGATCTTCTTTAGGTCTGGTACTAGCTACGACATTTTCATTTTACAAAAATGTATATAACATATATTTTTACATTTTTGAGCTTTCAATCAGCAATCTCTGTCACTTAGGGCCTAATGAAGAGATTGGAAGAAGGGAAAGCCCATTCTGCCAAACTCCTGACGGGGCGACTGCTGCCTTCTTGACCAGCCCGCCAGAGTTATTAAGAGTTTCCCACTAGGCCAGTGGGGGGAAACCTCAGTTTCCACCCGCAGGTCTAGCAGGAAGCGGGCTACACCATGGTCTCCTGCTCATAAGCCAGCTGCCGGCAATGCGGTAGCCAGCACGGCGCACCAGCACCCTTGCAATGTTCACATCTGCAGATCAGGCAGTGAACTTTGCAATGTGCTGGGCAGGAGGGCTCCTGAACTGCCCATGCCAAGTGCATGGGCCCCCTTGTGGCCCCCTGCACCTGTCATCTGCCAACCTTTTCATGGAAGTGTTACCGCCATGATAGGGCTGGTGGAGAACAAGGTCATAATCTGAAGGGAAGCGCAGCATGCAGTACTGCCCTGGCGGATTATGATCTCCGCCACAGCCAGGATCTTGATTCCTACCAATGCTGGCAGTTCCCTGACTGCCACCATGAGTGTGGTGGTCTGAAGACCACCAAACTCATAATGAGGCCCGTAGTCTCTTGTTGTGTCATTCACATTTTCTTTCACCACCACATAATACAGCCTGGACTAGTGAGTAATCCTACTTCAGCCATTGACTAACTTCAATGTGAGTAAAAGCATTCTACTCCTTCACAAGGATCAGATCCACATTCAAAGTTATTACTTTCAATGCCAGAGACCATCATGACAATGTCCACTTTTTTAAACCTCAACATATTTTTGCCCTTTTTGTCATTTATATCAGCAAGACTCCACAGCTCCCCTAACAATAACGTCTTACAATGCCATGGCAATGTAAACACTGGCAAAGCCAGCCGGGTGGCAGCCAAATCAAAAATGGCTCCAAATGCAGGGATGGAAGCCCGCAAGACAGAAAGTCTCTGGCCAAGTGTTCAGCTAGCATGTCAACTACTGCCCACGTTAAAGGGAGGGGTGCTGTTTTTACTCATTTTAAGATGTGCACTCCATTAGTTAATAATAAAAGAATTAAATAGCTTTTGTAGACAAGAATCACCTATAAACAAGCAAAGCACAATGGAAGACAAACTGTTCTTTGCAGATAGTAAAGAGTGATATGTTTGGAGTGTGCTTTATTACTCAGAGGCATTTATTTGAAACAATACACCTGCACATAAAGTTACAATCAAGATTAAAAATAGATCATTTAAAGAAAAGACCAAAGAAAAAAATGTTTAACCCTCTTTCATATTTTGTAAGAAACTTGCAAAGTTCTTAAAAAAAAAGATGAACAGCGCTGTACAAAAAAGTTAGTCTGACACAATGAAGCCAGCATCAAAATCTAATTTTAGCAGGTTTTTTTCATTCGTCAGCAGTGAGACGTATTTTAAAGGATCGTGACATAAGAGAGGTGCTTGCACGTATATCTGTCCTGACTGCACTCACCTCAGGTAGTAAATTACATAAACATTTTCTTCAAGGAGGTCAATACCCCGTCGGCAAGGAGAATGCGGGGCCAGGGCCATTTGAGGCCTACATCAGGCCCCATCGAACGTGCAAAGAGAGAAAGCCAATGTCCCTCGTCCCTTTGGCTGACTTGAACCAACTTATGCCAACCTGGCGCTCTTCACTGCAAACTGCTTCCTGACCATTTGATTGACATTGGAAGAGCTGGCTAGACTAGCTTTGGCATTAACACTTACATTTAGATCGTCAGGTAACCAAAATAAAAAGTTTCTCTTAACTTTCTTCTTGATAGGCAGGCAATACACGTTATTGTTCTTCTTTATTAGATCGGGGAACATGGTTGATTTATCATTTAATTGAATGAGTGCAGGTGCCAAACTGCAAAGAAACACAGCACTGCAAAATACATCCATACCAGTCATGGAGTAGCTTGAGTTACATTTTTTCTTTGTGTAAAAAGCAAAAAGCTATTCATTTTAAACAAATGGCAAAGTACATGTATTTATTAGTATTCCTACTGCACTCTGCAAATTTAGGTCAGTTGCAAAGCATCACAGTATATAGTAATGAACAAAAATGATAAGTAGAATGTTTGAATTAAATCCATCCACTAATAATTATATGGACCTCACTCAGGTCCATCATTTATTTTGCACTGCGCTTGTACAGAAAAGGAATAATCATATGCAATTAGCCTTGATCCACTTACAGTAGCGGCCGCTCATCCTGAATGGCCAGGTTACACTACGGGGCATATTTAAGAGGCCCCAGCACCACCGGAGCATCACTTTTCGTAACGCTCCATTGGCGCTAACCACTGCTCCATATTTGCAAGGAGATGCTGTTGTGTAGCCATTTTAGTTATAGTTCTAGACACATTATTTTAGCAAACTAGGCCTGCCGCTGTGCACTTTAACCTAGAAATGTAGTCTAGTTTCATTATATTATTTTAACAATAGCCACATTTGCGGTCTTGTTTTATTTTCTCTCTCTATCTAGCTGTTCTTCACCTAGGTCAGCACTGCATTCTTAAACAAGACTTTTCTTTCACTCTGTGCTTTTCTCAAGGCTGCAGTAAGATAGGTTGTTGGAAAAAGTGGTACGCTTTATCTCCAAAGTTCATAGAAACATACACACTTTTATGTGGGGATCCTTTCTTGGAATATCAGCTGTTGTATTATAAAAACACTACGTTGACCCATGTACGTTAGAGGGAGATTCCAGCCAGATGACCACAACTGTATGCTGATTGCTGAGGGCTTCATTGCAGCTGTCAAAGGGGAGACAAATTTGAAGGACTTATATGAAGAGGAAGCATTGGCAGGAGGATGTGAGTAAAAAAAAAAAAGGAGACCTGGATATGCAGGTGAGGGGTCCAGTGAGGAGACAGTAAAAGAAAGTACCAATGTTGCACATAGTGGGTGAAACAAGGGCACAAATTGAGAGGCCAATTGGAGTTTGTCCCAAAAAGGCGTGGCCACAATAAAAAACAGATATCTGTTTCTTGTGATGATTTTTCTAGAAGCAATGAAGTCAACATTAGTTGTTTTCTGAGTTTGACTCGGTGTCCTTTGCTACATAATGGTTTCTTTCAATGGAGGGTTCTACAACAGTGAGCTGGTCTGTTAAAGACATTTTGGTTGGTCTGCTGTGATATAATATACTTGTCTCATGGTTAATTAAGCACTCAGTATCACAGGAATGTATTTCAATGCAGCATTGTAGAGTTTTGATTCAGAACTCAGATTTTAAATGGGTTAGGGTGCATTTGAGATCCAAATCATCCAGACTTTTGCTACCAGATAAAATAGAGGTACCACCTTAAATAAATGCTAAGGTTCCACCCTTCGTAGCTAAGGAAGCTAGAATTTTAAAAATGGACTTAAAAGGGTGTTGTGCAACTGTCAAGAATTGCCTACTTGACATGATTGGATTGCTGACAAATTTGTTTGATATTTCTGATGAGGTACATGTCAGCAAAGGGAAAGTGGGCTGAAATGTTTTAACAGTTTATTTAGCATGCAACCTGGATTTGAAGTAATGAACACTTCAAACAAGATTGATGCAAAGCTATCAGAATTGTGTGAGTAATAAGGGTACCTCTAGTCAAATGATGTGTAGAGCTGTGTCGATCAACAACTGACCCACGATTGTATCACTACACCTTAAACCCCAAAACTACAAACTTGGATATGACTATATCACCAAAATATTTCTGCTCTTTCAAGCTAAGACATTCTACAGTCATAAATTCCATTTCTCTTTTGCATCTTGGGATAATCCAAAAAATTGTTAATATGGCTTTACAGCATTTACATATGCAATATGCAACTGTACATTCAAAATGGGAGAAAAGGGGAAAAAAGAGGCATGAAGTCTTGACTGGGTCACTCTTCCAGGCAAAAGAAAAAAGTTGCAGTCAACAAGACTGCTTGTAAACCAATTTTTCATATTTATCCAAAACACTGAGCCAATTCTCACAGTCTATCTACTTGGGAACAGTAAAGCAAACTCACAAGTTTAGAGGGACTGAAATAAGTCCACAAATGCTTTTAGAAAAGACACCTTGCAAAAGTCTCTTTTAAAAGGTTGTTAGATGTTAGGGCTTGATTGTAACTAATATACTGTTTCAGTGTGAAGGAGTCTGTTTTTATTTGGCAAGAGCACAGACATATCTTCCAGTATCTTTCATTATTTGTTTACGGACAGCAAAATGTTGTGCGTGGGCCAGAATGTGAATCAGCTTTATTTTTGATACATACTAGGTATTTTGTGTAAAATCAACTTTTCCATTGTTACCTGTGGAGCAAGACTCTTATCTTTTGAAAATTCTTTTCTTGGCCTTTGTATGTTGGATGTTTGATTTTTTAGTTTTGTTTGATTTAGATAAGTATTCCCTATTTTTCTAAACTGGTGTGGTGTCCCTTTTGTAGTCTTTTTACTGTATCACTGTGTGTGTTGTTACAAATACTTTATACATTTGTTGGAAAATGGGTTATTGGTAAGGGCAGGCAAGTACCTACTCTTAGCAGTAGGCCACTAACCTCCACTTAGGTCCAATTAGGTCTCTATAAATTAAACCCAGTTCAAGCCTCTGTAGCTTGGCAATGAGCGACAAGGCTTAATTTAGGAGATATGTGTAAACCATTTAAAAATCACAAAACTGTGTATAAGTAAAACACAAAACTCAATGCAAATACAACACCAGTTTAAACAAATAGAATATATTATTATCTATAAAATGACACCAAAACAATTAAAATTGAATCTGGGGAATCGGAGATATGAATTTTTAAAGAATTAATGCTTTTTAGCACTTAGAAACAAAAGTGCCAATCTGGTCATTTGGTAGCACCACAACCGGGGCAAAGTCAAAGTTTGAGGCAGACCGTGATGGAGCCCTACTTGGCTACAGCTTGTGGGAGGCCTTGGTCAAAAGTTTACCTTGGTATTTAGTCGTTTTTCTGGAGATTTTCTTCAGCAGGACCAATTAGCCAGTCCAATTTGACCTCCTGGAACTCTTCCTCAGATAGCCCTAGGTGGAGATTTTTACCTTTGGACATTTTTTTTAGATGAAAATCCTTCGACCGGGGCAAACCTGAATCTTGATCCGACGTCCCTGGAGCTTCTTCGGATACACTGCCTGGGAGGTGCCGGTCAACTTCCTACATTTGGACTTAGTGATTCTTTTTGAGATTTTCTTCACCGGGACTGACCTGCAAGTCAAGCCGGGTTGCGGTTGAGACAAGCTGGCTAGAGTTGAGCCGGCGGGTCGGTCTAATTACGGAGCTTTTTTCAAAAAGTTCTCCAAACCTCTCCAAACTTCTGGATCTTCTTCCAGATGTTCATTTAAGGTTCTTTTGATGTCCACAGCTCTGAGATGCTCCTTGAGGGTGTGGACTACAACTCCCAGAATGTACCTAGTGCAAACTCCTTTTGCCCACTGGATAGTGGTCAGCTGGTCAGTTTCTTCAGAAGTTGGTGTAGGGGACTCTGGTTAACAATTTTTCACCTGTAACAGACAGGAAGTCCCTCCTTGAACCAGTTAAAGCCATGTACAGTCCTTCTTGTAGTGGAGCCCAAGTGTGCAGCTGGTGCAGTCCTCCAGAGTGCAATGTCCAGGTGCAGGTCAGGGGTCCAGCAGGACAGTACTTCTTCTGCTGTAGTTCTTCCTTGTTGGAATCTGAGGTGTGGGTGCAGGTCTGCCAGTTTTACCCTTGCTCCTGGGTGAAAAACAGGGGGGTCCTGGTTCTCCAATCAGGTGCAGGGTCCTTACCTCTGTGATGACCACTTCCTGGGAAGTGTGGCAAAAATCAATCGCAGGGAGCAGCATTCCTCAAAAATCTGTGATGGCTGAAAGTGATTTTTAGAGGTTACATCTGGCTGAGCCCACCCACTGGTGTGGCTAAAAATCTTAAACACTCCCTTCTCCTGCCCTCTCCTAATCTAATCAGGGGGCACCCAATTGTCTGGGGTTGCAGGATGTGAGGGAGGTGCTGGGTTGCTCCAGATGTACTTCCCTGCCTTTGAAGGCCAGTTTGGCAGCCCTCCCCCTTCATGCTTCCCCATCTGTTGAGGGAAGATCTCCTCATCCAGGCACTTCGCTTTGTGTTGAGCCAGGCGACTTCACATCTCATCAAGGCAGCCTGGAGAGGCTGGCCTATCAGAGCAAAGCAGCAAAGCACTACAGGGCTGAACTTGGCAACTTTTCAGGTAAAGTTTAAAACTTTTTACCTGAACAAGTTATAGTAAATCCAACAATTGTAAGTTGTGTGATTTATTATAACAATTCATTTGACACCAAACTTGTGGTATCTTTCACTTAAGGGGACTTCATATATTAAAATAAAGTCTCCCTATTCTAGCCTTTGGAGGCCATTCACTACAATGAGGGAAAAACAAATGTGGCTTTTTTACCTCACCAGGGCCTATACAATTATTTGTACAAGGTTCCTGCTTATAGTTACATGGCACTGAGCCCCAGGGGCACATAGGGCACACCTTAGAGGTGACATATATGTGAAAATAAGGTAGTGAGAGACTTTGGAACTACTTTAAATTCAAAAATGACAAATTTGCATGTAACTTTAATTTAAAAGCAGCTAGCAGCAGGCCCGCTTTGAAAATGACATCGGGCACCTTAGCAGTGCACCTATGGGAGGAACACCTATGTTGGTGTCCCTAAACCTACATGCCCTGCCATATACAAGGAATTAAAAGGTATGTTTACTTGGCCAATTATAATTAGCCTAATTTGCATACTTATTTTATACCGAGCACAGGCCCTGGGACTGGTTAGCAGTACCTAGGGAACCATTAGAGTCAGGAAAACACCTGCGAAACATGGGGGCAAAAAGTCAGAGAGCCTCTGCAATCAGCCCTGTATTTTCACAGCATTGCCTTTGAAATAAGCCTGATTGCTAGTGCCAAGCTACCAAGGGGGTTAGCAGGGGTTATCTAAAGTGTGTATCTTCATTGCCCTGACTATATTGAGGGTCCCTGCTTGGACAGAGTTCAAACTGACTGCCAACCAGAGACCCCATTTCTAACATATATGTTCTCATTTCTCAAACGTAATTTAATTATTTATATCAATATTGTAGCTAAGCAGTCTCCATAATGTGTGAGTATGAATGTATCTTACAGTAACATCAGTAACTAGACCCTAAGCATACATTCTCAGATTTGTGTCATTTATAGGCTTGGAGCACAATTTTTTACATTTAGTCTGAAATGTGCATAATTTAGGTCTGGTACTAGCTATGACATTTTCATTTTACAAAATGTATATAACATATATTTTTACATTTTTGAGCTTTCAATCAGCAATCTCTGTCACTTAGTGCCTAATGAAGAGATTGGAAGAAGGGAAAGACCATTCTGCCAAACTCCTGACGGGGCGACTGCTGCCTTCTTGACCAGCCCGCCAGAGTTATTAAGAGTTTCCCACTAGGCCAGTGGGGGAAAACCTCAGTTTCCGCCCGCAGGTCTAACAGGAAGCGGGATACACCATGGTCTCCGGCTCGTAAGCCAGCTGCTGGCAATGCGGTAGCCCGCACGGCGCACCAGCACCCTTGTAATGTTCACATCTGCAGAGCAGGCAGTGAACTTTGCAATGTGCTGGGCAGGAGGGCCCCTGCACTGCCCATGCCAAGTGCATGGGCTCCCTTGTTGCTCCCTGCACCTGTCATCTGCCAACCTTTTCATGGAAGTGTTACCGCCATGATAGGGCTGGTGGAGAACAAGGTCATAATCTGAAGGGTAGTGCAGCATGCAGTGCTGCCCTGGCGGATTACGATCTCCGCCACCGCCAGGATCTTGATTCCTACCAATGCTGGCAGTTCCCTGACTGCCACCATGAGTGTGGTGGTCTGAAGACCACCAAACTCATAATGAGGCCCGTAGTCTCTTGTTGTGTCATTCACATTTTCTTTCACCACCACATCATACAGCCTGGACTAGTGAGTAATCCTACTTCAGCCACTGACTAACTTCAATGTGAGTAAAAGCATTCTACTCATTCACAAGGATCAGATCCACATTCAAAGTTATTACTTTCAATGCCAGAGACCATCATGACAATGTCCACTTTTTTAAACCTCAACATATTTTTGCCCTTTTTGTCATTTATATCAGCAAGACTCCACAGCTCCCCTAACAATAACATCTTACAATGCCATGGCAATGTAAACACTGGCAAAGCCAGCCGGGTGGCAGCCAAATCAAAAATGGCTCCAAATGCAGGGATGGAAGCCAGCAAGACAGAAAGTCTCTGGCCAAGTGTTCAGCTAGCATGTCAACTACTGCCCACGTTAAAGGGAGGGGTGCTGCTTTTACTCATTTTAAGATGTGCACTCCATTAGTTAATAATAAAAGAATTAAATAGCTTTTGCAGACAAGAATCACCTATAAACAAGCAAAGCACCATGGAAGACAAACTGTTCTTTGCAGATAGTAAAGAGTGATATGTTTGGAGTGTGCTTTATTACTCAGAGTCATTTATTTGAAACAATACACCTGCACATAAAGTTACAATCAAGATTCAAAATAGAGCATTTAAAGAAAAGACCAAAGAAATTTTTTTTTAACCCTCTTTCATATTTTGTAAGAAACTTGCAAAGTTCTGAAAAAAAAAAGTTGAACAGCGCTGTACAAAAAAGTTAGTCTGACACAATGAAGCCAGCATCAAAATCTAATTTTAGCAGGTTTTTTTCATGGTTCAGCAGTGAGACGTATTTTAAAGGATCGTGACATAAGAGAGGTGCTTGCACGTATATCTGTCCTGACTGCACTCACCTCAGGGAGTAAATTACATAAACATTTTCTTCAAGGAGGTCAATACCCCGTCGGCAAGGAGAATGCGGGGCCAGGGCCATTTGAGGCCTACCTCAGGTTCCATCGAACGTGCAAAGAGAGAAAGCCAATGTCCCTCGTCCCTTTGGCTGACTTGAACCAACTTATGCCAACCTGGCGCTCTTCACTGCAAACTGCTTCCTGACCATTTGATTGACATTGGAAGAGCTGGCTAGACTAGCTTTGGCATTAACACTTACATTTAGATCGTCAGGTAACCAAAATAAAAAGTTTCGCTTAACTTTCTTCTTGATAGGCAGGCAATACACGTTATTGTTCTTCTTTATTAGATCGGGGAACATGGTTGATTTATCATTTAATTGAATGAGTGCAGGTGCCAAACTGTAAAGAAACACAGCACTGCAAAATACATCCATACCAGTCATGGAGTAGCTTGAGTTACATTTTTTCTTTGTGTAAAAAGCAAAAAGCTATTCATTTTAAACAAATGGCAAAGTACATGTATTTATTATTATTCCTACTGCACTCTGCAAAATTAGGTCAGTTGCAAAGTAATGGCCAAAAATGATAAGTAGAATGTTTGAATTAAATCCATCCACTAATAATTATACGGACCTCACTCAGGTCCATCATTTATTTTGCACTGCGCTTGTACAGAAAAGGAATAATCATATGCAAAGCAGCCTTGATCCACTTACAGTAGCGGCCGCTCATCCCGAATGGCCAGGTTACACTACGGGGCATATTTAAGAGGCCCCAGCGCCACCAGAGCATCACTTCTCGTAACGCTCCATTGGCGCTAACCACTGCTCCATATTTACAAGGAGATGCTGTTGTGTAGCCATTTTAGCTATAGTTCTAGACACATTATTTTAGAAAACTAGGCCTGCCGCTGTGCACTTTAACCTAGAAATGTTTTAGTCTAGTTTCATTATATTATTTTAACAATAGCCACATTTGCGGTCTTGTTTTATTTTCTCTCTCTATCTAGCTGTTCTTCACCTAGGTCAGCACTGCATTCTTAAACAAGACTTTTCTTTCAATCTGTGCTTTTCTCAAGGCTGCAGTAAGATAGGTTGTTGGAAAAAGTGGTACGCTTTATCTCCAAAGTTCATAGAAACATACACACTTTTATGTGGGGATCCTTTCTTGGAAAATCAGCTGTTGTATAATAAAAACACTACTTTGACCCATGTACGTTAGAGGGAGATTCCAGCCAGATGACCACAACTGTGTGCTGATTGCTGAGGGCTTCATTGCAGCTGCTTATGTAGACTACAGGCCTCTTGCTCAGGTATAAGTAATGATGTCTTCTTAGGGGGAACCTGAGGGGCAGAATTAGATCTTAACATGCTGGGCTCTAACATAGCCTAGGTAGGAACTATCTTTAACAATCTTACTGATACAATGATAGTGTTATTTTTGTGTTTTACTTTCCTTGTCACAAGTTTAATCCTATTGTGCTTCATCATCCTGAGTATTGCAATACATGTTTTATTATTTAAGATGCAGTTGCTTCAATAAAACCTTGTTTGAACCTTACTCTGCCTCTGATTGTCCTTGCATATGTGAGACTAATATAACTGAGAGAAACGGATGAGATCTGAGTGACTACGATTCCCTTGAGTAGTCATTTATGTCATGCACCCGGTTGCACAATCATCCCTGCTCTTGGGTGGAGATGAGGCACTGCTAGTTAGGCAGAAAAAACCTGGAACAGGTTCAGACCCAGTCCCCCTCAGTCCAGGTGATTCTGCCACCCAAATCCAGTAGTCTCATTAGGATAATGAGAACCTACGCGACATGGCGCTGCCAACGTTTGGTCAGGCACTAATTTTCGGGTCCCCCTGAGTATCTCTGTCTCACCACATGCAAAGACACCTCAGTACTATATACAGAGACGTCCGTGGTATTGAGGATTTTCCTCCTCAGCTAAGTAGGGAATACTTAACTAAAGCTGTAGGTTGTTCAAGCTTGAACCCTAAAAGGATAATCCCCATGTGGTGTGCTTATCTCTGAACAAACGTTACCATTCATCATGGCAAACCCGCAACAGGTAGCAATTGCAGTCAATATGCGACTACCCCTTACCACACATTTATTGGCACATGGCCTAACGGCCAGGGGGGTCCTGTTACATTTGTTGTTGAGGCTCATCCACCCTATAGAATAGAACTTTTCTATTCTTGGGTCACACTTCCAGCAGCTGATGGGAAAACAAGTGCATTTCATCACTATACACCTGTAAACATACCTGCACAATATAGAGCATATGCATATCTAGAAATACCTCTATCTTATCAAGAACGTAATAATTGGCTTGATGGCGCCCTACCACACACAGTCCTACATGTTAGGTTAGGTTCTCTAAGTAATGATGGTCCTACCTGGCCTTTATTGGCCACATATACACCACACCCTAATGCAGCAACATTGTCAGTAGCTGAAGTTCACCGCTTATATGCTGAAATTATGGTAATATATAGACAGTACAGTTTGAAATGCAAACATAAAATACAAACCGGTCAAACTACATGCAGTAACACCAGGCATTAATCCTGCAACTCTACATTAGATCGTGGGTAAAGTACCAGCCAAACGAGAAGAGATTCCGTTTTGGTTAGCTCAAAAAATAACTGCACTGGAAGCAGTATTTCCCCATACGGGACCACAGGATAAGCATAGAATATTAATTATGTGCTTGCCTTTTGGGATCGTTCCCTCAGTAGATAACTGCAATACTTGGGGAACAGTATTTGCCACGCTTTCTAATACCTCCCACGGTACACCGACATTTGCCAATCTACCAGAAGTGATAAAAGAAATTCACGATGAATACAGGGCTGCACCGGCCCTAGACTTTGGGATGAAACAACAGTTTTAGGGTAAATCTAATAAAGATTCTACCAAGCAAGCATGTGAGGGTTCTAAAAAACACTGGGATAAAAAACAACAAACACCTAAAAAAGAAAGGTGAGAATCTCCATGTTCGGAGACCCCACAGAATAGAAACAATCACAGAAATAGAGATAATATTAAAACGTCTGAGAGATATCAATATACTGATACACGCCAATCTCGTTCCTTTCAGAGAGGTGGGCTGTCAGAGCTAAGAACTGAGTACGTGAAACCGAGACATGAATCACACCACTCTACAGAGGTTTCTATTAAAAAAGAAGAGAAACTTCCCCAACACAAAATCCAATTTAAAAAGAAAAATGTCAGCAGTTGCGATTCATCATGCCACTCAAAAAGAGGGCTCTGTTGGAGAAAAATGTGTGGGCACTAGCTCTTCTAGACAGCTGAGCAGAGGTCACAATAGTTTGCCAGAATCTTCAAGAGTATCTAGAGGTGAAAGCAACTGGTGACTTCTTACAAGTTGAAACTGCAGACATGAGTGTCTCCACGCCTGGCAGGATGTACAAAGTAACATTACAGTTAGAAGGAGACATTGAATGCACAATTGACGCAATCTTTTGAAACCGCGTCATAAACATATATGATATTCTACTGGTCGAAAGGGATTGGCCACCTGAATTTGTCCATACTTGCCCATATGGGGAAGAGGGTATCAAGACTTCTTTCACATTCCTTGTTCCCGGTGAGCTCACAGAGTCCTACACCATTGATTGGGATTGGCACAGGCACCCCTGCTATGTTGCAACCACGTAGTGTGGGATAAAGATTCCCCCTTTCATGTAATTCCAATTAAAAATGGACCCCAACCTCAACCCCAGTACCCCAAAAAATGATGTTAAAGCACCTGTGAGGGAAAATCTCACACAACTAGAGTCCCACGGCATAACTGAACCCTGTGTCTCACCAATGAATAATCCTTTATTCCCTGTAGCTAAACCAGACCATTCATACAGAATAGTCTTAGACTATAGACATTGCATGAGCTACAGTTACCTCAGCTAGCTACTTGAAATAATTCAAACTATAACTATTGATTTTTTATGGTTTTATGAGAGTAAATTCAGAATAAGGTCCCCATAACCTTTGTTGTTTTAAGTGAATTTCTATGTTTTTTTAATTCTATTTCCTAACTATAACATATCTGTAACCTTTGGCTTTTTCAGTGAATTGATAGATAGATAGATAGATAGATAGATAGATAGATAGATAGATAGATAGATAGATAGACAGTCACAAAAGACAAAAGTTATGAAGTAGTTATAGTTAGGGGTTATTGAATCAGTACAACAGCACTTTTAAACTACATACACATTTGAAATACTATAGTTATTGTCTTTTTTGTAAGATGTTAATTAACAACTTTATTACTGAAACTATACAATGGTTCCGAGCTTCTGATTACATATAAACTTTACAGATACAGTGGAAGAACTATAACTTTCCATGTATCAAGGTAGTATGATAGGATTTCTACCTACATATCATGCTGTATGAAATGCTCGTTTAATATTGTAAAGAATAGATGTAACATTGGCAACTCATAGTTCTTGCAATGTATCTGCGATATTTATATATGTTTTTATATACTTTCAGTAATAAAGTTGTAAATTAACGTATGACCAAAAAAATCTATAACTATCATATTTCAGATACTCGTGGTTTAAATTTTTTTTTGTACTAATCTATTACCCACTAACTATAACTACATTGGAACCTTTGTTTTTTTGTGAATTTGTTGCGTTTTTAGAGGAGATAACTTTATAAAGTTGTGTGTAGATGTCATATATATTTTAGTTGGTAATTTATTTTTGGGGGTGTGATTTGGGCTATATTTGTGTAACTCAAGCTTCTCTAAGACAAACATTACAATATGATTAAGTAATATGATTAAGTAACTTGTTGTAGATGAAAAGTAGTAGTACTGCCCACGGTATAGGTTCTACAGTCACTGTAAGCATTGTTTTTTTTGGTATTTCACTGGTACCGTGGTACTCCCTCAGGAGTGCTGTGATACTCTACAAGTATAACATCGATTGTGATAGGCTGGAGGGAGAACTTCCAGCAAACTGGAAGCTTGTTTCGATTTCTGATTCTTTCTGCTGTTGTTCAGGGCTGTTGAGAACTCTACCAGGCCTGCTGCATCACATGCTGATGTTGTATTGAAGTGTTTGGTAAGATGTCCCAAAACGTTTAACCCGCTCCAGCTCCATTGGAGGAGGAAGAGAAGGAGATTACAATGGAGGAGAAGAAATGGAAGCATCAGATGAAGCTCAAGGAGTCCATTGTCAGGACGTTTTTCTCAATACCATAAGAGGAGAAGAAAGTTAACACATGACTGGTGACTTGTTGCTTAGGCAACAAATTTATCTTTCATGGTATCAGCCAACAGTATTGCCTTGGATCAATAGGAATGAGGAAACACATGTTGTGCATGTGACCAGTTCAACCTAGGCAGAAAGAAGACACAACCTTGAATTGGCAGAGCTTTACCAGGGAATATCTGGTGCTTTGGGGGACATACAACTTTCACCTGTTCTCTCCCCTTCTAGTTTGCAGGGATAAGCACCACCACAGCATTCCACCTCTGCTCCACTCAGCATCCCAGCAGCTGGCTTCCAAGTTGTTATCAACAGTTTTGTGTCTGCAGGGGGCACCAGCAGTTTTGTGGGTACTGCCAGAGAGTCTTCTTGGCAGAGGGGAGTGGCTTTAACATTCATCCGAAGCTTGTTATTGCTCGCTGTTGTCCTCCCCAAACCCCATAGTCATAATTTTTTTTTGGGCAGGATGTGTGTTTGTACCCTGTTGGTTGCATTTTGGCTTTGGTTTTTCCTTGGTCCTGTTGACCTAGAGTTCACTGAAAAAAACAAAAAAGGAAAAAAAAATAGTTCCACTACAACTATTTTCAATTTCATTTCAATAAAGGGCTGTTTATTATCATCATTATCAAAATAACTTTGTTTGGTTGGGCAAAACCATAAAAGTGCCTGAAACATCATATAAACATCAATCAATAAAAACAGGATTCATTCATATTTATAAGTTAAAAACAATAGAAAAAAATCAGACATCAATTGATACATTCACATAATAAATTGACATATTATTACTAGGCTGTACATAAAAACAGGGTGAGTACATTGTATGAAGCAGGCAGATGTATTAGCCATCTAGTTCAATCAAAACCAGTACAATACAAACATTTTCAACTGCTTTAAACAATTTTAAAAAACAACAAAACAAAAATTAAGTAGATAGCATTTGTATCCAGCTAGCTGTCCACAGAGTAGATATATTGTGCAAATTAGGCAACTGGTAAGGCAAGCACAGCTCCTCAGGCACTACAAAATCAGGGGTTGAAGTCGAGACCAATTCTTCTCTATTTGAAGCTCCTTTGCATCTACATATTCCCATACGTCGCAATCATATGTGGCTACCGAGACCGATTTTGCCTGGTAAATCTCAATCATTTACCCCAATGGCTTTCTGCCAATTTTAGAGGAGAAGCAAAAGAGAGCCCCTACATGAGCTATGTATTATCACTAACTTTTTAGTTACAGGTACTACAAGTAAGTGGTTGCAATTGAAGAGTAAATGAGAAGATCAGTGATGGGTAAATCTCCAAAAATAAAAACGTACATTATATTGTTAAATGCTACGTGTTAGAAATGGGGTCTTTGTTTGGCAGTCAGGCAAGGACCCTCACTTTAATCAGGGCAAAGGCGAATCACCCTCAGTTAACCCCCGCTCACCCCCTTGGTAGCTCAGCACGAGCAGGCAGGCTTAACTTCAGGAGCAATGTGTAAAGTATTTGTACCAACACACACAGTAATTCAGTGAAAACACTACAAAATGACACAACACAGGTTTAGAAAAATAGAGAACATTTATCGAAACAAGACCAAAACAACAAACATCCAACACACACAACTCACGTTATGAATTTTCAAAGAATAAGAGTCTTGGGGGGGTCATTACGACCCTGGCGACTGGCGGAACACTGCGGTAATACCGCCAACAGGCTGGCAGTGTTCCGCCAGTGTATTATGACCATGGCGCAATAGCCACGGCCATACCGCCGGCACCTCCACTATACCGCCAGACTTCCGCTGGGCGGTCACAATCCCCAACCGCCAGCCTATGCATGGCAGTAAACACTGCCATGACAGGCTGGCGGTTAGGGGGACTCGGGGTGCCCCAGGACGCCCCACTGCACATTTGTGCGACGGGTGCTGCTCCACCCGCTTCACATCAACATTGCCGCCGGCTCTATTATGAGCCGACTTCAATGTTGATGTGACTTTTCCTCTGGGCCAGCGGATGGAAAGTCTGAATAGGGGGCCAGCCACATCGCCAGCACTGGCAGTATGTTGGCTCCCGTGGCTTCGGCGGTCTTTTTCAAATGAGGGCCTTAATCCTTAGAAAACAGTGGGAATGCTGTTATTTCCCGAAAGTACCTGGGTGACGTAAAAATAAAGCCACATGGGAGGGTGTGCATTGGAAAAGGCCAGCAATGCATCAATTTCTCACTCGCAAGAGAGACCGTGTGTTGTTCCTCCTCCGGTCGGGTCGGTGTGGATCGTTTCTTCTCTCCCGCAAGAGAGCAGTGCGTTGATCCGGACAGGCACCTTGGGTCTGGCCAGGCTTTGAGTTGTTTTTCCCTGCCCCGTGATGTTGCATTGAAAATCCGGTTGCGCTGTATCACAAAACTGCTCTGTGTGGGGTTTGCGTCATTATCAGCCTCCGTTATGGATGCTGAGCGTCATTTCTCCATCTGCGTTGCATCGATCTTCCAGCCGTGATGCAGGTGGAGTTTTGATTTCAGGCACAAAGCCAGTGGCGTGTCATTTATCAGCCGAATCATGGAAGGTGCGTCGAACATTTCCCTGCACGGCAGACTGTGCGTGGATTTTCAAGCTTTGTCTGATAGCTTCACCTTTCAAGGGCCCAGCAACTGGATAGGGCACCACTTGGCAGAGCAGGAGTCTAAGCAGAGAGTCCAGGCACTGGCAGAGGAAGTCTTTGATGCCCCTGAGACTTCAACAGCAGGAGGCAAGCTCAGTTCAAGCTCTTGGAGATTCTTTACAAGCAGGAATGCACTACAAAGTCCAGTCTTTGTAGGCCTATTTCAAAGGAAAGTCTCTCTTGTTTGTGAGATCCTGCCTTGCCCTGGCCAGGCTCCAGACACACACCAGGGGGTTGGAGACTGCATTGTGTTAGGGCAGGCACAGCCCTTTCAGGTGTGAGTGACCAATTCTCCCCTCCCTCCTATCACAGATGGTTCATAAGGATTTGCAGGTTACATCCCAGTGCGATTTGTGTCACTGTCTAAAAGCAGTGCAAACAGCCCAGCTGTCAAACTAACCCAGACATGGAATCTACAAACAGGCATAGACACAGAATGGTTTAAGCCAGAAAATGCCTACTTTGTAAAAGTGCCATTTTCAAATACACAATCTTAAAACCAACTTCACTAAAAGATGTATTTTTAAATTGTGAGTTGAGAGACCCCAAACTCCACGTCTATCTGATCACAAGGGGAATCTGTGCTTTAATAATATGTGAAGGCAGCACCCATGTTAACCTATGAGAGAGATAGCCTTCCAATAGTGAAAACCGAATGTGGCAGTATTTCAATGTCATGACATATAAAACACATTAGTTCATATCCTACCTTAAAAAATACACTACACCCTGACCATGGGGCTACCTAGGGCCTACCTTAGGTGTGTCTTATATGTAAGAAAAGGGAAGGTATAGGCCTGGCAAGTGGGTACACTTGCCAAGTCAAATTGGCAGATAAGACTGCACTCACAGACATTGCAGTGGCAGGTCTGAGCCATGTTTACAGAGCTACTAATGTGGGTGGCAAAACCAGTGCCGCAGGCCCACTAGTAGCACTTGATATAAAGGCCAGGGGTACCTCTAGTGCACTCTACTAGGGACTTACTAGTAAATCAAATATGTCAATCATTGAAAGCCAATTACACGTATATTTTACATAGGTTCACTTGCACTTTAGCACTAAATAGCAGTCATGAAGTGCCAAGAGTCCAGCACACATCAAGAACCTGAGAAGCAGAGGCAAAATGTTAGGGGAGACCACGCCAAGGATGCCAAGTCTAACACTACAGTTATTTTCTCAGTACAAAAATGTTTTGCTTTTAAATTGTATTACAAACAACACATTCCGCAACATGTAACATACAGTATTTGTTATAAATACATATTGTAACAAATGTACTTTAAACTGCTTATTCAACTGATAGTTCAACTGTAATTGGTAAACACGTTCCCAATACTTAACTACACTGCTAACCTAAAGCAGTAGATTTCGTTATAAGTCATCAACCATGCCAGTCCACATAATGACATATCTACTGTAGGTATTGTGTAGTATATGTACTCCATACGTGACAAAATGCTCACTCCCAAATGTGTAATTAACATTTAAGGGTTACTATAAGAATGTAACAGTTCATTAGGTGTTTTGGTAATCTGTGTTTTAATGCTAACTTTGTGTCATCACAGTCATTCTGTCTTGTATTGTTTCTCAAACAAATGGTATGATGACCACAAAATGTGTGTCCCTACAGTGGAAAATTATTACAGGAACAGTAAAAGTATACCCAGAAATTGAAATTTGAGTAGCAGTGAAATTGTTTAATACAGTTTGAATCTTTCTATTATCTGCAGCACTTCTCTGTTTTATAGCACATAAATACTTATTCAGCATAGTTATTGCACCTGACAGACGTTCACATCTACAATTGCCTCAAATGTTACAGTGTCCAGCTCGATGTATCAGTTTCTTAAATAATATAGCTTTACAATAAGGAATAGGACGATTTATAAACCTTTCAAATTCCCTTACTGTTGAGAATACATTTAAGCATTGGAAACATTCATGTTCCCAATAGTAGCTTTCGGCAAAAAGTTCACAATGAGGAAAACTATTTGAAGAATAACTTTACAAAATTCTTGGGCATCCTGTTGCTTTTTAAGTTACTATGGAAACATTAAATATATTTCTGACACAGCTTGTAGATTGGCACAATTGTTTGTTGTACTGAAGTCCTGATTACACATTAGTTACAGTTTCACAAAAATTCTTATCTGTTTTTTTCTAAAAGTATGTCTTTCACTGAAGGTGAATGTAATAGCAAAGTAATAATAACATTAATATAGCATTTAATCCCATTACCCTTAATAAACTGAGAGACTAGAATTTCCAAGTTATTTCCTTCTTTTTCTTACACTGCTTAGAATTTTCTAAAATCTCATCGGTTCTGAAGCTTTTTTTCTTTTTGTATATATTTTAGGTTAACAGGCCTCTTGATATTCACCAAGTGAAGGAGTATATATCTGTTTTAAGCCAGTATATTTGCATGTACAAGAAGGGTCTTGTTAGACTCACCAAGTATTTGCAGTGAACAACTCAGAGCGCCTGTGCAGAGTGGTGCAGGTTCCCTTTGAATGGAGGGAACACAGGTCACACTTTGAGATGTTGGGTCTTGCTGGTTGGCTAAGCGTATCCACCAGGTCAATGGCAGCCGTCAGGGTGGTCAGAAGCCTCTGGAGCCTGAAACAGTGGCCCTGGGACCGCCATTAAGAGGAAGGGCTGGGGCATGGGAAACCGACCCCAGAAGTTCCCACGGTCCGGGAGGCAAGGGAGCTTGAGGGTGACGCCACACAGCCTACAGGAGAACAGGTGGCTGAGCTGAGGGAGGTCCCTGAGCTGTCACAGTGGCAGCAGGAAGGGGGACCCACCATGGAGCCATTCTGTGAGGCACAGAAGACATGCCCTACTCTTGTGGGTTTGCAGCAGCATGCTGCAGAACAGGCGGCTGGCAAGGAGCCAGGATCTCACCTGATTTATTCAGAGGTCGGCCTTCAATCTAGTGAGCCTAAGGTTGCTGAGCCTGGGTTTGCCCATGTGCTGGCTGTACCCCAGTGCTTCAGAGCTTTCGCACTGGGTCTGGCTCATGATGTGCCTTTAGCTAGACATTTGAGGCACAACAAGACCTTTGAATGGCTTGTCACCCACTTTTACTGGCCCCTGATGTGCAGACACTCGGATGTTCATTGTAGGTGTTGCCCAAATTGTCAGGCAAGTGGCAAGAGTTGGGGGAAATACAATACTCCCCTCCAACCATTTCCAGTGGTTAGTACCCCCTTTGAAAGGGTTGGTATAGACATTGAGGGGCCTCTGGATCCCAAGACAGCCAACAGCAACAGGTTCTTCCCGGTCTTCGTGGACCATGCCACCCGGTATCCAGAAGCCATCCCTCTGAGATCGTTCATCTCCCCTGTGGTGGGTCGTGCGTTGATGGGGGTTTTCACCCACATGGGATCCCCAAGGAAGTGGTATCTGAAAGGGGTACCAACTTTATATCTACTTATATGAAGTCTCTGTGGCAGGAGTTTGGGGTAATGTATGAGTTCAGCTCTCCTTACCACCCCCAAAGCAACAGTCTGGTTGAGAGATTCAACCGCACCTTAAAAGGCATGGTCATGGGCCTGTCAGAACCCTTGAGGCGTAAGTGGGATGTCATCTTGTCATGACTTCAGTTTGCCTACAGGGAGGTGCATCAAAATGGGCTTGGATTTAGACCTTTTGATTTACTGTATGGCCACCCGATCAGGGAACCTTTGAGTCTGGTGAAGGAGGGCTTAAAGAAAGCCCCCAGTAAACCTCCCCAGGATGTATTTAGTTACATTCTGGCCTTCAGAAACCAGACTGCCCACTTTCAGAGCTCTTGCATAAGCGAACCTAGAAGCAAAGCTAGGATATGAAACAGTGATATGACCAGAATGCCACTCTGGTCGAGTTTCAGACTGGGTAGAAAGTGTGGGTAATGGTGCCAGTGGAGCATAGGGTGCTCCAGGACAAGTGGACTGGCCATTTGAGGTAGTGGAGTGCAAGAGCGAAGACACTTACCTGTTAGACTTGCGGACTCCCGGGAATCTCTTAAGGGTCCTGCATGTGAACCGTCTCAAGCCACACTTTAAGCGGACTGAATTATCAATGCTCCTAGCGACAGATGATGGATTGGAGGAAGAGACTGAGCCTCTTCCTGGCCTCCTGTCCACTGGAGACAAAGATGGGTCTGTGGAGGAAGTAAATCTTTCCCCCTCCCTAACATCAGAACAACAGAGGGACTGTCACCAGGTATTGGGTCAGTTTGTCTCCCTGTTCTCCTTGATGCCAGGGGTCACACCCTTGTGTATACATGATGTAGACACTGAGGACAGTCCACCTATTAAACAGAAGGTTTACAGGGTGACTGATAAGTTCAGGGCTAGCATCAAAGATGAGGTGTCTAAGATGCTAACACTAGGGGTAATTGGGTTTTCTATCAATCCTTGGGTCAGCCCTGTGGTCTTGGTCCCAAAGGCTGCTGCTCCTAGTGCCACCCCAGAACTCCGGTTCTGTATGGACTACCGGGGTCTCAATGCGGTCACTAAAACTGACACGCACCCATCCCCCGAGCTGATGAGCTCATCGATCATCTGGGAGCTGTCAAATAACTCAGCACATTTTATTTGACGTCTGGGTATTGGGAGATCACTCTAACTGAGGGGGCCAAGGAGAGGTCAGCATTTTCTACTCCAGATGGACTCTTCCAGTTTAAAGTGATTCCATTTGGGATGAAAATTGCCCTTGCCACATTTCAGAGGTTAGTTAACCAGGTGTTGACTGGGTTGGATGATTTCAGTGCAGCATACTTGGATGGCATCGCCTTGTTCAGTTCCACTTGGGAGGAACACTTGCAGCACCTCTGCAGCGTGTTGGAGGCTCTGCAATTTGGGACACCAGGTAGGGAGTGGACAGGTGACACCCCTACAGCCAAGAATTTACACCATTCTGGCTTGGGAGCCTCTCAAGATCCAGTTTGAGGATCCCCATTCCTAACAGGTCTGCATTAATTTTGGTGTCATCTAGATCTATAAAATCTAGTAACATTTTCACTCAGAATAACACAACAAATGCTATACCCTCTTCAACAACAATTGGCCCAAAGTTAATTAATGCATACTCCAAAATAAGCTTGAGATTTATATATTGTCACAGAATAAGCTATCTAGAAAGGAAATTGTTCTCTTCAAATATGTAAGTCTTAGATTAATAAAAATCTTGCCAATGCTATTGGGCTCCTTAATATTGTCAAATTTGACAATAGCAAATTATATTTCTTCATTAATTTTAAAATGTGTAAATCTCACTATAGGTCACATTGCTCCATTCCCAAGTCCTTGTTCCACAGTTAAATTGTATAATAAAATAAAACAACTTTTTATGCATAAATAATTCTTTCTCTAATATGGCTTTTCGTGATACAGATTTTTCCATGTGTAATAGTTTAATAAATAATTTTTAGTTATGGGAATATTTGCTTGAGTTTAAAATGAATCTTAGCCACACACATTTACAATTTCTTGATATTATATTGCTAACATTTCCTCATTTAAATAATTTTATCCTTTTTGGGTTGTCATCAAACAACCATCATGTGTTACTTGTAAAAGAAGAGAATGCATAACTTCTCCTATACTTTTCAATTGTGGGATAACATGACTATCCTTGTTGTCTGAAGTTCCCTTTTGGTCACTGTCTGAAATTTTTGGTAGCCTAATTTCTTAAAAAACTTTCTCATATTATTCTTCATCTGCTTGTCTTAGATTTTGTGCCAGTGCACTGTAGGAAACATTTAACCAAATATTACCATTACCTTTACTACATATGGGGTTTCCAGTTTCTTTAAAGTTTTGAAAATTGGGTCTCTTTTAACTAGAGTCTGTCGAAGTAAATCACCAAGAACAATAACAGGTTTAAAATATTATGTGTGGCTAATCCAGGTGGAGCTGTAACAAAAGTAAACTGATCTCACTTTTCTAAGGAACCTTTTACTGGTACCAGCTTGAGCTGATATATATTTTAAAATAGGCTCATATTTTAACATAAAATATGTTTATGTTGTAGTCCATGATTAACCTTAGTTTTGCTTTCCTTAAATATTGCGCGTTGATCACAATTTAAATGTGATAATCATCTTACTTACACATTTCTCCCATCATGAGCTCTATCTCATCCATAGCATATGTTCCTTCATTGACAATATTTAGGGCTCCAAGTAGGTCTGCACCAGTTGCATTTGACACTTTGGGCCACATTACAAGTTCAGCGGTTGGGAAGATCTGTCCACTGAACTTCTGATGTGGAGGTTGCCGCTTTACTGGCTACCTCCTGGCCAGACCAATTACGGCTTTCCTGCTGGGTTGATGGGTGAAAACTATAGTTTCTGCCCGTCAGCCCAGCGAGAAAGTGGCAGTGCCATTGTCGCCAGCTGGTAATTGAGTCAGCGTAAATTTTGCTGCCCAAAGAGGGGCACCACACAGTGAGTACTGCAAGTGTGCTGGGCAGAGGGACCCCTGCAAGGCCCATCAACCTTATTTTTTATATTAATGTGGCCCAACAAGGCCGAAATCACCAAGACTTATTTACAGAGTGGTGCAAGGCATGCATTTTGCCTCTCTCTAACCCTTTGTGCTGCATTATGCCTGCACCAGGCATTATGTATGCAAAGGGGCATTCCCCCATTAGGAGGGGTGAAAAATGGCACAAGGAATTCTATGAGATTTCCTTGTGCCATTTTTACAGCACTGTTAACGCCTGTTCAAGGCAGGCATTAAAAGGGGGCTTCCATTATTTAGAATGGGCCCCTATGTACTCTGCAGGACTAGCATCATTTTGGCGCTACTCCTGCAGCGCACATCAATAGCTTCACATTGAATGACTATACTGCCCCCTACCCTGCACCATGGTGTGCCATATTCTAAATACAGCGCAGACATGGTGGCGATAGGGGGGTGCTAAGGGGCGCAGGGAAAGTGGCCCTGCAGTCGGTGCAGTGACGCTTTCTATAAATCTGCCCCTTCGCATCTAGTAAATTTGTTTTAACAATGCCTTTATTTTCAGGATCAAATTGAGAAAGATATTCAATTTTGTGCAAATGTTTTAGAACTCTTTTTCACAATTATGCTAATCCTAAATTAAACCATATAATATTGTGAGATCTAGCATTTAAACTGGAGGAGCTAAAACAGCAACATGTACTGTAACTGCTAACCTCTCTCTGAGATAGCATTTGAAGGCTAAATCGATACATGCATTTTATTAATGATAGCTGTGCAGAAGTTTCTTCCCATACTTCCTTCATAAAAGCTCTCTCAGCTTTAGTAATATATGAAGTCACAAACCAGGCAACAGCAGTTGAATTATTGGCAACAAATTGGATATCAATGTTAGCATTCCTCATAAGTGGTATTAAAACGCTATAGTCATTAATGCACTGTGACACATGTCCTCTTCTTAAATTGAATGTGTTTTTTGGCATCTTTCCTTTCACAACTTGTCCAACAGAAGACATAACGTTATCCACTCTTATTTTTTTTATAAATTGGCCTTTGGAATCCAAACTGGCATTTAGTATACAGTTTTGATCTGTTTCAAAATTTCCATGAACAGTATTTTCTGCATTTGTGAGTTTGAAATTTTATAATTTGGTCAATCAAGTGTTTTTGTTTTTCTTTATTTGGGATTTTGCTAGTAAGATATTGTTCACTATCTACATAGGAACGAAACGTCAGAGTCAAATCTAAATTTTTGTGCATTCATTACCTATAATAGCATATCAGTATGAGGTGCACCTCTCACTTGGTGATCTTTTCTCCAAAAGAAATCCACCACCTTTCCTGGGTTTTATTTTTTATTTGTTAGGAACTTAAGCATAGTTTGGAATTTATGATTTAAAAAAAACCCAAACATTAGCTGTAGCTAAAGAATATAATTCCCCTGGTGTTTTCCTTCACAGACACATCTGCCAAATTAATCTTACCCTCTACAAAGAAAGTGTATAAATCATCCCATAGGTATTCAACACAGCTTAAAGTGAGAAACCAAGTTGAGGGTCCCTAATTCCTCAACATACATTTCAGTTCTCCATGTCTTCTGAAACAGTATTCATGTATAGCTCTGACATTCCATGATATTATTTAAGTTACATTCCAGGTTCTCATCAATGTTTTGACCTTTTTGTATTAAATATTTAGGTGTTCTGTTATTAAACCCTGCTCCAGTTTACATCACAAGGGCAACAGCATAAAAGCTAACAGAAAATTCAATTTCATATAGTAAAGAAAAGGGGAAAGGTATGTCTTGCACAAAATGAGGATCTTCTGAAAATAGTCTTGTAGAATGATATTCAGAATCAGAAATTAGTATAAGACAATCCTTTCCCCACTGGGCATAAAACTAGATAACACCAAGATTCTACTTTTTGCCCCAAGAACTAACTGGATAACCAGTAGACTCTCTCATTTGATGAAGCTCTAGGGCATCACTCATTATATTTTTAGAACGCAATGGGTGTATACTATAGTATTAATATTTGTCTTCTGAATGTTCTTTAATAATTTTCAAAAACTGCCTTACATTAGTTACCTGGAAGTAGTAGGTCATTGGTGGTAATAAAGTTCTTCTCTTCAAGCTATCTTGTGCAAGTTTGTAACAAGTAAATAATAGCATCTTGTATTTTTAAAATGCTTATCATTTCTTGCCAAAATGTTATTATCTCTTGGATGAACTCCATTAACTAATACAACTAAAGGTTCTTTCAATTTGTTATGTACTTGTATAGTATCAATATGTTTCTTAAAATGTAATGGAAGGTAAACAACCTTTCCTTTTAGTGCATGGACTAATTCTCACACTTGAAATGTTCCCGATTTTGGTTGCATTCTAATAATAGTTTGAAAAGGATGTAAAGTTTGATATGATAGTTTTGTACAAGTTCAAATTTTGTAAGTCGGCAGGTATAGGGTAGATTTCTATATTATTGTAGATTGTATGTAAAGGCATAAAGTGATGTTCAAATTTCCCAAGGCAATATTAAAATACAATTTGATCAGGACAAACATCATATCTGATTTTCACAATAAGATGCATAGCAAGTTTCCTCCAGGCTACTTTATCTTCTTTTTCCATTTTTTCCAGAAAATCAATATATTTTATTTTATTTGATTTCTATAATTTGCAGTAAAAACAGTATTTTTTCTGAAATTCGTAATTGTTTCTTGGGAGAGCAAAACATCAAAATTAAACTGTTTATATTCTATAATTGTATTATCCACTGTAGTTTCTGGGTGCAGGATATTTGTGGAAATGTCATTCTCACACTCACAACCAAAGTATTTTGATTCTTCACACTTTGTAATTGGTAGGACCTACTCTGGATTAGAGTGCAATAGAGCACAGTATAAAGTTCATACACATTTTGTCTAGTGGAATGATGACTTGAAGCATTTTAATGTAATGATTAGTGGAATCGCTCATATCATTTTAATGCAGCCTAAACTATGATCTTGCAGGTGTGTAATATTTGTGAAATGGGCAGCTATCAAATGTTTGAAAATGTTTCTTATTTCCTTGTAAATGTTTTTTTAAGTACGAATAAAGTTTAGTAATATTTCCAACCACTGTGCTGTCAATTTGCATATGGAGGTGTTGACCTCTTTTTTCCTGAAAATCCTATTGTGACTGCTCTATAACCTTGCTCATGCCAACAACAGACTGTGACAGTGTTTGAAAAAAGGATATTGGTAAGGGCAGGTGAGTTCCCACACTTAGCAATAGGGCACTAACATCCACTTAGGTCCAGTTAGGTGTTAATAAATTAAACCCAGCTCAACACTTGGTAGCTTTGCAATGAGCAACAAGGCTTAACTTAGGAGAAAAATGTGTAAAGCATTTAAAAATCATAAAACAGTAAATAATTAAAACCCAAAACACAATAAAAATCCAACACCAATTGATAAAAATAGATTATATTTAGATTTTTAATATTACACCAAAATGATTAAAATCGAATAAGGGGAACCGGAGATATGAATTTTTAAAGAATTAATGCTTTTAAGCACTTAGAAACGAATAGCGCCAATCTGGTAATCTTGTTGCACCTTGACCGGGGTAAAGTCAAAGTTTGAGGCTGAACGCGATGGAGCCCTGCTCAGCTACAGCTCGCAGGAGGCCTGGGTCACAAGTTTATATTTGGACTGAGTTGTTTTCTTGAAGTTTTTCTTCAGCAGGACCAAGTTGCCAGTCCAATATGACCTCCTGGAACTCTTCCTCGGATACGCGTCCTCTGTGGAGATTTTTACCACCGGACATGTTTTCAAGAGGAAAATCCTTCGACTGGGGCAAACCTGAAGCTTGGTCCGATGTCCCTGGAGCCCTCTTCAGGACTGCCTGGGAGATCCTGGTCAACTTTCTACCTTCGGACTTAGTCATTTTTTCTGAGATTTTCTTCACCAGAATGAACCTGCAAATTAGGCCGGGTCTCGGTTGAGGCAAGCCAGCTAGAGTTGCCGCGGTGGGTCGGTCCCTGTATGAAGCTTTATTCCAAAAGTTCTCCAAACTTCTTCAAACTTCTGGATCCTCTTCTAGATGTTCCTTCAAGGTTTTTTTAGGCCCTCCCCAAGATTCCAGAAGCTCTGAGATGCACCTTGAGGGTGCAGACTACAACTCCCAGAATGCACCTAGCACAAACTCCTTTTTGGCCACCGGACAGTGGTCAGCTGGTCAGTTTCTTCAGGAGTTGGTACAGGGGACTCTGTTTAGCAATTTTTCACTTGTAGCAAACAGGGAGTCCCTCCTTGAACCAGTTGAAGCCAGACAAAGTCCTTCTCGTGGTGGAGCCCAAGTGTGCAGCTGGTGTAGTTCTCCAGAGCGCAGTGTCCAGGTGCAGGTCAGGGGTCCAGCAGGGCAGTCCTTCTTCTGCTGTAGTTCTTCCTTGTTGGAATCAGGTAGGGATCTGAGGTGTGGGTGCAGGTCTGCCAGTTCTATCCTTGCTCCTGGGTGAAAAACAAGCGGGTCCTGGTTCTCCAATAAGGTGCAGGGTCCTTCCCCCTGTGATGACTACTTCCTGGGAAGTGTGGCAAAAATCAATCCTAGGGAGCAACATTCCTCAAAGATCCATAATGGCTGAAAGTGATTTTTGGAGGTTACATCTGGCTGAGCCCACCCACTGGTGTGGCTAAAAATCTTAAACACACCCTTCTCCTGCCCTCACCTAATCTAATCAAGGGGGCACGTAATTGTCTGGGTTTGCAGGTCGTGAGGGAGGTGCTGGGTTGCTCAAAATGTACCTCCCTGCCTTTGAAGGCCAGTTTGGCAGACCTCCCCCTTTCCTGCTTCCCAATCTGCTGAGGGAAAAATTCCTCCCCCAGGCACATCTCTTTGTGTTGAGCCAGGCCACTTCACACCTCATCAAAGCAGCCTGGCCAGGCTGTGAGAGGCAGGCCAATCAGAGCAAAGCAGAAAAACTCTGTAGGGATGAAGTTGGCAGCTTTTCAGGTAAAGTTTATAGCTCTTTACCTGAACAAGTTATAGTAAATTCAACAATTGTAAGTTGTGGGATTTATTATAACAATTAATTTGATACCAAACTTGTGGTATCTTTCACTTAAGGGGACTTCATATATTAAAATAAAGTCTCCCTATTCTAGCCTATGGAGGCCATTCACTACAATGAGGGAAAAACAAATGTGGCTGTTTTACCTTACCTGGGCTTATAAAACTATTTTTAAAATGACACTGGGCACCTCAGCAGTGCACCTATGGGTGCACCACCTATGGTGGGGTCCCTAGACCTACATGCCCTACCATATACTAGAGACTTATAGGTAGGTTGACTTAGCCACTTATATTTAGCCTGATTTGCATACTGATTTTACACAGAGCACAGGCCCTGGGACTGGTTAGCAGTACCCAGTGGATCATTAGAGTCAGGAAAACACCAGCAAAAAGTGAAAAATGGGACAGAAATTCAGGGGCCCTCTGCAATCAGCCCTGTTTTCTCACAGACAGGTAGGTCATGTGTGGATTGATATAGGTTCTTGTAAGCAAGCGTTCTCCGTATAGGACACTACATTGGTAATAGTGAAAAATAGCTGATGATCGTTTTCTTTTTCTATCTGGGGTTTTTAGGGATTCAGTAACTCTGTTCCCAGAAAAGAGTCCTGTGGGTTTTTATGTCTCCTCTCCTTGTTCTTTGGTCTCCTTTACTGTTCCCTCTCTTCTTCTCTTCACAGGGAAGTTGCTGTTTCACCACAGAATATTCCCACAAAGCCAGAGAGAAAGAGAAAAAATCAGAAGCTCCTATTAGGTAAATGGGTTGTTTTATATAAGTTATTTTCTCTTCTTCTTTTCACTTTGCTTTTTCTTCTTTTAGTTTCTATAGTGCTTCAGACTCTGTCACTCGTGCCCTTAGTGAATCTTGTTTGTTATATAAGTAGGTTTTAGTCCATGCATCTCTCCTTCCTCTGCTTAATTAATTGCCCACATCACTTATGTTAGTTTAATTTTCTTTCTTTCTCTTTTGTTTCCATAGTTCTCCCCGGAACTGCATCGCTTTTTCCTGTGGGTTTTACCCTCATGTGTGGTATCAAAACAAACAAAACGGGAAACAACCTGAACAACTACGTTTGAATTACTACTTGCTTTAACAACGAATCTTGAAGAACTACTGGGTATTAACAACAAAGTTTTGAACAACTACTGGTTTAACAACGATTTTACTTTAACAACTAATGCCAGAACAACGAATTTTAAAGTAAGTGAATTATTTTTTGATTAATTTTAAGGTGAGTTTTGTGTTTTGTTTTTTATTTGTTTAGGATTTAATTATTATACGTTAAATTTTTTAAAGTATATTGTGTGGATTAAGTAATGGATTCTATGGGTTGTGGGTGTTATGGGTGGGTTATTGTATTAATAATCAGGTATTATTTTAAGTACTTTTGTTTTTTTATATGTTGTAATTTATGTTGTGGGTTTAGGGGCGGGATATATGGGATGTAGGGGTTATGGGTGGGGAAGTGTATTAATACTCAGGTATTATTTTAAGTACTTGTGTATTTTATATGTTGTAATTTATGTTGTAGGTTTAGGGGCGGGATATATAGGATGTAGGGGTTATGGGTGGGGAAGTGTATTAATACTTGGGTATTAATTTAAGTACTTGTGTTTTTTTATATGGAGTAATTTATGTTGTGGGTTTAAGGGCGGGATATATGGGATGTAGGGGTTATGGGTGGGGCAGTGAATTAATACTGAGGTATTAATTTAAGTACTTGTGTTTTTTTATATGGTGTATTTATGTTGTGGGTTTAGGGGTGGGATATACTGGATGTAGGGGTTATGGGTGGGTCAGTGTATTAATACTCAGGTATTAATTTGAGTAGTTGTGTTTTTTATATGTTGTAATTTCTGTTGTGGGTTTAGGGGCGAGATATATGGGATGTAGGGGTTATGGGTGGGGAAGTGTATTAATACTCAGGTATTAATTTAAGTACTTGTGTTTTTTTATACGTTTTAATTTATGTTGTGGGTTTAGGGGCGGGATATATGGGATGTAGGGGTTATGGGTGGGGAAGTGTATTAATACTCAGGTATTAATTTAAGTACTTGTGTTTTTTATATGTTGTAATTTATGTTGTGGGTTTAGGGGTGGGATATATGGGATGTAGGGGTTATGGGTGGGGGAGTGTATTAATATTCAGGTATTAATTTAAGTACTTGTGTTTTTTATATGTTGTAATTTATGTTGTGGGTTTAGGGGCGGGATATGTGGGAAGTAGGGCTTATGGGTGGGGCAGTGAATTAATACTGAGGTATTAATTTAAGTACTTGTGTTTTTTTATATGGTGTAATTTATGTTGTTGGTTTAGGGGTGGGATATATTGGATGTAGGGGTTATGGGTGGGTCAGTGTACTAATACTCAGGTATTAATTTAAGTACTTGTGTTTTTTTATATGTTGTAATTTATGTTGTGGGTTTAGGGGCGGGATATATGGGATGTAGGGGTTATGGGTTGGGAAGTGTATTAATACTCAGGTATTAATTTAAGTACTTGTGTTTTTTATATGTTGTAATTTATGTTGTGGGTTTAGGGGCGGGATATATGGGATGTAGGGTTATGGGTGGGGAAGTGTATTAATACTCAGGTATTCATTTAAGTTATTGTATTTTATTAAAATTTGGCACTTATGTTGCGGGTTAAGGGGTGGGATATATGGGATCTAGGAGTTATGGGTGGGAAGTATATTAGTAGTCTGGTATTATTTATTGTATTTGGTTAATTGTTTATTTTTTTTATTGAAAGTATATTTAGAATTAGGGGTTGGATATAGGGGATGTAGGGTTTATGGTTGGGGTTTTGTTTTTATGATTATTTTTTATTTTTTTTCTATGTTTGAGTTTTTTTTAATTTATTTTATTATTATTTTTTGGGATGCAATTTGGTTTATTGGTGGATTATGATTTTGAAATGTATTGATAGTTTATAATTTTTTTATTATGGGTGAATTATTTTTTTGTGTTATATTTTTAGGTATTGTATTTTTTTTTTTTTGTCACTGAAGGTGTAAAAATAATTTTGTTTAAAAATAGTTATGTTTAAGAATTTATATTTGATTTTTTAATAGTATAGTAGTTGGTATAGTAGATTTTGCAATATAATAATGTTATATTTTTTCATTTTAAATATTTATTAGATTAGTATTTTTTTTTGTGATTTTAAAAATCTGTTAAAATGTTTTATATTTTTTATTGTGATTTTTTTTTTGATGTGATGTAATTAATATTATTAATTTTTTTAAATTATTTGTTGGGATGTATAATTTTATATGTATATTAATTTGTTTTAATATTATCTCTAAAAATTAATTAATGAAATAATTATTTGTAGATGATATATAGATTTTTTTATTTTTAGGTGTTAGAAATTTTTGCATGTGCAATAATGTTTTTTTCATGCAAATTTAATTTTAAAAAAATAAAAATACCATTCATTTTTTTAAAATATTTGTTATTTTGAACATAATCAAGTTTAAAAAATGCAAAAAAAATTTTTTAATTATAATTTGATATTTACAGATTTATAGAAATTTTTTACTTATTTATTTATATTTCTTTATTTTCTGTGGTATTTTCTTATTTTCCCTATTATAGTCTATGAGTGAAATAGTCCGTTTTCTATTTTTAGTGCTCTTCCTTGTTTACGTTGTTTGGCGTCTTCTGTATTCAGTCAGAGGAGCGCTGCGGTCAAGATAGGACGGAAGCGGAGACCTCGTTCAGGTAAGTGGGATTATAATTTTTTTTACAGTATGTAGTAGGTTATTTTTATTACATAAATAGTTGTCGGAGGTAGTTATGAGGTAGGTAGTAGATATTCGGTGTTTGTTATGTTTCTTATGTTTAATTATTTGTTTTCGTATATTTTTGTATACAATAGTGGTTTCGTAAAAGTAAACAAATTTGTTTAGCAGTGTTATATCTTACAAATGATTATACTGCTTTTGTAGTAGTTGGAAAGAATTGTATTTTTTTTGATAAATTTAGTTTTGGGATTTCTGAGCGAGTCAGTTCTTCGGTTTATGAAAAAAAAATGTAGTTCATTGTAATAGGTTTTGTGATTAATTTTTTCTTTTGTGTTAGTAGTATCCTTTACTATCGTTTTCATGTCTTTTTCTTGATAGTTAATGTTTTAATTAATGATGTGGCTTTGGTTAGTATGTGATTAATTTTTTTACTTTTTTTGGTAAAAAAAAGTAAATTTGGTATTTTATGTTTTTAAGATATTTTTCGAATTTCTGGTTTGGTAAAGTATTATATTTTATTTCTTTGATTGTTTGTATAGTATATAGAGTTGTTTTTTTTATCATCCATTTAATATGAATATTTTTTAATTGTTTTTGGATGATTGATGTTTTTTTTTCTTTTCTAAGTATGAGATGCTATTTTCTATATTAATGAAGAAGATTTATTCAGCATCACATGTTTGGATAAAGACATGAAAACGTCAAAGGTAGGAACAATTTTTGTTGTGTACATTTAGTGTAAAAAAAAAATTGAAAAATGGCAATTTAATTGATGGTGTTTTTTTTTTAGCACTGGCAAGTAATTTTTTAGTAGGTTAGTGGTTGCTAATAATGTAGAATATATGCTAGACAGTTGAGGTAGTCTGATGGTGTTATTGTATCAAATTGTTGTATTTTTGCCAAAATTCTTTTGTCATTTCTTTGCTTTTTTTACTTGTGCATGGGTTCAGGCTACCTGACAGTGATCGAGCAAGTCTCATTTCTTGGAAACTTTGTTCCTTTTTCAAAATTTCCATGAAATGATACAGGTTTTGGTGGGGTTTACCTATTACTTTATTGAAGGCGTTGTGCCATCCTTCTATGGCATTATTAGTTTTTGCACCACCTTCTAAACAGGTTTGGTAGCAGTTCCACCATTCTATTGGAAATCTTGGCTTTCGTCTGCGACCAGATCTGTTTAGGTGTCCAATCCAGGTTTGTTCGAAGTAATTTAGTAAGGGTTCAAATTTGTCTTCATTTTGTGTATAATAGTTAGACTCTGTTATTGCATTGTAATACTCATCTAATTCAAATTGTAGTATGCAATTTGAGAAAAATTCTCTACTTAGGGATGATTTTTGTATTCTATGCCAATATGCTTGTGAAAAGTGGAAAAAGCATCCTTGAATTTGGGTTTGTGGATATATTTTTAGTATTGTATTTATCATTGATAATTCGAAATCTAGTATTACTTTTCTAGGTGTTTTATTTGATGTTTTGTTTTTGATTGTTGATAAAAATTCACTGTAAGTAGAGGAATGTTTATCAGGCAGTAATGCATACACTAAGGGGGTTGTAGTGTTATTTTTTGTGGCATGTATGGTGTAAATTTGAGTGAATGGATGGGGTGTAGATTTAAAGGTTCCATCCATCATCCAAATTTCACTATTTTGTAGGATTAGTAAGTTGCATTTTGTGCTGAATATTAAAATTCTTTTTTGAGGGTTTTCGTTGTCGTGAATGAGGAAAGTGAAGAAGGTAATTGTTAGTTCTGGGGGGATGTTAATGTCTTCATAGGTTTGTGGTGTTATATGTTGGGGATTACTTGCCAGTCTTTGTCGTTGAAATATTCTCCTAAGGTTTGGTACAGAAGGTATGCTACCAGAAATCTGTATTGGAATATTTTGTACTACCTCCCTTATAACCTGTCCGCAGGAGTCATTGGAGGTGTGTGCAATGTTTTTTATTTTCTGTATGTTTTCTCTTATCTCAATTTCTATTGCAGAGGCAGAGTGGTTGTGATCTGTTGTTTTAACAACGGTGTTTTCTAGAGTTACAGCTCTGCCTCTACAATGTGAAGAGTATAATTGTACACACCTCCAATGGCTCCTGAGGTTGACACCTTGTCTCTGCAATAAAGATAACCTTCATACTTTAGTAGCTGGTTTCCGGTTCTTAAGGTTATGTAACTTGCTTCTCCTTGCGATGCCATTTGTGAAATATCTGTAAATAATATAAAAGAAATAGGTTAAAAGAAGTTTGCAGTTTTTAATATTAAATTTGTGGTGGATTTAGTTTACCACTTAGTAAGTTAATTAATATATAATGTGTCCTATTTGTAAGTGTTTGGTGTAGGTGGTTTGTTATCTTTTATATTTGGTGATTGTGTGTTATTTATTGAGGTAAGTAATTTTTGCTTTTAGATTTGTATTTGTGGGTCTATTGTGTTCCTAGTTTTTGTTATGAGGTAAGTAGTTAGTGGAGTTGTAATAGTATATTATTTGATAATTATTCTTCAGCACCTATGTTAATGTAAGTATCTAGTGAAGTTGCTTTGATGTTTTGAGTATTTTAATGTGATATGAGGTAAGTAGTTGGTGGAGTAGGAATAGTAATTTTCGTGCTACTTATTGTGTAGCAGGTGCTGTGATGTAAGTATGTGGTGGAGTTGTTATAGTAAATTTTGGGAAACATCCTTTATTACGATGTTTTATTTACGAAGTTGTGGTTAATTAAAGTGTAACAATGCTTTTCTTAACAATGAATACGTTATTCTGTGAGTTAACTATGTATGTTCTGAATAATGAACATGTGTGGTTAAGGTATAAAGAAGGGAGTTGGTGAAGGAGGATTATGCAGCTGACAAGGGGTTTAATTAGGTTAGTGGGGGGTTTTAGGTTTTGGGGAGGGGGTGGGGGTTAGGGGTTTTTAGATTTTGGGGTGGGGTTGGTGGGGTGGGGCGTTTTTGGTTTTGGGGAGGGGGTTTTAGGTTTTGGGGTGGGTTTGGGGGGTGGTGTGTTTTTGGTTTTGGGAAGTGGTGGAGCGTGAGGGGGTTTTAGGTTTTGGGGTGGGGTTAGGGGGGGTGGGGCGTTTTTGGTTTTGGGGGGTGGGTGTGGGGATAGGGGGTTTTAGTTTTTGGGGTGGGGTTGGGGCGTTTTTGGTTTTGGGGAGGCGGTGGAGGGGTAGCGGGTTTTCGGTTTTGGGGTGGTGTTGGGGGAGGGGCATTTTTGGTTTTGGGGAGGGGGTTGGGGTGAGGGGGTTTTAGGTTTTGGGGTGGGGTTGGGGGGGTGGGGCGTTTTTGGTTTTGGGGAGGGGTGAGGGGTCAGGATGTTTTAGGTTTTTGGGCGGGTTTGGGGTGGTGGGGCATTTTTGGTTTTGGGGAGGAGGTGGGGGTTAGGGGGTTTTAGGTTTTGGGGTGGGGTTGGGGGGTGGGGCATTTTAGGTTTTGTGGAGGGGTGGTTGTTCAGGGGGTTTTAGGTTTTGGGGTGTGGTTGGGGTGGTGGGGTCAGGGATGTAGGGTGAATGGTGCCTATTAGTAATGTTTTTATCAAGAATGCTTTTAGAATGAAATATTGTTGTTAAGGCATTTGTGGTAAAATTATTAGTAGTAAGAACAAGGTTGGTGTTCTGTCCTTGTTGTGAAGGCACTAGTTGTTTTGGAAGTTGGTGTTTTGTTGTAAAATTTATTTATGTTTATTGTTCAGCAGCTGTTTAGAGGTAAGTGTTTGGTGGAGTTGTAATAGTTATTTTTTTGATATAATATATGTACTGTGTTTGCAAGGTGTTTTTAATTTTATTGAATTTATGTGTGTTTGGTGTTAAGTTAAGGGGTATTTGAATAAGAATGTTTGTTTAGTTTTATTTAACTAGAAAATCCGGTTGTATGTTATAATGAAAATATTATACTTACTTTGAAGTTTTTTTCTTATTTTAGATGTTATTTTTGTAAAAATTGATTTATTTCACTTTTTTATGTCTTCTGGTGTTTTTTGGGGTTCTTGGAGTCTGTAAGAAATAAGAAAGAGTGTATTATTTAGTTTATTCTTTTGTTTTATTAATTATTTAGTTTTTTTGATTTAGAAGTAATTTTTTTAGTAAGTTTGAAATTTGGTGAATAATATTTGGTTTGTGGTTAAATTTATTATGTGAATTAATTCGTTTTTTAAACTAATTTGTATTTTTAATATTTAATATATATTTTTTAATTATATTATGATATTCGTTATTTAACAAATTTTGTAATGCAATTGTTTATGGTTTAGTGAAATTGTTTTTGTATAATGGTATTGGTTTACCTTTGATGGTGAAGGTGTGGTGTTTATCTTTTTGGCCAGATTCTTGATATTTATGCCTGTAACAAAATAGTATGAAAGGTACATTAATTATATATTATTTTAGCTGTGGTATAGGTTAGTAAATTTCTTTATATTTATTTATGGATATTTTACCTTGTTATCTCAGTAGATGGCGGTGTTGGATAAATTATATTTTAATTCTTTTCCATAGTGAGATGCTTGTCTTCTCTGTAAGTTGTTCGGTGTAGTAATGAATAGAAAATGGAGGTCGTTGGTATTTATATGTGTTTTTGTAAGTATTGTTTTATTTGTAAATTGATTGTGTTTTGGATGTGTTTTTTATTGTGAATTCGTTTGTGATGTTAGATATATATAATTGTGGAGTGTATTTGTTTTGTAGTTTGTATTTTTTTTTTATGTTCGTTCTCGTTTGTTCAGTAGAGGAAGTACTTCCTGGGTCATGTAGAAAGTGTTGTAGGACTATCGTTTTATATAGATTTTTTTTAGTGTTGTGTTTGTTTTATAATTATTTAAGTATTATTTATTTTGATTTAAAACAGTGTTTATATGTTTTGGATTTTTGGGATGTTTTATTTTTTGTATGTAGGAAATATATTGTTATTTTCGATTTCGTTTTTTTTACGTAGTATTGTAGTGCTTTTAATATTTTATTTTTTAATCGTTACTGTTTAGTTGTGATATAAATTATTAATATTTTTCGTGGTTTGAGTTCGTTTTCAATCTATTAGGTGTGTAGGCGTTTTCGGTGTTGGGTAGTGTTTGTTTGGGTATTTGTTGATTGGCTAGTCGTTTGTTTGGGTAGTAGTTATTTTAGGATTCGTTGTTTAAGTATTTGTTGTTTGGGCAGTAGTTTGTTTGGGTATTAGTTATTTGGGGAGTCGTTATTTAGGTAATTATTTTTTTGGGTAGTCGTTGTTTAGGTAGTAGTTATTTGGGGAGTCGTTTAGGTAGTCGTGGTTTACATAGTAGTCGTTTAGTGGAATGTTCGTGATTTAGTGGTTTTCGTAGTCGTTAAATAGGTGTTCGTTGTTCAGGAATAATTTAGTTAATGTTTGTTTTCGTTGTTTAGACTTCGTTGTAAAATAATTCGTTTTATAGGTTTTTTCGGTGTTGGGAAGTCGTTGTTTAAGTAGTAGTTGTTTAGGTAGTAGTGGTTTAGTGTCGTATTCAAACAAAACACCAAGAGACAAAAAAACGGCACAACCGACAATTGGACATCAACTCAGTGGCTGTGATATTTATGCCGCTATATTGTGCAAGGTGTGACTCTTTCGGCTCCCTTCCCACACCCTGCTTCTCCCTAGCCTTCTCGATTAACTCTGAAACTGAACCTCATAAGTGGTTCCATGCCTCCGAGGATGTGGCTGGCTTCTCTGCCTGCCTCCTTCTCTCCTCCATTGTGGCGTATTTCTCTGTTGCTGCAATTGGGGTCCTAAGCCATCTTCCATTGGCCTCTTCAGTCATCCTCCTTCTCATCGCCAGTCTTTGTTCCCTCATCATGTTCGCTGTCCTCCTGGCCGTCTTCTTCCTCTGATCTGATCCTTTCCCGGTCCTGTATTCTTCCTGTCTCTCCTCCTCTTCCTGCTCCATTCCCAACTCCTTTCTTCTAACTCCTGGACGGCGAGATCCTCCCTGATGTGATCACTCTCTGGTTGCAGTTGCAGGAGGGAGACTTCTGTGAGCCCCCCGGGGCACTCTAAGGACATCGCCTGCGGCCGAGATTCCTGTAGGCTGCCACACAGACTTATGCATAACTCCATAGCAAAGCCTTCATTGTTTAAATTTAGGAGCCAATAAGTATATGTATAGTAATCTTCTTCAAAATATGGTTAATTACTGGGTATCTCCACCAGCCTCCAAATGTGTTTGAGAAATGTAAGCAATTCTATTTGTTTTACCTAAGTTAGATATTTTAAAACTTAAAATTAAGTGTGTTAGTGTTTTCATGTTATGCATTGCTAAAAAATAAATTTATTTTCACTGCAAGATCTTTCTCCACTGTTAAGTGAACATATAGT
This sequence comes from Pleurodeles waltl, assembly GCF_031143425.1. Classification (NCBI taxonomy): domain Eukaryota; kingdom Metazoa; phylum Chordata; class Amphibia; order Caudata; family Salamandridae; genus Pleurodeles; species Pleurodeles waltl. The sequence continues at coordinate 234,867,385 of NC_090437.1, read as the reverse complement.
TTATGTTTCAGTTTAGCAGTTTGGTGTTTAGAAGCAGGATTACCTCATGGTAAATTCCATTGTAATGTTTTTAAACTGTTCAGAGATAATATTTCTAATAGTCTTCCTCCTCTGATGACTTTACAAGAAAGAAGAATTTCACCTACTTGTCTTTTGACGTATGTTCTTTACAAATACTAACATGTTTTGGATTATTCTGTGCAAGCAGAAACATATTCTGAGACCACTACTACTCTCAACATTCTCTGTTTTAGATTGTCCTTTTTGTTCTTTTGAAGGTGTGGCTACCTTGTCTCTAATACTCTGGGAGTACATTTTCATTCTTACTTTTTCAGGTAATGTTTTGAAGGCATTGTGGTAATTTTGGGTGTACCTATATATAAAACAAGAAACAAAAGAAACAGTACTATTAGTAATAAGTACAATTAAGTTTAATGTAAAGATTTCATGTGCATGTAACACTCATTTCATAAAGAATATATAATGTCAGTTTCTTCTAATTCACCTGAGATGCAATTAAACAGTGATGGTATTCCTCTAACAAACAACATAATTTAAAAAATGGCTATAGAGGTAAGATTGGTTTTATAATAAATACAGTGGCAGCTTATTCTAATTTATCTTGGATGGAAATAAATGCTGATATTATTTTTTTAAACAATAGAACACTTATGAACAAATAAGTATCTCCAAGCTTTAATTCAAGTACAGTTCAAAAACAGCAAAGCAAGTAATGTTAAAACTGCTTGCAGCATCCTAGTAATTTTTGGCTATGTCTGTAGCTAGCCACTAAGGGCCTTATTTATACTTTTTGGTGCAAAACTGCACTAAGACAGTTTTGCTCCAAAAAGTTTTGCACCGACTTGCACCATTTTTTAGTACCAGCTGTGCACCATATTTATGGAATGGTGCAAGCCAGTGCAAAGGGTAGGCTAGCTTAAAAAAAAATGACGTTAGGCAGTTTTGAGTCAAAATAAATGATTCTGACCAGATTAGCATCATTTTTTGACGCTAAGGGGCATATTTATACTCTGTTTGCATTGAATTAGCGTAATTCTTTTTTAACTCTAATTCAGTGCAAAACTAACTCCATATTTATACTTTGGTGCTAGACCCATCTAGCACCAAATTTATGGAGTTAAAGTCATTTATTGGAAGTGGAAACCTACCTTGCCTTAATGAGATGCAAGGTAGGCGTTCCCGTGCAAAAAAATGACTCTATACATTATATATGACCTTCAATTTACTGGAATAGCTGTATGTGCTTTGTAGTATGAAAAGTTAACATTGTAGACTTTCTTGGAATGAATGGGCTTTTCTAGTATTCTTTGGGCTATGCTAGTAGCCCAAAGTCATATTGAACAAATCAGCCTGCTTTGTACATAAGTAAAATATGTAACAGACAATGGGGGTCATTCTGACCCTGGCGGTCATGGACTGCCTGGGCCAACGACCGCGGGAGCACCGCCAACAGGCTGGCGGTGCTCCCATGGGCATTCTGACCGCGGCGGTACAGCCGCGGTCAGAAACGGAAAACCGGCGGTGTCCCGCCAGTTTTCCGCTGCCCTGGGAAATCCTCCATGGCGGCGCTGCAGGCAGCGCCGCCATGGGGATTCCGACCCCCTTACCGCCAGCCTGGTTCTGGCGGTTTTGACCGCCAGAACCTGGCTGGCGGTAACGGGTGTCGTGGGGCCCCTGGGGGCCCCTGCAGTGCCCATGCCAATGGCATGGGCACTGCAGGGGCCCCCTAACAGGGCCCCACTAAGATTTTCAGTGTCTGCATTGCAGACACTGAAAATCGCGACGGGTGCAACTGCACCCGTCGCACCCTTCCCACTCAGCCGGCTCCATTCGGAGCCGGCATCCTCGTGGGAAGGGGTTTCCCGCCCAGCGGGAAACTCAGAATAACCGCAGCGGTCTGTTGACCGCGCAGCGGTATTCTGGCGGTTCCCGTTTGGCTGGCGGCGCCCGCCGCCAGCCAAACTCAGAATGACCCCCAATGTCACTATCAAATTTTGTAGGCTACTAGATAGAACTTTCATTTTACTACTCTCACTAAGAACCATTTTCATGGCCTGGTTTGCATCACTATTGTACCACAGAACGTGGTGCAAGAGCAATGCAAATCTTATGTGAGATTTATGAAGCCATACATAGCCACCTTACATGGCCCTGCGTGGTTACGTAAATCTTGAGTATAGTAACACAGAACAAATTGCTGTGTTACATTACTCTGCGCTGGGGAGTGTTGGTGTGCATTGGTGTTCTCAAGCAACATCCATTGATTTTGATGCATTCCAAGATTTACAAGAACTTGTAAACCTGGGAATATGTAAAAAAAAAGATATGCCTCCAATGGAGAGGTGTAATGAGGAGAAATGTGTTTCTTTCTCCTCTTTTCTCCTCTTTCGATATGTGTCGCATTCTGCAGTATACATACAAAGAGGAAACAGCCTCTTAAGATGGTTTTTGTGCAGGAAGGTGTCAGTTCCTGCTCAAAAACAATCCTGCATGCAGTGCAGGCACCCTTGCATCATGGTGCAAGGGTGCCTGCATTGAGGCTAGGCTGCCAAAATGGTGCCGGCATAGAGAGAAAGGACAGGAATCTGCAGCATTCAATTAATGTGTTACATTCCTGCCCTTTTCTCTGTCACGCAGTGCAGGGCAGCAAGGTGACTTTCTGTGCTGTGCTGACCTTCGCCACAAAGTCCATAAATATGGGCCAAAGTGCCTATGAAAGGTATTTTGTTGTGTTGAAAGAAGATGGTTCATGAAGGGGATAATTGGCCACAGATATATTTTTTTAACTTATTAAGTACCCCAAAGCAAGAGGAATGGACCATAATTTAGGTATGGCAAACTTTGAGATCACCTGGTTGGCAAAAATAGGTTTAGGGTGGAACAAAATCCTACCTTTAATGTTATATGTTAATAATTGTGACCACCTCCATTTTATAATTATTCATTGTGGAGGCAATTATATCAATTATCTCACATGTGCAAAATAGAAATTGAGATGAAAGCAACTTTAACATCTTTAATTACCTTATTTCTTGTACATTCTAATGTTTGCCATAGGAAAAAATTGTAATACTCTGTTCAAAATGCAGCAAAGCATGCAAAGTATGCAAAGTATGCAAAAACATGAAGACATATCAATTAAACGGTGCCTGTCTTCCTAAAGGGTCACAATATGTCCTCCATATATGACCTCCACATTATGGCCCTCATTACAACCCTGGCGGTCAAAGACCGCCAGGGCTGTTTTGGAGTTTGTACCGCCAACAGGCTGGCTGTACAAACTTGGGCATTACGACCACGGTGGAAGCGCTGCGGTGGCACTGCCGGGACCGGTGGTTTCCCGCCACTTTTGTCCCGGCAGTTGTAATCCCCCAGGGCAGCGCTGCCCAGGGGATTATGAGTCCCCCTCCCGCCAGCCTTTTCATGGCAGTATTAACCGCCATGAAAATGCTGGTGGAAAGCGGAGTTGCGGGGCCCCTGGGGGCCAATGGAGCTTTTCACTGTCTGCATAGCAGACAGTGAAAAGCGTGACGGGTGCAACTGCACCCGTCGCACAGCCGCAACACCGCCGGCTCCATTTGGAGCCGGCTCCCATGTTGCGGCTGAGATCCCCACCCGCCCAGCGGGGATCTCAAAATAGACCCCGTGGGAGTGCCGCCGCATTGCCGCCGCCCGCCAAAGTTGAAATAAGGGCCTTTGTTTTCAAATGTTTCCCTCTATCGCATTGGTGTCCATTTCAATGCAACTGGCAATAATATCTTCATTAATAACACCTGACAACTCAAACTACAATGTATCTAAATTTAAAATGATCAATTATAGTAAAAGGTTCTTTTAAGAGCCAACCGAATAGGAGCAGCAATATATATATCAATATGCACAGGTTTTTTATTTTTTTTAATTAATTTATGGTACCACTGTACTCTATAGAATACAACAGTGCCGTGGCATGGTACTCAGTACATTTTTAATTATCTATTATTACATCTCCAAACTTTATACACTGCATATGACATCTATACTAACCTCAGTCCAATTACAATTATAAGGCTACACAATTTTTAACACTCACACATGGAATATACCATAGATTACTAAACAGTGTCTACTAAGAACAGTTTTCACTCTATGCAAAACCTCTCCAGAGAAAGACTACTGACTGTAAACATACAAAGGGCTGAAGATGCCAAAGGGCACACTACCCAAATCCTTTATATCTGCTGCAAACCTTATAGATAATCTCTGGTGGCTAATAAAGCATCAGGTACATGGATAAGTACCTGGTGTGCACAGTTGTCTATCCTAAATAAATAAATTATCATGCTGAGACAATTCCCTTAAAATAATCAGAAATGCAGAAAGCAGCACTCATAGAAAGAGGAAATAATGAGGAGATATGAAGACATTTCACCTCGTTGCGCCTGCGCAGGGGAACCATTCAGTTCTGACATATTCCCAGGTTTACAGATTTTATAGTTCTGGGAATGCATCAAAATCCACAGGTGTTGTGTGGAAAAACCCACTGCAACACCCATGGAATGCCTACCTGATGCAGTACAAGGCAGCACAGCATCTTATGCTGCATTGCATATCTACATGGCCATAAAATGCCATACAAATTGGCTTTGTGTGGCCTTGTAGGTTTGGATCTACACTATGTGCCGCAGGTGCGTCACACAAAGTGACATACCAGATGCATTTGGGACTTATAAATATGCTCCTTAGTATTTACTAGATACAATCATTGCACTGTTACAAACATTTTGTTCAGAACCAAAATACTTGTTTGCAAGGCACTAACACCTTCACACAATGTTAGTCCTTTACACAAACATTCACAATATACTCAATACCACTACACTCCTATGACACATTAAGAGTATGAACATTTTGTAAAATACTTAAAACCATTAGCAGCACAGAGGTTGAACAAACTTAGGTAGAAAAGTAGGCTGATACTTAACTACCACTATGTAAACTGTAAAGCAAACTAACATACTAATTGGATGATGTTATCAGTGATGCCATCATTGAGGAGTTTAAGATGTCATGAGAGATGTCATAAATTATATCATAGAATATGTTAGAACTGTCAGGTCTTGTTGTGGTTTCCCCTATACTTTATGTTTCTGGCCTCTTGTTCTGATCCCTGACTGAACTTTGTTTTTACTGGTTTTAGGACTCTGGCACTTAATCACTGCTGACCAGTGTACTAAAGTGCAAGTGCTCTCTGTCTGAATTGGATCAATGATTGTTTTATCCATGGTTGGCATATTTGATTTACTAGTAAGTCCCTAGTAAAGTACACTATGGCGGTCATTCCAACCCTGGCGGTCGGTGATAAAGCGGCGGCCAACCCGCCAACAGGCAGGCGGTCAAAAAAATGGAATTCTGACCCTGGCAGGAACCGCCAACACAGGCCGCCACTTTAACACTCCGACCGCCACGGCGGGGCAGACAAACAGCGCGGCGGTCACCGCCAACAGGCAGGCGGCAGACAATGTACCGCCCACAGTATCACAACTCACCAATCCGCCACCTTTTCCGATAAAAACACGGCGGAAACAGACTACGAACGGGAAAACGTTCACCTCTATACACTCCACGAGGACGGAGGACAGCATGGAACCCGAATTAAACATCCTACCAGCTCTTGTCTACCTGCTCATCTACCACGAGTACGAACTCTGGCGCAGAAGACAGCGGTGAGTACTGCACCTACGACACAGGGGAGGGGGAGGACGAAAGGTTACGGGCACACACATACGCCCCCCCCAACTATCAACATACCAATGCAGAGCAACAACTGAGTGACACCCCCCAAACCCCCCTGAAAAATGCAAAGACATAATAAAAATTTTATTAAAATTTATGTATAAATTAGGTTCATTGAAGTCATGGAAAATTATCGTTATGAAATATCAAAGCAAAAATCATGAACAGTGCGAAAGCTATGTACAAAGTCAATAAGTCCTGCTCAGTGTGTCAAATATCCACAGTCCGTGGGCCAATGTCTACCAAACACATGGGCAATGCCCACACAGGAGACCTGAGTTCGTTGGAGAGAACACTGCTTGGGCATCAGATGACAAAACTACAGGCACCTCAGGGGGAAGGTAAGGTGGGGCACCTCAGCCACAGGAGTCCACGATGCCAGAACCACGAAGGAGCCACCATGCCCACTGTGCCATCCTGGGGAGTGCAAAGCCACAGTCCATCAGGTGGATTACAGACTCCACTGGTCATGGAGGAGGCAGGGTGCCCAGAGTGCAGCGTGAACACTAGCTCGACACAGAACCGGCACTGTCAATGGGCCAGCGGAGCTTGACAGGAAGGGCCCAGCGGAGCGGTGCTTGAGACGGCGGGGCCCAGCGGAGCGGTGCTTGACAGAAAGGGCCCAGCGGAGCGGTGCTTGAGACGGCGGGGCCCAGCGGAGCGGTGCTTGACAGGAAGGGCCCAGCGGAGCGGTGCTTGACAGGAAGGGCCCAGCGGAGCGGTGCTTAACAGGAAGGGCCCAGCGGAGCGGTGCTTGAGATGAAGGGCCCAGCGGAGCGGTGCTTGAGACGGCAGGGCCCAGCGGAGCGGTGCTTGACAGGAAGGGCCCAGCGGAGCGGTGCTTGAGATGAAGGGCCCAGCGGAGCGGTGCTTGAGACGGCGGGGCCCAGCGGAGCGGTGCTTCACAGGAAGGCCCCAGCGGAGCGGTGCTTGAGATGAAGGGCCCAGCGGAGTGGTGCTTGAGATGAAGGGCCCAGCGGAGCGGTACTTGAGACGGCAGGGCCCAGCGGAGCGGTACTTGACAGGAAGGGCCCAGCGGAGCGGTGCTTGACAGGAAGGGCCAGCGGAGCGGTGCTTGAGATGAAGGGCCCAGCGGAGCGGTGCTTGACAGGAAGGGCCAGGCTTAGCGGTGCTTGAGATAAAGGGCCCAGCGGAGCGGTGCTTGAGATGAAGGGCCCAGCGGAGCGGTGCTTGAGACGGCGGGGCCCAGCGGAGCGGTGCTTGACAGGAAGGGCCCAGCGGAGCGGTGCTTGAGATGAAGGGCCCAGCGGAGCGGTGCTTGAGACGGCGGGGCCCAGCGGAGCGGTGCTTGACAGGAAGGGCCCAGCGGAGCGGTGCTTGAGACGGCGGGCCCAGCGGAGCGGTGCTTGGCAGGAAGGGCCCAGCGGAGCGGTGCTTGACAGGAAGGGCCCAGCGGAGCGGTGCTTGAGATGAAGGGCCCAGCGGAGCGGTGCTTGACAGGAAGGGCCCAGCGGAGCGGTGCTTGAGATGAAGGGCCCAGCGGAGCGGTGCTTGAGACGGCGGGGCCCAGCGGAGCGGTGCTTGACAGGAAGGGCCCAGCGGAGCAGTGCTTGAGATGAAGGGCCCAGCGGAGCGGTGCTTGAGATGAAGGGCCTAGTGGAGCGGTGCTTGAGACGGCGGGGCCCAGCGGAGCGGTGCTTGACAGGAAGGGCACAGCGGAACGGTGCTTGAGACGGCGGGGCCCAGCGGAGCGGTGCTTGACAGGAAGGGCCCAGCGGAGCGGTGCTTGAGATGGCGGGGCCCAGCGGAGCGGTGCTTGAGATGAAGGGCCCAGCGGAGCGGTGCTTGAGATGAAGGGCCCAGCGGAGCGGTGCTTGAGACGGCGGGGCCCAGCGGAGCGGTGCTTGACAGGAAGGGCCCAGCGGAGCGGTGCTTGAGACGGCGGGGCCCAGCGGAGCGGTGCTTGAGACGGCGGGGCCCTGTTTAGCGGTGCCTTTCTTCACGGCGGGGCCCTGTTCAGCGGTGCCTGTCTTCACGGCCGGGCCCTGTTCAGCGGTGCCTATCTTCTCGGCGGGGCCCTGTTCAGCGGTGCCTATCTTCTCGGCGGGGCCCTGTTCAGCGGTGCCTTTCTTCTCGGCGGGCCCTGTTCAGCGGTGCCTGTCTTCACGGCCGGGCCCTGTTCAGCGGTGCCTTTCTTCTCGGCGGGGCCCTGTTCAGCGGTGCCTTTCTTCACGGCGGGGCCCTGTTCAGCGGTGACTTTCTTCACAGCGGGGCCCTGTTCAGCTGTGCCTTTCTTCTCGGCGGGGCCCTGTTCAGCAGTGCCTGTCTTCACGGCGGGGCCCTGTTCAGCGGTGCCTTTCTTCACGGCGGGTCCCTGTTCAGCGGTGCCTGTCTTCACGGCCGGGCCCTGTTCAGCGGTGCCTTTCTTGTTTATCAAGGGAGCCAGACCTGGCCAGGACTCCCTGCTTAGTCGCCCTCCGACCGTGCAGTTGCTGGACCCTCCTGTGACGGAGTCCTGGGCCCGTGGGTGTCCTCCGTCACACCCAGGATGGGGCTTGTGGGGCCCTCCTGGTCCGCGCCCCTGCTGGCTGACTTCTCCGCCCTGCTGCCCTTGCTCTCCTTCGATGAGGCTCTCTGGCCCTTGCCTGCCCTTGATGTTGTGGCAGGTGACGGGCCACGACTTTGCTCCTTGGGGGCAGCCGTGTCAGCCTTCTAACGGCGGGCCTTGGTTTTACGGGTTCTCTTTCCAGGGGGGGGGCTGGCTGTTCCCTTGCTGCTGGCCGATGTATCTGTGCTGGGAAAGGGTGGACTCCAAAACCCGTGCACAATGGTCAGACTTGATGCAGGGCTGGTGGTGGCTGAGGTGCTCTTCGGACTCTTACCAGATGGACGGGGTGGGTCAGGTGGTGCAAAGAGGTCAAGTTTGGAGAGGAAAAGTTTTTTAGGAGCAATGGGAAGGGTAGGTGCAGTGGGTATGGGAGTGGAGGGAGAGGATGTGGTTGTAGGAGAGTCAGGTGTGCTGTCTATGGGTGCAGGTGCTTGTGACGTAGGCTGTCATGTGGTGGTTGGCTGTTGTGTGGGTGGCTGACTGCGTTTGTGTGTTTTGGAAGAGGGGTGACAGACACAGTGGGAGAGGACACAGGGGACGTGTAAATGGCAGTGGGGGTGGTGACTGCACGTGTGCGGACTGTACTGGAGGGTGTGGTGGTGATGGAAGTACTGGCTGATGGTGGTGTGCATGCAGGTGTGAGTGGAGACGTCACAGGGAGGGGGGAGGGAGACGAGGAGGAGGGGGACACAGAGGTGTTAGTGACTGTTGCCATGGCTGCATCTGGATGTTGCTTGGGTGAATGCTTGTGGGATCTGTGGTGCTTATGTCTGGATGAGCTGCCCTTGGGTGTTGAGGTGTGTGCAGGCTGGTCTGATGGTGTGGATGGGATAGGCTGAGGAACAGGAGACTGGGAGACGGTGGAGGCAGTTAGAAGAGGGAGGCTGGAAACAGGGACAATGGCTGCCGTCAGTGCTGAGGCCAGAGCATTGAACGATCGTTGATGGGCAGCCTGACCCGAATGAATGCCCTCCAGGTATGCATTAGCTCCGATGCACCTCCCTCTCTACCGCCTGGATGGCATTCAAAAGGGTAGACTGCCCAACAATGATGGTCTGCAGGAGGTCAATGACCTCCTCACTGAGGGCAGCAGGGGTAACTGGGGCAGGGCCTGAGGTGCCTGGGGTGAAGGAGATGCCCGCCTTCTTGGGCGAGCGGGCACGGAGCGAAGGCTGAGGAGCTGCTGGGAGGGCGGAGCTGGTGCGCTGGGTGGCGGCTGTACCTGTTGAGACGGGGGGCACGGATGTTGCCGCCACCGCTAGGGAGCTCCCTTCCGAGGACGTGTCAGTGTCGCTGGTGTCACCACGGGTCCCCGTTGTGGAGCTCCCCTCGCCCTCCGTATCACTGGTGACCTCAGTGTCTGTAGCATGGCCCACCGGGGCCTTGTGAGTTGCAGCTCCCTCGTGCTCCGATGCCAATTCTCCTCCGCCTGATGATGCTAATGCACACATGCACAAGAAGATAAAGAAAAAGGGTGCGGGGAGAAATAAAGACAGGTTGAGTGCATGCATTGTCAACACCGTTGTCGGAGAGGACAGACACAGGAGCCTCCAGCACTACGCTGCGCAATCGGGGTACACTACTCAGTACTTGTGACTAGGCCTACAGGTCTATGGACAACAAATGCACACATGAGTGATGCTGGACCATGGATTGCTGTACTTGGCAGCCTACAGAGGTGGGGGGCGGGGGCACAGGGCCATGCCTAAAGGAGGGGACTACACTACAGAAAGCGCCCTGGCCTAATGTCACCCACAGCCCTCCTCCCTCACCCAGGCACCTCCACTGCGCGTAAAGATAGCAGAATGTGCTGGTACTCACCCCCTTGTGTCTGCTGTGATGTCCTCACGTGCCCATCCAAATCGGGGTAGGCCACCGCCAGGATCCGGGACATCAGGGGGGTCAAGGTACGACTGGCACCCCTCCTAAGTTGGGAGGCCATCCCCAGCAGTGACTCGGCGGTCTTCCTGGTCCCGCAGCGGATGTCCTCCCACCTCTTTCGGCAGTGGGTGCCCCGTCTGTTGTGGACCCCCAGGGCCCGGACTTCCTTGGCGATGGCACGCCAAATGTCGACTTTCTGATGGGCGCTGACCTATTTGACATGTACAGGGTGGGAAAGGAAATTTCAACATTTTTCTGCATGTTAGATGTGATTGCCCCTCCCTCCCCAACCCTGCCATGTGGCACATGCTCTCATCTGTCGTGCCTTGCACTCCTCATTCGCTCCCCACCCCACCATCTTACATCCACCATACACAACCCAGGCATAGCCCATTCAACGTGCACCGAGTGTACTTACCTGTTGGCCTGGAGGACCGTAGAGTAGTGCATACTGGAGCAGGATCCCATCCACAAGTTTCTCCAACTCTTCTGAAGTGAAGGCAGGGGCCCTATCCCCAGTCGCAGCAGCCATTGTCTCTTCCAGACCGAGGTCACAGCAGCACTTGCAGTATAGGTCCTCTCCTGTGGATGATCAGGTCTCGAGTGATTAAGCAGATAGAAAATGGCGGTCACGCCCGCGGCGGTGCGTACCGCGACCGCCGGCGCACATCGTCATTGGCTCCTGAGACCCATAGGGTGCAATGTTAACCAATGCGCCTTCGCACTGCGGTCTTCGACCGCCTACTGCCACGGTGTGCCACGCCAGCGCTTGACCTCACATCCTACTGTCACACTTCTCAGGTCAGGCAGCCGCCATTACAAGGGCCCACATGGCTTAATTGCTACTGCGTCACACAGGCCTAGGCCTTGCATTGCCACTCATACAAGCCTTTCAATGCATAGCGATTCGTGTACTGTGCAAGCTGGGTGAACGTACCTGTGGGTTGCTTGACTCTGTGCTCCATGTTGTCCTTCCTAGGCACCGTCCGCTGGGACTTGCGAGGAGAAGGATGAATCCTCCCGTTTACCGACCGCTGGTGGACCTGTCGACAATGGAAGAACGACATATTATACTTCGATACCGACTTGACCGAGCCACTATACATGAACTGTGTGCCCAGCTGGAGCCAGACCTGATGTCCCCCATCCGCCAACCCACAGGGATTCCCCCTCTGGTGCAGGTTCTGTCAGTACTCCATTTTTTGGCAAGTGGGTCTTTTCAGACAACAGTGGCCATGTCATCAGGGATGTCTCAGCCTATGTTTTCTAAGGTTTTGTCCAGAGTGTTGTCTGCCCTGATGAAATACATGCGGAGATACATTGTTTTCCCTGGGAGGGTGATTTGGCCACTGTGAAGGGTGATTTCTATGCCCTTGGACATATCCCCAACATCATTGGTGCCATTGATGGGACCCATGTGGCTTTAGTACCCCCAAAAGACAATGAGCAGGTGTACAGAAATAGAAAAAATTACCATTCGATGAATGTCCAGGTGGTCTGTTTGGCTGACCAGTACATCTCCCATCTAAATGCCAAGTTCCCTGGGTCAGTGCATGACGCGTATGTCATGCGAAATAGCAGCATCCCTTATGTGATGGAACAGCTACAGAGACACCGTATGTGGCTAATAGGTGACTCTGGTTACCCCAACCTGCCTTGGCTATTGACCCCAGTGAGGAATCCCCGGACCAGGGCAGAGGAACGGTACAATGAGGCCCATGGGCGAACTAGGAGGATTATAGAACGGACCTTCGGGGTCCTGAAGGCCAGGTTTAGGTGCCTGCATATGACAGGTGGATCCCTAATGTACTCACCAAAGAAGGTGTGTCATATCATCGTGGCCTGCTGTATGCTTCACAATCTTGCATTGCGACGCCAGGTGCCTTTCCTGCAGGAGGATGGTCCAGATGGTGGTGTTGTAGCAGCTGTGGAGCCTGTGGAGAGTGAAGAGGAGGAAGACGACGGGTACGCCACGGACAACAGGGACACAGTTATTTTCAGTAGCACACAGGTAAGAATCACCCACGCCATTTTACATTTACTTCTGGCCTCCTGCATCTCTACTTTCTGTGTTTCCCCCCAGTTCCTTTTAACTGATTTTTGACTTTCCCTTCCCTTTTCAGAGCTGTATGACCCACAGCGTGACTTCTGCTTTGTTTGCCCATGGACTAATGCTTATTGACATTGGTATGTTGTCATCACAATGTAACTGAACATTATTGCACCGTTATGTGTAATACATTTGTAAAGAATACAAGCAGACTCCTGATTTTTGAAGTGCAATTGGTGATTTATTTTAAGTGCTGCATATAGGTCCATGATAGTAAAACGGTGATGGGTGGGGGTGGAGAAATGTCCATGGCAGAGTCCAGTTCTCAGTCGCACAGGTGCATTGTCCATATGCCTGTGGAAGGATGGAGCAGGGGCAGTTCAAGGTTGGACAGGGTGACAATGTGGGACAGTGGGATGACATCAGGGGGTATCTTATGCTGGCGGGGGTCTTGGCATCCTACTCTGTCTTCTTGTGTGATCTCAGGTTCCGCTTGCGGGGTGGTTGATCTTCAGCAGGAGGTGGGGTTCTGGTGGCCTGTCGTTGTGTGGGGGCCTCCTGTCCACTAGCGCCGGCGGAGGTGGTAGGCTGTTCGTGGTCCGGGCTAGTGACAGGGGCCCTTTGGGGTGCCACATGGTCCCGCAATGTGGTGACTATCTGGTTGAGGGCCAGGACGATGGTCCCCATTGCGGAACCGATGTTCCTGAGTTCGTCTCTGAATCCCATGTACCGTTCCTCCTGCTGTGCCTGGATCTCCTGGAACCTGGCCAGTACCGTCGCCATCGTCTCCTGGGAGTGGTGGTATGCTCCCATGATGGTGGTGAGGGCCTCTTGGAGAGTGGGTTCCCTGGGCCGGTCCCCCCCCTCTCGCACAGCAGCCCTCCCAGTTCCCCTGTTTCCCCGGGCCTCTGTCCCCTGGACGGTGTGCCCACTACCACTGCCCCCAGGTCCCTGTTGTTGTTGGGGTGGTGGGTCAGCCTGGGTGCCCTGTAGTGGCGGACACACTGCTGATTAACGCGTCCTGGAGACAGAGGCATGGGCCCGCTGGGTGGGAGCTGTGCTGGTATTCCCAGAGGGGGTTGGGTCTGCTGTGGCCTGTGTCTGTGTGTGGGGAACCGATTGTCCAGAGGTCCCCGATGGTCCGGGCTGGTCATCAGGTTCTAGGTCGACAGAGCTGCTGTCATCACTGGGGGCCTGTTCTGGGGGCGGGATGGACAAATCTGGACCCTCCTGGCCGGTGTGTTGGCGTTCGGGCCCTGCAGGGGTAAAAGAGTATGGTTATTGCTTCTGTGTGTGCCATGGCGTGCGATTTGTGGGTGCCCTTGTCCCCCACTGCTGGCATTCCCTTGTGGGAGGAGTTGTGAGGGTGGTTTGTGGGGGGGATGGGTATGTGCAGTGGTCATGCTTAGGTGATGGGTGTCCATGGTTTGTGTTGGCATTCAGGGATTGGTGTTGTGTTGGGTGGGTTGTGCTGGTGAGACATTGGCAGGGAGGATGTGTGCTGGGGGGTTGGGGGTGAGGGTGCGGGTGTGGGTTGGCATGCTGGTGGTTGGGGGGTGTAGTTGAGATTAGACTTACCAGAGTCCATTCCTCCGCCTACTCCAGCGAGGCCCTCAGGATGCAGGATGTTCAAGACCTCTCGCTCACATGCTGTGAATTCGGGTGGAGTGGGTGGGGGTCCGCCGCCAGTCTTCTGCACAGCGATGTTGTGTCTTGACACCATCGACCGCACCTTCCCCCGTAGGTCGTTCCAGCGCTTTCGGATGTCTTCCCGGTTTCTGGGATGCTGTCCCACAGCGTTGACCCTGTCGACGATCCTTTGCCATAGCTCCGCCTTCCTGGCTATTGTGGTGTGCTGCACCTGTGTGCCGAATAGCTGGGGCTCTACCCTAATTATTTCCTCCACCATGACCCTGAGTTCTTGGTCCGAGAACCTGGGGTGTCTTTGGGGTGCCATGGGGTGGTGTGGGGTGGTGTTTGTGGTGATGAGTGTGGTGTGAGTGGTGGTGTGTGGTGTTTTGTGCGTGGATGTAGTGTGGGTGATGATGTTGTGTTCCTCTGTGTGTTGGGGTTTTCGATAGCTGTGCTCTCTCTCTCTCTCTCTCGCCTTCTCTCCGAATTTCTAGTAGTGGGGGTTTGTGGGTGATGTGGGTGTGTGTTTTATAGTTGATTGGATGTGTGGGAGTGGTGTTTGTATGTGTATCAGGTATGTGTATTTCAAATTGTCCAATGTGGCTGTGTTTTGGAGCTGGGTGTGTATTTTGACTGCGGCGGTGTGTAACGCCAATGGAATACCGCGGTTAAATGACCGCCGCATGGATTCGTGGGTCGTAATGGCATGGGCGTGTTTGTGTTGGCGTGACGGTGGAGGTTTGGTCATCTCCAGTTTATCGCTGACCGCTGATGAGGCGGCCTTCCGTGGATGTCGGGTTTTTGGCGGTTTGGCAGTTGTGGGTCAGAATGACCGTGGCGGTTTACCGCGGCCGCGGCGGTAGAATGGCGGTCTTCTGACCGGCAGTAAGAGCCTTTTACCGCCGAGGTCAGAATGACCCCCTATGTCTGGCCAGGGCCTATAAATCAAATATTACTAGTGGGCCTGCAGCACTGATTGTGCCACCCATCTGAGTAGCCATGTAGACATGCCCCAGACCTGCCACTGAAGTGTCTGTGTGTGCAGTTTCTAATTTCCAGGTTGACCTGACAAGTGTAACCATTTGCCAGGCCCAAACCTTCCCTTTTACTAAATATAAGTCACCCCCTAAGATAGACCCGAGGCAATCCAATGGGCAGGGTGCAGTGTATTTAAACGGTAGGACATGTAGTGGTGTGTTTTACATGTCCTGACAGTAAAATACTGCTAACTTTGGTTTTCACTACTGGAAGGCCTATCTCTCCCACAGGGTAATATGGGAATTGCCTTGAAATATCTTATAAGTACAGTTTCCCATTGGGAGCAGACAGAGATGTGGAACATGGCGTGTCTGAAGAATTTACATCTTTTGGTACAGTTGGTTTTTAGATTGTAATTTTGAAAATGCCACATTTAGAAAGTGGGCATTTTCTTGCTTAACCATTCTGTGCCTCTGCCTGGCTGCTGAACAGACGTCTAGGTCAGAGTGACAGTTGGGATGTTTGTGAATCCACTGTAGACAGTGAAACAAAGGGAGCTGAGGTATGTCCTGCATATCCTGATGAGTCTTCCTGGGCTAGAGTGGGAGGGAGGAGCTAACACATGTACTTGAAAGGGCTGTGCTGTCCTCACACAATATAGTCTCCATCCCTCTAGAGTGTGGTTTCGGCAGGGCAAGGGAGAGGCAGGGTCTTGTCGACTACAAAGATTTTCCTTTGAAGTTTGCCTACTTCAAAGGCAGAAATAAGTATTAGACTGCTGACCCAACAACTGCAGAACACTTCTGGACTGAGGATATTCTGCTAGGAAAGAGAGCTGAATCCTGTAGAAGGATCTGCCACTCTGCCTGTTGCTTTACTATGCTGGTCTGCTGCTTGCTGTTTCTGTCCTGGATTTGAAAGGACCAGACTTTGCTTTCTACATCATGATTTTCAAGGTTCTCCAAGGACTTGAACTGAACTTGTCTCTAGTTGTGAAGTCTCAAAGATATTAAAGACTATGGCCCTCATTATGAACTCGGCAGGAAATCCTGCTGAGTATGGTGCTGGCGATTGAAACAATGACCGCCAGCACGTTGAAGACCCCGCCGGCCAAATAAACAACATTCTGCTGGGCCAGCAGGCAGAAACAGTGTTTCTGCCAGCTGGCCAAGCGGAATGCAGGGCTTCTACATTGCCAGCGGCTCCACATGGAGCCGTCGGTAATGTAGCAGTGTGGCCGGTGCAGCAGCACCCGTCACGCATATCACTGCCCGTAAATCGGGCAGTGACATGCGCAACGGGGCACTGCACGGGGGCCCCTGCACTGCCCATGCCAAATGCATGGGCAGTGCAGTGGCGCCCAGGGGGGCTCCGGGGCACCCATTCCTCCTGCCTTTCCCTGGTGGGCTAAACCACCAGGGAAAGGCTGGGGGAAAACAGATTCATTATCCGGCGGGCAGCGCTGCTTGCAGTTCTGCCCTGTTGGATACGGAGCTCCGCCATCGCCAGGCTGTGTTGGATTTATGTCGTATTGGTCTTATTTGATTTAGATAAATATTGAGTATTTTTCTAAACTGATATGGAGCCCTTTTGTGGTGTTTTCACTGGGTTACAGTGTGTGTTTTCACAAATACTCTACACATTGCCTCTAAAATAAGCCTAACTGCTTGTGCCAAGCTACCAAAGGGATGAACAGTGGTTGTCTGAGCTGTGTCTCTCCATTACCCTGACTAGAGTGAGGGTCCCTACTTGCACAGGGTGTAAACTGACTGCCAACTAGAAAGCCAATTTCTAGCACTGGTGAACAGCGGTGAAGAAAAGACTTGCATTTGTACTTGACATACAGTGATTGGTATACACTACTGTTTTAGTACACACCTCAATTAGGTAAATAGCTCCAATGCCCTAATAAAGGCCTCTATAAAAAGGAGGAGCTGCAAAAAGTTGCTGAGGGCCTGGTTGGTAAAGCAAGATTGTGGGCCCTCAGAGGAGGAGAATGTTGTTGTGTATGTAGAGGGCGATAACCTGTAGGATGTGGTCGGTAACCAAGATCTACCTAGCAGGGAGGTGATCTCCAAGGCAGGTAGGAGTGTGTTCGCCTGAGACATTAGATGGAAATGGGAAAACTCAAGCTGCAGCATGAGAGGGAAACTCACCTGAAGCTGGCAAAGATCAACAGAGAGGTAAAACTTGCAATGGAGGAAAAGAAAATGCTTTTAGCTCAGGAGCTGAGCTTGAAGGAGCTGGATCTAAAAAGCAGGTCCAGCACAGGTGGTGGCAGCAGTTCCTCAGTGCAGTGCTAGGGAAAGTTGCATCTACCCAGAGATGTCTTAAAGAGTTTGTTGTGGCTGATGACATTTAGCAGTGATTCAGGGGGTATGAAGTGGCACTGAGGATGAAAAGGGTCCCTGCGAGAGATTGGGGGGCAGGCCTATTGAAGTATTTCTCAGTGGATGGGCGGGATACCTTGTTGGCCTTAGAAAGAGAGGATCAGATGAGGTACCATGCCATGAGGGACACCCTGACCAGCAGGTTCATTCTCTGCCCAGACAGTTGCAGGATCAAGTTTAGTGAAAGTGCTAAACCTGGGTCACAAACTTGGGTGGAGTATGTGGATTCTTTATGTAGAGCACTAAATGGTTGGGTGAAAGACAGTGATGTAACAGACTATCAGGGGCTGTCCAATTTATTTACATGGGAGCACTCATCTGGCCGTCTTTTTCCTGAGCTGCACCAGCCCCTGATTGACAGCAAGCTTAATGGCCCCAGGAAGCTTGCCCAGGAGATGGACTGCTGGGTCAGCACCAGGGTCCCAAAGAAGTTGTATGTGGGAGACTCAATCAAGGGTGGGCATGGTCACCAACAGAAGAAGGGGGGGGGATAAAAGTGGGGAGTTCTCAAAATGGTAAGGAGTCCCAACCCTCTCTTGAGAAGAAAAGTTGGTTACCTTCATGTAAGCCTGCAGGGAAGGGGCCCCTCAACTGTTTTGCCTGTGATCAGGTAGGGCATTTCAAGGGGAGTCACAAGTGTCCCAAGTGGACACAGTCCCCCACTAGTGGTTGGGGAGATGCTGGCCCCAGTTAGTGCTGGGTAGCCAGCTGAGTTGACCCTAATCTCCCTGGGTGAGGGTGAGATGGTTCAGACAACACTCATGCCTGATAATACAAAGAAGTACAGGCAGTGGGTAACCATCAATGGGAAGCGGGTGGAAGCTCTTACACACACAAGAGGCAGTATGACAACAGTCTGCTGTCATCTGATGTCTCAAAAGCAGGTGATCCCTAATGCGGTCCACCAAGTAGTAGCAGTAGACAAGAGTGAGCACCAATTCTTGGTGGCACAGGTTCCCTTTGAATGGGAGGTCTCATGGTCCTTAATGGTAGCTGTGAGTCGACCCATGCCTGTTGACTCTCTGCTAGGGAATGGCCTTGAGCATACCGCTTAGAAGGTGGTAGAGCTTAGGTCACAGTTAGAAATGTAAGAATTGCCTGAGTGGGCATGGATGACCACACAGTCCATGGCCACCAGAGAGGGTGACCAGGAGGCCGGTGAGTCTGAAACAGTGGCCCAGATGCCTGTCAGGAGAAGGAGGGGAAAGGGGTGCAGGAAACCCACTCCTGAAATTCCCACAGTTCGGGAGGAGGCTGAACCTGAGGGATATGCCTCAGATCCTACACAACAAGAAGTGACTAAACTGGGGGACCTGCCTGAGTAGGCCTATTGGCAGCAGGAAGGAAGCCCCACAAGGGAGGAGTTCTGTGCAGCACAGAAAACATGTCCCACTCTTGAGGGTCTTTGGAAGGTCCAGGCAGCTGGAGACACCTCTGGAACTCACCTGATTTACTGGGAGAATGATCTCCTGTATAGTGAGCCTAAGGTTGCTGATTCTGGGGCAGCTCGTGTGCTGAAGGCACCCCAGTGTTTGAGAGCCATCCAACTGGGTCTGGCTCATGATGTGACACTGGAAGGTCATTTGGTTAACAACAATATATATCACAGTATTGTCACCCATTTTTATAGACCCAAATGAGGAAGTCCAGCAGGACCTGTCAGACCTGCCAGGGGAATGTAAAATCTGGGAAGAAGGTGTAGGGGAAATTTTCAACCCTTTCCTGTCATGAGCACCCTTTTTTAGAGGGTGGGAATTGACATTGTGGGGCCTCCTGATCCCAAGTCAGCCATAGGCACCAGGTTTATCCTGGTCTTGATAGACCATGCCACCCAGTACCTGGAAGCTATCCCCCGAGGTTGGCAACTGCACCCACAGTGGCCAGGACACTAATGGGGATCCCAACCTGTGTGGGTTTCCACAAGGAGGTGGTATCTGACCAGGGTACCAATTTCATGTCACTGTACATGAAGGCCATGTTAAAGGCATGTGGTGTAGCAAACAAGTTCACCACACCTTACCAGCCCTTAGACCAATAGGTTGATTGAGAGACTCAACGTACCCTGAAGGGCATGATATGTGTATTTCTGAACCCATGAGGTGTATGTGGGACATCTTGTTACTATACTTACAGGGAGGTACCACTGAAGGGGTTTAGCTTCAGCCCTTTGGAACTTCTGTATGGACAACCTGTGAGAAGGCCTCTCAGTTTTATGAAGGAAGGCTGGGAACAAGCCCCCAAAAAGCCACTCTAGTATGTATTCAGTTACATGCTGGCCTACAGAAACCAGACATCCCAATCACAGAAAACTCGCTCAGGAGACTCCAGAAGCTAGCCAGGAGGACATAAAACAATGGTATGAAAAGTACGCCACTCTGGTTGAGTTTTAGCCGGGCCAGGAGGTGTGGGTAATGGCCCCGGCAGAGCCCCGTGCTCTCCAAATCTGGTGGTCTGGGCAATTTGAGGTGAAGGAACGCAAAAGTGATGTCACCTACCTGGTGGACATGCAGACTTCTAGGAACCCTTTGAGGGTCCTGCACATGAACCGCCTAAAGCCACACTTTCAGAGGTCCGAATTGACCATGCTCTTGGTCACGGATGATGGAGGTGAAGAGGAACCTCTCCTTGACCTCTTGTCTACCAAAAAGCAGGATGGGTCAGTGGAGGGTGGGAACCTCACCCCTACTCTGAACTAGGACAGCATGAAGACTGTCACCAGTCACCAGTTGCTGGAACAGTTTGCCTCTCTGTTTTCATTAACCGCTGGGGTCACCCATTGATGCACTCATGACATTGATACTGGGGACAGTCTACCCATCAAGTACAAATCTTACAGGGTGACTGACAGAGTGAGGAACAGCATCAAGGAGGGGGTCTCCAAGATATCAGAATTAAGGGTGATTGAGCACTCCAACAGCCCTTGGTCCAGTCTGGTGGGTCTGGTGTCCAAGGCTACCCCACCCGGTGTAACGCCTGAGCTGAAGTTCTGTGTTGACCATTAGGGGCTCAGTGCTGTCACTAAGACTGATGTACACCCCATCCCCCAAGTAAATGAGCTCATTGACCGGTTGGGAGCTGCCAAGCTCATCAGCACATTTGACCCAACACCTGGGTACTGGTGGATTACTTTAACTGAGGGGGCCAAAGTGAGGTCAGCCTTCTCAACACCAGAGGAGCACTACCAGTTCTGGGTTATGCCCTTTGGGTTGAAGAATGTCCCTGCCACCTTTCAGAGGCTGGTCAACCAGGTCCTGGCTGGGTTGGAGGACTTCAGTGCCACCTACCTAGATAACATTGCAGTCTTCAGCTACGGTTGGGAGGACCACTTGCACCACCTGGAGTAGGTGGTGAGGTCCCTACAGAGTGCATGCCTCACTATCAAGGTCAGTAAGTACCAGATAGGACAGGGATCTGTGGTGTACATGGGACACCAGGTAGGGAGCAGCCAGGTGGAGGCCCTGAAGGCAAAGATTTACACTATTTTGTCTTGGGAACCCCCCAAGACCCAGACAGAGATGAGTGCCTTTTTAGGCCCCACTGGCTACTACAGGAGATTTGTAAAGGGGTATGGCACCATTGTTACCCCCATGGCAAAGCAAACTTCCAAAAATCAGCCTTAAAAGGCCTCTGATCCCCATGCTGTAAGGGCCAACCATATTTATATCAGCAGAGGTGGCATGGCCTGCTCTCCCTGATCCAAAATGGTCTTCAGGGACCTTGTCTCCTGGGTCATAAATTAGCAATAGGGGAGGTGGTACATGGCCCCTCCCCAAGCCTTAAGAGGTTCTGGGACCCTTGGGGCCAAAAGAAATAAAAAGTAGAGGGCCATTTGGTGCCCTTACCAGAGCTTCATTTGGACCCAGATACCCGAATACTAGTGGTAAATGCAATAAAAAAGGGAAGGGGTTCAAAACACCCCTCCCTGACTCCTATTAGGCCCTAGGGACCACCCTTTCCTGGGGCTGAATTGCATTAATAAGTGGAGGGAGCAGGAGGTCTCCCTTTAAAGGCCTTCTTTGCCCCCAAGGAGCCCATTCTCAAGAATCAGAGATGGGTGACTGCCCATCCAGGGCACCCACAAACCCCAAGTTGGGGGCCTTTGGGGGAGCCCAAGGGCTCCTGCAAATCCAGCTGTCTCCTTTCATAGTGCGAGAGCTAGCATTGCTCCCACAAGGAGGGAACAGCTGTTTTTGCTTGCTGTGGGCACAGGATAATTTGGATTGTGTGTGACTTATGCTGACTAGGAATGCAATCCCTACTTGGATAAGGGTGCATACATCTGTCAACTAGAGACCCCATTTATAACACTCCATTAGTAGGAATGCATATTGTGGCCATTATTTTTGAGAGGAAATGTGTAAGAGATAAGTACTATGATCAGCAGGTGGCTAATTCCTATTTTCCTTGTGGAGTTGTGATCTTGTGAAACTCCTACATGATTGTGAACAATATAAAGGAGTAGGTGACCTTTGAATAGAATGTAGTATGCACACTTGCTACTGTAGAAAGGAGTATTACTGGAGATTATGTTTTTCACAGTGTACTATTTATACACATCAGCTTCCCGAGAGTTTTCAGTAGAGTAAAGTCTCTTCTCACACCCTACTATGCACATCCACTATCAGAGAGAGGGGTGTTAGCAGGGAGAACAGTCCCTTGACATGGCATACAATGTACCCCTGTCAGCCAAGAGAGAAGTTTCAGTGGAGAGGCCAGCCTCTTGTAAGAGTCTCATGAGGTCTGTTGTGATCTCATGAGGTTCTCACACGAGTAGCTCACAAGTTTCAGCGAGTGAAGCTTATTAAATGGACATGTGCCATTTCGCGAATGGCTTACGAGACCCGAGGGGAAATTACTGAACCTGCCTGGAGGTGTTTTACTATCTTGCAAGTCTCTGGCGAAACCTGCATGGCACATTAGTGGGCCTGCCTCAAGGTGTTTTACAATCCTGTGAGAGTCTCATGAGATTATATAAGGTAAAGTCAAAAAGGGCCAAGGCTCAATCAATAGTTTCCATTCTTATTGCATCGTTAAAGAATTGTTGTGGTGTGGTTTTGTGCAGAACTAGGGAATCTCAGATTGTTCTTGATATTTTGGAGGAAAAGGAAGCCTGTTGGAGTTGTGCTCAGCAGAAGTGACTGAATTTGAAGCTGAGACAGACTGGGTCTTCAGCTATATAAGAAGCCTCTCTAAGTTCAGGTAATTAGAAAAATGCTTTAGGAACCTTGCTGAGAAGTGTCAGTAACTGCACTAGTGTTGTTAAATTTATTCTCTACAAGGTGTAGTGAGTGAAAAGCTGTTTGTAGAGTTGTCCATTTATTAATATAGGTTTTGATAGGAAGACTTTAAACTGTGGAGAGACATCACCAAGTACTGGATGTTGAGTTAAAAATGAAGAGTTCCATCTGTACGTAGTTGTAAGTAAAAGAGGCAGTGTTTCTGAAATGGAACATTAGTGGCCCTGCCACAAGGTGTTTTAAAATCCTGTGAGAGTCTCATGAGATTATATAAGGGAAAGTAAAAAAGGTCCAAGGCTCAATCAATAGTTTCCATTATTATTGCATTGATAAAGAAATGCTGTGATGAAATGGTTGGTGAAATTAAGAAACAAAGTATCTGCAATCTAATCATACAAGGTGTGGGGTTCTTATTAACCTCATTGGAAACTTCCCCCATTAGATGTCTGAGTGGAGATATTGCCATTTCTAGAGTAAAACACTGTCATCACTGTTAGGAAAGCTGTGTAAAGAGGAATGTGTTATTCTACAAAATGGTATGGAACCATGCTTGAAAGCAAGTTATTACTTAAATGTGGATACAAAATGCAGTGTTTGAGGCTGTGGAATGTTTGAACAGACAGGAACATGACATTAGTGGTGCAATGTATATCAATATGTGATTGTGCATGAAAAATGTAGAAATCCTCAGAGAGTGGAGTCATATATCATTGTTATCAATTACTGAAAGTATGGAACGTTATATTTTTTGATTACTTTGTCTTTTTGGAGGGAGAAAATGGAAACATAAGCTCTGAAAAATAGATGTGCACATCACACAATATAAGGAATACCACAACAAAAAATGTTTGATCTGAAAGAAAGATGGAACAGTAACTGTGTCGAAAGTCCAGAATTTGTTTGCACAATTGATGTTGTCCTTAATGCTAACAATGACAGTTATGACTTTGGAGAAGTGTGGTCTATGTAGCTCTACTCTTTGTTTTAGATGACAAAATGATCTGCTTACCTAAGCAGCAAAATGAGGGTCTGATTTAAGAAAAGTGGTGCTGCACTCAGTGCAACAAACTTTTCTTGTGCCCTCTAGCACCCCCTAAAGCCAACCATGTGTGCGCCGTAGCGAAGATTGTTGATGGAGAGAGGCAGTCTAGGAACTCAATTACATTGTACAATGGCAGGGGATATGGAATACAGGTAATTGGCACACACACTGTCTCTAACCCATATTTGTAACCCTGCACTACACAACATCTCACATACACACCATCATCCATTGTAATTCCTACACAGCCTGTACATGCCTAAAAAACACATTGATTTATATCCATGCCACAACATATACACACCACTGACACTGCACCTACACATGTCACAACTACAACAACCAACACAATTACACACTCAGCTACACAATCATCCTCACACACAGACTCAACTACACACATCACAACAACGTCCACCACACAACAACACTCACCTGAATGTGTCACACGGCCACACAGCATACACAGCAACATTGTTCTCACATGCACGTGGCACACATAGAGAAACAACAACACCAGCTTCCTCCACTTCAGACAATCCACATATACACACAAACACACACACACACATACACATACATGTACTGACTCGCATACACAACAGCAGCACACCCCTATCCATAAGGGTCTCCTTGCACTGTGCGCACACGGACACCATTGTCCAGTGCGAGTGTACTGTCATTGTGGTGCCAGCATTCATTTCGCAATGAATGATGTCACCACAATTACAGTTGTGTATGTGTGCAATATGTTTGTTGTGCCAGTGTGTCCCCGGCCACATGTAACACCATTTTGTATCTCACATATTCATGTCACAGTAATAAAAAAAAAAATGACTGTGACATGTAAATGCCTGCAGTGTCCCCAAACTCCCATGCAATGCCCACCCAATGTACCCTGGCAATGCAACATCCCTACCTTAATGTCTGGCGATGGGGGAAGGCTGTTTTTTCCATGGGTGAGTGGCTGCAGTGGCGGCAGGTGTTGGCCAGTTGTGTCCAGTTAAAGGCGGGTGTTGAATGGTGTATAAAGGTGTTTTCACTACTCCCAGCCAATCCATCAACTCAGCAGGGATGTGCAATTCCTATGGTCTGATGCCTATGACATATTGTTTGGGATCAAGGGCAACAAGATTTCATAGTTATTATGTCCCTGGGACAAGTAGGCCCAACCCCCTGCAGCACACACCCTTTGGCAGCCAGTTTACAGGAAAGGGTACTGTGTGCAGTTGAGATATTTTGTGTGTTTGCAAGTAAATGGTTTTTGAGCCTATATTTATGGTTTAGTAACTAAAAGCCTTTAATATTAGCATGAATGTTCCTAATAAACTGCAATACTGACAGTGATTCCAGTAAAAGAAAAAAGTACATATGTTTACAAAGTTCAACAATATGAGGCTACGTATAATGCTCCCAAAATGCTCTCTGATTAGATGCAAATGCTTGCACAAGATTGTAAGCAAGAGTGATGAGTCTTTGCTTTCAAAATAAAATGTTCAGAAAAAAATTAAAGTAGGAAGAAAACGTTTTGCTACTATGACATTTTAGGTACTATTTCTTTGAAGCATCATTTAGTAAAATATGTTGATGATTCTAGTATTTCCAAACAATATTCATATTATTCATAATGGAAAATCAGTGTAACCATTTTCAACAAGATTCTGGAAAACATGAAAATAAACAAGTACTGGCAAAGCCAACTGGTCCGACATTTGTTGTGAGTCATGTGGTTTTGTCAATGAGTATCTTATTTTGACATTTCTTTTGTAACACTTTATTGTTGTGGGAGCTGTCAGGCCCTCACCATTGTAATAAAAAATGGCAAAGAAAGAAAAAGTATTTTTTGGTCTCAAAAAGCACAAATTGCCTTTAGTGGTGTAAGAAAGGCCCCAGCAGTGCAGGAGTTCCCCCAAGCTCCAGGGGGCCCCGTCATCACAGTAGCTGGCCTGAGTCTGGAGGGGCAACCCCTCCATGTTCTTTGAGGGGAACCCGCTCCAGTTTTGTTATACTACTGATTGCCAAAGTAGTTCCTGGCACTGAACAAAATGACTTTGTGTGCCAATATGCTCCTGGTGGAAGACCAAATGCTATCACTCACAGTAAAGCCAGCCAATTGAGAGATAGAGAGAAATAGAAGTTTAATAAAAAATCAATATCTTGGTCAACGCCAGCCCCATTTAGGGACCTCATTCTTCAAGAAAGTCATAAAAGGGCACCCATTCTATATGTTTCTGAATTAGTGCCTTTGATTAATTCACAAGAGTTTACAGAAGTAGACCATGTATTTGTACTCCTAGAAAATATTTGTGAATTGCATTTTAGCACTAGCAGATATGCATGTGTAGATTTGCTGATACGAAAATCTATTGAGCTTTTAAAAGTTCACTTTCCCTCCAAACACTTTTTTCCCAACCCTGAAAGAACTCCTACTTCTTCCCTTGTTAGGAATACATTTCCAACATTTCTCAGTATGGAAAAAGAACAGAGAAGAGCTGGTGAAAATCCTTCAAACATGCAAGTTAGTAGGTTTGCACAGACTCAAAGGTATTTCAGCCCTGGAATTACTGCTTACTGCTTCCTCCATTCTAAGCATCTAGATCTGCAAAAAGGTGGCAAATTGAGGAAGTTGCTATAGTAGGGCTTGAAATTGCTTGTAGTCAAGCCCTACAATAGTATTAGCCGTGGCATAATCCGAGAGGCTATTATCAGAGCTCTAACATAATAAAATTGATGCTATAATTTGTCATCACACCACATGGCAGCAAAGGGACAAGTAGGTCTTTTTACAGCACAAGTAGATTTAAGAAGCAACCTGTCCCATGGACAAGTAGATATTTTATTAAATTCCACTCCCCTGACTCAGGCATGGAGGTCAGACTATCACTTTTTCCTTGACGTTAAGGCACATCCAAATCTTCACTGTGGGAAGGATGTCTGGGATTCCTTTGTCAGTCTCTTTTCCCTCTCCCACTGTTGACACAGGTGGTGTTTCTTGGCAGAAACTGTGTTTCAATGTGGACTTATGTCCACGGGACCACCAACATCTAAATGCAATGGGTGGATTGTCGCAGGGGTGTATGGGTTTTCAGTCAAAAAGTTAATGCTGGGACGCTACTATCAGGATTTAAATCAGTCCCATAGTCTCTTTAGTTGTTATGCAAGATATACTTGTGAGTTTAAAGGTAATCTCAACTGTATACTTTACTTGGGGAGATGTGTGAGCACAATGGTAAGCCACTTTTAGCACCATATTTTGCACACGCATTATCTAGGAGACACATGACAGGAGAGAGGCAAGTCTCGCTACACGCTGCACTATACGCTAAATTACGCAGAGTTATCATGCATCTCAGTGGAGAGGCAGATGCCTCCCCACAGTCTAGTAGTGCCAATTGAGAGAGGTAAGTATTGTAATGAAGGAAAATGTAAATTCTTCCTCTAAAGTATTTTCACATTCTTGCAAGGGCCTCTCAGGATTGTATTAAAAAAGTGAGTAGCAAAAAACTGGTGCATAAAAATTATACCTATTACAAACAGGATATGTTCAGTGATAATGCAAATTATAAAATATGCTCTCACGAGAGACTTGCAACTGAAAAGCAGCAAACACTGCCTCTCACAGTAGACATGGAGGACTGTGTGCTTCACACTTGTGAGACATCCACAAGAGTCAAACATGATACGTTTAAGAGCATCATTACTTTATTGTGTCTCACTAGAGTCATCAAGAAGTAAAGTGCATAGTACAAACAACATACACAATAAAAGTATAGGGCAGCTCTGAAAAGAACTCTGTCAAGTAACACTTTTAACAACTGAATTTCTTTGTGTTTTTTAACATGAGTACCTTTTTTGTATTTTTTGTTAAAGGGATAGAACAAAAACAAGAAACTGGGAGCGTAAAAGCAATGCCTCCTTCAAAACAAAAGAGGAGAAAAATGTAGAAACAAATGTTAAAACAAAACCTACCTAGATGGGCATTTATGATCCTGGACAAGCCAGTCCCATGCACCCCTGCTTGTATCAGGAGAAATAATTGCTTTGTTCCGATATTCCAGGTTGTTAGGCGCTTGTACATGAGTACCTGGGCAGGTACAATGTCACTAGGTTGGAAAGATGTGGAGGCCCTTGAAGAGTTATCTAACTCTGCAGCACAGGCTAACTCAGCCCGAGCAAGGCATTCAGGGTGCTTACCTCTCAAATGTCACCACATCCCAGTGGAACTCTAAGAGTATTGTTTGTTCTAGCAGCCCCTGCTGAGCTCTGTTTTGCATATCTTGCAAACTACATATTTGGCAGATAGTTTCTTCCCACCAGGCCTCATCTGAAAAAACTGCCTGACCAAGGACTTCCTGGGCAGCTTAGGTAGCTCACTTGCAGGAACAGAAGTAGTGTTCGCGTTGAATCAGGTGATGACATTCTGAGCACAGAAAATGAGCACAGTCAGAGAGGTACCCAAAAAGGTTGAATCAGAGAAAACCTCAATAAGCAAATGATACAACAAAGAAGAAATCTTTCTTTGCTAAATACAGACATCCATGTGGACCAATCACAATCCTTCCTTGGAATGTCTTTTCTCTCTTGTGCATCTTGTAGGTGTTTTATGACAGGGCCATGAGATCTAGAGAACTTACCTAATTTCTCAATGCTGCAATACTTATACTGTTTTTGTTCTTCAAACAACACTTCTCATGTATTATTTTATTTGAAATGACAAAAAACACTGTCATGAACTTGATTCCAAATATATGATTGTAGCGAGTGAATTGCGAGAGCCAGACATGAAGTATAGCCTCCTTGTAAAGCACCCAGCGGATTGTGTATTTGGCTCCTGCAATCATAGAGTGAAAGGTGAATGGTTTGTAAACAAAATATTTATTACCATATACATACTGTACTGACTTTCTTATTAAACATTATCATTTAATAATAACTGACCAGCTGAAAAAGATATCTGTACAACAGATTGGAACAAAATGTACGATTCAGTGATCTCAAGAGCCTTGAGAGAGCGCAATCACACACCTTAAAAATAGATCTACATGGTGAAAATACATACTTTACAGTATAGGAAAAACTGATCAGATTCTTTTCGAAATATAAATATGAAGTTTATGTAAAGATATGTACAAAGACTATGAAAACTATGTTGGGAATGTTTCTTTATATGTGAGTTGCAAAAACTAAGAAGTTGAACATTCTCAGTGCAAACACTGTTGGATTTCTTAGTGTCTATACATTTTTTTATATATATATATATATTTTAAACTTGGAAATTACCCCCATAGGCATCAGATGAAGAAGAAGGGACAGTTTTGCACAAAGGGCCAGATGTAGCAAAGTTTTGTGAGTCGCAAATGGCCCAAATTGTGCAAAATCCGAAATGGGATGCAAAAATCCAATTTCTGATCACCAAATAGCGATGCGACCCAGCATCGACTCGCAAAAATTGTGACCTGATTTTGCGACCCGCAATCAGAAAGTCGCAAATTGTGAGTTGCAAACCATATGCAAAAGCCATTCGCAAGTTGCGATTGGTCGCAAAAAAGCCTGTTTTGCACACCCAGATTACCCCTGATTCAGAGCAGGTGGTAACCAGAACCAAAGTATAAAAGGAGACCCAGAAGGCATCTGGGCTACCCAAAATGGCTGAACTGTACTTGATTGCATGGAGGAGGAGAGTCCAGGCTGCCCAGCAGAGGATGAGGCAGAGACAGGAGAGGATATACCGAACCAGGCAGTCACTATTTCAACAAACTGAGGAGGAGATTTATGACAAATATAGACTGAGCAGTGCTGTTATCATAGAGATTATTGAACTGCTAAAACCTCAGCTTGAAAGACAGACAATGGGCGGCAGCGCCATCCCCACACATGTACAAGTGCTATGCTCACTGCACCTCTTGGCCTCGGGTAGCTATCAGGGAGTGATTGCAGTGGCAGGTGGGGTATCCCAAAGTGCGCTGTCACGATTCTTCAGATGTGTCCTGGATCCCATGCTCGCACACATGTCCAGATATATATACCTTCCCAGGAATGAGGCAGAAATTAATAGCACACAAGTTGGACTTCTACAGAATTGCCAAATGCCCCCATGTAATAGGGTGTGTGGACAGAACACAAATACACATTTGCCCACCTGCAAACCTGGAATATGTCTTCCGCAATAGGAAATGTACCCACTCACTAAACATCCAGGCGGTATGTGAAGCCCATAATGTCATTCCTGACATTGTAGCTAAATATCGAGGGAGTACACATGACTCATACATATTCAGGAACAGTGGGATACACCAACACCTAGAACGTGGGGAGTTTGGAGAAGGATATCTATTAGGTATTGGTGACTACACTCTGAAGCTTTACATACAGGTCACTGTGTAACCCTGTGATGCCCTGCTAAATTTGCCTCTTTTGTCAAACAGGTGACAGTGCATATGCCCTGAGACCATGGATACTCACCCCATAACTAACACCTGGCAATCAGAACGAGAGGCGAAATAACATTGCACATCGGCGGACCAGAACTGTAGTTGAGAGGACCTTTGGCTTGTTGAAGTTAAGATTCCGATGCCGCCACAAAAGTGGAGGAGCACTCCAGTATGCCCCAGAAACAGCATGCAAGATAGTTGCCGCCTGTGCCATCCTACACAACATTGCCACCAGACGTGGGCTGCATCTCACCCCTGAAGACACAGACACGGAGGATGAGGAGCAAGAGCTACCACACCGACAGCCAGGGGATAGAAGCATCGCAAATGAGGGCAGACAGAGACGGAACCACATTGCAACCCAATACTTTGGCAGGTACTTGCCAACCGTGACCACACTCACTAATGTCAGACACACATAGCCCAGTTGTGTAGTCAAACAAACGAAACCTTTTTATTTTTAAACTATAATGTTATTAGAAATGTGCAGTATGCAACAGTATGGTATTGGAAACAGTTAAATCAGACACATTACTTTCATGTGCCTCAGTGTTAGTACATGTCAGTGGCTCACAGCCTCCATCGACTGCGGCCACCGTGGCTCACTCCAGGTGGGTCTCCTGAGCCCTGCCGTGCACTGCTACTCTGCAGCACACGAGCATCAGTGGCAGACACACTGCTGATGGTAGAGCCCTCCTCACTATCCTGGGGGGTATCCCCTGTGCCCCTTGCAGCCTGTCTGGTCTCCATTATATCAACCGCATGACTGATGCGATCAAGTCCCCGTGCCACATCACCAGCAAAATGACCTAGTTCGATCAGCAGGCTGACTGTGCAACTTGACAGGCAGGTTGTGGTTGTAGCCAGGTGCCCAATGGATGCTGCAAGTCTGTCTAACTGGGCTGCAGTGTTGCGCTCCCTGTGCCGTGCCTGTGCCCTGTCAGCCACCAGTTTTCTGACCAATAAGTCAATGGATTGTGTCAGGTTCCCCAGATGTGTGTTCATTGTTTGGAACTGAGTGTCCACATTAGCCAGCCCATGGGTCACAGTGGTCTGCAGTCTTGTTAGGTTCCTGTTAATTGACCTCAACTGTCTGTTTTGCAGGCGCTGACTCTGTACTAAGGATGCCTCAAGTCCTGCAAACTCAACATCTGCGACATCCTCACTGTGCAGACTGCACTCTGCGGCGACGTCTGCGCACTGCGCCTGCTGCTGGCTGTGTGTGCCTCTCCGTAGGCCATGCTACCACTGCGGCCTCCATATCCAGCGCAGGATCTTCCATGGACTCCGGTGGCATTTCCATGGGTGGTGGTGTCCTGCTGTGCCCTGCTGTGTCAGTGGCAGCCTCCTCCTGTGGATCTGGCCCATTTTCTTCTCCCTACACATTTTTGCTGATGGAGGGGACTTGTGGGAGACCTGTGGGACATAGGGGATACACTGTCAGTCTTGCACATCTGTTTTTTGCCTCATAATAAACATTTGCCTATATTTGGACTACTGTACTACATTTCCCATAATGCACTATTCTAGAGGTTGCTAAACTGGAATGGAGCTAGTCTGGAGGTGTCTGCTGCTGTGTACTGGGATTGTGTGTATAGTGCATATACCATGGTACTCACTTTTTGATGTTCCAGGTGCCGAACTGTCCACATCTCCTATGCCCAGTACAGTCTCCGGCTCCAGTGTTCTTCTTAACTATATATAGTATGTTCTTCTTTGTTTGTCTTCTCTGCATAAATAATGCACCTCTAAAATTGGTGGGAAACACGCTAATGGTACCTTTTAGTAAGGTGCTCGTCATCCTGGGAAATGGCGAGAAGAAGTTGCATATCACTGACATACATGTTGCAAGGCCAAATGGGGGGCTTCTAGGTCATTTTGCATACATAACATATTGCACTCCTAGGGACTGTGGGGGGAGCCTCAAAGCCCCAGCGGTCCCTGCTAGATCCCTGCCTCCAGGTTGAGCCGACGTTGCTCCTGCATGCAGGGAGCAGCAAAAATTGCTGCCCCCTGTGTGCTGGAGCAATCCTTTCATCTGTTTTCATGCCCACTTGACAGCGGGAAGTAAAACAGATGAAAAGTCCCCCCCCCAGTGAACAAGAGCAGTTTTCCTGCTCCCACATGCTGGGAGTGGATTTACAGTTTGCTCTCACTTGGTGGAAGCTGCTAAAGCTCCTGCCAAGCAAAAGCAAACTGCTTTCTCCTGAAGGTGGGCACCTCTGGAGATAAAGAGCCAGCCCTGGGAGGGTGGTGGTACCCAGGGGCATTAATGACTCCCAGAGGAGACCCCTCCTTTAGTTTGCAAATGATCAGCCTGGGGAGATGGTGGTCCCATGGGCTGAATACAGCTTTCCTTGTCTATGCCTGGGCGAAGTGGTGGGATCCATGGCCAAATATGGCCCAGGAGGGGGTCCAGTCCCCCTTTTAAGTAGTTTTTGTGCCTCAGAGAGGTGCCAGTCCCTGGGCAATGTTAGACATCAGAGGGGGGTCTGCACCACCCCCCTCCTTTTTTGGTGACAAGCCCTAGGGAGGTGGTAGTCACCAGAGCCCTTAACAGCCTAAAGAGGGGGTCATGCAGCACCCTCCTACTAATTTTATAAATTAAAACCTGGGAGGTGGTGGTCCCCAGGGCTCAAACTTCTCTTAAGGAGGGGAGCATAGACACCCTTTTTAAAATGTACATATCACCCGGGACCTGGCCTCTCGGGGGGGAAAAAAGAACAGGCATGTGAACCCGTACTTGCGTTTTCTTTTATATTTTTTCTCTGGGTCTGCAGGTCCACTATGATTTTGTCCAAAAAATGAAAAAAATGCTTTTCTTCCCTTGTGGGGGTCACGGGAGACCCCAGCACAAGGGCTGGGGGTCAGGATATTCCTACTCTGCCTACTCTGCCTCTTTTTCTTTTTCTACTTTATTTTTGTGACTCGGCTGAGTCAAAGTCCCAAAATGCTGCCAACACTTCCTGAATGAAGTGTTGACAGTCAATGAGCTATCACCATGGGAACTGTTGGGTCTGCATTCCTAGATATCTATATTTCTTCTTCCTTTAATGTCTCAAAGACTACTGGATCCATGGATCCACTGAGATTTCAGTGTAATTCCTTACAGTGCTTCGGGCTGTAGTCATGTTCAAAATCTCTATGGGAGATTGCATGGGGAAAAGGCATTTTGGAACACCCCCTTTTTCTCTGCTCCCACTTGATGTATCCCATAGGGCCCAGCCAATAAAGGATGGGTGCCTTGGAGGCCAATTTTTCCAATGCTGGTGTACCTTCTCATACACCAGGAACATGAACGCCGGCAAAGACGACCACGGTGAGTACTGTACCTAGCACACAAGGGAGGGGGGAGGAAAAAGAGAGTGACACACACATGTAACATGCAACACCCCCACCGTCACCTCCAACACCATGCACAGAAACAGATGCAACAACATTGCATACACACCCCGTAACCCTCAGGAATAACTTAAGGACAAAAGGAATGGAGTAAAATGAGTATAATAGTACAGTTTAAGATAACTACGTCCTTAAATCATTAAACAGTATGTACAATATATACAAAAGGAGGGACAATGCCCACTCCAAAATGTCCGTGGCCCACGGGGTCATAACACATAGGCCAAGGCTACACTTGACTCCTGCCTCAATACGGAGAGAACACTGCAGGACCATCAGGTCGAAAAAACACAGGGACCAGGGAATGGGGGGGCACCTCAGCTGGAAGATGGTACAACGCCGCAGCTCCTAGAGGGGGCTCCATGCCCACTGCTTGGTCCTGGGGAGTACAAAGCCACAGTCTCTCAAGTGGGTGGTTTGCCCACTGCTTGGTCCTGGGGAGTGCAAAACCACAGTCTCTCAAGTGGGTCGCTTCTCCACTGGGTCTGGAGGGGACTTTGTGCCCAGTGTGCTTCATCCCGCTAAGGAGTGGGTGAGTGGATGCCTTCTTCCACTGGTTTTGGAGGGGGCTTTTTGCCCAGTATGCTTCATCCTGGGAATGAGGGGGTGAGTGGATGCCTTCTTCCACTACTTCTGGTGGGTGTTTTGTGCCCAGTGTGCTTCATCCTGCCACGGAGGGGGTGAGTGGATGCTTTCTTCCACTGGTGCTGGAGGGGGCCTTGTGTCCAGTGTGCTTCATCCTGCCAGGGAGGGGTGAGTGGATGCCTTCTTCCACTGGTTCTGGAGGGGGCTTTTTGCCCAGTGTGCTTCATCCAGGGAAGGAGGGGGTGAGTGAATGCCTTCTCCCACTAGTTCTGGAGGGGGCTTTGTGCCCAGTGTGCTTCATCCTGGGAAGGAGGGGTGAGTGGATGCCTTCTTCCACTAGTTCTGGAGGGGGCTTTGTGCCCAGTGTGTTTCATCCTGGGAAGGAGGGGGTGAGTGGATGCTTTCTTCCACTGGTGCTGGAGGGGGCCTTGTGCCCAGTGTGCTTCATCCTGCCAAGGAGGGGGTGAGTGGATGCCTTCTTCCACTGGTGCTGGAGGGGGCTTTGTGCCCAGTGTGCTTCATTCTGTCAAGGGGGGGTGAGTGGATGCCTTCTTCCACTGGTTCTGGAGGGGGCTTTGTTCCCAGTGTGCTTCATCCTGGATCAGGGAAAGTCACAGTCTCTCACCTGGGTGTCACAGCAACAAGTGTTGCAGGGGCCAGGACGCACTGCAGCCCATGTAGTCACTACTGCACACTGCTCACCGGCAGTGACGGCTGACCAGTGGATGGCATTTGTGCTGCAGGTGACAGTGCTGTCAGTGGGGGTGGGAGGCTCCAGTCCTTCACCTGCAGCCTAAGACGGCTGCCCAATGGGGTTGCTGCTGCTGGCAGTGGTGCTGCTGGCTGCGGTGTAGGTGGCGGTGCTGCCCACGGTGCAGGTTGCGGTGCTGTCCACGGTGCAGGTGGCGGTGCTGTCATTGGTGGGGGGAGGCTCCAGCCCTTCCCCTGTAGCCTCGGACTGCTGCCCACTGGGGCTGCTGCTGCTGCTGGCAGTGGTGCTGCTGGCCTCAGTGCAGGTGGTGATGCTGGCCGCAGTGCGGGCAGCGGTGCTGTCAGCGGTGCAGGTGTCGGTGCTGTCAGTGGTGGGGGGAGGCTCCAGCCCTTCCCCTGCAGCCTCGGAGGGCTGAAGTGCCATGGTTGGTGTTGGGTGGCTCTTCCTCTCCTTGGCAGATGGAGGTGCCTCCTTGATCTGCCAGCTGGTGTCCCTTTCCTGCCCTTGGTTGCTGGTGGTGCCTCCTTCCCCTTGTTGGCTGGTGGTGCCTCCCTCCCCTTGCTGGCTGGTATTCCCTTCTTGCCCTTGCTAGATCACGGCCCCTTCTTGCCCTTAGCAGGTGGTGCAGGCACACTGGCTGTGCTGACAGGTGCCTCCTTAGAGCCTCTCACACCTGTAGCTGCAGAAACCACAGTGGCCGTGGACTGGGTGGCTGAGGTGCTGGGCTGGGTTCTGGCCACTCTGGCCCGAAGTGAAAGACGGGGGGAGGGATAGGGAATAGGTCAAGGGTGGCAAGGAAAAGCTTCTTAGGGACAATGGGGCAGGAAGAGGGTGAAGGTTTTGGAGTGGATGAAGAGGGAGTGGTTGTAGGAGGTGTCTGTCTACTGTGTTTGGGTGCAGGTGCATGGGCTGGATGCTGCTGTGAGGTGGTTGGCTGTTGGGTGTCTGTGTGCTTGCGTTGGTGTACTTTGGGAGGAGGGGTCACAGACACAGTGGGAGAAGACACAGGGGACGTGTGCCTGGATGTGGGTGTAGTGGCTGCCAGTGAGGGGCGTGTAGTGATGGGCATGCTGGTGATGGAGTAGTGGATGAGGATGTAGTGCATGCAGGTGTGAGTGGAGATGCTACTGGGAGGGAGGTGGAAGAGGAGACAGAGGGGACACAGTGGAGGCAGTAGATGTTGGTGAGTCTGCATCTGGATGGTGCGTGTGTGAGTGCCTGTGGGATGAAGTGTGGTGCTTGTGTTTGCCTGAGCCACTTCTATGTGTTGATTTGGGTGAATGCTGGTCTGAAGGTGTGCTTGGGATAGGCTGGGGGTGAGAGGATTGGGACTGGGTAGAAGAAGTTGGAGGGGGGAGGCTGGACACAGGGACAATGGCTGCCATCAGTAAGTTGGCCAGAGCCTGCAATGCTCTCTGTTGGGCCGCCACACCAGAGTGAATTTCCTCCAGGTATGCATTTGTTTGTTGCAAATGCCCTGCTAGACCCTGGATGGCATTCACTGTGGTTGACTGCCCAACAGAGAGGGATCTCACAAGGTCAATAGCCTCCTCACTGAGGGTAGCAGGGCTGACTGGGGCAGGGCCTGAGGTAGCTGGGGCGAAGGAGATGCCCACCCTCCTGGGTGAGCGGGCATTGGAAACACGCTGAGAGGCTGCTGGGAGGACGGTGCTGGTACGGGGGTGGCTGCTGTACCTGTAGTTGGGGTGGGCACAGAGGTGTCCGCCACCACCAGGGAGCTTCCATCGGAGGAGGAGTCACTGTTGGTACTGTCCCCTCCTGTCTCCGTCATGGTGCTCCCCTCACCCTCCGTCCCACTGGTGCCCTCACCGTTGGTGGATTCTGCCTCCAGGCCCATGTGGGATGCAGCTCCCTCAATCGCCGGTGCCTCTGCTCCTCCGCCAGATGATGCTAATGCACACAAGAAAAGGGTGACAAAACAAAAGGGGGGGAGAGTCAGAGGAAACACTTGGTCAATGCCAGCAACAACACTGCTATTGGTGTACACAACTCACAGGGAACAGCCCTATGCACTAGGCCATGCACAACCAGTTACAATGCTAGTCACCAGGCCATGGGGTACAATGCCTAACGCCATTAGCTGCACAGCTTAAACCCACAGGACCCTGCCCAGTAGTAGATGCCCACCAACATTATTGTGGTTGGAGTGCATTTGAGCTTGCCCATCATGGAACCGACCCTGCCATGTTCTCCCTGGTGTGGGGCACCCACAGCCCTCATCCCCCATCCAGGTAACACCTTAACGTGTGCAAAGTCAAGAATCTGAATCTATACTCACCCCCTTGTGGCTGCTGTGATGCCTTCAAGTGCCCATCCAACTCTGGATAGGCCACTGCCAGGATTCGGAACATCAGGGGGGTCATGGTACGATGGGCACCCCTTCCTCATTGGAAGGCCAGCCCCTGCTGAGCCTCCGCCATCCTCCTTGCCCAGCGGCGCAGGTCCTCCCACCGTTTGCGGCAGTGGGTGCTCCGCCTGTCAAAGACCCTCAGGATCCACACCTCCTTGGCGATGGCACGCCAAATACCCTTTTTCTGATGGAAGCTGACCTTCAGAAAACATACAGCAGAAAAGGGATTAGTCATACCGTCCGGACTGTAATACTCATGGCCCACCATATCTCTCCCATCCCCTTACGCACAGACATAGACCACCATACATGCAGCACTCTGCCCAGGACCCCTCAGCACCTCCCTATACGAGGCTTACACACACACCACTCCATGCATTCATGCCCCATGCATCCTGCTCACAGTGTACTCACCTGTTGGTCTGGAGGACCATAAAATAAAGGGTCCTGTGGTAGGACCTCATCCACCAGTCTCTCCAACTCCTCAGAAGTAAAGGCAGGGGACCGTTCCCAAGACACTCTAGCCATGGTCGCTTCCAGACACAGGTCACTGCAGCACTTGCAGTGTAGGTCCTCTCCTGTTGAAGGTCAGGACGCAAGTGAGTGAACAAATTGAAAATGGTGATCATGTCCGCGGCGGTGCGTACCGTCACTACCAGCGCACATCACCATTGGATCCTGGAACCCGTAGGCCCCAATGATAACCAATACGGTGTTGCAGGGCGGTCATCGACCGCCGACCACAACGGCACACAATGCCAGCAGAATGACCTCATTTCCACTTGTCCCTCCTCGCAGGTCAGGCAGCCTCCTTTTCAGGGGGGCACAGGCCATGGCACCTAACTGCGTCACAGCAGACATCGGCACATCAACTGACTTACAAGTTCACATACTGTTTCTGTAAAATGAAAATGGCATATTAATCTGAGTATATGTTCGATTCGGACCTTCTGCTCACTGGTTTTCAACCTAGAGTTCAACCACTGAGGATGAATAGGAGATGGAGACATCCCCCCATGTACAGACCCCTGGTGGACCTGGTGACAATGGAGGACAGGCACATTATCCTAACCTACAGACTTGATAGGGCCACAATCCAAGAGCTGTGTGCCGAATTGGAGCCAGGACTAATTTCAGCTATCCGCCACCCCACAGGTATCCCCCCTCAAATGCAGGTCCTGTCAGTGCTCCTTTTCTTGGCAAGTGGTTCCTTCCAAGTGACAGTGGCCATGGCATCAGGGATGTCACAACCTATGTTCTCAAACGAGCTGACCAGAGTGTTGTCTGCCCTGCTGAAACATATGCACAGCTACATCGTATTCCCCCAGGTGGGTGATTTGGCCGCAGTGAAGGCTGACGTCTATGCACTGAGACATATCCCCAACATCATTGGTGCCATTGATGGTACACATATTGCCTTTGTCCCACCCCAGAGAAATGAACAGGTGTTCAGAAACCGAAAGAGCTTTCACTCTCTGAATGTACAGATGGTGTGTTTGGCAGACCAGTACATCTCCCATGTTCATGCAAAGTATCCTGGCTCTGTGCATGATGCCTTTATCTTGAGGAATAGCAGCATCCCATATGTGATGTCTCAATTTCAGAGGCACTGGGTGTGGCTAATAGCTGAGCCCATGGTACCCACCAGTTGAAGTAGGTATATGGGTGTGGGGTTGTCCCTAAGGGTGAGTGTGCGGCTAACAGGTATCCCTCAATATTTACAGGTGACTGTGGTTACCCCAACCTCTCATGGCTACTGACCCAATAAGGAAACCAGGACAGGGGCAGAGGAACGTTACAATGAGGCACATGGGCAAACAAAGAGGATCATTGAGTTCGCCTTTGACCTCCTGAAGGCCAGATTCCGGTGCCTCCATCTGACAGGTGGATCCCTGTACTACTCATCCAAGAAGGTGTGCCAAATCATTGTTGCATGTTGCACAACCTGGCCTTGAGACGCCAGGTGCCTTTTCTGCAGGAGGATGAGCCTGGGGATGGTTGTGTGGCAGCAGTGGAGCCTGTGGACAGTGACGAAGAGGAGGCAGAGGAAGAGGATGTGGACAACAGAAATATAATAATTCAGCAGTACTTCCAGTGACACACAGGTAAGACACTGTAACTTCACCTTCCATTGCAGTTTTGTGTTGGACATAGTACATGGCAGCCTGACTTCCCTATTTCTATGGCCACTTACTGTACCATTTGGCATCTCTGTTTTCAGATATCTGTGCCCCACTCTGGCTCCTGGTGTGTTTACTGCTGCCCATTACAGGTCATACCTATGTAAATATAACTGTACATTTGAATTGCAATGTTTACAGCTTGTTTAAGTAATACATATTTCAATTAATTGACAGACTCCATACTTGTATTTGTTCCAAGGGTGTTTATTTCTGTGATAATATGTGTAGGGGGTATTGCAATGGTCTGTGTTGATGGTGGAGAAATGTCCAGGGTAGAGTCCAGTCTATTGTTATAACATGTGCATTGTCCAAGGGGGCATAAGAAGTGGAGCAATGGGAGTTAAAGGTGGACAGGGTGACAGAGTGGGACAAAAGAGTGACAATCAGGAGAGACTTATTTCCTGGCGAGGGTTTTGGCAATGTTCTCTGGCTTCTGCCTGGATCGCAGAGACCTTTTGCGTGGTGCTTCTCCGTCTCCAGTGGATGGGGTGCTGGTGGCCTGTTGTTCCAGTGGCGGGGCCTCCTGTCCACTATTGCCGGCAGAGGTGGAGGGCTGTTCTTCGGTGTGGCTAGTGTCAGGGGCCTGTTGGTGTACCACTGCCTCCCTCATGGTGTTGACCATGTCTGTCAGCACCCCTACAATGGTGACCAGGGTGGTGTGGATGTCCCTCAGGTCCTCCCTGATCCCTAGGTACTGTCCCTCCTGCAGCCGCTGGGTCTCCTGCAGATTGGCTAGTATCTGGCCCATGGTCTCCTGGAAATGGTGGTATGCTCCCAGGATGTTGGTGAGTGCCTTGTGGAGGGTCGGTCTCTGGGACTGTCCTGCCCCTATCGCACAGCAGTCTTCCCATCTTCCCTGTTGTCCTGTGCCTATATCCCCTTAACCATGTACCCACTGCCATTGACCCCAGGTCCCTGATCGTCCTGTGTTTGTGTGGTTGCCTGGGTTCCCTGTAGACAGACTGCTGATTGATGTATCCTGGGGACAGAGGGATGGGCCCGCTAGGTGGGTGTTGTGATGGTGTTTCCTGAGGGGGAGGCTCTGTGGTGGTTTTGGAATGTGGCTGGGTCACCGACTGTCCAGATGTCTCTGATGGGTCAGGTTGGTCATCCTGATCCAGGCGTGCAGAGCTACTGTCATGTCTGTAGGCCTCTTCTGGGGGGGACTGGATGTGGCTGGCACCTCCTCTTCGGTGACGTTGTGTGGGGGTCCCGTGGGGATGTAAATGCAGTGTTATTGTTACTGCGTGTGACATCTTGTGCATGGGGATGTTTCCCTCTATGGTTGTTATTACCAAGGCAGCTTTGGCTTGTGTGAGTTGTGATTTGGTTGGCTAAGTGATTGTCACTATTGTGCATGCAGTGGTCATGGGTGTCCATGTAGGTCTCTGATGGGGTCCAGGCATTGGTGTGTTGCATGCAGGGCTTCATATTTGGGTGGATTGGTTGTGATGGTGGGGTACATGTGAGGTGGTGGAGTGATGGGGGTGAGGGGAGGGGTAGGAATTTGTGATGGCATACATGTAGGGGGGTGATAAAGTAGTAAAGATTTGACTTATCAGAGTCCAGTCCTTCTGCTACTCCTGCCAGGCCCTCACGATGCATGGTCGCCAAGACTTGTTCCTGCCATGTTGTTAGTTGTAGGGGAGAAGGTGGGGGTCCACCCCCAGTCCTCTGCACAGGTATCCAATGTCTTGCAACCACGGAACGCACCTTCCCCCGTAGGTCGTTCCACCTCTTCCTGATGTCATCCCTTGTTCTGGGGTGCTGTCCCACGGTGTTGACCCTGTCCACGACTCTCCGCCATAGCTCCATCTTCCTAGCAATGGACGTCTGCTGCTTCTGTGATCCGAATAGCTGTGGCTCTACCCAGATGATTTCCTCCACCATGACCCTTAGCTCTTCCTCAGAGAATCTGGGGTGTCTTTGTGGTGCTATGGGTGTAGTGTAAGTGGTGTGTGTGAAGGTGTGTGGGGTGATGTGTTGGGATGTGTGCTGTGAGATGTGTGGATGGTTATTTGTGATGGTGTTTTGTGGCTCAGATTCAGTGGGTGTTCCTGGCTTGTCTCTCTCTCACTTGCCAAATTCCTTGGGTCATAAAGGGTTCTGGGTAGTGTGGGTGGGTGTTTTATATTGGTGTGGGTGTGTGGGTGTGGTGTGTGTATGTGTGTCAGGTGTGTGTAGTTTGAATTGTCCAATGTGGTGTAGTTTTGTAAGTGTGTGTGTATTTTGAGCATGGCGGTCTGTACCACCAACGGTTTACCGTGGTTGAATGACCGCCGCTGTGATTTGTGGGTCATGATGCTGGGGGCGTATTTCTATTGGAGTAACAGTGTGGGTTTTGTGCCGCCAGTTTATCACTGACCTTTTGGCTGGCGGACTTATGTGTGTGTCTGTTTAGTGGCAGATTTCTATGTGTGGGTCATAATACCCGTAGTGGTATATGGCTGCGGTCGTGGTATGTTGGCAGCAATCAGCATGGCGGTAAGTGGCACTTATCATCAATGTCAAAATGAGGGCCTTAGTGTTTGCTCTCACTTGGTGGGATGTTTGAAATTGCTCTCTCCTTTTGTC
Source organism: Pleurodeles waltl (assembly GCF_031143425.1). Lineage (NCBI taxonomy): Eukaryota > Metazoa > Chordata > Amphibia > Caudata > Salamandridae > Pleurodeles > Pleurodeles waltl. The sequence goes on along the minus strand of NC_090437.1, from coordinate 234,825,552 downwards.
TTTCATAGCCGGGCCTTTTTCAATGGTTTCCCGGGGCCGAAAGCAGCCCAGGGCAGGGGTTCACATACACCGCCATTCCCCATTATATGATACTGAATTCCCCCCAGGACCTGGCCCACCCAAGTGGGCTAGTAAAAGCAAGCAAGGAAAACCATGCTAGGTTTTTTTTTTGTTTCCCCCCAGATCCTCTTGTAATTCATGGAAGTTTAAAAAAAAAAAAAGTTTTTGGCCACCTTCAGGGTCCTCACCCCCAGGCCTAGGTGGGTAGCATATGCCTATTCTGCCCCCTGTCATTTTTGTATGCTTTTTCTTAGGACTCATCCGAGTCTTAAGATGACTGCCTTCACTTATGGGTTGAAGTGTGGCAGCCAATCATTTCTGATTTTGAAATCTGATTTGCAGTCCCTTCTCATTTTTAACTGTACATAAATCTTTTTTTTTTCTTTAATCACTCCAAAAATACTTACCAGATTTACACCAAATTACAAAGAGCACTCTTTCTGGACCAAGATCTAGCTGTGTGCCACCTTTGGTGTAATACTGTTTAGTGGTTCAGGCGGTAGCCATGTATAAACTCCTTATGAGAAATTGCATGGAGAAACTGTGTTTTGGCATCGCACTTTTTCTCAACCCCCGCTTGACGAACAAGCTCAAAACTTTCCAAACAGCAACTGAAGTGACTGCCAAACTAGTTTTGAAAATTTTGTGAAGATTTGTCAAGCGGTGCCATGGTTAGCCAAACAAAAAACACTTTTTCTATGGAAACTAGGTCCTAACTATAACTACCTACTGGTGACCAACAGTAGGTTATAAATCTATTCAGACTTTCCTCTGGTTGTTATATGTTCTGCAGACTCTACAGTATGGAACAGAGAAACAATCACTTATCACTGTCTCTGAACTGTGCTGTGTGAAGCCCATTCATTAACTCTGAAAAATTCTCAGTGAAATGTGTTTTCAAAAGTGTATTTTCATACAAAAAGAGCAGCTTCCCAGCTGTACCTTTGAATGTGCAACATTGTGAAATAACTGCAGATGTTACTTAGCACAGAGCAAGGAGTTGTAATTCCTGCTGTTTAAGCTGAAGTAAAAGTGCATTTGTTAGCATTGTGAACATCAGTGGAGTAGTGGTTGATAAGTGTGAAGTTAAGGTACTGGTTTTACAGGTATAGGGTTCAAATTTAGTCACTTCTGTATCATTTAGGTTTGTATTACAGTGGTTTAGTGGTTGTAAGGACAGACTGTATTTGAGGACGAAAGTGAGGCAGTCGGTCATGTGAGAAATATTTTGTTTGTTTCCATATTACATGCTGGCCAACATGTGTTTCACAACATCAAGGTCGTTTTCTCCAAGCCAATAAATTAACTTTTCAACACTTAAAGAATGATACTGTATTACATGTCAAAACAGAAAGTAAACCTAACCGGATTCAACAGAAATAAAATTTGCAGCATTCAGGGCACCCACTACCCAGCCCCAAGGTGACAACTCTTCTCCCATCCCAACCTTCCTGACATGGGAGTTCTCATAACCTGCAATATTAATAATTTTTCACCTGCTCTCCCTACCAATAGAGATTGTAACATACCTCAGCTTTACTTCATAGCCCCCACCACAGTCTAGCCAATGAGTAACATCCTGAAGATCCAAACTTGGGCTTTTGGGTTTAGAGTCAACAATCTGTTTACATGAAAATATTTACATTGCAACTATCCCAGAGCTAAATGTAACCCTAAAACTTGGCAAAGGAGCTAGGGGGTTCAGGTACACTTCATCAATGTTTCTACTAGTTACCAAACTTAGGGCCAGATATACCAAAGGATTTTACCCATTCTGTGTCTATGGTAAAAAGCTTTTGTACATAAGGCCCTTAATGCCTGAATTTCCAGCAAAAGTTGTAAAATTTCAAGGGGTCCAGTTCACTATTGAAGATGGAAACAAATTTCAAAGTATTAGAAAAAGTATTAGAAAATTACTGGAAACATGGCCCCTCACATAATTACTATTATATTTTGAACCACCACCTGAATAAGGCAGCTGTGCCAAAGGAAAAAAGGACAGAGCCTCACTGTTAACGGCTCCAGTTAACTTGGGGGGTGACATATGAGAACAGTTCAACACAATGGGAAACTGATAATAACCCCTTGGGAATCTCTTCAAATCTCTGTATTTTTACATTCACAGCCCCTCCCCCAACATCCTTTTTTTCCATAATCTACTTTCGTGCCACCTTCATTTTTGTGAGCTACCACCCCTGTATCTGGACCCTTCCAATATAGTAGGGAAGGAATACTTACTGGTTATTTCAGGCAAATCAGACTTGAGACCTAGGAGTAAAGGAACATTCTTTGTTTTTTTTACTATAGGGGGCTCAATAGTAGGCACAGACTCTTCCAAAACATTTGGAAAACAAAACTTTATTTGGCTTACTTTTCATAATACATTGAGTTATTTTTTTCCCTGAAAGCATTTTACCGTAGGACTACCCTGAGAGGCCACCTTCACAGAGGAAGCACTATTTATGGGATGCACCCAGTGACTCAACACAAACACAATAATCTGAGGTAAGGGTAACACCAGAGGAGGGAAGGGAAGGGGGAGCCCCTTTTTTTGAAAAATGAAATAATGGGTAGGGGATTCTCGGATTCAGTTACATTAGAACTGTTAACATCTTGGTGCCATTCATCAGACAAATGTATAAAAGAGGGAGAAGGTAGCTTGTTACTCTCCTGTGAGGCCTCAACTTTACCATCAGATTGCACAAATAACGCAGAAGGTGACACCCAAGCGCTACCAGGGTCACCCACTTGAATTTCAATTTTTTTCACCCCACTAATTCCTTCAATGTTAGTTTGGGGTGCCTGAGATTTTACCTCTTCATCCATTTCTTCCTTCCTCGAGCCTAGACCGAAATAGGTGAGGTGCTGCATCCCCATTAATATTGGGGCAGAACATCCAACACATGGTCAGAGTTGGCAACAGATCTGTCCAGTAGAGCCAAAATCGAAGAAAAAACCTTTGCAATATACAATAAAATATCAGAAGAAATAAGACCCTTATCCCCTTCCTCCTCTTCCCCTTCCAAATTAGATTATACAAGTTGTAATATTTTTAGTATCCAGCAGGGACCCCTCATATATGGTGAGATGGTGTACTACTGTATAGGGCTGGTAATGACGGACGACTAGTAAACATTGCAAAGATAGTCTCAATTCCAAGTCCAAATCCGTGTCCATACCCATACCCAGGACCATAGATTGACTTGAATTAGCCACCCTTATCTGATTCTTCTCTATGAGAGTAGCAATGTCAGGCATCAGTAGTCCTCCAGCATCCCAGATTCCTCCCTAAAGAGACACCCAGGTGATTGGAAGGGAGTTTCCTTGTGAACCAGGTTTACGGGAGCCAAAACCACATCTAGACCAATGACTTGTGCCCGAGAGGGAGCCATTGAGATTTTGGAACAGTTCTCCACCTCCACCATAATATCTGTAGTATTTAACACGGATGTGGCCTCTGGTCCAGTTGCCACTCCACGTACAACAGAGCCATTAGGGGACATTGCAAGAGCGCCATAGATGATCCATGGGCAATACACCAGTCTGGCATAGAAACTCATCCGGAGGTGATGCCATATTCAAGATCTTGATATCTGCTTGGTTTAGCCCACAGTCCTTTTGCCTTTCCCTAAAACTACCCTTTGAAAACAAGAACCAAATCGTAGGGTGAAACCTCAGGGGGGACAAATGAGACTGTGGCTTATTACGCTAGATAGTTTTTTAAAGTTTAGGAGGACAAAGGGAAGTAACATCTGAGCCGGGAGAAGAAATTAAATGGCCAGAGTGCAAACACCTGGGGGACATCTTATCACATCTTTTTGCAGCATCCAACAATGAACAACTGCAAAGAAAAAAGAAAAATGTGCACCAACTCAGGCTAAAAACGTATTATGGTTGGTTAAGGTTTGCAACAACTGATTGTGCTATGAATCATACTCACAGACAACCCTCCCACTGTCCCTGTACTGTCCCCTCCTGTCTCCGTCATGGTGCTCCCCTCACCCTCCGTCCCACTGGTGCCCTCACCGTTGGTGGATTCTGCCTCCAGGCCCATGTGGGATGCAGCTCCCTCAATCGCCGGTGCCTCTGCTCCTCCGCCAGATGATGCTAATGCACACAAGAAAAGGGTGACAAAACAAAAGGGGGGGAGAGTCAGAGGAAACACTTGGTCAATGCCAGCAACAACACTGCTATTGGTGTACACAACTCACAGGGAACAGCCCTATGCACTAGGCCATGCACTACCAGTTACAATGCTAGTCACCAGGCCATGGGGTACAATGCCTAACGCCATTAGCTGCACAGCTTAAACCCACAGGACCCTGCCCAGTAGTAGATGCCCACCAACATTATTGTGGTTGGAGTGCATTTGAGCTTGCCCATCATGGAACCGACCCTGCCATGTTCTCCCTGGTGTGGGGCACCCACAGCCCTCATCCCCCATCCAGGTAACACCTTAACGTGTGCAAAGTCAAGAATCTGAATCTATACTCACCCCCTTGTGGCTGCTGTGATGCCTTCAAGTGCCCATCCAACTCTGGATAGGCCACTGCCAGGATTCGGAACATCAGGGGGGTCATGGTACGATGGGCACCCCTTCCTCATTGGAAGGCCAGCCCCTGCTGAGCCTCCGCCATCCTCCTTGCCCAGCGGCGCAGGTCCTCCCACCGTTTGCGGCGGTGGGTGCTCCGCCTGTCAAAGACCCTCAGGATCCACACCTCCTTGGCGATGGCACGCCAAATACCCTTTTTCTGATGGGAGCTGACCTTCAGAAAACATACAGCAGAAAAGGGATTAGTCATACCGTCCGGACTGTAATACTCATGGCCCACCATATCCCTCCCATCCCCTTACGCACAGACATAGACCACCATACATGCAGCACTCTGCCCAGGACCCCTCAGCACCTCCCTCTACGAGGCTTACACACACACCACTCCATGCATTCATGCCCCATGCATCCTGCTCACAGTGTACTCACCTGTTGGTCTGGAGGACCATAAAATAAAGGGTCCTGTGGTAGGACCTCATCCACCAGTCTCTCCAACTCCTCAGAAGTAAAGGCAGGGGACCGTTCCCAAGACACTCTAGCCATGGTCGCTTCCAGACACAGGTCACTGCAGCACTTGCAGTGTAGGTCCTCTCCTGTTGAAGGTCAGGTCGCAAGTGAGTGAACAAATTGAAAATGGTGATCATGTCCGCGGCGGTGCGTACCGTCACTACCAGCGCACATCACCATTGGATCCTGGAACCCGTAGGCCCCAATGATAACCAATACGGTGTTGCAGGGCGGTCATCGACCGTCGACCACAACGGCACACAATGCCAGCAGAATGACCTCATTTCCACTTGTCCCTCCTCGCAGGTCAGGCAGCCTCCTTTTCAGGGGGGCACAGGCCATGGCACCTAACTGCGTCACAGCAGACATCGGCACATCAACTGACTTACAAGTTCACATACTGTTTCTGTAAAATGAAAATGGCATATTAATCTGAGTATATGTTCGATTCGGACCTTCTGCTCACTGGTTTTCAACCTAGAGTTCAACCACTGAGGATGAATAGGAGATGGAGACATCCCCCCATGTACAGACCCCTGGTGGACCTGGTGACAATGGAGGACAGACACATTATCCTAACCTACAGACTTGATAGGGCCACAATCCAAGAGCTGTGTGCCGAATTGGAGCCAGGACTAATTTCAGCTATCCGCCACCCCACAGGTATCCCCCCTCAAATGAGGTCCTGTCAGTGCTCCTTTTCTTGGCAAGTGGTTCCTTCCAAGTGACAGTGGCCATGGCATCAGGGATGTCACAACCTATGTTCTCAAACGAGCTGACCAGAGTGTTGTCTGCCCTGCTGAAACATATGCACAGCTACATCGTATTCCCCCAGGTGGGTGATTTGGCCGCAGTGAAGGCTGACGTCTATGCACTGAGACATATCCCCAACATCATTGGTGCCATTGATGGTACACATATTGCCTTTGTCCCACCCCAGAGAAATGAACAGGTGTTCAGAAACCGAAAGAGCTTTCACTCTCTGAATGTACAGATGGTGTGTTTGGCAGACCAGTACATCTCCCATGTTCATGCAAAGTATCCTGGCTCTGTGCATGATGCCTTTATCTTGAGGAATAGCAGCATCCCATATGTGATGTCTCAATTTCAGAGGCACTGGGTGTGGCTAATAGCTGAGCCCATGGTACCCACCAGTTGAAGTAGGTATATGGGTGTGGGGTTGTCTTTAAGGGTGAGTGTGCGGCTAACAGGTATCCCTCAATATTTACAGGTGACTGTGGTTACCCCAACCTCTCATGGCTACTGACCCAATAAGGAATGCCAGGACAGGGGCAGAGGAACGTTACAATGAGGCACATGGGCAAACAAAGAGGATCATTGAGTTCGCCTTTGACCTCCTGAAGGCCAGATTCCGGTGCCTCCATCTGACAGGTGGATCCCTGTACTACTCATCCAAGAAGGTGTGCCAAATCATTGTTGCATGTTGCACAACCTGGCCTTGAGACGCCAGGTGCCTTTTCTGCAGGAGGATGAGCCTGGGGATGGTTGTGTGGCAGCAGTGGAGCCTGTGGACAGTGACGAAGAGGAGGCAGAGGAAGAGGATGTGGACAACAGAAATACAATAATTCAGCAGTACTTCCAGTGACACACAGGTAAGACACTGTAACTTCACCTTCCATTGCAGTTTTGTGTTGGACATAGTACATGGCAGCCTGACTTCCCTATTTCTATGGCCACTTACTGTACCATTTGGCATCTCTGTTTTCAGATATCTGTGCCCCACTCTGGCTCCTGGTGTGTTTACTGCTGCCCATTACAGGTCATACCTATGTAAATATAACTGTACATTTGAATTGCAATGTTTACAGCTTGTTTAAGTAATACATATTTCAATTAATTGACAGACTCCATACTTGTATTTGTTCCAAGGGTGTTTATTTCTGTGATAATATGTGTAGGGGGTATTGCAATGGTCTGTGTTGATGGTGGAGAAATGTCCAGGGTAGAGTCCAGTCTATTGTTATAACATGTGCATTGTCCAAGGGGGCATAAGAAGTGGAGCAATGGGAGTTAAAGGTGGACAGGGTGACAGAGTGGGACAAAAGAGTGACAATCAGGAGAGTCTTATTTCCTGGCGAGGGTTTTGGCAATGTTCTCTGGCTTCTGCCTGGATCGCAGAGACCTTTTGCGTGGTGCTTCTCCGTCTCCAGTGGATGGGGTGCTGGTGGCCTGTTGTTCCAGTGGCGGGGCCTCCTGTCCACTATTGCCGGCAGAGGTGGAGGGCTGTTCTTCGGTGTGGCTAGTGTCAGGGGCCTGTTGGTGTACCACTGCCTCCCTCATGGTGTTGACCATGTCTGTCAGCACCCCTACAATGGTGACCAGGGTGGTGTGGATGTCCCTCAGGTCCTCCCTGATCCCTAGGTACTGTCCCTCCTGCAGCCGCTGGGTCTCCTGCAGATTGGCTAGTATCTGGCCCATGGTCTCCTGGAAATGGTGGTATGCTCCCAGGATGTTGGTGAGTGCCTTGTGGAGGGTCGGTCTCTGGGACTGTCCTGCCCCTATCGCACAGCAGTCTTCCCATCTTCCCTGTTGTCCTGTGCCTATATCCCCTTAACCATGTACCCACTGCCATTGACCCCAGGTCCCTGATCGTCCTGTGTTTGTGTGGTTGCCTGGGTTCCCTGTAGACAGACTGCTGATTGATGTATCCTGGGGACAGAGGGATGGGCCCGCTAGGTGGGTGTTGTGATGGTGTTTCCTGAGGGGGAGGCTCTGTGGTGGTTTTGGAATGTGGCTGGGTCACCGACTGTCCAGATGTCTCTGATGGGTCAGGTTGGTCATCCTGATCCAGGCGTGCAGAGCTACTGTCATGTCTGTAGGCCTCTTCTGGGGGGGACTGGATGTGGCTGGCACCTCCTCTTCGGTGACGTTGTGTGGGGGTCCCGTGGGGATGTAAATGCAGTGTTATTGTTACTGCGTGTGACATCTTGTGCATGGGGATGTTTCCCTCTATGGTTGTTATTACCAAGGCAGCTTTGGCTTGTGTGAGTTGTGATTTGGTTGGCTAAGTGATTGTCACTATTGTGCATGCAGTGGTCATGGGTGTCCATGCAGGTCTCTGATGGGGTCCAGGCATTGGTGTGTTGCATGCAGGGCTTCATATTTGGGTGGATTGGTTGTGATGGTGGGGTACATGTGAGGTGGTGGAGTGATGGGGGTGAGGGGAGGGGTAGGAATTTGTGATGGCATACATGTAGGGGGGTGATAAAGTAGTAAAGATTTGACTTATCAGAGTCCAGTCCTTCTGCTACTCCTGCCAGGCCCTCACGATGCATGGTCGCCAAGACTTGTTCCTGCCATGTTGTTAGTTGTAGGGGAGAAGGTGGGGGTCCACCCCCAGTCCTCTGCACAGGTATCCAATGTCTTGCAACCACGGAACGCACCTTCCCCCGTAGGTCGTTCCACCTCTTCCTGATGTCATCCCTTGTTCTGGGGTGCTGTCCCACGGTGTTGACCCTGTCCACGACTCTCCGCCATAGCTCCATCTTCCTAGCAATGGACGTCTGCTGCTTCTGTGATCCGAATAGCTGTGGCTCTACCCAGATGATTTCCTCCACCATGACCCTTAGCTCTTCCTCAGAGAATCTGGGGTGTCTTTGTGGTGCTATGGGTGTAGTGTAAGTGGTGTGTGTGAAGGTGTGTGGGGTGATGTGTTGGGATGTGTGCTGTGAGATGTGTGGATGGTTATTTGTGATGGTGTTTTGTGGCTCAGATTCAGTGGGTGTTCCTGGCTTGTCTCTCTCTCACTTGCCAAATTCCTTGGGTCATAAAGGGTTCTGGGTAGTGTGGGTGGGTGTTTTATATTGGTGTGGGTGGGTGGGTGTGGTGTGTGTATGTGTGTCAGGTGTGTGTAGTTTGAATTGTCCAATGTGGTGTAGTTTTGTAAGTGTGTGTGTATTTTGAGCATGGCGGTCTGTACCACCAACGGTTTACCGTGGTTGAATGACCGCCACTGTGATTTGTGGGTCATGATGCTGGGGGCGTATTTCTATTGGAGTAACGGTGTGGGTTTTGTGCCGCCAGTTTATCACTGACCTTTTGGCTGGCGGACTTATGTGTGTGTCTGTTTAGTGGCAGATTTCTATGTGTGGGTCATAATACCCGTAGTGGTATATGGCTGCGGTCGTGGTATGTTGGCAGCAATCAGCATGGCGGTAAGTGGCACTTATCATCAATGTCAAAATGAGGGCCTTAGTGTTTGCTCTCACTTGGTGGGATGTTTGAAATTGCTCTCTCCTTTTGTCTTTCATAGCCGGGCCTTTTTCAATGGTTTCCCGGGGCCGAAAGCAGCCCAGGGCAGGGGTTCTCATACACCGCCATTCCCCATTATATGATACTGAATTCCCCCCAGGACCTGGCCCACCCAAGTGGGCTAGTAAAAGCAAGCAAGGAAAACCATGCTAGGTTTTTTTTTTGTTTCCCCCCAGATCCTCTTGTAATTCATGGAAGTTTAAAAAAAAAAAAAGTTTTTGGCCACCTTCAGGGTCCTCACCCCCAGGCCTAGGTGGGTAGCATATGCCTATTCTGCCCCCTGTCATTTTTGTATGCTTTTTCTTAGGACTCATCCGAGTCTTAAGATGACTGCCTTCACTTATGGGTTGAAGTGTGGCAGCCAATCATTTCTGATTTTGAAATCTGATTTGCAGTCCCTTCTCATTTTTAACTGTACATAAATCTTTTTTTTTTCTTTAATCACTCCAAAAATACTTACCAGATTTACACCAAATTACAAAGAGCACTCTTTCTGGACCAAGATCTAGCTGTGTGCCACCTTTGGTGTAATACTGTTTAGTGGTTCAGGCGGTAGCCATGTATAAACTCCTTATGAGAAATTGCATGGAGAAACTGTGTTTTGGCATCGCACTTTTTCTCAACCCCCGCTTGACGAACAAGCTCAAAACTTTCCAAACAGCAACTGAAGTGACTGCCAAACTAGTTTTGAAAATTTTGTGAAGATTTGTCAAGCGGTGCCATGGTTAGCCAAACAAAAAACACTTTTTCTATGGAAACTAGGTCCTAACTATAACTACCTACTGGTGACCAACAGTAGGTTATAAATCTATTCAGACTTTCCTCTGGTTGTCATATGTTCTGCAGACTCTACAGTATGGAACAGAGAAACAATCACTTAACACTGTCTCTGAACTGTGCTGTGTGAAGCCCATTCATTAACTCTGAAAAATTCTCAGTGAAATGTGTTTTCAAAAGTGTATTTTCATAAAAAAAGAGCAGCTTCCCAGCTGTACCTTTGAATGTGCAACATTGTGAAATAACTGCAGATGTTACTTAGCACAGAGCAAGGAGTTGTAATTCCTGCTGTTTAAGCTGAAGTAAAAGTGCATTTGTTAGCATTGTGAACATCAGTGGAGTAGTGGTTGATAAGTGTGAAGTTAAGGTACTGGTTTTACAGGTATAGGGTTCAAATTTAGTCACTTCTGTATCATTTAGGTTTGTATTACAGTGGTTTAGTGGTTGTAAGGACAGACTGTATTTGAGGACGAAAGTGAGGCAGTCGGTCATGTGAGAAATATTTTGTTTGTTTCCATATTACATGCTGGCCAACATGTGTTTCACAACATCAAGGTCGTTTTCTCCAAGCCAATAAATTAACTTTTCAACACTTAAAGAATGATACTGTATTACATGTCAAAACAGAAAGTAAACCTAACCGGATTCAACAGAAATAAAATTTGCAGCATTCAGGGCACCCACTACCCAGCCCCAAGGTGACAACTCTTCTCCCATCCCAACCTTCCTGACATGGGAGTTCTCATAACCTGCAATATTAATAATTTTTCACCTGCTCTCCCTACCAATAGAGATTGTAACATACCTCAGCTTTACTTCATAGCCCCCACCACAGTCTAGCCAATGAGTAACATCCTGAAGATCCAAACTTGGGCTTTTGGGTTTAGAGTCAACAATCTGTTTACATGAAAATATTTACATTGCAACTATCCCAGAGCTAAATGTAACCCTAAAACTTGGCAAAGGAGCTAGGGGGTTCAGGTACACTTCATCAATGTTTCTACTAGTTACCAAACTTAGGGCCAGATATACCAAAGGATTTTACCCATTCTGTGTCTATGGTAAAAAGCTTTTGTACATAAGGCCCTTAATGCCTGAATTTCCAGCAAAAGTTGTAAAATTTCAAGGGGTCCAGTTCACTATTGAAGATGGAAACAAATTTCAAAGTATTAGAAAAAGTATTAGAAAATTACTGGAAACATGGCCCCTCACATAATTACTATTATATTTTGAACCACCACCTGAATAAGGCAGCTGTGCCAAAGGAAAAAAGGACAGAGCCTCACTGTTAACGGCTCCAGCTAACTTGGGGGGTGACATATGAGAACAGTTCAACACAATGGGAAACTGATAATAACCCCTTGGGAATCTCTTCAAATCTCTGTATTTTTACATTCACAGCCCCTCCCCCAACATCCTTTTTTTCCATAATCTACTTTCGTGCCAACTTCATTTTTGTGAGCTACCACCCCTGTATCTGGACCCTTCCAATATAGTAGGGAAGGAATACTTACTGGTTATTTCAGGCAAATCAGACTTGAGACCTAGGAGTAAAGGAACATTCTTTGTTTTTTTTACTATAGGGGGCTCAATAGTAGGCACAGACTCTTCCAAAACATTTGGAAAACAAAACTTTATTTGGCTTACTTTTCATAATACATTGAGTTATTTTTTTCCCTGAAAGCATTTTACCGTAGGACTACCCTGAGAGGCCACCTTCACAGAGGAAGCACTATTTATGGGATGCACCCAGTGACTCAACACAAACACAATAATCTGAGGTAAGGGTAACATCAGAGGAGGGAAGGGAAGGGGGAGCCCCTTTTTTTGAAAAATGAAATAATGGGTAGGGGATTCTCGGATTCAGTTACATTAGAACTGTTAACATCTTGGTGCCATTCATCAGACAAATGTATAAAAGAGGGAGAAGGTAGCTTGTTACTCTCCTGTGAGGCCTCAACTTTACCATCAGATTGCACAAATAACGCAGAAGGTGTCACCCAAGCGCTACCAGGGTCACCCACTTGAATTTCAATTTTTTTCACCCCACTAATTCCTTCAATGTTAGTTTGGGGTGCCTGAGATTTTACCTCTTCATCCATTTCTTCCTTCCTCGAGCCTAGACCGAAATAGGTGAGGTGCTGCATCCCCATTAATATTGGGGCAGAACATCCAACACATGGTCAGAGTTGGTAACAGATCTGTCCAGTAGAGCCAAAATCGAAGAAAAAACCTTTGCAATATACAATAAAATATCAGAAGAAATAAGACCCTTATCCCCTTCCTCCTCTTCCCCTTCCAAATTAGATTATACAAGTTGTAATATTTTTAGTATCCAGCAGGGACCCCTCATATATGGTGAGATGGTGTACTACTGTATAGGGCTGGTAATGACGGACGACTAGTAAACATTGCAAAGATAGTCTCAATTCCAAGTCCAAATCCGTGTCCATACCCATACCCAGGACCATAGATTGACTTGAATTAGCCACCCTTATCTGATTCTTCTCTATGAGAGTAGCAATGTCAGGCATCAGTAGTCCTCCAGCATCCCAGATTCCTCCCTAAAGAGACACCCAGGTGATTGGAAGGGAGTTTCCTTGTGAACCAGGTTTACGGGAGCCAAAACCACATCTAGACCAATGACTTGTGCCCGAGAGGGAGCCATTGAGATTTTGGAACAGTTCTCCACCTCCACCATAATATCTGTAGTATTTAACACGGATGTGGCCTCTGGTCCAGTTGCCACTCCACGTACAACAGAGCCATTAGGGGACATTGCAAGAGCGCCATAGATGATCCATGGGCAATACACCAGTCTGGCATAGAAACTCATCCGGAGGTGAGGCCATATTCAAGATCTTGATATCTGCTTGGTTTAGCCCACAGTCCTTTTTCCTTTCCCTAAAACTACCCTTTGAAAACAAGAACCAAATCGTAGGGTGAAACCTCAGGGGGGACAAATGAGACTGTGGCTTATTACGCTAGATAGTTTTTTAAAGTTTAGGAGGACAAAGGGAAGTAACATCTGAGCCGGGAGAAGAAATTAAATGGCCAGAGTGCAAACACCTGGGGGACATCTTATCACATCTTTTTGCAGCATCCAACAATGAACAACTGCAAAGAAAAAAGAAAAATGTGCACCAACTCAGGCTAAAAACGTATTATGGTTGGTTAAGGTTTGCAACAACTGATTGTGCTATGAATCATACTCACAGACAACCCTCCCAAACCTAGTGTGACTGTCTCCAGGAGACCTGACTCAGCCCAATCCAGTATTCTTGCTGGCAAATTGTAAGGAGAATATAAAAGGCCATAAAAATCATAAGAAAGCCATTAAAGAATCAAGATAACATGATGGCATAACGGCAGCAGTGAAGAATAATAACATGTCAGTGGGCATACAACCCCTCACTGAGGCGGAAACAACACCAGCCTATTGCTGCCCACTTCCGCACTCCAGATGAGAAAACCACTGTTTAGCGCTTTCCCACACAAATCAGTCTTCAAATGAGCTTCAAAAGAGCTTGCCCTGTCTGTTCTGTCAGTAATATACTTGTCAAGCCTCGCCCAGCCTATACACAGCCGTTAGAGGCAACCAGCAGACCTACCTCTGAACTCTACTCCACTTCACTGTGAGTGCTGAGTGAATTGAGAGCTGGGCAGGGCAGTGAACCATGAATTACATGCAGTGGTAATATCGGTTATGGTGGCAAAAATATGGTGGCAAAAAGGTGCAACAGCAGCAGGAAAACAGCAGCATGGAGATGCAGCACTGTGGACACATTAGAGACTTCAGGTGCAGGTGCTGAAAACTCCACCATTCTCTGGCTTCTCACTCCTGGCACTCCTCAGCCTCCCACCTCAACATCCGACCATCCAGCACTACGACACCACACCTACAGCTGACAACAAATTGATCCTCCTCATTGAAAATGCTACACTCCTTCACACACCCAGCTACTTATGCTTCCATGATCTGTCAGTTCTCATTTCCATGCATGCAACACCAGACTACTCTCATAGACTAGGTTAGATAGTGCCATCCACACTGACCTGAAAAATTACAAAAACCTATTACCACTCCAGGCACAGTATTACAGCTTTGAATTGGTAAAATGTCATCCAATCCAACCTGGAAGAACAAAAGCAACCCTTAACATGTGGCTCGCTCTTGTTATGAGCTCTTCAGAGAGGTATAACTTTGTCCTGACACAAGGGAGCACCTAGTGTAAGTCAAAACAAGTCTTTTAGACTTAGGGCCAGATGTACAAAATACTTAATTTGCCTTTTCCTAAATAACAACTCCTTAGAAATAGCTATTTAGGAAATGCAAAACGGTATGTACAAAAATAGAGATTCCTTAATAGCGATTCCTACAGTGTAAGAATCGCTATTAGGAAATCATTATTTAGGAATACCAAGCCATTTGTATTTATGTTCTAGCACTTTCTAATTTGCAATTTCCTAACAGGAAATCACAAATTAGAACATGCTAAAGGAAGGGTGATGTACAGCCTAGGGACACCCCCTTGCTGCACCCTGAAAAAAGTAATGCACATAGTGGCATGGGTGCACTTGATTGCACTTTAGAAAAAGCATTTTCAGGAGCTTTTTAAAAATTACACATGGTTACCATCGACTTGAAGTCAATGGTAATTGCATCCCTAAATGCTCATTTTGCATTTAGGACATGCTTTCTACATGTGCCAAGAAAACACAAATAAAAAATCCTGCATTTTGTGATTCCTTGAAAGGTCTTTGTACATAGTATCTTGCCATTTTTGCAGCAAAGTCTTTAAGCACAGGATTAGCTAGTGCCACCCACGCAGAGCTGAGAATACACACACACACAAACACACACACACATGCATTCATATATACTGTATTGTGTGCAGTACGTATTGTTTTTTTTAAAAACATTGTCTTGCAGTGCGCAGTGTCTTGCAGGAGTTCAAAAGTTCACACAAGGTCATGCTGGCTTCCTCGAGTCTAGGGCCTGTGCTCTGTATAACATAAGTATGTAAATTAGACAAATTATAATTGGCTATGTCATCCTACCTATAATTCCCTAGTATATGGTAGGACATGTATGTTTAGGGACCCCAGCATGGGTAGTGTACCCATATGTGCACTGCTGAGGTGCACAGGGTCATTTTAAAAGTAGGTCTGCCTTGCTGGCTGCTTTTAAATTAAGGTTCAATGCAAATTCGACTTTGTAATTAAAAGCACTTCCAAAGTTTTATACTACCTTATTTTTACATGTGTCACCCCTAAGGTGTGCTCTATGTGCCCCTAGGGCTGGGTGCCATGTAACTATAAACAGGGACCTTGTAAAAATAGTTTAATAAGCCCTGGTGAGGTAAGGCAGCCAAATGTGTTTTCCCCTCACTGATAGTGAATGGTTTCTATAGGCTAAAATGGGGAGACTTTATTTTAATTAACAAAGTCCCCTTAAATGTCAGATACCTCACGTTTGGCAACAAATTAATTTTTATAATAAATCCCACAACTTACAATTGTTAGATTTAATATAACTAGCTCAAATAAAGAGTTTTAAACTCTACCTAAAAAGTTGCCAACTTCAGCTCTGTAGTGCCCTTCTGTGATAGGCCAACCTCTCGCAGCCAGGCCAGGCTGCCTTGATGAGGTATGAAGTGGCCTGGGCTGAACACAAAGGATGTGCCTTGGGGAGGAGAACTACCTCAGCAAATAGGGAAGCAGGAAGGGAGGAGGGCTGCCAAACTGGTCTTCAAAGGCAGGGGAGGACATTTGGAGCAACTCAGCACACTCTCACATCCTGCAACCCCAGACAATTAGGTGCCTTCTTGATTAGATTAGATTAGATTAGGAGAGGGCAGGAGAGGGGTGTGTTTAGGATTTTTAGCCACACCAATGGGTGGGCTCAGCCAGATGTAACCACCAAAAATCAGTTTCAAACCTGATGGATTTTTGAAGAATGTTGCTCCCTGGGATTGACTGTTGCCACCCTTCCCAGGAAGTGGTCATCGCAGGGGGAAGGACCCTGCATCTGCACCTGGACACTGCACTCTGAAGGACTGCACCATCTGCACACTTGGGCTTCACCACTAAAAGGACTTTGCCTGTCTTCTACTGTTCAAGAAGGGCCTCCCTGTGTGCTACAGGTACAAAGGAGCTGCCCAGAATCCCCTGTATCAAGTCCTGCAAGCAGAGCCCAGCTGACCAGTGTCCATTGACCATTTGAGGATTCTGACCAAGTGCATTCTGGGAATTGTAGTCCCAACACCTTGGATCGAGTTGTGGACACTTCAAAGACCCAAATAGGACCTCTGAAAGAAGATCCAGAAGTTTGGACACATTTGGAGCAACTCCATAAGTTGAAGAGGTGCATTGTTGGAGATGTAGTCCGAGACCCCAAGAGGCAAACCAGACCCTCTGAACTCTTGGCTGGTGCTGTGTCCCACTTTCCTGAATCAAGAAACACTTCTGAAAGTATCAGTGACAGTGTTACCTCGTGGGTAGCCTGAACTCTGGAATTTGTCCCTTTCCAGCGTGACCTTTTTTTAACCCTTTGAGCGCTAGTTGATTCTTGGCGCTAGAAAACCTTCATTCTTGAAAAATTCATATCTCTGGTTGACCTTATCCTATTTTAATAATTTTTTTGTAATTATCAAGATAAAAATATAATCTATTTTTATAAATTGATTGTGGATTTTTATTGCGTTTTGTGTTTTACTTATTTACTACTTTGTGATTTGTAAATGCTTTACACACTTGTCTCCTAAGTTAAATCTTGTCACTCGTTGCCAAGCTACCAAGGATTGAGCTGGGTTTAATTTATTGAGACCTAACTGGACCTAAATGGAAGTTAGTGGCCTGTTGATAAGTGTAGGTACATACCTGCCCTTACCAAAAATCCACTTTCCAACATCTACTAAATTTTGTAGCTTGCCTAAAATTCTCTATGGAAATTGCATGGGGAAGAAAGCATTTTGAGACCCCCCTTTTCCTTGGTCCCATATGACAGATCACACTGAAATTTTACAAGAAAGAGCTTGGTGGATGAACAGTTTTTTGGACCGTTTTATGGAGAATAATCAGTTATTAGCCTAAAAAAAAAAACAATTTTCCTGTGGAAAATCGGACCCAAATATAACTACACAGTAGTGATGTATATCTGTATGAAACCCTCCAACGCTGTCTTACCATACATGCTCTGACTTATCCCAGACCTTTCTGACTACAAACTCTCAAACATGCTTTCCAAACTCTTCAATTTTGCTATACAGTTCACCCAACTAATAACAGCCACACTTGTTCACCACTCCCAATAATATCTCTCATCTACCCTTTACTATTTCACTTCAATTAGTTTATTTCAATTAAAAATCCTGAATAAATGCATGAGCACAAATCTCATAACTAATCCTCTAAGGAAAAGAAAGCACATGTTAACCCTAGGTTCCAGAGTAGTATCCTATGTGCCTCAAACTGCATTAATGTCTTGCCCACAGTAGTAAGCGCTGTAGAAATACAATTTACAAATGCGATGGTATAGGCAAACATTTTCACATTCTACATGAGAGTATATAGGATATGAGATGGGAATGGAGTTGAACAGATTTTCTAAAGATGGATGTATCATGATTTTTATGAATAAGGAGATAGTGGAGAGTTAAAGTGTCTCATTGCGGTGACAAAACGTAAAAACGTATTGTTAGTGTTAGCTTGGTGGCAAATCAGTCAGTGTCATTTTTAAGAAATTCAAGGCCTGATTTAGAGTTTGGCGGATTGTGAATCGCAATTCCATTATATTCTATGGAAAGTGGATGGGATATAAGTCACATTTGTGACAGAGTAACCTGTCCGCCTGCCTCTATATCAGGCCCTCATACTTGAGTGTAGGAGTTTTCAGTTGTAGATGTAATGAGGGGGATGAAGAATACATGAGGCACAACACAAGAAAACATACCTATACATTACGTACAAGCCATCATCTAGTCCCATCTCACCATCATTAATATAAGAACCTTGGGCTGTGATCAACCACTTGAAGGTCCCAAACTAAACCTAGCTTTACAAATTTATGCATCCAAGCAATTTCATTTCTCTTTGAAAGGAAATCCTTTGAGGCTCCAAGTTATACTGTTTGGAGGTAGTTCCACCTTGTCTAATTATATGATAGTATTTAACTAGGAGTGGGTTTATTGATGCTAAACCTCCTTGATACTTTGGAATCATTCTGACCTATGAAGATGGGTCATTCTTTTCTCAAAATGGAAGATTTCTCTAATCTCCTGAGCTCATATCACAAGCACTTAAAGCAAACCAATATTTCCAACTACTTGTAATTAGGTAATGTGTCATCAATATAGAAAGAAAACAAAGTTCTCCTTTATGTCGAAATCCTATTTCTTTTGGTTTATCTAGAAATTAAACAGTTAGCAATAATACTGAGGTCTATATTTTGTATAGTTGTAATATTCTGTGAATACATAAAATACTTCAACAATTGTATGTTTTTCTATTTGTTATCTTTCTTTGGTATCCTTTGCAGAGGATATTTATCAAGCATTTCTTCTGTTTGGCCTTAACACTGAGACCAATTTTCAGCCCATTGCTGTAAACCCTTTCCTAGCTCCTTGAAGACATCTTTCAAAAGAGAAGAAATATTTGACAAATACGCTCTTTCAGGGAATGCCAAAGTCAGGATATAACAACGTTTTCAGATTACATAGTTATGTTGTCATGTTATATGTACATGAAGGAGCACTATCACCCCGAGAGTATTCTGGCACTGTATAGATGATACCACATTGAATATCAGTTTGAACCCATGGCATGTCCCTACTGGTGCTACAGCTGGTTGGATATTTCAAACTGTAGGTAGATTTCATACCACATATAAATAGGTTAGAGAGTCCCATATGTTTAACATGTTTTAGATGCAGATGTGTGGCGGTCAAACATATATCCACCATCATGGGAACTGAGACAATATCATGAATAAGTAACGTTATTCTCTCTTCCTGCTGGCCCAAGAATAATAACACTGTAAATGTGGCAATACACTTTAAACTCCTTATTTATGATAGTTACAACACACACATGCCTCTAAAGATTCCTATTTCTCCACAAAAAAAGATGAAGACATCATCACTTTAGGAAGTATAACTGAAGGACATATATAGGAATCATATTTATTAAATTAAAATGTCCTAAAAGTGACAAGACAGAGTCTTCCATTACTTTTAACACAATAGCTTTTCCCACAATGCCATTTTGTAATTCCTCCCACTAACCTCAGAATAATATTTAAAAAGAAGCCTATAAAGAAAATTCTCTATCAATTCAATGACAATGAAGGGCCTCATTTACAAGAACTTTGCGCCACCATTGCGTCATTTTTTTGATGCAGCGGTGGCGCTAAGCAGTGATTTACAGTGCTCCAGATTTACAACTAACACATTGAGTCCAATGTGTCAGTTAGTAAAGCCGTGCATCACATTATGCCTGCTCCAGGGTAGGCGATCCCTGGCAAAAAGCCTTGCAGAACTGTTGCAGTGAAATTTACATAATTTCACTGTGTCATTCTGTGACTTAATTACATCAAAATGTTAACACCTGCTTAGAGCAGCCATTAAACTGGTTCATGGCTTTTGTCTTCCATGCATTGCTGAAGTAGCGTAAATTTTTTTCTCGCTAGTGCAGCAATGCGTCTGTTTAGTGCCACAAATATGTGAGAATTTCTGATGCATCTGTGAAAAGGTGCGCCAAGGAGCATTGTATATTACATACAGCGCATCCATGGTGTTGTCGTGCCGCACAAGAAATTGGAGTCAGCGGGCTGATATACCAGTTTCTTGCAAGTGAGGCCCGAAATGTTTTAAAAATAATCACCAGTGATTCGGTTTTATGATCTTTTGTTTGAAGCAGGACTGGGACAAATTTAATTATGCAGGTGAAATGTGAGAAATGCATAAACTTTACGTTAGACGCAAATTAAAAAAATGCATTTCTGCATTATACAATTTCACATATTATTTCCAGGAGACTAGTTGGCACAGAAAACGTTTTGTTTAAAAGCATTTTATGTTCAAACCTATCACCTGTATCATGCAAACCATTTTCTGTGAGGTACGCTTTTGCGTGGAAAAAAAGGTTATTAGATATTACAAACCATACTCCACTTCGAAACAGTAATTTTACAAATATTGATGACATTTTGTAAAAAAATAACAAAAAAACACACAATAATGAATATCCAATGGACTAGCCTTGGAGGAATATAATGGGTCACATTAATTGTGGCGCTGTATTGCTCGATTGGACCGAAGCAATAAAATAAATTTTTTTACTGATCATGCTTTAAGCAAAGTAGGCAATCAACAGAGTGGAATGGTGATATTTTGGATAAGACCTTAAGCAGTTTGGTAACACCGAACAAATTATCAGTTGTTTGTAGGTTCTATACTCATCCCCACGAGTGGTCATATCACTCCCAAGCACAATTTTACATCAAATTAGTAAATAGTCAAGGGTTGCCCCATTTATCTGTTTTTCTATGCTCTGCACAATGGTACAAAAGATGCAGACAACGCTGATACAAGCAGTGGTCTGTAACAGTGCTGAATCAAATGTTACAACATTTATAGATAATCCTCACAGACACTGGAGTCACTCATTCAGCCATTGAAGGCATAGTAGTTTCTGAAGTCATGTAAAATGTGGGTTACCTTCCTTTGTTATTGCAAATGTTAATCCTTTTCTAATATAAATAGATAGCTAAACAATACATTTCTTCGAGATTTTTGTTTGCATTTTTTAAGAATGCTCCATTGTTTGAAAGAAGTGATTTCATATTTTTTATTAGGGTAAAATACTCCCTCAATTTGCTTGTTTTGAGTGTTACTCTCCTTCGACTGTTGAAATGAAGTACTCAATTAGTTTGCGAACTTCACACAACAGAATGTTGAGAGTTATAATGCCAGAGGGTGTTCCTATGCACATTAAAGCAGAGGTAGCATCCTCGTTTTTGGAAAGGTGCCAAAATTGAACCAAATTCAGAAAGTGATCTGAAATCAGACAAATATCTTCTGACTTGGTGCTGCTGCACCTCGAATTATAAACTAAATGCACTAAAAATATAATTGTAACAAGATGCCCTTTGTACCAAACATCATTGATTATCCCTATAATACCTGGAATTTCATGAACACAGTTGGACCGAAGTGTAATTGTCTGGTCTTGTTTGATTGCTTCCTATCTACATTTTGAAAAACTTCCAACCTTCCCTTTTCCCAGATAAGTAGTCCTTCTTCAGAACTTGCATGTGGGTAATTGGGACAAAGTTTGGGGGAGGGGATACATTCTAAGATAAGGATTGATAGGTAATTACCAGTAGTAGGGATGCATTTTGTGCAGTGTAGTTCTGTGAGACCCATCGTATTTCACTAAGCAGGTATCTTTACATTAGGGTTCGCCACCAGCCGATCATTACACTAATGAAGACTGTTTTATTCTCCTGTGGGCCTGCACTGATAAAAAACAGATGGGCTTGAAGTCTCAATATTTCCAAGTATTTTGCACTACTGTCCCTTAATGATAACAGCAGACTGAGACACATCCATTAGCATATGTATCTTCCGTTGCTCTAACGTTCTACCAATCTAGTGATATCAAGGAAGCCACTAAGGCCCTGATTTATACTTTTTTACACCGCATTTGTATAATTTTTTTATGCAAAAGCGGCACAAACGTACAAAATACAATTATATTTTGTAAGTTTGCGCCACTTTTGCGTAAAAAAATGACGAAAATGAAATGCAAAAAAAGTATAAATCAGGGCCTAAGTGTATTCCTCTTCCATCTCACTTTGGTGATCGGGCCAACGTCTTCCACTTCCACCAACACCTCTTGCTCTATGATTGACATTTGGAGCAGTTGCTGCTTAACTCCTGCTAAAACAGTTAGTGTGTCAGAGTATTAGTTGAGGGAGAGGACATCATTACATCTTCTGTGATCTATAGACTTTAATTAGGAATGTTGCCTGCACAAATGACTCAGATTAATTGCCTTTTCTGTACAGTAGCTTACATTGGCAGATACAGAACACTTGAGCAGGGTTATGTGTAAAAGTATGGGTGGTTTCTGCTTTGACACCACTGTTCGATTATAGGACCTACAGAAGAGATAAATATGGGCAATTAGGACACATTCTGGAATAGGCTGCAATGTTAATATGAGCTGCCATTGAGCTTTTACATGGCAGCAGCAACTGCTTAAAGGAGTGTCGTTGGTAATCAGAAAGTTAGGATGTGGGAGAGGCCTTTTTAGGGCGGAGTAACTCTTATGAGTTGTTGCTATGCAGGACCACCATGTCAGACATGACAGGCATGGGAAGGAAAAATCACACAATGGCCCCCACAGACAGAGTATTCTGAAAGGACAAATTCCCACTTTCAGAGATTGTTCAAGCTGTGCAGAGTAATTTTCTGGGTGTGTGTACCCAACTTGACCCACAGTTAGCAAAGGATCAATGCAGTAAATCTACTGAAGATAAAAGTCACTGCCAAACAGTGATCTCTACATTTGGTAGGCAGTCTGCCAGGAAAGTGGAGCACATAACCCTATCGGACCAGGCACTACGGTGGGCCTCCTGCCAGTCTTTAAATGAGGACCTTAAATGTTAGCAATAAGAAATCATTCGCTGGGAGAGATTAGGAGCAGTTTAAGTCTCATGGTATGTAGGTTCACACACGAGCAGATTAGGAAAAAATAATTTCTGAGTGGGTGTACCCAACATTGCACACACTTGATAAGGGATTGATGCAGTGAATATACTGAAGATAAAAGTCATTGCCAGGCAAACAAGGATCTCTACATTTGGTAGGCAGTCTGCCAGGAAAGTGGAGCACATAACCCTATCGGACCAGGCACTACGGTGGGCCTCCTGCCAGTCTTTAAATGAGGACCTTAAATGTCTGCCATAAGAAATCATTTGCTATGACAGATGAGGGGCATTCTAAGTTCCATAGTAAATAGATATACACATAAGCAAACTTAACAGTCTTTAGAAGAACAATCTTATTCACAAGGTTGTTTAATTGTTAAGTTGGAATCAGCATGATTCCTCAATGATATGAAGTGACAGACTAGTGGTGGGTGACATTTATATTTTGAGAAATTTATTACACTTCACCAGAGTGTACAAATGCTTGCAAACGTATTTTTGCAGAACAATTTGAATGCAGAAGCATATTTTGAAAGAGATCTATTCATATAAGAATGGGAGATATGCTTCACGAAACCTATTTCGCAAGATTATTTTCTTGAAATGTATTTTTTGCAACTTTATGCAGTTTGCAAAGTTTTGAAGACAACGTCTCAACATTTAAAATGAAAATACTGAGGAACCTTACACAGACCTCTTTCAGACCATGTGACTCAATGGGAGCTGGCCATTATCCTTTAAGAAGCAAGAAGAGACTATAATCTTTTTTAAAGGTGGTGTAGGATAATGCTTTTGCCCAATGAATGTGTACTACATGACTGAGCATGCTGCCCTGACTTGCCATTTCTTTTTGAAAGCAGCAAAATGGCATGAGCATGATGGCTTTTCCACTACATTTTAAAATGGAGACTTGTGAGGTTTGTATTACATCTGCTAACTCTCTTAATGGGTTAGTAACTATACGATTGTTCAATGAGTACTTTAAAATATATCATGTCTGTGACTGCCTATCATTTTATGAGAATTTTACCATATTTGCATGGTCAGTTTTAGAGCGTGCAAATCTTAATGACAATATATAGTTTCAGAATATCGAATTACTACAAACTGGGGGGCTTATTTATGAAAGGCTTGCAAGCACTTTGCATGGTTTTGAATGGCCTCATAGATATGGAGTGAGACAAAGCAGTACAAGTCACTGAGTTGCCTTACTTTGCGCCAGAGAGGCGTTCCATGGGCGTTGTGGTAGGTTTTCACTTAATCAGGTTAACCTAGGGAAGAGCCAAAACATCATGCCTTCGCAGGGGAGGCGTAACGAACATGCATATTTTTATTTCTCCTTATTTTTTCTTTCTTTCTATGTGTGCTGCATTCTGCAGTGCACAAAAAAAGAGGAAAATGCCTCTTGGGATTATTTATGCACAAAACCAATCCTGCCTACATCACAGTTGTCAATAAGGGGCCAATTGTTTACCAGCACAGGGAGGGAGGTCAGAAATGTGCTGGATTGCATAAATACAGTGCATTCCTGCCCTTATACATTGGTGTAGGGCAGAGCAGCAAGAGGACTTGCAGAGCTGCCCTACACCAGATTCCCATAAATAACTCTCTGTGTATTCATTGAGCTTAAATCAGTTGGAAAATATGCCTCTTTTTCACTTAGCGCTGTAATGCTAGAATTATGCTAAGAAATGGTAGATCAACATAGGGTAGGAACTGTCCTCAAAAATGTAATATATTTATGATCAGGTGCTCAACTAGAACTAATCTGAGTGGGGAGGGTTTAACACTTCAAAATGTGAAAGGTGAGCCATCTTCAGGATTTGTCTCAAACGAACTTGTGAGGGCCCCTTCAATGTTTTGTTAAAAGTGTAATGTGAGAAGAATTTTAGTGTGTGAAAAGCTCACTGTGCCAGTGATATCATCTCAGCATATCAAGACATTTAAACTGAATTTTCTATTCTCCCTCAATAAACTTTAGCAAATATTTATTTGAATACACATAGTTCATTAAATTTGGTAGCATGTGGGCTTTTGGATTCTAGTTTCTGGGACTAGCAAATGATGCATTTTAAAACACAATGATATATGGCTGGTTTACGAATTGTCCATTCAAAAAAAGTAGTCACAAATTGTGCACTGACTTTTTATGAACAGAAAGTAATTTTGCGAACCCACTTATGCACTATTAGGTAGGTTCACAAAATGCTGACCCTTAGTGGGTCGCAATTCAACCTGACTGTGATTGCTTTTAAATAAAGCAATCTTTTTTTTTTTTTAATGCAGCATATTTCCCTAAAAGGAAAGCAGAACATGTTTGAAAAAATTACAAGTTGAATAAACTTTTTTTTAGCAGTAGGCAATAGTCCCTTGGACCACTGCCTACTCCTAGAAACTGTTTCATAAACATTCTAATTGATGGTAAGCCCTGCGAAAATGGGAAGAAGTCTCATTGAATTGTGGCAAAATATTAATGTTTTGCAATCAGATTTTAGTCACAAAACATTAACACATACCTTAGGGAATTGGTACTTGAATGGTTTACCTTTAACACGCCCCAGCCAAAAAGTGATTCTTTAATGTTTACCTACCAACATAACGATTTGGAAAACCTTTTCTGAAACCCTAATCATTGTAGTAGATTACAAAACGTATTTTATAGGTTGAAACCTTCAGGTTTACAGAATTTGGGGGTTTGTGATTGTTAAAATGCTTTGTACATCAGGCCATGTGTCCCTTAAAAATATAAAAATATTTACCTGCAATACATGGCTTTAAAGGTAACAGATGGCCTAGTGAATGTATTTCACTGTAATGCCTGTGCGGCATGAGCAGTTTAAGTAATAGGACTTCTTAGGAAAAAGTGCATTAGTAACACTGCAAGGCTCTTGCAGAAAGAGTTGTATAGACATGGAACTAGTTTCTAGCAGATTTTGGACAAACAGGAGTAGTAATATTGAAAGGAAAAGAATGAACTGAATATTTACTAGGCCTCACAGTGTTCCAGAAAGCAAGAAAGTGAAGATAACATGTAAGTTTGGCAATCCCTATTGCAACATTTTTTTAAACTTTTTTTACAGGAGTGTACAAAAGATGAGACTCATAAAATCAAAGAAAATGTGAGAAAGTATTCCCACAAATACAATTTAAAAGTATTTAATGCATACAAGATACAGATATACACTTCAATATCAGTTTGGATACAATTGAATACTCAAAAACCTCTAATAATTTTGTTATACGGCCTGAAAAAATCTCAATCTATTGATTGATGACGGAGCACTGGTCCTGGTTCCATGTGATAAAACGTTTCCAGAATCACCTTCTGCTAAAATGAATTTCCAAAACAGCTTTTAAACTAACTTTTTTATACACTTCATTCTCTCTTAAATGTGGTTGATGATTAGCATACGTTTTTCACTTGAAGAGTACGCTTCCAATACAAAATACTATGGTCAGACATAGTTTTCTACTTTTCCAAGATTGTATGTTTTCTGTGCAGACAGCGTACATGAAAACTGAGCTTTTCTCTAATGTTGCCTACATTTTAGGCAAAAAGGCATAGCTACCTTTTTAATAGATAGGGCTTTGTTTCAAACACCATGGTTGGTTGCATGATTAGGCCTGTGTACCACTCATGGCACATCCCCCCACCGACTCAATTTAGTGCAAACTAGTAAATAGCTCTACATTGCATTACTTGATGGCCATTTATTGTCATTGTTGTGATGCAAAGCAGGTGCAAAATGTTGGTAAATTCAGGGCTGTGCATTGGTGCAAATCCTACATCAATATCTAATTGCAGCCTGAAGATACAATAACACATAAGGAGATAGTTTAATTCTTCTAAAAAATACTCAATATTTTGCTGCTTTTCTCATATAGAAAAACTTTGTCTTCAGAATGCTAAAGAAGGATATGCTGACCCATGTGGCTGGATTCCAGCAACACTGAATATGAGTGAGTTTTCCTATGGAATAGAGTCAACACAATCAATTATGTAATATGAATACAGATCTCAAAATTCTGCAGACTCTCTATTCATTTAATGACAAATATTCTCCTGACTATAAAGACAGGATAACCTTTATATATCTTATGAATATGTACAACCAAATGTGTCCATTGGTATAGCCAAGTCCTCACTTGCCCTGACTAGTTGGCTAATTGAACACTGTGAATATGATGTTTTTCGATTTTTTACAGTTTTATTTTTCTAAAGCATAGTAATTTCCTCTACTTATCCTTGCACAGGAAGAAATTCCTGTAAAGGCTTGGCCACAACTTTGTTCTTACGGGTTACCTGAGTTTGGGGTGTTAAGAGTTGTATAGGTTTTCTATGGTTTATAGATGCCCACAGCAAAAAAACTGTGCTGTGTACTTTGGAAATTTGAAAAGCAGCTGCAAGTGAAATGCCAGTTTACTATGTCTATTATATGGTTGCAGATATTGCCCCAGGGCTATGTGAAAACCTACTACAACCATAGATTTTTAACTTTTACATATGCTAACATTTCTATTCCTGAAAACCCAACCTCTCTCATTCTAATTGTATGGCTGGGAGTTCTCACTGAACATGATGTTTGCCAGATTTTTCAAATTGTCATGCCTTGAATCATGGTAGGTCCTATTAGTCTTCCTTGCATTAGACCATACTTCTTCGAAGGCTTGACCCTTAATGTTGCTATTCTTGGACTTCTGAACATGGAGGTACCAGGCATGTATGAGTTTTCTAAGGACTTGGGTGACCAGAAAATTATAAACCGGTGCAGTATTAGCAAAGTGCAAGTAAAGGCTACCTTTCCATTTGGTTGACGTTTTCAACTCTAGACTGTATGGAAACATGACACAACCATATATTCTCAGCATGTATACATTATCAAGGTGCTACAGTTGTGTACCTGAACCTTTGTCCTGATTTTCTGGACAATGAGCTGAACAAGACATGTGCCCTATTTTCAACATTTTGTTTCCCAAAACATTGCTTTTCACCTCAATCCTCCTCAGAATTTCCATACTTGTCATTGTGCCCAACCAACCTCTAGTGTACACTCCTCAGGACCCCAGAACCTTAAGTGAATGCACTTAAAGACTCTCAGGCTGTCAGGCACCGGCCAACAGCAAAGCTCAGTCCACATTCAGTAGCCACTAATCATTTAGGTATTTCTAGGAACATGCCTTTTGCAGCTTGTTGTCTTCATGTAGCAACACGGACAGTCAGCTAACTGACCCTTGAAATTCATGTCTTTGTACTAAATAGCAGAGGGAGCAGACCCAGTCCTTCAGGGCTAATCTCAGGAAAGAAACTGCAGGTGCAGTCCTTTTTCCAAGATTTTGCAGTTCCACAAAGTGTTCTAAGAAAAGCCGTCTGAGTGTCTAGCATTGTAGGATTTATCATCTTCTGGTTTTGGAGAGACTTGTTTGCACTTCCTAACCAATGGGGTAAAAGTTCCCGGAGGGTCAACCCTACCTGCTGCTTCAGTAGTTTATGTTTGCCTCACTGCAGACAGACCCACAATCTCATGTGCCAAGTCATTTTCAAGATTGTGAAAGTAGTCTTCAGCCACAACACAATTGGCCTTTGAGGACTGAGGGTATGTAGGGGAGTGGACTATGGAATTCACCAGTCTGGTAAGACCACAGCATGGTCCTAAAGCACCCAGGTCTTGGTGTCCTTTTTGCTCCCTATCAAGTACACCAAAGTATTACATGTGGCTCAAATAGACTTGTCAGGCAGCATTTGACACTGTCATGCAACAAGGTGATGGACCCCACCCTTCAACTGGGCTTAAATGAGTCATCTCTCCCATGAATGTCATCCTGTCAATCACAGTGATACATTCCGTGGTATTTAGGAGTTTTCACACCTCAGTAAAGGCTAGCGACTAACTGGGAGTTGACAAAGTCTAATCCTAATCAGCCTTTCAAAAAGATTGGGCAGCTAAGGGGGTAACTTCTTAAAAGTTACCCTACACTGCTAAAACGTAATAAAAATCAGACTTTACTATTTGATTGAATTTTCAATAAGTATAAAAATAAGTCTTTAACTGGTGTCTGTAGAAGTCAAAATTTCTAGATGAAGGATATAATCTTTAATTTGACATTTATTATGTTTCAGTTTCTGTCTGACCAGTGACAACATAGTTTTTTGTCTAGTTTATTGAACAACATACCATTTCTAACGTCACACATGTCCAACTCTTAAATATTATGCAGCTTACCTTGTGAACAGGTGAGTGGGCTTATGGGCGAAATTTAATATTTTAAATCAGGTTTTCCTTCCTGTGTCAACATCTCAGTTGTGTACACTCTAGTGTCCTCCCCAACCAATTCAGGTATACTATCCCAGGGGCGAGGTAGGTTCAGTGCCTGCAAGATTTTTACACCTTGTTCCAAGGTGCATAATGTTGCAGCCCTGCATTGTGGTAAGACAAATATTTTTGTTATTTAGACACGCTGGTGGCTGCACTGTCATTGTCATCAGTGATCCTGCTTTAAGATTTGCATTGTTTCTGTTGTAACCTGTTTTTTTCATTCTGAACTACATTTCCCAGCTGTCCTGGACAGCTCCCATCTTGGGTGTGGCTGGGGTTAAAGAACTTCCCCGCCCTTTGGGAAGTGCTCACTATTCTCTTGTCATCTGGCCATGAGGAGCTCCCACTTCCTGGTAGCCTCCCAAGGATTTCCAATGATTCTTGCAGGTGCATCTCTTTCACTTGAGGGATTTCAGTAAGACTGGTCAGGTCTTCATGGTAAGCATGTTACCTTTGCCTGAGCTTCAATGTCTATCAGAAGTTCCTTTTGATCCCTGTAGACTAACCCTGATTTGTTTGTGAGTTAACCACTTTTTTCGAGTTGATCTTTCCCTATCAATGGTAAAAAGGTATTTATTGTTGGAATATTTGATCTAAGCACACAACTTTCCAGTCATTTGTGCAAAAAAAGCTTTCATGTGTAAACTCCTAAGTTCTGCATTACTGACAAAGATTATTTGAATCAGTTCAGCAGTAAGGTAAATGTTCTTACCCCACAACGTTTATATTTGTTGTGAGGGTAAGTAAGAAGTGAGCTTATCACAATTTCCACAATTGCATGGGACGCATGACAAATTCATCTTATGGAAATGGGACCACAGTTAGGAGCGTACAGCCCAGAGACAACTATACAACTTGCTACATTTTAGGGAGTGAGGTGTTGGTAAACTTGCACATTTTCAGTCACTGTCTCACCATTTCACTTTCAGATCTTCCTTCCTGCTGTTCCTATCCCACAATCCTTTCCCTCACCTGGCTACTCCAATCCTCAGTATTATTACCGCATTCTGAGTTGAATGTGACTGGAAGTGGTGCAAATCCCAATAAAAAAGGATGATTATGACATGTCTGGCCAGAGGGTTCAGGCCGCTTTTGTCAGGCGACATAGGGTAGGCCTGAAGCCACGTTTTCACTGCCTCTATAGCAGATGGTACAACAGGTACTGCAGTCCACAATTGGCATTTAACTTGCTATGCCAGGGATGTATTTCTGCACCATATACTGTGGTTTTATAGGGAAGGTAAATATGGCAATTATTTTTCAAGCTGATTTCAACTTGTTCTGGGGGTTAGAGCATGTACACTGGGCACTGCTCAGCAGTGTCCCAGTGTTAGAGTTCAAAATAACTAGCAAGTGAGTCCTGCACAAAATGAAAAACCTGAAGAATGTCCAACTAAAAAGGTGTCACTTTGTAACACATACCATTGTAAATGAACTTTATGTAAGGCAACCAACGTGTATCTCGAGGTGTAGAATGTATCCTTAACAATGTAATATGTAGAAAATCTGCACATTTTATATTTCATTTATAAGTATGTCTGATCATATGTATTGGTAATGTTTTGGTTGGATCGGTACTTCAGTATATGTACCAATGACCTGCTATCTTCATTATAGTATGAGTGTTTTCAGCATTATTTCATTTTGACTACTTTGTTTTCCTTTCATTGTTATTCTTTAAAATATGTTTTTCCTGTAATTCTAAGTGTTGTGTCTTTCCATTTTCATGGGTATTTATGAAAATTGTTGTTTTTCCCACTTTAGGGAATGTCTGACTATTTTCAACAAAATCGTAAAAGATGTGAAACACAGAGCTGTTCATCACTGTAGTTATATTTAAGTCATGATTCATAAATGTTTTGTGCATGTAATAAAACAGTGTATTTGTCTTGTGATTTATAAAACATTTCCAAATATTCCAATAATGTTACTTATCAGAAATATTATATTTAAATTGTATTACAATCAAAAAACATTTTCACATTACAGATTCTCAGAAAAAGAGTTAGTTTGTATGGTGTTTGAAAAAATAAAGATGACCTACCAATTACTTAGAGTCCTTTCCCATACAACAGTCCATGAGTGGATTGGATATATTTGGATTGGAGGTGTATTAGGTGAATAGTTAAGACATTCACATTAGGACATTACTTTTTAGTCTCTTGGAGATGGCGTGTTGGGAGCAGATGTTTCTTTGCAATGGAAAGCAACTGCTAAATTAGACACTGTTGCAGGCAGCACTCTGAAGCTATTCTGCACCACCACATATTGTAAAGAAAGCACACTCAGGTGTTGCTCCAGGGCTTCATTTTGGGCTCTGTGGATGTCATTCTGGGCCCTTATCAGATCATTCTCTGCACTTTGATGACCAACCATGTGGGCCAATTATTCCCCTTGCCACATAGCTGTATCCACTAGCTTTCTGTGCATAGTGATAACATTGATCACTGCACCCTAAGCCTCGATCTCTGCAGCAGGACTTGACTCAGCCCTTCCGCAATCCCCAATAATCATGCTACCTAGCATAGGTTGCCCCAGGTGTAATAGGTCCTGGCTGCAAAGCAGATGATAGCGCTGTGGTTGACAAAGGAGGAAGGGCACAGTTGGCCATAGTTTATGAGAGTGTAGGACCACATTGGGTTTGTGGGGTCATTGGTGTAGATAATGGGGACAGGACTCTGATGAAACCTAGTTGCTATAGTGTTCTCAGGTAGAAGGAGCAACATAAGGTGCTGGTCATGTAAACCTGATGGTCTAGGCTGTTATTCTAGTTATTTATCTTTGGCAGGAGTTTGGCTCCCACTGAAGGCTTTAGATCTTCTGACCTACTATGTGTCCTGAGTAACTGGGCCAAGCCCACATCTAGCATATGAGGATTGCCTACTTTCTTCATTTAGCAGTTCTGAAAGGATGGAGTATCTCACCCTTTGCTCCTCAGGATTCCCTCAGCAGGATCCCTGGGGCCTCGCTACCATCAGGAGCTCTCAACCTCCTCACATGGTTCACTAGTCTTGGCAGGCATACAAAAGGCTGGTCCTCCAGTCTCTGGCCCCATCACCCAGCAGAAAGACCGCAGACATGGTCTCTAGTTCTGGATCCAGCAGCTAGAGGTCATGGTGTTCTTCTCTCCTGTTGAACAGTGCTGTTGAACAAATAGTAGGCCCCATGCCATTACGTTTATATTCTGAATTCAGACACAAATGAGATATAACACCTGAGAATTTGGAATTTGGGTTGTGGATGTCAGCTCTTTGAAGTGATGTCTCCCCTGCACTGTCCTATGTCAAATGAAGGCTCTGCCATATAAATTGTGGCTCCTATTCAGATTTGCCTACAACACAGACTGTGGGAGTAACCAGGGATAACAGCATGCTACCATCCACCACTGAAATATGCCTCTTGAATGTTCAAAGACCTAAACCTTCGTCTATATCAAGATCCCCTAGTCCACTGAGCCAACCATATCTGTCCTACCATCTCCTTGAAAATGAGCTGATACCCCATTGACCAATACATCTTCTTGAGTTTTAATGTGCACAGAGAATGAGCTTCTCCCCTTCATTCAGTGTGTACTCCTACTTCAGCCCTCAGAAATGTCAGGAATACACACCTCCTATCAAGGGGTTACAGTCTTGCCCTCTCCTAGGCCCTGTAGGCCCTGTGTTTTCAAAATGGGAACCACAGACCTCCATGTTATGTACCATGCACAGGCACACACACATCCTAGAATGCACGCACAAGTATCATATGCTGTTTGGCCCTACACACACAATCCATGCAGGCCAAGGGGGAGTTAAGTACATAGCCACCAAACTTAACATGAGTGGGCCAGTGACACAAGTCAAAGAGATCTGCTCACATTACTTCTAAACACAGGATTGCTATGCTGCCTCCACTGTGGTCATTTCATTTTAACTCCTGGCAAGTACAGAAGCCCTCTACCACTTTGAGAGTAGTGCTTGGTCCTCCCCTCCAAGGGTAAGGAAATCATATTGCCATCAGACAGGCCTGTGACCTTGATCATTACCAGGGGTCTAGATATCCATGCAGGTGGGCTACTCAGGCGAGTGGTGCACATTCGTCACCATGCAGGGGTTTTTCTATCCCACCAATTAGTTCAATGTATTACTCTTGCAAAAAATGCCTTTCAAATTATAATCCAATTGAGTGGCCTTACACACTGAAACTTTCAAAATTCTGCCCAGTTTTCTTACAGAAAACTTTAATTCTAATGTTCACAAGAATTCTGATTTCATATTTTGGGCCTGCAACTGTGTGGTGTAGGTTATATCTCACAATTGAGCTTTTAAAACTCTGCTATACCAGGGTACAAATTAATATACTTTACCGTATGCATGTCAACTACAGTCCGTAAAACTTTTGTTAATTCTTATCCATGCTTTATTGGGGAGTGAGCAGAGGACAAATAATTTTTATTGATTTCTTATTTGGTTTGTTTTAAATTTAATATACCACATTTGACAGTGAGTTACTCTGAAGATAAAGTGAAATAACATTATTATTGTATTTAATTAAAACAAAATCAGGTGTCAGTGAAAGATATCTGTGTTATATGATTCTCTGTTATTAAAGCAACAGCATTAGTTTCAGTAGTTTTAATCTTTATACTCTCAGTGGAGGCCCTGCAGTACAGCTGTTTTATTTTATACTATATTTTACTCTATATATAATTTTATAATTTACTAATAGAACACCCTGTCCAGCAGACACATATAACTATATAGGCCCTCATTACAACCCTGGCGGTCAAAGACCACCAGGGCTGTTTTGGAGTTTGTACCGCCAACAGGCTGGCGGTACAAACTTGGGCATTACGACCGCAGCGGAAGCGCTGCAGTTTCCCGCCACTTTTCTCCCGACGGTTGTAATCCCAAGCAGCGCTGCCCTGGGGAGTACGAGTCCCCCTCCTGCCAGCCTTTTCATGGTGGTATGAACCGCCATGAAAAGGCTGGCGGAAAGGGGAGTCGTGGACCCCTGCAATGCCCATGCCAGTGGAAGCACAAAAGAAGCACCGCCAGTGACCAAGTAAGTATCCTGATTGCTGCAGGAATTGCAGCAGCTTGTTCCAAGAAATAATATTAAAAAATTAACTAAAGATTCTGGGTCCTTGAATTGATAACACCCATGATGTTCACAATTATTTTTCAAACACTTGTAAGGCTGGAACCTTTGTGCTACAGCTTGGGAGTACAGCAATCTCTAGGGGTTGTTTTATGGTTGCATCTCATATGGTCTGAAGGTGTATAAAAGAAGATCTCAAGCAATGAAAAGCTGTTTTGTTAATAATGATTTCATTTAAACATGGTTATTGACTATGAGATCATAGTGGTGGTTTTTAATAAGTTGATTATTGTCTTTTTAATATGGTGACTGTGGTGTCTTGCATGATTTTTAAGAGAACCTTTCTGGCTCCCCTAGGACTCTGTATCAGTGTGATGTAATCGCTAGAATAGAATGCAATGAAAGGTTGGTTTAGAATGTTAGAGTTCCCAAGTACATGCAGAGGATTGAAGACGTGTGATTAACAGCTCCATGTATGACCTTTTTATTCAGTGGGTACAAGGATGGGGAAGGCGCTATAATGAGCGACGAGGTAGGGGATAGGGAATCGAAGAAAAAAGTGCTCTTCTGGTGAGTTTGCCTGGCTCAAAGCAAACTGCTTGTGTGTGCCAAGAGTGCTGAGTTGACGATTGGTGTAAGTAGAGTTAAAGTGCAACTCCAGCCAATGTGAAGCATGTGAACGAAAAGGGAGGTTCACACAAAAATCAACGCTTCATTGGTCAAAAAACTATGACAAAGATCCTACAAAAAGGTACTGTGATACAAAATAAGCATATGCTGTATACGAAGCGTTAACGGTGGATTCACCCAGGTTTACAAAGTGCAGTTAAAGGCAATTATCACATGCCAAAACATGCAGAGCTCATCCAGGTATGAAACAATATAAACTGAAGTATAAAAGGAATAAAATAAATAACTTATCAAACCTGATAGACAGAGTCAAAACACCTCAGTCAACAGTGGCCCCTAGAGAAGTGCCCGGAGATGTGCTAAAGAAGTGGTTCTTATTTCTAGCAGCCAGAAACTTGACAGAAGGCCGTACTGTTGATGGAGCCCATCAAGGATGGCCCGAGGCTGGCCCATCGCAGGGCCGGGACATGAATGGAACAAATTCTGATTTTCAGGGACAGTGGCTGGGAAAACCTCTGATTCCGACATCAGTCAATTCCACACTGGTCTAGAATGCTGCCGCCTTCCTCAAACCACCACCACCATTTGACACTGCCAAAAACCAATATATTGGTGATAAATGGACTGCATGGATAGAGACATTTGAAGATTTCATATAGACGTTTTAAAAGACTGATAACAAGAGCATTATCAAGTATCTAAAAAATATTGCTGATGCTGGTGTGAAAGAAGTCGTAAAGAAAATGCCAAAAACCGATGAAGAAGTCACATAGGTTTTCAGTCAAGAATGCGAAAGAGTTGGCGAAACAGTTGATGCATTCATTGAAGTACTCAACATACTCATTAAACACTGTAGGTTTAATGAATTTAATGATGAAGAAGCCATCAGGATTAGACTGATTGATGGATGCTTGTCTGATTCATTCAAAGAACAAGTGTTGAGAGAGACTCTTAGGGCCTCATTTACTAAAAACTGGCATATTGGCATTGATGTGCTAGTTTTCTAGTGCCAGCCCCAGCCCGAACCCCAATCCCAAGCCCCTTATTGACGCCATGGTAGTGCTCTATTTATGATACAATGCTCCATGGCGTACTATTCCACAGATGTGCCATAAATTCTGATGCATCTGTTGGTGCAAAAGTGGTGCATTTCTGGGGTAGCATTGGTAATCTGACGCTACATCAGCAATGCTAGGAGGGTTCAATGTTAAAAAAGCCCAGCATCACTTTAATGCCTGCTCTCACCAGGTGTTAAAAGAGTGACGCTGTAAAGGCTCAGAATGGCGCAGTGAAATGTACTAAATTTTGCTGTGCCAGTTCTGCACAGCTTTTAACATTGGTACACCCACCCTGCATACATTATACCTGGCACAGGTATAATGTGGTGCAGGGCTTTACAAGCTGGTGCAATGGTCCCATCACACCAGTTTGCAAGTGTGGTGCAGTTTTGTGCCGCCACAGCATCACAAAGAGTGAGGCTAAGGAGGCAAAAGGAGCTTGTAAATAAGCCCCTTAAACTGGAGCTATTGTTTGATGGCTGCCATAGCTGAGAAACATACTGAGAGACAAGCAGCTGATGTGGAGTCTGGAGTTGTCCAGCGAGACTCAGTCATGAGTGTGAAAAGTAATTTGAAACAAAAGACTGAAGGACACAAAGTGATGTCTACAGGCAAAAAGAAGTTGTCCTTCAGTTGCGTATTTGTGTTTCCACATGAAGGAAAGTGTCCTGCCATTGTTCAAATATACAAAGGCTGTGGTAAAGAGAACCGTTTTGTGACAATGTGCAGAGTGTAAGAAAAAGTATGTTCATTACGACGTGAAGACAAAATGGCCACCAGAATGTTCCAGAAGCAGCATTCGTCGCACTTCTAGGCCAAGTGGAAACATCAGTTGAATCAAATATATGTTAAATTAAGTCGATCGTCATCTAAATCATTGTCTTCAGCCTCAATATTAAGTGAAATTGAAGAATGTGATTGTGCCATCTCAATGCTTACCTCAGAAGAACGTGCACATGTCAGAATGGTTGCCTGTGAGGAGAAATGACAGTCAAATAAAAGTCCACATGTCAAAATAATGATATCATACAAATAGTGTCCAAAAATTACATTGAAAATAAATGGATGTTCCTCTCCTTTCATTATAGATAGTGGTGCTTTGACAAAAATAATGCCTGAAAAAAGTACAATTAACTGTCTGCATTACAAAGACCAAAGTGTAAACTTGGGCTGCATCGACAGCCATGAAAAGTAAAGCTTAGTTTATGAACACAGTGAAACATAGGAAAACAAAAAATAAAGTCTTGACAAATGCTGAACCCCCAGAACATGTTTTAAAGGTACATTCTTTTCTTGAGATGGCCATCTACTGTTCATGCTAAATAAAGGACTTTGCCACTGTCAGTGCTCCTTTACGAGAGTTGACAAATAAAAAGGCCTCCTTTAAGTGGTTATGAGAATATGAAAAGTGTTTCAAGAGAATCAAACATACCATCAAAGTGCTACAGAAATGGTTTACTTCAATCTAAAGCTTCATACAGATATTGTGGCAGACACTAGCCCCATTGGGTTGGGCGCTATAGTTGCACAGCATAGTTGATGACCAAATGCGAGTCTACATTGCGGCGAAGGCTAGTAGATGTTTGTCTGAAAGAGAACGTGCCTCCATGAACCCTGAAAAAGAAAGTTTGGCTTTTGTATGGGCTTGAGAACATTTCCATGTATTCAAGTATGAAACCCTTTTGCCCTGGGGACTGATCATATATCTTTGCTTACCATCTTAGGCTGCCCATTGCCAAGATGTCTCCTCAAATTGAATGATGGAGTCTACAATTTTGAAAATGTGATTATGCAATTGTTCATTGACCAGAAAAGGATCAAAATCCTGTTGACTACTTTTTGAGAGTGCCTATACAAGATCAAGATACTCTATTCAAACCATCTGAGGCCTACATCAATTTTATTGTCAAGTCAAGTACACTAGCTGCTGAATGTGATTGTCACCGCTATGAGTCATGATAGTGACCTGCTAAAGAAAAAAGACACAATTACACATCAGTCGTGGAACAAATACGTTCAACCTCTGAGTAATGATGGTGTGAATCAAAAGTACATGAATGTCAAAGACGAATTGTCCATAACTCAGAAAGGAGTTATACTGTGAAGATAGAGAATCCTGATTTGACAAAAGGTGACATAAGTAGTTCACTAATGAAATTATGGTATTGTTGCTACACAGAGAGCTCTCCGAGGCCGAGTTTGATTCCATACCTAGATGAAAGTGTTGAAAAGGAACTCAAAGCCTGTCACATATGAAAATGTCTGTCAACCAAAGTCACTCAACATACTCGGGACAAGTCAGAAATCCCTAAACATGCCTGGGAGAGAATAGCCATCAATTTCTTTGGTCCACTTTATGACGGACATCACTTAATGGTGGTTGTAAATAAATATTCATGTTTTCATTTGGTCAAAGATCTCAATTCCACAACACATGAGCGAGTAATTGAAAAATGTGATGGCATCTTTGCAACATGGGGTTTAGCAGCCATTGTGAAATCTGACAATGGTCCACCATTCAATAGCAAGAAGTTTAAAGAGTTTCTGGAGCATCTGAACATAAAGCATCAAAGGTCACATACTTATGGCCACAGGCCTCTGGACTTGCTAAACGTTTATGAGTATACTAAAGAAAGCAGTGCAGCCTCCAATTCTTGAGAAGCTCAGTCTGAAGACGGTGCTGAGCTCTACTCTTCAAGCTTATTGTTCAACACACAACTTGACCACAGGTAAAAGTCCTACAACTTTGATGTTTGGGAGAGCAATGGCAACCAAGATACCCCAGCAGACCACAAAGAGAAATAGTAATGAAAACCTGATTCGTATGAGGGTTTTGGTTCGAAAACAGAAAAAGAAAATGTGTGCAGACAAGAGG
The DNA here is from genome assembly GCF_031143425.1 of Pleurodeles waltl. Lineage (NCBI taxonomy): Eukaryota > Metazoa > Chordata > Amphibia > Caudata > Salamandridae > Pleurodeles > Pleurodeles waltl. The sequence continues at coordinate 234,786,710 of NC_090437.1, read as the reverse complement.
CGACATGCAAAAGACCTCTCATTTGGCGAAGGAGATTTGGTGATTGTTCAACAGTTATGGAAAAGAAAATATGACTCTGAACCTCTTCAAGTAGTATCTACCAAAGAACACATGGTGACTACCCAATGACCTGCGAAGTCACTTACCAGGGACTCTTCTCACTTCAGGCCTATGTTTCATCGAGCTTTGACTCAAGATGGTGAAAGAAAGGCTGACTGATTCAGAAGGCTTAATGACTGTTGCTGATTCCTTACCGTCATTGGCAATCTCTGATATTGAAGATGATTGTTTACTGCTTCCAGTAACCAAATCGGGTTGATGGATCAAGGCACCAAGAAGATTAATTGAAGAGATATAATTGTACATGTTTCCCTATTTATGTAGATATTTGTGTTTGTCTCATGATCTTCTAAACATTTGCAGATTTTCATTTAACAGAGGGGGAGATGTAGGGCCATATTTATACTTTTTGACGCAAAACTGCACTAACGCAGTTTTGCGTAAAAAAAATTTGCGCCGGCTAACGCCATTCTGAAGCACCATGCGGGCGCCGTATTTATTCAATGACGTTAGCCGGCGTTAGCCGCCGGCGCTGCCTGGTGTGCGTGAAAAAAAACGACGTACACCAGGCAGCGCCGGCGTAGGGGGATATGGAGCTTGGGCGCCAAAAAATGGGGCAAGTCAGGCTGAGGCAAATTTTTCGCCTCAACCCGATTTGTGCCATTTTGTTCGACTCCCAACCCCCTTGAAATGACTCCTGTCTTAGCAAAGACAGGAGTCATGCCCCCTTGCCCAATGGCCATGCCCAGGGGACTTATGTCCCCTGGGCATGGTCATTGGGCATAGTGGCATGTAGGGGGGCACAAATCAGGCCCCCCTATGCCACAAAAAAATAAAAAATAAAAACTTACCTGAACTTACCTTAATGTCCCTGGGATGGGTCCCTCCAGCCTTGGGTGTCCTCCTGGGGTGGGCAAGGGTGGCAGGGGGTGTCCCTGGGGGCTTGGGAGGGCACCTCTGGGCTCCTTCCGAGCCCACAGGTCCCCTAACGCCTGCCCTGACCAGGCGCTAAAAAACGGCGCAAAAGCGGCCGGACGTCATTTTTTTTGACCTGCCCACTCCCGGGCGTGAATTTTGCCTGGGAGTGTAAATACGGCGCACATGCCTCGGAGTCAATTTTTTAGACGGGAACGCCTACCTTGCATATCATTAACGCAAAGTAGGTGTCTACGCAAAAAAATGACGCAAACTCCATGGACTTTGGCGCTAGACGCGTCTAACGCCAAAGTATAAATATGGAGATAGTTTTGCGTCGGAATTGCGTAAAAAAAAACGAAGCAATTCCGGCGCAAAAAGAGTATAAATATGCCCCGTAGTGTCTTGCATGATTTAGAATGGAACCTTTCTGGCTCGCTGAGGACTCGGTATCAATGTGACATAATTGCTAAAATAGAATGCAATGAAAGCTTAGTTTTGAATGCTGGCATTCACAGGTAGATGCAGAGGAATAAAGAGGTGTGATTTACTGCTTTGTGTGTGGACTAGATAATCAGCACGTCTCAGGCTGGGGAGGATGTTGCAGTAACCCCTTGATACACCCAATAGACTTTTATTATATATTGATGTAGTGACCCTGGCAAAGACAGCATGCTTGCCTTTTATTATTGTTGTGATGACACCTTGACAAAGTCAATAGGTTTCCCTTCTTTAAAGTGATAACCCCTCATATGTGTTGTTCTATCTGGTATAGGAGAAGGATACTACTGTGATTTGGGAGGCCCTTGCCCATTAGAGGTCAAATGTGATTTCAGAGTGTCACCAAGGTATTTTCCCCTACCTTAAGTATGTATTTGTCAACTATTGCATAGTATTTAGTAATGTGTGTATAATAAATGTATTGCCAAGGGTACCCATTCCCATGTGCAAATGTGTTATCACCACTTTTAAAATTTGGTTGCAAATCAGTAAAATATACCATTCCAATTCAGAATTTGGAAGGAACGCCCAAAATAGACTCCTTCGAAGTACTGAATTTCAAATGCAAATTGCGATTCAGTAACAAGTTACTGAACCACAGCTTCCATTTTGTACATGTGAAAAAGCATTTTTCTTGTCACAAACAGCCTGCTTCTGCAAATAATGCTCTTTGCAACAAGAAAAATGGTTTCTGCAACTGCCCTTAAATCACATGTTTAAATGAGTGTGGGTGTTGTGCTACATTAAATTAAGGACTTTTTGTACATCAAACTAAAATAATATTGTATTCAGAATATCAACATCTCTATATCATTAAAGTAAGTATATATTGGTAATAAACTTACAATTCTTAACTCCACCTAAATAGTTTGATGATATAAATAACACCAAGGAAGGTAAATGTGGAGCAAACATTTATAAATCCATCGTTTCCTTTAAATACTTCCCATAAACATTTAATAGTAGTACGTCAATGTTAAAAGCTTAGTAATTTGACTCATACACCGGTAGCGTTAGCAGCAGGACTTCGAGTCCCAGGAGTCATTGAGGCCTGAGAGGTGTCCTGTCTCACCAGCACTTGCCTCACCAGCTGCCAGTTGCTGTAGAGGTATGCAAAACACATTACTGAATGTGGGGCATGTCTGTGTACTTCCCTGATGAAGACCAGGCCAAGAGCGGACTGTCTACACCTATCCATGGCAGGATTAGACCAGACTGGGCCCTGTCTCTTCGTCCTGTGATCTGCGACCTGGTGTTTGGGATAAATTGGGATAAATTGCCTGAAATCATCTGGTTTGTTGGCCAGCATGGCGCCCTGGAAGTAAATGGCACTGTTTTCTGTGCTCAATTCAGTTCTGTTTAGTTTTTCATCGGACTCTTGTGCTTCAGCTTCACCCAGGCCTACAGTCATTCACATTGGGGGTTTTCAGTACCATTAACATGGGTAAAAGGAATGCTCCGAACCCCAAACCCTCTGGAGGTTCCAACCACAACGCCATTGACACTTTCTTGGCTAGAGTGGAGGATCGCTGTAAAAAAGAAATAGATCTGGCAGATGTAATTAAGGTGGTCATTGCAACCCTGGCGGTCGGTGTTAAAGCGGCGGCAAAACCGCCAACAGGCTGGCGGTAAAAAAAATTGAATTCCGACCGAGGCGGTAACCGCCAACAGAGACCGCCACTTTAACACACCGACCGCCACGGCGGTACAAACAAACAGCGCGGCGGTCACCGCCAACAGACAGGCGGGAGTCAATGTACCGCCCACACTATCACAACCTACCAATCCGCCACCTTTTCCGGGGCGATAGCCCCGCCGATAAAAACACGGCGGAAACAGCCATTTCGAAGGGAAAACGCTCACCTCCATACACCCCACGAGGAATCAGGACAGCATGGAACCCGAACTCCACATACTCTCAGCGTTAGTCTTCCTGCTCCTCTACCAGGAGCACGAACGCCGGCGCAGAAGACAACGGTGAGTACTGCACCTACGACACAGGGGAGGGGGGAGGCAAAAAATTACGGGGACACACATATGCGACACACCCACCCCCACCCTCACCCACTACAACACACATCAATGCATAGCAATACATCACAGTTACACCCCCAAACCCCCTGGAAGAATGCAAAGACAAAAGGAAATGATTTTAAACATTGAAATATATTGCAATACTGCCAAAAAATATATATACACATCAGAAACTCTTATATACAGAAATGTACAAGTCCGAGCATTGTAGCAGGCATTGTCCGTGGACCACTGGGCCCAAATCACATGAGCAAAGCCCACACAGGATACCTGACTCTAACGGAGAGAACACTGCAGGATGCCAGATCCACAGGGGGCCTCCATGCCCACTGTTCAATCCTGGGGATTGCAAAGCCACAGTCTCACAAGTCCAGACAGTGGGTGGGCTGCCCACTGTTCAATCCTGGGGAGTGCAAAGCCACAGTCTCACAAGTCCAGACAGTGGGTGGGCTGCCTACTGTTCAATCCTGGGGAGTGCAAAGCCACAGTCTCTCATGGGCCAGCGGTGCCTGCAATGGAGTGGCCAGTTCAGCGGTGCTTGAGACGGCGGTGCCCAGTTCAGCGGTGCTTGAGATGAAGGGCCCAGTTCAGCGGTGCTTGAGATGAAGGGCCCAGTGCAGCGGTGCTTGAGACGGCGGTGCCCAGTTCAGCGGCGCTTGAGATGGCGGTGCCCAGTTCAGCTGTGCTTGAGACAGCGGTGCCCATTTCAGCGGTGCTTGAGACGGCGGTGCCCAGTTCAGCGGTGCTTGAGATGAAGGGCCCAGTTCAGGTGTGCTTGAGACGGCGGTGCTCAGTTCAGCGGTGCTTGAGACGGCGGTGCCCAGTTCAGTGGCGCTTGAGACGGCGGTGCCCAGTTCAGCGGTGCTTGAGACGGCGGTGCCCAGTTCAGCGGTACTTGAGACGGCGGTGCCCAGTTCAGCGGTGCTTGAGACGGTGGTGCCCAGTTCAGCGGTGCTTGAGATGAAGGGCCCAGTTCAGCTGTGCTTGAGACGGCGGTGCCCAGTTCAGCGGTGCTTGAGATGAAGGGCCCAGTTCAGCGGTGCTTGAGACGGCGGTGCCCAGTTCAGCGCTGCTTGAGATGGCAGTGCCCAATTCAGCGGTGCTTGAGATGAAGGGCCCAGTTCAGCTGTGCTTGAGATGAAGGGCCCAGTTCAGCTGTGCCTGAGATGGCGGTGCCCAGTTCAGCGGTCCCGGCCATGGCAGGGTGCTCAATTTCCCATCTGTCCTGTGGCTGGCGGGGCCCTCCTGGGCAGCTGTGCCGGGGCTGTTGGTGGCCTCCTGCCGACCTGGGATGGGGCTGGCGGGGCCCTCCTGGCCAGCTGGGCTGATGGCGGTGTTGTCGGGCGTGCTGCCCTTCCCAGGCTTCCCTGATTGCCTGTGTCCCTTCCCCACCTTGGGCGGTGTGCCAGCTGTCTCCACACTCCCTGCCAGAGCCCTGGTAGGGGTTTTAGTCCCTGGTGTTTTCACCCTCTCCCGCCGGCCACTGCCTATCTTGGGATGTTTCTCCGGGGGTGGGCTGCCTGTGCCTTGGCTTCGCACCAAACTGGCTGCCCTGGTGGGTGGGGCAATCCACTGTCCATGGCAGACTGTGATGACAGGGGCCGATTTTGTCGTGGCTGAGGTGCTGACTGTAGTCCTATGACATGGACGGGGTGGGGGAGTTGGTGGAAAGAGGTTGTTGAGTTTTGATATGAAAAACTTTTTGGGAGCAGTGGGACGGGTAGGTGTAGTGGGTATGGGAGTGGAGGAAAAGGTTGTGGTTGTAGGAGTTGTAAGTCTGGTGGCTTTGGGTGCAGGTGCTTGGTCATGAGGTGGATGGCTGTTGGGTGGGTGGCTGCCTGCGTTTGTGTATCTTGGAAGGGGGGGCACAGACACACTGGGAGAAGACACAGGGGACGTGTAAATGGCAGTGGGGGTGGTGACTGCACATGTGCGGGGTGTTCTGGTGTGTGTGCTGCTGAGGGACGTAGTGGCTGAAGATGTTGTGCATGCAGGTGTGAACGGAGAGGTGACAGGGAGGGAGGAGGGAGACGTGGAGGAGGGGGACACAGTGGAGGCAGTGGGTGTTGGTATGTCTGTATGTGGATGTTGCTTGTGTGACTGCCTGTGGGATGTGTGGTGCTTATGTCTGGCTGAGCTTCCCTTGGGTGTTGAGGTGTGTGCAGGCTGGTCTGATGGTGTGTCTGGGATAGGCAGAGGTACAGGTGATAGGGTATGGGTGGAGGAAGTTGGAGGGGGGAGGCTAGAGACAGGGACAATGGCTGCCATCAGTGCCGAGGCCAGAGTCTGGAACGATCGCTGAAGGGCCGCCTGACCAGAATGAATGCCCTCCAAGTATGCATTACCCTGGTGCACCTCCCTTTGTACACCCTGGATGGCATTCAAAATGGTAGACTGCCAAACAGTGAGCGTCCTCAGGAGGTCAATGACCTCCTCACTGAGGGCAGCAGGGGTGACTGGGGCAGGGCCTGAGGTGCCTGGGGCGAAGGAGATGCCCACCTTCCTGGATGAGCGGGCACGGGCCAAGCGCTGAGGGGCTGCTGGGAGGGCGGTGCTGGTGCAGTGGGTGGCGGCTGTACCTGTTGTTGCGGGGGGCACAGATTTTGCCGCCACCACAAGGGAGCTCCCTTCAGAGGATGAGTCGGTGTCACTGATGTCTGCCCGAGTCCCCGCTGTGGAGCTCCCCTCGCCCTCCGTCCCACTGGTGAATTCGGAGTCCGTTGTGTGGCCCTCCATGGCCATGTGGGATGCAGCTCCCTCGTGCTCCGATGCCACTTCTCCTCCGCCTGATGATGCTAATGCACACATGAACAGGAAGACCACAAAAAAGGGGGGCGGGAACAGAATATAGAAATGTTGAGTGCATGCATTGGCGACACCGTTGGCGGACAGGACAGACACAGAAGCCCCCTGCACTACGCAGCGCACTTGGGGTCGACTACTCAATCCCTGGGACATGGCCTACAAGCCTATGGACGACATCTGCACACATAGATGACACAGGGCCATGAATAGCTGTACTTGGCACCCTACAGAGGTGGGGGCGGGGGCACAGGGCCATGCCTTACGGAGGAGCCTAGCCTACAGAAATCGCCCTGGGCTAGGGATACCCACAGCTCTCCTCCCCCACCCAGACACCTCCACTGCGCGCAAAGTCAGCAGAATGAGAGTGTACTCACCCCCTTGTGTCTGCTGCGATGCCCTCACACACCCATCCAAATCGGGGTAGGACACCGCCAGGATCCGGGACATCAGGGGGGTCAAAGTCCGACTGGCACCCCTCCCACGTTGGGAGGCCATCCCCAGCTAAGCCTCCGCCGTCTTCCTGCTCCAGCGGCGGATGTCCTCCCATCTCTTCCGGCAGTGGGTGCCCCGTCTGTGGTGGACCCCCAGGATCCGGACGTTCTTGGCGATGGCACGCCAAATATCGATCTTCTGGTGGGCGCTGACCTATATGAAATGTACAGGGGGAGAAGAATAGTCATTACCTTCTGCACCCTCAATGTGAGTGGCCCCCCCCATCCCTACCCTTTCCATGTGGCACATGCTCTCACCGTCGTTTGATGCACACCTCATTCTCACCCCCCCATCTTTCATCCACTCCACACAGGCATTGCCCATACAGCATGCTCCCTGTGTACTTACCTGTTTCTCTGGAGGACCGTAGAGTAGCGCGTACTGGGGGAGGACCCCATCCACAAGTTTATCCAACTCCTCCGCAGTGAAGGCAGGGGCCCTTTCCCCAGTCGCATGAGCCATTGTCTCTTCCAGACCGAGGTCACAGCAGCACTTGCAGTGTAGGTCCTCTCCTGTCGAAGATCAGGTATCGAGTGATTAAGCAGATAGAAAATGGCGGTCACGTCCGCGGCGGTGCGTACCGCGACCGCCAGCGCACATCGTCATTGGCTCCTGAGACCCATAGGGTTCAATGTTAACCAATGCTGCATTGCGCCGTGGTCTTCGACCGCCTACCGCCATGGTGTGCAACGCCAGCGCAGTTACCTCACATCCCATTGTCGCACTTTACAGGTCAGGCAGCCGCCATTTCATGGGCCCACATGGCTTACCTTTTACTGCGTCACACATACCTAGGCCTTGCATCAACATTAATACAAGCCATTCTATGGATTAAGAATCGTGTTCTGTGCAAGCTGTGGTGACGTACCTGTGGGTTGATTGACTCTGTGCTCGCTGTTGTCCTTCATAGACACTGTCCGCTGGGACATGGGAGGAGATGGAGGCATCCTCCGGTGTACAGACCGCTGGTGGACCTGTCGACAATGGAGGAGAGACATGTCATACTGACATACAGGCTTGACCGTGCCACTATTCAGGAACTGTGTGCCCAGCTGGAGCCAGACCTGAAGTCAGCTATCCACCAACCCACAGGATTCCCCCCTCAAGTGCAGGTGCTGTCAGTGCTCCATTTCCTTGCAAGTGGGTCATTTCAAACAACAGTGGCCATATCATCAGGGATGTCCCAGCCTATGTTTTCCAAGGTGTTGTCCAGAGTATTGTCTGCCCTGCTGAAACACATGCGGAGCTATATCGTTTTCCCTGAGGTGGGGGATTTACCTACAGTCAAGGGTGATTTCTATGCCCTTGGACATATCCCCAACATCATAGGTGCCATTGATGGGACCCATGTGGCTTTGGTCCCCCCCCACAGGAGTGAACAGGTGTACAGAAACCGGAAGAGTTATCATTCCATGAATGTCCAGATGGTATGTTTGGCAGACCAGTACATCTCCCATGTTAATGCCAAGTTCCCTGGCTCAGTGCATGATGCGTACATCATGTAGAATAGCAGCATCCCTTACGTGATGGGGCAACTCCAGAGGCACTGTGTGTGGCTAATTGGTGACTCTAGTTACCCCAACCTGTCATGGCTACTGACCCCAGTGAGGAATCACAGGACAAGGGCAGAGGAACGCTACAATGAGGCCCATGGGCGAACTAGGAGGGTGATCGAGCGGACCTTCGGCCTCCTGAAGGCCAGGTTCCCCTGCCTCCATATGACAGGTGGATCCCTATTCTACTCACCAAAGAAGGTGTGCCAGATCATCGTGGCCTGCTGTATGCTTGACAACCTGGCTTTGCGACGACAGGTGCCTTTTCTGCAGGAGGATGGTCCAGACGGTGGTGTTGTAGCAGCTGTGGAGCCTGTGGAGAGTGAAGACGAGGAAGCCGAAGAAGACGACATAGACAACAGGGACACAGTAATACAGCAATATTTCCGATGACACACAGGTAAGAATACACACCGGCATACTACATGTACTTAAACACTACTACCTCTCTACTGTCTGTCGTTTTCACCCAGTGTATAGTAACTGAGTTGTGACTTTCCCTTCCGGTTTCAGAGATGTGGGCCCCACTGTGTGACATCTGCTTTGTTTCCCCATGGACTACAGCTGTGTGACATTGGTATGTTGGCACCACAATGTAAATAAGCATTTTGGCACGGTAATGTCTAATACATTTGTTCAAAATCACAGCCAGACTCCTAATTTTGTTTGTGCAATAACTGTGTTTATTAAAGTGCCCTATATTGGTGGGTGGTTGCGAATTGGTGAGGGGTGATGGTGGAGGAATGCCCATGGCAGAGTCCAGACTATTAGTATCACAGGTGCTTTTTCCAAATGCCTGTGGAAAGTGGAGCTGGGGCAGTTTAAGGATGGACAGGGTGACAATGTGGGACAGTGGGATGACAATCAGGGTGGTATCCTTTCCTGGCGGGGGTCTTGGCATCTTACTCTGTCTTCTTCCTGGATCTCAGGGACCGCTTGCGGGGTGGTTCTCCTTCTGCAGGGGGTGGGGTGCTGGTGGCCTGTTGGTCCTGTGGCTGGGCCCCCTGTCCACTAGCGCCGGCAGAGGTGGTAGGCAGTTCTTGGTCCATGCTAGTGTCAGGGGCCCTTTGTGGTGCCACAGTGTCCCGCAATGTGGTGACTACCAGATTCAGAACCCGTACGATGGTGCCCAGGGCGGAACTGATGGTTCGTAGTTCCTCCCTGAACCCCAAATACTGGTCCTCCTGCAGGCGCTGGGTCTCCTGAAACCTGGCCAGTACTGTTGCCATCGTCTCCTTGGAATGATGGTACGCTCCCATGATGTTGGAGAGGGCCTCATAGAGAGTGGGTTCCCTGGGCCTGTCCCCACCTGTCGCACAGCAGCCCTCCCAGTTCCCCTGTTTCCCTGGGCCTCTGTCACCTGGACCGTGTGCCCACTGCCACTGCCCCCAGGTCCCTGTTGTTGTTGGGGTGGTGGGTTAACCTGGATGCCCTGTAGTGGTGGACACACCGCTGATTGACGTGTCCTGGGACAGAGGTATGGGCCCGCTGGGTGGGTGCTGTGCTGGTGTTCCCAGAGGGGGGAAGGTCTGCTGTGGCCTGTGGCTGTCTGAGGGAAACCGACTGTCCCGAGGTCCCCGATGGGCCGGTCTGGTCATCTAGATCCAGGTCGACAGAGCTGCAGTCATCACTGTGGGCCTCTTCTGGGGGTGGAGTGGACATTTGTGGACCCTCCTGCGCGGTGACGTTGCGTTGGGGTCCTGCTGGGGTATAAAACCATGATTATTGCATCTGTGTGTGCCATGGTGTGCAATGGGTGGGTGCCCGTGTACCCCAGTGCTTGCATTCCTGTGTGGGGGCTTTTGTGACGGTGGTTTGGGGGGGGATGGGTATGTGCAGTGGGCATGCTTTGGTGAATGGTGTCCATGCTTTGTGGTCGCATGCAGGGTTTGGTGTTGGGATGGGTGGGTTGTGATGGTGAGACATTTGCAAAGAGTAGGAGTGATGGGGGTGAGGGTGAGGGTGGGGGTATGAGTTGGCATGCTGGTGGGGTGGGGGGGATGAAGTAGTGAAGATGAGACTTACCAGAGTCCATTCCTCCAGATACTCCGCCGAGGCCCTCGGGATGCAGGATCGCCAAGACCTGCTCCTCCCATGTTGTAAATTCTAGGGGAGGAGGTGGGGGTCCGCCGCCAGTCCTCTGCACTGCAAGGCGGTGTCTGGATACCACGGAACGCACCTTCCCCTGTAGGTCGTTCCACCGCTTCCTGATGTCATCCTGATTTCTTGGGTGCTGTCCCACAGCGTTGACCCTGTCGACTATTCTGCTCCATAGCTCCATCTTCCTGGCAATGGACGTCTGCTGCACCTGTGTTCCGAATAGCTGTGGCTCTACCCGGATGATTTCCTCCACCATGACCCTGAGTTCCTCCTCAGAAAACCTGGGGTGTCTTTGCGGTGCCATGGGGTGGTGTAGGTGATGTGTGGGGTGGATTGTGTGGTGCTAAGTGTGGTGATGTGTATTGGTGTGTTGTGTGAAGTGTGTGGTAATAGTGCTGGGTGATGGTAATATGCGCCTCTGGGTGCTCGGTTCTCTATTTCTCTGTGCGTGGTCCCGTTTTTTTAGGAGTGGGGGTTTGTGGGTGATGTGGGTGTGTGTTTTATATTTAATTGGGTGTGTGGGAGTGGTGTGCGTATGTGTATCAGGTGTGTGTATTTGGAATTGTCCAATGTGGCTGTGTTGTGTAAGTGTGTGTGTATTTTGAGCGCGGCGGTGTGTACCGCCAATGGAATGCCGCGTTTGAAAGACCGCCGCGTGGATTCGTGGGTCGTGATAGTGTGGGCGTATTTCTGTTGGCGTGACGGTGTCGGTTTGGTTATCACCAGTTTCTCGCTGGCCTTTGGTGTGGCGGACTTTTGTGGGTGTCTGTATTTTGGCGGTTTCCGTGTTGTGGGTCAGAATGACTGTGTTGGTTTACTGCGGCCGCGGCGGTATGTTGGCGGTCTTCTGACAGCGGTATGAACCTTTTACCTCCAATGTTGGAATGACCACCTAAGTCTTTTATCCCACCTAATGCTGAGCATGAGGGTCTGAAGGGGTTCATTACACCATTGCCTCGGGAAGAAGTGCTGCCCAATGCCTTTGTTCGTGGGTCCATCCAGGATCTGCCAGCCTTACTTTTGCTTCTGCGTTCACTGGCCCCCAAGCATTAGCAGAAGTCGAGGTGTGTGACATCTAGAGTTACTGAAGTGAATAATAAATAATCAGTCTGCCTCCTTGGAAACTCCAGCTCTTAATCCCCCAAGAGTTTTTTATGATCCTGCATTGGGTCCCTTCTTCTTAAAACTTATGGATGTCCTAAATTAATGTATCACTCTACTTAGAGAGAAAATGGATAAGTTTGAAGCAGAAGTTGGCAATCTTTCATACCTCTGCCAGCACTATCTTAAGCTACCTAACACCATCATGCCACTCGCTGCTGCCACTTCAACCAGGTCTCCATCTTCTCCCGGGTCAAACCAACATTCCTTGCTTAAGCCTGTTGTTTACCCCTCAGTTGTCAGTGTTTCTCAGAGGCCTTACATCCTGCTCTCCATTATCATGGAGGAGGCACCTAACATTTTGGCTCCCTTTAGCCCTCTGCTCACAACTACACCCAAGCCTTTCTCTGTATCTACCTTGCCGCAGATTGACTTCCCCTCAGCTTGTTGTCTCTATGTTGTTGCCTTGGCAAATATCCCACAACTGTCTTACCCCAGTTTGGAGTTCACCCGTCAACTGAAAAATAAAGTGTGCCATTGGTTTGTCAATCACTCAAGTAACGCTCAGGATTTGAAGAACATAATGATTGTTCGATGAGCGACTTGTGTCAGCTTCTCAGCAAATTTACTTCAGTGGGTTTGTCTCATCATCCACTTTAGATACCTGGCCATCGCAATAAATATTTTGAATCAACATCGCTAGATTCTGGCTTTAGCAAGTGGCATCAACATCAAACTTGGAGTTTATTTTACAGACTCATGCAAACAGCTCACAGTCTGGCATTGCCCTCAGGCCCACAAGATTTCCGCTATCCCAGTGGATGTTGCGTCCCCTGCAGTAATTGGTTTGCTCCTCTGTCAGACCTTACTGAGCTGGACTGATGCCTTTGTCCCCTAGGAAGTTGAACCAGATACTTGATATTGGGCATCCTTTTCTGTCCAGGGAGGGGGGAAACACCATCAGTCAGAGCACTGTTACTCCTCCCATTAATGCTATAAATTATGCTGCAAATGATGCTAACTCTTCTATTACACAGACCCAGGAGGTTCTTCCCATCTAAAAACTACACCACAGTTTTCCATAATTATGGCAGTGGTGTCATTACATACCCTTTGCAGTCTGTTTTGTTGGAACATATCTGGGTTGCTGTTAAAACTAGGGGACGTGGATTGGCTTAATCATCTTTAAAAGTTTGACTTTACTTTGTTTAAAAAAAATTGGTGTATGGGGCAATTAACATGCAATGGTTACTTGGGATTATGTGTCCCGGCAACCAAAGGGAACAGGGCCAGAGCTTGTGAAGCCTGATGATATTTGTTCGCTCCACATGTGGTTTGAAAGATTTTCCTGGTTAGTAAAACATGCAGGGATTCATATCCCGTGGTTGGTACATCCCAGCAATTTTAATTGTTGGTTAGTAAATTGTTACAACACTGTTGGCCCCTCCTGTAGAGCCTCTAGTATTATAGTTTTAACATTATAATTGGGAGTGATTTAAATGCACAACATGGGTCAAATGACACAGTGATACTGGGACGCTGCCAGCTGATTAGAAGCCTTGAGTCTTTGAGCCCGGGGTGGGACTTCATCCCCCAGACTCCTTCACCACATTCCCGGCTTTAAATTTTCATGCGCACCTCACGCTGCTCGGGATACGGGGACGCTGCCAGCTGATTAGAAGCCTTGAGTCTTTGAGCCCGGGGTGGGACTTCACCCCCCAGGCTCCTTTCACCACATTTTAGGCTTTAAATTTGAATGTGCACCTCACGCTGCATGGGACTATTACAGACCTGAACCCTCTTCATGCTATTGATTTACTATTCGAAGAGGTCGAGGCTATATTGCAAAGTAATTCTCATTTGTCACGTACTACTAGTCGAGTGTCCAAGAAGGAAAAAATACCAGAAATGTTTACTAAGCGTAAGAGGACTCAAGCTACTCGGACTTCTGTTGATACTACCATGACTAAGGACCCTCATGCCCCGCGGGGGGGGTTTCCCCTTATTATTCCCTTCGTACATTCTGGTAGAGATCCAGGAACTTCAGCATGTCAGAAGGACGCTCTATCCTTGGGCGCTGTCACCTTTCCTTACCCAATAAGTCCAGTTGTTAAGGTGGTTCCTAACATTTTGTGTGCAAACCGATTTGAGGGATTGGCAGAGGTTGAAAATGTGTCTATATCTACAACACATCCAGTAGCAGGAGTGGTTGCCGATGTAAACACTTCGACCTCTTCTCCTCTCGTTCTTGTGTCTGAGGGCTCGCATCCATTAAGTAAAGCAATAGATTTAGTTCCTGTTCTTCAGAAACTTGATGAAATAAAATCCATGATGTTCTTGTTAATGGGACTTATGAAGGAGAATATACCACAGAAAAATAGTTGTAGATGCCAGCAGCGTTCTGGGGAGAAAAGAGATGTTGGGAATATTGTTCCATTAAGGTCTGTACAGGGAACTGATAATTTTCCCCAGGTGATAGCTTTGCCCTCACTCCTAGACAATCCAACTACATCCAGCACTGGGGATAATCAGACAGTACATACAAGTGTTAGGCGGTAGCATAACCAGGATCTTGATCCCAGGTATCATCAGGGATCTCATGTTTATGCTTCTGTTCAACCATGTGCTATAAATGATGAGTTAAGGGAAGAGGGCATTTGTTTACTTCCTGGTAGGTTGGTTAATCCTTCTACATCTCTTGCTCACTCTTCCCAATCTTACACTGAATCCAAACTCCAGCAAGACCAAACGTTGGGTCTGGGACACAAAGATCGTACAATATATATGAGTGATGTGCCTAAGTTATTGCCAGATGCCTTTGAGAATGAAGAGTCTTTGGCCAACAAAGCCATTCATTGGCTACGAACCCATCACAATTGTCTTTCAGTTATTCGCTCTGACATTCTCATGGTGGAAGGACACAGTGCTGTGGGATCAAATTATGATTTTATTTCAGTTTGTCTATCCAATAGGGCTTTGGTGGAGCAATTAATAGACTTCGAAGCACGCACACATTATTTAAAGCCTCTGAGAGGGATTGGTATGAGCCTCGTTTCTCAGCTTCCTGATTCTGGTTCTAAGAGGAACTCCATTTTTACTTTAGGTTGTCAATCACAAGTAGAACTGAAAACCCCTTCCATACCAATAGTTACTGGATGACTAAATGTCACATAGGAAGTGCCCTTGGGGGCAACTAATGGGGTTATACACTCTGAGGGAACTGTTATCCCTCCTGCTGGTCGTGCAAAAGGAGGTTTATTGATGTTATTATATAAGAAGTTATATTGTGACCATTTGCTATTAAAAATAGATTCAGTGGACATGATGGGAGTTCAACTTACATTCCACCAGGATTTAAAGATTATTTTAATTAATGTTTATGCCCGGTCGGTATCTCATGGCATTGAGTCCCAGACATTATGTCAATTGTTTTATTTTTTGGATACCTTACACCCTTCGACCTTGCTAGTAATAGGAAGTGATTTGAATTGTACTTTTGAACCATCTATTTTGATTAATGGGTTTACTGATGAAGAAGATAAATTGTGGGGAATCCCGCAACTAATGAATACAAGCCAATGTATCCGCTCTTGTGTGGCCTCTCAGTTGGCCACTTTATGTCTAAAATATGGACTCAGGGCCTGTAATGGACGTACGTCCTCCGATTTTGATATGGCGCCCACATTTAAGAGAGGTATTTCCTCCAGTATCATTGACTACTTCCTAGTGGATGTTAGATTGTGGCCTGTATTAAAAGATATGAAGGTGCAACCTTGTTGTGAGAGCGACCATAATCCTTTACTTCTTACCTTGAGTGGAGATGTATTCAGGAGATCCTCACATATTCAATACACAGTGGTCCCTACTCCCTTGCTGAGCAATAACCACATTAGAGTTTGTTGGCCGAAGGTAATGTCCAACCCCTTTCTAATACCTGGGATTTATAAAGCCTTTTTCAATGAGATAGTAGATTACGAAGAATACGATGTCAGCAATTTCCCCATCCTTAACATTCATGAGTCATTGCTGAAGAAGCTGCAGAGCTTCTTCTACAAAAATATCTCGTCCAACTCTTTAGTTTCTAATACGACAGCTACTAATGTATGGTTTAACAAGGATTGTGCAAAGGCTAAGTTGGTGTTAAAAACTGCAATTATGGATGGTTCTTTGGGGGAGATTCAATCTACTAGATGTATATATAAAAAGGTGACAACTCATGCGAAAAAGATATGGGAAATCTCTGCTTGGCAGGGCTTGCTTGCTGCAGCAAAATTAAAAAATAATACGCTATTCTGAGAATTATTATCAAAAAGACAAAGAGGGAACAGGTGCAGCTTTAGAAGTCATATACAACCTGAGACTTGGGTGACTCATTTCACCCAACTTTATGCTGCTCCACTTACTCCACCAAATAGCAGTTTCTGTGATCTAGCTCTTTTACCCTAAGTTACTTCTAGTGACTGTTTTTATCCATCTGGCCAGGATATTCATATACCAGTAGACTGTATTTTCTTCTCCTTAGAGGAGACATTAAATGCGATTAATTCCTTAAAATCAGGCAAGGCTCCGGGACCTGACAAGATACCTGGAGATTTATATAAATCAGAACCGATTATTTGGCCTTGGTACATAAATCTGCTTTCAAATATAATTGCTGCAGGGGGTGCAATTCCGAGTACCTGGAAAGGTGTGGAAATCACTCCAATTTATAAAAAAGGGAAAGCTAATCTGCCTGTTAATTATAGACCTATCAGTCTTATTGATATTTAACAAAAAGTTTTTGCAAAACAACTTTTGGATAGACTGATGAATTTGGCACATGATCATCAGGTCTTTTCTCCTTTGCAGGCGAGCTTCCGCCCTAAAACCAACACAATAGACTAGGTATTCAGATTGGTGCTTCTGTATTGGAAGTATGTAGTCCTTGCCAAACAATCCCTATACGTTGCCTTTGTGGACCTACAATCAGCTTTTGATCTGGTCCCGAGGAAGAAGTTATGGGAAGTATTGCTTAGGTTAAAAATCCCACTTAATATAGTTGATCTCCTGAGGCGGCTACATGAGAATACTTATGCACAGGTGAGGTGGGGAGATCATGGAGAGTTGACAGATAAAATCCCTACTCAGAGGGGTGTACGCCAAGGTTGTGTTATGGCCCCGTTTTTATTTACTCTTTTCATCAATGAGGTTGTGCCTATATTGCTCTCCTGTCAAAATGATGCCCGACTCTGAATTTCCAAAAGATACCCATTTTATTATTTGCCGATGATTCACTTATAATTTCTAAGACTCTGATGGGTCTCCAAATCCTTGTAGGTCAATTTAAATATTTTTGTTTGGTTTACGATTTAGAGTTGAATGTTGACAAAACCAGGTTAATGGTGTTTGGCCTAGGTTCTCATGGCAGATGCACCATTGGCCTGGATGGGTCTATATTGACCCGGGTTAATTCAATTGATTACTTAGGTGTGAGGATATCAAGTAATTTGCTTTGGGAGGATCAGATTGGGAAGAGTGTGGGGCTTCTTCAGAATAGAGCAGCTTCTATTCTGCGCTTTTATAAAAGTTCTGTATTTAAAGCCGTTTCTCCTGCCATTAAAATTTACTTGGCAAAGGCGCAGGGAGCGGCTGCCTATGGTGCTGAAGTATGGGGATTTTCTGATTGTAAACAATTGTCTGTGGGAGAAAACAATTTTGCTAGGGCTTTAACTGCTTGCCCGCGGAGTACTCCGTTAATATCATTGTTTTGGGATTTGGGGTTTAAACACAAAATGGATCTGATTATCCTAAGACCTCTACTCTATTGGGTAAGAATTTGGACGGTTCCCAAACTTGTTATATACAGGGATTCCTTTTGTGATCTTTTGAAGAGACCTTATGCGACCTCCATTCCATGGGTCAAACATGTGTCAAACTGGTTTCACATTCTGGGACTGACAAGTTTTGGGGAAAATCTTCAAAGCTTGGAAAAAACTCACAGTTCCGTTTTGAAAACAACATGTTGGTCCTACGTAAGAACTGAGTTAATTCGTAGTAATTCTAATGGTCGTTTGACTAACTCTTTTATGGACTTTAAATTGATTCCTCAGTTTGAACCATATTTGGACCTTATATCAGACCTGCGGGGAAGAGGTTGTACGCATGTTTTCGATTTAGGAATCTTTCGTTGTTATCTTTGATAAGTAGATGGGGGTCTGCTCCTTCTTCTGACCTGTGTCCTGTATGTCATGGTAGCTCAGGAATGGTGGAGCACTTTATGTTCTTTTGTCCCGCTTATTTTACACCACGATCAAAATTGATTCGCACTACTTGCCGTGCCTTGGGTGTGAATCAGTGTTGTACAGCAATGAGGATTTTAAGAAGTGAAGCTTAGAATGTTATATTTTTTTTATATATATTCCCTTGATTATAATTTATTTTGATTGTATTTGATGATGCTTTGATGGTCATGTAACCGAATAAAGCTTTTGCTGATAATGATGATGACACAGTGATTGAGCCTTTTAAAGTAATTCAGCATGACTATACTACTGGAGTCACAAATGTCAGGGTAGTAATGGTCTATAATCATGTTTTGGATCTGGGCGAACATAATGGAATTGTTGGGCCTACTTGATTCCGATGCCCCACCTTTATAGGCTGGGGCACCATCATCGATTATATATTCACCACTTCCTCAATTGGAAGTCTTATGCTTTCCATAACTGTGACCACAAGTGCTTTTAGCGATCATAACTCCCTTGAGGCCTCTTTTGCCCTACACCTGTCTGCTGACTCCCTCCACCCTTAGTGGAGCCTCCAGCATATCCATACATAATCAGGGGTCTAGGATTAGGTGGTGAGACATAGATTACTCTAAATTTTGCAACATGGTCATCAAATCTAACCTCTCGCTATTTATGGGGCTTCTTCTGTCATTGGTCTGCCCAAGTTGCTCCATAATATTAGCATTTTGCTCCCTGAACAGTAGCATAAAAAGTTATGTTACTTGTCCATTAGTTGCTAGATCTAACACAGACCCGGCTTGGTTTAATGGAGAATGCAGGAAAGCAAATAGATGGCTATGCGCTGCCATCAAACCTCTTCCCAGGTATGGGACCTATTTGGAAGCGTGTTGTGCCAAATATAACAAGGCATCTGGCTTAGGAAAAGGAAAGTCAAAGATGAAATGTGAGATAGCCTAATCTCCATCTTTACCTCTAGGGATAACCATGGGGTTTGGAAAACAGTTAACTGCCTCAAAACTCCAGAGGCCTTGACAGATGGGACTGGGGCTAATATCAGTGCTGATTGCTGGATTGGGGATTTTGAAACAATCTACTCAGTATCTAACAATAGAACTAGAGATCATGATGAACCACCTATTCCCCCTGAAAATTGGATTTGATCGGTTGGAGGTGTATGAGGCATTTGTGCTAGCCTTTCTAGTAAGGCATCCAGTTCTGATGGGTCCTGATGGATCACTAGAAAGAGAACATGGGATCTTGGATCCCTGTCATCACTAACACTGTAAACTCTGCTTTAACCAGCAGTCTTCCTTATTCATGGCATTCAGCTATGATAATGACTGTTAATCAGCTGGTAAACACCTTAGTCTGTTTCATGTGGGGTGTTTTCTGAAATCAGCTATATGGAAACACAATTCATTGTCTATTTGATTCCTTTTTCAAAATACCTTCTAATAGTGCTGCATTTTTATCTAATTTGTGGTATTCTGCTATATTTAACTATTTGCGTTTTGCCCACTTGGAACTGAATGGTATATCTGCTTTGCCATTGTGCTCTATTTTTAACTGTACTTGATTTGTATCATTCATGTTCATCTTTTTTATGATTGAGCAAATATTGATTGATGGGGATCTCTATACATATTTAAGAGATAGCACACAATGCTTAGATGTCTTATAAACATTTTCTGAGGAATTTGGGAAAGGTAACTGTATTGTGGATACATGTACAGTGCTATTCATCACTGATAAGAGGATCAGGGAAAATAATAATTATCTGTACATATAACTATGTTGAGTCAAGAACAATTAGAAAAAGCTCTATTGATATAAAAGTAAAACCGTTGAGTGATTGGGAAACAGTGAAGTAATGTGTATAGGCAGCTGGTATAACTAGACAGTTATCATACCCAACTTTGCCTCATGTGTAAAATTACAAAGGTAGAGAAACACTTTGGTCCAAAAGGCTAGTAGGAATTAAAGGAGAATCATATTTGTTTTATTCATATGTAGCTAAACACCTAGTGAGATATGAGATTTATAAATTTGAATGGGCTCAATTGAAGAGACCCACTAAACAATGGCTAGCACTGTCTTAACAATGGGATTGCTTCTCGTACCCTTTGTAGCAGGGGTATACTTTCTAAAAAATTTGCAAATTATGGGAGGTTCAGTATCTCTTGTACAGGATTTTTAGACAGCACATAGACAACACATGCAGACAAAATTTACAAAAGTAGTTTTTGGTCAATTATCTGGCCAACATAGACAATATAAAAAACAAGACAATGTATTCATACACACTAGGGGGAGTGGTTAGAGCTAATATGTAGAGCAGCAGCTTGGCACTATCACTCATATACAAATGAGTTATCAGAAAGCAAGACTTAACAGTGTTGGAACTTGAATATTTTTATAGAACGTTGAAGTGAATTTCATTTTTACCATAATGGTATACATTTTAATTAGTGTCTCTAAAATCCATGTCAATTAGAAACACTCACATTGAAGCTTATAGGATAGAGGAGGGCAGCCATTTAAAAAGTTTGCCAAATGGCTGTTTATGGACTATGTTTAGTTGCTAATGCACTCTTTGGTACCCAGTCAGAACTTAATGTTAGAATGTGCAGAATCTAAATACAAAAAATATAAAAATACTAAATATTCATTATAGAACATCCTGCAAAGCAGGTAGAAATCAACTACATCTGTTTTTTTCTGAAAAAATAACAACTGCTTTTAAAAAATGCAACCTTTTATTACAGTGGTAATATGTACTGCTCATAAATCATCCAGATAATTGATGTTCACAGAGGAGTCATGTAACTCAGAGCAGTAAGTAAAGTTGCTGTGCTGTGTTTGATGAATGGGAGGGAGAAGAATAGCACCATATGTATTAAGATGTGGTGCTGTTCTGCCATGTCCCTGTGCTGTGCTGGCACACTTTAGGCAGCCATTTACCAATCCAGACACTGTTCCGCCAAAGTGTAAGGGTGTCTGTGTTATGAAAGCAACATTATTGTGCTGGATGGGGTCCCTCCCAGTTAAAACAACTATACTTTAGGTATTTTCTAACTTTGAATGTGTGCTGTACAATGCAGCACTCATGCAAAATGGAAAAACAAGGAGAAATTAAATAAAATGTTCTTGTTACACCTCAAGAAGATCTAGACTTTTAGGTCCAATTGCAGCCTACAACCCTTTGTAGATAAAAATTTGCATCAAAATTAATTGCTGTTGCATGGGAATGACAATGTACCACCCATTGAATGCACCCTTTGGATTACAATTCATCACAAATTGTTATATACTTTAGATTGTAAATCTCACCTGAACACTATGGCCCTCATTACAACCCTGGCGGTCGGCGATAAA
The DNA here is from genome assembly GCF_031143425.1 of Pleurodeles waltl. NCBI lineage: Eukaryota > Metazoa > Chordata > Amphibia > Caudata > Salamandridae > Pleurodeles > Pleurodeles waltl. The sequence continues at coordinate 234,765,547 of NC_090437.1, read as the reverse complement.
GCGGCAGCAGTATCGCCAACAGGCCGGTGGTAAAAAAAAATGGAATTATGACCACGGTGGAAACTGCCCACACAGACAGCCAATTTAACATACCGACAGCAACAAGCACTGCGACGGAAACCGCCAACAGCCAGGCAGAAGACAATGTACCACCCACACTATTACAACAGGCCTATCCGCCATCTTTTCTGGGGCGGTACCAATGACATCAAAAGCACAGCAGAAACAGTACACAGTACACAGAAGGAAAAGGACTCACCTCTGGAAACTCAAGGAAAAACTATGACACCATGGAGCTCGAGTTGCACATCTTCCCCATGCTTGTATACCTCCTCATGCATTACGAACAGCAATGCCGGCGAAGGCGACCACAGTGAGTACTGCTGTCTAGCACACAAGGGAGGGGGGAGGAAAAAGAGAGTGACACACACACGCAACATGTAACACCCCCACCCTCAACACAAACAGATGCAATAACATCACATATTCACCCCGTACCACTCAGGAATAATGCAAGGACAAAAGGAATTGATTAAAGTGAGTGTAATAAGACAAAATAGTAGAAAGTCGTGCTTCAAAATCAAACCAGTATATACATATATGCAAATGTAGGGACACTGCCCAATCCTCAATGTCCGTGGGTCACAGGGACACATCACATAGGCCAAGGCACACTTGACTCCTGCAACAACATGGAGAGAACACTGCAGGGGCATCAGGTAGAAAATACACCTCAGGGGGACGGGGAAAGGGGGGGCACCTCAGCCGGAAGATGGTACAACACCACTGGTCCTGGAGGGGGGCTACATGCCCTGTGCGATGTCCTTGGGAGTACAAGGCCACAGTCTCTCAAGTGGGTGGTTTGCCCACTGCTTGGTCCTGGGGAGCGCAAGGCCACAGTCTCTCAAGTGAGTGGTTTGCCCACTGCTTGGTCCTTGAGAGTGCAAGGCCACAGTCTCTCAAGTTGGTGGTTTGCCCACTGCTTGGCCCTGGGGAGTGCAAGGCCACAATCTCTCTAGTGGATGGCTTCTCCACTGGTTCTGCAGGGGGCATTGTGCCCTGTGTGCTTCATCCTGGTAAGGAGGGGGTGAGTGGATGGCTTCTTCCACTAGTTCTGGAGGGGGCCTTGTGCCCTGTGTGCTTCATCCTGGCAAGGAGGGGGTGAGTGGATGGCTTCTTCCACTGGTTCTGGGGGTGGCATAGTGCCCAGTGTGCTTCATCTTGTGGATGGCTGTTGGGTGTCTGAGTGCTTGAGTTTGTGTACTTTGGGCGGAGGGGCACCAACACAGTGGGAGAAGACACGGGGACATGTGCATGGATGTGGGGGTGGTGACTGCCAGTGAAGGGTGTGTAGTGATAGGCGTGATGGTGTAGTGGATGAGGATGTAGTGCATGCAGGTGTGAATGGAGACGCTACTGGGAGGGTGGTGGACGACAATGAGGAGGAGGACACAGTGGAGGCAGTGGATGTTGGTTTGTCTGCATTTGGATGGTGTTTGCGTGAGTGCCTGTGGGATGATGTGAGGTTCTTGTGTTTGCCTGAACCACTCCTGTGTGTTGTCTTGGGTGCACGCTGGTCTGAATGTGTGCTTCGGATAGGTTGTGGTTGAGGGGAATGGGACTGGGTAGAGGAAGTTGGAGTGGGAGGCTAGAGACAGGGAAAATGGCTGCCATCAGGGAGGAGGTCAGAGCCTGGATTGATCTCTGTTGGGCCACCATGGCAGAGTGAATACCCTCTAGGAATACATTTGTTTGTTGCAAATGGGCTGCCAGCCCCTGGATGGCATTCCCTATGGTTGACTGGCCAACAGAGATGGATCACAGGAGTTCAATAGCCTTCTCACTCAGGGCAGCAGGGCCAACTGGGACAGGGCTTGAGGTGCCTGGGGCGAAGGAGATGCCCACCATCCTTGGTGAGCGGGTATTGGAAACATGCTGAGGGGCTGCTGGGAGGGCGGTGCTGGTACGAGGGTGGCGGGTGTACCTGTAGTTGGGGTGGGCAGAGAGTTGTCCGCCACCAGCAGGGAGCTTCCATCAGAGGAGGTGTCACTGTCCGAACTGTCCCCTCCTGTCTCTGCCGTGGTGCTCCCCTCACCCTCGGTCCCACTGGTGCCCTCACCGTCAGTGGATTCGGCCTCTTGGGCACTAGGCAAAACACTAACAGTCATCATGCTAGTCACCAGCCCATCGACGTGAATGCCTAACGCCAATAGCAGCATACCTGACACCCACAGACCCCTGCCCAGTAGTGGATGCCTACTAGCTTGGTAGGAGGTGGTGTTCATCAGCCCCTGCCCAACATGGGACCTAGCCTGCAATGTCCGGCCTGGCCTAGGGGCACCCACAGGCCCACATCCCCCACCCGGAGACCACCCCACCAAGTGCAAGTAGTATATTGGGATACTGTACTCACCCCATTGTGGCTGCTGTGATGCCCTCAAGCCCCATCTAGCTCCGGATAGGCCACTGCCAGTATGGGCCATCAGGGTGTCAGGGTTCGACGGACACCCCTTCCTCATTGGGAGGCCATCCCCAGCTGGGCCTCTGTCATCTTCCTTGCCCAGCGTCTCAGGTCCTCCCACCGTTTGTGACAGTGGGTGTCCGCCTGCCTAGACCCCCGGGGTCCACATGTCCTTGGCGATGGCATGCCATATACCCTTTTTCTGATGGGCGCTGACCTGCAGGAAAAGAAACATAGAAAAAGATATCAGTCATACCGTCCAGCCTGTTACACTCATGGCCCACTATAGCCCTCACATCCCCTTACACACAGATATTGCCCACCATACATGCATCACGCTGCCCAGAACCCTTCCACCAACGCCCCCACAAGAGGCCCTCACACAGAGCACTCCATTCATCCATGCCGCTTGCATCGTGCTCACAGTGTACTCACCTGTTGGTCTGGAGGCCCAAACAGCATTCGGGCAGGGGCAGGACCCCATCCACCAGTATCTCCAACTCTGCAGTGGTGAAGGCAGGGGCCCTTTCCCCAGTGACACGAGCAATGGTCGGTTCCAGACACACGTCACAGCAGCACTTGCAGTGTAGGTCCTCTCCTGTTGAAGGTCAGGTAGCCAGTGAGTAAAAAGATAGAAAATGGCGGTCACGTCCGCTGCGGTGCACATCACCATTGGCCACTGTAACCCATAGGGCCCAATGACAACCAATGAGGAGTTGCATGGCGGTACTCAACCGAGTCCCGCAACGGCGCACAACGTCAGCGGCATTACATAATTTCCACCTGTCCATCCACACAGGACAGGTGGACACCATTTTGGGGGGGGACAGCCCATGGCACCTAACTGCGTCACAGTACACATTGGCACCATTTGGGCCTTCCCACACAAAATACTGTTACAGTCACAAAATGCAATGCAGTGTAGTGTTTGGAATTGTGGAATACTGACCAGCTGCTCACCGTTTTGCCCCTAGATTACAACCACTGTGGGAGAATAGGAGATGGAGACATTCCCCCATGAACAGACCCTTCATGGACTTGGCAACTATGGAGGACAGGCACATTTTCCTTGCCTATGGACTGGACAGGGCCACAATCACAGAGCTGTGTGCCCAATTGGAGCCTGACCTGATATCTGCTATCCGTCAGCCCACTGGGATCCCCCCTCTTGTGCAAGTCCTATCTGTGCTCCATTTCTTGGCAACTGGCTCCTTCCAAGTGACAGTGGGCTTGGCAGCAGGAATGTCTCAGCCAATGTTCTCAAAAATGCTTACCAGAGTGTTGTCGGCCCTTATTAAACACATGCACAGCTATATGGTTTACCCCAGGTGGAGGATTTGGCCACAGTGAAAGCTGACTTCTATGCAATGGGACATATCCCCGACATTATTGGGCTATTGATGGTACACATATTGCATTTGTCCTCCCTCCACAGAGAAATTAACAGGTGTTTAGAAATCGAAAGAGCTTACACTCGATGAATGTGCAGATAGTGTGCCTGGCGGACCAGTACATCTCCCAATGCAAAGTATTCCGGCCCTGTGCATGATGCCTTTATCCTGAGGAATAGCAGCATCCAATATGTGATGGCTCAACTCCAGAGGCAACGGATGTGGATAATGGGTGAGCCCTGGGTCCCACCCAGTGTATCTTTGTCTATGAAGATGAGGAGGCAGAGGATGAGGATGAGGACAACAGAACAGCTTTTATACAACAGTACTTCCAGTGACTCAGAGGTAAGACACTGTAACTTCACTTTGCATTTACAGTTTTGTGTTCGACATTGTACATGGGAGGCATATTCTCACAATTCTATGGCCACTTACTGTACCCTTTGGCTTCTCTATTTTCAGATATCTGTGCCTCACTCTGGCACCTGGTGTGTTGACTGCAGCCAACTACAATTCATTCCTATGTACACATTACTGTACAGTTTTATTACAGTGTTTAAACCTTGTTAAACAAATACATACTTAAATCATTTGACATACTCCATGCTTTTTTCAAAGGGTGTTTATTTAAGTGCTAACAAGTAGAGGAGTATGTGCAATGGGCTGGGGTGATGGTGGAGGAAAGTCCAGGATAGTGTCCAGTCTATTTGTATCACAGGTGCATTGTCCAAGGGGGCATAGGAAGGGGAGCAATGGCAGTTCAAGGTAGACAGGGTGACAGAGTGGGACAGAAGAGTGACAATCAGGAGAGTCTTATTTCCTGGCAGGGGTCTTGGAAATGATCTCTGGCTTCTGCCTGGATCGCACGGACCGTTTGCAGGGTGGTTCTCCTTCTGCAGGGGGAGGGGTGCTGGTGGCCTGTTGTTCCTGTGGGGGGGCCTCCTGTCCACTAGCAGCAGCAGAGGTGGAGGGCTGTTCATCAGTGTGGCTAGTGTCAGGGGCCCGGTGGTGAGCCACTGCCTCCCTCATGGTGTTGGGCATGTCTGTCAGCACCCCTGCAATGGTTACCAGGGTGGTGTGGATGTCCTTCAGGTCCTCCCTGATCCCCAGGTACTGTCCCTCCTGCAGCCGCTGGGTCTCCTGCAACTTGTCCACTATCTGGCCCATCATCTCCTGGGAATGGTGGTATGGTCCCAGGATGTTGGTGAGTGCATCATGGATAGTCGGTTCCCTGGGCCTGACCTCCCCCTGTCGCATATCGGTCCTCCCTGCTTCCCTGTTGTCCTGTGCCTCTGTCCCCTGAACCATGTGCCCATCGCCACTGACCCCAGGTCCCTGATCGTCCAGTGTTTATGGGGTGTCCTGGGGTCCCTGTAGTGGTGGACACACTGCTGATTGACTTGTCCTGGGGACAGAGGTATGGGTCCGCTGGGTGGGTGCTGTGCTGGTGTTTCCTGAGGGGGAGGCTCTGTGGTGGTATAGGACCATGCCTGGGTAACCGACTGTCTGGAGATCCCTGATGGGCCAGGTTGGTCATCCAGATCCAGGCAACCAGAGGTGCTGTCATCACTGTGGGCCTCTTCCTTGGGGGGACTGGATGTTGCTGGCACCTCCTCTCCGGTGACGTTGTGTGGGAAATCTGTGGGGATGTAAATGCAGTGTTATTGTATCTGCGTGTGACATCTTGTGCATGGGTTTGTAGCCCTGTATGGTTGTGATTGCCCTATCAGCTTTGCCTTGTGTGAGTAGTGATTTTGTGGGCTAGGTGATTGTCTCTAGTGTGCATGATTTAGTGATATCCATGCATGTCTGAGAGTGGTGTCCATGCATTGGTGGTGCATGCAGGATTTGGTATTGGGATGGGTGGGTTGTGATGGTGGGGTGCATGTGAGGTGGTGGAGAGATGGGATGAGGGTAGGTGATGGCATGCAGGTGGGGGGGTGATAGTAATAGAGATTTGACTTACCAGAGTCCAGTCCTCCTGCTACTCGTGCAGGCCCTCAGGATGCAGTATTGCCAAGACTTGCTTCTCCCATGTTGTTAGTTGTGGGGGTCCACAGCCAGTCCTCTGTACTGCTATCTGGTGTCTTGCAACCACAGGATTCACCTTCACCCGTAGGTCGTTCCACCTCTTCCTGATGTCATCCCTTGTTCTGGGGTGCTGTCCCACTGCATTTACCCTGTCCATGATTCTCCACCATAGCTCCATTTTCCTAGCAATGGATGTCTGCTGCACCTGTGATCCGAATAGCTGTGGCACTACCTGGATGATTTCCTCCACCATGACCCTTAACTCCTCCTCAGAGAACCTGGGGTGTCTTTGTGGTGCCATGGGTGTAGTGTGTGTGGTCTGTGTGAGGGTGTGTTGTCGGAAAGTACCATCTTGCCTGGCATGTTACCCCCATTTTTCACTGTATATATGTTGTTTTAGTTGTATGTGTCACTGGGACCCTGCCAGCCAGGGCCCCAGTGCTCATAAGTGTGCCTGAAAGTGTTACCTGTGTTATGACTAACTGTCTCACTGAGGCTCTGCTAACCAGAACCTCAGTGGTTATGCTCTCTCATTTCTTTCAAATTGTCACTAACAGGCTAGTGACCAATTTTACCAATTTACATTGGCTTACTGGAACACCCTTATAATTCCCTAGTATATGGTACTGAGGTACCCAGGGTATTGGGGTTCCAGGAGATCCCTATGGGCTGCAGCATTTCTTTTGCCACCCATAGGGAGCTCTGACAATTCTTACACAGGCCTGCCACTGCAGCCTGAGTGAAATAACGTCCACGTTATTTCACAGCCATTTTACACTGCACTTAAGTAACTTAAAAGTCACCTATAAGTCTAACCTTTACCTGGTAAAGGTTAGGTGCAAAGTTACTTAGTGTGAGGGCACCCTGGCACTAGCCAAGGTGCCCCTACATTATTCAGGGCCAATTCCCTGGACTTTGTGAGTGCGGGGACACCATTACACGCGTGCACTAGATATAGGTCACTACCTATATGTAGCTTCACAATGGTAACTCCGAATATGGCCATGTAACATGTCTATGATCATGGAATTGCCCCCTCTATGCCATCCAGGCATAGTTGGCACAATCCCATGATCCCAGTGGTCTGTAGCACAGACACTGGTACTGCCAAACTGCCTTTCCCGGGGTTTCACTGCAGCTGCTGCCAACCCCTTAGACAGGCTTCTGCCCTCCTGGGGTCCAGCCAGGCCTGGCCCAGGATGGCAGAACAAAGGACTTCCTCTGAGAGAGGGTGTTACACCCTCTCCCTTTGGAAAATGGTGTGAAGGCAGGGGAGGAGTAGCCTCCCCCAGCCTCTGGAAATGCTTTCATGGGCACACATGGTGCCCATTTCTGCATAAGCCAGTCTACACCGGTTCAGGGACCCCTTAGCCCTGCTCTGGCGCGAAACTGGAGAAAGGAAAGGGGAGTGACCACTCCCCGGACCTGTACCTCCCCTGGGAGGTGCCCAGAGCTCCTCCAGTGTGCTCCAGACCTCTGCCATCTTGGAAACAGAGGTGCTGCTGGCACACTGGACTGCTCTGAGTGGCCAGTGCCATCAGGTGACGTCAGAGACTCCTTCTGATAGGCTCCTTCAGGTGTTGCTAGCCTATCTTCTCTCCTAAGTAGCCAAACCCTCTTTTCTGGCTATTTAGGGTCTCTGCTTTGGGGATTTCCTTAGATAACGAATGCAAGAGCTCATCCGAGTTCCTCTGCATCTCTCTCTTCACCTTCTGCCAAGGAATCGACTGCTGACCGCGCTGGAAGCCTGCAAAACTGCAACAAAGTAGCGAAGACGACTACTGCAACTCTGTAACGCTGATCCTGCCGCCTTCTCGACTGTTTTCCTGGTGGTGCATGCTGTGGGGGTAGTCTGCCTCCCCTCTGCACTAGAAGCTCCGAAGAAATCTCCAGTGGGTCGACGGAATCGTCCCCCTGCAACCGCAGGCACCAAAGAACTGCATCACTGGTACCCTGGGTCTCCTCTCAGCATGACCAGCGAGGTCCCTTGAATCCAGCAACTCTGTCCAAGTGACTCCCACAGTCCAGTGACTCTTCAGTCCAAATTTGGTGGAGGTAAGTCCTTGCCTCCCCACGCCAGACTGCATTGCTGGGAACCGCGACTTTTGCAGCTACTCCGGCCTCCGTGCACTTTCGGCGGAAATCATTTGTGCACAGTCCAGCCTGGGTCCACGGCACTCTAACCTGCATTGCACGACCTCCTAAGTTGTCCTCCGGCGACGTGGGACTCCTTTGTGCGACTTCGGGTGAGCACCATTTTACTCCACTTCATAGTGCCTTTTCTAGCACTTCTGCGGGTGCTGCCTGATTCTGAGAGAGCTCCTTGTCTTGCTCGTTGCCCCTTCTGTCCCCAGATGCAATTGGCAACATTCTGGTCCCTCCTGGGCCACATCAGCATCCAAAAACCCTAACTGCACGATTTGCAGCTAGCAAGGCTTGTTGGCAGTCTTTCTTCAGGAAAACACTTCTGCACAACTCTCCACGGCGTGGGGGATCCATCCTCCAAAGGGGAAGTTCCTAGCCCTTGTCGTTCCTGCAGAATCTTCAGCTTCTACTGTCCAGTAGCAGCTTCTTTTCACCCACAGCTGGCATTTCCTGGGCATCTGCCCATCTCCGACTTGCTTGTGACTTTTGGACTTGGTCCCCTTGTTCCACAGGTACACTCGACTGGAAATCCATCGTTGTTGCATAGCTGATTTGTGTCTTTCCTGCAGAATTCCCCTATCACGACTTCTATGTCCTTTGGGGAACTTTAGTGCACTTTGCACTCACTTTTCAGGGTCTTGGGGTGGGCTATTTTTCTAACCTTTACTATTTTCTAATAGTCCCAGCGACCCTCTACAAGGTCACATAGGTTTGGGGTCCATTCGTGGTTCGCATTCCACTTTTGGAGTATATGGTTTGTGTTGCCCCTATCCCTATGTGTCTCCATTGCATCCTATTGTAACTATACATTGTTTGCACTGTTTTCTAATACTATTACTGCATATTTTGGTATTGTGTACATATATCTTGTGTATATTTGCTATCCTCATACTGAGGGTACTCACTGAGATACTTTTGGCATATTGTCATAAAAATAAAGTACCTTTATTTTTAGTATATCTGTGTATTGTGTTTTCTTATGATATTGTGCATATGACACTAGTGGTATTGTAAGAGCTTCACTCGTCTCCTAGTTCAGCCTAAGCTGCTCTGCTAAGCTACCATTATCTATCAGCCTCAGCTGCTAGACACCCTATACACTAATAAGGGATAACTGGGCCTGGTGCAAGGTGTAAGTACCCCTTGGTACTCACTACAAGCCAGTCCAGCCTCCTACATGTGTGGGCTGATATGTTGGGGTGTGTGCTGTAAGGTGCGTGGATGGTGTATGGGTGATGGTGTTCTGTGGCTCTGGTTCTGTGGGTGCCCTTGGTGTGTCTCTCTCTCAGTTGTCAATTTTTTTGAGTCGTAAAGGGTTGTGGGTAATGTGGGTGTGTGTTTTATATTGGTGTGGGTGTGGTGTTTGTATGTGTGTCAGGTGTGTGTAGTTTGAATTGTCCAATGTAGTGTTGTTTTGTTTGAGTGTGTGCATTTTGAGCGCAGCGGTATGTACCGCCAATGGTTCAGCGCCATTGAATGTCCGCCGCAGTGATTTGTGGGTCATAATGCTGTGGGCGTAGTTCTGTTGGCATAAAAGTGTGGGTTTTTGTACCACCAGTTTATCACTGACCTTTGGACTGGCGGACTTGTGTGTGTGGCTGTATAGTGACGGATTGCTATGTGTGGGTTATAATATGTGTAATGGTTTACTGCCACGGCCGCAGTATGTTGGTGGCAGTCGGCATGGCGGTAAGCAGCACTTACTGCCAATGTTATAATGAGGGCCTATGTGTCAGGTTTGCACCAGAAAACTAATGTAAAACTGCTAGAAATGGGGTCTCTAGTTGACAGATATGTGCACCGTGTCCAAGTAGTGACCACAATCCTAGTCAGGGTAAGTCAGATACACATCCTAAATAAACCTGTGTTCACCCTCTAGTAACTTGGCACAGAACAGTCAGGCTTTTCTTAAGAGGCAATATGTAAAGTATTGGTGTGACAAATGAAACAAACAGTAAATAGTGAAAACACACACCACAAAAAAATAGTCCACTGAAATGTATGTTTTAATTTAATATACAAAGCAAAACCAAAATGACAAAAATCCAATAAGTAAAATAAGGCAAATATCCCCAATTGTAGGGCTTAGAAACTTAGGTCCAGATTTACAAGAATGACCAAAATTGGCAGTGATGTGCTGCATCACTTCGGAAATGCAGAGATGCACCATATTGACAAAAATACAGCACACCCCTGGTTATCCCCTAGCACTGGCCCTAAATTTAGCTGCCTAGCGCCAACACAGGCACCCTTGCAACATAGTGCAAGGGTGCCTGCATTGCAGGGAATAATTGGTTATGTGCAGGTAGGTGTCCCTCCCTGCACATAAACAATCAATAATGACCATTTGCTACTTCTATGTGTGCTGGCGAATGCAGCAGGCATAGAAGTAGAAAATTGTAATTATTTAATTATTGTTTATATGCAGGAAGGGACAGCTTCCAGCACATTAACAATCATTCATAGTGTTTTGCTCTTTCTATGTGTACTGCTTAATGCAAAACAAGCAGTGACAGAGAGCAAGCCCTTAAAGTCAGTTGGTTCTGGAGATGTAGGTATTCAGGTCCAGTTCTTCTCACTCCCAGGCAAGGAGGGAGCAGGCACCAGGGCAGGCACAGCAAACAGAAGCCGAGCAAAGTCCAGCAGAGTTCCAGCACAGTGGCAGTGCCTTCAGCACAGCAGTCTTTCTTCCTGGCTCAGTATCCTCAGGTCCACAAGTGTACTCATTTAGTAAGATCAGAAATCCAGTTATTATGCCCAGTAGGGTGACTTCAAAGAGGGGCTTTGAAGTGCACACATATCCTCCCTTTCCTGCCCTGGCTACAGACACACTATAGGGTGGTATTCAGATCTTTGTGCAGGGACAGGCACAGACCTATTCAAGTGCAAGTGACAGCTTTTTTCTGTCCCATCCTGCGAAAGGGGCCATCTGCCTCATAATAACCCATCAGGCACACATAAGTTCCCTTTGTCATTGTCTAGAGGGAATGCACAAAACTGAGCTGTCACCCAACCCAGACGTGTATTAGAGGCAGGCAGCAGGCACACAGGGCTTAAGCGCAGAAAAATGCCAACTTTGTAAAAGTGCCATTTTTAAAGTTGTAATCACAAATCTGATATTAGAAGTCCATAGGCACCAAACATGACAGTCCTACTCCTTAACAATCAGGATTTACAGTTCTTGAGTGTATTATGGAATCCCAAATGCTAACCTGTGAGAGGGTTAGGCCTCACAGTAGTGAAAAACAAATTTGGGAAACTTTCACTTCCAGGACATGTAAAACTAAAAAGTACATGTCCTGCCTTTCACTTACACCGCACTCTACTTGTGGGCTACCTAGGTCCTACCTCTGGGGTGTCTTATGTGTAATAAAAGGGGAGTTTAAGGCTTGGCAATGGGCTTTAAAAAGTGATGAAACTCCACCTGTCACAAAATATCATGATACATGATTCAATTTTAATGATTAGTAAGGAAGATTTTTGCACTTCAAGCCTGTGAAAACTGGTGTTTCACGCAAAATATCTTTCATAAATTGTGAGGAAAAACTGTGCCTAGAGTGCTATCATACTTATGATGCTTGAAAAGAGAATATTTTGTATTTTTTTCCCTGAAGATATTATCAACATACATACGTAAACTTGTTGAACAGCCTGTACAGTAAAAAGTCCATCACCGCCACTGGTGGAACATACTTATTTCCAAACCATCTATAAGCCATAGATATGTGACAGCTGGCTCTGCTGTAATGGGTCAATATTGTATATATAGTGAGAGGAAAGGATATTGCTCAAGTCGCGGTGTTCAGTCACCCTTTACTCCTGCTGCAGCAAACATCAAACTGATAAAATGAATACTTGAATTAATCTCACATCACTGGTGATAACTTGAGGCCTAAAAACTGTTGGCTTTATTGATCAATCTCTGGTTCATGCAAATGCATTATGTTCTTGTTTTCTTCAAAGAGAAGCCTTGAGTAGGATGGGTATGGTCAGACGTGGGTAACGTACTGAAAGTGCCACAGGATTGAAGCTGCACTTCACTAAAGATTCCAAAGGGAGTCAATACCAGTTAACGGTTGCTTGTTTTCTTGTGTAAAGGGGACCAGGCATCGCAGTTGGAGCTGAGATTTATTAATCCAGCCATCCAACCATCATCTTTTTGTTTACCCTTTTATTCCAAGGCCCACCTCTTCTCATTGTGCCATTTCCGAAACACCAAAGATATTATTTTTTTGCAATTTCACCTACCAGATACAAACACCTGACTTAAGTCCAGCAACAACTAACTGAAGCCAGCTTAAAACATCACTCGCTACATTCCCACATACCTCAGGTTATGCCAGGTCTGAGCTGCTGTCTAGACTGGGCTTTACTGTGTCCCTGCAGCCTCCGGAGAGGGTGACTGAACAACATCAAAAGAATCCCCACTGGACAGCTAAAGCGATTCCTAATTGCTTTAGTTGCCAGGACGCAACTGATGTGATCATCTCATTGTCCTATTGAAAACAAAAAAATCCTTTAAGTGTTTGCACTAGAAAGGTTTTTTATGTTGTGGGAATTCTCAGCCTGTGAAGGAGGAGCTTCCCTTACAAACTGATATTGGATTGTTTTTGATCTGTGTAATGAGGAAGGCACCATGCACTCTGATGTCACACGGAATTAAAGTGAAATCAACTGGAGCCTTCAAGGCAAGCTGCTTTCACATGGCTCCTGCTGCTTTCACTTTGATTGGTGTTCACAAGAATATCTCAGGCCTCTAGGACTAATCAGGAGAGGTACTATTTTAAAGGGTGAAGCCCCCCTTTATAATCTAGAACCAAAAATCTGCCCAAAAGCCAACAGGGATGGCTTCTTGGTGGAAGTGGCCCCAAGGTATGGTCAAATGTCCCCCTGTCAATGATAACTACAGTCCTTCTGGTTCTCTGATATACCTCTAATATATATCCCAGAGTGGCAGATAGTCCACTAGAATCAGAGTAATTTTCTTAACAGAATAGATTTTCTGTCACAAGAGGTAGGCTCACCCACAAAATGGGGTATCTTTTTTATTGGCGTAAAAATGGGGCTACTGGGTGGCAGGATCATTACAGTTTTACCCCAGATTTCATAACTTTTCCTTCCTCAGAGAAATATAAGGAAAATGTGTTGTGTTAGCCAACGTTTAATGTTTGAAGGACATTCTCTTTGAGAAAACATAATGGTTCTACATAAGTCACACAACACTGCAGCTACCCACATCTCTAGAATAAGTGAATTTGAAAGGAAAAATCGTTCTATTTTCCTATTGCTTTTTGAGGCCTTTACTGTTCCCGATGGTAGATCAACCAACACAGGCGGGATGCATTTTTTATTTGAAGAAATTTGGAAATGCTGGCTGCTAGGAAACTTCAGGCCAAAATTCTGCAACTACCTACATCTCCAGGATAAGAAAATATGAAAAAAAAAATCATGATGTTTCCTCGTTGTATTGTGAGCCTTTCCAGTCACAAGATATAAGCCTACATAAATGTACTGGTCTTATAGAATTGAAAGTCTCTCTATTTTGGCTTCAAATTGTAAGTCAGTGTGCAAGAAAAGTCACATTTTGTAAAATATCCTCTGATTGACATGGTATTAATCATAACCGCATATCCAGAGTTGCACAAATGACCACTTTTCCTAAATCCATTATATTGGGCAAATCTTAAAAGTATGCATATGTTTCATAACTATTTCTTATTCATTAGGTTTTATCATATGAATTGATTTATGGTGCATACACAATGCAATGAAAAATCATTAGTAGCTGCAGCTCAGATGATGGTTCTGGGTTTCTCATGTTTTTAGACAACCAAATATTACTACATATCTTTGTGACCAGAGGAGTCTGGAGGATTTAATTGTATATTATTTTTGTAAATAGGTAATTCCGTAAAAAGTTACATATGAAAACATTGTCACCTAATTCTACTTTTTCCTACTTATTTTCATAATGTTTATTTCAACCATGAATTCAAAATGTTTTCTCTTTTTCAGAAATCAAAATGTTGCTTCCTTTAGGCTGTTCTCTTAGTCACCTTCATGGGAAGCTGCAGACACTCTGTTCCATTAAAATACCTACTGTGTGGGGAAATAAACTATGCAAATTTTGTCTAGATATATCGTTTTTGAAAAAATGTTATGAAGGCTAAAGTGCAGAGTTCCCCAAACATCAACAAATGGCTCAGTAATACTGAAAAAGCATTGGGGATTACACTAAACCCTCCAACTGGTTGAGGACACCTTGCTAAACTTTATTAACTCCCAGTAGACCAGTCCCCATTCAAGGTCCTCTGCCCACCTACAAGGATTAATGACCGGAAGCATATATCAGTCTCTAGAATTCATGTCTGAGGTCAGTGAAATTAATATTGCTTATCCAAGCACAAACCCAAAGGTATACCTAGGGAAAGCCTGTTTGATGTATTCTTCAAACCTTTCAGCAGCCAGCCATCCTTATGGATGGGGGTCCAGCCCCTCACCATTTTTCCACTGTGAAGAGTGTCTGTCAGGCTGATCAAAGGTCAGCCTGGCAGTTACTCTTCTTATTCTGATGAGGCACCAACGAACACATCATGTGCTAAATGTGCAGGTGCCTTACTGCCTGAACGTACTTTTGCTGGGCTGAAGATGTCAGTCCTGTGGGCGTAACCTCTTCAGCTAGAAAATGTTTGTGGAACTCCTCCCCCTCATGACAAGTGGGAGCGTCACTTATAGCTTCTGGATCTGGTTGCTTCAGTGTCGGAGCTGAGTGTCTATCAGTGACCCCTCATCACATAGTAAGGTGGGGGCAGCAAGTTTTACTGACCCCATTCCACTCTGCAACGAGTCAGGGACTTCAGCCTTCTCCTATTGGCTGACAAAAGGTCAGCCCCTGAAAGGGGATGGCAGACACATCACTCCTGGAGCCTCAGAGGTTTACCTCTTACCACCTGTGATGCTGCAAATAGTGTGTGTGCCTGTGTGTATGTATGAATATATGTGTATTTGTGAGTGTGTGCTGTGAATGTGTGTGGGTGCATCTGTTTATGTGAATACATGGGTGTAAGTGAGTGCAGGTTAAGTTATGGGTGTGGCATATGTGCCACCCATGCTCAAATTACCAGCCACATTTAAGTCTTATAACAGCTATTATGTGGAACTTCCTTCTCTTATTCCTGAGATAAGTGGCGAGCCATCACAATTTTTTAGGAAAAGCCTAAAGTCAGTCCCATTAAGTAAAGGGTAGTGATGAACTTGTAAGTGTGTTTCACAGTACCTGAACAATACGTTTGTGGTTCATGTACTTGAGTTTTGTGGGCCCTGTATATGCTCTTCATGGTATATGTCATTTCTTTGGTTGAGTTGGGGCTTTGATGTCCAAAAGAAGCATAATGTTAGGACACCAAATTTCTTTGAAAAGGACAGGGTTATGAAGTTCAGAACTCTGTATCTGCACTTGGCAGATATTCTTGTGGATGGATTCAGTGTGCAATAAAAATAGCCTACAGTAACATGACATACCTAAAAGCTCCTCTTGAGAAGGAGGCTGCACAGCTTAGCATTGGTGTTTGGACAAAATATCGAACAAAAAATATTGGATGAGATGTCAGTAATCAAATATTGTGACACACAAATATCCTGATGCACAAATATTGTTGACAAGAATATTGCTTTTTGGGGTAAGTAATATTGTTTTCAATAATATTGATGTTTTCTAATATTGTTATCAATATTATAGTGGTTAAAAATTTCATCTTTCCATTATTCCAATGTGTTTTAGTTGATGTATTAATTTTATGTTTTAGTCTTCTTTACATACATGTTATAACATTCTTCAAATATAGCTTGTAATTTTAAGTGATTTAGAATTTATATTTAATATATTTATATATATATATATATATATATATATATATATATATATATAATAATAATAATAATACCCAGTGACGGCTGCCACTAGGTATTTTTAGTTAGGACCTAGTTTCCATAGACAGACTGTTTTTTGTTTTGCCAATAATTTGGGGGTCTCTTGTCCAATCTTCACAAAATTTTCAAAATGTATACGTTGGTCAGTTCAGTTGTTTTTTTTTACAAATTCTCAGGTAATCTGTCAAGTGGGGGCTGAGATAAAGCAGGGCCCCAAAACACATTTTCCCCATCCATTTTTCCATAGGGTCTTTAGACACACCTACAGCCCAAACTGCTGAATGGAATTACACTAAATTTGGCAGGAAAGTAGATATTGTTGTGCAGATTGTGCTTTTTGTAATTTGGTGTACATTTGTTCAGCAGTTTAGGAAAAACTTAAGGTAAGAAAATATAGATCTCTAGGGACTGAGATCCTCAGTGGATCCAACTGTCCCCAAGTAGATATCTGATTGGCTGCCAGCACTTCAAAAAGGAAGTGTTGGCAGCCATCTGAGGACTCAGCTTCAGCCAAGTCCCAGAAAAAAAGTTTTTAAAACAGAATGGTCACCCTCACCATTTAGCTCTGGTGCTGGGGACCCTGTCAGAGCTTAAAAGCAATCGTTTTGCTTTAAAATGTAAGAAAAATCTGTGGATCTGTGGATTCTCCTAACATTGTTAAAAAGATGCATGGCTTCCTGCTTTTTTTGTGAAGCCCCCAGGTGGGCCAAGGTGGGCCAAGTCAAGGTGGCATGAGACAAAAATTAGAAGGGGGCTCATGTTCCCCCTTCCTGGACTTGCCACAGCCCCGGGGACTGCCAACTTCCCAGGGCTTCAATCAAATTTGATGCAGGGGCTGCTCGGCCCCCTACATCCTTAAGGACAACCACATCCCTGGGGCTAAAATGAAATAATCAGGGGTCTGTTTTGGATCCCCTTGGCAAATCTAAGGACCACATCATCCATGGGGCTTAATGTTAATTGAATTGAATTGAATGTGGAGGGGCTGCATGGCCTCCACAGCATCAAGGACCACCACCTCCCTGGTGCTACAATAAAAAAGATAGGGGATCCGTTGTTGACATGCGAGGCCCGGGAAACACCACCTCCCTGGGGCAATGCTGGTTAGAGGGGGCAACATGGCCCCCCTTGAGAAACCACAGATGGCC
This sequence comes from Pleurodeles waltl, assembly GCF_031143425.1. Classification (NCBI taxonomy): domain Eukaryota; kingdom Metazoa; phylum Chordata; class Amphibia; order Caudata; family Salamandridae; genus Pleurodeles; species Pleurodeles waltl. Next base: position 234,748,442 of record NC_090437.1, on the reverse strand, counting down.
CTGGGGACCGCGCCTTCCCAGAGCCAGCTCCTGCTATGTCCCAAAGTGCCCACCCCCGGGACATAGCTGTTTGCTTTTGCTTAGAGGGAGCTGACAGCCCCTACCAATCAATAGCAAACAAAGTCCACTTTCTGTCAACATGAGCTCAACGTGGTGTTGTTTGTAGTACACTTTTGGACAAAGCAATAAACTCTCCTGGAGGGCTACAAGTCAATTGCTTGGCAATTGCTTGTTATATATATATATATATATATATATATATATATATATATATATATATATATATATATATGTTAGAAATGGGGTCTTTGGTTGACAGTCATGTTAGACCCCTGTCCAAGCTAGGACCCTGACTCTAGTTAGGGTAAAGGAGAATCACCCTCAGTTAACCTCCGCTCACCCACTTGGTAGATTGGCACAAGCAGCCAAGTTTAACTTCAGAGTCTAGGTGTAACATATTTGTACCAACACACACAGTAACTCTACAAAAAGACATGAGACAGGTTTAGAAAAATAGGTAATATTTATCTAAAGAAAGCAAGACAAAAACAACAAAAATCCACCATACACAAGTCGAGTTAAGAATTAAAAAGAAAAAAGAGTCTTAAATCCTTAGAAAACAGTGCTAACGCTGTTTGCACAAAATAACACAGCATGGACGAGTGGGCGTTGTAACAGGCCAGCGATGCATCGATTGTTCACTTTGCAAGCGAGACCGTGCATTGTTCCTCCTCCGGTTGGGCCGGCGTGCATAATTTTTCCTCTCTGCAAGAGAGCGATGCGTCAATCCGGAGAGGCACCTAGGGTCTGGTGTCGTTTTTTCAATGCCCAGCAAGGTTTGCGTAAAAAATCTGGTCGCACATTATCAGTAAACCGTACTATGTGGGGTTGCTACGTTAACAGCCTCCGTCAGTGGGTGTTGCGTGTCGTTTCTCCTGCCGTGTTGCATCGATCTTCCAGCCGCGATGCAGGTGGAGTGTAGATTTCAGTCGCAAAGCCGGCAGCGCGTTGTTTCTCAGCCGCGTCTCCCAAAGTGCTTTGAAAATTTCTCCGCACGGCGGTCTGTGCGTGGATTTTCAGTCTTGGTCTTCCAGCTTCACCTTTCAAGGGCCCAGGAACTATTTAGGGCACCCCTTGGCAGGGCAGGAGTCCCAGCAGAGAGTCCAGGTGCTGGCAGGGGAAGTCTTTGATGGCCCTGAGTCTTCAGCAACAGGAGGCAAGCTCAGGTCAAGACCTTGGAGATTTCTTCACAAGCAGGAATGCACAACAAAGTCCAGTCTTTTTCCCCTTTCACAGGCAGAAGCAGCAACTGCAGGATAGCTCCACAAACCACAGTCACAGGCAGGGCAGCACTTCTCCTCAGCTCTTCAGCTGTTCTCCTTGACAGAGGTTCCTCTTGATTTCCAGCAGTTTAATTTTTTTTCAGGGGTTTGAGTGCTCTTTTTACACCCTTTTTGGCCTTTGAAGCAGGCCTACTTCAAAGGAAAGTCTCTCTTGTTTGTGAGATCGTGCCTTGCCCAGGCCAGGCCCCAGACACACACCAGGGGTTGGAGACTGGATTGTGTGAGGGCAGGCTCAGCCCTTTCAGGTGTAAGTGACTCCTACTCCCCTCCCTCCTAGCACAGATGGCTCATCAGGATATGCAGGCTACAGCCCCAGCTCCCTTTTTGTCACTGTCTAGAGAGAGGTGCAAATAGCCTGACTGTCAAGCTAACCCAGACAGGAAATCCACAAACAGGCAGAGTCACAGAATGGTTCAAGCAAGAAAATGCCTACTTTCTAAAGGTGGCATTTTCAAACACACAATCTCAAAACCAACTTTACTAAAAGATGTATTTTTGAATTGTGAGTTCAGAGACCCAAAACTCCACATGTCTATCTGCTCCCAAAGGGAATCTACACTTTAATCATATTTAATGGCAGCCCTATGTTAACCTATGAGAGAGTTAGGCCTTGCAACAGTGAAAAACGAATTATGCAGGTTTCACTGTCAGGACATATAAAACACATTAGTATATGTCCTGCCTTAAACATACACTGCACCCTGCCCATGGGGCTACCTAGGGCCTACTTCAGGGGTGTCTTACATGTAAGAAAAGGGAAGGTTTAGGCTTGGCAAGTAGGTACACTTGCCAAGTCGAATTGGCAGTTAAAAACTGCACACACAGACACTGTAGTGGCATGCCCGAACCATGTTCACAGGGCTACTAATGTGGGTGGCACAATCAGTGGTGCAGGCCCACTAGTAGCATTTGATTTACAGGCCCTGGGCACCTCTAGTGTCCTGTACTGGGGACTTACCAGTAAATCAAATATGCCAATCATGGAAATCCAATTACACATACCTTTTACATAGGAGCACTTGCACTTTAGCACTGGATAGCAGTGGTAAAGGTGCCTAGAGTAACAAAAACAGCAAAAACAGAGTCCAGCACACATCAACTACCTGGGAAACAGAGGCAAACAGTTAGGGGAGACCACGCCACGGATGCCAAGTCTAACTATATATATATATTGAAACATAGTGGGAATATTTATATTACATTATATTCATATTGAATATTGTTAGAAATGGGGTCCCAGGTTGGCAGTCAGTATGTACTCTGTCCAAGCATGGACCCTTCCTCTGGTCAGGGTAATGGAGATACACACCTAGAATAACCCCTGCTCACCCCCTTGCTAACTTGCCACAAGCAGTCAGGGTTATCTCAGAGGCAATGTGTAAAGCATTTGTACCAAAACACACAGTAATACAGTGAAAGCACTACAAAATGGACACCAGTTTAGATAAATAGGCAATATGCATCTAAATCAAGCGAGACCAAAACAACAAAAATCCAACATACACAAAGTTATAAATGTTTAAAATAATAGATTCTTACTTCATATAAAAGGATGGGAATGTTGTTTTTACACAAAGTACCTGGTTTGCCTCAAAAATAAAGCTGCACAGACAACTTGCATCAGAAATGTCACAATGTGTCGACTCCTTACTCGTAAGTGAAGCCGTGCACCATTTCTTCTCCAGTCGGGTAGGTCATGCATCGGTTTCTGGACAGGGAACCTCAGATCCGCACAAGTTCACAATGACCTTTACACCCAGCGACGATGTGTGAGAAATACGGCATCATGATGATGGAAAACCGCACTGCCTGAGCTTTGCATTGTTTTCAGAAGCTGCAAGCGGGTGTTGCATTGTTTCTCCAGCCACAATGTAGGTGATGCGTTGAAATCAGCTGCAAGGCGGGTGGTGTGTCATTTTTACAGCCATGTTGCAGGTGGTTTGTTGAAATGTTCCTGCACAGCTCCCTGTGCATGGATTTCTATCCTTTGTCTATCAGCTTCACCTTTCAAGGGCCCAGGGACCGGATAGGGTGCCACTTGGCAGGGCAGAAGTCTCAGCAGAGAGTCCAAATGCCAGTAGAGGAAGTCTTTGATGGCCCTGTAACTTCAAAACAGGAGGCAAGCTCAGTCCAAGCCCTTAGAGATTCTTCACAAGCAGGAACATATCATAAAGTCCAATCTTTGCCCCTTTCCTCAGGCAGAAGCAGCAACTGCAGGGTAGCCCAACAAAGCATAGTCACAGGCAGGGCCAGCATTTCCCCTCAGCTCTTCCGCCCGCCAGTAGGTAGTTATAGTTAGAACCATATTTCCATAAGAGAAGCATTTTTTGGCTTGCCTATACCTTTGCGTTGTTTGACGAATCTTGACAAAATTTACCAGAAAACGTGTGCCTGCAGTTCTAGTTGTGCATGGAAAGTTTAGGGGTGATCTGTCACGTGGAGCTGCGAAAAAGGGGGGGATAAAAAAAAGTGTGTGTTTCCATGTTAATTCCTGTAAGGGTTTTGAACATTTACACCAAATTAGGCAGAACAATAGATTTTGTTCTGAAGCACACCTAAAGCCATTAGGTTGGATGTGGATTTTTGCGTGGTAAGTGGGGTTTTTTAGGTTTTAAGGTGGGTATGAGTTTTTAGGGGGACAAGGGTAATTTTAGGGTTTAGGGTGGGTGTGAGTTATTGAGTGGCAAAGATCATTTTAGGGATTAGGATGAATATAGGTTTTTGAGTGGCAAGAGAAAATTAAGGGTTTAAAGTGGGTGTGGGTTTTGGGTGGCAATTAGTAATTTTAGTGTTTCGGTGGGTATGGATTTTAGGGTGGCAAGTGAATTTCTAGGGTTTAGGGTGGGTATGCGTTTTTGCATAGGAAGGGTAATTTTAGGGTTTAGGGTGGGTAAGTGTTCTTGGGTGGCGAGGGAATATTTTGGGTTTAGGGTGGTTATGGGGTTTTGGTAAGCAAGGGCAATTTTAGGGTTTAGCGTGGGTATGTGTTTTTGGGTCGCAAGGGAATTTTTAGGGTTGGCGATGAGTAGGGGTTTTTGAGTGGCAAGGGTATTTTTAGGGTTTAGGAAAGGTATGGGTTTTTGGGTGGCAAGGTTTTTTTTTTAGGATTTAGGGTAGGCATGGGTTTTGGGGTTTTTAGGGGTTTTTAGGGTTCAGGGTGGGTATGAATTTTTCAGTGGTAAGGTGATTTCAGTGTTAAGGGTGAGCATGGGAGGTGATTGGATTAACATAAAATAATTATTTTCCATTCAAAAACCCATAGAAGTTCACTGGAAAAACCAAAGACTACTCAGACAGTATAGTTAGGAAATATAGTTTTAAAAACATAGAAGTTCACTTAAAAATCCGAAGGTTACAGGGACATTTTATAGTTAGGCTCACATTTTAAACATAGAAAACCAAAGAAAGTCAGTTATTTCCAGTAATTATAACTCATGCCCTAAGGTAACTATAACTCGCACGCTCACCATGCACTGTTAATTACCCCAGATACTACAGCACTCATGACCTCTTTCATAACACCATTGATAATCCTACTGTAATATTTGTAGTAAAATTATTGATGAGATAACTGTGCATGGCAGGAGTGTGAGTTGTAGTGACCTTAGGGCACGAGTTACAGTTATTTAGCCTCATCCCTGGGGCCAAGCACAGTATGAAACCAGGGGAGCCCACCCAGCCCTCCCACAGCCCCGGCCCCCCCACAGCCCCAGGGACCGCAGCCTCCCTTGGGCTAACATCTAATTAATTGTGGGGGGCCACCCGTAGCCCTGGGAACTGCAATCTCCATGGGGCTAAATTTTATATGCCAAGGGGTCCCTTGTGGACCCTTGGCCCTGGGGACCACCACCTCCCTGGTGCTAAATGAAATGTTGGAGGAAGCTACACATCTGTTACAGACTCCTGGACACTAGGAACCACCACCTCCCTGGTACTAAATGAAATGTTGGAGGGGGCCTCATGGCCCACCTAATGGAACCAATAATGGCCCTGGGGACCATCATTCCACATTGCCTGCTCCTGCTATGTCCTGGGGTGTTCCGCCAAGTCAGAGCAAACACAACAGCTCTCACTTGCTGGAAGGGGAGGTTTCTTATGAATGTACAGACAAGGTCCCAGGGGATTGGATCCCCACGGCCAAGATTGGCCCGGAGAGGAGGGAGCGCAGCCTCCCTCCCAAAAGATCATTTTTTTAGGCATGGCCCCAGGGGTTGGGGTCCCTGAGGCCGAGATCAGCCTTATGGCCCTCCTCCCTCCCCAAAAAAATATATGAACGCTGGACCTGGGGAATGGGGTCCCTTTGGCCAAAATCAGCCATGAGAGGGGGGCTGCATGCCTGTCCTCCTCCCCCCCAAAAAAATCTTGGAAGGCCAGGTCCTTGGGGATGAGGTCCTCAGGGCTAAGATTGCCCCAAGGAAGTGGACCACGGGGCCCCTTGCCTCAAAACATAAATATATAATAAAGCTGGGCCAAGGGGAGGGGGCCCGAGCCAAAATCAGCCACAGAGGGGAGCCACACAGATCTGCGGCCAACTCCCACTTCACATGGCCAAAGGGCATCAAAGTTAGGAAATAGAATTGAAAAAAAAGGTAGAAATTCACTTAAAAAAAGATGGGTCACAGAGACGTCGTTGTTAGGATCACATTTTAAACGTACTGAACCATAGAAATTCACCTCTCATAGTTAAAGTTATTTCAATTAACAATAACTCGTGCCTTAAGGTAACTATAACTCAAGCCCTCACTATGCACTGCTAATTACCCCACATATTACATCACTCATGACATCTTTGATAACATCATTGATAATATCAATGTAACATTTGTAGTAACATTTTAATGAAAAAAATTGTGCATGGTGGGGGCACAATATATATATATATATATATACATATATATACACACACATTACCTACTGCCAGTGGTTCAGGAAGTAGACGTGTCTAAAGGTCCTATGGAAAAATTAATGGGGAAAATGCATTTTGAGACCCCCCTTTTTTCCTCAGCCCCGCTTGACAGATCACCTGAGACTTTCCATACACAAGCTGAACTTTGGAAAGTATATGTCCTAACTATAACTACCTACTCACACTGAGACCGGTACTCTCACACACAGTATGACATCAAGGCAGACAATGTGACAGCAACTCTCACACCTACAGAGATGCTGTTACATTCACTGTCACATGTACACAGACACTCTCACACTCACTATCACAATCAGAGACTCTGCTGAGTCATTAGCGGATCCAAGCGAGATTTGAAAAAAAGTTTATAAATAGAAATATATATGGATATGAGTATCAGATTGGCTCTGAAAAGATCCTTTGTGTTTATGATGTGCAAGTGGTTAATACACATGATAGAGGATACAGTCTCTGAAGTTATGCAGGAAAAGAGTGTTGCCTTTCTCTTTAAGGTGAACTCTGTCATTTCTGTACATATCCTCCATGTCAAATCGTAAGTTTTCTTTTGGTATATAGAAATCATGTCATGGTCCCTGAGGAATGCAGGAACAGTTTTATTGACAGGTTTCCTGAATTTCCCTATTAGTGGGAAGAATTGATTTGACCAGTTCCACTGCTGCCTTTGGCAAATGTTTGAAAAAATTAAGGCAGTATGTGGGAAGAATGTCATTAATTTTCCAAAGGATTTTCAAACCAACTCCTGTGACTACACCTAGGTCATTGTCGCCACAGTGTACAATCATAAGGTTGTTGGCAATCGTTAATAGGTTCAGCCAAAGGAAGTAATTGATGCTACTTTAACACTCCGTGGCCAATCCAAGTAATATCCACATTAGACAAACCTATGTCACTGTGAATACCAACAATTCTTACACTTTCTCTGGCACAAAACATAAAGCTGTCACCCACAATATACACTCTGAGCCTCTTGGTGGTAATCTGGAGAAGCATTCAGAAGATGGCTGCAGCTGAATGAGCCTGGTATGAAATAAACATCAGTTGAAATGGAGGGTAGTAGGTGCAGTCTGGAAGAAGTGATTCCATTGGAGATAGTGATGTTATGTAAATTGTAAGTATATGTTGGATTGGGTTTAGAAAAACTGGAAAACAGTAAAATTAGCGGTGATATGTTTACTCTGAAAGATTTAACCACACCTGCTAAATGTGGATTGAAAAAAGCATGTTCTAGTCAGTCAGTCAGTCAGTCAAAATAACTTTATTCGGCGATTAGCCATAAAAGTAAACATGCATACATAAAGATCATCATAAAATACAGTACTTATGACATTCATTAAAAATAGGTCTATTAAATCTAAGCTTACCACCCAAGCTTACTAAAACAGTAAAAAATAATTGCTCATAAAACATATATAACAATAAGACAATATAGTAAAGGGACAATGCCTAATTTCTCTTAATAAATAGTCACATTACCAATTCATATCGATTTCTAATAGTGATAGCGGATTTAATAAAACTAAGAATAGAAATACAAATTTGTTTGGTTGAGAGGCTTTGAATGCCAATTAAACCTTCTTTGTAGGAAGAAGTGTGCAAATTGCGCAAAATGGGTAATAAAAAAGATTTCCTGGGAACTGAATAAAGTTTACAAAATAAAATAAAGTGGCAAGTACTTTGTTTTGAAAAGTTATCACAAGGGCATGGGGGTAGTGTTTTTTCCCACACACATTTTATCGGGAACGCCACTCTAAAATGGATCAAATTAAATCTAAAAGATCCGAGTAAAGAATATAAAGAAGGGGTCGGGAACCAAACAAAATAAGGTTCTAACAAGTCTGATGATAGAATTTGAATATATGAATTAAAAGAGCTCAGTTTCTCTGCCATTTGGTATCTAAAATTCATGACGTGCTCTTTGTGTCGAAGTTTAACAATTTCTTTCGCGTTAGCTGGCAGGAGCTCTGGTTTAAAATACATAAACTCCAAATCCAAGTTTCGGAAGCCATTGTGAACAAAGTTTAGCCATTTAATTTTGTTACAGTTTGGTAATGAGAAACAATCTTTTACACAATCATGTGTTAAAGTAGCCGCCGGATTTGACCATACTTTTATCCATATCAAAAGTGGGGCAATATCTATCAGATCTGTAATATAGCGGATTCCTAATTCCTCATGGCATAAAATGTTCGCTATGTTCTTAGGTACCATAAGTAACCGATGAAGGAATTTATTCTCTGCAAGCTGCAAAGTGTTTGGACTGGTATATCCCCACAGGCCACCCCCCATAAATCGCCGCCGAAACACATTTAGAGTTGTAGAGCGTGAGGATCTGATGGACCGGTCTATGCCCTAATCTGCGGGCAAAGCGAAAGATTGCCTCAACATTTCTTACCAGTTGTTGAAGCTTAAAATTCAAATGGGATTTCCAAGACAGAGTGGAACTTAAATACAGACCTAGATAGCAAAAGTCTTTTACCTTTGTCAGGGTATTCCCCCCCATTCTAAAACATCTGGTACGAGTATTTTTAGGACCGCAGGTCATAACATGTGATTTTTTAAAATTGACTTTCAGATCCAGCTCTCGTGTGTGTGTTAAAAAAAGATCCAAGAGAGTCTGTAGACCATTGGCCGTGCGGGCGATTAAAACAGCATCATCGGCATATAATAAGATTGGCAATTGTCTAAAACTCATCCTTGGGAAATCCTTACCATTTTGGACCAAACAATTATGCAAGCCATTTATGTACAGTAAAAATAGGAAAGGTGCCAGTGTACAGCCCTGTCTGACACCTCGAGTGGAAACAAGGGGATGGGACCTTTCACCGTGTTGTCCAAACTGAATTAGAATATGGAGGTCAGAGTATAAGCGTTTGATCAAAATTAGCAAATCTTGCTCAATCCCCATTGTATCCATTATATCCCACAATTTTGCTCTGTTCACCATATCAAATGCACTAGACAGGTCTATGAATGCTAAATGGATAGGTTCCCTTTTGGCAATTACATATTTACTGAGGATAAGATGTAAATTTAGGGCCTGGTCCACTGTACCTAATCCAGGCCTAAACCCATATTGAGTTGGCGATAAAATGTTTGACCTTACAACCCAATCCTCAAGCCGGGTCAGGATGACACTCCCCAATATCTTTGCAGTGGAGTCTATTAAAGAAATGGGTCTATAGCAGAAGGGGTCAAGCCTGTTGCCCCTTTTGAAAATTGGAATGATAATTGCCATTAACCATGAAGAGGGAATAGCGCTTTGAATAGCACTGTTCAGAACGTTTGTGATTAATGGAACCCACAGATCAGGTAGAGATTTAAATAGGTCGACCGGTATCCCATCAGGGCCAGTAGCCTTCCTTAGTTTCATTTTAGTTATAGCTGCACTGATCTCATGTGCCTCAAGTAAGATGGCACTCTTAGCTGGAATTGGAGTAGCCAAACGTGTGGGGCCACATCCCTCCCCTCCGTCATTGGGGTTATCTGCGGATTGAAATACAGATGAAAAATGGTCTACCCAAACCCCCTCTGGTATCAAACAGTCATCTTCCCTGTTTTCCTTTCCTGAGAAATATGGGTGATTAACCACCTTCCAAAATTGAGAGGGATCCCGTAGTTCTGTCGCTGCCATAAGGTCTTCCCAAGCGCTAGTACGTATTTCATTCTTTCTCTCATCTAGGACTGATTTATATCGGCCCCTGGCCTGCTTAATTAAATCCTGATTACATGGAATGGTTTTGATCACTAACTTTAGGTCTCTATGGGCAGCCGTACAGGCAGAGTTGAACCACCGTTGAGGTTTTGCACCTTTGGGATGTTGTTCTAGTCAGAAACTGTTATGCACGTGTGACCTGGTGCAGCAGAATGTTGTGTTCTGTGTAACTACAGTAACAGAGCTGGAGAAGCATGAGGGAGAAGGGAATACAATTGAATTTACATTTCTTTACCATATATATATAGAGGCAGTAATTATATATAATGATTATTTAATGTTATCATTTGGTTTTGTGATCTAAAAAAAAGTGTTTATATGGAGGTGTTTTTTTTTGTTAAGATCAAAAAATAGTTTCTGAACTTCCGTGTGGATGTGTGGATCCACCTGCAAATTTACACTAGAGGGCAGTGGATTCGTGGATCCCCCAAAACTCACATCTTATTGGCTAACTTTTCAGGAGCACTGCAAAAGGTTAGCTATACAAACCAGTAAATGTAAATTGTAAATGAACACTTGTATAGCGCACTACTCACCCGTTAGGGTCTCAAGGTGAGAAGTTGTAGAACATTGTACTAACATGAAACGGCGAATGTGATTAGTTTACTGACTCAGTAACCTTGAAAGGAAAGTTGAAGAGGTTGCCATTGCTGGTTGCCTGCTATGAGAAAATACTTCTATTCTTGTGTTTGGTTTTCTGAGCTTTGTTCTGTTAGAAGAAATTCTAACTGATACTGAAAGAGAAACTTAGAGCACAAGAAAGAGGATCTTCAGGCATGTGTAGTGAAATGTAATTTATTTTAGAAAGAGTTAGTATATGAAGAAATTAATATTAGGTTGTAGAAAATGAGCAATGTGTTCACAAAATGCTTTAAAATATATAAATACTAGGTTTGTGATTTATGTAAAGGAATTATACAAGTAAAACAATATATAACAAAGATATTCAGCTGAACTTGGATAAGGGGTTTCATGGATGTTTAAGGTTTATACCAGTATAATGAAGTGATCCCTCATGCATGTTAAAACTAGTATGGAGAATTAACTAATGAGTAATTTAATGGATACATATGTTATATTGAGTTGTAGAAATGTAATTTGTTTGTCTATACAGAAATGGGTATGTATAAAAACAATTTTGAATATATGCAGAGTCACACGTATTGAGAGATGATAGAGGTCATTTCACTATGAGTTAGACATTGATGTAAGTGAAGTATATTACATGTAAAGGCAAGAAAAACGATTGGGTGAGAGCAGGTTGAATTGTTTTTTGCTATAGATGGTGAAGGGGTCAGATTTATTGTATGCAGGCTGAAGTGGAGGTTGCTGTGTCTATAGAAGAGAAGACACGTGTTTTTAATTTTTATTGTGTTGAAAGTGCACTTGGTATGTTAAGGGATATGTATACTGTCTAATGTTTACTGTTTAGGAGATAGAAAATAATACAATATGAAGGGAGACATACTCAATTAAAGATATTAACAACTATTTCTATATTGATGTAGACATAGAAAAGTTAAGGACATAGGCTGCAGTAAGAGATATATTTAGTATTTAATATAGTGAATGCAAAATGTAGTTTTGTATATTGATGCTATAGATTCTTATTTATAAAACTGTGGTTTAAATATGGTTTAGGGTAATAATTGTGAGGGTAGATACACAGTTTTATTTTTAAGTACACTTGCCATTAGGAAATGTGTTCAAGTAGGTTTGTACAGTGTGTTGTAAGAAAAGTCACCCTTTAAGTGAGATGCCTGTAGACTATAGAAGAGAGTGTATTTTTATTAAAAGATGAAGCATGTTGTTCTGAGTTCTTTTTTTTCAGAAAATGTATTGGAAACTTAAATGCAATAGTTTTGCATTATGAAAGCACAACAGTGTGCAGTAACAGCTAGTTTGAAAAAAGTTGTGAAATAAAATTAGCAACTGTGGTTTTTAATCTGCAAAAAAAAGTCAGGGACAGTTTTAACTTGTGTAACCACAAAATTATGGCAGATACTGCTGGATGTTACCATTTGACCTAATTCGGTGCATGTGGCTGGCATACTCATATTCTGAGCAGTAGCTTGGCTAGATGATGATGTACCAGGTTCTGCATCACAATGTGTCAGTTCTTTTTCTCTCATAATTTGTTGGTATGTCCATTTGTGGATTGTGCACAGATGTTTCCACATACTCAAGATTCCGTCACAGTATTTAATTGATGTACCATGAGAGAGATTTTTATTCACAGAGGTTGTGTTTCACAATTCTTGCAGTGACTTGTTTTCCCCACTAGGTATGGTAAAAAAATTCCATACATCACTCTCTTTCCTAGATGAAGAAGGCACCTGTTGGGAATCATATTCTTCAGGAATATCTTGAGACTCTTCAGGTGGTGGTGGAGCATTCCCTTCAGCCATTCTGGAAACTTTTGTAGCAGGAGGATCACAGCTGAGATGCTTCTCCCTCAAGAGGTAGTAGAAGAATAACTGTATCAGGGAGTGACCCTATTCAAAACTAGGGTGCTGATTACGACTTTGGCAGTATGCGTACCGCTGCAGTTGAAGTGGCGGTCTCACCGCTGCTGTCCCGGCGGTAAAGATCGCCACATTACCAGTGTGGTGGCAGGGGTGAGCTCCTCCAGGCCGGCAGCATGCCTAAGACCGCAGGCTGTAATACGAGGCAGCAAACTGCCAGGCTTTTTCGTGGCCATTGCCCCACCACAAAAACCTTGGCGGTAATACACCCGGTGACAGGAATCATCATTCCTGTTGTCGGCACACGCATCCCCACTCCTCCACACACATACAGACATACAGCCCCACTCCTCCGTACACAGACACACACACATGTTTGCACACCCATTCTGACACACAAACATGTAATCGCACCACATACACGCACACACCACACACATGCACTTCTGACACACTCACCCCCCTTTCAGTCGAGCCACCTACCTGTCTGGGCCACACAGCAGCCCAGGTCAAGGTGGTCATCCGGGAGGGGGCAAATGTCAGTTGTTTGAACCGCCAATGCTGCACCGCCATGCAAGGACCGCAATGCTCGTAATTTGGCAGGTGGCATCCTTGCAGTGTGGCAGTGCTGGGACTGCCTCTTCCTCGCCGTCGGTGGGCTCGATGGTGGCAGTTTTTGTACTGATTTTTGGCAGTCTCATATGTGTGCTCGTGATACGACGGTCAGGAGACCGCCATCACTGTCGGTATTTCGGTGGCCGCCAGCACGACATTGTTTCCGAAATACTTCCTAAGTCGTAATGAACACCTGGGGGTGGTTCAAAAGTAACCAATTAAATGCTAGATTGCTCTTCACACATCGAGCGGCTCCGCATTTCTGAACTGAAGTCGCTGTCCCACGAAAATTGTAATATGAGTTTTGTGTGTTCTATTATTAATAAATAAATAATATTTGTGAATTGTAAATATGTTGCGTCTTCAGTTTATATGGGAAAGAATGTGGTGCACAATGTAATTTTTTTTTTTTTTAAATGTGCACGTAATTAGTCAAGCTTAGACAGTGTCAAGGTATACTGCAGTAACAATATCAGAATTGAGTTACTCAGTAGTCAGAATTTTGGAGTAATTTACTTTAGAAATCAGAATGTTTCATCACGTCTAGAAGCCTTAACAGTTCCTGTCACAATTGGTCTATTTATTCCATTGTGTGTTCAGATTAATAATGAAAAGAATGTCCCGAATATTTTCAACACAAATACAGAAATGGACATACTCAATGGTACTGTGAGAGTTATGTCTTCAATAAGTCAGACTTTTGACAAAACAGGTCTGCCTATAGACTTAAATTATTCTGGGATTCACAAAATTTGGAGAAGTCAAATTCAGAATTACATTCAATTCTGATGACACTTGAGCGAGTAATGGGTCCACCATGCAATGGGTCCACAATGCATGCCCAATGTGAATAATAATGTTTCTTTACAAGGTTTGACAGTTCAGCAGTTAACAGAGTGGTTGGAGAAAGTGACTGGAGCATCAGCAAAGAAAACAGATGCTGAAGAGGGGATACTGAATCTAGCAAGATTAAAATTAGAATTGAATGAAATGATTGAGGGAACACTGGACTAGAATTGACTCATTTAATGAAGATGAGTTACGCTTCATGTGTAAAGATGTCACAAACAGAGCAGGTTTGTCACATCATAAATTATCAGAACTTGCCTAAAAATATGAAGTAGATATTGAGAAATCCAAACCATTGAAAAGGAGTTACAGATTAGAATCTGATTCAAAAGACATTGAGAACATGAGGCCACCTGGAATGAAAATTCACATTAGAAAATTAATTCAAAGTATTCAAACATGGGAAGCATTAGATACATGAGAAGGCAGATGGGTAAAGAAAATAGAGCAGAAGAAAAGAGAGTCAGCAAATTTGAACCCTACTGATATACAGCAGACTGATAGTCCTGTAAATATATTACCAATGAGAGAAATTCCTGGAGGGAATTATGTTCATGTCCCTTGGAGAAGGAGTGATAGTCTGTCATTTACACATGATTACCCAAGATTGAGAGACAAGCCAGTCAAATGGTACCAGCAGACAGATAGGTTTTTGTAACACGCAAAATGCCTGTGGGAGGATTTAAATACTCTTTTAGAAATAGTGGTCCCAGCTCATTTATGTATTGAATGCACAAAGAGTGTTGATTGGCCGACAAGTGAACCTCTACAAGATACAGTTACAGGTGCACCATCTCCTAAAGTAATAAACAGTTATTACAAAGGTATTGAATTTTTGAAAAACAAGAATTTCCCCCAAAGATAGTGATTGGCAGAGAAATGATAGGACAGCTTAAGAAGCAAAGGAGTCAATACATGCATATTATGAAAGTTTGTTGCAGGCATTCAAGCATTACAGTGTTACAATTGAGTCCAAGGACATGATTCATTTTGTGTTCAGTTTTGTTGAAGGGTTGAGACCTGCAATTAGAAAAATGCTTAAGAGTCATTTGATTTGCTGGCAAGCAAAACTGGTTGATGAAGTATTGAAGTTTGCTAAATATTGCAGCGACAAAATTGAAATGAAGCAGAGAAGACTGAAAGAAAAGGCAATGGTGATGCAGAGTAGAGCAGCACAATCAGGGATGTAGGGAATTTTTCCACAACAACAGGGAAACATACAAATGATTCCGAGTTAGGGACAGATAAGAGGTAGAGGACGTGGTGGTTTGGTTTTGAAAATGGAAACCAAAATCGGGTGGGTGTTGATTTGAATACTAATGGTAATCTTTGTGATGAAGAGAAAATGAAGAAATTGTTACCTTGTCAAGCTTGTTGTATTTTTGGACATTGGAAGCAGGAGTGTCCAGTGAAGGTGCAGGAAGGTGTTGTGCAGACAAATTAATATAATTATTTTTAAAAATTTGAGATGACCGGGAAATTGGATTCCTAATGTAAATATTCAGAAAATTAGTACTCAAATGCAGATTCCACAGCAAATACAAATTCCTCAACAGCAGATGCAGGTACCATGTTTTCAGGTCCCACAACAGCAAATGCAACAGCAGATGCAGGTGATACCACAGAAGCAAACGCGAATACCTCAAGCTCCAATGGCACAACAGCAGATAGTGGTTCCTCAGCAGAACATGGGTCAAAGCGTAAGTCAAAATGATCAGTTAATACGGCAGTTCATCCTACACAGTGAGGATGAATCGAGTGATAAAATTGGGAGTGAGACTTTGGATGAAGAAGAATGCATGCTAGCAGCTTCATTAGAGGTGGATCAGAGTGCTCCTTATGTTAATGGAAGAAGAGTAATGTGTCACAATGTCTTATTCTTGGTTGATACAGGAGCTACACACTTTACTGTCAGAACTGCAGAAGTTCCTAATGTGCCATTTTCTGGGAAAACAGTTAAGGTGGCAGGAGTAGCAAATCAACACGTGATGACAAATCAAAATACTGAACCAATTCCTGTTAAAGTTGATACTTTGGAAGGCATGCACAGATTTGTGGTCTGTGACTCAAGACCAGTATGTCTATTGAAAAGGGATTTGTTGTGCAAAACAAGATGTTTGATTACTTGCACAAATGATGAAATCGCCATCCAAACAAATAGTGATGATAAGGAATCCTGTCTACCAGTAGGGTATTGTAATTTGTTTAATAAAGAGTTTCAATGTATTACTCTTTATCTTGCATTTACAGTGTTGCATCTACCAACTGATCTACGAGATACAGATATTTTGAAAGTTTGGGATCTTTCTGGAAAATATATTGGTTTAATTAAAGGAGTTGAATGAGTCAAAGTCACATTGAAACATAATTAAATTTTTCCTAAAACTCCTCTATTTCATATGGCACCATATGTAATTGAAGGAGCTACTCAAGTAATTGCAGATTTTGTTGAGAAAGGAGTTTTGAAAGAAGTATCTGTTATTTCAAAGCTACTGCAGACATTGACCCACAAAGACATTACTAATCCTGTGCTCTTTGATGAAGCTTGTATGAAAGCTTTTATTGAATTGAGAGAGACTCTGTGCAGAGCACAAGCTCTGGGAATGCATGATTACACAAAATAATTTTTATTGTTTTATCATGAACATGATTATTATGCTCTTTCTATCCTAGCAAAGGAACATGGTGGCGTAAATTGCCCCATAGCATATTTTTCTGCAATTTTGGATCAAGTCATTTCAGCTTTGCCCGGCTGCTTAAAAAATTTGAACATGCTTTATATCTACATAGCTTAAAATTATGATTTTTGGAGACAGCCAGTATAGATTTTGTGTTGTAAACACCTTTGGGCACTTATGGTCCCATGGAGGTTTAATTACTTTGTCTGGTTCACCAGTTAAAAATGGTGACAGAATTAATGATCTGTTACAAGCCATACAACTGCCTGAGAATGTTGCTGTGGTTAAATGTAGTGATCACCAGAAATCTCCATGGGAAATTCCTATGCGGATCAAGTTGCTGGGTTCTCTGCTTTAAGTTTGTGTCACTTTTAATGAAGAATGCAAAAACGGTAATGCGATTAATACTGATAAGACAAGTCAATGTTTTATGTTGATAGTATTTGACACTTGGGAAGATATTATAAGACTGCAGGAGGAGGTTCCAGAAGATGAAAAGAAAGACTGGATAAAATTGTGTTACACTCCAAGTGAAATTGATGAAATGTGGGTGTTAAATGAAGGGCAGGTCCTCTTGCAAAACTGTCCAGTGACACAAAAACAGCTAGATAGTATCATGGACAAACTCACATTGGCAGAGATACAATGATTCAAACATTTAAGCAATCCTGGTTCAATCCAAAGTTTAGACATGTTGCTGAAGCAATTTGTCTCAGATGCATTGCATGTCAGCAAATGAACGTGGGAAAGAGAACTGTTGTCAATTTGACTCACATTGGAAGATCAAGTGGTCCATTTACCAGAATGCAGAAGAATTTAATTAAGATGCCTGTTTGTGGTGGTTTGAGATATGTGTTGTTGGTTGTCTGTATTTTTAATCATTAGATTGAAGCCTACCCTACATGTAGAAATGATAGCCTCACATTA
Organism: Pleurodeles waltl; assembly: GCF_031143425.1. Lineage (NCBI taxonomy): Eukaryota > Metazoa > Chordata > Amphibia > Caudata > Salamandridae > Pleurodeles > Pleurodeles waltl. The sequence goes on along the minus strand of NC_090437.1, from coordinate 234,730,926 downwards.
GCAAAGCTATTACTTAGAGAGTTGATCCCCAGATTTGGTTTTCCAGCCTCTTTAGAATCAGAAAGAGGAAGTCACTTCAATACTGAGGGGATTAAATTACTATGTTTGGCTTTAAACTTTGAGCAGAAGCTGTATTGTAGCTATCGTCTTCAAGCTTCTGGATTAGTGGAATCAATGAATGGAACTCTAATAGCTTGATCGAAAAAAATGTGTGCATCCACAAATCTGAAATGGCCTGATGCTTTACCTTTGGTTCTGATGAGCATGAGATATACACCCAACAGAAATACTGGACTCTCCCCATAAGAAATACTGATAGGCAGAGCAATGAGATTGCCATCTATTTCTGTAAATGCACTTGTAAATATAACAGATGACTTGGTGCTGGATTACTGTAAGGCTCTAGCTGATGTGGTTTACTCTGTCTCACCGTCCCACCATCCCAACATCTCAAGATCAGTGTCACAGTCTTCGAGCTGGTGATTGGGTGATGATCAAGAAGCACATGCAGAAGACTTGCTTGGAATCTAGGTGTAAGGGCCCATACTAGGTTATTCTGGTAACGACGACTGCTGTGAAGTGTGCTGGAGCTCCAAATTGGGTCAATGCGAGCCACACTTGTAACGTACCATATCCTTTGGATGATGAAAATTCAGTGTTGCTGAAAGCACCAACAGCAGTAATAAAGTTTTATGAAAAGCAAAGACAGAGCAAGAGATTGCAAAAGCAAAGACATTGCAAACTGGTGAAGATCCAGGTACACCTCTGAGAGATAAAATAGAGGACAATCCTGATACTCCTCCATCAGCAGAATCAGAAGCAAATGTACCAGGAGAGTCAAGATTAAAGAGGACTTTCCCAGAAGCAAACGATTGGGAAAAATACATAAAGCAGATGTCGTTTCCTGAAGAAGCCAAAAGTGGAGTTGAGTTAAATCAAGGTCATGCCCCCAGAAGTGGTAAATGGTGCAGGTGAAGTAAGTCCAAGTCAAAGAAGTGCTTGTCAAATTCCTACGGAATCAATAAGAATCATAAGTCCAGCTTTGCCATCACTGTCTAAAAAAAACTGTGAAAGGAGATAAATGGCCTACTTGCACACAACTGAAGAGGTTCCTGATATATTATCAAGCATAAATGAGGAAGCAGACGCAACAAAAGAAACAGCTTTTAATGAAGGACAACCAAGTGCAAATTGAAGATCAAAAAGAAAGCGAGTTGCAAGTCAAAGATACTCAGGTCGTGAATTGGCATACCTTGCAGTTGATGAATGGGAACACGAGTTTATATCCTTTTGTTAAGACTGTGAGAATCAATTTCTCCTTTTTGGAACTTGAAATTGCTTTTGAACTGAGTTTTGAAATCACATTGACAATTGAGCAAGAGAGACGTGATACACTGGAAGTAATACTTAGGGATCACCAGAATATGATCTAACAAGCAACACTGAAAACTGATTTTGTCAAGGCTGCAAAACCGATTTTTGGCAATTTCTGGAGAAAGCTGGAAAGCTGCTGTAAATAGTTGCAAAGAAGACTGAAGATTATTTTTTATTTTTGTTTGGTTACATAGTTAAATCTTTTTTTATTTTTATTTTGCTTTCTGATTCTTTACAGGCCATGGATACCAATCGCAATAGAAACAATGGGTGTTACAAATATATGTGTGCTGGTTTGGCAGATGTTTATGTGTTGATAAGTTTGTTATTGATTGAAAGTATAGGCTCTAAAATCAGGAATAGATGCAATGTTTCTATTCTAATTTTGATGTGGTCTTTTCTTTTGTTCTGGTTAACCAACATTTGAGGAGAATTATTAAAGCTAGGAAAATAGACATTGTATGAGGTTTCTTTGAGCCTACATTAACATTTGGGACTGCTTATGCCCAAAGGAATAACACCACTGGAGAAACTTTCATGGATCAAACTGATAATAGAACAAAGGCAATGAAGGGGAAAATTGAGAAGGGTTTAGTGAAATGTACTTACAAGAATGACCATACATATAGTATAACTAACACATGAGGAAAATTTGCTTTAGACTACCAACATACAGGAAAGCTTTGCATATACAGACCACAATCCAGAACTGATAACAAGTGTGTAGGAACGAGTGAATGCAGACATGTATTTCTATTCAAGAATACATGGGATTTTATGTTGGATGGACAAGATCCTGCGATTCCTCTGGTTTATAACATCTGTTGAAGAAATGCCTATTATCATCTCCATAGGGGATGGTATGGGACTTGCTACCTGGAAGTGTTTGTTCCTAAATTCTTTCATATATTGACAACATTGATGATACACATGAGAACTTGAGACCAAGATCAACAAGGGCAAGTTATTTGGAAAAAGTTGGAGATATATTTGGAGCAATTATTTCTTTTATAGGAGTTGTTCTGAATGGCATGAAAAATAGAAAGCTGTCTACCATTGTAGATAAAATGCTAACAGATTTTTTAGAGCAATTATACTGATGGATACTGAAATGGTTGTGGTAATGTTCAATGGTTCTTCAAAATCGGCTTGCGTTAAACCTCCTTTTAGCAAAGGAAGGCAGAGTCTCTATTATGCTTAAAGCACAATATTGTTGCACTTTTATCCCTGACAAAAATAAAGAGATGAAAAGCTATATTAGAAATGTGACAAATTTGAATTCTACTTTAAAAGTCCTGAAAGAGAAAAATGTGTGGGGAAATATAGGCAAATGTTTCAATGAAGTGAAAAATTGGTTGGTAAACCTTGGTCAGGGTGTTGTGGGAATGATACAGAAACCATTATTAATAGTGGTTGTATGGCTCATTTGCATAAATGGACTTTAGAAATTGTATAGATTCATACAAAGACGTCGGATGAATAATAAATAGAGGAGGGAAGAAATAAAAATGGAAAAGATGAGAAGCAAATAGTTCCATGATTTGAGAAATTCTGAAGAATGGAGAAAACTGAGAAAGTCTAATAAGTAGATGTACTAAACAAACTAAATTTTGAATTGTCTCACTAGTATTAATATATGTTATTTTTTGACGACACATATAGTCGTCAGAGAAGGGATGGTTAGAGAGGAAACATTATTCATAAAAATGTGTCACTAAAACATAAAGTGTAAAAAGTTGTATTTAAAAGCCTAACTGAAAACTGTGTGTTAGAAAAATAAGCGTGTGGCTTGGAAAAGTGATTGACCTGCTTTCAGCCACAATGAGGTTCGATATGAAAATAATAATGTCTAATGGAAATGTATTTTGTTTAATCATAATTAAAAATGTACTGACAAAATAATATTATTAACATGTACTACAAAAACTATTAGTTAGAAATTATTAGAAATGTTTTATTCTTCATATTTAGCATTAGTTAAAAAGCCCACATGTTAGTATTTTTCCAGAAACACAATGTTTAAATGTGTGCCAACTCTGCAAATAATGTTTCATTAAACATCCTGTGTGACTTGCATTTTTCTGTCTTGTGTTCAAGTTTTGTTTCTTGTACTTTCTTTGAGGTAATAGTTCTAAGATTTAACAATAGGCCTTAGTCTTTGGCAGGAAGCAAAACGTTATGTGTCTATGTAGTTTTAAATTGTAAGGTTTGTATGGAATTACTGACCAGAGAAAATAATGGGGTAAACCAATCCTGGATAAAAGATTAGAAAAGAGCTAGTAAATGTTTGGGATTTCAATATAGCAAAGCTTTAGGTGATGTAAGTTAGTTCTCCATGTTCAGAGCTTCTTTTTCGTTCAATATTCTACTGATTTTGTTCTTGTCTATGATTCTAACAGTTCAGTTAAACTAGGCCCAAACTTGACTGAACTGTTCCCCTTCATGTCCTGTTGCCTGATGCTGGTCACTAAGGACCTGCAGTTCCTGCGCTCTGCTGTTGAAAACCATGCTGACCGCTGTTTCATTTAGGGGAGATATAATCAATGTGTATTTGTTTTCCTTTGCAACTGCTTATTTTGGTTAGCACCATAGTTAGAAGCTTTCCAAATTAATTTTTATCTTATTTTTATTTTTGCATTAAACTAACACATGCATTTCGAGTGTTAGTTAGGGATGCTGATCTAATATTTGATTTTGAATGCATGTCAAATGATTGTGATTAATTCAAAAGCACAAACCAAATATATGTTTTTTTCTATTATTCACTTAATTCTGTTGTTATTCTGTGTTGTTGTTTTGGAATGTTTAATAATAAATGCATTGGCCTGATTGAGATTCTTTAGACATTTTGGACAGCCTGTGTTGTTTCTGCATTTCTATCATTTGGGCTTGCGCATCATTTACGTGACTGTAGCACTGTTAATTTGAGGGCAATAAATGTCTAAACTTTACTAAATTAGTGTGGTGATTCATGGCCACATAGTTCATGGTATATATAAATTATTGACTTCACATTGAGTATGTTGATTATTTTATGTTATTGGTTTATATTGGTTGATTGGATGATCTCACACTCCTATCTGAGTCGAAAGATTGAGTCAACCTCTAAGGGTAGTAAATGCCACTGCCCTATTACGTGTCACCTTAGCCTGATATAGGAGGGCACACGCTCACAATGTGTTACACTATGGCCCTCATTATGAACTTAGCGGCAATCACCGCAGACCGCCGTGGCGACGGTGAACAAAAGATCGCCAGTGGCGGTAGACTGCATGCCGTAGAACTATGATGCCAAAAAGTTAAACCTCCAAAAATTCTGCAACCTCCACCCACCGCCAGGGCCCACAATGGCAGAAAGGCAGCACACCCCACCGCCAAGCAGACAATCCTCTGCCCACCAGACAATGATTCACAAATCAGCGTGGCGGATGGTGGAAGCCGAACGATCATTGGCGGTACAGACTGCCACGGCCAGCAATGGTACCCACCAACAACAAATGCACACATTGGCAAATTTGAAACCCACACACCTGACACACATCTACAACACTATAAAACACTCACATACACACCCAACAATCCTTTGCATTGCCAGTAGCACAACTGAGACAGACTACACAACCTGCATGCAATGAACACAACATAACACAAGTTTCATACACAAATACATCACCAAAACACTTACAAACCCCAAACCCCCTCATCAGCCACACACACAACTACACAACAACACCCTCACCAATACCCCCACAACACAGCACCCACAACACACACCATGGCACCCACTAAGCACCCCCGCTTCACAGATAGGGAGCTAAGGACCATAGTGGACAAAATACTTAAGGTCGAGCCACAACTATTCAGGGCATAGGTGCAACAGACACCTGTGGCCAGGAAGATGGAGCTATGGCAGATGACTGCCAACAAGGTCAACGCAGTGGGAAACCATCCACGCACAAGGGAGGACATCCGGAAGAGATGGAGCGACCTGCGCCGGAAGGTTAGGTCAATGGCATCCGGGCACAACATTGCCGTACAGAAGACTGGTGGCGGTCCCCCCCCATCCCCCTGAATACCCCAACTGGAAGGAGCACGTCCTGTCTATCTTGCACCCAGAGGGCCTCCCCGGACTCACTGGAGGACTGGACTCGGGTAAGTCAACCACTATACCAAAACATCCACCCCACCAATAATGCATGTATCACCCCACACCTCACACCACCACCAGGACCCCATCCCCAGCATGTCCACATTACCCACATCCAACTACCCTGCATGCCCACTATCCCACAAACAGACCTCCATCCTGCCCCCTGTGCACAGTCACCTACCCCTGCATGGAATCCCAGTGGCACTGCATCACCCACAATGCACCTCCACCCCCCACATAAAATGTAAAGAAAGTACACAAAGGGACCTTGCATGCCACGACGGGGGAATAGAAGCACAAAATAGGGCAAAGCAGTGCATCAATTGCCCAAATAGTACCTGACACCCAAATGTCCATTCCCCCCCCCGGGCACCACCACCCATGCCACCCGGACAGAAACACCTAGGAGTGCCATTGCTCCACAAGAAGACAGAGGCCCCACTCAGGAGAGTGCTGAGGGACGTATGTAATTTGAGGAATACCCAGGCCCATCACACAGTCCTGGACTGTCACCCTCCAGCAGCCCCACCAAGGATACCACTGACATCCCCACCATCCTCAGTTCTCGCCAAACGACCCCACACCAGTATTTGTAGCACAGGTGCATTGTCCAAGGGGACATAGTAAGGAGAGCAATGGCAGTTCAAGGTGGAGAGGGAGACAGAGTGGGACACAAGGGTGAAATTCAGGAGAGTCTCATTTCCTGGCTGGGGTCTTGGCAACAGTCTCTGGCTTCTGCCTGGATCACAGGGCACGTTTGCAGGGTGGTTCTCGTTCTGAAGGGGGAGGGGTGCTGGTGGCCTGTTGGTCCTGTGGCGGGGCCTCCTGTCCACTAGCGGCAGTGGAGTTGTAAGGTAGTTCATATGTCTGGCTGGTGGCAAGCTGTTGTGAAGCTTCCTCTCTCAGAATGTTGGCCATGTCTGTCAGCACCCCTGCAGTCGAGACCAGAGTGGTGTTAATGGCCTGCAAGTCCTCCCTGATTCCCTGGTACTGTCCCTCTTGCAGCCTCCTGTTCTCCTGCACTTTGGCCAGGATTTGGCCCAGCGTATCGTGGGAATGTTGGTATGCTCCCAGGATCTCAGAAAATGCCTCCTGGAGAGTGGGTTCCCTGGGCCTGTCATCCCCCTGGCGCACAGCACTCCTCCCAGTTTCCCTGTTGTCCTGTGCCTCTGTCCCCTAAACTGTGTGCCCACTGCCAATGACCCCAGGTCCCTGATTGTCTTGGGGGCGAGGTGTGCCCTGGGGTCCCTGTAGTGGTGGACACACTGCTGATTGACGTGTCTTGGGGACAGAGGTGTGGGTACACTGGGTGGGTGCTGTGGTGGTGTTTCCTGATGGGGGAGGCTCTGTAGTGGTGTGCGACTGCGGCTGGGTTACCGACTGTCCAGAGGTCTCTGATGGGCCAGGTAGGTCATCCAGATCCAGGCATCCAGAGTCGCTGTCATCACTGTGGGCCTGTTCTGTGGGAGGACTGGATATTGCTGGCACCTCTTCTCCGGTTACATTGGCTGGAGTACCTGTGGGGATGTGAATGCAGTGTTATTATTTCTGTGTGTGACATATTGTGCATTGGTGGGTTGCCCTATTTGGTTGTATTTACCCTGGCAGTTTTTACTTGTGTAAGCTGGTGTGTGGTGGGCTAGCTGATTTTCTCTAGTGTGCATGCTTTGGTGATAGGTGTCCACGCAGTTCTGTGAGTGGTGTCCATGCAGGGCTTGTCATTGGGATGAGTGAGATGTGATGGTGGGAGGATGTGGGAAGTGGTGGAGTGATGGGAGTGAGGGTGAAGGTGGGGGAATGTGATGGTAGTAAAGTGTTGACTTATCAGAGTCCAGTCCTCCTGCTACTCCGGGCAGGTCCTCAGGATGCATGATTGCCAAGACTTGCTCCTCCCATGCTGTTAGTTGTGGGGGGTGAGGTGAGGATCCACCTCCACTCCTCTGTACAGCGAGTTGGTGTCTTGCTGCTATGGAACGCACCTTCCCCCGTTGGTTGTTCCACGGTTCTTGGGTGCTGTCCCACGGCGTTGACCCTGTCCACGATTCTCCACCATAGCTCCATCTTCCTAGCAATGGATATCTGCTTGACCTGTGGTCCAAATAGCTGTGGCTCTACCCAGATGATTTCCTCCATCATGACCCTTAGCTCCTCCTCTGAGAATCGGGGGTGTCTTTGTGGTGCCATGGGTGTTGTGTGAGTAGTTTGGGTGGGGGTGTGTAGGGTGATGTGTTGGGGTGTGTGATGTAAGGTGTGTAGGGTGGTGTATAGGTGATGGTGGTGTGTGACTCCAGTTTATCATTGACCTTTGGTGTGGGGGAGTTGTGTCTGTGGCTGAATAGTGACGGATTGGTGTGTGTCATAATATGGTGAACGGATATCCGCCGCCGCCACGGTATGTTGGCTACAGTCAGCATGGCAGTAAGTGGGACTTACCGCCAATGTCATAATGTCTTCAGTTATCAGAAAAAACTGCTCTGTTCAACTTCAGGTGTAGCACTATCAGCAGCTGTTTATCAAGATAATGTAAGAAAGAGGAAGAGTCAGGCTTTTTTAAAAGGCTTTAGGAAAACATCTTCAGATCGAAGCATCTGTATGGTATCCCCAGGGCAAGAATCCTTTGGGAAAATTAATTCCCTTTTTCAATGTCATGAACAAAATTACATCATGGTGCATAACAACTTCCCAAAGTCTAAAAACATTATAATGTCCCTTGTTAGTGCCCATTGCTACTAATCATTAATCGAAAGCTATGAAAGGAAACAAGGTTCACATTACACTTTTGAAGTGGTTCAAAGAATCGTAAGAATACCAGATAGATTGTTTGCATCTTGAGCAATATGGGAAATGGCAGCTGCTTGGCCCAAACCATACTGGATCAGATATGGGTGCAGGCATAGTGTACTGGTTCCTTAATCTTCAAAGTGGGGTCCATCGAGGTTATATATTTCTCTCTTTCTTGTTACTTGATATACTAATCAATTTGAGAATATTCTGATCTCAAAGGAGTTGGACATGCCACTAGCTAGCAACACCATATTCCAGCATTGTTATTTCCTGTTGATGTTATCCTATCCTCCAAAAATACTAATTGTCTTAAACAACTACTCAATTCATATGTTTCATTTCTGAACAGTCTTGAGTTAAGTACTACGTTTGACAAATCACATATCATGATAGTTTGCCCAAAACCCACTAATTCCTGAGTTTTTAAATCTAAGAGCCAGCTTATTAATAAGGTCCTATGATTTCCCCATCTAGTTATCTGGGGATAAAGGGGTGGTGAGGGACTGTTTGACTCATCAGATAAAAGGTCTTATTTAGAAACTAGTAAAAGCCATTTAATTTGCAGAACTGTTTGAGCTTTGCTTGACTGCACCTTGAGGCTGGATATAATGCCCATCCAACCAAGCCATCATTAAAATATATCAAGGTCAATGGGTTGTCATTGATTTATAAGGCTCTAATACCACTACCAATACCAAATGAATGTTTCAGATGTCTTATCATTTCCTCATTGCTGTTCATCATACATTCTCATGAATGGCTCAAACAGATGACGTTTCCCTTCTTATCAAATTATTCCTGCTTTTACTCTTGCTTTATGTTTAGGTTAAGCCTGAAATGGAACTTTATCGGTTAATTATTGTGGACTATTTGAGGCTCCACAGAGCTGGCTGAATTATATTAAGTCCACTTGTCTGGAACTTGATCATTGTGGCCTGTTTTTTAAGCCAGAATCAGTTGTCAAAGCAGATCTGCAGTGAAGCAGACTGGCCTTTTTGAAACTTAGATGTGCTTTTAGAGACAAGACTGGAGTGAGTGAATCATCAGGCAGATCTTATGTCCTTCTGAAAACAAACAGTTGTTAGAATCTTATCTAACATTCATGGCTAATGGCAGCCATCAGGTTTCACCATCCCATTTTAGAATTACTTAGGTAAATTGACTTCTGTGTGTGGTCACATGAATCAACACTCAGTCCTTGTGATTTAATTTCCTCTCAGGTCAACATCCACTTAATCATGTTTTGTGTTTTTGTTTACTAACAATTATATAGGCTTTATCTTATCTTGTTACTTAGGCCCATATTTATACTTCTTGACGCAAAACTGCGCTAACGCAGTTTTGCGTCAAAAACATTAGCGCCGGCTAACGCCATTCTGAAGCGCCATGCGGGCGCCGTATTTAAGCAATGACTTTAGCCGGCGTTAGCCGCCGGCGCTGCCTGGTGTGCGTTGAAAAAAACTACGTACACCAGGCAATCAATCAATCAATCAATCACAATATTTATAAAGCGCGCTATGTACCCGTCAGGGTTTCGAGGTGCTGGGGGGAAGGGGGGGGTGGAGGTGTGCTGCAGTTAGCGGTCGAAGAGCCAGGTTTTGAGGAGTCTCCTGAAGGCGAGGAGGTCCTGGGTCTGGCGTAGAGATGTGGGGAGAGAGTTCCAGGACTTGGCGGTGAGGAAGGAGAAGGATCTGCCGCCGCAGGTCTTGCGCTGGATTCGGGGGACGACGGCGAGGGCGAGGTTGGCGGATCGAAGTTGACGTGTGGGAGCGTAGAAATTGAGTCTGGAGTTGAGGTAGGAGGGTCCGGCATTGTGAAGTGCCTTGTGAGCGTGGGTGAGGAGTTTAAAGGTGATCCTCTTCTCCACCGGGAGCCAGTGGAGTTCTCTCAGGTGAGGGGAGATGTGACATCGGCGGGGTATGTCGAGGATCAGTCGGGCGGAGGCATTTTGGATACGCTGGAGTCGTTTGATGTCTTTGGTTGGGATGCCTGTGTAGAGTGCGTTGCCGTAGTCAAGTCTGCTGCTGACGAGGGCTTGGGTCACCATCTTTCTGGTCTCTGTTGGAATCCACTTGAAGATTCTGCGGAGCATGCGTAGGGTGTTGAAACAGGAGGAGGAGACGGTGCTGACCTGTTTGGACATGGTGAGTGCAGAGTCCAGGATGAAGCCGAGGTTTCTTGCGTGGTTGGCAGGGGTGGGTGGGGGTCCGAGGTCGGCGGGCCACCATGAGTCGTTCCAGGCCGAAGGAGAGCGCCAGAGGATGAGGATTTCCGTCTTGTCGGAGTTGAGTTTCAGGCGACTGTTGTTCATCCATTCGGCGATGGATTTTAGTCCTTCGTGGAGGTTTGTTTTGGCGGTGAGTGGGTCTTTGGTCAGGGAGAGGACGAGCTGGGTGTCGTCGGCGTAGGAGATGATGCTGAGGTGATGCTGGCGGGCCAGTTTTGCGAGGGGGGCCATGTAGACGTTGAACAAAGTAGGGCTGAGGGAGGATCCTTGGGGGACGCCGCAGATGAGGTTGGTGGCTTTGGAGCGAAAGGGGGAGTGTCGGACTCTCTGAGTTCTGTCGGAGAGAAAGGATGAGATCCAGTGGAGGGCTTTGTCTTGGATGCCGGCTTCCTGGAGGCGGGTCAGTAGGGTGCGGTGGCAGACTGTGTCAAAAGCGGCTGATAGGTCGAGGAGGATGAGGGCCGAGGTTTCGCCGTTGTCCATTTGATGTCTGATGTCATCTGTGGCGGCGAGGAGAGCAGTCTCCGTGCTGTGGTTTAGTCTGAATCCGGATTGTGAGGGGTCCAGGATGGAGTTGTCTTCGAGGAAGTGGGTGAGTTGTGTGTTGACGATCTTCTCGATGACTTTTGCTGGAAAAGGGAGGAGAGAGATCGGGCGGAAGTTTTTGAGATCGTTGGGGTCGGCCTTGGGTTTCTTGAGGAGGGGTTGGATTTCAGCGTGTTTCCAGCTGTCTGGGAAGGTGGCGGAAGTGAAGGAGAGGTTGATGATCTTGCGGAGTTTGGGGGCGATGGTGGCGTTGGCTGTGTTGAAAACATGATGAGGGCATGGGTCCGTGGGGGAGCCTGAGTGGATGGTGTTCATGGTTGCCATGTTTTCTGCGTCGTCCACGTGGGTCCAGGCGGTGAGGCAGCAGTCGCGGTTGGAGACGTCGGGGGGGGATCTGGCGGTGGGCCGGTGTTGAAGCTGTTGTGGATGGTAGCGATTTTCTGGTGGAAGAAGGTGGAGAGATCGTCGCAGAGTTTCTGGGGGGGCGGGATGTCGTTGGCGTTGGCTTTTGGATTTGAGAGTTCTTTCACGATGCCGAAGAGTTCTTTGCAGTCGTGGGCGTTGTTGTTGATGCGTTCGGTGAAGTGGGCGCGCTTGGCGACGCGGATCCGTTGGTGGTGTTCACGGTTTGCGTCTTTGAGGGAGGCGAGGTTGTCGGGCGTGCGTTCTAGGATCCATTTCTTTTTGAGCTTCTGACAACGGCTTTTGGAGGTTCGTCTGTGAACCAGGCTGTTTTTTTCTTTCCTTGGTTGGCGGTGGGCTTCTTGAGTGGGGCTAAGGTGTTGGCGCAGTCGAGGATCCATTGATGGAGGTTGATGGCGGCTGTGCTTGGGTCGGTCGCGTCGGGTGGAGGGTTTTTAACGAGGGTGCTGGTCAGTTGGTCTTGGGTGACTTTGCCCCAGCGGCGGTAGGGGGGTAGATGGATGCGGTGCTGCTCGGTAATTTTCTTATAGGAGAAATGGACGCAGTGATGGTCGGTCCAGTGGAGTTCGGAGGTGTGGCTGAAAGAGATGTGGTTGCTTGAGGTGAAGAGGGGGTCGAGGGTGTGTCCAGCGATGTGGGTGGGAGTGTTGACCAGCTGGTGGAGTCCGAGGTTGAGGAGGTTGGAGTAGCAGCGCCGGCGTAGGGGGATATGGGGCTTGGGCGTGAAAAAATGGGGCAAGTCAGGCTGAGGCAAATTTTTCGCCTCAACCCGATTTGCACCATTTTTTTCCACTCCCAACCCCCATAGAAATGACTCCTGTCTTAGCAAAGACAGGAGTCATGCCCCCTTGCCCAATGGCCATGCCCAGGGGAATTTTTTTGACGCAAAACTGCGTTAGCGCAGTTTTGCGTCAAAAAGTATAAATATGGGCCGTCATTTTTTTTGACCCGCCCACTCCCGGGCGTGAATTTTGCCCGGGAGTATAAATACGACGCACATGCCTCAGAGTCAATTTTTTTGACATGAACGCCTACCTTGCATCTCATTAACGCAAAGTAGGTGTCCACGCTAAAAAATGACGCAAACTCCATGGACTTTGGCGCTAGACGCGTCTAACGCCAAAGTATAAATATGGAGTTAGATTTGCGTCGGAATTGCGTAAAAAAAATGACGCAATTCCGGCGCAAACGGAGTATAAATATGCCCCTTAACCTCTTAGCTGCTACCCTTCCCCCCCCCTCCCACACCCCCCCTAGTGCTTTGCCCTTTTTTGGCTATTTGGGGTAGTTTGCGCTTAGAACTTCATAACATTTTGTCCACATAAGCTATCCACGCGAAATTTGCGTCCTTTTTTTCCAACATCCTAGGGATTCTAACGGTACCCAGAGTTTGTGGTTTCCCCTGGAGGAGACCAAGAAATTAGCAAAAAGACAGTGAATGTTTTATTCTATTTTTAAATGGAAAAAAGGGCTGCCGAAGAAGGCTTGTGGTTTTTTCCCTGAAAATGGCATCAACAAAGGGTTTCTGGTGCTAAAATCACCGTCTTCCCACCTTTCGGGAACGGGCAGACCTGAATCAGAAAACCACATTTTTCAACACAATTTTGGCATTTTACAGGGACATACCCCATTTTTACTATTTTTGGTGCTTTCAGCCTCCTTCCAGTTAGTGACAGGAATGGGTGTGAAACGAATGCTGGAACCCGGAAATTCAGCAAGGGGTCATTTGTGTAGATCCTACAAGGTTTTCCTACAGAAAATAACAGCTGAAATAAAAAAATATTGAAAGTGAGCTGAAAAAAACAGCCATTTTTCTCCACGTTTTACTCTGTAACTTTTTCCTGCAATGTCAGACTTTTTAAAGCAATATACCGTTACGTGTTGTGAACTCTTCTGGTTGCGAGGATATATAGGGCTTGTAGGTTCATCAAGATCCCTAGGTACCGAGAGCCAATAAATGAGGTGTACCTTGCAATGGTTTTTCATTCTATACCGGGTATACAGCAATTCATTTGCTGAAATATAAAGAGTGAAAAATTGGTATCAAGAAAACCTTTGTATTTCCAAAATGGGCAAAAGATAATGTGTTGAGAAGCAGTGGTTATTTGCACATCTCTGAATTCCGGGTTGCCCATACTAGCATGTGAATTACAGGCCATTTCTCAAATAGACGTCTTTTTTACACTCTGTCTTCCATTTGGAAGGAACAAATTTAGAGAAAGGCAAGGGGCAATATCACTTGTTTTGCTATTCTGTGTTCCCCCAAGTCTCCTGATAAAAATGGTACCTGCGTGGGTAGGCCTAATGCTCGCGACAGGAAACGCAACATGGACACATCACATTTTTACATTGAAATCTGAAGTGTTTTTTGCAAAGTGCCAAGCTGTAGATTTTGGCCTCTAGCTCAGTCGGCACCTAGGGAAGCCTACCAAACCTGTCCATTTTTGAAACACCTTTTCCTCACATTTCAGTGACAGAAAGTTCTGGAATCTGAGAAGAGCCACAAATTTCCTTCCACCCAGCGTTCCCCCAAGTCTCCCGATAAAAATGGTACCTCACTTGTGTGGGTCGGCCTAGTGCCCGCGACAGGTTATGCCCTAAAACACAACGTGGACACATCACATTTTCCCAAAGAAAACAGAGCTGTTTTTTGCAAATTGCCTAGCTGTGGATTTTGGCCTCTAGCTCAGCTGGCACCTAGGGAAACCTAGCAAACCTTGGCATTTTTGAGAACTAGAGACCCAGGGGAATCCAAGATGGGGTGACTTGTGGGGCTCTTACCAGGATCTTTTACCCAGAATCCTTTGCAAACCTCAAAATTTGGCTAATAAAACAAATTTTCCTCACATTTCGGTGACAGAAAGTTATGGATATCTACATAGATATATCTATATATATATAGATCTATATATATATATATATATAGATCTATATATTTTTTTGTAGTTGTATGGTTTCCTTGGGGGCCAAAATGCCCCCCAGGGAAACCCTACAACAACAACAAAAAAATATTGCCCCCACAGGCGACCCCCTGTCCATTTCTTTTTATTATTTTAAAAATCGACGCACCCGAGGATTTATTAACCCCCTCCCTGGTGTCGGCCACTGGTCGTGACCTGCACCACGGAGGTAGTGCGGGCATCGGCCAGTGGACAACGCCCGCACCCAAGGGGTTAAGAAATCGGCATTGAGACAAGCTACACCTTCTCTTCTTTATTTTCCGATTTTACAGGGCACATATTCCTTTTTCATGGTTGCAAGTTATTTAACAGAGCCTGCTCATGTATACATATTAATTTTATCGTTTTTATACTTTTGTTTGATTTGCTTTGATTACTTTGTTATCTAGGGTTATTACTGTTATTGCCATAGTTCCTTTTTAATTTTATGTCATGATAAAATTTATGAATGTGCATATTAATTTTATATTGTTAATGAGTTGCTCCATCTTTCATGGTTTTAAGTAATATAAAACAAACAAAGACTTCTTGATTGAGTGAATGAATAAAAGAGAAATGGCTAGCATTTTAGATTATGTTTTCTTGTCCCTCATGCCAACATCATCAGATCTCACAGTCTCTACGAAATTTCCTATGCTCATCCTCTCACTCACAGATGACCCCTCCACCACCAGAGCCAACTGACACAGAAGCATGACAAGCATCACTGAGTGGATGAAGAACAACTGCCTGCAGTAGAACACACACAAGACGGAAGTACCATGCTAAAAAAAAAAAATCATAGCTCAATGCTCTCTCCTTTGGCTGTATCCTCAATTTGTGCATGCTACATTAGATCTCCAGGTGCAAATCCCTACACATGAGATGCACCATGACATTAGCCTTCATTACCAGTCGACTGGACTAATGCAATGAATCTCATTCGGAATTGCTGTGCACCTCCTGCAGAGACTTCAGACCATATAGAACACCAAAGTCAAGGTCATCCCCTGCCTTCCCTGATGAACCCACGTCATACCCACCTCAGGCAAATTCACTGGCTCCCCATACAGAAGAGATGCTAATTCAAGCTGCTGACCCAGGCTAACAAGGCTCTACACAACCAAGGACCTGTGTACATTAACCACTGCATTAACTTCTACGAACTGTTGAGAAGACTACGCTCGGCCTCCCTTTCCTACTCCCCGTATCTGCTGAAGCAGAAGTGGAGGACGCTCCTTCTCTCACATTGCAGCAAAACCTGGAACAACCTCCCTACGCACCTCTGGACCATCACTTCACTTCCGGAATTCTGAATGGCCCTCAAGACCTGGCTGTTCCAATAAGTCTCTGGGACCTGCAAGCACCTGGCTACCCTATTGGGTGATTAGCCACAATTTATAAATCCTGATTGATTCATTGACTGCAAAATGCAGATTTTGATGCATTAAACAGCAAAATCCACGTTATTCCCCTGAAACTCATAATTGGTTTCATTTTTAGCATTGATAAATAATGTACCTTGTGGTATCAATATATGTCAGCTACAATAAATAGCACCTGCACTTGGAATCAGGGCTCCAGTAGTACATATATGTTGCCTTCTAGTATTGCATGCTGGTTGGCAGCCAAATAATCCATCTGTATAACATTCACCATTGACTAGGTGTTGAGGGCTAATAATAACAGCCCTAAAGGGAAGGCTGTGGGACCAGATGGGGTCCCAATGGATGAGTATAGAGCCAAACTTGATTTATAGGCCCCTTCTTAACTAAGGTCCTCAATGCGGCGGTGCTGGCTTTGTACTCCCTACCTGGTCAACCTCCCTTATAATACCCATCTTCAAGAAGGGTTCTAAAGATGACCTGAAATGTTATCGGCCTATCTCTCTACTTGAATCTTCTGATAAATTGGGGGGAGTCTTGTTAGAGGAATTGGAACTTTGAGCTGAAGAGAATGAAATTCTCCCTAGTGCCAAGTATGGGTTTAAAAAAGGGCTGGGGACTGTTGAGCAACTGCGCAGCTCAAACCTATTAATGGGGAAGTATACCCAAGCCACAGATGGGTCCCTTTACATTTGTTTTATAGACCTAAGCAATGCTTTTGAGTCGTTCATGGGAAGCTCTGGGCATGTCTAGACAAAAATGGCACCCCAAAGAGATAATTTCATTGTTAGCACACCTGTGTAAAGACTTAAAGGAAAAAGTTTGATGTGGCTCACAGGGTGAACTGACAGAAACTTTTGGTATTATGCGAGGAGTTTGACAGGGGTGCGTACTGGGGCCCTTTTTTTTTTTCTTTACACACAAATGAGATGGACGAAATGTTTGAGGCCGAGGGTGCAGATACACTCAGGATCAGGAGGCGGCAGAGCTCAATACTTCTGTATCCCAATGATGCAGCTGTCTTAGCACATACCCCAAGAAGTCTGCAGCTTTTAATAGATAAATTTACTGATTTTATGGGAAAGAGGTGTGTGAAAATGAATATTGCCAAAACTTACACAATGCGTTATGGTTGTGCAGGAGGGAAACAACACACCTTCTTTATCAAAGGGAGTAAGCTACAAAATACAAACACCTTCAGTTATTTGGGATCCAGTTCTCATCCAAACACTATTGGAAGTACATCATGGAGATCAGCACCTCTTATATGATTAGGAGTAACAGAGGTTTTCTGAGGTTTGCCTCCATGTTAGGCAACAAACCTATTGCCCAGATGCTAACCCTATATAATGCCAAAACTATTTCTACAGCAGTGTATGGCATAGGGGTCCGCACTTTTGGGGACAAGCGTGACTTACAAATAATAGAAAATGCCTTTCTAAGGAGGCACTTGTCAGTACCCCTTTTACTGTGGCATCCATAGTTCATTGGGAATTGGAGTTGATTTTTTTATCAGACATCCTTTAAACTAAACCTCTACTATTATTGTGATCAGTCAGGTCCAAAGAAGAAAATGTGTTCACTAAGATAATTCTTAAGGACTGTATGGTCCTAGATACGATGAGCAGAATCCCAGGGTTACAAAATATAAAGCAGGCCTTGCTGAGCTTGGGTAATTCAGAGACGGATTTATGGTCTGACCCACAGGATATTTTAAGGTATTCAAAAAAAGAAAAGATATATTACGGTGGTCATTATGACACTGGTGGTGAGTGATAAAGTAGTGGTAATACCGCCAAAAGGCCGGTGGTAAATACCGCCAAATTATGTCCATGGCGGTGATACTTCCCACAGACAGCCAACCGCCAGGGCGTTAACACCACTGACCACGGCAGTAGCCATCAACAATCAGGTGAAAGACAAGGTACAGCCCACCATATTATGACATAGCAAACTGCCACGATTTCTGGGGTGGTACCAATGCCATCAAAAGCCTGGCGGAAACAGAACACAGTTAACAAAAGACTCACCAACAGGAACACAGAGGACTCCGCTGCTGCCATGGAACCGGAACTTCAAGTGTTACCGATGCTAATCTGCACAATGGCCCTCATGGAACACCAACGCCGATGAAGACGACGACAGTGGGTACAGCCACCTAGGACACCAGGGAAGGAGTGAAAGGAGAGTGACACATACACGCACAACACACACCATTCACACACACACCATACATAGAACCAGGTGCAGAGTTAAACTAATCTAACAGGACACACGTTAAAAGAAAACAAGGACAACTATGAGAATCAGCAAACACTGTAATTTGATGCAAACAGTCACCATATCGTCCATTTGATTCCAAATGCAGGTGACAATGTACAGAATGGGCCAATGGTCATTTCAAAGTACATGGCCACAGGGCACAGTCCAAGGCCCAACTTGACTCCTGACAGCTTCTGAAATCCACTGTTCAGGGACATCATGTTGGAAATAGGCAGGCACCTCAGGGGGAAGGAGGGAGGGGTAGGGGTGCACCTCAGCTGAAATGGGGATCTTGCCCACTGGTTCTGGAGGGGAGGCCCATGCCCATTTGTCTTTGCTGGGGAGTGCAAGGCCATAGACATTGAAGAGGGAACTTGCCCACTGGTTCTGGACGGGCTCCATGCCCATTTGTCTTTGCTGGGGGTTTCTAGGCCACAGTCACTAAAGTGGGGAACTTGCCCACTGGTGCTGGATGGGTCTCCATGCCCATTTGTCTTTGTTTGGGAGTGCAATGCCACAGTCACTGACGTGGGGAACTTGCCCACTGGTTCTGGAGGGGGGTCCTTGTACAACAGTCCCTGGAGGGTGGCCTACATGCCCTCTGCTGGAGGTGTGGGCTGCTGTGTTTCTGCTGGAGGTGGGGGCTCCCTGGCCTCTGCTGGGGGAGAGGGCTGCTGTGTCTCTGCTGGAGGTGGGGGCTCCCTGCCCTCTGCTGGAGGAGAAAGCTGCTGTGTCTCTGCTGGAGGTGAGGGCTGTTGTGTCTCTGCGGGAAGTGGGGGCTCCCTGCCCTCTGCTGGAGGTGAAGGCTGCTATGTTTCTGCTGGAGGTGGGGGCTCCATGCCCTTTGCTGGAGGTGAGGGCTTCTGGTCTCTGTTGGAGGTAGAGGCTCCTTGCCCTCTGCTGGTGGAGTGGGCATCTTGTCTTTCATTGGTGGTTGAGTGGGAACCTTCACTTTCATTGGTGGTTGAGTGGGAACCTTCACTTTGTTTGCTGGTGGAGGGGGATCCATGTGTCCCCTCTTGTGACGGGTCCCCTTGGCCTTAGACATGTCACTTGTGTCCTTGCCTCCAGGACTAGGAGGTGCCTCCACTGTCTGCATCTCATGTCCCTTGCTTTCCACCACCCTAGTCCTCCCTTTCTGAGCCGGAGGTGTGCTCTCAGTAGGAGTAGCAGCCGTCACACTCTGGGGCCCCTTTGTGCCAGCAGCTGATGATTTGATAGGAGCAGTGGCAGACTGTTTGGCTGAGGTGCTGGGCTGGGTCGTTGGGACCCTGCTCTTATGGGCAGGAAGGGGGGTGGAGGGGGAGGGAAGTGGTCAAGACGTGCAAGGAAAAAGCTTCTTAAGGGCATTGGGGCAGGATGTGGGAGAACGGATGGGAGTGGAGTTTATGGGTGTGGTTGTCGGAGGTGTACGTCTACTGGACTTGAGTGCAGGTGCATGGACAGTATGCATGTGTGAGGTGGATGGCTGTTGGGTGTCTGTGTGCATGCGTTTGTGTCTCTTAGGAGGAGGGCAGATAGGGTGGGAGAGGACAAAGGGGACGTGTGGATGGATGCTGCGAAGGTGTCTGCAAGTGAGGTGTGTGTGCTGCATGATGTGGTGAAGGTGGTGGTGGCTGTTGATGCAGTTCTTGCAGGTGTGAGTGCAGATGTGACTGTGAGGGAGGAGGGGGCGGAGGGGGACAGTGTAGGCAGTGGTTGTGGTTGTGTGTGCGAGTGTCTGTTGTTTGTGTGAGTGCATGTGGCCTAAAATGTGCTGCCTGTGTTTGCCTGTGCCACTCTTGGGTGTTGTCTTGTGTGCATGCTTGTCTGTATGTGTGCTTTGGATGGGTTTGGATTGAGGAGATTGGGACTGGGAAGTGGTAGTTGAAGGGGGACGGTAGGACCAGGGACAAATGGCTGCCATCAGGGAGGAGGCCAGAGCCTGAATCGATCTCTGTAGGGCCGCCAACCCACCTTGGATGCCCTCCAGGAATGCATTGCTTTGCTGCATCTGTGATGCCAGCCCCTGGATGCCATTCACTATGGTTGACTGCCCTACAGATATAGATCACTGGAGGTCAATAGCCTCCTCACTCTGGGGTAGCAGGGCTGACTGGAGCAGGGCCTGAGATGACGGGGCGAAGGAGATGCCCACCCTTCTGGGTGAGCAGGCACGGGCAACTCAGTGGGGGGCTACTGGGAGGGCAGTGCTTGTATGGGGGTGGCAGCTGTACCTGTTGCTGGGGTGGTTCCAGAGGTGTCCGCACACCGCCAGGGAGCTTCCATTGGAGGAAGAATCAGAATCATTGTTGTCACCTCCTGTATCCTCCGTTTTGCTCCCCTTGCCCTCTGTCCCACTGGTCTCCTCCACGTCGGTGGACTCTGCCTCCTGGGTCCTGTGGGATGCAGCTCCCTCAGTCACTGGTGCCCCTGCTCCTCTGCTAGATGATGCCAATGCACACATGGACAGGATGACAGAAGATAATAGGGGGGGAGAGAAAGGGAGCACTGGGTCAATTACAGCAACAACACCACAGTTGGCATACACATTACCATCACATACAGGGATCAGGATTGAACACTAAACATTGCACTAGCATTACATTGGCTAAGTGCCACAGCAAGAGGAGAGCCAATTACTGCAACCTGCACCCCTCCTAGGACCCACTAAGTCCTGTCTGACATGGAATGCTACCTATCTATGTTACCAGATTTTGCTATACACCCATTTACCTTGAGCTGGATCACACCGCAATGGCTGAGCTGGCATTAAGGGGCACCTACTAACTGAAATCAACCAGCGGGATCCCATGCCTCCCAAAAATATGTTGTCATGCTCACTGTACTCACCCCCTTATGGCTGCTGTGCTGCTCTCAAGCGCCCATCTAGCTCTGGGTAGGCCACCGCCAGTATGCAGGCCACCAGGGAGGAGGCCAGAGCCTGAATCGATCTCTGTAGGGCCGCCAACCCACCTTGGATGCCCTCCAGGAATGCATTGCTTTGCTGCATCTGTGATGCCAGCCCCTGGATGCCATTCACTATGGTTGACTGCCCTACAGATATAGATCACTGGAGGTCAATAGCCTCCTCACTCTGGGGTAGCAGGGCTGACTGGAGCAGGGCCTGAGATGACGGGGCGAAGGAGATGCCCACCCTTCTGGGTGAGCAGGCACGGGCAACTCAGTGGGGGGCTACTGGGAGGGCAGTGCTTGTATGGGGGTGGCAGCTGTACCTGTTGCTGGGGTGGTTCCAGAGGTGTCCGCACACCGCCAGGGAGCTTCCATTGGAGGAAGAATCAGAATCATTGTTGTCACCTCCTGTATCCTCCGTTTTGCTCCCCTTGCCCTCTGTCCCACTGGTCTCCTCCACGTCGGTGGACTCTGCCTCCTGGGTCCTGTGGGATGCAGCTCCCTCAGTCACTGGTGCCCCTGCTCCTCTGCTAGATGATGCCAATGCACACATGGACAGGATGACAGAAGATAATAGGGGGGGAGAGAAAGGGAGCACTGGGTCAATTACAGCAACAACACCACAGTTGGCATACACATTACCATCACATACAGGGATCAGGATTGAACACTAAACATTGCACTAGCATTACATTGGCTAAGTGCCACAGCAAGAGGAGAGCCAATTACTGCAACCTGCACCCCTCCTAGGACCCACTAAGTCCTGTCTGACATGGAATGCTACCTATCTATGTTACCAGATTTTGCTATACACCCATTTACCTTGAGCTGGATCACACTGCAATGGCTGAGCTGGCATTAAGGGGCACCTACTAACTGAAATCAACCAGCTGGATCCCATGCCTCCCAAAAATATGTTGTCATGCTCACTGTACTCACCCCCTTATGGCTGCTGTGCTGCTCTCAAGCGCCCATCTAGCTCTGGGTAGGCCACCGCCAGTATGCAGGCCACCAGGGGGGTCAGGTTCCTACGGGCACCCCGCCCTCATTGGGAGGCCATCCTCAACTGGGCCTCCGCAGTCTTCCAGGCCCAGCTTCTCAGGTCCTCCCACCTTTTCCTACAGTAGGTGCTTCGCCTGCTATACACCTCCAGGGTCCGCATGTCCTTGGTGATGGCATGCCACAATCCCTTCTTCTGATAGGTGCTGACATGCAGAAGTAATACAGACAGGAGGACACCATTAACCTTACAATCCAGACTGTCATACATGTGGCCCAAAAATAACATTTCCTTCTCCATTGGCACACACTTCACCTGGAGCACTGCATGTACACTACCACCAGACACACCCCAACCCAAATTACACACTGCTAGCACACACATCTCCATGCAACTTTGTCACATGCATCATGCCCGTGGTGTACTCATCTGTTGGTCTGGAGGCCCATACAGCTGTCCATACAGGGGTAGGATCCCATCCACCAGGCGCTCTAACTTCTCCGAAGTGAAGGCAGGGAACCTTTCCCCTGTCACACGGGCCATGGCAGGATCCAGACACAGGTAACAGCAGCACACACAGTGTAGGTGTTGTCCTGAGGAAGGTCAGGAATCAAGTGAGGTTTTAGACAGAAAATGGCAGTCATGTCTGCAGCAGTGTACACCGTCACCGCCGCCGGTGATCCCCATTAGACACTGTACTCCATAGAACCCCATTTTAGCCAATGAGGAATATCATGACGGTGCAAGACCGCCTTCCGCCATGACACCCAACGCCAGCGGAGTCACAACACTTCCACCTGTCCATACTTACAGGACGGGCGGTCGCCATTTTATGGTGGTGGAGAACATTCAGAAAGAGTTAACTGCGTCATAGTTGTCAATTGCACATACATTGCCTTTCACATTGTCCGATTACATACATGCTCTATGTGCACTGAGGTGGTGGTTCCATTGTTCAGATTGTGACACCTTACTCACTCTTGTGTCCCTTAGATACCTTTCACTGTGGAGGAATAGGAAGAGGAGACAAGAGCCGGTGTACAGACCTTCTATGGACTTGGCTACACTGTAGTAGGACAGGCACATAATACTGACCTATAGACTGGACAGGGCCACAATCACAGAGCTGTGTACTGAATTGGAGTGTGATCTGATATCAGCTATCCGTCATCCCACTGGGATCCCCCTTCTTGTGCAAGTTCTATCAGTGCTCCATTTCCTGGCAACTGGTTCTTTCCAAGTGACAGTGGGCTTGGCAACAGGAATGTCACAGCCAATGTTCTCAATAGTGCTGGCAAGGGTTTTGTCTGCCTTGGTCAAACACGTGTAGCTACATCGCTTGCCCCCAAATGGAAGATTTGGCCACTCTGAAGGCTGAATTCTATGCAATGGGACTGAGGCGATTGATGGAACACATATTGCATTTGTCCCCCCCCCCGGGCACAATGAACAGGTACTTCGGAATCTAAAGAGTTTCCACCCACTCAATGTGCAAATGGTATGCCCGGCTGACCAGTGCATCTCCCACGTCGCTGACAAGTATCCCGGGTAGGTGCATGACACCTTTGTCCCGAGAAATAGCAGCATCCCAATTGTGATGGCACAACTACAGAGGCACAGGGTATGGCTAATAGGTGAGCCAGAGGCCCCTCCACTGTATGTCAGTGTATGCCTTCAAGAGTCATCCCCACATACAATTGTGTAAGGATAATGTTTGTCCCTCAATACTTGCAGGTGATCTGGCTACCCAAACATATTGTGGCTTCTGACCCCTGTGAGGAATGGCGGGTCAGGGGCTGAGAATCGGTTTAATGATGCACATGGACAAACCAGGCGCATCATAGAAAGTACCTTCAGACTCCTGAAGGCCAGATTCAGATGCCTCCATCTGACAGGTGGATCCCTGTGCTACGCCCCTGAGAAGGTTTGTCAGATAGTTGTAGCATGCTGCATGTTGCACAACCTGGCCCTCAGATGACATGTGCCTTAACTGTAGGAGGAGGATATCGGAAATGGCCCTGTGGCAGCAGTGGACCCTGAGGACAGTGAGGATGAGGCGGCAGAGGATGAGGATGTTGGCAACAGAATATCAGTTATACGGCAGTACTTCAAATGATACACAGGTGAGACAGTGAAACTGACCATTCCTCCGATTATGTATCCTTTCAGTGTGGCTGTAGCATGATGGCAGTCAATTCCTTTGCATCTCAACTGACTGTCACCTATGTCTTCTCATTTTGCAGATGATAGTGTTATAACTACTGACACATGCAGGTCATTATTTGTATGCTATCACAGAGCTCAGGTCATTTGCACAAGATGCTACTGTTACCAAATTTGCACATTTCTTCACATAAATCACTCAAGTTGTGTTCAAGGGTGTTTATTGTAGTGAAATTTATAGACAGAATAATGCAATGGAATGGGGTGATGGTAGAGTTAAGTCCAGGGTATTGGTCCAGTCTGTTTGTAGCACATGTCCAGTGTCCAAGGGGCCATAGGAAGGGGAGCAAAGGCAGTTCATAGTGGACAAGGTGACAGAGTGGGACACAAAGTGGACATTCAGGAGGGTCTCATTGCCTGGCGGTGGTCTTGGTCTTGGCAAGTGTCTCTGGCATGTGTCTGGGTCGCATGGACCGTTTGCGGGGTGGTTCACCTTTTCCAGGGGGAGGGGTTCTGGTGGCCTGTGGGTCCTGTAGCAGGGCATCCTGTCCACTAGCTGCAGCAGATGTGGTGGGCTGTTCAGTTGACTTGCTAGTGGAAGGGGCCCACTGGTTTGCTGTATATTCCCTCATTATGTTGGCCATGTCAGCCATCACCCCTGCCATGGAGACCATGGTGGTGTTGATGGCCTGCAAATCTTCTCTGATCTCCTGATGGTGTACCTCCTGCAGTCGCTGGTTCTCCTGCATGATGTCAAGAATCTGGCCCATCTTGTCCTGTGATTGTTGGTAAGCCCACAGGACATTAGTGAGTGGCTCCAGGACAGTCGGTTCCCTGAGCCTGTCCTGTCCTTCCCATGGCACACAGCTGTCCTCCCAGTGTCCCTGTCCCTCTGTGCCTGTGTCTCCTGAACGTTGTGCCCACTGCCACTGACCCCAGGACCCTGATTGTCTTGCCTGTGAGGTGTGGACTGGGGTCCCTGTACAGGTGGGCACACTGCTGATTGACGTATCCTGGGGGCAGCGGTGTGGGGACATTGGATGGGTGCTGTGGTGTTGGAAACTGCACTCAGAGCCTCTGTGGTGGACTGGGAGTGGGATGGGGTGGCCAACTGACCAGTCGTCCCTGATGGGTCAGGATGTTCATCCAGATCCAGATATCTAGAGTCACTGTCATCTCTGGGGACATCTTCTGTTTGGGGACTGGATAGCCGTGGCACCTCCTCGCCGCTGGGATTGGCTAGGGCACCTGTGGGGATGTGAGTGATGTATTATGCTTGATGTCTGTGACATATTGTACATCCCTAGCTTCCCCTACATTGTTGTTGTTGCCCTGCCACCTTTGTTTGTGTATGGTGATGTGTTATGGGATTGTTGGTTCTCCATGCAGTGTATGCATAGCTGGTGGGTTTACATACAGGGCTGGAAGGGCTGTACATGCAATAGTATGGCATGCAGGGCTTGGAATTGGGGTTAGTCATATGTGTAGGTGCACTGTGTGGGATGGAGTGGAGTGATGGGAGTCGGGGTGAGGGGATGAGATGGTGTGCAGGTATGGGGGTGATAGGTAATAAATGTTGACTCACCAGTGTCCAGTCCTCCAGCTACTCCAGTGTGTCCCTCAGGTTGCAGTATTGCCAAGACTTGCTCCTCCCTTGTTGTCAGCTGTGGGGGAGGAGATGGGGGTCCACCACCAGTTCTCTGGATGGCAAGCTGATGCCTTGCTGCCATGGAACGTAAATTCCCCCTTAGGTCATTTCACCTCTTCCTAATGTTTTCCCTTGTTTTTGGATGCTGTCCCACGGCGTTCACCCGGTCCACAATTCTCCACCATAGCTTCATCTTCCTTGCAATGGATATTTACTGTACCTGTGCTCCAAAGAGCTGTGACTCTACCCTGACTATTTCCTCCACTATGACCCTCAACTCCTCATCTGTGAAACAGGGGTGCCTTTGTGGGGACATGGGTGTTGTGTGGTGTGTGTTGTGCAGTGCGTGTTGAATAATGTGGTGGGATGTGGGGTGCGTGACAGATGGCTGGGTGTTAGTGGTTTGTGTAGTTGTGTCTGTGATTTGTGTGTCTGTCTTGTGGCTATTTTTCATGTTCGTAAAGGGTTGTGGGTAATGTGGGTATGTTTTTTATAGTGATGTTGGCGGGGGGTGTGGTGCACGTATTTGTGTCAGGTGTGTGTTTTTGGTATTGGCCAATGTTGTGTTGTTTTGGATTTGGGTGGCCATTCCGACTGCGCCGGTGTGTACCGCCTATGGTTTCTCACCATTGAATGTCCGCCGTGGTGATTCGTGGGTCATAATGTGGAGGGCGTTGTTTTGTTGGTGTGATGGTGTGGGTGTTCGTACTGACAATGTACCACTAACCTTTGGTCTGGTGGATTTGTGCTTGTGGCCGTATTCTGTTGGTTTAGTGTGTGTGTGTCATAATATGGTAAACAGATGTTCGCTCCGGCGATGGTATGCTGGAAGCCATCACCACAGGGGTAAGCTGGATTTACCGCCAATGTCATAATGAGGGCCTATGTGTTTGAGGCCTGCTGTGAGAAGAGGGATAAAATAGTCCTCTCTAAGGTAACAGTGGGGTGGTACCTAGAATGGAACGAACAGTCTGGATCTAAATTGTACCTTACATTAATTAACAATGCACAGCACAGGTACCATCTAGATTGTTTCCAGCTTCTCATTTTACGTTACCTGACTGCTTTTCCAAAAAATGAACTTTTATAGGAACTAGGGGATGTGACAGTATGCCATAGGGTCACTCTGTTTCTCTTCAGAGTAATCTGTATCAGCGCTCTATTAGACGGCCCAGGGAATCCAAGTACCTAAAAAGGGTTATTGTATTGTATTTTATTACTTGCCTATGCCCTTAGCTTTTCATTAGTTATATTCAATAGCGCCAGAAGAACCGAATTGTAATTGAAATGGCTGTCGTCTGGTTTTGGTGGAAATGATGACATCTGCATTTTAGTGTATTTTCTTTTACTCATTTTAGTGTTTATTTGAACTGTTTTGAAACTGTGTGTATTTCTTCTTATGAGATATATGTTTTAACCATATTGTTCACATTTTACCGTTTTAATTTGGTGCTTTTGTGGCTCACACAGTTTGTGCCGAATAAAGCTGTTGACTGACAGACTGGCATGCTGGTTGGAATGAGACTTAAAGCATTGTTGAAGCAAAACCATAATTCACATTCAGCCAATGAAAGGGCAGCGAACCCTGACATTTATTTAATCAGACTTAAACATTCACTTTGTTATCTGGCCCTGTTTGCGGCCATTTGCATTAGCATTCTTCATCAACTGTATGGACATACCTAATTATCTCTGTCACAAGGTGTGCTGTAAAGAAACTCTACAGTTAGTGAAGAGTTTCGCACTATTCTAAACAAATACAAAATAACAAGCTTGTGAGTATTACAATGAGCCGTTTTATGCATGTGTAAGTCTTAATACAATGCAACAGGAAAGTAACATTCGGAAAAAATGTGTTAGACTAACCCAATTTCCTCTCTAGGTTAAAAGGATCACCTTGTTCTATAAAGAAAACTTGATGAACATAATCACGTTTGAAGGATTTCTCCAGTGAAATATCACGTGCATAACTACATTTCAATTCGTGCGCTCTGCCCAAATGAATGCTTCACCCTAATCCTCTGGAGCCTCATTTAATCACTTTAGGAAGTATCAGAACTCCGCAGTTCAGAAGAATATTGTATTTCATCAAAGAGACAGGTATAAATAAGACAAATGGAAGCTAATGAATGTTAATCTGATTCCCAGTTTTGTACATCACTTTAGTAGGTTACACGAGTTTAGAAACGTTTTAAGGCTGTCAAGAGCAATTAAGTGAAAAAATTGATGATTTTGTGCTCCTTGGGCTGAAAGACTAAGCACAGTCTTTGTAAAAGCCTTCTTTGTCCGGTTTGTAGGTTAAATACATAAGATTTAAATGCTTGGAATTGGTAGTTTGAGCAGGAGTGCCATAGTCCATCGTGTGAAATGCATATGCCTATTAATTGACATTTTCTAAATGTTTCCTCAATTGATTTGCACAGATGATCTCGAATAGGCAGCCATCTTGCAACATTAGGAGGTTGTTTCATACCTATAATCTAGCGTATCTCAGCCTGTGTCATTGTCTGAGGCTGAAGCTAGTAATATGAATGGTTTGCTGTGTGAAAAAGGGCACCAAGAATGCAAGGTGACACCTGGAGTACAACCATTAATTTTAATTAAGCCATGTCTTTTTTGTCATCATAGTCTGTCCTTAGTGAGGAGAGTTACACTGCTAGAGAGAGATTTTGTTGGTTTCAGACATATTAATCTAATTTAACACCCTCTCCTTCCACTGAGGGTAAAATATGATGGCCACCACGGGCCCATATCTTGAACATATTTAAACGGAACACATATTTGGCATCAATGTCTGATCACTAAACAATGATGGTGGGCTGCATTAGAACCACAGTGTGGATATTTACAAATGAATGTGGCAATACAGGGGCTGTGGATACCAATCCCAGCTGGGATCTTCAATCTAATTATCGACCATGAGAAGTACCAGCTTTATTTCTGCAGATGTTTTCTCATTCTGGACCTTTGGTGGCACCAGGAGGAAAATGTGTGTGGAAACACATTTGGTTCTCTGGGTGCTGGAACACACCTAGACACATTTGGTGGAACCGTGTGAGGTAGTCTGCCCAGGGATACCACTCACCTAACCTGAAATGGGTGGTAAGTATAATGAAGTGTTACTAACTTATTAAATGCAATCTCAGCAATATTCCATGGTCTCCTCTTCCTTAACCTAGAGCCATAACTAGTATGTATGTTTAAATCTGTAAAACCTTGATGATCTGGCCTAAGGCTGCTGCAAAACATATATTTGAATGCTTCTGCATCTTACATAACAATCAGCCTGAGAATGTAGATGAGATATCATTACCCTTCAACACCTAGCAGTCACCAAGCCTAAAGTCTGAAGGAATTAGCAGAATAAGAATCAGAATTAAGGGGCAAATTTACAAAGGAGTGGTGCAACGCAGCGCAGCAAAGAAAGCTGTTGCACTTTATTGCATCACATGGAGAGAACAGAACTGTGCCTTATCTTCAAAGATGTAGGGCTGCTCTCCTCTCTCCATGTGCTGGCACACTTTGGGCTGCCTAGTGCCAACACAAGCACACTTGTACCATGGTGCAAGGGTGTCTGCAGAATCAGACAGGTGCACCATTTTGACATACACCCGGGTCTACATCTCTATGTAAAGAAGGGTTTGCTTGAAAATCCATGGGTGGATAAACAGGAACGCCCATGCACTACCAATGGAACGGCCAACTGACTCAGAGTAATACAAGCAAAACGCAGTAAGTTGAGCTTCTTTTTCTTACAAAATCAGACAACTTGATATTTGCATGGCTTTTGTAAATCCCAACACAGATTTTACATCAAGGCTTCATCAAAACATTGATGCAACCCCAACACAAAATCTTTGTGAATATGGAACTGAATTTTTCAACTTGACGTTCTATCTGTGCCATGCACACCCACCTCATATCTGCATATTAGATGGTCATGCTCATGAGGAATCTCAGGTGAATTTCGCTGAACTAGCTCAAATGTAAAGAAAAAATACATCCACTTTTCTTACATTGCAGCTGTGTTTCTCTACCATGAAGGTCAGACCAATGGGCTGCACCAAAAATCATGATTTGGACAAACCTGCCATTCATAAACTAAAGAAAGATGTGTACATCTGTTGTGACAGTCACTGACTTGCACTGAAAATTAGGCATAAATGACCTCCTAGCAGAATGTATTGATAAGCAAGGGCGGCTCCTCCCGTAAGGTGGAGAAGTGTTACCCCACTGTATTTCCCAAAAAGGAAAAAATAAATAACATACATTACATTATTATCATTTGATTTTTCTTTGTAGTGCAGGGTGGGATGGGGCTGGACTGGAGGGAGGGGGCCAGAGGAGGAGTATGTGCACGCAAAATGCGCATGTCTGTGTGGTCAGCCGTGTTGGGCAGACCAAAAAGACATGTGCATTGTGCATGTTCTCTACCCGGCTGTACAGAACAGTCGGGTAGAGAACTTGCCCAGGTTCCCATTCCCAGTCTCAGCAGTGAAGCAGGCCGCTTAGACTAAATCACAATGCTCCTGTCAGCAGCATTGTGATTGGCTGGGAGCCTGTGCAGCCGGGAAGAGGACGGAGGGGAGATGAGTGTGCTTCCCCTCAAAGGTAATTGTTTTTTAGGATTTTTTTTTTTTTAAATGCCTCGTCCCTTCGCTCCCTGTCCCACCCTGCCACCCCTGTTCAATGCCAGCTGCCACTTTTAATAAGGGGACTTTGAACGTAATGCTTCCAGTTCCCCTAGGTGTCTTGTTGATTTGCTGGTTAAAAGGACCCTTACGAGGAAATCAGGGACCACTTGGAAGGCCATGACATCAAAAATCGGTAAACAAGCTAGGAAATATAATCCACAGTCTTCATTACCATGTCTCTATATGCTGTGATCATGAGATATCAATGTAATCTACATTCTCGAGCTCTAATGCACTATTAATTAAATGCTTGATTTCACAACAATACTTCAGAACTTTTTGTACACACTGTAAACATGAGTTCCCTGGCCCACCTTTTCAGAAGCACCTAGAAGCTGTTCAGTTTTGCAATGAGCTCTATATAATCCAATAAGCACAAACATACTCTCTGCAAAGAACTCATATTTTGCCAACTAAATAGCAAGGCTTAGGGTAAAGTCATCCTAAAGGAATTAAAGACTCTTGCTGGGTTAAACAACAGGATCTGAACACTCTCTGCCCTTCTCTTGAGCAAAAGTAGTCTCAATGCCATGTGCATTTTTTGAGTGTCAAAGGAACAACATTTGCTTACAAGTATAATATTGTCAGTGAACTCCTGCCTTTCACACTTCACAATTAAGATGTGAAACTCACTAATATCCTTTTTAGTAGGATACATTTCTGGACCCTGAGAGAGATCCAGAAGAATCTGATGCACCAGATTTCTTACCCCCCCACGCCACCTAACGACTCCAAGGGTGTGCCGTATTTGCAATATGGTGCACCATGGCACAGGGTAGGTCAATAGCGTCAACATTTTTGATGCTATTTTGGTGCTTTTCTCCACTAGGGTGAAATAGTTTGACGCTAATGGAGCAAAGTGCAAGGAGGCCCATTGATTTCAATGGGTGCATCCTTGTATCGCCTGCTCTGAGCAGGCTTTAAAAATGATGCCAAAAATGGCGCAATTAAATCTTGTAGATATTATTGCGCAATATTTGCATACTCCTTATGCTGGAACACCCCTTGCATACATTATGCCTGGCGCAGGCATAATGTGGTGCATGGGGGTCACAAAGTGGTGCAACTTTATAAATATGACAGCGATCTTTGCCCTGTTGAGCCACATTACCGTAAAAGAAAATTACGCTAATGTGGCGCAAGGAGGTACTAGGGTCTTGTAAATCTGATCCTGAGTTTGTCCGCAGATACTGGGCAGAAGATGCATCTATTGTGTTACCACCACCTTCATCTTTGCATCTGTTAAAATGACCTAGAATGCTGGTGTATTGAGATTCGCTTGCCACTCCAGATGAAGAGTACCATTGTAGAGTTGTGGGCTCATGAGTACACCATTGGTTGAGCTGAGGTTTTTAATTAAAATTTGGCGTATGAAACAATTAACACAAAATGTCTTCTTTGATTTTTACCTTCGATGACTCAATGATTTCTGAGTGGTGACTGGGGCTACTAAACTCTCTTAAAACTGTTGAGCCTGAGGGCAAAGAACTACTAATTTTGCCTTGCAAGTTTTGAACGCTGCACCAATAAATTCCAATGTCTCACTGGGGGATCAATGCAGATCGGATTGAGTGAAGGAAGGGACATTGATGCAACAATTGTTAAATTTACTTAATTTCCCTCTGAGCCTAAAGGAATGTTAGGAATCAGTCAACCTAACCTATTATTTAGGTATAGCATGATTAATTTTTTGCTTGTGCGAAAGACCATTTCGTGAACATGTTAAGTAGTTGGTATGCTGGACGATGGAAAATTGGGAATGTCACTCATCGAAAGCACAATGCAGAAATGCTTACTGTGTCGGACACATGTGATGGTAGACGTTTAAGTCCTACATTTTAAATGATTGTATGCGTAGCTGGAGGATGCACTGAAGATTCACCATTTTTAATCTATTAACTTTTGGAAAACCAGCTTAGATTTATTAAACTAACACCAGTTAAAAGATGCCAGAGTCCGGGACTTCTTTTTCCAAAGAAATAGGATCTACACACTCTTCAAATAAGCTTTTTGTTTTAAGGAACTTACTTTTCATAAGTACGAAAGTCTCTATTATAGCTGAACACTGAGTAGGTATTGTAGTATAGGGTACAATCTATGAGCCACTTGTGGCACCTAGTGTCCTGAAAAGGATGATTTGCAGATACGAGAAAATGTGTGGCTGTCTTTTAGCTTTTACTTCTAAAAGGAGGAACAGCCCGGCATAGTCAGACCTTTTGTTGAGACACTGGACCATTTTACCCAGTATGAGGATATGAGGATGAAAACCACCCTTGTCCTTTTCTGGTTCTTTTGCTGAAGTACCTTTGAGGACTCCATCTCTGTGTCAGAAATAATTCAGCAAAAGACTGAAGTATGTCATGAAAGGCCAGAGACAGTAGGCAGATAGTTCAGTTCCAGCCAATGCCTTAAAAGTGGTGGTGTTCTTTGACATCAGAAAGCCCCTGTTATAAAGCTACAAACCATGTTGTCAGCCAACGAATGGGCAACGAAGGGCTTGTACTGTCTGAGTAACTGTTTTCTACAGTTAGAAAAACACAGGTTTTTACAGAGTATTATCAGGGTAACAGTACCCATATATTTATTAACTAAAATGTTAATTAATCAAGCATACCTTTTCACCCCCTGTGATATAATATAATTGGTACCAATAAGGCCTCCAATCTTTACTGTGTCTCTTTAGTGCTGTCCGTCCTCTTCATGAATTGTTTGAAAATGACAAAATATACAGAGGTGTAGGAAAGTACCATCCTTCTTTGCATGTTACCCCCAATGTCTGCCTGTTTGTCAGTGTGTTTTTGCTTTCTAACTGGGATCCTGTTAGTCAGGACCCCAGTGCTCATAGTTTCTGGCCTATATGTCAGTATGTTTAACTGTGTTGTCAGCATGATGAGTATGAGGGGCTGCGCATGTGCATGATAACGTCCGCTGAACAGACAGCAGCCAAACAAGGCACACAATCCCTACTGCATGGAGTCCAACAATGTATGAGGGACCTAACCACTGCTGTGAGGGAGTTGCCACAACACCTGTCCTCCAAATCTTACTGCTGCATGCATGACAACAAGCAGGACTCAATGCACCGGTAACTGGCCTCCCTCAGGGCAGACATGGCTGCCTACCACAGGGATGTTGCTGCCATACTCAATAATCAGCACCTCCTCCTTGCTGCAGTGATGCCATATCTAGTTCAACAGATGGCAGCTGCCGGGAATTTGGTGTCCACTTCTCCAACCACGGAAGTGGGTGTTGCCTCCTCAAACCCACCACCATCTACGGCAGAGGAGACCACACACATCAGAGGATGAAGATGTGGAACAGATCATCTTCATCCATAGGATTACCTGGTTCCTGTGCTTGACAACATGCCAGTGTTGCTACAGTTGGTGACATGAACTCTTCACTGACACACTGTTAATCTTTCCACTGTGGACTGCAATAGTCTCTCACTACTCAATTGGCAATTCATGTCCCCCTGCAGTGAATGACACTTCACTTCAGCATGTCCAATGACATGTCCCTCAACCTTGCACTTGTGTTGTGTCACAATAGAATGGTTTACACTATTGGAGTCACAGACCTGGACTAAGTAAATAGTTCATTACAGCACTTTAAAATAAACAGCACCTACACAACCACTTAGTCTCTGTGTAATGTGACACATCTACCTTCCTGGAGATTTGAGATGCATGTAACATGTCTATGGTCTCAGAGTGTCATTACAAGAGTGCAGAAATAATGTGTGCATATATCTACGCACAAGGTATCTACAGTATGAATGTCAATGCTGGCCACATCCCCTACAAGCAA
Source organism: Pleurodeles waltl (assembly GCF_031143425.1). Taxonomy (NCBI): domain Eukaryota; kingdom Metazoa; phylum Chordata; class Amphibia; order Caudata; family Salamandridae; genus Pleurodeles; species Pleurodeles waltl. Next base: position 234,696,629 of record NC_090437.1, on the reverse strand, counting down.
GTCACTGTGTATGTGACATTTGCTTTAAAACATACATGCCTCAGCCACTACATACAGCAGGAATTGCTGTGTAAGAGTGCTCGGCCAATAACGTCAGCTGGGAGTACAAGTAAAATACATTGAGGTGAAATTTTTAAATTTTTATACTTGACCTCATATGAAATTGCCACTATTCAGTTTAGCAGTGTTGACATGAACTTCAGGCTGCAGGCAGACGTCCCACAGTGCCCAACATCACGACACAGGATCCAAACAATTGCAGCTTAAAAAGCACACCTACCTGTCCAATACATGGGAACCATAACCACGTTGAGTAGTGGGTACAATGGATGGCAGATGCATAGAGATATAGCTTTGTTGTAGCTGCCAATGTGACAGCTCAGTTGGAAGTGGGAATTAACATGTCAAGAGTGGTATGTGGATGCAGGATGGAATACACAGACCAACACAAATTTGGCACTGTAAAGACCCAGATCCCGAAGCATATGACAGATGCCATAAAGGAGTACCTAAAATTTTAATAACTATGTATAAAAGCGAACTTAAAACTAAGCCACTCACCTATACCAACCTAACCTATCCTAACTATACATTACCCACAACTGGCCCTAACTTTCCTATGCTAAGCTTACCACATTTAACAACACACTCTAAACATTTCCCCTCCCACCCCACTTATATGACGAGAGACATGTAGGACAACATATACTAAACTAAACATATACTACCTAATACTAAATATATATATATTTTTTTTTTAAATGTAAAAAAAAATTATGCACAAAAGCCCCAACATTAACCCCCAATCACCCACCCACCCACAAACTTACATGTAGTAATATGAAAAACCACCCCAAACCTACTTATCCTATCTAAACAACTACCCTACTCTAACCTATCACTAAACCCCTTAAACCCACTACAAAACATGATGAGGAATGAGGAGGGAGGGGATTGAACTAGGGGTGAGTGGAGGGCAGAGTTCAGAGGTTGGCCCTCCTTAGTGTCTTTTTGATGGCCTTCAGTCTCTTTGTGTTCCTGTCAACATCCTTCTGCATGTTGTCCAGCTTTTTGAGGACCTTTTTCATGTCCCTCTGGAGCTCCTCTATTGCCGACATGTCATTGCAGCAGGCATGGTGGGGTGTGGTGCTGAGGTTGATGGTGCAGCTGGTGGGGCAGATGTGATGGTGGTGGCTGTTGTCCCTTGTGTAGGTGTGGTGCTGGCTACACTCTTTGTGGCCAATGCGGGCCCCACTTGGCTCAAAGCACACCATTCCCCTGTGGCTCGCTCTCTTTGATAGCATCATGCCATGTTGCGGTACCCGGACTTAACATCCAAGATGTGGTGATATTGCACTGCCCGCTTTTGGAACACCCTGATTTCCACAACATCCATGTTGGCAGCTGTAAAAATGAGACAGGCTACCATCAGTGTCATCATTGTGTGATGCATGTACAGATGATAATCTAACTCTCTGCCTCGATTTGCACATGGATTCTGAATTACAGTCCAGATAGTATAATGCCTTTGATGAATATAGTGGCAACGCTGCCTACCCATCATGTCATTTACACCACATCAAAGCACAAAAATATTTGGATCAAATAAAGTGATCTGTACATTGATTTAGTGCAATGTGTCACAATCCAAAGGCAGCAACTACTTCACATGGGCCAGGCCCACTAATCTTTATCATCTGAGTCAACGTCAAAGCACACAAGACCAGTGACTGGTAGATGTAATTGGTAGGATGGTATGCAGTTGCTAATCATAAGGGGTCAGTGTTGTTTGGGAGAAACGCATGATTGAATGAGATGACTGTCATCTACACTGTGACCATCACATCTACCTACATATATGTTGTTCCCCTACGCCTGTGCCTCAGGGGTGATGGGAATGCAATAACACACCATCACAACTGTTGAGGACAACCACGAAAGCATGCCCACTTATAAATGGATTTAGGGGGTCGAACACATGTGAGGAGGGCTGCCACCTAGGAATAAGGTATCCATAGGTCATTCACATCTACATTCATGTGTCCAGTTGTGGACAACCATCAACACCTGATCTGCCAACACAATTCCCAAAACACCCACTTTGATGCCAGCACACGTCTGGCTTTAACCTGCAAGCACGCCTATTACATACCACATAAGTGTTATGTAAATGGAGTACAACTTATGGGGCTAGATGCTGGGGGACAGTTACCCATACAGTCCTACATGTACATTACAATACAGGGATGCACAAAGTTGTGAGGAAAACTGATGCATCACTGTGTTGTGAGAATGAGGGTATGACTAGTGCACTTCCAAGTCACATGTGGTCCTACATGTGGCTACTAATCACCTTTGTTCACACGCTGCTGCCTATTGCATGGCACAAGACTCTCAATATATGAATCTCTGCTTGTGAATGGGTAACCCTTGCACATAACATTATGTCACCATCCAGCATAGTAAGATATTAGATCATGTGCCAGCTCATCATATCTTGCAATAAGGGCAACCTACAAGAGTCACTTACAGAACAGCCTCAATCACTACACGAGACATAAATTATCACACTTACTGGATACGTCTGGGTCCTGAAATCTTGCCACTTCCCTTATGGTATTGGAGCAGGTCCACCTGTAAGACATGGAAAGGAAATACGTGCTCAATGTCAGATCCCTGTACATACGTGTGGACAACTTAACACAGTGTGTAACATTTTATATGAGTGAGCTGGTGATCCTGCATGTAGACAGTACAACAGACATACCACGGCAAACTCACATTGACACTGACACTACAGTGACTGATAGCCACACATCTGCACACATGCACTGGGCCTAACAATCATGTGTTGCTAAACCCTACTACAAACATATGTGGCTAATCCATTTCAGAAGGTACTCCTTTGCATGATTTCTGTTTGGTTGAAAATTTCAATGGCACTTCCCTGGTGCACTGCAATAAAAAGTGTTGCCATAGCAACTGAAATGTGTGACTAAGGGCCACTGTACGAAGATCAGGTTTTGTGAGTGACACATTGCAAGACTTAGCAACTCGCAATTTGCGAGTAGGATAATCTGATGTACAATACTGTCAATGACACTGTTTGCAATTCACAAATGGGGTAGCAAATGACCTACCTCATGAATATTCATGAGGTAGGTCTCATTTTGCAAACCCCTTGGGAATGGCGGCACTCACAGGGATGGTGGCCTTCTGGGCTCAGTCGACCACCATATCTGTGACTGCTTTTAAATGAAGCTGTATTTTCTTTTTTTAAATGCAGCCTTATTTCATTAAGGGTAAACAGAAAGCATGTCAAAAACAAATATAACTTGTATTTTTATTTTTTTAAAGCAGACAGTAGTCCTTGGGACCACTGCCTGCTCTGAAACAATGTTTTTGCATACATTCACAAAGAGGAAGGGGTCCAATAGGGGCCCCTTCTGTTTTGCGAAAGGGTTAGCACCAATTTGAAACTGGTGGTAACTGCAATTGTTTTGTGAAGGTATTCGCTGTCACAAAACAATCATACATCGGACTGAGACTCGCAAATAGGAAGGGAACACCCCTTCCTAATTGCCACTAACAAATCCTGTTTTGTGATTTGGCAATGTGATTGCAGAATGGCAAAATTGGATATGTGCATTTGAATAAACATTTTTTCTTGACGCAAACGCACCAATTCAGAAAACTAGGCCATTTGTGACAATAAACAATAGCTTTGTACATGTGGCCCTAAGTGATAGTCGTACATGACATAACAAACCTCAAGAGCACCTTGCCCAACCGCAGCCGCCTCGCCTCTGTGTGATATCCTTGTATCACCTGCCCACCCATCTCCAGCATGCATCAAGGGTAGGAAGTGGCACACCAGCCACACAAAGCCCCCAAGATCCTCCTCCCCCCACGTGTGGCAGCCATGCCCTTCCCGACATGTCCCTGAACAACAAATCCAAACAGAAAATGTAGAAAAAAAGACGAAAAGAAATAAAAATAAAGGAAACTTACAGCCCAAACCTAAGAACCAAAACGAACCCAATTAATCTAACCCCCAGACAGACACCCGACAGTACAAATAGAATATGAAAGACACTAAACTACACAACATCAATTACACAGGTACAAAAACAAACAGATTTCACAAAAGACGCAACAAGAGAGACACCACAATATACAATAAACGCAATTGAGACACCAGCAACACCGAGACACAGCCAAGAAATAGCACAGACTGTAAAGTGAAAGTGAAAGTACACTCACTGTACCATGCCTGTAAACAGGATTTTGTATTACATCACTTCCTGTCCCCTTGCAGCCCATTTTCCATCATGCGTGTTTTTTTTTACGCATACGATGTTTGCGTGAATATTTTCAACGCATCCTCTACATATGCGGCAAAATACCACACATTACCGGTAAACTTCAATGTCAATGGATATCCGCATGTGTGTGGTTCACAGGTGGAATTCACGCTAAGGGCCCATGTATGGTTAGTTTGTGTTTGTGGGAGTTTTGGACACATTTGCGTTAACATTTTTTACTCTATCTGTGATTGCGTGATTTTCTAATATTTAACACGGATGCCCCCTGTATCAACAAGAAGATAGGGTGGTATGGCCTGCAGTGCGTAATATAGTGTTTGGCCACAACTTTGTGTAGAGCATACAACTTTGTGTTTTGAGTGTGAATGATCTGTAACAACAATATGTGTTTTTCCAAAGGAACGGTATGCAATACTTTGGACGTCATGCAAATGTATGAATGTGTGCCAAATGTATATCTGCATCTGATGGCAAGCAGTGATCTACAACAGTCATGGTATGTGTTTGTAACATGTGTTGACTCGTGATGTGTGTAGTTGTTTGACTTCGGGTACATTACATTTCATACGACAAACAAAACTGAGGTATCATTGAGGGTGGCTTATGAGTGCTATGTAGGATATGTTACCCTTCATACGTTTTTAATTGTTGGTTACGACTTCATGGTGACTTGTGTGTGGACTACACAAATGTCTGATATGTGTACATGTTTGGTACATACTGTGTTTGAGACACGGTGCCTTAATTCCACACATAAAATGTTTGTTACACGTCAGTTTGACTCATTTTATTTACCTATGTTACTTGTGTTGTTGTGGTGGACCTGCTGCCCTCGTTTAATGTGTTCACATATTTTCAGATGTGCATGCCACAGAAGTGTCCAGTTCAAGTGTGTGGGCATGTGTACCCTGTGTCTGGATTGGACTCCATGGTGTCACAGTTTCGGGCGGGTCTAGTCAGGTCTCTGTTAGGGGCACCCCTTGAGTTCACAGAGTATCTCGCAAGGAGGTAATGTACCAAAGCAGAAGAGCAGCGAAAAGCATACAAGGAGAAAGGATAGCTATGGTAAGGCAGAGAAATGAGGAAAGTGAAGGCAGAGCAACCTTAGTGTGAACAAATACGGAACGGATCAGTAATGGACAAACACTCTGGGGTTATCACTAAGGTTGTACACAGGGTAGGGCTCAGAACCCTCAGCAACAGGAAACGTCAATGTCTCTGTGCAGATTACTCTTACAGATAGTCACCACGCAAGCCCCAAAGAAAGGAGGCAGCAGAAGTGATTCTGTCTCTGGACCCTTAGGGCACAAACAAGGATTGCACTTATATACACGAGACTAGCCCTTGTGGGTCCAGCTGGAGACATAGTAGCAATTCATGGAAAACAGCCATATCACACTGTCTCTGTTAGGCACCAAAGACTACATACAACACTAGACAAAGGATGGGGGCTGGATTTGCCTCCTGGAAACCAGGTTCCAACCCAAGTACAAAAGAAAACACTTCTACACAGATGAGGACTGATAGTACACTTACCAGACACAATAACCCAAGAGGAAACAGAAACAGAAGGAACAAACTAGGAGGCAAAGCCAGGAACAGGGAACAGGCTCAGGCTGACGCAAAGGAAGAAACAGGACTGGTAATCAGAGAGCTGAAACAAGCAGGAACAGGGCTGGAAAAGAGAAAGCAGGCTCTCGCTGAAACAAACAGGAACAAGGCTGAGAAACAGGGCGCAGACTCTGACTGGAACAAGCAGGAACAGAACTGGGAAAACAGAGAGCAGGTTCAGGCTGATCCAGGACTGTAACACAATCCAACAATGGTTCTGGAACACAAAGGAATCGTACTCCGATGTACGATGAGGAGCTCCAGGGAATGGCAGCTTATAAGCAGTTCTAGGCAGCAGCAAGGCCAGGACAGAGTCACATGACTAGGCTGCACAAGAGAGGTCACAGGTGTGTGCAGCTTCAATCTCTCACAAGTCCTGGAGGAGAGAATCCAGTATAAAGGGACAACCTGACTTTTCCCATAGGAAGGAATGGACAGTAGATTACAGGTCTTACTGACTACTAGGCAGTGCATTATGGGACCTGAAGTCCATGAAAGTTAATGTAGTTCTTCTATGGTATGCTAAATGGAAAAGGGAAACAAACATGAATCAGAAAGGTACTCTAGGTGAGTGTTAATGATGATTCCCAGGGTACAGATAGTCCATTTACAGCACCCCCTAAGGATGGGAGGGCAGAGATGTAACACATGGCAGTGGCAGGACTGATTTCCAGGGGTGGACTGTGCATGTGTTGTGAACATTGCTTGGCATACCTGGGTTACTCATGCTATCCATTTTCACAAATGATGCCCCCCTTGTCACACAAGCTCCTCGCAGAGATTTCAAGTGTCACAATTACTAATGTCAGGGGTCAGTTCATACATTATTGTACTTTTGAAATTTCACATCCACTGCCTCATTTATGGGGTGCTTATTTATCTTATGATTCGAGATGTCATAGTTGTGTGTCACGTACTACAGTAGACCATGTTGGCAACGTGGATGTGAGTCATATGTTGTGGTCCTAGATTTTTTCCTTCATATGTGACATTCAAGAGATTAGTATTTTTTATATGTATGTGATATTTGCTGTACAATCATACGCATCACATGTGATGTTGCATCAGACGTAGTCAGTTTTGTCTTTGTAACATTCTCCCTAAGATAATACTCACATTCCTAACGATCATGTGATGGAGACTGAGGAAACCAGAGCAGGATTGTGTGGTCAAGTAAGGTGTTTATTTACATATCTTAACAAGGTGTGTAGAGTGATTATTAAGTGAAAAAGTTGTGTACAATTTGCTGTCTACAGCACATTCCTGCAGCTGTGTTCTGATGTTTCCCCTCATTTTCCCTACCAGCATCCTCCTCCTCCTCCTCCTCCTCAGGCAGTTCTTGGTCTGGCTCATATAATGGGATATTCCTCCTCACACAAATGTTGTGCAGGATAGCACAGGTCAGTATGATTTTACACACAATGTGTGGGGCATGTAGGAGGCTGCCTCCTGTGTTGTCCAGACACATGAATCTGGACTTCAGGATGCCAAGGGTCCTTTCCGCAATGGTGCATGTCCTCCGATTTGCCTCATTATAGGCACGCTCTGCTGCTGTACTTGGGTTGGGGAATGGGGTCATGATCCATGGCTGGATCCCGTAACCATGATCCACCGGCTAACAATAATAGGAGTGAGTATTTTGTTAGTGCTTGCAACAGGAATGTCATGTAGCTTGGCAGTTGATATCTTGTGTCATCTGTGATTCAAATGTGTTTGAGGTATTGTGTGAGATCCTGGGCTTCTGTGAGGTTTTATCTGCACTGGGTTGTTTGACATGATATATTGTGTTTTGCTCATTGACCTGGGATCAATGATTTGGTTTCCGAACTGTTGGTCAGTATGTACCATGCATTGTGTAGTGTCCAACATGTTTTGGTGTGCTTTCACTGAAGGGGACATGATACATCCACACACACAATTGATTCAGATGTGGTGGTAACATGGTTGCTTTACATGGCCTGTATATCCCATCCATTTAGACATATATCATTGCAGATGAAATGCAACGCTAAGGTCCTTTGATTTGGGTAGGTGACAATGCACAACACATCTCCATAAGTTGGCAGCACTGAGTTGTTCTGTATTGACAATGCACAATTGTCACATGTGTGACTTGTTTCTAGGCAAGCCTTTGTTGGTCCCTCTGCCAGTGGCTCATGTGCAACCGTGCACCTACACTACCGAACGTGCTCCAGGGAACCTGGCTAACTTCCTTGTGGAGGTGGATATATATCTGTGCAGGAAGAGCCATCTCCCTGTACATATGCTATTTTGATGGACAATTGGCTCTTTCAGTGTGTGCAGCAGTGTACAGTTTGCATTAGTGCTACATCAATATGTGTTCTTAGCATAGTCCACGTCCTTATTGCAACCTGGAAATGGTACCCCAGGAGTGATGTATGATGTTGGGACTGCCTCACTATTTCAGTGTCACCTACATCTGATTCAGCATCATCATTCTATGTGTCTCATGGTGTTAGACCTCCTGCAACACACATTGCACACCCCTTCAATGCTACATACTGTTTGGGAGGGTGGCCGACTGACTATGTGGTCTAATGTAATTGTAAATGGTTCATCTTCCAAGTTGTACTTATAGTGCAGGCCATGTCATTGTCACTGTGGGCTTTGACATTGGTCCCTTGTTACTCTAGAGTGGCAACCAATGTTTGTGGCTGCCCTCATTTGGTCAGAGGTGTGTATCCCATTGTGTCAGGGTGTACAATATAACTACCACCCTGTCACACCTCTGTGTCAGCCTGCCCACATGTCAATGTAGTGGTATATGTTTTGTGTGTCCTACAAGGTTGTTGTGCTGTGTGTATATTGCTAGGTTTATTGACTTACCAACAAGAAGGCCATTGCCATATTGTCCATCCTGGAAGTGCTCATTGATCTTGTTATGGCAGAATATGAATGAATCATTGACACTCACAGGATACTAGGACAAGACTTTTGTGAACAATCCCTTGTGGCCAACTATGGCCTGCACATTGATAGAATGCATGTGCTTTCTGTTCCTGAATAGGTGCTCTGTTGCTGCAGGTGGGACGATCCGCACATGGGTGCAGTCAATTGCAACAAGCACATGAGGAAAGCCATGGATTTGATAGAAGCCCTGTTTTACCTCCTGTTGCTTCTGCTGGGTGTTGGGAAGCTAATGTGGTGGGATGTGAGGGAGATTATGGCATCTAATACTTTGGGCAGGAAGGTTGAGAATAAGGGCTGTGATACCCCAGCGACCAGGGCACCCATTGTCTGGAAGGAGCCACTTGCCAACATATGCAGGACAGCTAGCAGCGTGGTCACCGGTGGTATGTTGTGTGGTGTCTGCACGTTAGCTGTTAGTTGTGTCTCAATATGGCGCAGTAGCTGCTGTATGGCTTGCCATTTGAGTCGATACCTCCGGATGATCTCCTGTTCCCTGAGGTCATGGAGTATTGTCCTGTTTCTGAAAAGTCTCTCCTGCCTTCTGCATTGCCTTTGTGGGCTGCGTTGGGGTGGTCGTGGCTGCTGCCGTTGGTCCTGTGCTGGGCGTTGTCTTGCGAGCCGCATCAGTAGCACCTCCATGTTGTCCTGTTGTCTGTAATGTTGCTTGTGTGTGTTTTCACACCTACTCTGAACCAGGCGTTAAATGTTGACGCAAATCGGGTTTAGCGTCATTTTTTACGTCCGCCTCCCACCCATGCGTTATTTTTACCCGGGTGGATAAAATGGCACTAATGTGTTTGAGTCATTTTTTTGACGGGAATGCCTACCTTGCGTCTCATTGACGCAAGGGGGTTTCACGCATCCTGAAATTGGACACATAGTATTGGCCCTTAGTGGCCCCTCATGAGCAGAAAAATTACCATTTTTTTAATTCGATGTGCGGATGTACAGTTCTATATGCGTGCTAAAAAAAAACATAGAAATTCACTGAGAAAAACACAGGATACAGGGACGTTATAGTTAGGTTCTGAATTTACTCTCACTAAACCGTAGAAATGCAGCTGTTAGAGGTAACTAAAGTAACTGTAATTTGTGCCCTAAGGTAACTATAACTTGAGTCATCGCTATGCACTGTTAATATTACATATAACTGCCATCATGACATCTTTTATAACATCAGTGATAATACCACTGTAACATTTGTTGTGAAAATATTCCTAAAAAACTGTAATTAGCGGGAGCGGGAGTTATAGTTACCTTAGTGCACAAATTACAGTTACTTGATATACCTATAACTTGTGAGTTTCTAAGGTTTTGTTCGATTATTTTTTAGTGAATTCCCCTCGGTTTTTTTATTCTATTTTGTAACTATAACATAACTGTAACCATTGTTCTTTTTCAGTGACTATATATGTAACCTTGATAGTTACAGTTAGGACTTAGTTTCCATAGGAAAAGCGTTTTTTTGTTTTGCCTATACCTACTGTGTCATTTGACAAATCTTCCCCACATTTTCAATACTAGTTTGCCACTCAATTCAACAGCTGCCATTAAAGTTTCAGGGTGATTCGTCAAGCAGGGTCTAGCAAAAAAGGGAGGGTCTCAAAACACGTATTCCCCATGCAATTTTCCACAGGGACTTTAGACACAACTACAGCCTAAACCACTGAACGGATTTACACCAGTTTGGCAGAAAGATAGTTCTTGGTCCAGAAAGAGTGCTTTTTGTAATTTGGTACAAATCCATTCAGCAGTTTCAACATTATTGAAGGAAAAAGAAATATAGATATCTAGAGCCGCGCATCTGCCATTGATCCTCTGTGGATCCCGGTGGATTTGCAAATCCATGGGCCAACAGCAATACTTTGACTGGGTGATCGTTACCCTAGAGGAAAGGCACTGCAACCATTTTGTTCATTTGGACTCGGTTTCTAGCGGGGAAAATAAAATTAAAAAGAAAGAAGGGGTCAGGGTAGAGGTACAATAATCCCATGGGACTAATGGAGAGGTCCGTGAGGGACCCCTCATGGGCAAGTATTTCTCCAAAAACTTTGATCTTCCTGGATGCTCGCGGATTACAGGGACATTATAGTTAGGAAATACCATTTAAGAAACCTTAGAAATTCACTGAAAAAAAGGTTACAGGAACGTTATAGTTATAGTTACCTTAGGGCACGAATTATAATTACTTGAAATAACTATATAAGTGCAAAATATCTATGGTTTTGTGTGTGTAAAATCTGAAACTAACTATAATGTTTTTTTCAGTGAATATATATTTACACACACATACATGTAGATATATATTTTTTATATTTATATGTGCATATATATATATATATATATATATATATATATATATATGTGTATATTTACATTTGTATATATACCTATATATACATATATATGTGTGTATATATACATAGATAGATGTATATATAAATATAGCATTAAAATATATTCCATTAATTTTATCCATAGCAACATATAATTTTTATAATACATTAGAAGTGAATATAAGCATTTTACATTGGGTGATATTTATATTTTGAATACATTTTTAAAAAATGATTTTAAAACAGGTTTCCTGCTGTTGCACCTGGATGAGACTGCTGCTAAAAAGCTTGGCCCAGCTGCAAATGAGCCGCTGCTGCATGCTTTGTCAACAGTCACTTATTTTGGCTTGCTGCTTGACCTTTTAATAAATCTCTGCACAGATTGACTGGATCAACTGGCTTCAGCACTTTAAACAAATAGTTACCTGGGAGCTTCGAAATGCCAGAACCCCTTATTTCACAATGCCCCTAGTAAAGTGCATCAATTTTTTTTAAAAAAGAGATAATACCACTACTAATATGTCATCCTCTAGGGTATAACTCAAGGATCCCTTCCGGTGTTCTGAGGCTGTAAAGTGTGTGCATTTGGCTGACACTGCCAATCACAGACCAAATCCTCTACTATTTTTGTGGACCCAAATGTATCTAGCCAGAATTGGTTTTGGCCTTGATTGAATGTTGGAGATCATTTCCTGGAGGCACTGGCTCTGTCACAAGTTTCTGACATTAGGGATGTGGCTACTTCAACAAGCTTAGTGGAGGATGGCACTAAAGTGATCGGAGTGGTAGAGCGTTTGAGAGCAGAGCTAAAAGAGGTTGAAATTTGTTGTCAGTATTTCAAGATTCTAAAAATGCCTAAATAGTTATAGATCTACAGAAAGCCGAACCCTTCCATCATATTCGTATGCCTGCAGAGACCAGAATGTGTGTATTAGGGGAAGAGTAATGGCAAAGGAACATATGGTGGGTCCCTGTCTTCCAGGGGCCAATGTGTTTCTTTCAATCCCTATAGTGCATCCTCGAGCTAGAGAGACAGCAACATCTCTCAATTGGACATAGGAGTTTTATCTCAAGATAAAGGTCAAGGTAGTGCTAATTTATGCTCTAATCATTCATAGGATGACCTGAGATCAGCAAGCAAATTTGAGGGTGAGACAGGCCTTCGGAATCATTATAAGGTGTGCATGATCTCAGTTCCTTAACTGAGGAACAATATTAGAGAAGTTGGTGAGTTGCTTAAAAACAAAGTGATACATTGGATTGCATCTAAACACAAATGCTACTAGGTCATATGATCTGACATTGTTAACACCAAACAACTTTCTTCTCCTCTTGAGCCCCATGATTAGATTGAGTTGCTACTTGTATTTAGGGCTTTAGTTGAGGGACTCAGTTTTCTTTACATTCATACCTGATATAGCTCTGCTAATACAGATAACGCATGCATTCAATGTAAGGTTAACCCCCTCACTTTGCCACCTCCAGCTGCCCTTGGGTAATTTTACAGCAGAGTAAATGACTGTCTAGCATAAACCTGGCTCTTCAGTCTTTTCACCCAGAGGCTTTGCAAGCTTGTGTTAATAAAGGAAGGATTATTACAATCTTTCACATGAAACTCCCAGTGATATCTTAGGCGACATTGCTCCTTTATCCACCCCTTTCGGGGAGGGGGATTGAGGAGTCTTTGGATGGCAAAAGGGCCAAGTTGAAGTGCTTTCCTTCCCCATGTGTGAAACCTCTGCCTTAGAATGTTATATATATTCCAGGAAACATGGGCCACTTACCCAATGTATAGGAATAGATTTTTCTCATTCCATACCAAGGGTATACCATCTAAAGGAGGGTGACATTCAGGGGGTTAACTATTTTGGATAAAAAATATTGGTGGATGCAAAGTATGGAGGTTGTATGTTGACTCTCCTGATGGCCTGGCAGTAAATATGAATTTTCACAATGTTTCTGTACTAAACATAGGATTTAGTTGGTGCTAAGGAAGAATTTAGGGAGGACTCCATGCACAAAAGAGTAGGCCCATTGTTATACACAAATTGCACTTCTAAAATTACTACAGTCAAAAAGGGCCCAAAAAAGAAATAAATGTACGCCAGCTCAGACCTTAAATAAGTTCACCACTACACATAGCAAACCACTGAATCTGCAACACTATTCCAAAGATAATAAGAAAGATAACGACTTAAAATAGAATATCATTGACATTAATGGCCAAATAAATTAGTTTTTTGGGGCAATTTATTCAGACTTAAAAAAAAAACTATTTAATTTAACGTTATAGATAGATAGACAGATAGATAGATAGATAGATAGATAGATAGATAGATAGATAGATAGAGAGATCGATAGATAGTTAGCCCGATAGATAGGTAAAAATAAATTACATTTGACTACAGAAATCTTAAAAAATATAAAAATAAAAGTAAATGCAATTTTTTAAAACATATTAAACTAAATTATTTAAATTAATTCTATTCAGAGCATTTTGTAGTTTTAATGCACACAAATAAAATATAAACATTTCTAGGTGAAATGTGTAAAATACATTTTATAAAATTGTTAAAATTAATTAATTTTTAGAATCCAGTCTGCTGTTGCATCTAAGGGGAGCACTGTGCTGCTCCCTAAAACATAGCTCTTTACATAGGACAGCCCCTGACCTGAATTTGGGGATAGATTTAATTGGCAATTTTGCCCATTATCCTCAGTGATTTTAAGCAATATTGAAGGGGATACAGCATCTTTGGCAATAGACCAAACTCTTGTGGCAATCCCTCCTGCAAATCAGGAATGCAAGCTACCTAAAAATATGTTGAGGCCCATGCTTCTGTAGGTAATGATAATTTGGGAACCAGGCCTGGAAAGCCAGAAAGTAAAACAAAATCTGATTCAGATACCACTAACCTGACACCTGAGTCAAAGAAAGAAAAAAGAAAAACAGAAAACAAGGAGTGGATCTCCACAAGTGGGGTCCATTAAAAAATGTTACAATTTTATGTAACTGTGATACAAATCAACAACCTCATAGGTATCAGTATTCTGATATACATCCTTCTCGTTCCTTTTAGTACTCTTCAGACCGGAAGCCAGAGAGAGTGGAACTGGGTGAAAACAGATAGGTAGAGTACATGAAACCGAAAAAGGACTCACAACGCTCTTCTCATCTTGTTATAAAAAAAAGAATGACAAACTTTCACAACAGAAAACCCATTTCAAAAATAAGAAAGTGCCAGAAATTTCTACTAAATATGCCACAAATACTGAGGATGCTTCTTCTGAACAAGACATGGGTATAAACAATGCTCGACAGCGCAGAGAGGTCATGATAGTTTGCCAGAATCTTCAGGAGTTTCTGACAGTGAGAGCTATTAATTATTTCATACAAGTTGAAACTACAGATCAGCACCTGAGCCTTCCTGGCACACTTTTTGACCTGGACATCCAAACTGTGGGTTATATACCAGGTGCAATGTATTATAGTAATATTCTAGTAGAATGTGTCTATAGCCCATGACATTCTATTGGCTGAGGTAGATTGGCCACCTGAGTTTGTTAGTGAAGTCCCACAGGGGGAGGACATAATTTTACCATCCTTCTTTAGTTTTGCTCCTGAGGAAGATAAAGAAGCATATGCCACAGAATGGGCTCTTGCTCAAGCACCAGCATTGTACTGTAATCAATCAGGCTGGGATAAGGACTTGTTTTATCACATCATGCCTATTAGGTCCATTCGGCAAGCACAACCACAATACCATATAAAAAATGAGGCCTCACTCCTTGTAATAAAAATTCTATCACAATTACAATGTCAAGTTGTCATTAAACCTTGTACCACTCCTATGAACAATCCTTTATTCCATAGTTAACCAGATTTCTCATATCATATTGTCTTAGACTATATATAAATAGTCATACACGCACTGTTGCTATACAAAATTCACCTAGCACAGCTTTGATGAACAACATTGTTCATAAAAATGCAAAACAACATTGTACATTTCCAGTGTCATTTTTTGTCGAAATATAGAGCTTGAAAGCAAAGATTTTATGGCATTTACAGCCCTAGGGTTGCAGTCAAATTCTGTCCACTCCCACAAGGAAATAAGATCAGTGGAGGACTGTTTTCTATCAGTGTAATGTTGATTTTAGAATAAATTGACTCAGAAGCATTGTCATACGTTGATGAGATTTACCTCACAGACAGTGATCTAAACACACATTTGGCTAGAGTGGTTTGCGTAATCCTAGGATTCACGGATGACTGCTATAAATTCAACTTTGGAAATTCAAAAGCTGCTTTGCTTGGTGTCCTGTTCTTAGAATATGAATGATCTAATGAAGGCAGACACCTTGCACCACGCCATTTAGGTAAACATGCTCTCTTACAACCACCAAACACATTAAAAAGCTATAATCACTTTTCGGCTTTCTTAACATTGGTAGAACATGCATATCTGACTATGCACAATGGGTTAAACAGTTGTACGATTTATTTAGTCCTGATTTCTCAGGCAAACATTAGACCACACAATATACTAATATTCTTAGAACATTAGAAACTGTCATCCTTGCATCCAAACCCTTACACACTTGTGTTAACAAAACTAATTTGGTTATTCGCATAATTGAGGGTTCCAATGGCTATACATATGCCACCATTAATGAAGGTAAACAGTACTGATTGTGAATAAATCATATTTATATCCCAATGCAGAAATGAGTTTTGCATCATCAGAAAATATACTGACAGCAGGTCAAATAACTGTCAAAAAGGAACATCCTTTGGCTCAGCAGAAGCGCATAAGTGTGGTTTCTCCCATTTCAGCCTTAGAGTTGTCCCAGTGGTGAGTGTTCCTAATACCAAAGCATTACTTTCACTGTGGATACAACTGGCCACTCCCGTGGCAGCTACTGCTGTAGATTATGTTTTTGACTTTACATTATGTACACAGGAATTTCTCCAGTATGAACAAGAATACTTCATGTTGACTGAAATTTTGCCTTTGGATCAGTATCATTTTATAATATATACTGATGGTTCAGTCCAGCCCACAATTGGTACTAAGGGCCTCATTTACAAGGCCCTTGCACCACCGCTGCGTCATTTTCTTCGATGCCGCTGCAGCACTAAAACATCTCCAAATTTGCAAAGTGATAATAGATGTCTCTAGAGTCACTTTTCACCCTTGGGCGTCATTTTTCCCTAGCATCGTATCTGGCTTCGTCAGATACTGACAATGATATGCAAGGTAGGCGTTCCTCCTTAAACATTCATGCATAATTGACATAGCTGTATTTATAAGCTTTTCAGAAAAAAGTTGTGCTGAATCTCCATGTCGTCAAAAAATAACGCCTGGTCAGACCAGGCACAAAAATGATGCATCGGCACAGGTTCATAAAGATAACATATAACAAATCACCCTGGCAAGCTCTAGGACAACATGACCTTACCTTACTCCTGCTTCAGCCTACAGCTACTATATCTCTGCATACCAAGACTCAAGGTGGCAGTAAACAGGGACACCAACATCCCACCATAGACCAAGCTCCTGGCTGTGCAACACATGCTGGGCTCTGGATCATTCCAGACAACTGCAGCATGAGTGGCTGGAATCCCACAGACATCATTCTCAGCAACAAGTATATAACTGACACAATAACAAATAGATATGGGGGCACAATGCACAACACTCTGTCTGCCTCACAGATAGGGACTACAGTATGAGGTCTGTTCCATATACATGCAACATGCATCAGTCATACATGCAAAGCATGTCACCCTGACATACATGTGAATGCATCTCAGGCCAGTTTTGCAGATGTTGCATGATGTAAAGGCTCACAGCCATGCAAGGTAGGCAAGGAATCTGGCCAACAGCATCACTTTGTGCAAGGGCAGTGTACCATGTCCACTGGGGGGTGTTCACATGCAACACACATGGGCCATCACCAATATCATGGCTCACACACCATGAACTAGGTAGAATCTGAAAAAGCATGGTTCATGGGCAGGTGACATGTAATTGTACATATATATAATAATCACCAACATCACTCACATCTTGCATGTGTGATGTGTGATGTGTAATGCTACACACATTCATCATGCCACTGAGGCATGAGGCTTGGGTGTAAGGTGCACCTGCACTTGCAAATACAGTCCCGCAAGCAAAGAAGAATGCCTAAAACCCCTGGTGCAAATGTGAATGTGTACTTGCTTGGCAACTTGTGTGCAAGTCTGGTTGGAATGAACCACAATAACAGGAGGTCAAAAATATTGGGTACCAATTCCCCTTCACAGAGATGTTGGACAGTGCAGGGAGTTGTGTAGATGGACTACTGAGGACCACTCACAAATGCACATGATTCTTGTGGTGTGTGCACAATTTAGGCGCACTGACGTTACACATCTTCACAATGTTCCCTACCTTGACATGCAAACATAGATGGGGAAATGGCAGTTCAGATAACATGTCACTCAGTTGGCATGTGGGAGTGCATACTGTGTGGATGGCATCATGTCAACTGTTCTGTACAACACTAGTCAATCAAATGCCTAGGCCATTGTACTGTAGTCCAACACCAAAATCTGGGGCTTTCTGTGGACTCATGCATGTGTCTGTGTCAGCCATGCCCAGTATGTTAACACCTACATAGTCAGGACCTACAAAAGTGCTTCACTCCCTCATTCTATCTTTCCACACATGTAGTGTACACACATAACATTGAGAGGACTAGAGCAATGGAAAATGGCTTCCGCTAAAATATGTTTATGAAAAGTGTCAGTCTGGATGTGGATTGCATGATGCATCTGCTCATGCACTGCATTTGAGATCCCATGGATTAATTGAACAGGCCCCTGTAAACTTCATTAGACATGCATGATTCACGTATTATGTAATCATAACTGGGAGGAGAGCATGGCAATACCACAACATATAACACACATGGGCAGGAGGTTAGCAAATACATATTGATTAAAGTCTGACACTGTCTCTTTTCTTACATTTAATCTGATCAAGAATATGAGATCCAGCTGTGGCTGATGAACGCATATTCCAACCCAGAGACTGAGCCAGAGAAGCCTATAACCAGGCACACATTTGCACACGTAATAATGTGCAGCAACCCTTCAGCCTTCTCAAGGCATGGTTTCACTGCCTGGAAGTTACTGGAGATAGACTGTTATATTTCCCCACCTCCTGTTTGTAAAATTATTTTGGTATGTGCCATACTGCACAATATATGGGTGCGCACTAATGTTCCCTGTGATGAACAACTGGAGGAACCAAAGGAGGAGGAGTACGATGCATCACTACAGGATGGTGAAAAACTGAATACAGCTGCTGGTGCACATAGACAAACACACATTGTGCAAGATGTCTTTACAAAAGTAGATGTCAGTGGATGTATATAACATATAAATAAAAATATCTACTACTACATATGTTTTGGAATTTATGTCACAGTCCATGTCAAAACAACTCACCCACATCCAGGAAACTATTAGTAGGCCACAACAATTGGCAATCAAGTGTGAACACTGTCATGATCCCCAAAGAACTAGATATATAGAACTGATCAATGAAATCTGTGGTGTGTAATGTTTTCATTGTCTGTTGAACAAACATGTTAAACTGAAAACACATATATAAGCCAAATATGTGTTGGTAAAAAAGAACAGACAAATCAGAACTCCATGTAATAAATTCCATCCAAACATGATGATAATAGATCAGTGTGAGATATGTGACAAGTCAATGGCCAAATTATAAATCCACCTCAGTTGTACTTTCATGTATGACAATTAGTATGTTTATCACAGAGGATAGTGCACCTGTATGTATAGCCAAGTGTGAGTCAATTCAGTAATCTTCTTGAAAGTATGCCAAACATTGTTATAGCACATTTCATACTGTAAGCAAACTGTATGAGTCAATGAAGACACAGACGTATTTGAATGTGGATGTGAGGCCATTAACTGTCAGGACTATTTACCCAATCCACCCAGACTGTGCATGTGACAAAGGATCTAGTCTACAGGTATGGGTGAGTTCTCATCACAAACATACCCAAATTGAAGGCCAACAGAACCACACTCATGTCCTTAATAGGACCAGTCACATTGTGGAGGGGCCTCACAGACTACACAAGTGCTACTTCTCGAGTCAGGATATGGGTGGGGGTCAATCACTCAACTTGCCAGCAATGGTTACTGAACGCCTTGCAGAATGTATGTGCATTGGCAAACATCCCATTGGCAAATGTCAATTAGGAGCATGAAGAACTGGAAAGTGAGGACGAGGAAGATGAGGAACAAGTTCAAAAAGTCCCAACAGTAGCAGCAATATGGCTGATATATTATATACTAGAGAATCTGTGTTCCACCTATGTAAATGACATTTACAATGTCACAAGTTTAAGGCCTTCTGATAGCATGTCCATCCCAATACAAATGACTGATACTAGTGATAACTGTTACTGACTGTACCCTGGGTCTCCTAAGTACTCTGAATAGAATGTAAATGGGAAATTGGTACAATTACAATTCCCACTGCTAGAGTTCTGTAAGTCCCTAGTAGATAATAAAGCAAGGCGGATTCAAACAACCTCTAAGTCCCTAGTATATAATAAGGCAGAGCAGTCTAGAGGCACAGTAGAATTCAAGCACTGGACTGTGCAGTGCTGTTCTACCTCTCGTCCATGTCTGAAGGCAGCCATGCCTTGCAGACTATTCAAAAAGTGAAATGTGTGCCAAATCAACATTGTAAGAACTTGTACCTCCAAAGTGTTGGGCCAACTTATTTTACCATAAAATTCACCCATAATGTCTCCCCTATGTGCCCGAGGGGTGGGGTACCATGTAACTGTGTGCAGGGACAATTCAAAGATGTTTGATAGGCCCTGGTGAGTGGAAAACTGCACCTGAAAATATTTTCTCAGTGTAGAAACTTAGCTCCATAGGATAACATGGGAATCACTGATATAAGCCAAAAAGATTTCTATGAAAGAGCTCAATGAGTCATTAAAGGACTCAAAAGTATTGTAATAGAATATCTAACAACCCACCACTGTAGTAGGCATCATTAATAATACTGGAAAGAAGACATAAAACTCCCTTTCTTGACATGAAAAAACAGGCTACTAGTGGTCTCACCTTGGATGGCAAGTCATACAGACATGAGCCTAGATTCCACAGGCTGATGATAATGGTTGCACCCTCACATACACCCCACCATTCCCAATACCAAGCCCTGCATGCAACACTAATGCATGGACACCACTCACAGCCCGGCATGGACACCCATCACTAAAGAATTCACACAAGAGACAATCACCTAGCTCACAAAATCGCTACTCACACAAGGCAAAGCTGACAGGGCAATCACAACCATACAGGGCAACACCTCATGCACAAGATGTCACATGCAGAAACAATAACACTGCATTTACATTCCCACAGGTCCCCCACACAACGTCACCGGAGAGCAGGTACCAGCAACATACAGTCCCCCCACAGAAGAGGCCCACAGTGATGACAGCACCTCTGGTTGCCTGGATCTGGATGACCGACCTGGTCCATCAGGGATCTCAGGACAGTCGGTTACCCAGGCACAGTCCCATACCACCACAGAGCCTCCCCCCTTAGGAAACACCAGCACAGCACCCACCCAGCGGGCCCATACCTCTGTCCCCAGGACACGTCAATCAGCAGTGTGTCCACCACTACAGGGACCCTATGACACCCCACAAACAAAGAACGATTAGGGACCTGGGGTCAGTGGCATTGGGCACACAGTTCAGGGGACAGATGTAAAGGAGAACAGGGAAGCTGGGAGGACTGCTGTGCGACAGGCAGAGGACAGGTCCAGGGAACTGACTCTCCACGAGGCACTCACCAACACCCTGAGAGCATACCACCATTCCCAGGAGATGATGGGCCAGATACTGGACAAGTCGTAGGAGACCCAGCGGCTGCAGGAGGGACAGTACCAGGGGATCATGGAGGACCTGAAGGACATCCACATCACCCTGGTCACCACTGCAGGGGAGCTGGCAGATATGGCCAACACCATGAGGGAGGCAGTGGCACACCAAAGGGCCCCTGACACTAGCCACACCGATGAACAGCCCTCCACCTCCGCTGCCGCTAGTGGACAGGAGGCCCCGCCACAGGAACAACAGGCCACCAGCACCCCTCCCCCTGCAGAAGGAGAACCACCCCGCAAACGGTCCCTGCAATCCAGGCAGAAGCCAGAGAACATTGCCAAGACCCCCGACGGGAAATAAGACTCTCGTGATTTTCACCCTTGTGTCCCACTCTGTCACCCTGTCCACCTTAAACTGCCATTGCTCCCCTTCCTATGCCCCCTTGGACAATTCACCTGTGATACAAATAGACTGGACTCTATCCTGGACTTTCCTCCACCATCACTCCAGCCCATTGCACATACCCCTCTACTTATTAGCACTTAAGTAAACACCCTTTGAAAAAATGGAGTATGTCAAATGATTTAAGTATGTATTTGTTTACCAAGGTTTAAACACTTCAATACAACTGTACAGTAATGTATATATAGGAATGACCTGTAGTTGGATGCAGTCAACACACCAGGTGCCAGAGTGGGGCACAGATATCTGAAAATAGAGATGCCAAAGGGTACAGAAGTGGCAATATAATTGGGAGAATCTGCCTGCCATGTACAATGCCAAACACAAAACGGTCTAGGCAAAGTGAAGTTACAGTGTCTTACCTCTGTGCCACTGGAAGTACTGTCGTATAATAGCTGTTCCGTTGTCCTCATCCTCATCCTGTGCCTCCTCATCTTCACTGTCCACAGGGTCCACTACTGCCACCCGCCCATCTCCAGCCTCATCCTCTAGCCTCATCCTCCTGCCGAAAAGGCACCTGGTTTCTCAAGGCAAGGTTATGCAACATGCAGCATGCCACGATGATCTGGCACACCTTCTTGGGTACGTAGTACAGGGATCCTCTGTTAGATGGAGGCAACAAAACATGGCCTTCAGGAGGCCGAATGTCCTCTCTATTAGTATTCTTGTTCGCGCATGTGCCTCATTGTAACGTTCCTTTGCCCTTGTCCTGGGATTCCTCACAGGGGTCAGTAGCCATGAGAGGTTGGGGTAAACAGAGTCACCTGCAAATATCGAGGGACAACCGTTAGCCACACACTAACCCTTAGAGCCCATACCATACCCATACACCAACATACACTGGGTAGGAACCAGGGCTCACCTATTAGCCACACCCGGTGACTCTGGAGTTGAGCCATCACATATGGGATGCTGCTATTCCTCAGTATAAAGGCATTATGCACAGAGCCAGGATACTTTTCATTGACATGGGAGATGTACTGGTCCACCAGGCACACTATCTGCACATTCATCGAGTGAAAGATCTTTCGATTTCTGAACACCTGTTCATTTCTCCAGGGGGGGGGCAAATGCAATATATGTACCATGAATAGCCCCAATAATGTTGGGGATATGTTCCAGTGCATAGAAGTCAGCTTTCACTGTGGCCAAATCCTCCAACTGGGGGAAAACGATGTAGCTGCGCATGTGTTTATTCATGGCAGACAACTCTCTGGTCAGCACTATTGAGAACATTGGCTGAGACATTCTTGCTGCCAAGCCCACTGTCACTTGGAAGGAGCCAGTTGCCATGAAATGGAGCATAGATAGGACTTGCACAAGAGAGGGGATCCCAGTGGGCTGACGGATAGCAGGTATCAGGTCAGGCTCCAATTGTGCACGCAGCTCTGTGATTGTGGCCCTGTCCAGTCTATAGGTGATGATAATGTGCCTGTCTTCCGGGAAGGGCTGGATTCTCCCCCTACTGGGCTGCAGCATTTCTTTTGCCACCCATATGGAGCTCAGACAAACCCTTACACAGAACAGCCACTGTAGCCTGCGTGAAATAGTGCACACACTATTTCACAGCCATTTTCACTGCACTTAAGTAACTTATAAGTCACCTATATGTCTAACCTTCACTTGCTGAAGTTTAGGTGCAAAGTTACTAAGTGTGAGGGCACCTTTGCACTGGCAAAGGTGCCCCCACATAGTTCAGGGCCATTGCCCTGTACTTCATGAGTGCGTAGGCGCCATTACACGCGTGCACTTCATATAGGTCAATACCTATATGTAGCTTCACAATGGTAACTCCGAACATGGCCATGTAACATGTCTAAGATCATGGAATTGTCCCCCTATTCCAAATCTGGTATTGGGGAGGCAATTCCATGCATCCTGGGGGCTCCACCATGGACCCCAGTACTGCCAAACCAGCTCTCTGAGGCTTTCACTGCAGCTACAGCTGCTGCCACCTCACAGACAGGGTTCTGCCCTCCTGGGGTCTGGGCAGCCCCGTCCAAGAAGGCAGAACAAAGCATTTCCTCTGAGAGCAGGGTGTTACACCCTCTCCCTTTGGAAATAGGTGTTACAGGCTGGGAAGGGGTAGCCTCCCCCAGCCTCTGGAAATGCTTTGAAGGGCACAGATGGTGCCCTCCTTGCAGTCCTCCAGTGTTTCCCAGACTTCAGCCATCTTGCTTTGCAAGGTGTGGGGGCACTCTGGAGGGCTCTGAGTGGCCAGTGCCAGCATGTGACGTCAGAGACTCTTCCTGATAGGTCCATACTTGATAAGGTAGCCAATCCCCTTCTCAGGACTATTTAGGGTCTCTCCTGTGGGTTCTCTTCAGATTCTGCTTGCAAGTTTCCTTCAGAAATCCTCTGCAACAACTTCAGACTCTTCTGACCTCGGATCAACCGCAGCCTGCTCCAAGAAATGCTGTAACTGCAACAAAGTGTCTACAAGAGACACTTTTCTTCAGCAACCTCAGCTCCAAGTCAGCAACTGCAAAAGTTTCCATGGTGTGCACACTCTGGGGACTCCCTGTCTTCATCCTGCACCAGAAGAACCAAAGAATATCCTGTGGAGTGACGGAATCACTCCCCTGCTCCAAGCAAGCACCTTCCAAGGCGACGACCGGTACCCTGGGACTCCTCTCATGGCGACAAGGACAAAGAGGGTGGACATCATCGACATAGACTGTCCGGAGGTCCTGCTGATGCATATTGGAGGAGGTAAGACCTTGCCTTCCCCGAGAATGACAGTACCCCTGTGTATTGTGTCTTCTTCGTCTCCTGAGGCCTTTGTGCACTCTTTGCAAAATTCCTTCATGCACAGCCTGGCCCAGGGCCCCAGCACTCCACCCTGTGACACTCAACTCTCTGAGTTGTTCTCCGGCGCATGGGACCTTCTTTTGTTGTGCTGCATCAACTGCATTTTGCACCTTATTTGAACCCAGATCCTGCGGCTTCTGGGGGTGATGGCTGACATCCTGAGGGCTCTCTAAAGTGCCGAGAGACCCCTCTTCCTCCTCACACATGGTTGAGGCCCCCAGGTCCATCCTGGGTCCATCCAGTGCCATTTTGATGAAAAACGCACTTTTGCCGTAGCCAAGGCTTGTTGGTGCCTTCCAATACGAAATTTCATCTGCAACAATCTTCACGCCGTGGGACATTTTTTGCATCATGCAGGAACCCGCTGGCATCTTCCTAGGGTGCATTTCTGCAGTCTTCTACTACCCAGGGACTATACTTTTGTGCCCTCTTCTGGGTTGGCAGGGGCTCCTGTCCTTCCTGGAACTTCTTTCAACTTCTGGACTTGGTCCCCTTCCTTTGCAGGTCTTCAGGTCCAATAATCTAGCAGTAGTTCTTTGCAGGCTTGGTTGGCTGCTGCAAAATCCCCAAAACGAGGTGCAGTGTGTCCTAGGGAAACTTGCAGTACTTTACTCCTGCTTTTTTGGGCTCTGGGGTGGGGTCATTTACTTACCTTTACTGTATTCTTACTCTCCCAGCGATTCTGCACACACTACACTTGTCTAGGGGGGAATTTGTGATTCACATTCCATTTTTTTAGTATATGGTTTGTGTTGCCTGTAGACCTATTTTCTCCCCATTGCATTCTATAGGATTTTCTACTGTTTGCATTGTTCTATGGCTATTTACTTGTCTAATTTTGGTGTCTAGTGTAAATATTGTGTATAATACTTACCTCCAGAAGGAGTATTGTCTCTAAGATATTTTTGGTACTGTGTCACCCAAATAAATACCTTTATTTTTGGTTACACTGAGTATTGTCTTTACTTGTGTATAAGTACTGTGTAACTATAAGCGATATTACATGAGCTTTGCATGTCTCCTAGTTCAGCCTAAGCTGCTCTGCTATACCTACCTCTATAAGCCTAAGCTACTAGAACACTACTACATTCACCAACAAGGGATAACTGGACCTGGTGTAAGGTGTAAGTACCCAAGGTACCCACTACAAACCAGGCCACCCTCCTACATTAGTGGTGTAGCGGTAGGATAAGAACTTGCAATTGCTTTACCACTTTGTTACCTGTGCTTTCCACAAGAAAAGCTTGCTCCAATACTTAGAGCATATATAATATATACCTAGAATTTTTTTTCTAACTTTCTTAAAAGTTGTGTTTAACTTTGCAAAAGTTTTTCAAAGTTCTGAAAAGTATTTCTTCTTTTCTCCAAAATGTTAGCTCTGTTATTCTACTAACTTTTTACTCACTTTCCTAAACTTTTTTTTCTTTCAATATGTCTTCTGTAGAAGCTAGCCCAGAGTTGAAAAGACTACTTATGAAAATCTAAACTTTAAAAGTTTGAGGGCTCTCTGTATTGAAAGCAGTTTAGTGATTTGGAAGAACCCCAATAAAGAGTTCCTCTTAAATTTTCTCCTCCAAGACGACCAGGGACTCAGCACTGGTCCAGATCAGACAAGGGAAGAGGTAGAGGATGACGGCAACCAGGAAGGCTCAGAGGAGCAAGATGACAATCCTGGGTATGGTCCTTCCACAGACCTATCTGTCAATAAGCCCCCTAGTATAACTGGTAGTGGTAAGGGTTAACACACAAGCAGGGCTCCTTTCACTCCTAGAGATCAGGTCACTAGAGTGGTCCCTGTTAGAGACAGGTCTGCCTCTGCACACTCTCATCTTACCTCGGTTTCAGAGGCTTCACATAATTCTAACCCTGATGACCAGTCCCTAGATGGGGAACTCAGAAAGCTGAGTTTAGAGGAGGCCAGACTGAAACTAATGCAGCAGCAGTTGGCCTTAGACAGGGAATCCCTGGCTGTGGAGAAAGAGAGGCAGGCGTGGGGTTAGATCCCCATGGTGGCAGCAGCAGTTTTTGGAATACAAATGTTAGGGAACATTCATTTGATTCTAGGAATGTGCACAAAGTTGTCCCCTCTTACAAGGATGGTGATGACATCAACAAGTGGTTTGCTGCACTTGAGAGGGCCTCTAAAGTTCAGAGGGTCCCTCACGTACAGTGGGCTGCTATCCTTTGGTTATCCTTCTCTGGCAAAGGTAGAGACAGACTTCTTATTGTCAGAGGGGATGATGCAGATAGTTACTGGGTTCTTAAAAATGCACTCTAGTATGGTCTGTGCTTAACCACTGAACAGTACAGACTTAAGTTCAGAGAGACCAGAAAGGAGTCATCACAGGACTGGATAGACTTTGTGGACTGTTCTGTGAAGGCCTTAGAAGGTTGGTTACATGGCAGTAAGGTGACTGATTATGAAAACCTATATAACTTGATTCTGAGAGAGCATAGCTTGAATAATTGTGTGTCTGACTTGTTACATCAGTATCTTGTGGACTCAGATCTGACCTCTCCCCAAGAATTGGGAAAGAAAGCAGACAAATGGGTCAAAACAAGGGTGAGCAGAAAAGCTCATACAGGGGGTGACAAGGATGGCAAAAAGAAAGAGGGCGAAAAATCTCAGGGCAAGTATGGGGATAAAAGTAAACAAAATGTTCCATCTTCAGGTCCAAAACACTCCTCTGGGGTGGGGATAAAACTTCTTCATCTTCTTCAAACTCTTCACACAGTCAGAAAAAGCCTTGGTGCTATGTGTGTAGAAATAAAGGCTATTGGCCAGGGGATAAGTCCTGCACAGGTAAAGCCCCTGAGCCTAACACCACTCAGACATCAGCCTCTAGTGCCCCTAGCAGTAGTGGTCATAGTGGTGGGACTACTGGCAATAGTCAAACTAAAGGTGTAGTTGGGTTCACTTTTGGGACCATAATAGAAACTGAGGTAGACAGTCCCAAGACAGTTTCTGTCACACCTGGTGGCATTGGCCTTGCCACATTGGCTGCTTGTCCCCTTAACATGGATAAGTGCAGGCTGACAATCTTAATGAATGGTGTTCAGGCCCAGGCCTACAGGGATACAGGTGCCAGTATCACTTTGGTGACTGAAAACCTGGTGTCACCTGTACAACACCTCCTTGGACAGAAGTGCCAAGTTACTGATGTCAATAACTCCACTCAGTCTCTCCCCCTAGCTGTAGTTCAACTTAGTTGGGGTGGAGTTACTGGCCCTAAGCAGGTGGTGGCATCACCTAGCTAACCTGTAGATTATCTCTTAGGGAAAGACCCAGAGGCCTCAGGTTGGGCTGAGGTAGGGTTTAGTACCCATGCATCCATGCTGGGTATCCTTGAGGAATTGCTTCCTCTCATTTATACCACACAGTACTTATACACAAGTGAAGACAATACTCAGTGTAAACAAAAATAAAGGTATTTATTTGGGTGACAAAGTACCACAAATATTTAGAGACAATACTCCTTCTGGAGGTAAGTATTATACACTATATATACACTAGAAACCAAAATTAGGGGCAACACAAACCATACACTAAAAAAGTTGAATGTGAAACACAAATTCCCCCCTAGACAAGTGTAGTGTGTGCAGAATCACTAGGAAAGTAAGAATACAGTAAAGGTAAGTAAATTACCCCACCACAGAGCCCAGACAAGCAGGAGTAAAGTACTGCAAGTTTCCTTAGGACAACCTACACCTCATGTTTGGGATTTTGCAGCAGCCAACCAAGTCTGCAAAGAACAACTGCTGGATTATTGGACCTGAAGACCTGCAATGGAAGGGGACGAAGTCCAGAAG
The DNA here is from genome assembly GCF_031143425.1 of Pleurodeles waltl. NCBI lineage: Eukaryota > Metazoa > Chordata > Amphibia > Caudata > Salamandridae > Pleurodeles > Pleurodeles waltl. Next base: position 234,668,401 of record NC_090437.1, on the reverse strand, counting down.
TCACAAGAAGTCCCAGGAAGGACAGGAGCCCCTGTCAACCCAGAAGAGGGTGCAAAAGAAGAGTCCCTGGTTAGTAGAAGACTGCAGAAATGCACCCTAGGAAGAAGCCAGCGGGTTCCTGCATGATGCAAAAGATGTCCCATGGCGTGAAGATCGTTGCAGATGAGATTTCGTGTTCGAAGGCACCAACAAGCTTTGGCTACGGCAAAAGTGCATTTTTCATCAAAATGGCACTGGATGGACCCAGGAGGAACCTAGGAGCCTCAACTGTGTGTGAGGAGGAAGGAGGGACTCTCCGCACTTCAGAGAGCCCTCGGGATGTCAACCAGCACCCCCAAAAGCTCCAGGATCTGGGTTGAAAGGAGGTGCAAACCAAGGTTGATGCAGCACAACAAAAGAAGGTCCCACGCTGCTGGAGAACAACTCAGTGAGTTGAGCACCGCTGGGTGGTGTGCCGGGGACCTAGCCAGGCTGCGCATGAAGGAATTTTGCAAAAAGTGCACAGAGGCCTCAGGAGGCAAAGAAGACACAATACACAGGGGTACCGTTGTTCTCTGGAAGGCAAGGTCTTACCTCCTCCAAATTGCATCAGCAGGACCTCAGGACAGTCTATGTCGACGATGTCCACCCTCTGTGTCCTTAGGAGCACTTTCCCTGCTGTGGGAGGAGTCCCAGTGTACTGGTCGTTGCCTTGGAAGGTGCCTGCTTGGAGCAGGAGAGTGATTCCGTCTCTCTACTGGAGATTTCTTTGGTTCTTCTGGTGCAGGATGAAGACAGGGAGCCCCCAGTGTAGGAAAGTAGCTTTCTAGCATGGTTACCCCCACTTTTGGCCTGTTTGTGAGTGTGTGTCAGTGTGTTTTTTCTGTGTCACTGGGATCCTGCTAGCCAGGACCCCTGTGCTCATAGATACAAACCTATATGTCAGTGTGTTTTGCCAGTCTCACTGGGATCTTGCTAGCCAGGACCCCAGTGCTCATAGTTTGTGGCCTAATATGTATGGCTGTGTAATGCCTAACTGTGTCACTGAGGCTCTGCTAATCATAACATCAGTGCTTATGCTCTCTCTACTTTTAAATTTGTCACTGTAGGCCAGTGACTTCATTTACCAATTTCAATTGGCATACTGGACCCCCCCATATAAGTCCCTAGTATATGGTACTTAGGTGCCGAGGGCATTGAGGTTTCAGGAGATCCATTTAGGCTGCAGTATTTCTTTTGCCACCCATATGAAGCTCAGACAAACCCTTACATAGGACTGCCACTGCAGCCTGCGTGAAATAGTGCACACACTATTTCACTGCCATTTTCACTGCACTTACTTTAGTGCTATTGTGATGTTTTCACTATGTTACTGTTTGTGTTGGTACAAATACGTTACCCATTGCTCTGAGATAAGCCTGACTGCTTGTGCCAAGCTACCAAGGAGTTGAGCATGGGTTATCCTAGGTGTGTATTCCATTTCCCCTGAGTAGAGTAATGGGCCCTGCTTGGACAGAGTGCAAACTGATTGCCAACCAGAGACCCCTTTTCTGACAATTAGCATCATACATCTTGCACTAATGTGGCCCAATGATGCCAAAATCTGTGCATAAGAAATACAAAGTGGTGCAGTGCATGCATTGCACACTTTTGTAATACCTTGTGCCACAGTATGCCTGCAACAGGCATTAAGGCCCTCATTATGACCCTGGCGGTGAGTGATAAAGTGGGGGTAACATCGCCAACAAGCTGGCGGTAATTACCGCCAAATTACGACCATGCGGTGATAACTCCCATAGACACCCAATGTACCACACCAACCACCAGGGCGGAAACAACACTCACCAATGCGTTAGCCGTCAACAGCAGGCGGAAGACAAAGTACCACCCATCTTATTTTAACCCTTCAATCCGCCACGTTTTCTGGGGCGCTACCAATGCCATCTAAAACCTGACGGAACGGCATCACAGAAGAACAAAGACTCACCATCGGAGACACAGGGAAGAACAACACTGCCATAGAACCGGAACTGCAAGTCTTCCTGATGCTCAACTACGTCATGCTCCACCTGGAACACCAACGCCAATGAAGATGACAACGGTGAGTACAGCAACCTAGCACACAAGGGAGGGAGGGAGGAAATGAGAGTGGCACACACACGCACAACACACACGCCATACACACAAACAACTGTAGATGAAAAACAATGGCACACAATAAACATCACAATAATGCAAGGACAATAAGAATGCAGTAATGAGAATGTATTGATATAAACAGCTACTAAATAAACCAATTGTATGTGAAACAGAAGGGTCACTGCCCAGTCCAATGTATTAAGGGCCAACATGGCCACAGGGCAAAGTCCAAGGCCCAACTCAAATCCTGACTTAATCCGGATAGAACTCTGCAGTGGCATCTGTTTGCAAGTGGGCAGGTACCTCAATGGGATGGGGGTGGGGGGCACCTCAGCCGAAGTCGGGAACAAGCTCACTGGTTCTGGAGGCGGCTCCATACCCATTACTTTGTGCTGGGGAGTGCAAGGCCACAGTCTCTCAGGTGGGTGTCTTTCCCACTGGTTCTGGAGTGGCTCCATGCCCATTATTCTGTGCTGGGGAGTGCAAGGCCACAGTCTGTGGAGTGGGTGTCTTTCCCACTGGTCATGGGGAAGGCTCCATACCCATTACTCCGTGCTGGGGAGTGAAAGGCCACAGTCTCTCAGGTGAGTGTCTTTCCCACTGGTTCTGGAGGGGGCTCCATGCCCATTACTCTGTGCTGGGGAGTGCAAGGCCACAGTCTCTCTGGTGGGGTACATGTCCACTGCTCCTGGAAGGGGCCCCTTGTATAGCAGTCTCTCGAGGGAAGCCTACATGGCTTCTGCTGGTGGTGATGGCTGCACTGTGTCATCTGGAGGTGAGGGCTGCACAGTGTTAGCTGGTGGAGGTGCCTCCTGGGCAGCCTCTGCTGGTGGTGAGGGCTGAACTGTGGTGGCAGGTAGAGGTGCCTCCTGGGCAGCCTCTGCTGGTGGTGAGGGATGCACTTCCTCAGCTGGTGGTGGGGGCCCCATGACCACTGGTGTTGGTGGAGGTGTCACTCTGATAGCCATCGCTAGAGTTGAGGGCTTCTTTCCCTTCATGGTAGGAGGTGTGGGGTCCTTAGCCTTCCGGGCAGGAGTCAAGGGCTTCTTCCCCTTCATGGCAGGAGGTACAGGCTCCTTCCCCTTGATGGCAGGAGGTGTGGGATCCTTACCCTTCCAGGCTTGTGTCGTGCGATCCTTCACTGACTTGCCACCACGACTAGGTAGTGCCACCGATGTCCGCATGGACTGTTTGGAGGAGGTGCTTGGCTGGGTTGTTGGGACTCTGCTCTTACGGGCAGGATGGGGGAAGGGGAAGCAAAGAGGTCAAGTTGAACAAGGAAAAGCTTCTTAGGGATGGTGGGGCCGGAGGAGGGAGGAAGGAGGAGGGATGGGAGTGGAGGTTGAGGGAGTGGTTATAGAAGATGTATGTCTGCTGGATTTGGGTGCAGGTGAATTGGCAGTGTGTAGATGTGAGGTGGATGGCTGTTGGGTGTGTGATTGCTTGCATTTGTGTCCTTTAGGAGGGGGGGCAGACAGGGTGGGAGAGGACACCGGGGACACGTGCATGAATGTCGTGGAGGTATCTGCTAGTGAGGTGTGTATGCTGCTTTGTGTGGTGATTCTGGTGGTGGATGTTGATGCAGTGCATGCAGGTGTGAGTGTGGACGAGATTGTAAGGGAGGCGGAAGAGGAGGGGGAGACAGTGGAGGCAGTGGATGTGGTTGTGTCTTCAACTGTCTGGTGTTTGCTTGAGTGCTTGTGGGATGAAGTGTGGTGCCTGTGTTTTACTGTGCCACTCCTGGGTGTTGTCTTGTGTGCATGCTCATCTGTATGTGTGCATGGGATGGGTTGGGTTTGAGGAGACTGGGACCGGGAAGTGGTAGCTGGAGGGGGCACAGTAGGAAAAGGTCCAATGGCAGCATTCGGAGACGAGGCCAAAGCCTGAATCAATTTCTGTTGGGCCGCCAATCCACTGTGGATGCCCTACAGGAATGCCTTGCATTGCTGCATCTGGGATGCCAGCCCCTGGATGCCATTCACAGTGGTTGACTGCCCTACAGAGATGGATCTCAGGAGGTCAATAGCCTCCTCACTCAGAGCAACGGGGTTCACTGGGGAAGGGCCTGAGGTGCCTGGGGCGAAGGAGATGCCCCCCTCCTGGGTGAGAGGGCACAGGCAACTCACTGAGGGGCTAATGGGAGGGCGGTGCTGGTACGGGGTGGTGGCTGTACCTGCAGCTCGAGTGGTCACAAAGGTGCCCGCCAGCACCAGGGAGCTTCCATCAGAGGAGGTATCTGAGTCTGTGTTGTCACCTCCTGTCTCCGCCATGGTGCTCCCCTCGTCCTCCATCCCACTGGTTCCCTCTCTGTCGCCAGTGCCCCTGCTCCTCCACCACCCAGATCCCATGCCACCTGCAAATTATTTTATTAATGCCCACTCTACTCACCCCCTTGTGGCTGTTGTGATTCCCTCAAGTGCCCATCCAGCTCTGTGTTGGCCACCACCAGTATGTGGGCCTTCAGAGGGGTGAGGTTCTGATGGGCACCCCTTCCTCATTAGGAGGCCGTCCCCAGCTGGGCCTCCGTAATCTTCCGTGCCCAGTGTCTCAGGTCCTCCCACCGTTTCTGAAAGTGGGTGCTCCGCCTGCCATAGACACCCAGTGTCCACACATCCTGGGTAAAGGCACGCCATAATCCCTTCTTTTGATGGGCGATGACCTGCAGAAGTAATACAGACAAGAGAACACCATTAACCATACAATCCAGCCTGTTACACATGTGGACCACCAAGCCCTTTTCCGTCACCATTAGCACACACATCGGCCGGCGCACACCATGTACACCACCACAAGACATTCCCCCAATGACACAATGCTTGCACACACATCTCCATGCATCCTTCCCACATGCATTGTGCTTACATTGTACTCATCTGTTGGTCTGGAGGCCCATACAACAGTCCGTACTGGGGTGGGACCCCATCCACCAATAGCTCCAACTCCTCCAAAGTGAAGGCAGGGGCCCTTTCCCCGGTCACACGCTCCATGGTAGGTTCTAGACACAGGTCACAGCAGCAGACGCAGTGTAGGTGTTCTCCTGTTGAAGGTCAGGAAACAAGTGAGGAATCAGGTAGAAAATGGCGGTCACGTCCGCAGCAGTATACACCGTCACTACCGGCGCAGATCCCCATTGGCCACTGTACTCCATAGAGCCCCATATTATCCAATGAGGAATTGCACGGTGGTGCAAGACTGCCTTCCACCAAAACACCCAACGTCGGCGAAGTTACCTCACTTCCACCTGTCCCTACATGTAGGACAGGCGGTCGCCATTTTATGGCGGCGGACAACGGTCATATCAACCTTAACTGCGTCACAGCCTAGATTAACACATACCTCGCCAATCCCACTGTCCCATCACATACATGCCATATGTACACTGAAGTTGTGGTTCCATTGTTCAAATTGTGACAGCCTACTCACTCTTGTGTCCCTTAGATATCTACCACTGCAGATGAATAGGCGGAGGAGACATACCCCGTGTACAGACCCCTTGTTGACTTGGCTACACTGGAGGACAGGTACATTATACTCACCTTAAGACTGGACAGGGCCAAAAAAACTGAGCTGTATGCCCAATTGGAGCCAGACCTGATATCTGCTATCCGTCATCCCACTGTGATCCCCCGTCTTGTGCAAGTGCTATCAGTGCTCCATTTCCTGGCAAATTGTTCTTTCCAAGTGACAGTGGGCTTCGCAGCAGGAATGTCACAGCCCATGTTCTCAATCGTGCTGGCAAGAGATTTGTCTGCCCTGGTGAAACACATGTGCAGCTACATAGCTTTCCCCCAGGTGGAAGATTTGGCTGGAGTGAAGGCCTGATTCTATGCAATGGGATGATTGATGGAACACATATTGCATTTGTCCCCCCCCACCAAAATGAGCAGGTGTTTAGGAATCGGAAGAGTTTCTACTCACTGAATGTGCAAATGGTGTGCCTGGCGGACCAGTACATCTCCCACGTCAATGCTAAGTATCCCTAGTCGGTGCATGACTCCTTTGTTCTGAGGAATAGCAGCATCCCAAATGTGATGGCCCAACTACAGAGGCACAGGGTGTGGCTAATAGGTGAGCCATGGTCCCCACCCACTGTATGTTAGTGCATGCCTTCAGGTGTCATCCCTATAGCATTGTGTGAGGCTGAATGGTGTCCCTCAATACTTGCAGGTAATTATGGCTATCCAAAGCTATCGTGGCTGCTGACCCCTGTGAGGAATGCCAGGACAGGGGCTAAGGAACGTTATAATGAGGCACATGGGTGAACCAGAAGGATCATCGAGAGGACCTTCGGCCTCCTGAAGGCCAGGTTCAAGTGCCTCCATCTGACAGGTGGATCTCTGTGCTATTCACCTGGGAAGGTCGGCCAGATAGTAGTGGCATGCTGCATGTTGCACAACCTGGCCCTTAGACAGCATGTACCCTTTCTGTAGGAGAAAGAGACTGGAGATGCTCCTGTAGCAGCAGTAGACCCTGAGGACGGTGAGGATGAAGAGGCTGAGGAGGAGAATGAGAGACAACAGGACATCAGCTCTCAGTCAATACTTCCAATGACACACAGGTGAAGCAGTGCAACTCACCATTCCTCTGACTATTGATGTATTCTGTGTGGCTGTAGCATGATGGCATTAACTTCCTTTACATCTCAACTTATTGCCACCTATGGATTATCATTTTACAGATGTTGGTGATATAACAACTGTGTACTGATGTGCTGACTACAAACAGCTAGAAGTCATTATTTCTATGCTCTCACAGTGTTCAGATCATTTGCACTAGATGTGATGGTTTCCATAAATGCACATTTTCAAAACATAAAATACTAGTAGTCAAGTTGTGTTCAAGGGTGTTTATTGCAGTGCTATAAAATTGAGGGAAAAGTGCAATGGAATGGGGTAATGATGGAGGAAGGTCCAGAGTATTGTTCCAGTCTGTTTGTAGCACAGGTCCAGTGTCCAAGGGGCCATAGGAAGGGGAGCAAAGGCAGTTCAAAGTGGACAAGATGACTGTGTGGGACACAAGGGGAACAATCAGGGGAGTCTAATTTCCTGGCGGTGGTCTTGGCAGGTGTCTCTGGCTTCTGTCAGTGTCACAGGGAACATTTGCGGGATGGTTCACCTTCTGTAGGGGGAGGGGTGCTGGGTCCTGTGGGTGGCGGGGCCTCATGCCCACTAGCTGCAGCGGAGGTGGGGGGCTGGTCAATGGACTGGCTAGTGGCAGGGGCCCGCTGCTGTGCAGTCCATTCCCTCATACTGATGGCCATGTCTGCCAGCACCCCTGCTATGGAGATCAAGGTGGTGTTAATGGCCAGCAAGTCCTCTCTGATCCCCTGATACTGTCTCTCCTGCAGCCACCTGTTCTCCTGCACGTTGTCAAGGATCTGTCCCTTCATGTCCTGGGAATGTTCATTGGCTCCCAGAATCTCGTGAGTTCCTCCTGGAGAGTCATTTCCCTTGGCCTGTGCCTCTGTCCACTGAATGGTGTGCCCACTGCCACTGACCCCAGGTCCCTGATTGTCTTGGGTATGAGATGTGGCCTGGGGTCCCTGTACAGGTGGGCACACTGCTGATTGACGTGCCCTGGGGACAGAGGTGTGGGGATGCTGGGTGGGTTCTGTGGTGTTGGATACTGATGGGGGAGGCTCTGTGGTTGACTGTGAGTGGGCTTGGGTTACCGACTGTCCTGTGGTCCCTGATGGGCCATGTTGTTGGTCCAGACCCTGAAGTCCAGAGTTACTGTCATCACTGGAGGCATCTTCTGATGGGGGACTGGATAGTCATGGCAACTCCTCTTCGCTGACACTGGCTGGGGCACCTGTGGGGATGTAAGTGATGTATTATGCTTCATGTCTGAGACCTATTGTACACTCCTGGCTTCCCCTCTATCGTTGGTGTTGCCCTGCCACCTTTTGCTTGTGTATTGTGTCATTATTAGTTTCCCTATGCTGTGCATGCTTTGGTGAACGGTGTCCATTCAGGGCTGGCAGGGTTATCCATGGATTGGTATGGCATGCAGGATTTGGCATTGGGGTTAGTCATTGTCAACATCTGGGTAGTGCGCGCTCTATTTGGGTGACTAGAATGCAAAAATCCAGCACTCTCAAGATAACGTAATTTATGCATTGTGCTGATATGCTGTTGTTTAACCTTTTGCATTGCAGAGTTTAATCCTGAAGACTTATGTTCAAGGTGCATATAAATACTGTTCATTTGCAATGTACTGCTGCAGGCTTTCAGAGTGTGTCAGGGTGTGGTCCTCTTTCCAGGGCCTTCTTGAAGCTTTCCCTGCAGCATGCCTGGGTGTGGTTTGTGGGCTGGGCCAAGACTCTATATAAGGGAGCCAGCCGAACTCCACATGCTCACTATTCAGAGGTCCCGGTGCAGAGCAGCAGCAACTTCCTGCGCTCCTGTTCCGGAGGCCTACTTGTATCTTCCAGGCCTCGCCCTTTCTTTTTGCTTGGTGATTCTTGATCAGGGCGGTAAGACAGAGGTCGGGCTGGGCCCCCGATCCCGTTCTCGAAGGATTTCGAGTTCTTGAGCCTTTGCTCTTGTGCATGTGAAAGTGCGCTTGATGTTTAATGGCAGTTACATGCTGGCATTAGAATCGGCAAGACATGCGATTCTTTACTCAAGTACAAATCAAGATATTCATTGTGTGCAACCATTTTATGGCATTTACAAGGTTGCATTCGAATCGGCAAGACGCGCAAATCTTTACTCGAGTACAAATCTAGATATTCATTGTGCGCAACCATTTTATGGCATGTACAAAGTTGCGTTCGAATCAGCAAGACGCACGGTTCTTTACTCAAGTACAGATCTAGATATTCATTGTGCGCAACCATTTTATGGCATTTACAAGGTTGCATTCGAATCGGCAAGATGCGCTATTCTTTACTCGAGTACAAATCTAGATATTCATTGTGCGCAACCATTTTATGTTATTTACACGGTTGCATTCGAATTGGCAAGGCGCGCGATTCGTTTCCTGTTCTTAATTCATGATACTCATTGTACGCTACCATTTCTTGGCATTCAAATGGTGGCCTTCGAATCGGCAAGATGCGCGATTCATTTCTTGTGTCTAATTCATGATATTCATTGTGCGTGCTACTATTTCTTGGCATTCACATTGTGGCCTTCGAATCGGCAAGAAGCGCGATTCATTTAGTGTGTCTAATTCATGATATTCATTGTGCGTTACCATTTCATGGCATTCACATGGTGGTATTCGAATCGGCAAGACGCGCGATTCATTCCCTGTGCTTAATTCATGTTATTCATTGTGAGCAACTATTTCATGGCCTTTACAAACTCTTGTGGAAATCCGCAATGTGCGCAATTCATGTTCATGCATTCCAAGAATCTAAAGTGCTAGAATTCTGGATGTTATATTCTATGTGCATGTAAGGTCTTTAGTAAAATTCCTATTGTTTTCCAAGGAAGGTTTGGATGGCCTTTTTCCTCATGTAATGAGGCCGTGTTTGTTCTGGGACATTGTTCTGGAAGGTTCTTGTATTCCTAGAACAGTATGTTTAAATTCATGAAACTTCCATATGAAACATTGTACTAACTATTTTTTATTCTTTTCCAGGTACCTAGATTTAGTGAGGCCTAATTAGAGTCTAGTTCTAGGCCATTCATGTTTCCTTAGTTTTAGGTATTATTTCATGTTCTAAGTATCTCTGAACTCTAGATTCAACAGAGTGTTATTTCATGTTTCAAGTATCACTGAATTCTGGACTCAACAGTGTGTTATTTCATGTTCCGAGTATGACTGAACTCTAGGCTCAACAGAGTGTTATTTCATGTTCCGAGTGCCACTGAACTCTAGATTCAACAGAGTGTTATTTCATGTTCCGAGTGTCATAGAACTCTGGACTCAATAGAGTGTTATTTCATGTTTCAAGTATCATTGAACCCTAGATTCAACAGAGAGTTTTTATGAATCTAAATGTCGTTTTGAATCTGATGAACAATCTGATGTTGTTCCCCTCTGTTCCCTTCCTAACCCCTTTTCCCCACTTGGACTCTCTTAGACTCTGTGACATTCTAATCAGAGTAGTGGAACTGTCTTGTGGTGGACGTGTTGGGAGCGTGTGCAGACCCCAAGGATCTGGAGACTCTGACAGCCATCTGGGTTGGTGTAGTGTGTGGGGCGGAGTGGAGTGATGGGAGTGAGGGTGAGGGGGTTTGATGGCATGCAGGTATGGGTGGTGATAGGTGATAAATGTTGACTTACCAGTGTCCAGTACTCCAGCAAGTCCCTCAGGATGCAGTAGTGCCAAGACTTGCTCATCCCATGCTGTGAGCTGTGGGGAAGGAGGTGAGGGTCCACTGCCAGTTCTCTGTATGGCGAGCTGGTGCCTTGCTGCCATGGATCATACCTTCCCCAAAGGCCATTCCACCTCTTCCTGATGTTATCCCTTGTTCACGGGTGCTGTCCCACGGCCTTCACCCTGTCCACGATTCTCCGCCATAGCTCCATCTTCCTTGCAATGGATATCTGCTGTACCTGTGCTCCAAACATCTGTGGCTCTACCCTGACAATTTCCTCCACCATGACTCTTAACTCCTCCTCAGTGAAACGGGGGTGCCTTTGTGGGGACATGAGTATTGTGTGGTGTGTGTTGGTGAGAGTGTGTTGAATAATGTGGTTGTGTGTGTGATGTGGGATGCGTGAGGGATGTATGGGTGTATGTGGTATGTGTGTCTAGTTGTCTCTGTGCTGTTTGTGTCAACCTACTGGCAGTAATTGTTTTTCGTAAAGGGTTGTGGGTGTGTGTTTTATAGTGTTGTTGGTGGGTGTGTGTGGTGTGTGTATGATTGTCAGGTTTGTGTTTTTAGTACTGGCCAATGTAGTGTTGTTTTGTGTGTGGGTGTCCACCCTGAGCGCGGTGGTAAGTGGTGGACTTTGTTTTCTTGGTGTAACGATATGGGTGTTGGTGTGGGTACTTTAGCACTGATCTTTGGGCTGGCGGATTTGTGTATGTGGCAGTATTCTGTCGGATTGGTGTGTGTGTGTGTGTGTGTCATAATATCGGGAACAGATATTCGCCACCACGGTGGTATGCTGGCGGCTGTCACTGTGGCGGTCAGCGGGATTTACCGCCAATGTCATAATGAGAGCCTTCATATACAAGGGGGGCATATACGCCTGGTAGGGGGTGTACCAAAATGGCGCAGTAGAATAAAATCAACTGTTTCATATTTTGCTGCTTCTTTTTACACCTGCTCAGAGCAGCTGTTAAAAGGGAGAACACCATTGGTATCAAAGGGTCCCTATGTACTCTTCAGGATTAGGCCCAACATTTTGGCTCTAGCCCTGAACAGTACATCAATAGTGTCCAATACCTTGACGCTATTGCCCCCTACCCTGCACCATGGTGTGCCATCTTCTAAACACAGCACACACATGGTGGCGGTAGAGGGGGAGCTAAGGGCCAAAAGAAAAGCGTGCTGCACTGGGTGCAGCACATCTCTTCTTGAATCTTCCCCATAGCCATGAACAAGAAACAATTTTTAAAAAAGCACTACCACATGAATGTGTGGGTGGAATGTAGGCATAGTCTGTAGTAACTACATTTTACATTGTCTCACACATATCACACAAGTGTGTTGGCTTTCCATATGCCTGTAGCAATCCTGGAAATATACGTGAAGACTTATGTACAGATGTATGGCATGAGTAGGAAAAGGCTAGCAATAACCTACAATGTCAGGTTTGTGTCTGCTAGCTAACCAAGCAAAGTCTGAATGACAATATCACACATGAGCACTGAGAACATATTTCTCAGTGCCACTCACATATTTGACCAAGAGAAAGTGACATACAAGGACAAACACACATACATGTCTAGGTGTATCACACCCAATACAGTTAGGAATGTGCATGTTATTCAAGCAATGTCTAAGCAAGTCACAGACCTGTGGCAAATTGTATGTGTGAAGAATGACGCTGAAAGGTTGAATGTGGCATTTGTTTTACTCATAGCTGGCATGAGTAATCACAGTACCAAAATACACTCATGGTGAATAGGACGTAGTTTGTGTAATGCAGGTATGAGTGTGTGCTCATATATAATAAATGATGTGAAGCTACAGCAGAGCAGATGAGTTAGAAGTTGGAAGACTTGGAGGGCCGGTCCAACAGAAATGACATATGGATAATAGGGATACCTGAAATACCGAGGGGCGGGCCATGGACCTGTTCGTGGAGGATCTCTTCCTGAAACAGCTACAACCATGTGAACTTTACGAATTCATTTAGGTGGAGCAAGCTTACTGCATCCCGGGTGCACCACTGAAGCCTGGTGCACCCACTCGTCCTATCATAGTAAGACTCTTCAACTTCCGAGACCGGGATGTGAATCTCCAAGCAGCTTGCAGTGCCCCTCCATTGCATTTAGCTAATGCTCGGGTTCCATTTTCCCCCAATTTCACTTTTCAGATCCAGAGGCTGAGTTAAATGATTTTCCTGGCACAGCTTTGAGACGTCGCAGCGGGCAAAATTCACTTTTTATCAACCCCGGAAGCTGGGCGAGATTGGCTGGATGGATGGCAGGTTGTAGGAGGATCAAGACACTGAAACTGCCATAAGAGGCACCGGGGTGGCGGCACCGTAACAGAGAATTGTGACACACTCAAAGTGGAGATGTGGGGCAAAAGCAATTTGCCTAGCTGAGGACATCACCCTGATCCCTGGGATGGAGCTTGGGACCCATGGGGAAATGTGAGGGGTTCAGGGGATTAGGAATGTGATACTGGAACTGCAGCCAGGGTATCTTGTTGGTCTGCTGTAACAGCCCTAAATGGTCCTAAATCGGTGATTGGGGCAAGATAGAGAAGGAGGATCTAAGAAACCAACTTGGTTAATACACTCCAGTAAGAGGAATGGTGGGGGGCCACAAGGCGGCAGTTACGCTTCCTAGTTAGCAGCATTTTTAGTTTGAGCAACAGGTGCTGTGCCGGGTTTGGGAGGCGGTCAGTTTGGATTCCCCAGCGCAGTGTAGCAGGAAGGGGGGATTCATGTTTGAAGAGGGGTGATTGGATTCTTGTTGTCGATTATGTTCAGGCAAGATACATACTGCCAACCACAATAGCTGAAGTACACATGACATTCACTCTCACAGTCTGTATCCCACCCAGCTTTGGCCCGGCACCCTCTAGGTGTGGTCTGTTAATCATACAGTAGGATGGCCAAAGTTAGTATGTCAACCCGTAAGGATACTATCCTGGAACGTCAATGGCCTAGTTGACAAAGTCAAAGGGTGAGTGGTGCTCCAGTATATCAAACAAGACTTCCCAGATATTGTTCTCCTACAAAAGACTTACCTCCTGAATAATAGGTGTCACACCCTGGACCATAAGGGATATAAAATGGCTGCTCATACAACCTCCTCTAGAGGAGTGGGAATCTTGGTGAGGCGAATGCTGCCCCTGGTCATTCGGCAAATATGAGCAGATCAGCAGGGTCGCTATGTGGCACTCTCCGGGAACTGGGAGGGGGGCCTCTCAAACATACTTTCAGTATATATCCCACCATGACTTGACAAATCGGTACTACCGGCCCTGACCCCTCTTCTACACAGTGTTCCATATGGTGAATTGATCATGGGAGGGAACTTTAACCCCTTCGCTGCCAGGCCTTTTCCCCCTCCTGTGCCGGGCCTTTTTTTGCCTATTTGGGGCAGTTCGCGCTTAGGCCCTCATAACTTTTTGTCCACATAAGCTAACCAAGCCAAATTTGCGTCCTTTTTTTCCAACATCCAAGGGATTCTAGAGGTACCCGGACTTTGTGGGTTCCCTTGAAGGAGGCCAATAAATTGGCCAAAATACAGTGAAAAGTTCGTTTTTCTCAAAAAAATTGGAAAAAGTGGCTGCAGAAAAAGGCTTGTGGTTTTTCCCCTGAAAATGGCATCAACAAAGGGTTTGCGGTGCTAAACTCAGCAGCTTCCTAGCTTTCAGGAACAGGCAGACTTGAATCAGAAAACCCAATTTTTCAACACAATTTTGGCATTTTACTGGGACATACCCCATTTTTGCAGTTTTTTGTGCTTTCAGCCTCCTTCCAGTCAGTGACAGAAATGGGCATGAAACCAATGCTGGATCCCAGAAACCTAAACATTTCTGAAAAGTAGACAAAATTCTGAATTCAGCAAGGGGTCATTTGTGTAGATCCTATAAGGGTTTCCTACAGAAAATAACAACTGAAAAAGAAAAATATTGAAATTGAGGTGAAAAAAACATAAATGTTTCTCTACGTTTTACTCTGTAACTTTTCCCTGCAATGTCAGATTATCGAAAGCAATATACCGTTACGTCTGGTGGACTCCTCTGGTTGCGGGGATATATAGGGCTTGTAGGTTCATCAAGAACCCAAGGAACCCAGAGCCAATAAATGAGCTGCACCCTGATGTGCGTTTTCATTCTATACCGGGTATAAAGCAATTCATTTGCTGAAATATAAAGAGTAAAAAATTGCTATCAAGAAAACCTTTGTATTTCCAAAAAGGGCACAAGATAAGGTGTTGAGGAGCAGTGGTTATTTGCACATATCTGAATTCCGGGGTGACCAAACTAGCATGTGAATTACAGGGCATTTCTCAAATAGATGTCTTTTTTACACACTCTCCTATATTTGGAAGGAAAAAATGTAGAGAAAGACAAGGGGCAATAACACTTGTTTTGCTAATCTATGTTCCCCCAAGTCTCCCGATAAAAAAGATACCTCACTTGTGTGGGTAGGCCTAGCGCCCGCGACAGGAAACGCCCCAAAGCGCAACGTGGACACATCCAAATTTTTGGAAGAAAACAGAGGTGTTTTTTGCGAAGTGCCTACCTGTAGATTTTGGCCTCTAGCTCAGCCGGCACCTATGGAAACCTACCAAACCTGTGCATTTCTGAAAACTAGAGACCTAGGGGAATCCAACGAGGGGTGACTTGCGGGGCTCGGACCAGGTTCTGTTACCCAGAATCCTTTGCAAACCTCAAAATTTGGCTAAAAAAACACATGTTCCTCACATTTCTGTGGCAGAAAGTTCTGGAATCTGAGGTGAGCTACAAATTTCCTTCCACCC
Source organism: Pleurodeles waltl (assembly GCF_031143425.1). NCBI lineage: Eukaryota > Metazoa > Chordata > Amphibia > Caudata > Salamandridae > Pleurodeles > Pleurodeles waltl. The sequence goes on along the minus strand of NC_090437.1, from coordinate 234,653,208 downwards.
AGCGTTCCCCCAAGTCTCCCGATAAAAATGATACCTCACTTGCGTGGGTAGGCCTAGCGCCGGCGACAGGAAACACCCCAAAGCGCAACGTGGACACATCCTAAATTTTGGAAAAAACAGAGGTGTTTTTTGCGAAGTGCCTACCTGTAGATTTTGGCCTCTAGCTCAGCCGGCACCTAGGGAAACCTACCAAACCTGTGCATTTCTGAAAACTAGAGACCTAGGGGAATCCAAGGAGGGGTGACTTGCGGGGCTGGGACCAGGTTCTGTTACACAGAATCCTTTGCAAACCTCAAAATTTGGCTAAAAAAACACATGTTACTCACATTTCTGTGGCAGAAAGTTCTGAAATCTGAGAGGAGCCACAAATTTCCTTCCACCCAGCGTTCCCCCACGTCTCCCGATAAAAATGATACCTCACTTGTGTGGGTAGGCCTAGCGCCCGCAACAGGAAACACCCCAAAGTGCAACGTGGACACATCACAGAAAACAGACCTGTTTTTAGCAATGTGCCTACCTGTAGATTTTGGCCTGTAGCTCAGCCGACACCTAGGGAAACCTACCAAACCTGTGCATTTCTGAAAACTAGAGACCTAGGGGAATCCAAGATGGGGTGACTTGTGTGGCTCGGACCAGGTTCTGTTACCCAGAATCCTTTGCAAACCTCAAAATTTGGCTAAAAAAACACATGTTCCTCACATTTCTGTTGCAGATAGTTCTACAATCTGAGAGGAGCCACAAATTTCCTTCCACCCAGCGTTCCCCCATGTCTCCCGATAAAAATGATACCTCACTTGTGTGGGTAGGCCTAGCGCCCGCGACAGGAAACGCCCCATTAGCGCAACGTGGACACATCACAGAAAATAGACCTGTTTTTAGCAAAGTGCCTACCTGTAGATTTTGGCCTCTAGCTCAGCCGCCACCTAGGGAAACCTACCAAACCTGTGCATTTCTGAAAACTAGAGACCTGGGGGAATCCAAGATGGGTGACTTGTGTGGCTGGGACCAGGTTCTGTTACCCAGAATCCTTTGCAAACCTCAAAATGTGGCTAAAAAAACACATGTTCCTCACATTTCTGTGGCAGAAAGTTCTGGAATCTGAGAGGAGCCACAAATTTCCTTCCACCCAGCGTTCCCCCACGTCTCCCGATAAAAATGATACCTCACTTGTGTGGGTAGGCCTAGCGCTTGCGACAGGAAATGGCCCAAAACACAACGTGGACACATCACATTTTTTCATAGAAAACAGTGCCTACGTGTGGATTTTGGTCTCTAGCTCAGCCGGCACCTGGGGAAACCTAGCAAACCAGCGCATTTTTGAAAACTAGAGACCTAGGGGAATCCAAGATGGGGTGATTTGCGGGGCTCTGACCAGGTTCTGTTACCCAGAATCCTTTGCAAACATCAAAATCTGGCTAAAAAACACTTTTTCCTCTCATTTCGGTGACAGAAAGTTCTGGAATCTGAGAGGAGCCACAAATTTCCTTCCACCCAGCGTTCCCCTAAGTCTCTCCATAAAAATGGTACCTCACTTGTGTGGGTAGTCCTCGCGCCCACAAAAGGAAATGGCCCAAAACACAACGTGGACACAACATATTTTTTCACAGAAAACAGAGGTGTTTTTTGCAAAGTGCCTACCTGTGGATTTTGGCCTCTAGCTCAGCCGGCCCCGGGGGGGGGGGGAAATGCCCTAAAATAAATTTGACCCCCCACCCCCCCAACCCCCCCCTGCCCAGGTGCGACCCTTGCCTACGGGGTCGCTACCCCTGCGTGACATTGGCGCCAAAAAACAAATTCCCGGTGCCTAGTGGTTTCTGCCCCCTTGGGGGCAGATTGACCTAAAATCGACCAATCTGCCCCCAAGGGGGGCAGAAATGGTCTAAACACAGTTTGCCCCCCAGGGGAGCGACCCTTGCCTGATGGGTCGCTCACCATCTCTAAAAAAACAAACATACAAAAAAAAAAAAACACACAAAAAAAATTTGCCCTGGCGCCTAGAGGTTTCTGCCCCCCCCTGGTGGCAGATCGGCCTAATAATAGGCCGATCTGCTCCCAGGGGGGGCAGAAATGGCCTAAAATAAATTTGCATCCCCAAACCCCACCCCCCCACCAGGAGCGACCCTTGTCTACGGGGTCGCTCCCCCTGCGTAACATTGGCGCCAAAAAACAAATCCCCGGTGCCTAGTGGTTTCTGCCCCCTTGGGGCAGATTGACCTAAAATCGACAAATCTGCCCCCAAGGGGGGCAGAAATGGTCTAAACACAATTTGCCCCCAAGGTCGCTCCCCATCTCTAAAAAAAAACAAACAAACAAAAAAAAAACACAAAAAAAAAAAAGCCCTGGCAACAAGAGGTTTCTGCCCCCCCCTGGGGGCAGATCGGCCTAATAATAGGCCGATCTGCCCCCAGGGGGGGCAGAAATGGCCTAAAATAAATTTGCCCCCCGAACATCCACCCCCCGCCCCCGGAGCGACCCTTGCCTATGGGGTCGCTCCCCCTGCGTGACATTGGCACCAAAAAACAAATCCCCGGTGCCTAGTGGTTTCTGCCCCCTTGGGGCAGATTGACCTAAAATCTACCAATCTGCCCCCAAGGGGGGCAGAAATGGTCTAAACACAATTTGCCCCCCAGGGGAGCGACCCTTGCCTGATGGGTCGCTCCCCATCTCTAAAAAAACCAAACAAACAAAAAAAAAAACACAAAAAAAATATTTGCCCTGGCAACAAGAGGTTTCTGCCCCCCCTGGGGGCAGATCGGCCTAATAATAGGCCGATCTGCCCCCAGGGGGGGCAGAAATGGCCTAAAATAAATTTGCCGCCCGAACACCCAACCCCCCCCCCCCCGGAGCGACCCTTGCCTACGGGGTCGCTCCCCCTGCGTAACATTGGCGCCAAAAAACAAATTCCCAGTGCCTAGTGGTTTCTGCCCCCTTGGGGCAGATTGACCTAAAATCTACCAATCTGCCCCCAAGGGGGGCAGAAATGGTCTAAACACAATTTGCCCCCCAGGGGAGCGACCCTTGCCTGATGGGTCGCTCCCCATCTCTAAAAAAACCCAAACAAACAAACAAACAAAAAAAAAAAAAAATTTGCCCCGGCAACAAGAGGTGGGCAGAAATGGCCTAAAATAAATTTGCCCCCCCGAACACCCCCCCCCCGGAGCGACCCTTGCCTACGGGGTCGCTCCCCCTGCGTGACATTGGCGCCAAAAAACAAATCCCCGGTGCCTAGTGGTTTCTGCCCCCTTGGGGCAGATTGACCTAAAATCTACCAATGAAATGGTCTAAACACAATTTGCCTCCCAGGGGAGCGACCCTTGCCTGATGGGTCGCTCCCCATCTCTAAAAAAAACCAAACAAACAAAAAAAAAAAAAAACATTATTTTTGCCCTGGCAACAAGAGGTTTCTGCCTAGCCTGGGGGCAGATCGGCCTAATAATAGGCCGATCTGCCCCCAGGGGGGGGAGAAATGGCCTAAAATAAATTTGCCCCCTGAACCCCCACCCCCCCCCGAGCGACCATTGCCTACGGGGTCGCTCCCCCTGCGTGACATTGGCGCCAAAAAACAAATCCCCGGTGCCTTGTGGTTTCTGCCCCCTTGGGGCAGATTGACCTAAAATCGACCAATCTGCCCCCAAGGGGGGCAGAAATGGGCTAAACACAATTTGCCCCACAGGGGAGCGACCCTTGCCTGATGGGTCGCTCCCCATCTCTAAAAAAAACCAAACAAACACAAAAAAAACACAAAAAAAAAAATTGCCCTGGCAACAAGAGGTTTCTGCCCCCCCCTGGGGGCAGATCGGCCTAATAATAGGCCGATCTGCCCCCAGGGGGGGCAGAAATTGCCTAAAATAAATTTGCTCCCCGAACACCCCCCCCTCCCCCCCCCCCACGGAGTGACCCTTGCCTACGGGGTCGCTCCCCCTGCGTGACATTGGTGCCAAAAAACAAATCCCCGGTGCCTAGTGGTTTCTGCCCCCTTGGGGCAGATTGACCTAAAATCGACCAATCTGCCCCCAAGGGGGGCAGAAATGGTCGAAACACAGTTTGCCCCCCAGGGGAGCGACCCTTGTCTGATGGGTCGCTCCCCATCTCTAAAAAAACTAAAAAAAAAAAAAAAACTAAAAAAAAAAATTTGCCCTGGCGCCTACAGGTTTCTGCCCCCTCTGGGGGCAGATCGGCCTAATAATAGGCCGATCTGCCCCCAGGGGGGGCAGAAATGGCCTAAAATAAATTTGCCCCCTAACACCCCCCCCCCTCACCCCCCAGAGTGACCCTTGCCTACGGGGTCGCTCCCCCTGCGTGACATTGGCGCCAAAAAACAAATCCCCAGTGCCTACTGGTTTCTGCACCCTTGGGGCAGATTGACCTAAAATCGACCAATCTGCCCCCAAGGGGGGCAGAAATGGTCTAAATACAATTTGCCCCCCAGGGGAGCAACCCTTGCCTGATGGGTCGCTCCCCATGTCTAAAAAAAAAACCAAACCAATAAAAAAAACACACAAAAAAAATTTGCCCTGGCGCCTAGAGGTTTCTGCCCCCCCTGGGGGTAGATCGGCCTAATACCAATAGGCCGATCTGCCCCCAGGGGGGGCAGAGATGGCCTAAAATAATTTTGCCCCCCCCACCCCTACCACCCCCCCGGGGAGCGACCCTTGACTACAAGGTCGCTCCCCTTGTGTGACGGCGCAAAAAAAAGATCCCTGGTGCCTAGTGGTTTCTGCCCCCCTTGGGGGCAGATTGACCTAAAATCGGCCGATCTGCCCCCAAAGCGGGCAGAAATGGCCTAAATACATTTTGCCCCTCCAGGGGAGCGACCCTTGTCCAAGGGGGTCGCTCCCCATCTGTAAAACAGAAAAACAAAAAAATCCCTGGTGCCTAGTGGTTTCTGCCCCCCTTGGGGGCAGATCAGCCGAATCAAAATAGGCTGATCTACCCCCCCCAGGGGGGCAGAAATGGCCTAAAATAATCCCCCCCCTCCCCCAGGGAGCGACCCTTGCCTAAGGGGTCGCTCCCCTTGCGTGAAATTCACGCAAAAAAAAAACTCCCTGGTGTCTAATGGTTTCTGCCCCCCTTGGGGGCAGATTGGCATCATCAAAATAGGCCAATCTGCCCCCAAGGGGGGCAGAAATGGCCTAAATATAATTTGCCCCCTAGGGGAGCGACCCTTGCCTAAGGGGTCGCTCCCCACCTAAAAAAAAAAGAAAACATAACAAAAAGAAAAAAAAAAAAAAAAAGATCCCTGGTGCCTAGAGGTTTCTGCCCCCCCTAGGGGCAGATCGGCCTAATAATAGGCCGATCTGTCCCCAGGGGGGGCAGAAAAGGCCTTCCCAAAAAAATGCCCCCCCTGGGAGCGACCCTTGCCAAAGGGGTTGCTTCGTTGCGTGACATTCACGCGCAAAAACAAACTCCCTGGTGTTTAATGGTTTCTGCCCCCCTTGGGGGCAGATTGGCCTTATCAAAATAGGCCAATCTGCCCCCAAGGGGGGCAGAAATGGCCTAAATATATATTGCCCCGTAGGGGAGCGACCCTTGCCTAAGGGATCGCTCCCCACCTAAAAAAAAAAGAAATCATCACAAAAAAAAAAAGGTCCCTGGTGCCTAGAGGTTTCTGCCCCCCCTGGGGGCAGATCGGCCTAATAATAGGCCAATCTGCCCCCAGGGGGGGCAGAAAAGGCCTTCCTAAAAAAATGCCCCCCTGGGAGCGACCCTTGCCCAAGGGGTCGCTCCCTTTTGCCAATTTCAAGGAAAAATAAAATCCCTGGTGTCTAGTGGGGTTTCAAAAGCCGGATTGCAAGCAATCCGGCTTTTGAAACCTGTGAGAGACTTCAAAGGGAAGGAAATACATTTCCTTCCCTTTGAAGCCTCTCGGGGCCTCCCCCATGGGATTGAAAAAGAAATGCAAAAGCATTTCTTTTTCAATCGCGCTGGAGGGGGAGACCCTGTGACTAATCAGCGCGCGCTCGCGCGCTGACGTCACAGGGGGGGTTGGAGGGGTCGGGGTGGGAGGGGAAGGGCTTCCCCTTCCATCCCTGACTTGGGGGGGTGGGGGGAACCCCACAGAGGGAGCGCTAGTGCTCCCTCTGGGCTCTGTGCACAGGACGTAATGGTTACGTCCTGGGCACAGCAGCACTGTGCCTCAGGACGTAACCATTACGTCCTGGGCACAGAAGGGGTTAATGCAACGCTGCATAATAGCATGGACGAAATCCTCCCAGGCCCCTGGACTCAGTTAGCCGACCATTTGCAGACTTCCTCATTGCCCAGGGACTGGCAGATTTATGGCGTACCCTTAACACAGCAACCCGGCACTTTAGCTTTTACTTGGGATACATGATAGTCTGCCCTGAATTGATCACTTTTTCATGCCGGCTCTCCAGCAATTAAAAGTTAAGGAGATTATTAACTTAGCCAGCGGTATTTCTGACCATTCTCCCCTGTGGCGGGGGTATGGTCGGGATAAGAAGCCAAAAACTAGCTGTGTCATATTGAGCCCTTGGTACCTTAAAGAGCCAAGTATTAGAGAAGGGATGCTAGCCACAACAGACCATTATTTTAAGGAAAAGAACACTTCAGTCAGGTCTGCATTCACGTTGTGGGAAGCCTATAAGACAGTAGGCACGGGGTGGGTTTCTCTATGATGTGGGAGGGAAAAAAGTAAAAAGGGTCAAATTGGAGGCTCTTTGAACTTGAGTTATTGTCCCTTGAGGCCGGTTTACCAGATAGGGAGGGATCAGAGGAAGACCACATCCTAGCTCTTAAGTAAAAGGAATACTGAGACGTGGCCAAGGAAGCTGCTAAAATGCACCACAGAGCGACACAGCACCACATTTATAAAATGGAGTACAAGACAGGAAAATTATTGGCCTGGATGGACAAGAAGGAGGCAGGGGATAGATGGGTTGCTGGGATCCAGAAGGAGTCAGGGGAACTTGCTAGTAGTCGAGAAGCCATAGCTGAAACATTTACCCACTACTATGATAAAATCTATTCAACAAGGTGTTTCTCCACGAAAAGCGAAGCAGCCAAGCTCCTGGGTGACATCCCCCTCCCAATCCTCCATACAGAGGATAGGGAAGCCATAGGAGAAGAACTTTCCCAGGAGGAAATAGTACGAGCCATCAGGGATTTGAAGCCAGGCAAAGCATCATGGCCCAACAGGGTCACAAAATAACTCTATAAGTTGACAGCCATGAAGCTTGCCCCACATCTAAAGCAGTTGTATGAGGAGAGCCAGAAGGGGGGAGTACTCCCGTTAGACCAGCGCCAGTCTTCCATAGTGGTAATCAACAAAGAAGGGAAGCCCAGGGAGGACAGTGCGTCCTACAGCCTATCTCGTTGCTAAACACCTAGGTGAAAATATTAGCCAAAGTGCTGGCCTCGCGGTTGACCCCCGTAGTCCACAACTTGATCAGCCCGGACCCGTCAGGCTTTATGCAACAATGCAATATGGCTCTTAAGCTCCGTAGATTACACTGGCACTAGCACTTGGTCAGAACCATTTTCCCTCACTGGGGTACGAGGTAAGGGTGCTCACTCTCCCCCCTCCTATTCACCTTGTTCCTAGGACCGCTGGCAGCTTGGACACGTCATGATCCCTTAATCTGTGGCCTCAGCTGGGCAAACCAATGGGAAGACAGATTATCACTGTATGCTGATGATATTCTGCTGTATGCAGGAGACCCTACCAGGACCATAGACCGCATAGTGATCATAGTGACTCAATTTGGCCAGTACTCAGCCTATACGTTTAACTCCACCAAAGCTGCTATCTATATCCTCAAAGGAGTTCCCCCCAGATTACTGTGCGACTGTGAAGCCGAGGTGGTGACTAAGGGCTTCAAATACCAGGGCATTTATGCAACTAAAGACCCAACAGGCTTCTACTCCCATAATCACCTCCCACACCTGACCTGCCTTAGATGAGACATTCAACAATGGAGGGCTCTTCCCTTGTCATTGCTGGGTAGGGCCGCTCTTTTCAAGATGATGTCCATCCCACACTTTTCATATGTATTGCATAATACCTCCTTCCCAGTACTCTTATCATACCATAGCTCTGTAGACAGCAAACTCAGAAATTGATTATGGGATGGAGGTACAGTAAGAAGAGCTCAGGCCAAGCTGACTAGGAGCTGGTATGATGGCGAGATTTCCCTTCCTGATACCAGAAAATATCAATGGGCAGCACAACTTACAACTAGAAGTTATTGGATGCATGCATCCCCAGATGAACAGGCCTACTGTATGGATGGGTAGCTGGTGCAACTGGGGGTAATTGAGAGCCCTATATGCTATCCGCAAGATGATGCAACTTAGTGTACCAACAGCGACAACACTTACACTCTGGTGCACCACACTTCTGGGCCTGGGCTGGGGAAACTACACAGGCCACCCTGTATGGGATTCTGGGGCACTTGGCAACATGAGAGATTTGGCCAGGTTTGATGAACGGGATCTAATAGGCATATCAAAGGTTGGAGACCTATTGCCAAAGACTCAGGTTGTTCCCTTTCTTGAACTACAAGCCGAGTATGCCTTGGCTCCAACCAAATACTACCGCTATCTTCAGGTGTGTCAGACTCTTTGTTCGGTGCTTCCATGAGGAGTAGATCTACCCAAGTCCTTCCCCCTAAAAGTAGACTGCTGGAATAACAACTGCATGCAAAAGCCATATCCCTAACTTATAAAAAGCTAGTCAATGATATGCCACACCCACTTAAACACCTCAAGGGAAGATGGAAGTGGAATGTGGGAAGCCTTGATGAGTATGAATGGGACGCAGCGCTGGCTTCCCCACAGGAGGTGGGAATTAGAGCTTTGTTGTGCCTGGTACAGCCTACGAATCCTGCATAGATCCTACCTGGCGGGCACGGTTAATGCCAAAATAGACAAAACAAACGAGGCTCGTTGTCTGAGGGGATGCCATCTTGAGGGAACTTATTTGCACATTAAATGGGAGCACCCTGCCATACAGAACTACTGGAAGTCAGTGATTGCCAGCATGAACAAGGTGTGGGGTAGCACAATAGTTGGCTCGTCCAAATGGTGCCTGTTAAACTTCTGGGAGGATACGGGTCTTGGGAGGGTGACGGTGTCATGGATGACCCTTGGATTGAAGATTGCCAAAAGAAACACTGGAGACAACGGGGGATGTTGCTTGCGCAAGAAGGCAGCAACTGTAAGAGAGACATTGGACTGCATGGTGGCTGAGAAAATGGTATATGAAGTCCAGACATGCCCCTGTAAATGGGTAAACATCAGGGGTTGCTGGAACACTCACACCGGAAATATACGTGCTACCTCCTTGTTGAAATGTCAGTCCAGGATGGGAGCTGCAGGATAGACCGAGAGGGGTCAGAGAGGGAATTGTGCATGTCCATAGGTAAAGATTGGCAATGACAGATATGCCACAGATTGTGCGAGTAGCTTGCGGCTATGCTCCGTCAAGAATGCATTCAAATGTATATGATATGTTCTTGCCAAAGTGTTAATAAAAAGATGAATGAAAAAATATTTAAAACTGATGTGATAAGACAGCTGAGAGACTCCCTTACATCATTCTAAGATCCAACATGTGGAGGTCACTCAGACACTACACAAGTGTTGTGGCTGGTGTTCTGTGATATGTGAGGGCAGTCATGTGATCTAGCAAAGCCTGGAAACGGGAGGGATGCTACTGCGTAGCCTGTAGAAGAGGCTGTGTCCATTTACAAAGTACACAAGTCTGACTTAGTATGCTGTGCATGAATGAAGAGTCAATGTTGATGATGAAGATGGGTACTAAAACTAATCAACAGAAATTATGGCAGCAATGTAGTTTAGTACCATACATGACAAGAAATGCCATCAATGTGTAATGGAACACACGTAGACTGATATTCACTGTATTACACAACAATGTTTCCTTATAACACCAGACACAAATCTACAGAGAATGTGTAGGTCAGTATATATTCCAGTCATATTGGCAACAACTACAACTATGTGCTTACTATCACAAACAAGTGTGACAGAAGCTAGTGACAAATGACAGCATCTGTACCCTGGGTCTACAGAAGTGACCCAGTCCCACAATCTATCAATGACCTGACCAAGCATCATAGGAATAATCTCACCTATTTATGCAAAATTGTGTAAAATCATGGCAAATGATGAGACGTCCTACACAAACAAGCTGCCAGTCCCCAGTATATGATAGGGCAAACCTGACATCAAGAACCACAAAGGTAACAAAACATACTTGGCCATGATATCACAAACGTGCAGGTGAATGTCTGCAGGGGACTGTGCATCACAGTGCTGCTGATCCATCACAAGGATAGCAGATCATCACCAAATGCCCCATTTTCCAGTGGAGGCTGCATTGACTCTTGACACAGTCGGGGGCCTGCAGATTGTGCACATTGAACAGAGCCAAGGTGACCACAGTCAACTTGTGCCAATACATGCAACAATGGGCCTGTATGGGCATACAAAGCGCAACAGGAGCACTGATGACCAGGGTGCCATCACTGCCTGAGAGCAGTCCTGCCATACAGATTGTATGCAATTTTGTAAATCTGGCAATAAAAACAAAGTTTGAGTCATTGTACATTCCAAGTGTATGTTGTTAACACATAAGACCTACATGTTTTAACACATGTCCCACATAGGTGTACCAGGCATGGCCCCATCTATTTGCGTATAGAAAAAAGGGTACAATTTACATGAGAAAATGTGTATGTGTCACATGATTACTTACAAAATTAGATGACCAGTACAAATGGTCCAACATTGGGAAGCATAGTTAACGCAGATATGAGTACCCAGATTTGAGGTAATGGCCTACATACACCACTGCTGGAATCAACAATTAGTATGTGTCAAACCCCTAACCACACCACTTTATCATGCATCACTAATCATACATAAAACATATCTTTTCACACAAAAACATGCCACATACACACTTACAGTAACACATTAGCACACCATCTCGAACATTTTGCATGCATGGAGAACTATACGTTACATTTGTTGCTTTGCATCATGAAGTCTGGCCCTTACAACACAGCAGTGTGTGGACATACATGCATTCACATTGTTATGGCTTACCATATTTTATCCCAGCCTTAGTCAACAGCATCCTTTGTTAAAGATTTATCAAGGGTGCAATATGCATGAACATGTATTGTACATGACCCATCCAATCTACTGCTGTAGTTTGAAACGTACAGTCTGAATTCTGACATAACAATATGGTAGACCCACACTATGAGTAGCATCACATATGTAAAACTTCCTTCATTCAGATGAACATTTGCAAACAGTATCAGTTCTCCAATGCATTACACAGACCTACAAACATATGGTAACACATTCTTGTGTTACCAGTATGCAGTAAAATTCACATGCGTATACATGTTGCATACCATACAAACTACATAGATGCATAGTCCCTATAGAAAGGTATGTGAATCTTTTTCCACTCTCAGTCTTTCCTCCAAAATCTACACATGGCCCTTAAACTTACTGGACTTCTCCATACATCGCAAATCACAAAAATGACGCCTGGCCCCATGCACATCTACTCTAAATCATCTTGACTTTTTAGCCTTCCCTCCAAAATCCACGCATGCTTGGCATGTGTCAAAAATGAGGTATACTGTAGTCCTCCAAACATTGCATATGCCAAAATGTATGCCTGGAACCTGCGCATCAAATCTAAGTCAACAGGCCTTGTCATCCTCCATAGAAAAATTCCACGCATGGCCATCATGCGCCAAAAAGAAAGACGCATATCAGAAAACTTGATGCATACCCCAAGTGATGTAACCTGACTTCCTTGCTGCACACATGGAAATGTGAATTTACTTTCACTTTTACTTTACAGTCTTGTAGTCTATGGTTGAGAGAGGTTGTGAGGTGCTTGTGATGGTGTGGGGAGTGGTAGATCTTGACTGTTTTGTGCTGTGTCCTGTCTGTGATCAGTCATTTTTGTAAAATGTGCAAGTTTTTAGTACATTGTTGTCCGGTAATTATCTAAGTATTATTGGGTGTCTGTCTTGGGGTAAATTAGTTTGCTGGGGTAAGGTGGGGTATAGTTAATTATTGTTGGGGTTATTATTTTTCAATGGAAGGAAACTGCATGATGTCGGGAAGGGGACAGCCCATCATATGAGTGGTGATGAACTGGGAGGGTTAATCTGGTTAGTGTGCCACTACCTCCCTAAAACGGTGGATATGGGTGGCCAGTACATCATGGGCTACCCAACGGGGGCCAGGAAGCTGCAGTGGGGAGAGGTGCTCTACCAGCTACATACAGCTACTTAAACAGCAGTGGGCAGACCTCATTGCCCATAAAGGGTATCTCTTGGATCATCTTGTGATTCAGGTTGACGGACCTGTTGGTAAGTTTCCCTTTTTACATTGCAACATCCTCATTTGCATGTTCATGACAGTAGGACATAATGATAACTGCAGCATGTCATGACAAGGGTGAAGCCAGCAAGTTTTGTGTCTCATCCAATCGGCATTTATGAGAGGTAAGCAATGCACTGGTTGCAGACAATTTGCATATTCCTCTCTGTCTACATTGTGTATTGCATATACATATCAAAGTGCTAAAAATGGTACACACATGTGCAATGATGCAAGGGTGCATGTTTCCCAAGCACAAATGTACATGTCCTTCATGGGCCTTACAACTGATGACAAGTGATGACAAACATGATGCAGGAATATTGGTGGTCATGGGTATGTGTGTTTCTTGAGGCATGTATTCTGCAGAGTGACACGACGAACACAAATGTAAGAAGGTCTAATTGTCTCCTAATGCAACATCAGTGTCATAGTTTTTATAGGTAATGTGGCTGATGGAGGCAAGTATTACCTAACCATATGTCAAACTTTGCACAATGCAAGCATTACAAGATTTTAAAGGCTGCTCCCACATGATGGCACCAGGTCTGATGAATGCAAGGTATGTATTCCTGCCATAGATGGCACATGAGAAAAGAGCCTTTAAATCAACTTGGTTCTACTGTGCCATTGGTAAAATGATGAGTCCATTGTTATCAAAATGCTTAATTTTACTTAGCAGGTTTAGCACATTCATGTAATAATGTCATAATTTACAACGTTAGTGTCATGACATGTACCATGGCATATGTCCCGTACAGCACACACATGATGGAGTTATGTGGTGGTAGTGTGGGGTTGAAAAGAGTCAAGCATCCAAGTGGTTGCCCAATTTTCACATAGATTGACTACAAAGCTCTAAGCTTCTGCCAATGGACAGTATCCTGTCCCCAATAAATTTGTATGACATGTATGTATGTATGTGTGCATCCCAAATCTATGTATGTTTTTGTGGGCTAACTATGTCTTACTGCCTGACATATAGTAGAAGGCAGTTGTTCATCCCTAACACTAAGGCCCTCATTACAACATTGGCGGTAAAAGCTTACCGCCGTGCAGAAGACCGCCAACACACCACCGTGGCCGCGGAATTCCACCACAGCTATTATGACCCACATTTCGGAATCCGCCAAAATTCAGACACCCACACAAGTCCGCCACACCAAAGGTCAGTGACTGGCGAAAACAAAACCTCCACCGTCACGCCAACAGAAAAACGCCCATACTATCACAACACACGAATCCATGCGGCGGTCTTTCAACCGCGGTATTCCATTGGCGGTACACACCTCCGCGCTCAAAATACATACACTCTAACAAAACACAGCCACATTGGACAATTCCAAATACACACACCTGATACACATACACACACCACTCCCACACACCCATTACAATATAAAACACACACCCACATCACCCACAAACCCCTACGACAAAAAAGTCCAAAAGAAGGCCAGAGAGAGACAGCACCAGCAAGAACAACAGCATCCACAGGCACACAAAACCATCACCCACAGAACTTCCACGCACCTCACACAACACCCCACTACATATCAGCACACTTATCACCACACACTCCACCCCACACATCACCTACACCACCCCATGGCACGGCAAAGACACACCAGGTTCTCGGAGGAGGAGCTCAGGGTCATGGTGGAGGAAATAGTCCGGGTGAAGCCACAGCTATTCGGATCACAGTTGCAGCACACCTCAATAGTAAGGAAGAAGGAGCTATGGCGAAGAATAGTGGACAGGGTCAACATAGTGGGACAGCACCCAAGAAATTGGGAGGACATCAGGAAGAGGTGGTACGACCTACGGGGGAAGGTGCGTTCCGTGGTCTCAAGACACCACCTGGCGGTTCAGTGGACTGGCGGCGGACCGCCACCTCCTCCCCCAGGGTGGAAGTGTGGCTCAATGGTTAGAGCGGCAGACCCTGATGGTCCGGGACCAGGGTTCAATTCCTGCCTCGGCGGGTCTTGGGCTCAATTTCCTCGGACCTGATAATTCTTGCATCAGTGCCTAATCTAATTCATGGGTCTCACTCTGTAACTCTGGGCAATAGCTTGCTTAATCTCCACAACGGCCCCAACAGCGCTGGGATGCCTGACTTCACCTTGGAGGTTGCCCAGGAGTGGGCACCTCACAGGGAAAAGCCAGGAGGGGTTCCACAGCGATATGCGTACAGCACCTTGAGACCCTAACGGGTGAGTAGTGTGCTATACAAGTACGAAGTTTACAGTTTACAACTAACAACATGGGAGGAGCAAGTCTTGGCGATTCTGCATCCTGAGGGCCTTGCAGGAGTAGGTGGAGGAATGGACTCTGGTTAAGACAAATCTTAATTATTACATCCCCCACCCTATCTGCATGCCAGCACATACCCCCACCCTCACCCTCACCCCCAGGACCCCAACTCCTCACATATGTCCCAGCATCACAAACCACCCATCCCAACACCAAGCCCTGCATGTAACAACAAAGCATGGACACACATCACTAAAGCATGCCCACTGCACATACCCATACAACCCCCTAAACCATCATCACACAAGATCCCACACATGAATGCAAGCACTGGGGTACACGGTCACCCACCCATTGCACACCATGACACACACAGATGTAATAACCATCCTTTTTTACCCCTGCAGGACCCCTACCCAACGTCACCGGACAGGAGGGTCCACACATGTCCACACCACCAACAGAAGAGGCCCACAGTGATGACAGCAGCTCTGTCCAACTGGATCTAGATGACCAGCCCGGCCCATCAGGGACCTCAGGACAGTCGGTTCCCCTCACCCAGTCACAGGCCACCACAGACCTTCCCCCCCTCTGGAAACACCAGCACAGCACCCACCCAGCGGGCCCATACCTCTGTCCCCAGGACACGTCAAGCAGCTGTGTGTCCACCACTACAGGGAACCCAGGCTAACCCTCCACCCCAACCACAACAGGGACCTGGGGGCAGTGGCTGTGGGCACACGGTCCAGGGGATGGAGGCCCAGGAACACAGGTGTCATGACCACACAAACTTGCCAAGTCAAATCAAAGAAGTGCATGAGAAAAGCAAAGAGATAGCCTCAGTGGAGACAGCAAAGCCCAAACTGGAAGAAGGTTTGCAGAGTAATCTTGCGCTTATTTCAAAGGAAGAATCAAGAAGAGAAGATCCAAGATGGCCGCTGTGAGACCTGAAGGTTAGTTACAGTTCTAGTCTTGCAATCGGTTGGTTGCTGGGTTACGAGCTCTTCAGCTGGAAGCCTTGCACTTCAACTGAGGTCTGACAGGAATCAGCTGTATGGAGAGAGAGCGCGCTTCAGAACAGAAACTCCTGTGAGGTAAAATTACATTTGAAGATTATATTACAGAAAACGGATAAATATTGTCAAGGTTTATTCGAAGAGTTTGATAGTAGACCGTTCCCGTGGAAGTCGGCAAGGCTACAGAGTTAATGTATGAATTAACCTTATGTTTACAAGGTTCTTGTTTAAGATATTAAAGTCAAAGAAAAAACGAACTTTAAAAGAGCAAGGGCCATATTTATACTTTTTGACGCACAACTGCGCCAACGCAGTTGTGCACCAAAAATGTTAGCGCCGGCTAACGCCATTCCAAAGCACCATGCGGGCGCCTTATTTATTGAATGATGTTAGCCGGCGCAGCTGACTGGTGTGGGTCAAAAAAAATGACTCACACCAGGCAGCGCCGGCGTAGGGGAAAATGGAGCTTGGGTGTCAAAAAATGGGCCAAGTCAGGTCTGAGGCAAAATGTTGGCCTCAACCCGATTTGCGCCATTTTTTTTTACGCCCAACCCCCATTGAAATGACTCCTATCTTAGCACAGACAGGAGTCATGCCCCCTTGCCCAATGGCCATGCCCAGGGGACTTATGTCCCCTGGGCATGGTCATTGGGCATAGTGGCATGTAGGGGGGCACAAATCAGGCCCCCCTATGCCACAACAAAAAAAAATAATACTTACCTGAACTTACCTTAAGTTTCCTGGGATGGGTCCCTCCATCTTTGGGTGTCCTCCTGGGGTGGGCAAGGGTGGCAGGGGGTGTCCCTGGGGGCATGGGAGGGCACCTCTGGGCTCCTTCCGAGCCCACAGGTCCCTTAACGCTTCCCCTGACCAGGCGTTAAAAAATGACGCAAAAGCGGCTGGACGTCATTTTTTAAGGCCCGCCCACTCCCGTGCGTCATTTTTGCACGGGAGTTTAAATAAGGCGCACATGCCTTAGAGTCATTTTTTAGAAGGGAACTCCTACCTTGCATATCATTAACGCAAGGTAGGTGTCCACGCTAAAAAATGACGCAAACTCCAAGATCTTTGGCGCTAGACGGGTCTAACGCCAAAGTATAAATATGGAGTTAGCTTTGCGTCGGATTTGCGTTAAAAAAAACGACGCAAATCCGGCGCAAACAGAGTATAAATATCCCCCCAAGTATCTACAAATGTCAAGGTTATAAACAAAGGCCAAGTTTAAAGGAGAAACGAACTGTTAACAAATAAGCATTTACAAATTCAATTGTAATAAACCAAAATAGAGTTTAAAAGAGAAACAAACTTAAATAAACAAACATTTACAACTACAAGTTATCGACAGATGTCGAAGTAAGAAAGGAGAAACGAACTTTAATAAACAAGTATTTACAAATACAAGTATTGACAGAAGTCACAATAAGACAGGAGAAATTAAATAACATCAGCTGATTTGAAGAACGCATTATCACCAACTATATATACAGTATATATATATAGCAACATAAAACCAATCTCTAACAAAGGTTGAGAAGTTCTTCCAGAATCAGTAATAAGCATTTTTTTAACAAGAGCTAGCATTATAGAGATAAGCAAGGCTACAGAGAACTCAGGGTGAGTGAAGAAATAATAGAATTAAAGAGAATTAAGTGTTGAGAGTAGAAAGTGAAAAACTGATGTTGTATGTCCCTAGTAATTGCGACTGTGACTCTTGCAGGTGCTGTATCCAATCTTAGATGTGAAGAGGCAGACTGAGTACTGGCGTTCATCATCTCTGTGGCAGTCTCTCTACCATCCCATTCCCCTTTCCCCCTCCGGGGTACTCAGCACGAAGGATTAATATTCGTTGTAGCTCGGGTCGGGACTGAGGAGTTATCTTCTGCTTCTGAGGAAATCGAATTGAAGTATCCTGACAACAGGGGAACTGGGAGGGCTGCTGTGCGACAGGCGGCGGACAGGCCAAGGGAACCCACTCTCCATGAGGCCCTCTCCTCCATCATGGGAGCCTACCACCACTCCCAGGAGACGATGGCGGCGGTACTGGCCAAGTTTCAGAAGACCCAGCGCCTGCAGGAGGAACAGTATATGAGCTTCATGGAGGAACTCAGAACCATCAGCTCCTCCATGGGCACCATCATAGGGGTGCTGAAGGAAGTACTCAACACCAGGAGGGACACTGTGGCACTACAAGGGGCCCCTGACACTAGCATGGACAATGACTGCCCACCACCTCTGCCGGTGCTAGTGGACAGGACGCCCTGCCACAGGACCACCACACCAGCACCCCACCCCCTGCAGAGGGAGAACCACCCCGCAAACGGTCCCTGAGATCCAGGACAAAGACAGAGCACGATGCCAAGACCACCGCAAAGAAATGAGACCACCCAGATTGTCATCCTACTGTCCCACTTTGTCACCCTGTCCATACTGAAACTGCCCCAGCTACACTTCCTATGCCCATATGGGCAATTCACCTGTGAGACTAATAGACTGGACTCTGCCATGGACATTCCTCCGCCATCACCCCTCACCATTTCACTACCCCCTCCAATATTGAGCACTTAAATAAAAACACTTGAAGCACAAAACAATCTGGAGTCTCTCTGTGATTTTGAAATAGTGTATTAGCAATTACAGTGACAAAATGATCTTTCAATTGTAATGTCAACATGCCTATGTCACACAGCTCTAGTCCATGAGGAGACTAAGCAGATGTCACACAGTGGGACCCACATCTGTGAAATCGTAAGGGAAAGTGACAACTGAGTGACCATACACTGGGTGAAAACGACAGACAGTAGAGAGGCAGTAGTGTTAAAATACATGTAGTAGGCAGGTCTGTACTCTTACCTGTGTCTCATTGGAAATATTGCTGGATCACTGAGTCCCTGTTATTCATGTCTTCTTCCTCTGCTTCCTCGTCTTCACTGTCCACAGGCTCCACAGCTGCCACAACACCGCCATCTGGACCATCCTCCTACAGAAAAGTCACCTGTCGTCGAAAAGCCAAGTTGTGAAGCATACAGCAGGCCACGATGATCTGGCACACCTTCTTTGGTGAGTAGAATAGGGATCCACCTGTTATGTGGAGGCACCTGAACCTGGCCTTCAGGAGGCCAAAGGTCCGCTCGATCCCCCTCCTAGTTCGCCCATGGGCCTCATTGTAGCATTCCTCTGCCCTTGTCCTGTGATTCCTCACTGGGGTCAGTAGCCATGACAGGTTGGGGTAACCAGAGTCACCTGCAAATGGTGAGGGACCTGGAGGGATATCCCCAGACCCAGACAACCATTCCCACTGACTTGCTTCCAGGTGCTCACCTAATAGCCACACACAGTGCCTCTGGAGTTGACCCATCACATAAGGGATGCTGTTATTCCACAGGATTTAGGCGTCATGCACTGAGCCAGGGAACATGGCATTCACATGGGAGATGTACTTGTCTGCCAAACATACCATCTGTATATTCATTGAATGATAACTCTTCCGGTTTCTGTACATCTGTTCACTCCTGTGGGGGGGGGACCAAAGCATCAATGGCACCTATGATGTTGGGGATGTGTCCCAAGGAATCGAAATCACCTTTCACTGTAGGCAAATCCTCCACCTGAGGAAAAACGATGTAGCTCTGCATGTATTTCAGAAGGGCAGACAACACTCTGGACAATACATTTAAAAACATAGGCTGGGACATCCCTGATGCTATGGTCACTGTTGTTTGAAAAGACCCACTTGCAAGGAAATGGAGCACTGACAGCACCTGCACTTGAGGGGGGATTCCTGTGGGATGGCATATTGCTGTCATCAGGTCTGGCTCCAACTGGGTACACAGTTCCTGGATTGTGGCACGGTCAAGCCTGTATGTGATAATCACATGTCGCTCCTCCATTGTCGACAGGTCCACCAACGGTCGGTACACCGGAGGATGCCGCCATCTCCTCACATGTCCCAGCGGACGGTGCCTATGAAGGACAACAGCGAGCACAGAACCAAACAACTCAGAGGTACGTGCCCACAGTTTACACAGAACACCATTCATACACAAAAGATGGCCTGCATGTGTGTAGAGTCTAGGCCTAGGTATGTGTGACGCAGTTGAAAATGAAGCCATGTGGGCCCCTGAAATGGTGGCTGCCTGACCTGTAAAGTGGGACAATGGGATGTGAGATAACTGTGCTGGCGTTGTACACCGTCGCGGTAGGCGGTCGAAAACCGCGGCGCAATGCTGCATTGGTTAACATTGGACCCTATGGGTCCCAGGAGCCAATGACGATGTACGCCGGCAGTGACTGTACGCACCGCCGCAGACGTGACCACCATTTTCTATCTGTTCAATCACTTGATACCTGATCTTCGACAGGAGAGGACCTACACTGCAAGTGCTGCTGTGACCTCGGTCTGGAAGAGACAATGGCTCGAGTGTCTGGGGAAAGGGCCCCTGCCTTCACATTGGAGGAGTTGGAGAAGCTCGTGGATGGGGTCCTCCCCCAGTACACGCTACTCTACGGTCCTCGAGACAAACAGGTAAGTACACAGGGAGCATGTTGTATGGGCTATGCCTGTGTGGAGAGGGCTGGATGTAAGAAGGAAGGGGGGAGAGTGCTGCGTGCATGAAAGACGGTGAATGCATGTGCCACATGGCAAGGGTAGGGATGGGGGTCAATCAGTTTGATGGTGCAGTTGGTAAAACTTCTCTTTTTCCCCTGTACATTTCATGTAGGTCAGCGCCCACCAGAAAAAAGATATTTGGCGTGCCATCGACAAGGACGTCCGTACCCTGGGGGTCTACCAAAGACGGAGCACCCACTGCCGTAAAAGATGGGAGGACATTCGCCGCTGGAGCAAGAAGACGGTGGAGGCTCAGCTGGGGATGGCCTCCCAACGTGGGAGGGTTGCCCGTCGCACCATGACCCCCCTGATGGTCAGGATCCTGGCGGTGGCCTACCCGGAGTTCGATGGGCGCTTGAGGGCATCACAGCAGCCACAAGGGGGTGAGTACACTCTCATTCTGCTGACTTTGCTCGCAGTGGAGGTGTCTGGGTGGTGAAGGTGGGCTGTGGGTTTCCCTAGGCCAGGGCGAGTTCCGTAGTCAAGACACCTCCGTAAGGTAGGCCATGTGGCACCCCACCTCTGTAGAGTGACAACTACACCTAGTCATGCCCCTGTGTCATCTATGTGTGCAGATGTCGTCCATAGCCTTGTAGGCCATTTCCCAGGAATTGAACAGTGGACCCCAAGAGCGCGGCGTAGTGCAGGGGGCTTCTGTGTCTGTCGTGTCCGCCAACGGTAGCGGTAATGCATGCACTCAACATGTCTTTCTTCTGTTCTCCCCCCCTTTTTGTGGTCTCCTTGTTCTTGTGTGCATTAGCATCATCAGGCGGAGGAGCAGTGGCACCGGAGCACGAGGGAGCTGCATCCCACATGGCCCTGGAGGGCGAGACTACGGACTCAGAGTTCAACAGTGGGACGGAGGGCGACGGGAGCTCCACGGCGGGGACAGGAGCTGACACCAGCGACACAGACTCATCCTCTGATGGGACCTCCCTTGTGGTGGTGGCAACATCTGTGCCCCCCGCATCTACAGGTACAGCCGCCACCCCCGTACCAGCACCGCCCTCCCAGCAGCCCCTCAGCCTTTGCCCCGTGCCCGCTCACCCAGGAGGGTGGGCATCACCTTCGCCACAGGCACCTCAGGCCCTGCCCCAGTCACCCCTGCTGCCCTCAGTGAGGAGGCCATTGACCTCCTCAGGTCCCTCACTGTTGGGCAGTCTACCATTTTGAATGCCATCCAGGGTGTAGAGAGGCAGTTGCAACACACAAATGCATTCCTGGAGGGCATTCATTCTGGTCAGGGGGCCCTTCAGCGAGCTTTTCAGACTCTGGCCTCAGCACTGATGGCAGCCATTGTCCCCGTCTCTAGCCTCCCCCCTCCAACTTCCTCCAACCAGACCCAATCCCCTCTACCTCAGCCTATCTCAAGCACACTTACAGACCAGCATGCACACACGTCAACACACAAGGGAAGCTCCCTCCAGAACCAGTGGAGACTGTTATCCACTTGTGAGACTGTGGCTTTGCACTCCCCAGGATATGGCAGTGGGCAACCCACCCACTGTAGAGACTTGAGAGACTGTGGCTTTGCACTTCCCAGGATTGAACAGTGGGCAAACCACCCACTGTAGAGACTTGAGAGCCTGTGGCTTTGCACTCCCCAGGATTGAACAGTGGGCAAATCACCCACTGTAGAGACTTGAGAGACTCTGGCTTTGCACTCCCCAGGATGGAACACTGGGCATGTGGCCCCCTCGTGGATTTAGTGTCGTGCACTCAAGCGGCTGAGGTGCCCCCCCTTTCCCTCCCCCTGAGGTGCCTGTTTAGTTGCTCTCTGATGCCCCTGCAGTGTTCTCTCTGTCATGGTTGGGGATCTTGAGTGGGCCTCGCCCATACCGTGTGGTCCCAGTGTTCCATGGACTTTCTTAGAGCACTACCTGGACTACTATGCTTATGTACATGGTGTATATATATATTTCTGCCTACTTGCTTTTAATATATTACAATGGTTACACTCATTTTCTATTGTCTTTGCATTCTTCCAGGGGGTTTGGGGGGTGTAACTGTGATGTATTGATATGCATTAGTGTGTGTGTTGTAGTGGGTGAGGGTGTTGTGTGTGTGTCCCTGTTTTTTGACCCCCCCATCCCTGTGTCGTAGCTGCAGTACTCACCGTGGTCTTCGCCACTGGCGTTCGTGCTCCTGGTAGAGGAGCAGGAAGACTATTGCAGGTAGAATTTGGAGTTCCAGGTCTATGGCGTCCTCGTTCCTCGTGGGGTGTGTAGAGGTGAGCGTTTTTCCTTCGGGATTCCTGTTTCCGCTGTGTTTTTATCCGCGGTGAATCCACCCCGGAAAAGGTGATGGATTGGCCTGTCATAATAGTGTGACCTCCACCCCATACTATTGGAGAGGTTTCCCGGTTCGAAGACCCCAATGCAGTCAGTAAATGTCACCTCATATGTCACATGTGTAGATCCAGAGTTGTGTGTGAGAGGGTATGATGTGTGCAATGTCATGTTAAAATGGTATGTGTGTCACTTGTGACACCATCTTCTATGCTGGGTATCAACATCATGTGTGATGTTATGTTGAGTATGTGGAACGAGCTGAATGATGCACAGGTGCCAACGTATTCTGCAATGGATTTGTGGGTCTTAGGAAAAGGTAATTATGTCCACAAACACAGTGATGTCAGTCAAGGTATGTGTCAGAGGTGCTGCCTCTTAGAATTGCATGGATGTTGCCAACATGTTTGTCACAGCCCGTGTTGTCGCACTTTGTGACACATGTTGCACTAATTTACTCTGGACATGGTACACTTTATATACACGTATTGAGGTCTCCAAGGACTTATAAATGAGACACTTGCACCGCAGGTGCTTCACTTCTCAGTTGAATACACAGGGATTTCACTTCTTCTCCAGATGGATGTGGAACATGTCTATGGATTGTAGCAAACAAGATGTGTGTAAATTAACCTACATGATGACAATTGTGAGTGAGCATGGTAACATCACGTGTATATGAGATGTGCATGGTGAGTATTTAACTGGTACTAAAAAGCTTGTGCACAGATAGGGTAAGATTAAATAAAAGTGGCACAGCACTCAGTGTAGCACCACTTTTCCTTCGCTCCTTAGTGCACCCCTACAGCCACCATGTGCACGCCATATTTGAAATTCGGCACATCATGGAGCAGAGAATGGGCCAATACAGTAAAGTTTTGATGCTATTGATGTACTGTCCAGGGTTAGCGCAAAACTATTTTTCACTTATCCTGAACTGTACATAGTGGCCTTTTGTCATCAATGGTGTACCCTCTTGTAATGCCTGCTCTGAGCAGGTGTTGAAAGTAGGCGATAAAAATTATGCTGTGGAATCTCTCAGACTAGCCTGAACCTTGATTTGTGGCCCCCCTACTGAGGGACCCCCCTTGCATACATTATGCATGCATTGCGCCACTTTGGTATTTTAGCACAGGGAATTTGGGCTTGTTGGGCCACAGCATCACAACAATTATGACGCTAATGTGGTGCAAGGAGGCACTAGTTCCTCTTAAATCATGGCCCAAGTGTGCAATATTGGATAGCTCTTATCCTTGTGACATTAACATGATACTGTAGATGTCTGGTAGGCAGATCTGCATATTATTGGGTCTTGACATTGTCGTCGTATGTCTAGTGGGCAACATGTATCATCTGAAGATGCTGTATAGATTGCATGGTTGTTCTTCCTCTAACCAACGTAGTTTTTGATAACATGTTCTCCTCATGTTTTAGCAGCCACAGTGACCCCAGCACAGAAGAGTGCATTTAAGAAGAGGGCTGAGCATTTTGTCCACATCTGCAAAATGCAGACAGGCTACTGCAAGATGGCAAAGAGGTACCGTAGGATGAATGCATCAGGGTCATGGTTGGCATTCCCACATTGGGGACCTGCAAAACAGCCTGCAACCAGTGTCAAGAAAGGCATCACTTCAATGCCAAGGGTAAGGTGTTCCTCAGCAGGTCCCAACCCCTCCATATCCACAGCACATGCTACACCAGCAGCCCAGCAACAGTCACCACTAGGTTCCACAGGCTCTTCCTTTGAGGCAGATATGTTGAGGGACATGGCAGACCTTAAGGCAAGGTTGGCAAAACTGGAGGCGGACAATGCCTGTAGTTACAAACTCTTGAAGTTCATCAGGAAGAAACTCAAGAAACTATGAGTGGGACAGTGAGCGGCCTCCCAGTTCCTTCCATTCACTTAGGGCCATATGTATGAAAACTGGAGCCTGTGAATCGCAAATAGCGATTTTTAAGAAATCGCTATTTCCAAGTCACAATTGGCCATGTAACAATATTGCGATTCGGAAATAGTGATTTCTTAAAAATCGCTATTTGTGATTTGCGAGGCCCATTTACCGAATCGCAATTTGCATTATGGCAAATTGCGATTTTTTTGCGATTTAGTAAAAAATCGCAAAATGCGAGAAAGTTCGAGAATGCACACCTGGAGGAGCCTTATGACATCACCAGCAGGAAATGAGTCATACCAGGGAGTTTCAGGTGCCACACCCAAACCAGCATCCTGAGAGAGAGCAGCCCAGCCACACAGAGCAGCACTCAGAAAGAGCAAGAACACCTGAGCCAGGATGGATACCCCAGGCCAAGCAAAGGAGAAGGGTGAAAGGAAGCACAAGTTGAAATTCAGTGAGCAGGAGCTTGAGGTACTAACTGAGGAGGTGGTGAGGAGCCATGACCGCCTGTTTGGAAAAAGCTCACTCCAGGTGCCTGAGAGTGAAAAGAGGAGCCTATGGCTGGACATACAGTCCAAAATCTGCGCTATTGAAGTGGCACAGCGCTCCATTGAAGGGATAAAAAAAAGGTGGTATGACCTGTGGTCCCGTGCAAAGGAAAGGGTGGCAAGGAGACTTGCGGAGGCCAGGGGTACAGGAGGCGGTCCACCCACAGAGGCACCATCAACACCACTGGAGGACATAGTGGGGTCCACACTCCTCCCTGAAGCTGTGACTGGGGTCACAGAGATCGACACCTCCGGCACACCAAGTACCAGCCAAGGTAAGTGCAATATTGTTTTGTAACCCTATATGTGTATGCACAAAAGCCCCTTAGGAATTAGCAAGTAATGTGAAACAGTGTGAGAAGTAGTCCAGTCCACATCTTAGAAGCAGCACTACAATGCATTATGGGAGTGGCAGTCCACAACCTAGAACTGAAAGTAGCACAACGATGTATTTAGGTAAAGTGACACCCAGAGTAACACAACACACACAACACCGTGTAGAGCAGTACCTGTACCTTTATTGCCATTGTCTGACAGAAAATGTAACATACAGAACTGACATGCTGCCTATTGTTGTTGCAGGTGGGCCAGGCCCAGCAGCCACAGCATCTGCATGTATAGGAGAGAGAGACACCCATCTGACCTCAGATGCGAACACCAGTGGGTCCCTCTGCATGTCGACTGGACGACGCAGGCCCAGGGCACTGCCAATGCCAGAGCTCAGCAACGACTCTGATGAGCAGCAGGAAGGGCCAAGCACACCATCAGCACCAGACAGGCGCAGCCAGATTCCGGATGGCAGGTGTCATCCAACCACAGCACCAGGCAGGATTGCGACAGAGTCCTGGGCACAGGTGCATGAATCAGGTGAGGGTCCTTCCTTATTTGGTGGCCTGGAAGCTGCTATGTTGCAGCAGCAGCGTCTGCAAAATAAGCGGATCCTTGCATTAGACAGAAACCTGAGCAAACATAACCGCAACATGATGGGCCGGCATCGCCAACTTGACTCACTCAATAATAATATTGTACAGCTACATGAGGGATAGGTGCAGGCATCACAGGACACCAGGGACCTTACAAGTGCTGTCCGTGAACTCTGCCAGGAGCTGCACCATGAGAGGGTGAGCCAGCGCAGACAGGAGCGCAGATTCCGTACCATGTTTGGCAGCTTCTGCCGTTCCTCTAACAGGATGGCAAATTCAACAGCATTGATTGGCCATTGCGCAGTGGCTGTGCAAGTGGAGGCAGCACACAGCAGCAGGGACGTTGTCAATGGACTTGTGCTGATCACAAATGTGATCGAACACATTATCGGACCAAGATCAGCCACTCCGAGTGAGCTAGCACTGGGGGACATTGAGGACAGTTCCAGCCTCAGCAGTGTTGCCGTACCAGCAGCGGACACCAGACGGCGCAGTGCCAGGCACAGCACTGCCACTGAGGGTGACAATAGAGGTGCCAGTGATGTAACTGGGCACCCGAGTGGTGTGCGTGGTAGAAACAAATTACTCTTGCTGCCATTGGACTGCTGTTGACACTATGAAGAAATAGTGCATCACTCTGGTTATTCGTTGGTTTGCGTTTGTCACATCACCTGTTTTTTTCCTTACTCACACGTACATTACCTGACGTAAGGTAATACATTTCTTTCACTACAAGTACAGTTGTCAGAGGATTTGTGTCATTAATACTCACGTCTGAAATGGTTGTGTGTGATGTCGGCATGCCTTTGCCTTCCCTCTGCTCCACTGGTCCTGTCTGCTGGCTGTAGAGGTGGTATGGGATTGTCATCCTCATCTGATTCAGTATCACTGATTTCTACAGGTATGCCCCTGGTTGTAGCTATGTTGTGCAGGATTGCACAAGTAGCCACTATTCTACATGTTGTCTCTGGACTGTACTGTAGTGCCCCTCCACTTTGTGGAGGCACCGGAATCGACTCTTCAGCAGTCCAAATGTGCGCCCCACCACATTGCGGGTTGCCCAGTGTGCTGCATTGTATCTCCGTTCAGCTGGTGTTGTAGGATTGAGGTAGGGCGTCATCATGTAGGTGCGCACTGCGTAAGCACTGTCTCCTGTAACGGACAGAGGGTGTGATGAGTAACTGAGCCATCTGACATGGGTACGCCATCTATACACCAGTGTACAGAGGGACATTACCTAGTAGATATCCTTCACCAAACTCCCCAGCTAGCAGTCTTGTGTGAATCCCGCTGTGGCGAAAGATGTAAGAATCATATGTGCTCCCTGGGTACCGGGCCACAAGATCAGTAATGATGTAGGAGGCATTGCATATCACCTGTATGTTCACAGAATGTTGGTATTTCCTGTTGCGGTACACATACTCTGTGGCTGATGGTGGACAGATTGCCACATGTGTGCCATCTATGGCACCTAGGACGTGGGGGAACTGTGCTATCTGGTACAACTCTATTTTTGTCTGCTATAATTCCTGTGGGGTGTGGGGGAATCTGATGTACTGGTGTAGTTTGCTCAGCATGGCGTTGATGAATGCATTGAAAAATCTGGAGAGGGTACTCTGTGTGACACCTCCAGCTGCTGCTATGACCCCTTGATAGCTCCCTGAGGCGAGTAGGTGGAGGGAGCATAATACCTGCACATGGGTGGGTACGCTGTGAGTCCTTAGTGTTCTGCGTTGCAGTATGGGTTGTAGCTCAGCTATCAGATCAAGTATCATGGCTGAGTTCAACCTATATCTCTCATATATTTCCTCCTCTGTCAGGTCAAAAAGTGTCATGCGCACTCTGAAAATGCGCTCCTGTCTCCTCCTCCCTCTCCTCAAACCTGCCAAGATCCTCATCCTCCTCGCCATGACGTAGAGTGCAGCCATTGTGGAAAAGAGTCTGAGGCATTCTGGGCCTCGTTATATTGGTTGCACCTGGTTACCAC
Organism: Pleurodeles waltl; assembly: GCF_031143425.1. Lineage (NCBI taxonomy): Eukaryota > Metazoa > Chordata > Amphibia > Caudata > Salamandridae > Pleurodeles > Pleurodeles waltl. The sequence continues at coordinate 234,625,293 of NC_090437.1, read as the reverse complement.
CTGGTTTCAGTGTGCAAAATGCCATTCTGCGAAAAATCGCAATTTGCGATTTTTTGATGCATCTCTTTGCGACTTGGATTTTGTGAATCGCAATTTGCGCTTCGCAATTTCCTACTGGAAATACCGAATCGCAAAATGCGACCCGCAAAACCAGGTCGCAACGCAAAAAATTGCAGTTTTTGCAATTTCTTATTTTTGGTCTGCGAATGCCTTTCAGGCATCGCAGACCAGGTTTTTGCACTCGCAAACGGCCGATTTTTGCGATTCGCACCGTTTGTGAGTGCAAAAATGTTTCATACATCTGGCCCTTAGTTCCCATTGTTAATAGTTTTAGTGGGATTTAGGTGGGTAGGCATTATGTTGGGTAGCATAGATTAGGTTAGTTGTAGGACATCGTTCGTATAGTTAGGGGGTGGGTTTTTGTTATTATTTTTGTTTTGGGGGATGTGGGGGTTATGTATGGGGCTCTATGTTAAAAAAATAATTTAAAAAATGTATAAAAATAAATAATAGAAAAAATATATATATTTGTTTAGGCAATAGGTTTAGTAAGTTTATGTGTAGTTTTACTTCAGGTTGTCCAACTCGTCTTTTGTCTCTTAAGTGGGGTGCGGGGGCAATGTTTATTATGTGGCATTACATCTATAAAATGAGTTTAGATTAGGATAGATAGCTGTAGGGATGAGTAAAGATAAGTTACTAAAGGTTAGCTTAGTGTAGGTTAGTGTGTATTTTAGATTTTGATAGGTAGTGTTTTTAGTATCAATAAATCCTGTTAGTTTTCAACAGTAATTTGTCCATGATGATTGACTGTCTGGGTGTTATCATGTCTGCACTGGCCATGTTAGACAAATGCCTTTAGGTATGCATTAAGGCACTCATTACAACCTTGGCCGTAAATGCTGCCTACTACCGTGCTGACGGCCACCAACATACCGTGACCACGGTGGTATGCAGCTACGGGTATTATGACCCAGACGTAGAAATCCACCACTATCCAGACACCCACACAAGTCCACCAGTCCAAAGGTCAGTGATAAACTGGTGGTATTAAAACCCACACCGTTACGCCAACAGGAATACGCACACAGTATCAGGACCCATGAATCACCACAGCGGTCTTTCAACCGCGGTTAACCATTGGCGGTACACACCGCCACGCTCAAAATACACACACTAACAAAACTACACCACATTGGACAATTCAAACTACACACACCTGACACACATATACACACCACACCCACATACTCACACCACTATAAAAAAACAACCACCCACATTACCCACAACCCTTTCAATGAAAAAATAGATTGCCAACAGAGAGAGAAACAAACCAGGAGCATCCACTCAATCTGAGCCACAGAACACCTTCACCCATACACCATCCACGCACCTCACAGCACACAACACAACACATCACTACACACATCACCCCACACATCCTCACACATACCACTCACACCACATCCATGGCACCCCAAAGACACCCCAGGTTTGCAGAGGAGGAGCTAAAGGTCATGGTGGAGGAAATCATCCAGGTAGAGCCACAGCTATTCGGATCACAGGTGCAGCAGACGTCCATTGCAAGGAAGATGGAGCTATGGCAGAGAGTCGTGGACAGGGTCAACGCCGTGGGACTGCACCCCAGAACAAGGGATGACATCATGAAGAGGTGGAATGGCCTACGGGGGAAGGTGCGTTCCATGGATGCAAGACACCAGGTAGCCGTACAGAGGACTGGCGGTGGACCCACACCTCCTACCCCACAACTAACAACATGGGAGGAGCAAGTCTTAGCAATAATGCATCCTGAGGGCCTCGCAGGAGTAGCAGGAGGACACAAATACCCCACTATCACAACCCACCCATCCTAATACCAAGCCCTGCATGCATCACCTATGCATGGACACCCATCACAGACCTGCATGGAAACCCATCATTAAAGCATGCCCATTAGAGAGAATCACCTAGCCCACAAAATCACCACACACACAAGGCAAAGCTGACAGGGCAATCACAACCATACAGGGAAACATACCCATGCACAAGATGGCGCATGCAGATACAATAACACTGCATTTTCATCCCCCCACTCAACGTCACTGGAGAGGAGGTGCCACCAACATCCAATTCCCCCACAGAAGAGGCCCACAGTGATGACAGCAACTCTGCACGCCTATTAAACGATGACCAACCTGGCCCATCAGGGACCTCTGGACAGTCGGTTACCCTGCCAGAGTCCGATACCACCACAGGGCCTCCCCCTCAGGAAACACCAGCACAGCACCCACCCAGCAGGCCCATACCACTGTCCCTAGGACACGTCAATCAGCAGTGTGTCCACCACTACAGGGACCCAAGGCAACCCCACAAACCCAAGAAAATCAGGGACCTGGGGTCAGTGACAGTGGGCACATGGTTCAGGGGACAGATGCACAGGACAACAGGGAAGCTGGGAGGACTGCTGTGTGACAGGGGGAGGACAGGCCCAGGGAACCCACTCTCCACAAGGTACTTGCAGGGATCCTGGGAGCATACCAACATTACCAGGAGACCTTGGGCCAGAATCTGGCCAAGTTGCAGTAGACCCAGCAGCTGCAGGAGGGACAGTACCTGGGGATCAGGGAGGACCTCAAACACATCCACACCATCCTGGTCACCATTGCAGGGGTGCTGGCTGACATGGCCAACACCATGAGGGAGGCAGTGGCACAACAACGGGCCCCTGACACTAGCCACACCAATGAACAGCCCTGCACCTCCGCCGGCGCTAGTGGACAGGAGGCCCCTCCACTGAAACAACAGGCCACCAGCACCCCACCCCCTGCAGAAGGAGAACTACCCCGCAATCGGTCCCTGCGATCAAGGCAGAAGACAGAACATTGCCAAGACCCCGGCCAAGAAATAAGACTCTCCTGATTGTCACCCTTCTGTCCCACTCTGTCACCCTGTCCACCTTGAACTGCCATTACTCCCCTTCCGATGCCCCCTTGGACAATGCACCTGTGATACCAAGAGACTGGACTCTAACTGGATCTTCCTCCACCATCACCTCTGCCCATTGCAAAATCCCCCTCTACTTATCAGCACTGAAATAAACACCCTTGGATCAAATACAAGTACGGAGTCTGTCAATTGATTCCAATATGTATTAGGTTAATAAGCTGTAAACATTTCAATCCATATGTACAGTTATATATACATTGGTATGACCTGTAGTGGGCAGTAGTACACAAAGCAGAAACCAGAGTCCGCCAAACACACTATCTGCACATTCATCGAGTGATAGCTTTTTCTGTTCCTGAACACTTGTTCATTTCTCCGGGGGTGGGGTGACAAATGCCACATGTGTACCCTCAATGGCTCCTATGATGTTGGGGATATGTCCCAGTGCATAAAAGTCAGCTTTCACTGTGGCCAAATCCTCCACATGGGGGAACACGATGTAGCTGTGCATGTGTTTCAGCAAGGCAGACAACACTCTGGTCAACACGTTAGAGAACATTGGCTGAGACATCCCTGATGCCATGGCCACTGTTGTTTGAAAGGAAACACTTGCCAGGAAATGGAGAACTGACAGGACTTGAACTAGAGGGGGGATACCAGTGGGATGACGGATAGCTGACATCAGGTCTGGCTCCAATTGGGCACACAGTTCCTAGATTGTGGCATGATCAAGTCTGTAGGTAATGATAATGTGTCTGTCCTCCATTGTTGCAAGGTCCAACAGGGGTCTGTACACTGGAGGATGCCGCCATCTCATATTCTGCCTCAGTGGTTGGAGCCTATGAAGAGAACGGTGAACAGAGGGTCACATTCCCACATCTATTACACTAATGCTGTTTTTATTAACTATACATAAACCAAATGTGAATCCTATAATCAGTTGCTGTGCCAATGTCTGCTGTGATGCAGTTAGGTGCCATGCCCTGTGGCCCCCTGAAATGGCGGATGCCTGACCTGTGAGGAGGGACAAGTGGAAATGAGGTAATTGTGCTGGCGTTGTGCGCCGTCGTGGTAGAAGGCGGTCGACGACCACTGCGCAACTTCGCATTGGTTATCATTGGGCCCTATGGGTTCCAGGAGCCAACAGTGATGTACGCCGGTGGTGACGGTATGCACCGCCACGGGCGTGACTGCCATTTTCTATCTCATCCCTCACTTGATACCTGACCTTCAACAGGAGAGGACCTACACTGCAAGTGCTACTGTGACCTGTGTCTAGAAGCGACAATGGCTCATGTGTCTGGGGAAAGGGCCCCTGCCTTCACTGCGGAGGAGTTGGAGAAACTGGTGGATGGGGTCCTACCCAAGTAAACGTTACTCCACGGTCCTCCAGACAAACATGTGAGTACACTGTGAGCATGATGCGTGGGTCATGAATGTATGGAGTGCTGTGGATGTAAGCCACATGTTGGGGGGTGCTGAGGCGTTCTGGCCAGAGTGCTGCATGTAAGGTGGTCATTGAATGTGCGTCACGGGATGGGTGGGAACTGGTGGCCAATGTGTCTGGTCGGGTGATTAAGTCCCTTTTCTGCTATCTTTTCCATCCAGGTCAGCACCCACCAGAAAAAGGGTATTTGGCGTGCCATCGCCAAAGAGGTGCGGGCCCTGGGGGTCTTTGAAAGGCAGAGCACCCACTGCCGCAAGAGATGGGAGGACCTGTGCCGTTGGTCAAAGTTTCTGAAAGCTTATTGCGCGTGTTCAAAGGTACCTGGGTGGGGGATGTGGGCTGTGGGTGCCTAGGCTAGAGCGATCATGGCAGGGTAGGTCCCTTGTTGGGCAGGCTCTGGCGCACTCCTACCACAATAGTGTAAGTGGCCATCTACTACTGTGCAGGGTCCTGTGGGTTTTTGGTGTGCAGATGCTGGTGTTAGGCATTGTACCGCATGGGCTGGTGACTGTCTTAGGAAATGGGTGGGCATGGCGAGTGCATAGGGCTGCTCCCTGGGTGTTGTGTACACCAACGGTAGTGGTGTTGCTGGCATTGACCAAGTGTATCCTATGTCTCTTCCCCCCCTTTTTGTTTTGTCACCCTGTCCTTGTGTGCATTAGCATCATCTGGCGGAGGAGCAGAGGCACCGGCGATGGAGGGAGCTGCATCCCACATGGGCCTGGAGGCCGAATCCACAGAGGGTGAGGGCACCAGGGGGACGGAGGGCAAGGGGAGCACCACGACAAGGACAGGAGGGGAGACCACAGATAGCGACTCCTCTGATGGAAGCTCCCTGGCAGTGGCAGACACCTCAGTGCCCACCCCAACAACAGGTACAGCCACCACTCCCCCTACCACCACCGCCCTCCCAGCAGCCCCTCAGCGTGTTTCCCGTGCCCGCTCACCCAGGAGGGTGGGCATCTCCTTCGCCCCAGGCACCTCAGGCCCTGCCCCAGTCAGCCCTGCTGCCCTCAGTGAGGAGGATATTGACCTCCTGAGATCCCTCACTGTTAGGCAGTCAACCATTCTGAATGCCATCCAGGGTGTTGAGAGGCATTTGCAACAAACAAATGCATACCTGGAGGGCATTCACTCTTGTGTGGTGGCCCAACAGAGAGCATTTCAGGCTCTGGACTCCCCACTGATGGCAGCTCTTGTCCCTGTCTCTAGCCTACTCCCTCCAACTTCCTCTACCCAGTCCCAATCCCCTCAACCCCAGCCTATACCAAGCACACCTTCAGACCAGCATTCACCCAAATCAACACACAAAAGTGGCCAAGGCAAACACAAGCACCACACTTCATCTCACAGGCAATCACACAAGCGCCATCCCATGCGGACACACCAACATCCACTGCCTCCACTGTGTCCCCCTCCTCCTCGGGCCAGGGTGGCCAAAACCCAGCCCAGCCCAGCCAAGCACCTCAGCCACCAAGTCCACGTCGGTTGTGGTTCTTGCAGCTGTCAGAGGCTCAAAGGGGGCACCCGTCAGGCCAGCCAGTGTGCCACCAACCCCTGCCAATGCAAAGAACATTCCGCCACCTAGCATGGTGAAGAAGGGGACAGCATCCAGTATGGGGAAGGAGCCACAACCATGCATCAAAGCCACCCCAAAGACTCCAGCTGCCAGACCCAAGGTGACACCACCATCTGCCAAGGGCAGAAAGGGGCACAAAACTCCAGTCAAGGCACTTCAGCCGTCCAAGCCTGCAGGTGAAGGCCTTGTGGCTACCAGCACAACTGTCAGCACCGCCACCTGCACCACCGCAAGCACCACCACAAGCACTGCCATCTGCACCGCCCCAAGCACCACTACTGTCAGCAGCAGCAGCCCCAGTGGGCAGCTGTCCGAGGCTGCAGGAGAAGGGCTGGAGCCTCCCCCCACCACTGGCAGCACCAGCACCTCCACCGCAGCCAGCACCACCAACTGCACCACTGCATGCCCCGCTGCAAGCACCGCCACCTGTACCACTGACAGTAGCACAACTGCCAGCAGCAGCAGCCCCAGTGGGCAGTCATCCAAGGCTGCAGAATAAGGGCTGGAGCCTCACCCCACCACAGGCAGCACTGGCACCTCCACTGTGGCCAGCACCGCCACCTGCACCGCCGCAATCCCTGCCGCAAGCACCGCCACCTGCACCGCTGAGAGCAGCACAACTGCCAGCAGCAGCAGCCCCAGTGGGCAGCCATCCAAGGCTGCAGGAGAAGGGCTGGAGCCTCCCCCCACCACTGGCAGCACCCCCACCAGTACCGGCACTACCACCACTGTGCAGCTGTAGCCCTACGGCGGATGAACTGTAGCCCTGCCTCCATGGACTACCATGCATCCTGACCACTGCAAATCTCGTGGCTCTGACACCCAGGTGAGGGACTGTGATCTGCCCCCCCGCCTAGTGCTGCATCACTGGGCACAAAGCCCCCTCCAGAACCAGTAGAGAAAGGCATCCACTTACCCCATCCTTGGCAGGATGAAGCAGACTTGGCACAAAGTCCCCTCCAGAACCAGTGGAGAAAGGTATCCACTCACCCTATCCATGGCAGGATGAAGCAGACTGGGCACAAAGCCCCCTCCAGAACCAGTGGAAGAAGCCATCAACTTCAGACACTGTGGCCTTGTACTCCCCAGGACCAAGCAGTGGGAAAACCACCCACTTGAGAGACTGTGGCTTTGCACTCCCCATGAGCAAGCAGTGGGCAAACCACCCACTTGAGAGACTGTGGCTTTGCACTCCCCAGGTCCAGGCAGTGGGAAAACCACCCACTTTAGAGACCTGAGATACTGTGGCTTTGCACTCCCCAGGACCAAGCAGTGGGCAAACCACCCACTTGAGAGACTGTAGCTTTGCACTCCCCAGGACCAGGCAGTGGGCAAATCACCCACTGGAGAGACTTGAGAGACTGTGTCCTTGCACTCCCCAGGACATCGCTGTGGGCATAGAGCCCCCTCCAGGAGCAGTGGCTTTGTACCATCTTCTGGCTGAGGTGCCCCCGTTCCCCGTCTCCCTGAAGTGCCTGTGTGTTTTTGACCTGATGCCCCTGCAGTGTTTTTTCCGTTTTGAGTCAGAAGTCAAATGTGGGCTTTGCCTATGTGTTATGGTCCAGTGGGCCATGGAATTTTTTTGTGTGGACATTGTCCCTCATTGTATATATTGTATATATTTTGTACACTGTTTATTTATCTATGAACATATTTCTCTGAAATTCTAATATTACACTAATTTGACTCAATTCCTTTTGTCCTTGCGTTCTTCCAGAGGGTTACTGGGTGTATATGTAATGTTGTTGCATGTGTTTGTGTGTATGGTGTTGGGGATGAGAGTGGGGGTGGGGGTGTAGCGTGTTGCGTGTGTGTGTCACTCTCTTTCCCCCTTCCTTGTCTACTAGGTGCTGTACTCACCGTGGTCGTCGTCCCCACCGTTGGTACTTCTGATATATGAGAAGATACACTAGCATGGCCAGGACGTGCGGCTCGGGCTCCATGGCATCCTGGTTCTTCCTTGAGTGTCGAGAGGTGAGTGGTTTCCCTTCCAAGTACTTCTTCCGTTGTGCTTTTGATGGCTTTGGTACCGTCCAGGAAAAGCTGGCGGATGGGCAGGTTGTAATGGGGCGGGAGGTACAATGTCTTCCGCCAGACTGTTGGCGGTTACCGCTGCGGTGTTTGTTGCTACCGCCATGGCGGTCGGAGTGTTAAGGTTGCTGTATGTGTTGGTGGTTTCTGCCACGGTCGTGATTCAATTTTTTTTACCGCCGGTCTGGTGGCGGTATTACCACCGCTTTAACAATGACTGCCAGGGTTGTAATGAGTATGGATACAAAGGTCCATATTTATACTTTTTGACGCAAAACTGCGCTAACGCAGTTTTGCGTCAAAAAAATTAGCTCCCGCTAACGCCATTCTGAAGCGCCATGCGGGCGCCGTATTTAATCAATGACATTTGCCGGCGTTAGCCGCCGGCGCTGCCTGGTGTGCGTGGAAAAAAACGACGTACACCAGGCAGCGCCGGCGTAGGGGGATATGGAGCTTGGGCGTCAAAAAATGGGGCAAGTCAGGCTGAGGCAAATTTTTAGCCTCAACCCGATTTGCGCCATTTTTTTCGACTCCCAACCCCCATAGAAATTACTCCTGTCTTAGCAAAGACAGGAGTCATGCCCCCTTGCCCAATGGCCATGCCCAGGGGACTTCTGTCCCCTGGGCATGGTCATTGGGCATAGTGGCATGTAGGGGGGCACAAATCAGGCCCCCCTATGCCACCCAAAAAAAAAAAAAAAATGATTTACCTGAACTTACCTTAATGTCCCTGGGATGGATCCCTCCAGCCTTGGGTGTCCTCCTGGGGTGGGCGAGGGTGACAGGGGGTGTCCCTGGGGGCATGGGAGGGCACCTGTGGGCTCCTTCAGAGCCCACAGGTCCCTTAACGCCTGCCTTTCCCAGGCGCTAAAAAACGGCGCAAAAGCGGGCGTATGTAATTTTTTTTGACCCGCTCACTCCCGGGCGTGAATTTTGCCCGGGAGTATAAATACGGCGCACATGCCTCGGAGTCAATTTTTTAGACGGGAATGCCTACCTTGCATGTCATTAACGCAAAGTAGGTGTCCACGCTAAAAAATGACGCAAACTCCATGGACTTTGGCGCTAGGCGCGTCTAACGCCAAAGTATAAATATGGAGTTAGTTTTGCATCGGAATTGCGTAAAAAAAACGACGCAATTCCGGCGCAAACGGAGTATAAATATGCCCCAAAATCTTAGACAGGTAATCATGCATATCAATTGTTGGTGCTAAGGTCTGTAGCAATCCTTCTTGAAAGGTTTTGCACATTAAACTCTAACTGATTTGGGGAATGGATACTGGCACACTAGTGGCTGTCCCTGACAGCCTCACATATGCCTGTTTAGTTGCTCACATCAATGTTGTACTGGTACAATCATCAGGGAAATTTCCAGATACTTGTGTTCTGAACCACACATGGCAAATGTCAACTTGCATGTATATCTGTTTAATACATGCTTTGAAGACTCAGAATGTTGGTTGCAGTCCATAATACTATCAGTCACCCTAATCATGTTTGACTCCTAGTATGTGCCATTGTGTCTGACAGAAGGCCACTCATGTCCTTTGGATCTATAGTCATTGAAATAGCTTCACACAATGCACACAGCTGATGGAACACTGTAAAAAAGAAGGGCACAAGTGAATATGGTGATTTCTTATGTTTCCAATGATATACAATGATGTACAATGTACTGTTCACTGACCCCATGAGATATTCCAAGTCATTGAACTTCCATTCAGAGTCCAAGGGGGAGGGACATGTCATGAGACATGTGAAGGAGAGGTGAGCATTAGTGAGGAGGTGTTCAAATTGACAATAGGTAGGGGTTGAGGCAATGGCAGTCAATGCATGATAGGTCAACAGTGGCAAAGTGAAGAGCATACGTTGCCAGCTGTCACAACACTGGGATGATAGTAAGCACAGAACTAAAGAGAAACTGTCCATGTGGGACAAACAGTAGCTACCAGGTGGAGTTTCTTGTAAATGTTGTTCCTTCCACATCTTCATCCTCTGATGTGTGTGGTGCCTTCTGTGCCATGGGTGGTACTGTTGTTGAGGTTGAGGGGCACACACAAATCAGGGGCTAGAGATATGGAATCAAAGGTCCCGGTAGCTGCCATTTGTGGAAATGCTTAAGGCAACACTGCAGCAAGGAGGAACTACTGTTTCACAACACAGCTGCTACATCACAGTGGTAGGCAGTCATGTTTTCACTGAGGGAGGCCAGATCCCACTGCATGGACTCCAGGGCATTTTGTAGGATCCCCAGCTTGTCATCCATCATGCTGCTGGCACTTTGGGAGGGCAATTGGTTGAGCCTCTGTCTCATGAAAGCAGCTATGTCGGCCAGGGACTGCTGGAATCTACTTAGAGGGGAGTGGGTGCCTCTGATAGCAGCAGAGTTGTTCTTAATCAGACTGAGGCACTCCTTCTAGACTTCCTGCAATGGTCTCCATCCCCACCTGCACCTGTTGTGCCAGCTCCTGCTAGACTCCTACGGCTGTCCTCTGAAAAGTAATGTCTGGATCCACAGTGTCCAGGGCTGTGGCTGGACTGGTCGGTGCTCTGTGTTAGTAGTTGGGTGGTTCATGTGGATGCTGTGTGTCCTCCCTGTGACTGGAGATGGTGTCTGGAAGAAACCCAGGACATCCTGGAGTGTGGCAGCATTGATGGTCAGCAGCTAGTCATCCGTATCATCTGTAAAATCCAGGACAGGCATGTCTGCAGGAGGTAAGGCATCTTCCTCTGCAAAGGGATAGTGTAAGGTAAATGTTTGAAAGTTGCGGCTGTTGACATGCTTCATCATTTACTGACTACTGGTGGCTCAGTGACATGGTACTGACCCTCACATCAAGGGGCACATTTTTTAGATCTGATCATCATTTCTGTGGAGTCATCATTTGCACAACCTGCAAGTCCACTGTTCCCACTGTTACCCCCGCCTTGATAGTTTAATCATGGCCGTCAACATATGTACCCCTTCCATTGACTTGACTGTGTTAACTTTGCCTGCCGGGCGTTGTTCCGGATTTGCCCTCACACCCCAAGTGGAGATGTACAGAAATACTAGGAATTTTGTTTTACAGATATTTGAGTAAGTAACTGACTTATCAGCTAAACTACATGTATTGTCAGAGTGATGGTAGGGAGTGAGCTGTCCACATGCATCCTCCTTGCCACTATGATTGGTGTGTCCAACATCCTGCACCATCCATCGTGGGATTCAACCACCTTGTGTGTATGTGTGCAAACAGGATTTTTTCCCTTCCTGCAGGGCAACACTCATCCTTGCATCTTAGGATTCATTGTTGCATAGCTGCAAGAATGGCTGCATTGCTGGACTGGGAGTTGTTCTGGTGGAAGGTAAACCTTCCTGTTTGCAGACACGCATACAAGGTGGTTCATTGTTATGTTATGGGGTGCAGGATGCTGAACACATGACTCAAAGTGGCTAGGGGGATGCATATGGAAAGCCCACCTACTTCCGTCACTCTGACAACACATGTATGGTGGAAGGCAGGCCTGATACATTTTGAGGGTTGTTTATGTGTGGATACATCATGTTGTGACACCACATCAGGGGTGGCATTGCAGTTGAGGTACTAAGAACTGGCATTGTAGTAATCCTATTGTGGACTACTTTTAATATGTGTTGCAATCATGGTCAAACATTGTAAGTGGCAGACAGCATTCCTGTTAGTAGATTTAGAAGGATGTGTTCCTTCCTGCAGATCTGCATTAGGACCTGCAAGAGGAACACCCCTATAACATACAGATTGTGTGACAAAGTTGGTATGGTCCATCATATATTTAGGCACTACAAAGATTAGTAGAGGGATATATTGACTCTCTATGACAAGTACACATCCCTGCACATTTGAATTGATGCTGCACAACAGAGTAAGCTGAGCTGTTGCACTGTGTGTTCCTTCATAAATAGGTAATAAAGTGCCAGCATATCACACATATCATAGTGCTCTACCCAAGAATGTTATTTTTTTTATTTCTACTTCAGTGGTGGAAAGTGATAGGTCATACTTAACATGCCAAGGTGAGGCACCGTGCATACTTTATCCTGCTGTATTTTCCATGTGCCCCTCTCACACCTGACACTGCATAGAGTAGGCATTCCATGAGTATATTTGTGATCTTCCCATGCAAGAGATGTGTGGCACACCCAGTTTCTGATGCCTTAGAATAGATCTCCTCATCTGGATTTGGTTAAGCATAGTCCAAGAACTCAGGGTGGTGTGGGAGTGAAAAGTGGGTGGGTGACAATTTTGTAATTCTGCCGATTATAGTTGTTTATGGTGTGTTGCATTGTGCATCACACATAGGGCAAACTTTCAATGCATTTGGTGCATTGATCCCACACCATCATTTTCCTTGCAGGCCTCTTGCCCCAGCCACCAACACCATGGAAGCATGTTATTGACATTACTGGTCACCATGGTGGGCATTCCCACAGTAGTCTAATGAGTTTTGTCACTGTTGTGGCTATTTACAACATTGGCACCATGAATGATGGCACTAGTGCAGCAAAGCATGGGGAGGTCCATTGCTTACAATGCTTGCGTCACTTTGTCATCTGCCTTTGCCAGACCTCATACATGATGGCATTTTACAACCTTCATTGATTCTCATCCACATTAGTTATTCTCTCCCTGCGTAAAAGATGTTTTCTTGCAAACATCATATCTGGCTCAGTCATATAGTGTAGAAGGATGTACAATGTGGATCTATGCATGCATTGTGTGACTTTGTTAATGTAGCACATGGGGACTGGGCAGCTTGTATCCACATTAGCAACAATTGATATGATGCTAATGTGATATTACAGGCTTGTAAAATTGGGCCCCTACTGCAACATAAGACTACTTGTAGATTTTATTATGCATGAAGATGTCCCTTTGTGCACAACACCAACCATTCCAACTACACAGGCAACCTTGCTATATTGTGAAATGGAAGCTACGTGTACAGCAGCACAGATGATGTTCACAAATATGGCCATTATGTTGTATATGTTCACTTTTGTGCCCATTCCCAATGGTGCATGGAGGTGTGTGGCAGTTCTTGTTGGGACACCCTGTGCAATAAATGTGGTACATGTTGCCCAGTGAGTATTACACATAGGCAGGTGGATCAGTGGCAACAGTGAAGCAATTGTTGTGAGGGTTGAGAAATGGTCTGTACAGATAGAAGGGGAGATGTGGATGGCACTTGAAGTGTTTGGCAATTATGGCCCGTTTTCAAAGAAAATAACGAAGCGCAATGCAGCATCACATTTGGCAGTGACACACTCCACAATTTTCAATACACAGGGATGCACTGTTTTAAATGGTATAAGGCGTACCCCTGAGTTGCCCCGAGCTGGCACAATTTTGCTGCCCAGAGCCAACGCAGACACCTTTCCGCCATGGTGCAAGGATGGCTGCGATGTGAGGGAGATTGTTTTTCTGCTGGAAGGGATACCTTTCTGCACAAAAACTATCTTTTAAGGCCATTTTCACTAACTATGTGTGCTGCAAGATGCAGCACACACAGGAAGAGCAAAAAATAAGGAGGAATGAAAGAATTTCTCCTTGTTGTGCCATGCTAACGCCATCCTTGTAGTGGTGTTAAATTTCCCTATAAGAAAGAATAGTGAAAGTGAAAAAGTTTTCAAGTTTAAAAAAAATCTACGTAATACATTTGTTAATAATAATATTTGAAAGCATAGTTAAAAAATGCCACATACTTTAAAATTTTTATTTTTATTTTATATATGTTAAATCTGATTAAAATGTATGCAGAGAAAAAGTTTCACTTATTTTACATTTCTAACCAGACTTTAAAATGCAATGTTATTTTAAATTAAAAGTAATTGTATCAGATTGTTTAGTGATATAATCATTACTATATTATATGCACTTATGGCGAGGTTGTTTTAGTAATAACTTTGGTTACTTTTGACAAATCTTCACAAAACTTTCCAAAAAATCTTCCAGTTCGAAAATTGTTGGTGTGATCCAGGGGTGAGGCTGAAGAAAAAGGGTTTTTTCCAAAATACTTTTCCCCTATCCATTTTCCATAAGAATAATTAGAGAATTATACAGAAAAAAACAGCTGGACAGAATTACACTAAGGGGCTCATTTAAAAGCCCCTTGCACCGCCGTAGCGTCACTTTTCTTTACACAACAGTCCCCCACATAGTGAAACATTTACAAACTGGCACAATCATACCATTGCACTAGTTTGTAAAGGCTTGCGCCACATTATACCTGCGCCAGGTATAATGTTTGCAAGGCAGGTGTTCCCCAGCAAAAAAGGCAGCAGAAATGATGCAGTGAAACCTACAATATTTCGCTCTGCTATTATGCACCATTACAGTGTCATTTTTTGAACACCCGCTCAGGTCAGGTGTTAGAGTGGTGCTGTGCTATTTTCAATGTGGCTAGCATCAAAATGTTGATGCTAGTCCAGCACTGATATGGTTTATCACTACAACTGCGTCAGAAGTTCTGACACAGTTGAGGACACTGTGTGCCATGGAGCACTACACTGTAAATTCCGAGTTCCCATGGCATTGTTAGGGTGCTGCAGGGCAGTGGCAGAAAACTGCTGCATCGATCACAATGCGCCTGTTTCTTGCAAATGAAGCCCTACATTTGCAGAAAGCTAGTTATTTATCCAGAAAGTGTGCTTTGTGTGATTTGGTGTAATTCTGCTCAGCCTTTATAGAGAAATTAAGGCTCAAAAAGTCTAGAAATATGTTGCTGGGGGTCTCAACAATGACGAAAAAAGAATTATGATTTGTTGTGCCCATGAGAGTTCTGCTGGAATTGTTACCAATTCATAAAAAAATACAAAGGTTAATGTCGACATCTCTAAATTTTGCAGGCAGAGGACCTTCAATATGGCGAAAGTATAGTACTCCCTCATCGCCTATGAATTTGCCTGCTTCCACCAAAGTCTAAATCAGGCCCTATTTTCTACTACAATTTTGTGAACGGGCTTAACCTACAGCTACTCCTGAGAATTTGATTTCAACGGCTAATAGATTTCCACAGTCTGTTGAAAGGCATGGACATTAGGCAAACCCACCTTCTGAGTTTCAACTGTGTTCTGTGTCTGTGATGTCCAAATGTAATCATTAGTGAAAGAAGCTATACTATCACAGATTGAAAGGTTCTGTCTTTAAAATTAGCACTCAGAGTCTTCATGAGTTATTAACAAGTAGCGATAGTGTAACTGAAGCATAGATCATAAAGAATTTTTAGCCCTGAAAACTATGGAAAAAGTAATGTCATGAAGACTGTTGATCACTTTGTGGGCAGCATATGAACTTTTCGTCACTTTTTCATTTAGGCTGTAAAAATGGCAAAGATAATCCCCTATTTTTTTTAGAACTGAATTGAATGTGACCACTGACTACACCAACATTGCTGAAGAGAAACATGTTTGCCTCTATATGTTGGTATTATCTGGTATGGTGTTGGTGATAGCTTATTTTATGTCATTGTCCCAGAGCATCATGATCGGGTTTCCACTTATACAGCATATCCATTATTATTTTTCGATACATTTCTCTCTCTCTCTCTCTCTCTCTCTCTCTCTCTCTCTCTCTCTCTCTCTCTCACTCTTTCTTTTAGCTTTTAATGCATTATTTTGTAGTTATACAGCTAGTTCCAGATAAACATTTGAAACCACTCACCAGAGAGAAAACAACCTGGGTTTAGCTATACACTGATTAATAGAGGTTAACTATTTGAAAATGACCTGTCCAAAATAAAACTTTGGGTCACTGGAGCTTCATATGTACCTTAGTTCATGGAAGTATGACCTACTGATTTAGGTGCATGCCAAGTGCTTCTACTTTGGGTCAAGAATCTTAGTTGACAAGATGCCTGATGAGCAAAAATCCTACTCTGGATACCGACATATCTAGTTACGTGAAAGAAGGAGTCAGGGTCAGGCCACACACTTATTCCTCCTTCATCTACAGCATCAAGCTTAACTAGAGATAGAGTGACTCAGGTAATCAGCTGCCAACCACTCACACACATTCCTCCTGTCAAAGACAGCGACATGGGGATAAATATTGGAGGCTCTAGAAGACTGGCTTGTGGTGGCATGAGACACAGAGAGGGTCAAGTCTTAGGACTGCAGGTCATGAAGTGCACTTGCAGGCAGTGGGGCAGAGTACTGCACGTAGCAGTAGCATTTAACACCCAGCAGCCATTCCATTCTTGCTGAGACTCCTCACTTTTATTGACTTACTTTGCACCCGTTATAGCATCACTAAACTTTGTTTTTTTTTTCCTCCTCTCGTTTCCCTATGGTTCCTGAGCTAAACTAGAGTTTTGTAGTTTGGGGTCATTTTTGCTTTGACTTCTTATTTCAGACATGCAACATCTTGGGTTCCTTGGAGTGTTTCCAGGTTTTACAGGAGATTAGTTAAAGCCTGAAACAAGCTGGTTGGCCTGAAGGTTCTGTATTAACTATTTTGCTATAACATTCTATGCCATTTGCTCATAAGTGCTTTTGTTTTGTCGTTGGTTGTACTACTCTAGTTGGGAATGCCTTATTATATCTGTTTCAGAAGACTTTTGACTTTCTTTCTAAAGATAAATAGCCAACCACACTTTATTTCCACTGCAGTCTATCTCAGCCTGCCTAACACTCCTACTGGAATGATATTACTAAGCAAATTTCATATTTAGTGATAATTATTTTATACTGGGTGATGATTACAACCAAGTATTGGATCCTACTTTAGATGGGAACTCCACTGTTAAAAACAACAAAATATACAAATCTGTTTGTACTATGTTCGGCTTATGGCACTTCTGCAACCTGACCTCAATAGAGTATATGTTCTATTCTCAAACAAATCATACACAATTCAGAATTGATTACCTATTTCTAAATCCTTGTTTCAAAAAAAAATTTCATTCAGAAATTGGCCATATACTCATATCAAATGATGCACCTATTTGAACTATTATGGACTTAAGTCCCTTTTACCCGCACCCTACGAACTGGAGATTTCATAATTTGCTCCATTTAGATCCCTCTTTTGACATTAAAAGCAGTTATTATCAATTTTTTTACCATCAATACCTTCCGTGATACTTCTTCGCTGAATGTGTGAGATGATTTTAAAGCATCAACGAGAGGCTTTATGATTGAGTATGTGGTAAATAGGAAACAAAGTTTTGCCAAACAGTTTTCTACCTTGTTGAAGGACATTACAACTCTGGGATGCAGACATTGCCACTCCAAATCTAAAATATTATTCCAAGAGTTAATCACAGCAAAATTAATAATTAAAACATGGCAATGTATCCAGACCAGATGTATTTACTGCCAAATTGTATTCTGATTTCTCTACCCTCTTCTCTTTAAATTGTGTTACATTTATGATATCTCTAAATCAGCATATTGTACTTTTCAAGAAAAATCGAGTTCTACAAATGTGTAAGAATTATTGATGTACCTCCTGGGTTAATATATATTTTATAAAATACTCACTAAGATTTTATCACTCCAAATTGAAAATATTCTTCCTAAATTAATTGGATTAGAAAAGGTTGGTTTATCAAGGGACAATCTTCTCCTGATGACACTATCTGCTATTGCATTATATGCTGTGAAAGTATTTGGTTGTAGTGAATGGGAATTCATAGTTAAAGCTTTAAAGATGCTTTTGATTCAGACCAAAAATATTGAATCTAATTTGATTATTATACTCATCCCCCAAAGCTGCCATCTTTGTGAATGTGATTTTGTCAGACTATTTTTCACTACAAAGAGGTGTGGCCTCTGTCTCCACTTCTATTTATTCTTATTTTACAACCCTTTATTACTGTAATTGGACAAAATATATATATATTTCCATTTCTTCTACAACATTCCCCAATTGAAATTATCAGTTTATGCTGATGACATCCTTTTGTACCTTTGTCACCCAAGTAACTCTATTCCTGCCTTCCAGGCAGAGATTTGAACACTTTGTTTCCAATATTTCAGGTTATAAATAAAAATTAACTAAATTCTTATTTACTAAAGACTCCAACAAAATGGTAGGATTTGCATAGAACCCGAGTAAGATCAAATAGTTAGGTATTTGTTTACAAATTCCATAAAAGAAACAATAAAACTCAACTTTGAAGATGTCATAAAGAAGTTGGAGACTTTTTACTCAACGTTTAATCCATTGTTTTTGTCTTGGCAGGGTAGACTTCGCTCTATTAAAATGGTTCTTTCTTCTCTAGTGATATATTGAAATTTCATAACTTCTTTACAAATGTGAACTACTTTTTTTAAACACATAGATTCTGTTATTTTTTATGGCACAATAAAAAATCTATAGTAGCCTTCTCAAGTCTCAAGTTGTATAAGCAAGATGGGGATGTAAACTATCAGAAATACCATACAGTTTTCTGTCTAAGATGAAAAGTGCTCTGGATTACTTTTGATCGCGACGTACTTACATTTTTATGGCTTGTGTTAGACCTAACATCCTTGGTGTGGTCTTCCCCAAAACATTTTTTGCCTTAACCCCTCCTGTTTTCTGAATTTGTTTTTGTTGGCAAAAGGAGACTTTTCACTTTACCACTGCCAGCCATTGCTTGTGAACATTCCTCTAAATATGGACTACATCTGATTGGCACATTTAATTTACTTGTAAGCCCTCAGTGAAGTGGTACTGCATGTGGTACTGCATGTGTCCAGGCCTGGTAAGTTTGATTCATTAAAATGTTCTCTATTCTTTTAAGTAGGTTTGGGATTTTTCTTGTGTTGTGCTTTAATTTTATTACTGTTTGTGTGCAACAAAAATACTTTACACATCCTCTAAGCTAAGTCTGACTGTTTTGTGCCAAGCTATCAGAGGGGTAAACACAGGTTAATTTGGTGATGTTTGTGGTTCACCCTGACAAGGATTGTGGTTGTTGTCTCAATAGGACTTCCAACCGCTCAACCAATAACCCAATTTCTTACATTGATGTTCAGTAGTGGAATTGAGTACTTGTATTCGAGCAGTGCTACTCAGTGATTTTGTGTATTACTAAACTCCCTAAAATAATCTGACATCAAATTTGATATTTTTCTAAATTCTCCTTTGCATTCAATTTGAATATATTCCTGTGAGAGAAAAGGGCTGATTGCAGAGGCCCCCTAACTTTTTGCCCCCATTTCCCACTTTTTGCTGGTGTTTTCCTGACTCTGATGGTGCCCTGGGTACTGCTAACCAGTCCCAGGGCCTGTGCTCTGTGTAAAATCAGTATGCAAATTAGGCTGATTATAATTGGCCAAGTCAACCTACCTATAAGTCCCTAGTATATGGTAGGGCATGTAGGTTTAGGGACCACAGCATAGGTAGTGCCTGCTGAGGTGCCCAGTATCATTTTAAAGGCACGCCTGCCTTGCTGGCTGCTTTTAAATTAATGTTATATGCAAATTCGACTTTGGAATTAAAAGTAGTTCCAAAGTCTTAAACTACCTTATTTTTACATATAAGTCACCCCTAAGGTGTGCCCTATGTGCCCTTAGGGCTGGGTGTCATGTAACTATAAGCAGGGACCTTATAAAAATAGTTTTTTAAGCCCTGGTGAGGTAAAAACAGCCAACATCGTTTTCCCCTCATTGTAGTGAATAGCCTTCATAGGCTAGAATGGGGAGACTTTATTTTAATGTTTAAAGACCCCTTAAGTGACAGATACAAAGAGTTGGGTATCAAATTAATTGTTAAAATAAATCCCACAACTTCCAGGTATTGGATTTAATATAACTTGTTCAGGTAAAGAGTTTTAAACTTTACCTGAAAAGTTGTCAACTTGATCCCTGCATTGTTTTTGCTGCTGTGCTCTGAATGGTCAGCCTCTGGCAGCCTGGCCAGGCTGTTTGATGAGGTGTGAAGTGGCCTGGCTTCACACAAAGAGATGTGCCTGTGGGAGGAGATCTCCCCTCAGCAGATGGTGAGGCAGGAAGGGGGAGGGCTGCCAAACTGGTCTTCAAAGGCAGAGAAGGACATTTGGAGCAACCCAGCAACACCCCCACATCCTGCAAACCCAGACAACTAGGTGCCTCCTTGATTAGATTAGGAGAGGGCAGGAGAGGGGTGTGTTTAGGATTTTTAGCCACACCAGTGGGTGGGCTCAGCCAGATGTAACCTCCAAAAATCACTTTCAGCCATGATGGATTTTTGAGGAATGTTGCCTCCTGGGATTGATTTTTGCCACACTTCCCAGGAAGTGGCAATCACAGGGGTAAGGACCCTGCACCTGATTGGAGAACCAGGACCCCCCTGTTTTTCACCCAGCAGCAGGGATAAAACTGGCAGACCTGCACCCACACCTCAGATCCCTATCAGATTCCAACAAGGAAGAACTACAGGAGAAGAAGGACTGCCCTGCTGGACCCCTGACCTGCAACTGGACACTGCACTCTGGAGGAATGCACCAGCTGCACACTTGGGCTTCACCACTAAAAGGACTTTGCCTGTCTTCTACTGCTTTAAGAAGGGACGCCCTATTTGCTACAGGTACAAAAGAGCTGCCCAGAGTCCCCTGCATCAAGTCCTGCAAGCAGAGCCCAGCTGACCAGCGTCCAGTGACCATTTGAGGATTTTGACCAGGTGCATTCTGGGAATTGTAGTCCCAACTCCAAGGAGCAACACAGAGCTTCTGGAACCTTGGATCAAGTTGTGGACACTTCAAGGATACAAAAAGGACCTTTGGAAGAAGATCCAGAAGTTTGGACATGTTTGAAGCAACTCCATAAATTGAAGAGGTGCATTGTGGGAGTGGTATTCAGAGACCCCAAGAGGCATATCAGAGCCTCTGAACCCTTGGCTGGTGCTTTGGAGCACTTTCCTGAATCAAACACTTCTGAAAGTAAGTGTGACAGTGTTACCTCGTGGGTGGCCTGAACTCTGGACTTTGTTCCTTTCCATTGCGACCTTTTATTAACCATTTGAGCGCTAGTTGCTTCAATGCACTAGAAAGCATTAATTCTTTAAAAATTCATATCTCCGGTTCCCCTTATCTGATTTTATTCGTTTTGGTGTCATTTTAAAGATAAAAATATAATCTATTTTTGTAAATTGGTTTTGGATTTTTCAAACTGTTTCCTGTGTTTTATTTAATTACTGTTTTGTGATATTTGAATGCCTCTACACTCTGTCTCCTAAGTTAAGCCTTGTCGCTCGTTGCCAGGCTACCAAGGGTTGAGCTGGGTTTAATTTACTGAGACCTAACTGGACCTAAGTGGAGGTCAGTGGCCTATTACTAAGTGTAGGTACTTACCTGCCCTTACCAATAACCCATTTTCCAAAAATTCCCCTTTTTGAATGTTAATGCTTGTCTTGTATCCTTTTGCTACAGTTGAGGTGGATCTGAGTAATGTCAACAGCCTCCGTAAGGTGGAGCTGCAAAGGATCTTTAAGAAGAAAGGGCTGAGTGTGGGAGGAAGGAAGACCACCAATGTGGACTTCCAAATAGCCCTCAGAATCATTGAGGAAATTGGGAGGAAGAAGGCCACACCAGAGGTGTAAGAGGTGGATCACCCTATCAATAGTGAGGTAGACTTGGTGGATGAGGAGGAAGAAATGGGACTGGCCTCAAGCCCTGAACTGCAGCAGCAGGAGAAAGAGGGCCTCTTGCCCACAGGAGAGAAATGTGTTCTCCAATAGTTTGTCCCCGAGGAGCTGCCAGGCAGGAAAGCTGTAAGGGAGTTCCAGCTATATCTAGAAACGCTCACTTGAGGATTCTGATGTACAGAGAGCCTTGGAAGAGAATAAACATTTCTTGGCTCATGAGGTGAGCCTGAAGGAGTTATCCATCAAACCCAAACAAGGCATAAGACTCTGCTGTAATGGTGGCAGAATTAGTTCAGTGTTCAGTAGAGACATGAAGATGTGCATTCCTAAGATATGGTGGCTAAATATGTGGTGGGGGATGATGTTGATTTATGGTTTTTAGCCTAAGAGATGGTCATAAGGACATTAAGGGTCCCAGAGGAGAATTGAGGGGAGCAGTCTCTTGAGACACATGCCTACTGTGGATGGAGAAGATATCCTGCTCACATTAGAGGTAGGAGACCAGGTGATGTATGCCGCCATGAAAGCCATTCTTATCACTAAGGCCACATATTTACACTGTCTTTGAGCTGAATTAGCATCACTTAGCATGCTAATTCAGCGCAAACTTAACTCCATATTTATATTTTGACATGAGACACGTCTATCATCAAAATAGTTGAGTTAACGTGAAACCTCTTTGCGTCAATCAAATGCAATGTAGGCGTTCCCGTCCAGAAAATGACTCTAATCCCCTAGAGCCATATTTATCCACCCGGGCAAAAAAAGACGCACTGGTGGGAGGCGGACCCAAAAATGACATTAACTCTGATAAGCATCATATTTCAATGCCTGGGTCAGAACAGGCATTAAAATGAGACCCACACACCACTACTTAAGGAAAACATACAGAAGCAACATTACAAACCCAGAGGAGAAGATGGAAGTGCTACTGCTCCAGCTTGTGAGACGACGCAGAGGGCAGCAACAACAACAGCAACCACCACAACTCGGCCCAAAAAGGCAACGCAGAAGGCAGGAGAGGGTATACAGAAACAGGACAACCCTCCTTGACTTCAGGGAAAAAGACATAATACGTACACTTCACAGATAGTACACCAAAAAAAGAATAGCACAGCAATGCCAATGGCGTACACCATGCTAATGTTTCGTAAGTCTCACATAGGCACAGTTCCTTCAAATCATACCATGCAAGTGACTGCCAAAACAAAAATGAAACACCAGATAACTGGTGCTAATACCAACTACATTTCATCAACACATACATGACTTACCTGCAGAGTGCATATACATCTGCCTATCGCATTGGGTCACACATATAGTAATACAAAATCAATGCCCATCACATACCATGTGCGAGATTTGTGAAAAGTGTCACCACACCTACTGAAGTGCCACCTCACATGCACCACTTACCTAACCACAACACCATCATTTCAGTACCATAAACAATAAATGGGCAACCATGGGGCAGAGTGACTGTTAGACAGTGCAGATCATAGATGCTATAGTGGGACCCTGTCGGAGTATTTAGGACACCACTGACCATACATGCACTATGCCAAGGGACACATTTGCCAAGAAGCTGAGCTCCATCCCATAGCCTGCACTTTGCATGTGTCCACAGTATACATGCTGAATCATGTTTTGGAAGATAGGAAAGACACTGGCAGTAATGTTGATCATCCTGAAACAATGGGATACACACCCTTGGACACCTGATGGCTGGCACAAACATCAACTGCAACACAGGATCACTAAGAGCCCCCAGTGCAATTGTCATGGCCTGCACTATATGTACAAGTTGGCGGATGACCACTCTTTTGTGACTTGAAGCCACATTGGAAATCGTCCACTCTCCCACGCACCACTTAGTGTGGAAGGGGCGCACAATGTGTGTTGTTGATACAAGATACATAGCATGATGATACTAACTCAGATGTAGTCCTGAGGCAGTGCCAACATTAAACACCACCCCAAGGTTGCTGTTTGGAGGTTGCAATAAAGAAATAGACTGTGATTTGAACTCATTTGAAAGTGCCATCCAATGCATGGTGCATACTGCTGCACACACAGAAAGAGCCAATCATCCATCAAAACATCATATGTATATGGAGGTGTCACTTCCTGCACAGATACATCCACCCTCCACAGGGTAGCGAGCCAAGCACCCTGGTTCAAGGTTGGTAGAGGGTTGCCTTGTAACATATCACACATGGTGCATGCCTGTATAGTCAAAATGTTGCAGCATAGTGCTACCAATGTTGGAGCTGTATTGTGCATTGTCACTTACTCATTTAAATGGGTCTAAGTGTTGCACTTCATCTGTAATGACACATGCCACAATGGCTGGGATGTCCAGGCTCTGTAGTGTTACCATGTTGCCACCACACATGGCCCCTTTGTGTTGTGAGGATGTGTCATGTCCCCTCTAGTGATAGCACACTGACAAAAAGGTGCACTACACAAAGCATGGTACATACATATTGACCATCAGTTAGGATTCCAAATCATATGTCCCAGGTCCTTGAGCCAATGCCAAGATTGTCATGTCCAACAACACAGTGCTGAGAAAACTTTGCACAAGACCAGGAACTCACACCATACCAAAACACATATCAGTCACAACCAAATCAAAATGACAACTGCCATACTACATGACAAACCTGTTGCAAGCCTTAACAACAACTTACTCTATTTACCTTTTGCAGCGGATCAGGGTTATGGCATACAGACATGGATTATAACCCCATTTGCAAACCCAAGCACAACAGCAGAGTGTGCATACAATGAGAGACATTGTAAGATAAAGAATATCATGGAGAGGACATTTGGCATACTGAAGTTAAGATTCAGGTGTCTGGACCTCACAGGAGGCAGCCTCCTATATGCCCCACACATCTTCTGCAAAATCATCCTGACATGTGCTATCCTGCACAACACATGTGTGCGGATGAACGTCCCCATGTATGACCAGGTTGATGACCTGCCTGAAGAGGAGGAGGATGGTGGTGAAGAAATAGCGGGGGAACAGCACAACACAGCTGCTGGGGTACACCACTGACAGCACATAATTGAGAACTTTTTCACGTAAGCACTACTTAAATCACCTTGTCAATTTTGTAAATAAACACTTCACTTATACAACCAATCCTGCTTTTGTCTCTTTAATCTCCACTATATTTACCATAGGATTGTGAGTCTAACCAGAGGGAGCATATAGCAAATACAAATCTGACAAGTACTGTTGCAAAATCAAATGTGATGTGTAAGATTGTACTGCCACCATCACGCACATCACTAATAGCCTCATCACTGGTATGTGACAATTGTTGGACACAATCTATGGACCACAACATATATTGTATAACCATATTGCCACTTATTTACCAACACACACAACCACAAATTCCCTTTGGATGTGAATTTGAATCCTAAGACTCAATTGAAATGTCATTGCTGGCACACAATTTTCTACATATGTGGGAATAAAAGTTATATGTATATATATATATGGTGAAAAAATAAAGGGCTATTGACCGTTTTCCAATGTCACTATACTCCAAACATTACTTTTTGAAGACCATACTCTACACATACATGCTTTTCTTGTTATTTTTTTTATCTTTTTATGTTTATGTTATTAAAAATATTTAAATAAATACACCATGTGTATACACCAAATGTATCTTTAATGTACAATAAATTACATTTTAAAATTATTTTTTTCCTCTTATCCTTTATAATAAAACATATTCACAATAAAAAGATATTTCTCATATAACTATAACTATTTACTCTATCCATTAGGTTTGGGAAGGGGTACCTCTCTGATTTGTTTCATCACACACAGCAACATCATGTTCAAATAGGAAGTATGCAAGGGGCCCACACATGAGGTAGTGTATGTTCAAATTTAGAAAGTTACTCATGTTGGAACAGAACACTGTCACAACTCAGTGTGAGAGTTGCAATGGCTGCATGGACCATGTGTGACAAGGGGGGGACATCATTGGTAACAATGGTCATCATAATTTGCCCAGGTATAGCACGCAATGGAAGAAGTTGGGCCTGCAGAGTACATCTATAGTAATCTAGCCTGCCACTGCCATGGGGCCCAATCCTGACTCAAGGTACACATGACCTTACACATTGCATGAACACGTCTGCGGAATGCACTTCAGTATGGATGAGAACATATGCAGCTATGGCTGTAGGTCCACAACACAAAACCAACAACGATTGGTAAATGCAATGACTTAAATCAAACTTCGTGGTCAAAACATAATCTGGGTGGAATGTAGGCAGGGTGTGTCATTCACAGTATGTATCAAAGATGTTCACATGTCAGGCATACATACAGGCCACACACAATTCCCCATAAACTTAAAATCTACATACGGAGACAGTTATCGGGTAACATTTCCTAGATACATTGGGTCACACATCATCAACAACGCTTGAACTGTGTGTGTAGTATTAAATATTATGTTCTGTATGAAAACATCACACATCAGATACAAAAACACAATACACAATCATAAACCAGAAATATTGCATTGTCCTGACTGCCAAACATTTGTGTGTACACTGTTGTCACATCTATATATATATATATATATATATATATATATATATATATATATATATATATATATAGATATATATGAACAATGTGGAACTATTTGCATGCTGTTGACTCTGTAACACACACAGTGGTGGAACAGACCAATCACACCCTCATCACATTGTTGCATTGACTACCACATGTGGCCATACCCAATATGTCACACTGCAGCACAGCCATGTCATATATATGTTGGTTCAGGGTGCATCTAAGGACAATCGAAAAAAAATACGCAATCAGGAATTGAGTAAAAAATGAGAAAATGATGCAAATGTGTCTAAGACATTCACAAATGCAAAGAAAATGACACATGGGCCCTTAGCGCGAATTCCACCTTTGCACTCCTCTCAATGCTGATTTTCAGTGAAATCAACACATAACGCTGATGTGGCAATATGGCCAACTCACGTGCGTTATGCGTCTAAAACACCAACGCAAATGTCAATGCCTCATAAATACTTGCAGAACTGAAAATGTGACACACATGGACAGGAAGTGATATAATGGGAAATCCTATCTACAAGCATGGTATAGTGGGTGTAGTTTCACGTTCTCTTTACATTCTGTGCCTTTTTGACTGTGTGGTTGTGTTTTGGAGCTGGTGGTTGTGTCTTGGTTGCTTACTGTACATTGTGGTATCCCTCCTGTAGTGTTGTGTTAAATATTGTCTGCTTTTTGTCCCAGTATTTGTGATTTTGTGTATTTTCTGAGTATATTGGTACTGTGGGGTGTCTGTCCGGGGTAGTTAATCATTTGGGATAGTTGGGATTAGTTAGTGGGCTTAAGTTTCTTTTTTCTATGTCTTTGGGGTCAACCTTTACCATCAAAAACATGTCTGGAAGAGGGAGGTTGACAAGGATGGGAGAGGATGAGTTGGGGGGATTTGTGTGGCTGGTGGGCCACTACCTGCCAATGACACTGGAGATGAGGGTCCAGGTCATCCAGGGCTACCAGACCCAGGCCAGGTGGCTGTGGTGGGGCAAGGTGTTCCACCACCTGAAGAGGGTCTACAAGAGCACAAGAAATGAGCATTGCTGGAAAGATCTGGTGGCCACAGAGCAGGATCTGCTCGATCATCTTGGTGTGGAGCTCGGCAGACCTGTTGGTGAGACTCCCATTGGCATACTATTTACTGTTCACTGCTCTTGAATGACAGTAGCAGATGAGTTGGAGTGCTGCATGCAATGCTTGTGGACAGGTTGCATGCAACCAAAATGAAGTGCATCTGCGCCAGTCTAAACATAGAGTTCACTTGTCCAACCATGATACCAATGCAGGTCAGATGTCTGGTGAGTCAAGCACATTCATCACTAAGTCACACATTTCAGGCACCATGGCGACACCTGTGCCCCGGCATATTGTCATGTATGAGATGCCAAGGCACCACCAGCCTACCATGTTTCCCTGGATTGTGTCAACAAAGTTGGGCAAAGCATGTATAGTGCAACTTTGTCATCATTTCACGCACATGGTCACTGCCATTAAGTAAGCAAAGGGGGCTTACCAGCCTCAGGGGGTAATATATATGGGGCATTTGACACCATCAGACAATGCTGCTACATCAGTCATGGATTACTCAAAACATGATCGTTGCAGACTTATAATTGATCTGCATATCTATCACAAAGTGCCTCTGGGTGCCTTGCAGGACAAGCTGGAGTACCTGAGCCAAATGTCTTGCACAGCACCAGGGTAGTGTCATGTATTAATTGCACAACCCTCCTCCCCCTTATACCATGCCGTTCCATCTTCTATAGATTGCCCACATATGGTTGTTGCCGGTTGTAGCACTACATAAGTCTCTGGCCCAGTGTAAGTGTTCAAATGTGTGTCTCTCACTCACCTGTGTATCTGTGTCATCATGTTATCATAGTGGTGTGTTTGTTGCACTGTTTTAAACTAGGATAACTAGCTCACTCCTCTCAAATTGTACACACAAAAATTTGTTGTCCACTAGTAGTGACTGTGATATGTCACTAAGCATGGTTTTCCATTCATATCTTACAGGTGGATCTGCCCCCTACACGACTGGCGAAGTGGCGCAATTTGAGGACCCAGATGTATCTAGTAAGTGTGTCATGTGAAGTAAGCCAGGGTTTAGTGAGAGTGAGTCATGGGTTTTGCATACAATGCTAGATGTGATAAGCTGTCCAAAGATCAGATATCAAAGTAGGCTGGATGGTGACATTGTGTCCCATTGAAAGGATCCCCATGCACCACTAGAGGGTAACTTCTTGTGAGGCTCATGGTGCTCAATGGCCAGCATCATGTAAACAAGGTGATGACAAGCCACATGTAGGTCCATATGTGACTAAGAATGACAGAGTGCAATGCTGTGAGAATATTGGCAGTGGGGCACTCCATGATTCTCACAACATAGGGATGCACCATTTCGAACCCAATTTGGTGCATTCCTCCATTGTCATGAAGATGGAGGACTGTGCTGACAATTGTTCCCCAGGATGGAGCTCCGTATTCTGCCCTCCATGTATGTGACACGTATGTGGAATGTAATTGGCGTGCAAGCAGGTCAAGGCCAAACATGTGATGGCATGGAAATTGGTGTGTAAGGAATTGTATTGGCAGATCAGGTATTGATGCACACATGAATGGAATGTAGATGTGATAGACCTATGGATTCCACTTTCTGAGTTGTCAGCCCTCCTAACATATGGTCCACTCTCTGACTCCTTGTATGAATGGGCATGCCTTGGTGGATGACCAGGACAGTTGAGATGATGGATTGCATGGACATCCCCCCTTAGGCACAGGGGGGAGGAATGCCAATTTTGTAGGTAGATATGATGCTCACAGTGTAGGTGACAGTCATATTGATCAGGCTTGAATGTGTAATTATCAGCACTGACCCGTTATGGTTACCAGCATCATCCCATCCTCCCAATATCATGTTCAAGTTACTGGTGATGTAGGGTTGAAAATTGACACAGATGATGAGGAAATTTGGGCCTGATCTATGAAGTTTGCACTGCCTTTGCATTATTACATATTACACAAAAGCAATGCACACCTCCATGTGTTTGGTTCATATTCTTGTTTTGCATCGCTTTGGTGTCAATGAAATGATTCTAAGGAAGTATTGTTACATTTATCAGGGCCATTGTCTTATCTGGGATGTGAGTTGGAGTGAATGTGTAATGAGATGTAGAAGTGTAAGAATAAACTGTACATACTGCACACAATAATGACACTGATAGTTGCCTGTCTCCATTTAACAGCTGCCAACATGATCAATGGGGAACTGAGTGTGTCCAAAAGAGGGCTGGTACTGCCATATCCTGGCAGTGGAATCTGGGTTCTGGGGAATGGCTCGCCGCTATTGTGCTAAGAAGTCCACGGGGAATGGCGGGCATTCACATAAGGGGGCCCCACACTGGCAGACGCCACACTAGAGAGACTGAGCTCCATAGCAGTGCAGGGAGGCACATCTGCCACCACATCAACACCCACAAAAGCAAAAGCTTTGACCTCGGTGCAACAGCCCACACCACCTGCTGCCATGGACCCTAAAATGCTGCAGGATCCGCAGAGGGATGTTTCCCATGTGGTGCAACAGTTGGAGAGTTTGGAGAAGGAGGTGGCTGCAAACAGAAAGAGACTTAAATATATTTAAAAAAAACTCCCAAAGGCCAAACTTTGAGTGTCATCGGAACTGTCACCTCTAAGTTCTGTCCCCTCCCCCCTCATTTTCATTCATGATTTATAGTGGGTTTGAGGAAGTTAGTGTTAGGTTAGTGTAGGTATATAGTCTAGATAGGATAAGTGGATTTGAGGGGTGTTTGTTTCACTTTTTACAAGTTAATTGGTGGTTGGGTGGATGGGGGTTCATGTTGAGGTGTGATTGTGTGTTAAAAAAAAAAGAAAAAAAAAAAGAAATAGATATTTGTTTAGTTTTGTTAGTATATGTGTAGTATAAGTATAAGTTGCCCTGCATCTGTCTCGTAACTTAAGAGGGGTTGGGGGCCAATGTAGAGTTAAATGTGGTAGGTAAGTTTAGCATAGCGTAGTGAGGTGTAGTTTTTGCTAAGCATAGTTAGAATAGGTTAGGTTAGGTTAGGTCAGGATAGCTTTTCTAGATTTTTTTAGTTTGCTTTCATACTTAATAAACATTTTCGGATAATTTTTGTGTCATATGCTTGTGTCTCAGGGTCTTCCCATGAGTGCACAGTGAAAATTGTGTGTTGGCCTTGGGATTTCGTCCTGCCTCCAAATCCCTCTATTGACATGTTCACCATCTGTATACAACTGAGCTGTCACATTGGCAGCAACAACACATCTACTTGTCCACGCTTCTTCCATCCAGTGTACCCACCACTCAAGGTGACTATGTTTACCTGGTATCATACTGGTAGGTGTGGTAATTTAGCTGTCAGTGTTACAGTCCTGTGTAGGAACATTGGGCACTGTGGCACCTCTGACTGCTTACATTTAAAAACGATCCTGCAAAACTGACCAGTGGCAGTTACAGATGAGGTTAAGTACCTCTGTTGCACACCAATGTGTTCTACCGGTACTCCCAGCTGACAATATTGCCCATGAACTGTTTCACCGTCATTCCTGCCATACGTAGGGAGTGGAGAATACATGTGTTCTACATTTTTTTACATATTCAGTGGGATTAGACCAGAATTGACATTTATCATGTAGGAACCTTGTGTGTAGGTATATGCCCCCATATACCTGCACTCCTGTGATTACACTGTGTGACTTATGACATGGTTACACACAGCACAATTCCTAAGCGTAGTAGATGTGTCACAATGCGTACAGACAAGCTGTTTGTGTAGGAGGCGTTTATTTACAAGTATCGTAGTGCAATATATACAATATCCAGGTTAGTGACCCCATTTGTGAAATCCATATCAATTGTAACAAAACACAAGTCCAGGGTGATGGACAGGTCATGGGACATGCTTGGGTGAAGTGTCATTCAATGCAGAGGAACATGAATTGCCAATTGGAAAGTGAGAGGAAATTACAGTCTATAGCAGAAAGGTCAACAGTGTGTTGGTGAAGAGTGCACATAACCAACTGTGCTAGCACTGGCATGATCTCAAGCACAGGACAAAAGGAAACACTGGCCATGTGGCATGGGCTGGTGCTACCGCTAACTCTTACGGGTGAAGATGATCTGTTTCACATCTTCATCCTCCGAAGTGTGCGGTGTCTCCTCTGCCTTTGTGGTGGGGAGGTGGAGGGGGCCACACACACTTCAGTGTTTGGAGATGTGGACTCCCAATTTCTGACAGCTGTCATCTGTGGAACAAGATATGGCATCACTGCAGCAAGGAGGAGCTGCAGATTTTTGATGATAACAGCAATATCCCTGTGGTAGGCAGGCATGTCTGCCCTGAGGGAGGCCACTTTCTGGTGCATGGGGTCCAGCCTGTTATCAATCATGCTGCTGCCAGTTTGGGAGGGCTGTTGTTGTGGCCTCTCCCTCATTGCAGCAGCTATGTCCCTCAGACATTGCTGGACTCCATACTTTGGGGAGTGTGTGCCTCATTTTGGCTGC
The DNA here is from genome assembly GCF_031143425.1 of Pleurodeles waltl. Lineage (NCBI taxonomy): Eukaryota > Metazoa > Chordata > Amphibia > Caudata > Salamandridae > Pleurodeles > Pleurodeles waltl. The sequence continues at coordinate 234,593,556 of NC_090437.1, read as the reverse complement.
AGTCTGTTAATTGTCCATAATGAGGCATGTTCACATACCCTCTAGGCTGGATGCCATTGTCTGCATCCCCACCCGAACCTCCTTGGCCAGCTCCCACTGAACTCCTACCACTGTCCCCTCAAAGCTGGTCCCTGGGTCTTCAGAGTCCTCAGCTGTGTCAGTGCTGGCAGGCCATACTATTGAGATGTTGGGTGGGGCTCCTGGGATGGCTGCTACATTATTACTTTCTGTTAGACTTAGCATCATTGGCATGGTCTCCCCTAATTTTTTGCCTCTACTTCCAAGGGTGTTTCTGTGTGCTGGACTCTGTTGTTGTTGTTTTGTTTGCTCTGGACACTTTACCACTGCTGACTAGTGCTAAAGTGTAAGTATTCCCTGTATAAATCATATGTGTACATTGGCTTATCCATGATTGGCATATTTGATTTACTAGTAAGTCCCCAGTTAAGTGCACTAGAGGTGCCCAGGGCCTGTAAATCAAATTCTACTAGTGGGCCTGCAGCACTGGTTGTGCCACCCACATTAGTAGCTCTGTAAACATGGTTCAGACCTGCCATTGCAGTGTTAGTGAGTGCAGTTTTAACTGCCACTTCGACTTGGCAAGTGTACCCACTTGCCAGGCCTAAATCTTCCCTTTTTGTACATGTAAGACATCCCTAACGTAGGCCCTAGGTAGCCCCATGGGCAGAGTGCAGTGTATGTTTAAGGTAGGACATATTCTAATGTGCTTTATATGTCCTGACAGTGAAATACTGCCAACTTTGTTTTTCACTATTGCAAGTCCTATCTCTCTCATGGGTTAACATGGGGGCTGCCTTTAAATATAATAATTAAAGTGTAGATTCCCTTCAGGAGCACATAGACATGTGGAGTTTAGGGTCCCTTAACTCACAATCTAAAAATGCATCTTTTAGTGAAGTTGGTTTTTAGATTGTGTGTTTGAAAATGCCACTTTTAGAAAGTAGGCATTTTCTTACTTAAACTATTCTATGACTCTGCTTGTTTGTAGATTCCCTGTCTGTGTCAGTTTGACAGTTGGGCTGTTTGCACCTCTCCTCTAGACAGTGACACAAAGGGAGCTGGGGTGTAGCCTGCATATCCTGGTGAGACATCTGGGCTGAGGGGGAGGGAGGAGTGGTCACTTACACCTTAAAGGGCTGTGCCTGCCCTCACACAATGCAGTCTCCAACCCCCTGGCGTGTCTGGGGCCTGGCCTGGCAAGGCAGCATCTTGAAAACAACAGAGACTTCTCTTGGAAGTAGGCCTACTTCAAAGCAGAAATGGGTATAGCAAGAGCACCCAAACCCCTGGAAATTACATTACTTCTGGAACCAAGAGGAACCTCTCAGAAGGAGAAGAGCTGGAGAAGCTGGAGGAGAAGTACTTCCCCTTTGCATGTGACTGTGCTTCGCTGGGTTGGCTTGTAGTGGCTGCTTCTGCCTGAGAGAGGACAAAGACTGGCTTTTGTGTGACTTCCCACTGGTAAAGAATTTCCAATGGCTTGAAACTGAGCTTACCTCCTGTTGTTGAAGTCTCAGGGACAGCAAAGACGTCTCTCTGCCAGCACTTGGGCTTTCTTCTGAGAGTCCAGCCTACCAAGTGGTCCCCTAACCTGTTTCTGGGCCCTTGAAAGGTACAGCTGGTGGAAAAGGACAGAAATCCATGCAAAGACCGCTGGGCGTGGAAACTTTCGGCGCACCACCCGCTTTGCAGCTGAAAAATGATGCGCTGGCGGCCTCGTGGCTAAAATCAACTCTCCACCTGCATCATGGATGGGGAATCAATGCAACGTGGCTGGTGAAATGACGCGCAACACCTGCAGTGGCTGCTGTTAACGACACAAGCCCCCACGCAGCGCGATTTCTTCCTGGACCCGAAGTGCCTGTCAGGATCGATGCATCACTCTCTTGCAGAGAGCAAAAACGGCGCACACTGATCCGACCGGAGGAGGAACAACGCACAGTCTAGCTTGCGAGTGAGAATTCGATGCATCGCTGGCCTTTTCTGATGCACACTCGCCTGTGCGGTTTTATTTTTACGTAACCCAGGTACTTTTTCACGCAAACAGTGTTCTCACTGTTTTCTAAAGGATTTAAGACTTTTCTTCTTTAAAAATTCATAACTTGACTTGTGTATGTTGGATTTTTGTCGTTTTGGTTTTGTTTTATTTCGATAAATATCACCTTATTTTCTAAACCTGTGTTGTGTCATTTTGTAGTGTTTTCACTGAGTTACTGTGTGTGTTGGTACAAATATTTTACACATTGCTTCTGAATTTAGGCCTACCTGCTCATGCCAAGCTTCCAATGGGGTGAGTGGGGGTTGACTGAGGGTCATTCTCCATACCCTGACTAGAGTGAGGCTCCTTGCTTGGACAGGGGGTAACCTGACTGCCAACCAAAGACCCCATTTGTAACATTTTCCTTGTGACTAGAGGTGATGTCTGGAGGGATACGAGGACTTCCTGGAGGGTCTCTTGGCTGATGGTTGTCAGCTGCTCATCCAGGTCATCAGAGTACTCCAGGACAGGCAGATCAGCAGGAGAGCCATCATCCTCTGCAATGAGATGGAGTAAAATAAATCTTTCTGTGTTGTGGCAGTTAATATGTTATGTCTCTGACTTGCTATTGGAGGCTCATTGTCATCTTAGTTCCCAAACACTTTTCCTGTACATCATGGCTGCAGACCTTCAGCCCTTTGAACTGCTGGAGTTTCACATGAGGTGAGGCTCAGGAGGCGCAATTGGCTGCATCATGTCTACTAGGTGTGATATGTATCCCTTTTGTGGCTTGATACCATCCTGTCATTGTCAGCCCTCCCTATGAATCCATTTGCATGCTAGGGCCTTGCAGTAGGTATTGCAGTGCTCAAGCCAGCGCACCACACATTTCAATATGCCCCTGTCCCAGTCTTACATGTCTCACATACACCCATACGGTACTGAAACCTTGCAGCACCCCAGGGATGGCAATGCCGGGACGCAATGCTGTTGTTACCTTTGATAGCTCCTCATGTTGATGTATGTGTATGTGTACTACATTGCACACCACACATGGACCTAGCAGAGTTCAATTTCATCTTCTGTCTGTGCAGGTCGGTGTGTCTTCCTACACACCTATGATCACTCCCTCGATGCAGCCATCCTTGCACGATGATACAAGAGATGCAGCATGGTGGCAGTGCAGCTAATTTGACACAGGCACAGGGGTAGACCCAGGAGTGGGCAGCATGGGTATCTTTTGTTGCTGTGTACATCATTATGTATGTGACAGTGCCTGATGGTAAATGAGTTTGTAGACATAGCCAGTAAACTGGAGTTGTTCAGGGCCTCAGAGTAGTTTGATGGTGATTCTGCCTTTGTCTATATGACCACCCCTAACAGAGCAGGTAGTAGTGGCAACTGTTGTCAATGGGGAATGGCCCATGGGCCAATGGCATGGCATTGACAGGTTGTGGGCTTCGTACAGACTGACAATGCCACCTGTCTTGTGATACCAGCCCAGTATTACGATCAGCGCTACCCTCCACTTATGTTCCCACTTTTCCACCAGCCGTTGCATGAAGGTAAAACCCCCATGCAAAGGTTGGTGATGATGTGGTGTGGTGTGCCCCTGGGTGCCCCTGCACTGCCCATAAATATGGCATGGGCAGTGCAGGGGGTCCCATACCCTACCCCTTTGCCTTTTCCACTGCCTGGTTTGCAGGGCTAAGAGCAGTGTGTCCTGTCACTCCCAATGCATCCCAAGACTGTCACTGACTATATTTGATCCATGAACACTGTTGTGCTATGTGCCCCACAGAGCTATCATGAGCAGACAGATTTCCCCCTGCCATCCCAATGTGTGACTCATACCCTCAACCACAAAGGGTACACTGTATTGGCAGTCTTACCAACACCAGACTTGCCCATGCACCACCCCCGCCCGTCAATGTGGTATTATACATCATTATTTTTACAGTCATACACCATGGCCCTCATTACAACATTGGCGGTATTGACTGCCTAGCGATGGCCGCCAACATACCACCACTGTGGCTACCAGCTGCCTACGTGTATCATGACCGCTGACGATATTCTGCCAGAATGCTGGTGGAACACCGTCGACGGTCATGGTGGAGGACAACGGTAAGGTGGTGCTGCTGTCAGCAGCACCGCCACGCCAGAAAAACACCCCGACCATTTCATGACCAATGATACGGCCTAGCTGTGTTTTGCTGGCGGATGCTGCTATTGACAGCAGAGCCGCAGACAGTCTCCAGCTGGAGGACCACCTGCAAGCAGGTAAGTCGGGTTCTCCAACTGGAGAGGGGGGTGGGGGGTTTTGTATGTATGTGGGTGTGTGTATGTTTTGGTATGTGCGCATACGGGTGTGAGTCACGTAGGATGCATGCGTGAATGAGTGATTGTGAATGTTGTGTGTTGTGAATGCATGTGTGTGACAAGGTATGTTGGTGTGTGTTGGTGTATGTGGGTATGTATGTGTGCATGCGTGGGTGGTGGTGGGCATGTGTGTATATGGGTGCGCGAGTGGGTGTGTATACGTGCGGGGGACAGGAGAGGGAGGGGAAGGGTGGCTGAGGACTCTGGGGAGAGGGAAGGGGAGGGGGATTCCCTGGCACTGATAGTGCCTACCGCCATGGTTTTTGTGGCGGTAAGATTAGCACGAAAACCATGGTGGTAGGCTGGGCCGTAATCCCGAGGGTGGGATTGTGACGGCAGCCAGTGGCTGTTACCACCCTGGTGGTCGGTGTGTTAACGTGGCGGTCTTGGATGGCGGTAACCGCCATGGTCAAAATCCCATTTGTTTTACCGCCAGTCTGTTGCCGGGTTTACAGCTGCTTTAACATCAACCGTCAGGGTTGTAATGAGGGCCCATGTGTTGTATTTGTGTGTTAATTTCCCCATTCCTATGTGTCTCACATGGTGGTGTCGGATTAGTAGTGGGCTCAGCCTATATCTGTTGTGACCTACAGTTTGCTATCTGTGGTACATATATTCTGTAGAGGTACATTTCTGATCAGCATCAAGATGTGTGGTTCCACGCTTCACCAGTTTAGTTGCTCTGGGTAGTGGCCTGTTTCAGGACCACCCTGCTATTCCCCCAGTGCCTGCTCTGATTATTTTTCCCTGCACCCATGGGCATCCTTACTGCATGATGGAGTGGTGAATGTCCTACGTGAATGTGTTATTAATGTGCAGGGTTTTGGTGCTACCGGCACACGTCTGGGTACTGTTCTGACGGTTTCAATTAATTGTGTGCCGTAAGATGCAGCATGCATGTGTTTGGGGAATGAGGCAATGCAGTTGCAAGGTGTTACTGCAAAGGACATAACCATGGTGTAACACCAGGAATGGTATTGACTGACTTCCTAGTCTCTGATGTTTGGTCGTGTTGGTAGGGTTAATTTGACTATATGCGAAGCATGGTGTGATGACACAATCAGAGGCACAGTCATTAGACATGCCGTCCATCCCATGTGCTGCACAGGTACATGTAGTTATTTGGTCCAGGTGATTGACATATGTCCAGGTTCTGTATGTGTTGTGGTGCATGGCACTCCCAAGGTGTTGGTACATGTATAGCTGACTTCAACATGATGCTACTTGCTTCATGTGCAATGTATCCCTCTGCAGTCCTTTACATGCATTGAGTGTGTCCTAGGGGCCTTCCCCTTCTTGCACTTGACAATTTAGCATTAATTTCCCCCGTGCGACTTACCCCGCATTTGTACTGTTTTCTGGTAGTCTCCTTTGCGATTCCAGTGATGAGGTCCTCTGGGATAACCGCTGCAACCATCTCCTCTATCTCGTCCGGGTCCTCTTGTGGTGCTGGACTACCAGCTCCAGTTTGCAGTGCTGCCTTCCTGTTCTTTGCCAGTTTTTCCTTTGTCCTTTGCTTGCAGTCATGCCAGTGTTTCTTGCACTCAGTCATGGTTCTGCTCACCTTTGCCACACTGTCAATCTTGTCTACTATCTGCTGCCAGATTGCCTTTCTCCTGCCAATTGGCAATTTTGAGGTGATGAAGAGTTGATATTGATGCTCCGTCACCTCTCTCACCTGTATTTCATGCTCCTCCGGACTGAAACAACAGTTTCTCTTGTTCTTCTCCCTCCCCCGGGTCTTGTCTGTGTCCTACTGGCTGGTTCCTGGTTGATTGGGGTCACCCTGGGGTCTCTCCTGACTTTCTGGCTCCATTTTGCCTCTCCTTTGCATTGTCTTCTCCATTAGCATCTGTATTTAACGCTAATGCGGGTAAAATTGTGCAGTTCCATTTTGCAACATGTTTACATGACGTAAACCAGGTTAGAGTCATTTTTCCAGCGTTAACATCATTTTACCTTATGACAAGGCGCAATGGTTAACGTAAATAAATGTGACTCTAACCTATTTTTAGCGCTACCTAGTGTCATAGTATAACAATAACGCCCAGGTGGCGTTAAAAAATGGTGCTAGTCAGCGCTAACGTTTTTGATGCAAAACTGCGTTAGCGCAGTTTGCGTCAAAAAGTATAAATCTGGGTCTAAGTTTGGGATCAGCCTAGAGAAGCACTACATGAGATTTAGGTAAAAAATTAAACTGCCAAACCAATCTTTAGTGGATTTCCTTGCTAATTCCACTAAGGCACTGAGTGGTTGGGTGAGGGCAGTAATGTAAGTGATATAATGGTCTGTATGTTTTGATTTTGAGAGAGCACATGCTCAGTCCTTGTTTTATAGAGCAGAGCCAACATTTTATTGACAGCAAGCTCACTTAATCTAGAGAGCTATGCCAGAAGGCCGACTTCCAGGTCAGCACACCAGTGTCCAAGAAGGTATCTGTGGGAGGATAGCCAGAAGATTAGATATCGTCCCCACCACTCATTCATGTTGCCTTTCATTTTTATGAATTTTTATCTTTTTTAGCCAAAACAACTTTACTTATTACACCTGTCATTTTGCACACTTATAATTCTTTGAGATCCTTTTTGTTTCCTAAATCAATGCAGAAGACTCATTTTATGAACACTTCTCTATGGTACAAAAAAATATTAAATTTAATTATAAAATCATATATTGAAAATCTCTGACTGCCAAAGGCAGTTCTAGAAGCAGATCATTATTAAACAAAGATGTTTTACACTTTTCTGTAGCACTGAGACTGTGAGACTGATGGGCCTACCAGAACAAAATTGAAAATCCTAACACAGCAGAATATATAGAAAGGTTTCTGAAATCTATCCTTCAAAGGCAACACATATCGGCCCATTTCATGGTGGAGATGGCATACAGGGATCGGGGAGTGCTGCTTAAACTTGGGGCACTCCCTCATCTGTTAATTGTGAGTCTTGTGAACTACAAGGACTGAGACACAGTGCTAAAAGCCGCAAGGCTCGACGGACCACTTGTGTTCAAGGTCACCAGTGCTGGTGCACAGAGAAAAGGCTTGAACCGCAGCTCCATTGGCAGTCACGTAAGACTGATATCCCAAGCTGTAGACAATGAGGGGAGGGCATCACAGGACGCAGGAGAGATCCTTCACAGAACCCACACAGACCCCATACACATACCCATGAAAAGGGGACAGGTTTACTTGTGTTATTATTATCATTTGACTAGATTATTCATGGGAACAGGACGACAGACACCAAAAGCATTGGGGGTGGGTAGCTCAAAACCCATCACATAAGGAAGTAGTGAGGGGGATATTGGGGAGTGATTAGGGTTTATAATGGCAGCTGGGAGGGGATCGATGGATGGGAAGGGAAGCAATTGTGCCTTTCTGGGTCAACATACATATAAAACATTGGCCTCTTTCCAGGTATATAAGAGTCTAGAGGAGTGGCAATCCTGATCTTCAGATCCTTCCCCTGCAGAGACAAAGACATGGACAGACCCAGAGGACTGCTATGCAGCGATATTGGGAAAGTGAAACGGGGAAACTATCTTGGTGGTCTCATGTGTATCCTCCCAGGTCCCCAATTAATGGCTTTGGAACAAATGGGGAAATGGCTCCTGCAAACCCCGAATGTCCTTTTATTCATAGGGGGAGATCTCAATGTGATTCCAGGGGAGGGAGGATTATAGACTGTAAGACTTCACCTGGGCTCTAGGATTACAAAATCTATGGAGAGCAAGGAACCATATTTGTATACAGTTCCTAAGAAACAGTTTAGGGCGACGCAACACAGGCTCTATGAGGTCAGCAATAAGCTCATGGCCTGGCTGGGAGCGGGCCTGGGGTGGGTTCCTGAGGTTCCCATTGTGGTGGGTTTGACAGTAGACACAGCCCCAAAGATAGCAGATTAGGTTGCAGAATACCTGGACCCACCCAGATACCAATATTCAGACGAGGAGCAGCAGAGCTTCGTGGAAGATATCCTCAGCCCAGGCCTCTCCCATGGGGATAAGGACACTTTTGACTGAACCTAGAGGTGACTGAGAACATGGAGACCATAGGTGAACTCTTGGTTAGGAGGTCACTGGGCCCTAATGCACTACCCACAGAGTTCTTCAGGTGTCTGGGCAACCAACTGGGTGAACTTCTCCAGGTTATGTATCGGGAACCCCTGGCTGTGGGAAGCTATATATATATATATATATATATATATATTCCACACCAATCCAAGTCCAACTGTAGCAGGGGCCACTCAGCGCGGCTATCCATGCCAGGTGCCAGTCACCCAATATAAACAACAAATCAATCCTTACTTCAGAAGAAGGAGCACGAACTCTTCGGATTCAGAAACTCCAAACAAATTTAGTACAAAAGCTTCAATGACGTAAGTCTGTTTTGCTTGAAATATATGTGTAGAGAAATGGAGACATTTCTTGTTGAATATTATTTAAATATAATATAGAATGTAATATAGAATGTAATATTAATTACAGTAACAATGCAAATAATATGTATGGAAAAGATTGTTTGTCAATGATGGGTACATGACACCTACCGATATACAAAAGATGTACATTTCAAGATGGCGCCCCGAATGGTATGTGGAGTACTTGTCCTTTGTTTATTGTTTGGATGGAATCCATTAAAAGGTGTGTGCAACCAGAGACCACCAACCGTGATCAAGGCTATGGCTGAAACGTGTTGGTGAAGCTTCTGCAGTAAATTTGTTTGGAGAGTCTGAATCCAAAGGGTCTGTGCTCCTTCTTCCGAAATAAGGATTGATTTGTTGTATGTATATGTGCTGGATCCTACTAAGTTGGTGCGCACATGGGGAGGAACCATTGCAAATACACAAATAACATTTCACTTTCCTGCAGCTGGAACACACACACTCCTGTACATAGGAGACACAGAAAGGCTCAAGTTGAAAAGTTGAAAAAAGCATTATTAATACAGTACGATTGATACTGCCAAATAAAACCCCATATATTTGGAAGTAACCATGGCACTGGGTTATGAGCTCGTCATCGTGTCACACACTCATACAATATTATTAAAAACATATCAAGGCTGTTGCATAAATATCTTGCAGTTTTCTGTGCAGCAATCTTCCAGATATGCAGAAGGAAAAGGGGGACTGATTTGACTCATCAAAAGGCCTTCTGTATAGTTCCTATTTTTTCATGTTGGATGTTTGCTATCCCTGCATGTCCCTGTGTTTTTCTATATTTCTTGTTTCCGCTGCTGACTTTCTCCTGTCTGTACCTTTCTTAAGCCCTCTTTTCTGAAGCTTACCCTTGCCCTTCTTTTAAAATTTCATTTCTTGTGTTGTTGTGCAGTACGAAGAGACAGAATTTGTTTTTAATCACATAAAGAGAATCACACAGCAAGGCTCAAGTAGTACTCCAGTCACCAAACATGTTGGTTGTTTTCTTTATCAAGCAAACAGTCAAAAAGTACTGGGGCAGTATCATTGTCATGTCCTTCAATGTTGTCTTGTACTAGCGGTTTCATGAATGGATGGGAACAAGAAGCTGGGGAAAGGTGTGATAAACACAAACACTACACAAACACAATATTCATCAGGTCAGGAAGTACATCATCAAATCTGCTGTGGAAGGAAATGCAAGATGCAGTTCAATTAAATGCATTGCAAACAGTCTTTCAGCCCCAGAAACCCAAGTTAATATATATCTACATTTTCTGCCACCCACACAGTTCTATAAATTACGATAGTTAAAAGAAAAATGGTACTGCAAATAAACACCAAATTGGGTGGTGCACCTGCATTCTTCTCAGGATGGCTGTCTTGGGTGCCTGGCTATCCTGGTCCAGTAAGATAAGCACTGAGCATGAGTGTTATTAAGCATTCACCTTTCATACAGAAGAAGAGAAGGGCTGTGGAGTGTGAAACAATAACAATATTGGAGAGTCATGGAGAAGCCAGGACAGAAGGCAAACTTCATGAGGAGTAGACCAAGAGGCAGAGAAAGAGTATAGGCTGCTGCAATCATTCATGACAACTCATGTGCAAATAACTAAGAGCAATTTTGCAACCAATCCCAGACAATCAGCTCCATGTATCTCTCTGATCAAACTCACAAATGTCATACCATTCAGCTGAATGTGTCCATCATGTGCTGATGTGACTGACATTCACATGTCCCCCTCCAGTTACATTGCTCCTCAAACATCAAGTACATAATAGGAAAGTTTGACATTTGAGCCAGCACACTAGCTACTCTACATCACCCAAGTCAAAGCATCTCTCTTCAATACGCAGGGCCGAGTAGACCTTATAAAGTCATCATCATGCTGATTTCCTTAAGAAATAGATAGCTTGACCTCCTTCTTCTGTCCGTTGAGGTACTCCCACCTTGAGTCCTGACTCCAGATAACAAATCAGTCTGACTCCTGACCCAAATGAGACTGAGAGCGATGGACCTGTAGGGCACTACTGTTGATGAACAAGAAGAGCAAAGGAATTTGAGCATTTTGTGTAGATTTGTATTTGTTAACTATACTGACTGGTCTGGTCTCTGAAGAACCTGTAAAAAGTACAGCAAGTAGTGGACCATGCAAGTACATCTAGCTAATTGTGAAAGCGCCAAACACCTTCAGGCAAAGTCACCCAACAGCCCCTAAACAATGCAAATCATCAAAATCAAGTATACAAATTAGTTGAACACCCTCACTGTTTGCCTCCACACGAATCATCATCATTCATACTCACTAGATATTATATCACTCATTAGTGCAATAGTTACCTGTTCCAATCCAAGCATGGTGGTAGGTACACAATTGTTGTTTTGTTTTCCTCTTTTCCCATGGAAGGAACATATTGCCAGTCTTATGATCTTTACTGGTGTAGCCCTGTTAGGGAATGAACGAAGGCATGGGATGAAGGCAGGCATGGACTCTAATGTCTTTGAAGGGAATGAGGAGGCTTTTTCACTGTACACTGGTCCAATTCCAATCCGGTCATGCATGAGAATACATGGTGGGGCTGCATAAGTCAGACACAAAATAGTGATGTTTCTCTAGCTATATCCATTTTGTTTTGCAAAGCAGTTTGACGATAATCTAAAAGTTATCTGGTGGCTAACTAAAACTCAGGGGGTTCGACCAGAAGTTGGTCAGCTAATGCAATTGAGTCTGACCAATCGCCTTCATCCTCCTCCTGTGGTATTTCAGGAACTGTGTAATCGTGTGGTATAAAGTGTTGGTCCATTTTAATCATGGTCTGTTACACAATGTTCTGAGGAGAGCAAATGGTCCTTCTGACTGTAACAACTGTGCTAGCTGCAATTACCACACACTCAGAAGACACAGAAGACACACTGGCATTGGGACACATCAGATACTTTATTGTCAGTCTGTTTCACCCTGGCCTTTGATGCATCTTCCCATACCAATAGACCAATGGGTTTTGGACCACATAAACTTCTTATTGGTCTTCCAGATAGTCTTGGACCATCCTCTGACTGGTCATTAATGCTGTCACTTACTCACTTCTGTTGTGTTTGCCTCTGTAGTCGACTTAAGCCCTGCAACTTGAAATGAATCCATCATAGAGGTTGGGTCTGATTCTTCTGTTGCTGGTGTTGTTGATGCTGTTGCTGGTGTTGGCTGCTGTACCACAAGAGAACTGCCCTCTCAGGAGGTTGAAGACTGCATAACAAGAAATTCTGCCCAGGACTCTAATTTCCAGCCATTCTTCTTCCAGCTTTTTTGCCTGCTCATCAATCCATGTCATGTATATTGAAACATCCCCTTCTGAAAAAGGACTGAAAGTGGCAAATATTTGTTTGCACTGTGGATCATGTATTGTGGTACTGATGTTCTCTTTGGACGACACAATGGCCCTCATTACAACCCTGGTGGTAAATGCCGCTTACCACCGTGCAGAAGACCGCCAACCTACCGCTGTGGCCGTGCAATTCCGCTACAGCTATTACGACCCACAGCTCGGAATCCGCCATAATACAGACACCCACACAAGTCCGCCACACCAAAGGTCAGTGATAAACTGCCGACACCAAAACTGACAATGTCACGCCAACAGGAATACGCACACACTATCACGACCCACGAATCAACGCAGAGGTCATTCAACCGCGGTAATCCATTGGCGGTACACACCGCTGCGCTCAAAATACACACACATATACAAAACACAACCACATTGGACAATTCGAAATACACACACCTGATACACATACACACACCACTCCCACACACTCACAACACTATAAAACACACACCCACATTACCCACAAACCCCTACTACCAAAAATTTGAAAGCAGGCCAGAGAAAGACACTACATAAAACAACACCAGAATCCACAGACACACAACACCATCACTTACACAACATCCACGCACCTCATACAACACACACCAACACATCCCCTCACACATCACAACACACACCACCTCACACATCACCCACACCACATCATGGCACCTCAACGACACCCCAGGTTCTCTGAGGAGGAGCTCAGGGTCATGGTGGAGGAAATCGTCTGGGTAGAGCCACAGCTATTCAGATCCCAGGTGCAGCACACCTCCATTGCAAGGAAGATTGAGCTATGGCGCAGAATTGTCGACAGGGTCAATGCAGTGGGACAGCATCCAAGAACTAGGTATGATATCAGGAAGAGGTGGAACGACCTACACAGGAAGGTGCGTTCCGTGGCCTCCAGACACCAGATTGCTGTACAGAGGACTGGCGGTGGACTGCCACCTCCTCCCCCACAATTAACAACATGGGAGGAGCAAGTCTTGGCAATACTGCATCCTGAGGGCCTCGCAGGAGTAGCAGGAGGACTGGACTCTGGTAAGACATATCTTTATTACCATATCCCCCACTCACTGGCATGCCATCACATACCCCTACCCTCACCCCCATCCCATCACTCCAACATCTCACATATGCCCCACGATCACAACCCAGCCATCCCAATAACAAGCCCTGCATGCAACACCAAAGCATGAACACCCATCACCAAAGCATGTCCACTACAGATACCCACACAAACCACAAACCAACTATCACACAAGGGCCAAGCTAAGAATGCAAGCACTGGAGTACAGGGTCACTCACCGATTGCACATGATGGCACACACAGATGCAATAATCATGCCTTTACACCCCTACAGGACGACTACCCAACGTCACCGGGGAGGAGGTGCAAGACATAGCCAGTCCCCCCACAGAAGAGACCCACAGTGAAGACAGCAGCTCTGCACAACTGGATCAAGATGACCAGCCCGGCCCATCAGGGACCCCAGGACAGTTGGTTCCCCTGACACAGTCCCAAACCACCACTGAACCTCCCCCGCAGGAAACACCAGAACAGCACCCACCCAGCGGGCCCATGCCTCTGTCCCCAGGACACGTCAATCAGCAGTGTGTCCACCACTACAGGGAACCCAGGCAACCCCACTAACACAGGACGATCACGAACCTGGGGACAGTGGGCACACAGTTCAGGGGACAGAGGCACAGGAAAACAGGGAAGCTGGGAGGACTGCTGTGCGACTGGGGGAGGACAGGCCCAGGGAACCCACTCTCCACGAGGCACTCTCCAACATCATGCGAGCTTACCATCATTCCCAGGAGACAATGGCAACAGTACGGGCCAAGTTTCAGAACACTACCTTGGGATCAGGGAGGACTTGAAGTCCATTAACAACACCCTGGTCACCATTGCAGGGGTGCTGCAAGACCTTGCCAACACCAGGACGGACACAGTGGCACAACAAGGGGCCGCTGACACTAGCCTGGACGATGAACAGCCCTCCACCTCCGCCGGCACTAGTGGACAGGAGGCACCGCCACAGGAACACGACACCAGCACCCCACCCCCTGCAGATGGAGAACCACCCCGCAAATGGTCACTGAGATCCAGGAAAAAGACAGAGAACAATGCCAAGACCCCGCCAGGAAATGAGACCCCCCTGAATGTCATCCTTCTGTCCCATTTTGTCACTCTGTCCCTCCTTTAAGGGCAATTGCTCCACTTCCTATGCCCCTTTGGACAATGCACCTGTGAAACAAATAGACTGGACTCTGCCATCGACATTCCTCCACCATCCCCCAGCCCATTTTACAACTCTCTCCACTTATTTGCACAGAAATAAACACACTTCAATCACAAAACAATCTGGAGTCAGTCAGTGCTTTCACAAATGTTTAATTGCAATAACCATGGAATATAGCAATGTCAAATTACTTGTGGACATACCTATGTAACACAGCTGTAGACCTGGAGGTAATATAGCAGAGGGCACAAAGTGGGACCCACATCTATGAAATGGAAAGGCAAAGTGACAAGTCAGGGTCCGTACACTGAGTGAAAATGACAGACTTGTGCTAGCTCCAGAAATTGTATGAGATGTGGGAGGCAGTGACATGTTCTTACCAGTGTCTCACTGGAAGTATTGCATGATTATGTTGTTTCGATTGTCGATATCCTCTTCTTCTGCCTCCTCTTCTTCACTGTCCACAGGCTCCACAGCTGCCACAAGACCACCAGCTGGACCATCCTCCTGCAGAAAAGGCACCTGCTGTAGCAAAGCCAGGTTGTGCAGCATACAGCTGGCCACGATGATCTGGCACACCTTCTTTGGTGAGTAGTAAAGGAACCACCTGTCATATGGAGGCACCGGAATCTGGCCTTCAGGAGGCCGAAGGTTTGTTCGATCACCCTCCTAGTTCGCCCATGTGCCTCACTGTAGGGTTCCTCTGCCCTTGTCCTGGGATTCCTCACTGGGGTCAGTAGCCATGACAGGTTGGGGTAACCAGAGTCACCTGCAAATATCGAAAGACAACTGTTAGACACACACTTACCCTTAGGGACAATCCCGTACCCAGACACCTATTCACACTGTATTGGGTCCTTGGCCTCACCTATTAGCCACACCCGGTTTCTCTGGAGTTGCCCCATCACATAAGGAATGTTGCTATTCCTCAAAAAGTAGGCGTCATGCACTGAGCCAGGAAACTTGCCATTCACATGGGAGATGTACTGGTCTGCCAAACACACCATCTACACATTCATAGAATGGTAGCGCTTAGAGAACCTTGTCTGGGACATACCTGATGCAATGGCCACTGTTGTTTGAAATGAACCACTTGCCAGGAAATGGAGTACTGACAGGACCTGCACTAGAGGGGATATCCCAGTGGGATGGCGGATAGCTGACATCAGGTCTGGCTCCAACTAGGCACACAGTTCCACGATTGTTGCACGATCAAGTCTATATGTGATAATTATGTGTCTCTCTTCCATTGTGGACAGGTCCACCAGGGGTCTGTACACCCGAGGATGCCACCATCTCATCACCTGCCCCAGCAGACGTGCCTTATGGAGGAGAACAGCGAGCAGAGAGTTAGCCAACACTGAGGTATCCCAAAATGTCATTTGCACAAATGTATTAATCCGCAATGTGCATGTAACTGTGAGTATTCCAGGCCTACATAGGTGTGGCGCAGTTATTATTAATGCCATGTGGCCCCCTGGAATGGCAGCTGCCTGACCTGTAAGGTGAGACAAGGGGATATGAGGTAACTGTGCTGGTGTTCTACACCGCTGCGGTGGGCGGTCGAAGACCGCGGCTCTATTCTGCATTGGTTAACATTGGACCCTATGGGTCCGAGGAGCCAATGACGATGTACGCCGGCGGTGAAGGTACGCACCGCCCCGGACGTGACCGCCATTTTCTGTCTGTTCACTTACTCGATACCTGACCTTCAAACAGGAGAGGATCTACACTGCAAGTGCTGCTGTGACCTCAGTTTGGAAGCGACAATGGCTCATGTGTCTGGGGAAAGGACCCCTGCCTTCACTTTGGAGGAGTTGGAAAAACTAGTGGATGGGGTCCTCCCCCAGTACACACAACTGTACGGTCCTCCAGACAAACAGGTGAGTACACTGTGAGCATGCTGCATGGGAAATGCCTGTTTTGAGTGGTGTGGATGGAAGATACATGGGGGGGCTGAGGCCTGCATGTGCGGATGGGGAGTTTATGTGCGTCAGGGCAAGGGTGGGAACGGGGGGCAATGAGTATGACGGTCTGGACGGGTAAGTAATGTCCTTTCCCCCTGTGCCATACCTCTAGGTCAGCACCCACCAGAAGAAGGGTATTTGGCGTGCCATTGCCAAGGACGTCCGGACCCTGGGGGTCCACCACAGATGGAGCACCCACTGTCGGAAAAGATGGGAGGACCTGGGCTACTGGAGCAGGAAGATGGCGGAGGCCCAGCTGGGGATGGCTGGGGATGGCCTCCAAACGTGGGACACACCATGACCCCCCTGATGTTCTGAATCCTGGCGGTGGCGTATCCGGAGTTGGATGGGCGCTTGAGGGCATCACAGCAGCCACAAGGGTGTGAGTACACTCTCATTCAGCTGACTTTGCGCGCATTACGAGGTGTCTGGGTGGGGGAGGTGGGCAGTGCGTTCCCCTAGGCCAGGGCGATCTTGGTAGGCAAGGTCCCTTGTGAGGCAGGCTATGTGGCACCCCAACCCCACTAGTGGTTAGAGCAATGTACAGCTAGTCAGGCTCCTCTGACTTCCAGGTGTGCAGCAATTGGGCTTAGGCCTCGTACCCCATGGGTATGTGATTAATCTAGGAACTATAAGTGCATGGCGTAGTGCATAGGGCTGCTCACTGTCTGTTGTGTCTGCCAACTGTAGTGGTGTTGCATGCACTGAACATGTCTTTCTTCTGTCTCCCCCCCCCTTTTTGTGGTCTCCCTGTTCTTGTGTGCAATAGCATCATCTGGCGGAGGAGCATTGGCACCGGAGCAGGAGGGAGCTGCATCCCACTTGGCCCTGGAGGGTGAAGCAACGGAGTCTGAAGCCACCAGTGGGACGGAGGGTGAGGGGAGCTCCACTGCAGGGACAGGAGCAGAGACCAGCAACAGCGACTCTTCCTCTGATGGGAGCTCCCTTTTGGTGGCGGGCCCCTCTCTGCCCACCGCATCAACAGGTACAGCCGCCACCCCCCTACCAGCACCGCCCTCCCAGCAGCCACTCAGTATCTGTCCTGTGCCCGCTCACCCAGGTGGGTGGGCATCTCCTTCGCCCCAGGCACCTCAGGCCCTGCCCCAGTCAGCCCTGCTGCCCTCAGTGAGGAGGCTATTGACCTCCTGAGATCCCTCACTGTTGGGCAGTCTACCATTCTGAATGCCATCCAGGGTGTTGAGAGGCATTTGCAACAAACACATGCATACCTGGAGGGCATTCATTCTGGCCAGGCAGCCCAACAGAGAGCATTTCAGGCTCTGGCCTCAGCACTGATGGCAGCCATTGTCCCTGTGTCCAACCTCAGCCACCACCTCCATCACCAGCATGCCCATCACCACACACCGCTCACATGCACTCACCACCCCCACTACCGTTCACACATCCCCAGTGTCCTCTCCCAGTGTGTCAGTGAGCCCTCCTCCCAAAGTACACAAATGCACGCATCCACCCACCCAACAGCCATCCACCTCACAACAGCCTCCAGCCCATGCACCTTCCCCCAAATTCAGCAGACGTACACCTCCTGCAACCACTACCTCTTCCTCCACTCCCAAACCCCCTCCATCTGTTCGTCCCAGTGTGTCTGAAAAACGTTTCCTGGCTAACATTGACCTCTTCCCTACACCCCCCGTCCTTCCCCTAGGGCCGGGCTTTCCAGGTCCCAGCCCAGCACCTCAGCCACCACATCCCCAGGCACAGTGGTGCCAGAAACTGCAGGGTCATTGAGTGCACCAACCATCAGGGCTGCCAGTGTGCCATGGAGCGATTGCAAGGACATTCCGCCACCTGCCAAGGTTAAAAAGTTGCCCACATCCTGGAGGGAGAAGCCGTAAACACCTGCCACCAAGGGGTCAGTGAAAACGAAAGGGGATAGTGCCAAGACAACTGCGCCACCATCAAAGGTGGGGAAGGGCCCAAAACTGAAGGGCAGGTCAGGAGAGGGCATGGTGGCACCGACTGAGGGACCAGTGTCACACCTTCTGTCCACATCTACGCCAACATGTACGGCGGCGAACACCGCCACCTGTACCGCCTCTGGCATGTCTACAGCCACTGCGACAGTCCCCAGCCTCTTTCCCTGTAGACATCCAGCTTTCTCCCTCAGCAAGTGCTGACACATGCCCCGCAGCCACAGACCCCGCAGCCAGCACTGCAGCCACAGACCCCACCGCCAGCACTGCCGCCATAGACCCCGCAGCCAGCACAGCTGATACAGACCCCCGCAGCCAGCACCGCCATGACTGACACCGTGGCATGCACTGCCACTATTGACATCGCCGCAAGCACTGCCAGTGGCCCCGCAACGTCCTCGGACAGAGGCACCACCGCAGACATATCTACCATCCCCAGTGGTCAGTCGTCCGAGGCTGGTGGTGAGTTCCAGGACCCTGGGCTGCTTCCATGAAGCATTACTGTCATGCAGCAGTGTGGGGTATGTCGCAGCCTCCATGGCGTATCATGCTACCTGTACCTCGGCAATCTCGTGGCACACACACCCAGGTGAGGGAATTGTACCGGCCACACTTCACGTGGATCACTCTGGGCACCAAGCCCCCTCCAGAACCAGTGGAGTATCACATCCACTACCTCAGTCCTTGGCAGGATGAAGCACTCTGGTCACCAAGCCCCCTTCAGAACCAGTGGAGAGATACATCCACTACCTCAGTCCTTGGCAGGATGAAGCACTCTGGGCACCAAGCCCCCTCCAGAAGCAGTGGAGTATCACATCCACTACCTCAGTCCTTGGCAGGATGAAGCACTCTGGGCACCAAGCCCCCTCCAGAACCAGTGGAGAGATACATCCACTATCTCAGTCCTTGGCAGGATGAAGCACTCTGGGCACCAAGCCCCCTCCAGAACCAGTGGAGACTGTAATCCACTTGAGAGACTGTGGCTTTGCACTCCCCAGGATAAAGCAGTGGGCAAACCACCCACTTGGGAGACTTGAGAGACACTGGCTTTGCACTCCCCAGGATAAAGCAGTGGGCAAACCACCCACTTGAGAGACTTGAGAGACTGTGGCTTTGCACTCCCCAGGATACATCAATGGGCATGGAGCCCCCTCGTGCAGCAGTGGCGTTGTGCGTTCATCTGGATGAGGTGCCTCCCTCCCCCTCCCCCTAAGGTGCCTGTTTCATTTCGATCTGATGCCCCTGCAGTGTTCTCTCCGTTTTCAGTCAGGTGTCATGTGTGGGCTTTGCCCATGCATTTTGGGCCCAGTGGTCCACGGACAATGATTGGTGCACTGTCCGGACTTGTGTAGTTGGTGTACATAATTGCGTTTACTGGCTTTTGAACTTTGATAATGAGATTTCACATGATTACATTCGTTCAAATCAATTCCTTTTGTTCTTGCATGGTTCCAGGGTGTGCAGGGGGGGATGTATTTTTAATGTTGCTGCATGTATTTGTGTATGGTGTTGTGGGTGGGGGTGGGGCTGTTGCGTGTTGCGTGTATGTGTCACTCTCTTTTCCCTCTCCCCTCCCATGTGTTGTAGGTGCAGTACTCACTGTGGTCGTCCCGCCATCATTGGTGCTCCTGATAGAAGAGAAGGAACACCAACATTGGCATTATCTGCAATTCGGGCTCCATGGCGTCCTGGTTCCTCGTGGGGTGTGGAGAGGTGAGTGTTTTCCCTTCTGTGTACTGTTTCCGCCGTGTTTTTCTTTGTATTGGTTCCGCCCCGGAAAAGGTGACGGATAGGCATTTTGTGATAGGGTGGGCGGTACATTGTCTTCCGTCTGTCTGTTGGTGGTGTCCGCCGCGCTGTTTGTTTGTACCACCATGGCGGTCGGAGTGTTAAAGTGGCTGTCTATGTTGGCAGTTTCCGCCACGGTCGTAATCCCATTTATTTTCCCGCCGGCCTGTTTGCAGTATTACCGTCGCTTTAACACCGACCGCCAGGGTTGTAATGAGGGCCAATATCTCTTTGCAGTCTTGGATTAACAGCCAAGTGGAGGATTAAGCTCTCAACCAACTCATGCACTTCTCTGTTCACTTGTGAACCTTTGCAACACCTTTTTTTAACTGGTCCTGTAGCAGCTACAACAATAGGATAGCTACGCTCATTATACTGTTATTCTTGCTGACTTCCCATGTTAAAACCTCAAAAGAAAATAGCACTTGTGTCAGACATATGACTAGGATCCATGTGTCCATCTCCATGGTCATGTTATTCCCAGTTGCATCCTCTCCTCTTTGAAGGACATAGGGCCTGATTCAGACCTTGGCGGACGGCGGAGGCCGTCCGCCAAGGTTCCGCCGCCGAATGACCGCACCGCGGTCAAAAGACAGCGGCGGCCATTCAGACATTTCCGCTGGCCCGGTGGGCGCTCTCCAAAAGAGCGCCCGCCGGCCCAGCAGAAATGCCCCTGCAACGAGGACGCCGGCTCAGAATTGAGCCGGCGTAGTTGCAGGGGTGCGACGGGTGCAGTTGCACCCGTCGCGTATTTCAGTGTCTGTGGTCAGGTAGATAGTGTGAACTGCACTCTGCTGCAAAACTTGGTCAACGAATTGCAGGACATCATGATAGCGCACTGGAAAAGCAACTCTGGCAAAATAGGTCTGGCTCGGAATCTTCCATTTCAGGAAGATGGCAGCCACAATTTCAAAACATCTTCCTTCCACAAAAAAAGGGAGGAGGTCAAGTGCTAACATTATAGCCAGCTTTCCGATGGGTGGTAGCATTCATAGGCCCCTCCTGCCTAAACATCCCTGCAGTAGTAGCATTATTTTTTTTCTTGTGTGGTGCCATTGATGCAGGCAACTTCAGAGAGAAACAGGAGGTGGTAGACTTGATGTGCATATTAGGGTAGTCACTGTATGTGGTGGTGTCTCCAGCTCAGTCTTGTGCCATTTTGAGTTGCTGAAGTGAGTGATGCTGACGCACTGCTGGGGACAGAGCTACTTTGTGTAAAGCTTTAACCCTCTTCCTCATCACCTTCCACCATGATGAGAGCTGATTCCCCTCTCTTATCAACACCACCCCCTGCAGCAAGTTTTTATTCAGTGCTCCTCCTACCACATTGTGTGATATTTTTTCTTATGGGACTTTTGGCCTCCAGTACCATAGTGTGAACCAGGCTTTATCTCAACTAACAGTTAAGTGGCAACCGGAGCCTGCAATGTTATCCTCCTCTTCTTGCTGGTCATAAAGAAGTCCCAAACTGGGGAGGAGATCTTTTTTAGTGTGCCACTGTTGCCAATGCCTGAAGAACTGGAGGTAGGTGGGTATGTAAAAGATTGTTTCTCTGCATTGTTTACTTCAACTGAGGTACAGGTGGATGCAGGTCTCAATGGTGGCCTTACAAATATGCAGGCTTGTGTTGGTGGTGGAATTAGTACCACATCTCGCTGAGCAGGTTGAATAGGTAATGTCTTTTGTGGCACGTCTCAGACTCTGCCTGGGTCCAATTCATGTCCAGATCATCAGAAGTGGGGCTTAGTGAAGATAGTGGAGTACCCTTTCTTTATCTTTCTGAAGATCTGAAAGCCAATGGTTCAATAGGAGGTACACCTTGCCCAGCAGGAAGTCTAACCTCTTGTTCTGCTCCTAGTTCAGGAAGACCTATTCCTTGCTGAAGCTTGTGTTATTCATTTTGCTGCTCAGTTTCCTGTGATGATTGGGATCTAGTTTGTCCAATTCAGGCTTACTGCTCGGCGGCATGATTTCAGTGGCTGCCTCGCTGAAAGACCTGGGCTTCGGCTTAGGTTGGGGTGGTGCCGTAGTTTATACGGGAGTGCTGCTCTCAGCTTGCTGGCCAGAGGAGAGTGGAGTAGGCCAACCAGGTTTCCTGAAAAATGTGTCCCACCAGTGGTGGCAATCTACTTCTTCTTTTTCTTCTCACTGGCCACTTTATTGACAGGAACATCTTTCTTTGGGGCCACCTTCAAGCTCTTTCAGTAGTTACTTAGCTGCACAAGCAGATGAAGGCAGAGGAGGACTGAGGTGGTGCGGTATGCTGTCGATTTGTGTCAGCCTTCTGTCTCGCAGCACTGCCCTTGTGCACCTAAAAGCAAAGAAACAATAAAAAAAAATAGTGGAACCTGACATTTTTGCTGTTTGAATTATTCTATAGATAATTATGGTATAGACCATATAATTTAGTGAGGTTTTCCAAATAATTAACAACAGTTCTGCATTGATTCCAATTCACACCATAACATAATATTTCAATCAGGATAACAAATACAGATATAACTGTTTGCTTTATATGTATCTAAGGGAAGACGCCAATGGAAGGCAGGAGGTTTCAGGGTAAATTTAATAATCCCTAGAAAAAATGAATCATCTTTTAAGAAAATGAATGCTGGCATGTGCCTATGGCAGACAGACAGGTGAAAATTGCATACTCCTTAAAACATTAAAGTTGCTGTGGGCCTGTGGCTGGCAGGGGGTACAGAGGAAAATTACAACATTCTTACAAAATGAATGCTGATGGGCATCTATATGGGAGGTGCAGGGAAAACTGAAAAAATGCATATAAAATAATAAACTCTGTTCATACTACAATAATCCTCAAGCACATTAATTTCTCAACAAATTGAGAAAAAGTTAAAAAAAATGAACAAAAAAGACATAGGCGGTCATTCTGACCGCGGCGGGCGGCGGTCGCCACCCGCCATGCGGTTACCGCCGAATGACCACCCCGCGGTCAAAAGACTGCGGCGGGCATTCCAACTTTCCCGCTGGGCCGGCGGGCGACCGCCAAAAGGGCGCCCGCCGGACCAGCGGGAAAGCCCCTGCAACGAGGAAGCCGGCTCCGAATGGAGCCGGCGGAGTTGCAGGTGTGCGACGGGTGCAGTGGCACCCGTCGCGATTTTCACTGTCTGCAAAGCAGACAGTGAAAATCTGTATGGGGCCCTGTTAGGGGGGCCCTGCACTGCCCATGCCAGTGGCATGGGCAGTGCAGGGGCCCCCAGGGGCCCCACGACACCCGTTCCCGCCATCCTGGTTCTGGCGGTGAAAACCACCAGAAACAGGCTGGCGGGAAGGGGGTCGGAATCCCCATGGCGGCGCTGCAAGCAGCGCCGCCATGGAGGATTCCCTGGGCCAGGGGAAAACCGGCGGGAAACCGCTGGTTCCCCTTTTCTAACCGCGGCTTTACCGCTGAGGTCAGAATAGCCCAGGAAGCACCGCCAGCCTGGTGGCGGTGCTTCCGCTGCCCACCGCCCTGGCGGTCAGAGACCGCCAGGGTTGGAATGAGGGCCATAGACCTCTTCCATCAACGTTCCTAGAACATGGGTTAGAAAACTAGAAAAAAGGATTAGTGCACTGACCACAGTGGTCTAACAGAAGAACAAGCAAGGAGGACTGGAGAACAAAGAACACATGCAGGCCTACAGCAAAGGCACACTAACTGCCTACACAAAATGGCTAACGGGCACATGGTCAAACAACAACAGCAAGCAAGGAG
Source organism: Pleurodeles waltl (assembly GCF_031143425.1). NCBI lineage: Eukaryota > Metazoa > Chordata > Amphibia > Caudata > Salamandridae > Pleurodeles > Pleurodeles waltl. Next base: position 234,569,726 of record NC_090437.1, on the reverse strand, counting down.
GCCTGAAAAACAAGAACACATGCAGGCCTATGGGTGGATGCTGACTCCACAAAATGACCACCAGCCAAATGGCATGGAGAACAAAGACAAAATGGTGGTTTATGTGAAACACACATATACACATTCTAGCCATTCAAAGGAGGCATGGTAAATATTAAAGAAAACACTACCATTAGTTAGCAATGCCAAAAACAAAAAGTAATTCAGCTATGAATCTTTTCACAGGAGCACACAGCCTCCCAAGGCATGATATTACTCCACCAAAATACATTTGTTTACAGGAAAACAAAGTGAAATATTAACCCCTTTCCCTCCACGGACGTAATGGTTACGTCCATGGCAGCGCCCGTGTGGCGCCATGGACATAACCATTACGTCCTGGGACTGGCAGTCGGGGGAAGCGCTAGCGCTTCCTCCGAGGGCCACCCACCCACCCCCCAGGCCAGGGCTGAAAGGGGAATCCCTTCCCCTTTCACCCCCTATCCCCCCACACCCCCCCCTTGACATCAGCGCGCGATCGCGCGCTGATTTCATGAAAGGGGGAAAGACGCGCTGGAAGCCATTTGCTTCCAGCGCGTCTAAGGGAGAAGGTGAGTTTTTCACCTTCGTGCGAGGGAGGGGATGCCTCTGCAAGAGGCATCGAGGGAAAGGAAAGGGTTTTCCTTTCCCTCGATGTCTCTTTGAGCATTCCTGCTGCCCGATCGCGATGCGATCGGGCAGCAGGAATGCCCACTAGACACCAGGGATTTGTCTATGGTTGTGTGTGTTTATAGTGTGGGGGAGCGACCCCTTGGGCAAGGGTCGCTCCCCTTTGGGGGCACATGTATTTTTCATCGTTTCTGCCCCCCTTGGGGGCAGATAGGCCCTATTTTTAGGCCGATCTGCCCCCAAGGGGGGGCAGAAAGCCACTAGACACCAGGGATTTTATTGTTGTTTTTTTTTATTTGTGTTGGGGGGTGGCCCCTTGGGCAAGGGTCGCCCCCAGGGGCCATATGTATTATTGGGCAGTTCTGCCCCCCTTGGGGCAGATAGACCTATTTTTTTTAGGCCTTTCTGCCCCCAAGGGGGTCAGAATCCCAATAGCGCCAGGGATATTATATGTGTGTATGTGTGCTTTGTGTGGGGGTGTGGCCCCTTGGGCAAGGGTCGCTCCCCTTGGGCGGCCAATGTATTTATCGGCATTTCTGCCCCCCTTGGGGGCAGATTGGCCTTATTTTTAGGCCTATCTGCCCCCAAGGGGGGCAGAAAGCCACTAGACACCAGGGATTTTATTGTTGTTTTTTTTTTTTGTGTTGGGGAGCGGCCCCTTGGGCAAGGGTCGCCCCCAGGGGCCCGTATGTATTATTGGGTAGTTCTGCCCCCCTTGGGGGCAGATAGGCCTATTTTTTTTAGGCCTTTCTGCCCCCCTTGGGGGCAGAATCCCCATTGCGCCAGGGATACTATATGTGTGTGTGTGTGTGCTTTGTGTGGGGGTGGTGCCCCTTGGGCAAGGGTCGCCCCCCCAAAGGGTGCAATGTAATCTGGGTGATTTCTGCCCTCCCCCCCTTGGGGGTAGATTGGCCTATTTTTTTTTAGGCCCATCTTCCCCCAAGCAGAGAACACTAGACACAAGGGAAAATTTAAAAATGGTTGGTGGCGGAGTGTTTGTCAACTGGCGAAGTATTTGCTTTTATGATAATAACAGTTTTTCTCCTTTTTGTTCTAGTTCAAAGCTTTTGCTGACTTTGCTGTGGCTTGTTGCAGTTTTGGCAGTAGTTGTCCTGCGGTTTGCGTAGTTGCATGTTTTAGGTAAGTAAATACATTTACTCCAAGTGAGTATTGTTGCCATGCATGAATGACATGTTTGTAGGTGGTGTACTGAATGCAGGATTGTGTGTGAAATTGTCCTTAGATTTATGCGCAATGATTATTGTGTTGTCTTATGTCAAATGTGATTTTTTTTTTCTTCTCTTTTTAGTGGGATATCATTGGTGATTGCTGTGGCTGTGCAGAGTAGTTGCTGGTGAGTCAAGGTTTTTCAGGCAAGTGAGCAGCATAGTTTTTGAGTTTATAACTCTTAGTGATAAAGCTATACTTTGTTACTTATCTTACACAGTGCTGGTTGTTGGTGGTGTATTTGTCCAGTTAATTTTTGTAGGAAGGATCACGGCTAGCCATAGGATGACCGCTCAGCAGGTTGTTAGTGTGCTTTTTGAGTCATCTTCTGACCATGATTATGAGACTGACTCTGCATCTGAGGCAGAGGAGGAAGTGCAGGATTCTGGAAGTGAATTTTCTGTCAGAGATGAATCATCTGATGATGAAGCCACTCTCAGTGCTGATGAAGGGCCTGTTTTAGAGGAGGACAGTAATGTGCCAATGGTGCAGGAGCCAGCGGCTGAAAGGCTTCCCATTGGAAGACCTGACACGTGGGTTGCACCAAACATAGAGTAGCCACAGTTGCTTGCGTTTACTGGTTTTCCAGGGTGTCGAGTTAATACGGAAAACTTTTTGCCCGTCAACTTTTTTGAGTTGTTTATGGACGATATATTTTTGGAAGAGATTGTTGAGCAGACTAATTTGTATGCAGAGCAGTTTTTGAGGGACAATGCTGCCAGACTTTGGCCACACTCTAGAGCTAGCCGGTGGATTCCCACAAATCTGGAAGAGTTGAATAAGTTCTTAGGTTTAACTTTTTTGATGGGGCTGATAAGGAAGCCATCGCTGTCTTCATATTGGTCTACTAGTCCCTTGATGGCAACTGCTATATTTCCTGCCATCATGAGTCGTAACCGGTATGAGCTTCTTCTTCGGATGTTGCATTTTGTAGATAATGCTTTAGCCTTGCCACAAGATCATCCTGATTCTGACCGTCTTTTTAAGATTAAACCTGTCCTTGATCATTTGGTAGATCGGTTTTCAGAAATCTATGTTCCAGGGAAAGAAATATCTGTAGATGAATCTTTGGTCCTGTTCAAGGGTCGTTTGGTTTTTAGGCAGTACATTCCTAGCAAGAGGGCAAGGTATGGAATTAAATTGTATATGTTGTCTGAAAGTAGTACAGGATATGTTTATAATTTCCGGGTCTACACTGGTAGGGATTCCAATATTGACCCCCCTGGTTGTCCACCCACTTTTGGAGTTAGTGAGAAAATTGTGTGGGAACTTGGTAGACAACTGTTTAACAAAGGTCACCATTTATATGTAGATAACTTCTACACTGGAGTTCAATTGTTCAAGGAGTTGTTCAGAGTGGAGACTGTTGCTTGTGGCACAATCCGCTCTAATCAGAAAGGCTATCCAAGAGAGCTTGTCTGTTAAAAAATGAGAAGGGACAGTGCAGTGCCTTGCGGAATGATGAGCTGCTAGCTCTGAAATTTGTAGACAAGATGGATGTATACATGCTAAGCACCATCCATGATGAGAGTACTTCACATGTGGCTGTTTGGGGTCAGGTTGCCGGAGTGCGCAAACCTGTGTGCATCTTAGACTATAATAAGCACATGGGTGGTGTTGATAGAGTTGATCAGAGGTTAGAACCTTACACTGCTGCTCGTAAGTCTTATGTGTGGTATAAGAAATTAGCGGTTCACTTGTTCCACTTGGCAACTTTTAATGCTTTTGTTGTGTTCAAGATTCAAGGATGACATTTGTGAAATTTCAGGAGTCTATCATAGCTAGCCTTGTTGTGCTGGAAAAGGCAAGAGTTCCTAGAGAAGCAGTAGTGGAGGATGTGGCTAGATTAAAAGATCGTCACTTTGCTGAGCACATTCCTCCCACGGCCAAAAAAAACTTTCCTGCAAAGAGATGTAGAGTCTGTGCTCGAAGAGGTATCAGGAAGGAGACTAGGATGTACTGCCCTGATTGTCCTTCAAAGCCTGGGCTGTGTGTGGGTGGCTGTTTCAGGAGCTACCACACACACAAGAATTATTGGGAAATTCCGTGAGCGTAAACTGCTGTTTTATATTTTTATATGTTCGGTTTCACGTTTGGCATTAGTCATGTATTCTGTTAGAGCTTTTGTGTTTGTGGTTTTGTACTTATTTATGATTATTGGTTTCTTTGTTGTTTAAAAACAAAAAAAAGGGATGGTATGTGTAGGGTGGTGCTTGGCTGGCGGTGTGCGTGGGGTGGCGCTTGGCTGGCGGTGTGCGTAGTGTGGCGCTTGGCTGGCGGTGTGCGTGGGGTGGCGCTTGGCTGGCGGTGTGGGTGGGTGGGGTGGAGATTGGCTGGCGGTGTGAGTGGGGTGGCGCTTGGCTGGCGGTGTGGGTGGGGTGGGGCTTGGCTGGCGGTGTGCGTGGGGCTTGGCTGGTGGTGTGGGTGGTGCCAGCCAAACGCCAGTCCACACACTCATCAGCTGGTGTGATTGCTGTATCAGGCATGTCGGCATATGAAAGTGATGGGCCCTTGACTGGCGCTGTCTGTGGATGCGAGTCTTGTAATGTGCTGGGCCCGTGGCTGGCGGCGTGAATGGTCTTGTGCATCTCATGTATGAAAGGTGTGTGAATGGACTGTAAAGCGGTTGGTGCCTTGTCGTGGCTATACAGCTCACGAGCTGTGAGTCACTGGTTCAGTTTTTTGGCCTTTCAGTTATTACCAGTGCATTTCACTTTTGTGAAATCTCTTGTTAACAAAGTTTGATCTACTGAACCATCACTCACCCTCGTGCCAAATCCAACCAGTATTTGTGGTACACATGACAAAACCTGCTCTGCTGTAATCAGGCGTTGCAGCACACTTGAGACACGCTAGGTGTCTCAGGTGGGACCCCGATGATGAAGCATGCCACCAACTTGGTTGGTGGGTGAGGGGTCTTTTTCACATAACCTAAGTGCGTTTCTTTTCACAATTTTAGTGTTTGGCACATCACAGACGTATGTGGACACATCAAAATGATATATTACAAAACTACCTGTGTTTGGGGGGGAGGGGCCACCTGTGTTTTTGGTCCTGGGTGCGGCCTTCATCTAGGGAAACCTACCAAACCCAGAAATTTTTTAAAACTAGACACCCCAAGGAGTGCAGGGAGATGTGGCTTGCGTGGATCCCCCAACATTTTCTTACCCAGACGCCTCTGCAAACCGCAAAATTTGCTTAAAAAAGCATATTTTCCTGACTTTTGTTTGTACGATCACCGCTCCAGCACAAAATTCCTACTCCCCAGTGTTCCCCTCAGTCTCCCAAGTAAAATTACACCTCACCTATGTGGGTCCCTGTAGGAGGCTGGACTGGCTTGTAGTGAGTACCAAGGGGTACTTGCACCTTGCACCAGGCCCAGTTATCCCTTATTAGTGTATAGGGTGTCTAGCAACTTAGGCTGATAGATAATGGTAGCTTAGCAGAGCAGCTTAGGCTGAACTAGGAGACGTGTGAAGCTACTACAGTACCACTTAGTGTCATATGCACAATATCATAAGAAAACACAATACACAGTTATACTAAAAATAAAGGTACTTTATTTTTATGACAATATGCCAAAGTATCTTAGAGTGTACCCTCAGTGAGAGGATAGGAAATATACACAAGATATATATACACAATAGCAAAATTATGCAGTATAGTCTTAGAAAACAGTGCAAACAATGTATAGTTACAATAGGATGCAATGGGGAAACATAGGGATAGGGGCAACACAAACCATATACTCCAAAAGTGGAATGCGAACCACGAATGGACCCCAAACCTATGTGACCTTGTAGAGGGTCGCTGGGACTATTAGAAAATAGTGAGAGTTAGAAAAATAACCCTCCCCAAGACCGTGAAAAGTGAGTGCAAAGTGCACTAAAGTTCCCATAAGGACAAAGAAGTCGTGTTAGAGGAATAATGCAGGAAAGACACAAACCAGCAATGCAACAACTGTGGATTTCCAATCTAGGGTACCTGTGGAACAAGGGGACCAAGTCCAAAAGTCACAAGCAAGTCGGAGATGGGCAGATGCCCAGGAAATGCCAGCTGCGGGTGCAAAGAAGCTTCTACTGGACAGAAGAAGCTGAGGTTTCTGCAGGAACGAAAAGGTCTAGGGACTTCCCCTTTGGTGGACGCATTCCTCTCGCCTTGGAGAGTCGTGCAAAAGTGTTTTCCCACCGGAAGAACGCCAACAAGCCTTGCTAGTTGTAAATCGTGCGTTTGGCGTTTTTGGACGCTGCTGGGGCCCAGGAGAGACCAGGAGGTCGCAAATTGGACCTGAAGAGAGAAGAGACGTCGAGCAGGACAAAGAGCCCTCACTGAAGCAGGTAGCACCCGGAGAAGTGCCAGAAACAGGCACTACGAGGATGCGTGAAATGGTGCTCGCCGAATTTGCACAAAGGAGTCCCACGTCGCCGGAGACCAACTTAGAAAGTCGTGCAATGCAGGTTAGAGTGCCGTGGACCCAGGCTTGGCTGTGCACAAAGGATTTCCGCCGGAAGTGCACAAGGGCCGGAGTAGCTGCAAAGTCGCAGTTCCCAGCAATGCAGCCCAGCGAGGTGAGGCAAGGACTTACCTCCACCAAACTTGGACTGAAGAGTCACTGGACTGTGGGGGTCACTTGGACAGAGTTGCTGGATTCGAGGGACCTCGCTCGTCATGCTGAGAGGAGACCCAAGGGACCTGTAATGCAGCTTTTTGGTGCCTGCGGTTGCAGGGGGAAGATTCCGTCGACCCACGGGAGATTTCTTCGGAGCTTCTGGTGCAGAGAGGAGGCAGACTACCCCCACAGCATGCACAAGCAGGAAAACAGTCGAGAAGGCGGCAGGATCAGCGTTACAGAGTTGCAGTAGTCGTCTTTGCTACTATGTTGCAGGTTTGCAGGCTTCCAGCGCGGTCAGCAGTCGATTCCTTATCAGAAGGTGAAGAGAGAGATGCAGAGGAACTCGGCTGAGCTCATGCATTCGTTATCTAAAGTTTCCCCAGAGACAGAGACCCTAAATAGCCAGAAAAGAGGATTTGGCTACCTAGGAGAGAGGATAGGCTAGCAACACCTGAAGGAGCCTATCACAAGGAGTCTCTGACGTCACCTGGTGGCACTGGCCACTCAGAGCAGTCCAGTGTGCCAGCAGCACCTCTGTTTCCAAGATGGCAGAGGTCTGGAGCACACTGGAGGAGCTCCGGACACCTCCCAGGGGAGGTGCAGGTCAGGGGAGTGGTCACTCCCCTTTCCTTTGTCCAGTTTCGCGCCAGAGCAGGGCTAAGGGGTCCCCTGAACCGGTGTAGACTGGCTTATGCAGAATTGGGCACCTCTGTGCCCAACAAAGCATTTCCAGAGGCTGGGGGAGGCTACTCCTCCCCTGCCTTCACACCATTTTCCAAAGGGAGAGGGTGTCACACCCTCTCTCAGAGGAAGTTCTTTGTTCTGCCATCCTGGGCCAGGCCTGGCTGGACCCCAGGAGGGCAGATGCCTGTCTGAGGGGTTGGCAGCAGTAGCAGCTGCAGTGAAACCCCAGGAAGGGCAGTTTGGCAGTACCAGGGTCTGTGCTACAGACCACTGGGATCATGGGATTGTGCCAACTATGCCAGGATGGCATAGAGGGGGCAATTCCATGATCATAGACATGTTACATGGCCATATTTGGAGTTACCATTGTGAAGCTACATATAGGTAGTGACCTATATGTAGTGCACGTGTGTAATGGTGTCCCCGTACTCACAAAGTTCAGGGAATTGGCTCTGAACAATGTGGGGGCACCTTGGCTAGTGCCAGGGTGCCCTCACACTAAGTAACTTTGCACCTAACCTTTACCAGGTAAAGGTTAGACATATAGGTGACTTATAAGTTACTTAAGTGCAGTGTAAAATGGCTGTGAAATAACGTGGACGTTATTTCACTCAGGCTGCAGTGGCAGGCCTGTGTAAGAATTGTCAGAGCTCCCTATGGGTGGCAAAAGAAATGCTGCAGCCCATAGGGATCTCCTGGAACCCCAATACCCTGGGTACCTCAGTACCATATACTAGGGAATTATAAGGGTGTTCCAGTAAGCCAATGTAAATTGGTAAAATTGGTCACTAGCCTGTTAGTGACAATTTGAAATAAATGAGAGAGCATAACCACTGAGGTTCTGGTTAGCAGAGCCTCAGTGAGACAGTTAGGCACCACACAGGGAACATATACATGCACACCTATGAGCACTGGGGCCCTGTGTGACAGGGTCCCAGTGACACATACATATAGGCCACAAACCTATGAGCACTGGGGTCCTGACCAGCAGGATCCCAGTGACACATAACAACCATACTGAAAACATAGGCCCTCATTCTGACCTTGGCGGGCGGCGGAGGCCGCCCGCCAAAGTCCCGCCGTCAGGTTACCACCGCGGCGGTAATTCTGACTTTCCCGCTGGGCTGGCGGGCGGTCGCCTTCAGACCGCCAGCCAGCCCAGCGGGAAAGAGGCTTCCACGATGAAGCCGGCTCGGAATCGAGCCGGCGGAGTGGAAGCTGTGCGACGGGTGCAGTTGCACCCGTCGCGTATTTCACTGTCTGCGCAGCAGACAGTGAAATACATGTAGGGGCCCTCTTACGGGGGCCCCTGCAATGCCCATGCCAGTGGCATGGGCACTGCAGGGGCCCCCAGGGGCCCCGCGCCCCCCCCTACCGCCATCCGGATCTCGGCGGTCCGACCGCCGGGATCTGGATGGCGGTAGGGGGGGTCGGAATCCCCGCGGCGGTGCAGCAAGCTGCGCCGCCGCGGAGGATTCAATGGGGCCGCGGTACACTGGCGGGACCCCGCCAGTGGTGCCGGTCCGACCGCGGCTTTACCGCCGCGGTCGGAATCCCCATTGGAGTACCGCCGGCCTGTCGGCGGTGCTCCCGCGGTCCTCCGCCCTGGCGGTCAAAGACCGCCAGGGTCAGAATGACCACCATAGTGTTTTCACTATGAGCACTGAGGCCTGGCTATCAGGATCCCAGTGAGACAGTGAAAACAGTGACAAACACCCTGACATACACTCACAAACAGGCCAAAAGTGGGGGTAACAAGGCTAGAAAGAGGCTACCTTCTCACACAACCCCCCCCCAAACGAAGGACAATAAGGCTAACCTTGGCCAGTTGAGACTTTATTGTCTAAGTGGTGATAAGTAGAGAGTAGCTCTGCAATAGACTGGTTACTCCCTTTATCATCCACTATATGGTTACTTCCCTGTGGGGATGTAAACCACCCTGTTTGAAGTTTTTTAGCTAAGCAACAATGTGAAGATGTATTTTCAGAGTTTCTATCAGTAAGTTTTAGTTTAGAGCAGTGGGAATTGTCCACTGAACCTATTTGTAATGATGGGAATGCCAGACAGGGATGCTGTCTCAGAAAAGCCATAGCTGGGCAAAAACTTTGTCCAAATGGCTGGAAGAGAGAACAGGGATGCTGTTTCTCTTGAGTTGGAGCAGGGCAGGGATGCTGTCCTATGAGCTCCACACTAGGGCAGGGATGCTGTCCTAAATGTTGTGAGGCAGTGCAGGGTTTCTGCACTAAAGTTTCTCTGGGAGGGTTGGAGGGATGCTCCATGTTAACTAAAATGGTGCTCTTTTTCTCACCAATGTTAGTTATCCCACAGAGAGGTACTTCTACCTCAGGGAGTCCAGCTTTGCCAGCTGATGATTCCCTTGGAACAGGTGTCACCCCAGGAGAGGTTTCTCCCACCACAGGAATGCTATCCTGAATGGCAGGGTGGTTAGGGGATACTGTGATACCCTTTTTACCTGTTGATGGAGAGGGATCCTGAGTTTTCAGGCCTTCTCTCCTTTGCTTTTTCATTTCAGTAGAAATGAGAGGGAACAATTCCTCAGGGATGCCCAGCATGGCTGCATGGGCATAAAACTCTACATCTGCCCAACCTGAGGCCTCTAGGTCAATACCTAAGAGACAGTCTACAGGTAAGCTAGGTGATACCACCACCTGCTTAGGGCCAGTAACTCCACCACAACTAAACTGAATTATAGCTAAGGGAAGAAACTTAGTGGAGTTATGGACATTAATAATCTTATACTGTTGTCCAATGATGTGTTGATCAGGGTGCACTAGGTTTTCAGTCACCAAAGTGATACTGGCACCTGTGTCCCTGTAGGCCAAGGCCTCAACACCATTTATTGAAACTGTCTGCCTGTACTTATCCATTGTAAGGGGACAAGCAGCCAGTGTGGCAAGGCCAATGCCACTAGGTGTGACAGAAACTGTCTTGGGACTGACTACCCCAGTTTCTACTATGGACCCAAAAGTGAACCCAACTACACCCTTAACTTGACTGTTGCCAGCAGTCCCACCACTAGTACCACTACTGCTAGGGGCACTAGAGCTTGATGTATTAGTGGTGGTAGGCTCAGGGGGTTTACCTGGACAGGACTTATCCCCTGGCCTATGGCCTCTGTTTTTACACACAAAGCACCAAGGCTTTTTAATGTGTGCAGGTTGGGAAGAAGAGGAAGAATTTGTTTTATCCCCACCCTCTGAAGAGTGTTTAAGATTTGAAGTGGGATCTTTGGTTTTACCCTTATCCCCATGCTTATCTTGAGATTTTTCACCATCTTTCTTCTTATTGCCATCTTTGTCACCCCCTGTATGAACTTTTCTGTTCACCCTTGTTCTGACCCATTTGTCTGCCTTCTTTCCCAATTCTTGGGGAGAGGTCAGATCAGAGTCTACCAGGTACTGGTGCAACAAATCAGACACACAATTATTAAGTATATGCTCTCTCAGGATTGTGTTATACAGGCTTTCATAATCAGTAACTTTACTGCCATGTAACCACCCCTCCAAGGCCTTCACTGAATGGTCAATGAAATCAACCCAGTCTTGTGAAGACTCCTTTTTGGTCTCTCTGAACTTTATCCTGTACTGTTCAGTGGTTAAGCCATAACCATCCAGGAGTGCATTCTTAAGAACTTGGAAATTATTAGCATCATTTTGTTTCACAGTAAGGAGCCTATCCCTACCTTTTCCACTAAATGATAGCCATAGGATAGCAGCCCACTGCCTTTGAGGGACATCCTGTACAACACAGGCCCTCTCAAGTGCAGCAAACCACTTGTTAATGTCATCCCCCTCCTTCTAAGGGGGAACTATCTTGTGCAGATTCCTGGAATCATGCTCTTTTGCAGGATGACTATGGGGAATACTGCTGCTGCCACCATGGGTTTCTAAACCCAACTTCTGTCTTTCCTTCTCTAGTTCAAAAGACTGTCTATCCAAATCCAGCTGTTGCTTTTTAAGCTTCAGTCTGGTTTGTTCCACCCTCAACTTATTGAGTTCCCTCTCTAACATTCTGTCATCAGGGTTGGTGGGAGGGACATTCCTAGATACAGAGGTATGATGGGAATGAACAGAAGGAGACCTGTCCCTTACAGAAGCCACCCTAACAACTTGGTTAACAGAAACATTACTACCAGTATGGTGAGAATAAATGCTTTTGCTATGATGTGAGGCAACACTATTTGTATGGTGTGGCTCATCATCGTTACCAACTATGCTAGACTGTCTAGTAATGGGCAGGCTAGGAAGTTTCTTTCCTGAATCTTTTCCTGGGGGAGTCCCTGAATCAGATTGAGAACTATTAGGTACTTTTTCAACAGATGAGGCACCTATGGCCTTATCCTGTTCTCTAAGCATGTTAAGTAACAGTTCCAAGGAAGGATTCTTCCCTACACTCAAACCTCTCTCTATACAGAGACTCCTTGCTCTTTTCCAGCTAAGGTTGTCATATGCAAGTTTGGACAGATCAACATTTTGGCCTGTGCCAGACATTTTTAGAGAGAGTTAAAGTGATAGTAAAAGATAAAAAGTTTGTCAGAGCTTTTAGAAAGACAGAGAAAAAAACTTTTTAAACTTTTTAGAACTTTTTAGAAAGTTAGAAGTACTTTTCAGCACTTAGAAAAGAGTGAAAAGAGGAAATGCAAAACTTTTTGGCTATGTGTATATACACTGACCTTGTTTTGTATATTTTTCTCTTATGAAAAGTACAATGACAAGAGTGGTAAGTAGTCTCAAGCACTTATCCCACCGCTGCACAACCAATATAGGAGGCTGGACTGGCTTGTAGTGAGTACCAAGGGGTACTTGCACCTTGCACCAGGCCCAGTTATCCCTTATTTGTGTATAGGGTGTCTAGCAGCTTAGGCTGATAGATAATGGAAGCTTAGCAGAGCAGCTTAGGCTGAACTAGGAGACGTGTGAAGCTACTACAGTACCACTTAGTGTCATATGCACAATATCATAAGAAAACACAATACACAGTTATACTAAAAATAAAGGTACTTTATTTTTATGACAATATGCCAAAGTATCTTAGAGTGTACCCTCAGTGAGAGGATAGGAAATATACACAAGATATATATACACAATAGCAAAAATATGCAGTATAGTCTTAGAAAACAGTGCAAACAATGTATAGTTACAATAGTATGCAATGGGGAAACATAGGGATAGGGGCAACACAAACCATATACTCCAAAAGTGGAATGCGAACCACGAATGGACCCCAAACCTATGTGACCTTGTAGAGGGTCGCTGGGACTATTAGAAAATAGTGAGAGTTAGAAAAATAACCCTCCCCAAGACCCTGAAAAGTGAGTGCAAAGTGCACTAAAGTTCCCCTAAGGACAAAGAAGTCGTGTTAGAGGAATAATGCAGTAAAGACACAAACCAGCAATGCAACAACTGTGGATTTCCAATCTAGGGTACCTGTGGAACAAGGGGATCAAGTCCAAAAGTCACAAGCAAGTCGGAGATGGGCAGATGCCCAGGAAATGCCAGCTGCGGGTGCAAAGAAGCTTCTACTGGACAGAAGAAGCTGAGGTTTCTGCAGGAATGAAAAGGGCTAGAGACTTTCCCTTTGGTGGACGGATCCCTCTCGCCTTGGAGAGTCGTGCAGAAGTGTTTTCCCGCCGGAAGGACGCCAACAAGCCTTGCTAGTCGCAAATAATGCATTTGGCATTTTTGGACACTACTGGGGCCCAGGAGGGACCAGGAGGTCGCAAATTGGACCTGAAGAGAGAGGGGACATCGATCAAGACAAAGAGCCCTGACTGAAGCAGGTAGCACCCAGAGAAGTGCCAGAAACAGGCACTACAAGGATGCGTGAAATGGTGCTCGCCGAAGTTGCACAAAGGAGTCCCACGTCGCCGGAGACCAACTTAGAAAGTCGTGCAATGCAGGTTAGAGTGCCGTGGAGCCAGGCTTGGCTGTGCACAAAGGATTTCCGCCAGAAGTGCACAGGGGCCGGAGTAGCTGCAAAGTCGCGGTTCCCAGCAATGCAGCCCAGCGAGGTGAGGCAAGGACTTACCTCCACCAAACTTGGACTGAAGAGTCACTGGACTGTGGGGGTCACTTGGACAGAGTTGCTGGATTCGAGGCACCTCGCTCATCGTGCTGAGAGGAGACCCAAGGGACCGGTAATGCAGCTTTTTGGTGCCTGCGGTTGCAGGGGGAAGATTCCGTCAACCCACGGGAGATTTCTTCGGAGCTTCTGGTGCAGAGAGGAGGCAGACTTCCCCCACAGCATGCACAAGCAGGAAAACAGCCGAGAAGGCGGCAGGATCAGCGTTACAGGGTTGCAGTAGTCGTCTTTGCTACTATGTTGCAGGTTTGCAGGCTTCCAGCGCGGTCAGCAGTCGATTCCTTATCAGAAGGTGAAGAGAGAGATGCAGAGGAACTCGGCTGAGCTCATGCATTCGTTATCTAAAGTTTCCCCAGAGACAGAGACCCTAAATAGCCAGAAAAGAGGGTTTGGCTACCTAGGAGAGAGGATGGGCTAGCAACACCTGAAGGAGCCTATCACAAGGAGTCTCTGACGTCACCTGGTGGCACTGGCCACTCAGAGCAGTCCAGTGTGCCAACAGCACCTCTGTTTCCAAGATGGCAGAGGTCTGGAGCACACTGGAGGAGCTCTGGACACCTCCCAGGGGAGGTGCAGGTCAGGGGAGTGGTCACTCCCCTTTCCTTTGTCCAGTTTCGCGCCAGAGCAGAGCAAAGGGGTCCCCTGAACCGGTGTAGACTGGCTTATGCAGAATTGGGCACCTCTGTGCCCAGCAAAGCATTTCCAGAGGCTGGGGGAGGCTACTCCTCCCCTGCCTTCACACCATTTTCCAAAGGGAGAGGGTGTCACACCCTCTCTCAGAGGAAGTTCTTTGTTCTGCCATCCTGGGCCAGGCCTGGCTGGACCCCAGGAGGGCAGATGCCTGTCTGAGGGGTTGGCAGCAGTAGCAGCTGCAGTGAAACCCCAGGAAGGGCAGTTTGGCAGTACCAGGGTCTGTGCTACAGACCACTGGGATCATGGGATTGTGCCAACTATGCCAGGATGGCATAGAGGGGGCAATTCCATGATCATAGACATGTTACATGGCCATATTTGAAGTTACCATTGTGAAGCTACATATAGGTAGTGACCTATATGTAGTGCATGTGTGTAATGGTGTCCCCGTACTCACAAAGTTCAGGGAATTGGCTCTGAACAATGTGGGGGCACCTTGGCTAGTGCCAGGGTGCCCTCACACTAAGTAACTTTGCACCTAACCTTTACCAGGTAAAGGTTAGACATATAGGTGACTTATAAGTTACTTAAGTGCAGTGTAAAATGGCTGTGAAATAACGTGGACGTTATTTCACTCAGGCTGCAGTGGCAGGCCTGTGTAAGAATTGTCAGAGCTCCCTATGGGTGGCAAAAGAAATGCTGCAGCCCATAGGGATCTCCTGGAACCCCAATACCCTGGGTACCTCAGTACCATATACTAGGGAATTATAATGGTGTTCCAGTAAGCCAATGTAAATTGGTAAAATTGGTCACTAGCCTGTTAGTGACAATTTGAAATAAATGAGAGAGCATAACCACTGAGGTTCTGGTTAGCAGAGCCTCAGTGAGACAGTTAGGCACCACACAGGGAACATATACATGCACACCTATGAGCACTGGGGCCCTGTGTGACAGGGTCCCAGTGACACATACATATAGGCCACAAACCTATGAGCACTGGGGTCCTGACCAGCAGGATCCCAGTGACACATAACAACCATACTGAAAACATAGTGTTTTCACTATGAGCACTGAGGCCTGGCTATCAGGATCCCAGTGAGACAGTGAAAACAGTGACAAACACCCTGACATACACTCACAAACAGGCCAAAAGTGGGGGTAACAAGGCTAGAAAGAGGCTACCTTCTCACAGTCCCCAAAGCAGAGTCAGTCTAAAGATGTATAAAAGAATATGGGCCTGATTCTAAGCTTGGCGGGCGGCGGGAGCTGCCCGCCAAGCGGGAACCGCCAGAAGACCGCACTGCGGTCAAAAGACCGCGGCGGTCATTCTGGGTTTCCCACTGGGCTGGCGGGCGACCGCCAAAAGTCCGCCAGCCAGCCCAGTGGGAAACACCCTTCCCACAAGGAAGCCGGCTCCGAATGAAGCCGGCGGAGTGGGAAGGTGCGACGGGTGCAGTTGCACCCGTCGCTAATTTCAGTGTCTGCAAAGCAGACACTGAAATTCTTTGTGGGGCCCTCTTACGGGGGCCCCTGCAGTGCCCATGCCATTGGCATGGGCACTGCGGGGGGCCCCCAGGGGCCCCACGACACCCCATACCGCGGGGTGTCAGAATCCCCATGGCGGATTCCCATGGGCAGCGGAAAGTCGGCGGTACACCGCCGGCTTTCCGCTTCTGGCTGCAGCTGTACCACCGCGGTCAGAATGCCCGGCGGAGCACCGCCAGCCTGTTGGCGGTGCTACCGCCAACCCCCGCCCTGGCGGTATTTACCGCCAGGGTCAGAATGACCCCCATAGTCCTTATAAACTCGCTGTGCTATCCCCTCTATCTCTACAAGTTTTGGGCCTTATTCTGTTGCAGGCACCTGGCCCACCCACAGAAGTAAGGTATCATTTTTACCGGGAGACTTGGGGGAACGCTGGGTGGAAGGAAATTTGTGGCTCCTCTCAGATTCCAGAACTTTCTGTCTCCGAAATGTGAGGAAAACGTGTTTCTTTAGCCACATTTTGAGGTTTGCAAAGGATTCTGGGTAACAGAACCTGGTCAGAGCCCCACAAGTCACCCCATCTTGGATTCCCCTAGGTCTCTAGTTTTCAAAAATGCACAGGTTTGGTAGGTTTCCCTAGGTGCTGGCTGAGCTATAGGCCAAAATCCACAGGTAGGCACTGTTTTCTATGAAAAAATGTGATGTGTCCACGTTGTGTTTTGGGCCATTTCCTGTTGCGGGCGCTGGGCCTACCCACACAAGTGAGGTACCGTTTTTATCGGGAGACTTGGGGGAACGCTGGGTGGAAGGAAATTTGTGGCTCCTCTCAGATTCCAGAACTTTCTGTCACCGAAATATGGGGAAAATGTGTTTTTTTAGCCAAATTTTGAGGTTTGCAAAGGATTCTGGGTAACAGAACCTGATCAGAACCCAACAAGTCACTCTATCTTGGATTCCCCTAGGTCTCTAGTTTTCAAAAATGCACAGGTTTGCTAGGTTTCCCTAGGTGCCGGCTGAGCTAGAGGCCAAAATCTACAGGTA
Source organism: Pleurodeles waltl (assembly GCF_031143425.1). Classification (NCBI taxonomy): domain Eukaryota; kingdom Metazoa; phylum Chordata; class Amphibia; order Caudata; family Salamandridae; genus Pleurodeles; species Pleurodeles waltl. The sequence goes on along the minus strand of NC_090437.1, from coordinate 234,553,294 downwards.
GGCACTTTGCAAAAAACACCTCTGTTTTCTTTCAAAAAATGGGATGTGTCCACGTTGTGTTTTGGGGTATATCCTGTCACGGGCACTAGGCCTACCCACACAAGTGAGGTACCATTTTTATCGGGAGACTTGTGGGAACGCTGGGTGGAAGGAAATTTGTGGCTCCTCTCAGATTCCAGAACTTTCTGTCACAGAAAGGTGAGGAACATGTGTTTTTTTAGCCAAATTTTGAGGTTTGCAAAGGATTCTGGGTAACAGAACCTGGTCAGAGCCCCACAAGTCACCCCATCTTGGATTCCCCTAGGTCTCTAGTTTTCAAAAATGCACAGGTTTGGTAGGTTTCCCTAGGTGCCGGCTGAGCTAGAGGCCAAAATCTACAGGTAGGCACTTTGAAAAAAACAGCTCTGTTTTCTGTGATGTGTCCACGTTGTGTTTTGGGGCGTTTCCTGTCGCGGGCGCTAGGCCTACCCACACAAGTGAGGTACCATTTTTATCAGGAGACTTGGGGAAATGCTGGGTGGAAGGAAATTTGTGGCTCCTCTCAGATTCCAGAACTTTCTGTCACTGAAATGTGACGAAAATATGTTTTTTTAGCCAAAGTTTGAGGTTTGCAAAGGATTCTGGGTAGCAGAACCTGGTCAGAGCCCCACAAGTCACCCCATCTTTGATTCCCCTAGGTCCCTAGTTTTCAAAAATGCACAGGTTTGGTATGTTTCCCTAGGTGCAGGCTGAGCTAGAGGCCAAAATCTACAGGTAGGCACTTTGCAAAAAACAGCTCTGTTTTCTGTGATGTGTCCACGTTGTGTTTTGGGGCGTTTCCTGTCGCGGGCGCTAGGCCTACCCACACAAGTGAGGTACCATTTTTATCGGGAGACTTGGGGAAACGCTGGGTGGAAGGAAATTTGTGGCTCCTCTCAGATTCCAGAACTTTCTGTCACCGAAATGTGAGAAAAATATGTTTTTTTAGCGACATTTTGAGGTTTGCAAAGGATTCTGGGTAACAGAACCTGGTCAGAGCCCCACAAGTCACCCCATCTTGGATTCCCCTAGGTCTCTAGTTTTCAAAAAATGCACATGTTTGGTAGGTTTCCCTAGGTGCCGGCTGAGCTAGAGGCCAAAATCTACAGGTAGGCACTTTGCAAAAAACAGCTCTGTTTTCTGTGATGTGTCCACGTTGTGTTATGGGGCATATCCTGTCTCGGGCGCTAGGTCTACCCACACAAGTGAGGTATCATTTTTATCGGGACACTTGGGGGAACATAGAATAGCAAAACAAGTGTTATTGCCCCTTGTCTTTCTCTACATTTTTCCCTTCCAAATGTAAGACAGTGTATAAAAAAGACGTCTATTTGAGAAATGCCCTGTAATTCACATGCTAGTATGGGCACCCCGGTATTCAGAGATGTGCAAATAACCACTGCTTCTCAACACCTTATTTTGTGCCCATTTTGGAAATACAAAGGTTTTCTTGATAGCTATTTTTTACTCTTTATATTTCAGCAAATTAATTGCTGTATACCCGGTATAGAATGAAAACCCACTGCAGGGTGCAGGTCATTTATTGGCTCTGGGTACCTAGAGTTCTTGATGAACCTACAAGCCCTATATATCCCCGCAACCATAAGAGTCCAGCAGACGTAACGGTATATTGCTTTCGAAAATCTGACATTGCAGGAAAAAGTTACAGAGTAAAACGTAGTGAAAAATTTATGTTTTTTTCTCCTCAATTTCAATATTTTTCTTTTTCAGTTGTTATTTTCTGTAGGAAACCCTTGTAGAATCTACACAAATGACCACTTGCTGAATTCAGAATTTTGTCTACTTTTCAGAAATGTTGCGTAAAAATGGGGTGTGTCCCAGTAAAATGCCAAAATTGTGTTGAAAAATTGGGTTTTCTGATTCAAGTCCGCCTGTTCCTGAAAGCTGGGAAGCAGGTGATTTTAGCACCGCAAACCCTTTGTTGATGCCCTTTTCAGGGAAAAAACCACAAGCCTTCTTCTGCAGCCCCTTTTTCCCATTTTTTTGAGAAAAACGAAATTTTCACTGTATTTTGGCTAATTTCTTGGCCTCCTTCTGGGGAACCCACAAAGTCTGGGTACCTCTAGAATCCCTAGGATGTTGGAAAAAAAGGACGCAAATTTGGCGTGGTTAGCTTATGTGGCCAAAAAGTTATGAGGGCCTAAGCGCGAACTGCCCCAAATAGCCAAAAAAAGGCTTGGCACCTGAGGGGGAAAAGGCCTGGCAGCGAAGGGGCTAAAAAGGAACTTTCATTTAATCCAGTGTCATCCCTAGCCTAAATCATAGATGTTTTAAAATAAATGATAACACAGAAACAGTTGTTTCATATACCCAATGATTACTACTGGCTGGATGGTCTATGGGAAACTAAGCCACATGGTAAAAGAATAGTGCAAAGTTATCAAACATGGAGAAAATGCACCTAACTGTGCATCCTTTTTCCTATATCAAAGATAAAAAATTAAATGCAAAAAGAAATACTAGGCCCCTTCTTGTCAAGCACTAACATGAGTGTTTTCTCACGGGGTTGAGTCAAAGCTGTATTGCTAAGTCCAAACTCCTCCAGAGTATTTGACCTCCTAAACAAGTTCAAGGAGGGGCTCCTATTGTACCTCCAGACCACTTACCACAAACCACAACCACAATCAAAGTTAAAAACTGAATAGAAGTACAAATAAAAATACTGGTTCATGCCCTCTATCAAACAACACCCTTAACCAAAAGCTTTTGAACTTGCTTATTGCAATGTCAGATAAACCTAGTCCTTAAAATCCAATAATTTATATGCAGCAACAATTGCAGACAAAGAAAGTGGTCCTATCACCTTGAAATCCAAACAAAAAGTGACAGGCCATGGACAAAGCACTCGGAGGAGCCTTCTAGACAGAAAGAGGAAGTTAGATTCTCTGGAGCACTTTCCTCCTTTTGAAAAAAAAGTTACATTAAAAAATGCTTTTTGAATAAAAAACAACGTGAACCATCCATTCTAGTAGAATAACAACCCCAAAAGGTATTTGTGAGTTGATTTAGCTGTGTCTCGATTAGAAACTGTATTGAAGAAGCAGTGTGGCCGCTCCTAATCGCGGTGTCGCAAAATAGCTTCAGAGGGGTCCGTGATGACCAGATTTTGTGCTAGTGGGTGGCAAATCTTGTTCACGCTCATGAGTGTGCATTTACAGAGCCTCATATGTGCCAACGGGAATAAAATTCTGCCATGTGGCAGATGTCAAATTAAACAGGAACTCCCTTTTACACCCATAAATTAGAGTCACCCAAATTCCACCAACTCCGTGAGTAGAATTATATTTCTGCCCGGCCTACTGGGAACACCATGGTGGGACTCCAATTTACTACAGTGTGAAAAAGTTGGAAGGTTTCTGACAATGGAATTTGATGGGAATTTTCAGATTAATCTCAAGGCCCAGTATTAGCTTGCAGAATCCCAAAGATTCCACTGCCTGCATAACAGACATGCCCTAAAGGGTTACACTGGACACCTAGAGTAGTTGGCAGAGGAGACCCCACTGGAATACAGACTGCTGAGTGCTCATCTTCACAGTCATGCGATTTCAGTGATCTATGCAATGCTAGTCCATAACTGCATGCAGCCCCTATACAAGCTAAAAGAAAGATGGGAACATGATCTGGGCACGCTGGATGAGGAGGTTTAGGCAGAGGCTTGTAGATACCCATGGGAGATGGCAGTGAGGGCTGGCTTCCACCTCATCTGAATCAAGATATTGCATAGGGTGTACTTCAAATGGACGACTCAACAATAAGAGCTTTAGCGGTTGCCTCCAGAGGGGGACACTGATGCACACTCTTTGGGAATGCCCAAGAATGAGAGCACATTGCAGACCAGCCAGAGCACCTTGAGGAGGTGATGGGGATCCTGTTGACCTAAGGGTGTAGAGGGTTTGGCTGGGCATCTAGGGGGAGCAGACATTGCCAAAGTATTCCCTCTTGGTCTGTAACATAAATCTAATAGTGGCCAAGAGGGGAATTATACAGACCTGGAGTGGTGAGGGGCCTCCACAGACCACACTATGGAAAAGGAATATGGACTGGTGTATGCCAGCTCAACGGACAGTGTATCAAGCATGTGGCAGTCTGAAGATTGAAAATATATGTGGCTCATAGAAGGGAGCAGGGGGCAAGGGGACTGACTCAATGGGCACAACTGACCTACACAAGGGCGAAAGGACAGACCGACTTGTGACACACCATGGAATTTTATGTTGTGATGCCTCATATAATTGATTACATACTACAAATGATGAGTCTGTATCCCAACCTCAAACTACAGTAAACAGATGCAGACGTTGGAAATGTAATGTTGTTTTCCAAAATGTGTTGTATACTTATATATTGCAAATAAAATGTTTAAAAAACTGGATCATTTTGCTATTTTACGAACATAATGTATTTTGTCAAAGCTGCTTACAATATATTTTTTTTTTCCTTTTTAAGAATATGGTACAATTGACTATTCACAAGACTTTCTTTAACTAGTTATCTTATCTAAGCATGATATATTTTATTAGATATTTCCTTTCCTTTTCTTTTTTCTTTTCTTTTAGTTTTCATTTTTTATGCTTCATTGAAATGTTTCCTTGCTACACATATATTGTGCTGAAGCTTAATTACCCTGTTGCAGTTCTTGCCATTTACATGCTGAACATTTCTCTTATGCATGATATATTACACATAATGTAATGTTATTTCTTAATATTTAACATATTCTATTATTCTTGTTTCTGTTTTCAAAATCTGTTCTAATGGTTCAGTAAAGCATATTTAAAACTAAAAACATTAGTAAATTCTGAAATAAAGAAAGGAGACGATACATACAAACAGTTGTGGCTCGCGACATCCAGAAGGGGCAGGGCAGCGCACCGGGGAGGAATAAATAACAATTAAATATATATATATATTTTTTTTAAAACACCCACCTCTTCCGCCGCACGCTGCTCCGCTGCTCTGTCTCCTTGCTGCAGGCACAGGCTCTCAGCCTGCCCTGCGGCCAATCCTGATGCTGGTCAAAGCAGTGTCAGGATTGGCTGGGAGCGCCCAGCCAGGGCGCTCACAGGCAGACTGGGAGGCTGTGCAGGCTCTCTTCAGCCTGGCAACTGTGTTGCTGGGCTGGTGAGAGCCTACTGCAACTAAACACATATGCGCTCTGAGGGGAGTGCTCTGTGCACTCCACTCAAGTGCTCGTCACCCCTAATGCCTGCCCCTTTTCAAGAAAATGATAATAAATACAGTTTATTATTCTTTTCTTGTAAAGGTTTTTCAGCTGCCGCTGCTGGCGGGGAGTGATGCTCCTCCGCCCTAATGAAGGAGACGCCCCTCCATACCAAATGCAATGTTTCTGGAGTGTCAGCGCCCAAATGATTTCTGTCAATGACACAGACTTTGACAGGGCAATGTGGAGTACTCCTTTGGCTGAATTTTATTGACATGCAGTGGGTGTTTGTCTTTGAGGCACAGTCTTGCCTCAGATAATATGTGCATTTTAAATATTAAATAAGTAGAAAGAAAATGAACATCCCTAGTACTATGAAAATAATGACAGCACATACTGGCTTCAGTAAAGCATAAATATGGATGTAATTATTATTAAGCCAATACTTGATTGGGACAGGTTCCTACGTGTATGTGTTTATATCTGGATTCAAAATTGGAAACACCGGGGCATATTTTTAAGCCCCTGGGCTACCAGTGCATCACTTTTTAAGACACTCCAGCATCGCAGAGTGCAGAGCCATATCTATGAGGCACCAAAGCCACTTTGCATGGCTTTTCGTGGCCTCATAGATGTGGTGCAAGGTAACTCATTGCAAGTCACTGCATTGCCTTACACAGAATGAGGGAAGCTTTCCATGGGTGTTCCCGTGCAAAACCCCTGGGCTTTGATTCATTCCCAGATTTACAAGGATCTGCAAAGCTGGGAACACATCAGAACAGTTTGCCTCCCCAGGGCAGGCACAACAAGGAGATTTATCTTTATTTCTTCTGCAGCTCCCATAGAAAGAGGATATGCTACTATCTGGATTGTTTTGTGCTGGAAGGGGCCCCGTCCTGCACAAAAAAAAATCCTGTCAGCAATGCAGAAAGGTGCAAGGGTGCCTGCATTGGAGCTAGACTGTACATTGTGCACCAGAGAAATGAGAAAGGACAGAAATCGACTGTATCTTGTAAATACGGTGCAATTCTGCACTTTCAAATTGGCATAGAGCAGCAAGGCCAAAATATTTGTGTCACTGCCCAATGCCAATTCCTTCAAAATATGCTCCATCATTTTTACATAAGATGTTTTCATGGATTGGTATCCCTAGCATAGCAAATCTACGTTTTCTAACTTGGTTAAGTTTTAAAATGGATTCAAGAAGCACTTTGTGAAGATAAATTATCATCATATTTGTATGTTTGTAGACATATTGGGGGTGATTCTAACCCTGGCGGTCGGTGATAAAGCGGCGGCCAACCCGCCAACAGGCCGGCGGTCCAAAAAATGGAATTCTGACCCTGGCGGGAACCGCCAACACAGCCCGCCACTTTAACACTCCGACCGCCACGGCGGGACAAACAAACAGCGCGGCGGTCACCGCCAACAGACAGGCGGCAGACAATGTACCGCCCACACTATCACAACTCACCAATCCGCCACCTTTTCCTGGGCGGGAGCACCGCCGATAAAAACACGGCGGAAACAGACTACGAATGGGAAAACGCTCACCTCTACGCACTCCACGAGGAAGGAGGACAGCATGGAACCCGAATTAAACATACTACCTGCTCTCGTCTACCTGCTCATCTACCACGAGAACGAACGGCGGCGCAGACGACAACGGTGAGTACCGCACCTACGACACAGGGGAGGGGGGAGGAGGAAAGGTTACGGCACACACATATGCGACCCCCACCCCCCCCAAACTATGTACACACCAATGCAGAGCAACAAGTCACAGTGACACCACCCAAACCCCCACTGAAAAATGCAAAGACATAATTAAATTGTGAATCAAAATTTATGTAAAAATAGCCTCTGATAAGTCATGGTTAAATAGCAATAAACATTTAAATAATTCAATTCAATATTTAGTGCAATTGATAAACCGAGGCAATTAGTCCTGCACATTTAATGAAATTCCAAGTGTCCGTGGGCCAAAGTGTATCAACACAAGGGCAAAGCCCACACAGGAGACCTGAGTCTTTGGAGAGAACACTGCAGGGGCATCTGATGACAAAACTACAGGCACCTCAGGGGGAAGGGAAGGGGGGGGCACCACAGCCACATGAGTCCACGACGCCAGATCCATGAAGGGGCCAACATGCCCACTGTGCCATCCTGGGGAGTGCAAAGCCACAGTCTCTCAAGTCTCTACAGTGGGTGGCTTGCCCACTGTGCCATCCTGGGGAGTGCAAAGCCACAGTCCATCAGGTGGATAACAGTCACCACTGGTCAAGGAGGAGGCATGGTGGGCACAGTGAACCGTGAACAGTAGCTCGACACAGATCCGGCACTGTCATTGTGCCAGTGGTGCTTGAGACGGCGGGGCCCAGCGGAGCGGTGCTTGACAGGAAGGGCCCAGCGGAGCGGTGCTTGAGACGGCGGGGCCCAGCGGAGCGGTGCTTGAGACGGCGGGGCCCAGCGGAGCGGTGCTTGACAGGATGGGCCCAGCGGAGCGGTGCTTGACAGGAAGGGCCCAGCGGAGCGGTGCCTGAGATGGCGGGGCCCAGCGGAGCGGTGCTTGAGATGGCGGGGCCCTATTCAGCGGTGCTTGACAGGAAGGGCCCAGCGGAGCGGTGCTTGAGACGGCGGGGCCCAGCGGAGCGGTGCTTGACAGGAAGGGCCCAGCGGAGCGGTGCTTGAGACGGCGGGGCCCAGCGGAGCGGTGCTTGACAGGAAGGGCCCAGCGGAGCGGTGCTTGACATGAAGGGCCCAGCGGAGCGGTGCTTGACAGGAAGGGCCCAGCGGAGCAATGCTTGAGACGGCGGGGCCCAGCGGAGCGGTGCTTGACAGGAAGGGCCCAGCGGAGCGGTGCTTGAGACGGCGGGCCCAGCGGAGCGGTGCTTGAGACGGCGGGGCCCAGCGGAGCGGTGCTTGACAGGAAGGGCCCAGCGGAGCGGTGCCTGAGACGGCGGGGCCCAGCGGAGCGGTGCTTGAGATGGCGGGGCCCTATTCAGCGGTGCTTGACAGGAAGGGCCCAGCGGAGCGGTGCTTGAGACGGCGGGGCCCAGCGGAGCGGTGCTTGACAGGAAGGGCCCAGCGGAGCGGTGCTTGAGACGGCGGGGCCCAGCGGAGCGGTGCTTGACAGGAAGGGCCCAGCGGAGCGGTGCTTGAGACGGCGGGGCCCAGCGGAGCGGTGCTTGAGACGGCGGGGCCCAGCGGAGCGGTGCTTGACAGGAAGGGCCCAGCGGAGCGGTGCCTGAGACGGCGTGGCCCAGCGGAGCGGTGCTTGAGACGGCGGGGCCCTGTTCAGCGGTGCTCTTCTGCACGGCGGGACCCTGTTCAGCGGTGCTCTTCTGCACGGCGGGGCCCTGTTCAGCGGTGCTCTTCTGCACGGCGGGGCCCTGTTCAGCGGTGCTTGTGCAGTAATTCACGGGAGCCAGACCTGGCCTGGACTCCCTGCTCAGTCGCCCTCCGACCGTGCAGTTGCTGGACCCTTCGGTGACTGAGTCCTAGGCCCTTTGGTGTCCTCCCTTACAGCCGGGATGGGGCTTGTGGGTCCCTCCTGCTCCGCGCTCCTGCTGGCTGACTTCTCCGCCCTGCTGCCCTTTCGCTCCTTAGAAGAGGCTCTCTGGCCCTTGCCTCCCCTGGATGTTGTGGCAGGTGAAGTGGCCGAACTTTGGTCCTTGGGGGCAGCCGTGGCACTCCTCTCACGGCGGCCCTTGAGTTTCCGGGTCCTCTTGCCTGGGGGGGGTTGGCTGTCCCCTTGCTGATGATGGAAGTGGCACTGCTGCCAAAGGGTGGGCTCCAGAACCCATGCACCACAGTGACACTCTAAGCTGGGCTGGTGGTGGCTGAGGTGCTCTTGGGACTCTTAGCAGATGGAGGGGGTGGGTCAGGGGAGGGAAAGAGGTCAAGATTAGAGAGGTAAACATTTTTAGGACCAAGGTAAAGGGTGGGAGTAGTGGTGATGGGAGTGGAGGAAGAGGATGTGGTTGTAGGAGAGTCAGGTGTGCTGTCTTTGGGTGCAGGTGATTGTGACGTAGGCTGTCGTGAGGTGGATGGCTGTTGGGTGGGTGGCTGCCTGCGTTTGTGTGTCTTGGAAGAGGGGGTGACAGACACAGTGGGAGAGGACACAGGGGACGTGTAAATGGCAGTGGGGGTGGTGACTGCACGTGTGCGTACTGGACTGGAGGGTGTGCTGGTGATGGAAGCACTGGCTGATGGTGGTGTGCATGCAGGTGTGAGTGTAGACATCACAGGGAGGGAGGAGGGAGACGAGGAGGAGGGGGACACAGAGGTGGTAGTGACTGTTGGCATGTCTGCATCTGGGTGTTGCTTGGGTGAGTGTTTGTGGGATCTGTGGTGCTTGTGTCTGGATGAGCTGCCCTTGGGTGTTGAGGTGTGTGCAGGCTGGTCTGATGGTGTGGATGGGATAGGCAGAGGAACAGGAGACAGAGACAGGGTGGAGGCAGTTAGAAGAGGGAGGCTGGAAACAGGGACAATGGCTGCCGTCAGTGCTGAGGCCAGAGCATTGAACGATCGTTGATAGGCAGCCTGACCCGAATGAATGCCCTCCAGGTAGGCATTGCTCCGATGCACCTCCCTTTCTACCCCCTGGATGGCATTCAAAAGGGTAGTCTGCCCAACAATGATGGTCTGAAGGAGGTCAATGACCTCCTTGAGGGCAGCAGGGGTGACAGGGGCAGGGGCTGAGGTGCCTGGGGCGAAGGAGATGCCCACCTTCTTGGGCCAGCGGGCACGGAGCGTAGGCTGAGGGGCTGCGGGGAGGGCGGGGCTGGTGCGCTGGGTGGCGGCTGTACCTGTAGAGGCGGGGGGCCCAGATGTTGCCGCCACCGCTAGGGAGCTCCCATCCGAGGACGTCTCGGTGTCGCTGGTGTCACCACCGGTCCCCGTTGTGGTGCTCCCCTCGCCCTCCGTATCACTGGTGCCCTCGGTGTCTGTACCAAGGCCCACCGGGGCCTTGTGACTTGCAGCTCCCTCGTGCTCCGATGCCAAATCTCCTCCGCCTGATGATGCTAATGCACAAGCAGATTAAGAAAAAGGGGGGGGGGAAATAATAAAACAGGTTGAGTGCATGCAATGTCAACACCGTTGGCGGAGAGGACAGACACAGGAGCCTCATGCACTACGCTGCGCAATCGGGGTATACTACTCAGTACTTGTGACCAGGCCTACAGGTCTATGCACAACAAATACACACCTGGATGATGCAGGACCATGGATAGCTGTACTTGGCACACTACAGAGGTGGGGGGCGGGGGCACAGGGCCATGCCTAAAGGAGAGGACTACACTACAGGAAACGCCTGGGCCTAATGACACCCACAACCCTCCTCCCCCACCCAGATGCCTCCACTGCGCATAAAGATAGCAGAATGTGCTGATACTCACCCCCTTGTGTCTGCTGTGATGTCCTCAAGCGCCCATCCAAATCAGGGTAGGCCACCGCCAGGATCCGGGACATCAGGGGGGTCAGGGTACGACTGGCACGCCTCCTAGGTTGGGAGGCCATCCCCAGCAGTGACTCAGCGGTCTTCCTGGTCCCGCAGCGGATGTCCTCCCACCTCTTGCGGCAGTGGGTGCCCTGTCTGATGTGGACCCCCAGGGCCCGGACTTCCTTGGCGATGGCACGCCAAAAGTTGACTTTCTGATGGGCGCTGACCTATTTGACATGTACAGGGTGGGAAAGGAAAATTAATCATTTATCTGCATGTTAGATGCGATTGCCCCCCCCTCCCCAACTTTGCCATGTGGCACATGCTCTCATCTGTCGTGCGTTGCACTCCTCATTCGCTCCCCTCCCCACCATCTTACATCCACCCCACTCAACACAGGCATAGCCCAATCAATGTGCACCCAGTGTACTTACCTGTTGGTCTGGAGGACCGTAGAGTAACGCATACTGGGCGAGGACCCCATCCACAAGTTTCTCCAACTCTTCAGACGTGAAGGCAGGGGCCCTTTCCCTAGTCGCAGCAGCCATTGTCTCTTCCAGACCGAGGTCACAGCAGCACTTGCAGTATAGGTCCTCTCCTGTGGATGATCAGGTCTCGAGTGATTAAGCAGATAGAAAATGGCGGTCACGCCCGCGGCGGGGCGTACCGCGGCGGTGCGTACCACGACCACCGGCGCACCTCGTCATTGGCTCCTGAAACCCATAGGCTTCAATGTTAACCAATGCGGCTTCGTATAGCAGTCTTCGACCGCCACGGTGTGCCACGCCAGCGCATTGACCTCACATCCCATTGTCCCACTTCACAGGTCAGACAGCCGCCATTTCAAGGGCCCACATGGCCTAATCTGTACTGCGTCACACAGGCCTAGGCCTTGCATTGACACACATACAGGCCTTTCAAAACATAGATAATCGTGTGCTATGCAAGCTGTGGTGAACGTACCTGTGATTTGCTTGACTCTGTGCTCCATGTTGTCCTTCCTAGGCACCGTCCGCTGGGACTTGCGAGGAGAAGGATGAATCCTCGCGTGTACCAACTGCTGGTGGACCTGTCGACAATGGAAGAACGCCATATCATACTACGATACCGACTTGACCGAGCCACTATACATGAACTGTGTGCCCAGCTGGAGCCAGCCCTGATGTCCCCCATCCGCCAACCCACAGGAATTCCCCCTCTTGTGCAGGTTCTGTCAGTCCTCCATTTTTTGGCAAGTGGCTCATTCCAGACAACAGTGGCCATGTCATCTGGAATGTCTCAGCCTATGTTTTCTAAGGTTTTGTCCAGAGTGTTGTCTGCCCTGATGAAACACATGCGGAGCTACATTGTTTTCCCTGAGGAGGTTGATTTGGCCACTGTGAAGGATGATTTCTATGCCCTTGGACATATCCCCAACATCATTGGTGCCATTGATGGGACCCATGTGGCTTTAGTACCCCCAAAAGACGATGAGCAGGTGTAAAGAAACAGGAAAAGTTACCATTCTATGAATATCCAGGTGGTCTATTTGGCTGACCAGTACATCTCCCATGTAAATGCCAAGTTCCCTGGGTCAGTGCATGACGCGTATGTTATGCGTAATAGCAGCATCCCTTATGTGATGGAACAGCTACAGAGACAACGTGTGTGGCTAATAGGTGACTCTGGTTACCCCAACCTGCCTTCGCTATTGACCCCAGTGAGGAATCCCCGGACCAGGGCAGAGGAACAGTACAATGAGGCCCATGGGCGAACTAGGAGGATCATAGAAAGAACCTTTGGCCTCCTGAAGGCCAGGTTTAGGTGCCTGCATATGACAGGTGGATCCCTGATGTACTCACCAAAGAAGGTGTGCCAGATCATCGTGGCCTGCTGCATGCTTCACAACCTGGCTTTGCGATGCCAGGTGCCTTTCCTGCAGGAGGATGGTCCACATGGTGGTGTTGTGGCAGCTGTTGAGCCTGTGGAGAGTGAAGAGGAGGAAGACGACGGGGACGACACAGACAACAGGGACACAGTTATCCAACAGTATTTTCAGTAGCACACAGGTAAGAATCAACCACGCCATTTAACATTTGCTGAAAGCCTCCTGCATCTTTACTTTGTGTATTTCCCCCCAGTACTTTTAAAATGATGTTTGATTTTCCCTTCCCTTTTCAGTGCTGTATGACCCACTGCGTGACTTCAGCTTGGTTAGCACATGGACTAATGCTTATTGACATTGGTATGTTGTCATCACAAAATTACCTGAACATTATTGATCAATAATGTGTTATACATTTGTAATTAATACAGGCTGACTCCTGAATGATTTCAGTGCAATGAGTGATTTATTTTAGTGCTAGATATTGGTACATGATATTAAAACGGTGATGGGTGAGGGTGGAGTTATGTCCATGGCAGAGTCCAGTTCTCAGTCGCACAGGTGCATTGTCCATATGCCTGTGGAAGGATGGAGCAGGGGCAGTTCAAGGTTGGACAGGGTGACAATGTGGGACAGTGGGATGACATCAGGGGGTATCTTATGCTGGCGGGGGTCTTGGCATCCTACTCTGTCTTCCTTTGGGATCTCAGGCTCCTCTTGCCGGGTGGTTGTTCTTCAGCAGGAGGTGGGGTTCTGGTGGCCTGTCGTTGTGGTGGGGCCTCCTGTCCATTAGCGCCTGCGGAGGTGGTAGGCTGTTCCTGGTCCTGGCTAGTGACAGGGGCCCTTTGTGGTGCCACATGGTCCCGCAATGTGGTTTCTATACGGTTGAGGGCCTGGACTACGGTCCCCATAGCGGTACCGATGTTCCTGAGTTCATTGCTGAACCCCATGTACCGTTCCTCCTGCTGTGCCTGGATCTCGGTGAACCTGGCCAGTACCGTCGCCATCGTCTCCTGGGAGTGATGGTATGCTCCCATGATGGTGGTGAGGGCCTCTTGGAGAGTCGGTTCCCTGGGCCTGTCCTCCCCCCCCTGTCGCACAGCAGCCCTCCCAGTTGCCCTGTTTCCCCGGGCCTCTGTCCCCTGGACGGTGTGCCCACTACCACTGCCCCCAGGTCCCTGTTGTTGTTGGGGTGTTGGGTCAGCCTGGGTGCCCTGTAGTGGCGGACACACCGCTGATTGACGCGTCCTGGAGACAGAGGCATGGGCCCGCTGGGTGGGAGCTGTGCTGGTGTTCCCAGAGGGGGTTGGGTCTGCTGTGGCCTGTGTCTGTGTGTGGGGAACCGACTGTCCAGAGGTCCCCGATGGTCCGGGCTGGTCATCAGGTTCTAGGTCGACAGAGCTGCTGTCCTCACTGGGGGCCTGTTCTGGGGGTGGGATGGACATATCTGGACCCTCCGTGGCGGTGTGTTGGCGTTCGGGCCCTGCAGGGGTGAAAGAGTATGGTTATTGTTTTTGTGTGTGCCATGGCGTGCATTTTGAGTGCCCTTGTCCCCCAGTGCTGGCATTCCCTTGTGGGAGGTGTTGTGAGGGGGGTGGGGGGGTGTATGGGTATGTGCAATGGTCATGCTTTGGTGATGGCTGTCTATGGGTTGTGTTGGCATTCAGGGGTTGGTGTTGTTTAGGGTGGGTTGTGCTGGTGAGACATTGGCAGGGAGGATGTGCGCTGGGGGGTTGAGATTGGGGTGAGGGTGGGGGTGGGGGTTGGCATGCTGGTGGTTGGGGGGGTGAAGTAGTTGAGATTCGACTTACCAGAGTCCATTCCTCTGTGTACTCCAGCGAGGCCATCAGGATGCAGGATGTTTACTACCTCTTGCTCCCATGCTGTGAATTGGGGTGGTGTGGGTCCGCCGCCAGTCTTCTTCACAGCGATGTTGTGTCGCGACACCATCGAGCGCACCTTCCCCCGTAGGTCGTTCCATCGCTTTCGGATATCTTCCCGATTTCTGGGATGCTGTCCCACAGCGTTGACCCTGTCTACGATCCTTTGCCATAGCTCAGCCTTCCTTGCTATAGTGGTGTGCTGCACCTGTGTGCCGAAGAGCTGGGGCTCTACCCATATAATTTCCTCCACCATGACCCTGAGTTCTTGGTCCGAGAACCTGGGGTGTCTTTGGGGTGCCATGGGGTGGTGTGGATGAGGTGTGGGGTGGTGTTTGTGGTGATGTGCGTGGTGATGTGTGGTGATGTGTGCGTAGATGTGGTGTGTGTGAGGACGTTGTGTTCCTGTGTGTGTTGTGCTTTGCATTCCCTGTGCTCTCTCTCAGTGTATTGCGCCTTCTCTCAGATATTTGTGGTTGTAGGGGTTTGTGGGTGAAGTGGGTGTGTGTTTTATAGTTAATTGGGTGAGTGGGAGTGGTGTGTGTATGTGTATCAGGTGTGTGTATTTCGAATTGTCCAATGTGGCAGTGTTTTGGAGCTGTGTGTGTATTTTGAGCGCGGCGGTGTGTACCGCCAATCCGAATACCGCGGTTGAAAGACCGCCGCGTGGATTCGTGGGTCAGAATGGCATGGGCGTGATTGTGTTGGCGTGGCGGTGGAGGTTTGGTCATCTCCAGTTTATTGCTGCCCGCTGATGAGGCGGAGTTCCGTGGATGTCGGGTTTTTGGCGGTTGCACAGTTGGTGGTCAGAATGACCGTGGCGGTTTACCGCGGCCGCGGCGGTAGAATGGCGGACTTCTGGCCGGCGGTAAGGGCCTTTTACCGCCGAGGTCAGAATGACCCCCATTGTGTTTTCAGACAACCGTAATTTGAGTCTAAACGTTATGATATCGGCTTTCATTTTTTTATTGAATAGAAAGTATGACTTTTTGTTCAACAAATTTGTATGATTTATAAGTACTATATCTGAAAAAGTCAAATATTGTATTGCAACAGCAGACAATCTTCAGTATATAAACAGTTAATTTTACTGGCTAGGCTATTTTTACTCTCTTACAGGCTAATATCAATATGTGAAAATGAGGAACTAAGGGATGCCTTCCTGCACAAAAACAATATTTAGTGGCGATTTGCTCCTTCTATGTGTGCTACACAATGCACCACACATAGAAAGATGA
Organism: Pleurodeles waltl; assembly: GCF_031143425.1. Taxonomy (NCBI): domain Eukaryota; kingdom Metazoa; phylum Chordata; class Amphibia; order Caudata; family Salamandridae; genus Pleurodeles; species Pleurodeles waltl. The sequence goes on along the minus strand of NC_090437.1, from coordinate 234,537,663 downwards.
AAAAAAGAGGGGAAATAAAAATATTTCTCCTCATTACCCCACTCTAACACCTCCTGTGGGGAGGCTTTAGTTATTGCCGCTGCCTCAGGTTTCCAATTTCTCTTAAATCTGAGGTAGTGTCAAAAAGCAGTAGGTGTTGCATGGGTACACCCACAGCATCACCAATTGCACACCCCTTAGCTTCAGAAAACTGTGTTGGGGTGTCCCATGTGTACAAGGCCACGTTACGCCAGGAAAAGTGGCTTACCACCACCTTGTAGATACGGTGCACTGTACAGCACCACCAGAACATCACAAAAAGTGATGTTTTGGTGGTGCTAGGGCCTTGTAAATGAGGCCCATGGTTTTATAACACATGCCTTTACTACAGATTTTAGTTGGATTATATACACCCCTCTTTTTCTGGTGTTTTTGAGGTTTACCTCATGTAGCCCCGTCATTTTTTTGGGGTGTTTTTTTGGAGGGTATCCCCAGTTCCCTTTTTTTCCTTAGACTTTTTTTGCCCTTACATTCCTTTACCTCTACCCACCCCTAAACCCTAAAATCACCCTACTACCCTTTAACTCTACCCACCCTTAAACCCTATAACCACCCTTACCTGTCTTTACCTCTACCCACCCCTAAACCCTAAAATCACCCCGACCACCCTTTACCTCTACCAGCCCCTTAACCCTAAATTCACTCTTACAAACCTTTACCCCTTCCCACCACTAAATACTAAAATTACCCTTACCTTCCCTTCCCTTCCCTTCCCTTTACCCACCTCTAAACCCTAAAATCACTCTTACCTTCTTTGTATTTTGAACCCCTGGCTACCATTTCGGGAGTATACCCCTTTCTAGTTGCATTACACCTCTAGGGAATGTGAAGGTACTGATCTTTTACTTAGGTGTCACGTATAGAGATAGATTTACACTTGATTGATTTTAAGGGGTGGTGTGTTTGGGAAATAGGAGCATTTTCTTATGAATGTTGTAGAAACTTAAAATGAGCACATTCCCATATATTGTAGGGGGGTACCAGTGCAGGGAAGTGAATAGAATGAACCATCAGTGTTGGCCAGGATTCCATCCATGTTTTGCTATGGAAGGCGTGTGAAATATTCCAGCTGCCCTGATAATATGAACCAATGATGTCCTACCCAAACCCTCCAAATCACCAGAATAGTACAAATACCATGAATCAAGTGATCGTCGCATCAGAAGAAAAGGCAACCATAGACGCTGCAGTTACATCAGCCCTGCACACCACAAACAGTGAGAAATCAACAATTAAGCTCACAACCCCAACAGTCGGGGGCGTTCACACCCTTATTTTTTTACCTATCTTACAAATCTCAGGCCCCTTGGGACAACCTTAATCGAGGCACCCTTCTGAGAATCTGCAGCGCAATCCAAGGATTCAAAACAATAAGTAGTAAAGGTCTGTAATATGTGGCCTTCTTAACACCAAAAAAGGGCAACATAAGTGAAAGTACAGAAGTCTGCTTCAACAGCACAGAGATAGCACAGTAAGTACAGTCCAAATCGAAGATATTTTGAAGACTGGGGCATAGAGCTCAAGGAAGTGTGTAAAGCAAAATATGCCTCCTTTCTACTCCCACAAGAAGAGACCAATAAAAGGGACAACTTCTGGACAACTATCTCCCAAGCAGCTAACCAGCAATTTTTCTGCAACACTCTAAAGGGGCATCCCCTACCTTCACTATGAGCTCAAGAGAAATCACTATGTCCATCGCCCAGGGCATCTCACAGATAAGGCATTGTCAGGAAGGTGGATTGCAAGACGAGGGAGTCAGCTGGTACAGGTCCACTTCTCGATCCTGATGGAACCCTGCAGCATAACGTCAAATCAGGAAGCTGCTCTGCCAAAACAACTGGACTAATGCTGTCCAAAAGCAAGTTGTGGGTCACAAACATAATATCTTGGAACATTGCAGGGGTCAGGAAAATTGCACAAGACCCAAATTTGGAAGCCTACTTGAACGACTTCGACAACATCTTCCTACAGGAATCTTGGAAAGCAGCCAAAAATCTGTTTGCTGGATTTGAAGAATTCCTAAGCGCGAGAGCTGGACCTAAACCCAAAGGGCACCCAAAAGGCGGACCCTCAATCTACATAAGCATACACAAATCTTTTAATGCCAAGATCATAGCGGAAGTCAGCTCACATGTTAGCTATCATTATTAAAAAATGGATGCTGGAACAAATACCCATGTCCATCATAATAATAAATATTTACATAAAGCCTAACATGACGTGTAATCAGCACCTGCTAGACACAACAGAAAAAGAGTTGCTATCTCTAAAAACGGCATTCGGAAATGCCCCCTGGATCATCACAGGTGATTTTAACCTTAACATGCCCAACCATGGCAAAATAAGCTCCAGAGAAGGTGCCCTGGACCAGCGTCTGGGCATTCTACCACAAGAATCACCTTTTAAGGGCAAGGACAAATGTTATCACCCCCTGGTCAGACTCCCAGAGGCAGTAGGACTAATGGCCCTAAAAGGCAGATTCCGTAAAGACATCCCAATGAACCCGAGCCTCACCGCCAAGAAGTCCGCTTCTACCCTAGTCTACAGTTTTGTTACAGTGGACATCTTCAAGTACTTCCAAGATTTCAGCATAGAGATGAGATGGAAAAGTGACCACCACCCACAAACAATGAAAATAGCGAACAATAACGTACTTGCTGCTCCACTACACAGGATAGGTGAACAAGACCCAGGAAGCCACCGTAATTGCACAAGATGGTTCAACAAGTGCATGGAGAAATACGAAGTATGGAAAGCCAAATTTACATTGGATCAACTGGAACAGGTGGACATAATTTCAAAATGGGAGGCCACATTAACATCATTAAGGAACCAGCTAGAGCTTAATCAACCATCAAAGGTGGTCCCACTGCTGAGCAGAAAAGGTTGGTTCACATAGACATTAAGGCAACAAAGACAACAGCTTAACAAAACTGCCAGACCCCTAAAGAATCAGCCACCAGGTAACAGCTACCAGTGTATCTTTCATGAACTAAGAAAGGAATAAAAGAAGGCAATATGGGAAGCAAAGCAGGCTCACATCGATCATGGATGGATCAGAATTGTGGAAGCCACTAAAGAAAAGAACAGCCGGTTGCTGTGATCTATTGTCAATCAACTGGGATCCAAAGTAACACGGTTCCAGAGAGAAAGTGGATTGAACACATCTCCAACCTATACGGCAGCCCTAACACAGAGAATCCATCTCCCACAGCAAGCAGCGAGGCAAAGCCATTATCCTTCAAAGTACAACATTTTGAGGAACAACTACAACAATGCAGACAGTGTGGGGCTCCTGGGCCAAATGGTCTCCCGGCAGGAATACTAAAACACGACCCCCGCCCTTTGGACTGGCCTGCTCTGCAACCTTTTCAATGTCAGCAGCATGGAAAACAAAATTCCGGATTCCTAGCAAGGGGCAATTTTCCACCCAATCTACAAGAAGGGTCCCTACGGGGAACCCGGACAGCTATTGACTAATATCACTGCTTGGCAAGGGTGAAAGTAGGAAACAATGGAAGAGTGTCTGCCAGAATTCAAATAGACAGAGGTGGAAAGCAGGTCTGTGTTCTGGCTCCAATGCTCTTCAACCTTTACTTGGCAGACATGTGCACACAACTAAACCCCAGTAGCTCCCATCCCCCCTAACTGAGCATCCACCCCCTAACAGTATTACTATATGTAGAGGACATTGTGCTACTGAATCTCTCAGGTACAGGACTCCAAAAAGTGCTAAACACCTTCAATCAATATTACACGACTAATGAGCTGGTGGCAAACACGGAAAAAAACAAGGTAATCATCTTTGGCAAACGGATAATTAAGAAAAATAAATGGTCTGTGGGAATCAATCTGTGGAAAGATGCAGAAGCTATAAATACCATGGCTTCTGGCTACAGGAGCGCTGGTCGCATCACCTGCACCTAAACACCCTGAAAGTGAGGTTGGCGTCTTTTCTTGCATCAGTCCTATCCTTGCCTTCAAAACTACAAAGCCCAGTCTTGTGTTAACTCCTTACGGTGAGCAAAGCAAAATTCCTGCCAGCCCTGACATACGGTTCGGAAATATTTAGAGGCAAACTGAACGACTTCATGAACATTGCACAAAGTAAGGTCTTTTCCCTTCTCTTTCAACTTTCACACAGCTCCTCGCCAGCGCAGATTAGGTTGGAATTCAGATTACAAGACCAAACATTAGTACAAGATGGGGCATTGCTCTCATATGCCTCCATGTTAAGACAGGCCCAATCAAGCACACTGAAGGCACTGATTTGGGAGGAAATCAACACAAACCATGTGGAAATCCCAGATCCATGGCTAAAAAGCATCACTTTAGCCATAAAGCATCTGCAGGCAGAGGAGCTATGGCAAAGGTCTTTACCCCATAAAAATTTCAAACAATTTCTAAAGAAACAAATCAAGATGCTCTCCTGGAGCAAAGACAAAGATAAGTTCAGAAATCGATCACACTCTTGGATGACAATCAACACATATAAAGCTCCAACAGCACAACCTTACATGGCAGAAATTTTAAAAACATCACTAAAAGGTGCTACATGCCAGACTTGGACTACTACCTGCATTGAAGGCTGAACCAAAATGGCTTAGACCCACAAACAACAGACGATGCAGACTGCACACATCAAGGGAAGACTTCCTACACATCCTTTGTATTTGCCCCGCTCTACTACTCTGGAGAAAGCTGCATCTGAAAAATATTTTCAATGCCAATGGTGTCAGAACATGCCGGCAGGCTATCCTGTTTAGTCTGAAAGGATTGACTACACAACACATGGCCTGTTTTGCAACATTTATTTTAAAAACAGAACACTCCTTAAACATGCCACAAAAAACCAAGATGAGAAAACGAGCCCTCAGGTGGCATAGGAAATGAACACTGTCAGCTCCAGGCTTACGAGTAATGGCTGTAGCAGTCCCACCAACAGCACTCTGCATTCTCCACCTGTAGACTGGACTCTTTATTTTATTAGTAAAAAAAAAAAAACGCTTTCTGATGTTTTTCACCTAGATCCCCTTCGCAAAATGTCTAATTTACCAGTCAGCAACTTAGTGTTCTTCCAGTATGTATGAGTATACATCTCAAGACGATCAACACATGAATAGCGCATATCTGGCCTAACAATCACAAAGAAAGTAAGAATGTATTAATTGTTTTATGGTGTTTTTAACGTTTCCTTTTTGTACGGTTGCTATGTTTTTAAGTAATTATGAAATAAAGCATAAACTAAAAAAAAAAAACACAGTAACCAATGCGGTGAACGGATTACTCTATCAAAACAGTGGCAGATATCTCGTCCACTAAAATCTAAATCTGATAGTAAATAATGGCATTCAGATTTCGTCAGCTGGGGTATTTGTGACTGTTGTGCTGGAGTAAACTGTCCAGTGCCGGATTGCCAAATAGGCAAAGTTGTCACAGGCCGATGGGCCCTACTCTTTTTAGGGGCTTAGCGACAATGGATCAATATAATATTGATTTGGTCTTGATAGAAAATATCAATCAAGATTTCTTAAAATGTTTCCAAAAGATAGAAAAAAATAATCAACTCAAATAAACGAAAACTTTACATTAAAGACTCTATAGAGAAAATACTGCATTAATATAATGTACCCATTAACAACCATGGACATCAGATTCACATAATAGTTTGTCTCTTAAAAGCTCATCTTCTGTCAGCGGTCAGTTTTTTTAAAAAAAATGGTGCAAACTAGGTACGTTTGATGTTTAGTTTTGTGTAATAAAATTGGTTTATTAAAATTGTTGGTTGGTAAAATTAAAAACATATTAGGAGATAATTTGCGAGGGGGGGCCCAAACATTCCACTGCTTAGGGGGCCTCCACAAGGTTTAATCAGGCACTGAATCCGTCCTCCAACATCTAAATTAGGCCCAAAATCTTAAAAATTATGAAATGCATGAGTTATCAACACTAATTTAAAATCAAAGGGTTTCATAAAATTGGTTTAGCTTTTGTCTTTCCATGCCTGAACATACTATATTTTTATTTTGTTGATATGATTGATGAAGTAGCACATTACCCTTTTATTTTCTTCTCCGCAATACATTTTCTTACATTTCTATAAACCCTCCAAAATTTGAAAAATCTGTCAGCTCACACAGCAGCTAATATTCTGTCAACTGCGTCTCTCTGCCGCCAATGATTTTACCTACCTAACGCTGTCAAGCCAAAGAAGAAGTATGTGGAAATGTCCCTAATGCGCAGGTAGAAAAATATTTTTAAATACTTTTTCAGCAACAAACCCACACTTTGGTGGAGTGTTGCTGAAAAACAAAACAGAAAATTCAGCATGTAAATGCACATTCTTAGCTGCTTGGCACTTGCTAATGGAGAGAATTAATTTGCCACAGTGGCAGACATATGTTCATCAAAGAGATCCGCGCCAGATAGGCTGGCAAGTTTAGTTATGAGTGAACGTCTTTAACTAAGGGGGTAAAGACCAGAGTCTCTGCAGACCTGGCATGAATTTGGTCCTCTGGCCTATCTTTAGAAGATGTGATACAAGGGGTCATTTCCAAATGTCTTTGAGGGTGAAAGGTTACTTGATGTCACTTCCGCTATCCCTGGCGTTTTGACTAACTAAAGTTCATACTGTCAAGAAAGCTCAGAAATTTGTTTTCCAGCAGTGACGTGAAATTGTCTCACAAGGCAAATGCTGAAAACAATTGCAATGTTGTAATATTGTTTGGTTCTTCAAAGAGTTTCTGATTACTCTTTGATAGTAATTGTGTGTAAGAGAACCTGCCAGCGTTACCTTTCATCCTTAAGAAGCCATAAGCATTCACTAAGCATGTTGAAAGACGAAATGCATTATGTCCTGATAGTTGTCTTAAATATTCAAAGGGGGCATATTAAAACGAGATTACACAGAGGTGTGGATGGATTATTTTTGATCTGAATCTCTCTCTGCGCAGACATTTAAATATTTCTGTTGAAAAGATTGCACATCATGGTAGGAGACAATGGGCCCTACTTATTTCCAAATTCGTAAATATGCACCCATAGAAGTATACCTATATATGGGTGGAGAATTACTACATTTTACAATTCACCAATTTTCCCAGTAGGACATGCAGGAAGCCGAGGAGGCACACGATTCCAGGCATACTAATAGGAATGTCAAGAGATATCTCTCAAGGGGTCCTATTCCACCTGTACGAAAATCTAGATTAGCATTCCATATAAGGGCACCGACTGCGCAAATGCACATTTTTTTGCCATGGAGAAAACATTCCTCCTCCTGAAGAAAACCTTTCCCCTGTACCTCCACCAAATGTAGGCTGATTCACTGCCCTTGCCATCCTGGATAGTAAAGATTGCTGAACTGGCCGGAGTAAATTTCTGACCATTTCTAGCCTGCGGGTTAGGGAAAGCCCACAGAAGTACATATGTGTGGACTTTCTCACAATACCAAGGCAACCCACGCCTCAGAACGCCCCCTTATTGCTCATGAACTTGGATTTACTGATGCAGATTTTCTATCGCTTGTGGTGCAGAAATCCAAATAAGTAATGCATTTACGCCTTCCTGAATTCCTTTTGTGATTTTTTACCAGGAGTAAATGGAGATATTTTCGGCTGTAGACGTACATTTACAGCCAAAAATACCTTTTGTTAAAAGCGCCGAATTCCAGTCGGCTGCAAAATGCAGATAAAAAAAAAACAGAGCAAAAGGCAAATTTTGTGTTAAGCACTGTCACTGTGGCAATAATAACTGAACATCTGTCAGTGTAATGAATATTGGTTATCCTAAGAGACCCAGGGCTGGAGCTCTTCCACACGTGGCTCCTTGTAATCAACCCGTGACCCAATATGTATCAAAACCCATGACTCGTTATATAAATTAATAATTAATTTCCGACCGATCGGCCAATTAATTGATAATATAGGATTTACTCTAACATCGGTTGCAGTCTGCTGTGAAACGCAAATTTGATACGAGTGTTTATTAGAAATGTCACTTTATTGGTAACAGAGGGTAGCTGTTTCAGATGCAGTGATTATCGCAGTTCGCTGTCAAGAATTGTGATCTCATTAAGTTATCTGCCGTGCTTATTCAATGATTTTGAATTTTCTGCTTTGCTCTAAGGCTGAGAACGTGCGTTACATAGACAATAGTCTCTGGTCAGTCTGTAGTATCTTGTTTTGATTTTACTCACAGGGATTATGGTGTTAATTCAAACTTGTCTTTAAGAAGAGTCCAGTTCAGTGCACTAGATTTTTTTTTTATTGGAAGTCCTTTTATTCTTTTTGAAACTTTTGCACACTGTTGTATGCGAAACAGGAAATTGCTAGCAGCTCTTCTTCAGATCTGAGATTTTCCAAAAGGTAATATGAGGCATTGTCCTTTATGCTAAGCTTGAGAGGATAAATCAGCTTGGAATTTATTAAAAGACCGGAGGCTTGTAAAAAACTTTAGACTTCCTTTGTAGGAACGTCCAGAAAATAAGATATGGAATATAGTCAAATGCAAACAAATTTTACTGAAAGCCCTTTTGTATTTAATGGCAGAGAATAGCAACAACTGCAAAACTCTGTTCCAAACTTTTTTCAAAATGCTGTTATGGATGCACAAATGCGGATCGACCAAATGCAAAGTATACTCTAGAGGGCAAGTATGCACTGGTGCAGAACAGAGCTTTTAGCTGGTTTCTGGGTAAATTGTGCTGCGTACTGCATGTAAACGCACCTTGTAACTTGTAAGTTGGGTCCTGAGTTATTGAGGCGTTGAGTTACTCTTTTGCCATGCAAGGGTAATGCAAATCCTAAGTGAGATTCATCAAGCCACACAAGGCCACCTTGCGTAGTGATGCATGGCTTCATAAATCTAGAGTAATGCAAGACACTGCAAATCTCTGCCTTGCGTTACTCTGACCCAGAGAGGCATTACAAGAGTGAGGTGTGGGTTTTCCCACACATCCACCCATGTATTTTGGTACATTCCCTTTTTTACCATTAGTGATATACTTGTAAATGGCAAAATCCTATGCCTCCCGAAGGATGCATGAAGAAAATGCTTCTCAGGATTGTTTTTGTGCAGGAAGGTGTCCCTTCATGCACAAAAGCAATCCTACCTGTAACACTGGGAAACCTTTGCTCCATAGAGCAAGGGTGCCTGCATTGGTGCTAGGCTGCTAATTGTGCGCCAGCGGAGACAGAGGACAAAAATGCGCCATTTGTTGATAGATATGATGTACACCTGTCTTCCTTCTTTCACACATCCAAATAAAATGTCTTGCTCTGTTGTACTGCATGAAAGTTTGGTAAATATGGCCCTTAGTGATTTGTGAAAAAAATCCAGATTTTGAACACCTTCAGCACCCATGCACAGTTTCAGAAGTGGTCTATGTTGGGATAGAATTATCCCCTGGATAGTATAAAGCCATTTTTCCCTGCCTTGAGTGTAAGTATCTACTATTTTAGTTTTGGGATTTGTGGCCCCTGTCTCACACTAATTTTACATGTGTGTGAAGGTCTCGGCCTGTCCATTGATATGAGTGTGGTCCTGGGTCCAAGCTGGATCTGGAGGGGCACCATAAGTGTACTCTCTTTAACAACAGCAGATTACTATCCGTGACACAGGTGTTGGCATATACAGTGATAGTGGTAGCATGGCACGCTTCAGTGATCATGTAGCTGTGATTAGACATTTACATCTGCGACATGTAATTGGTGGTCCACTGGCACACTCGTTTATAGATTCAATGTTACAAGCCTGACCAAGAGCATTACACTAACATTTCAGTGCATGTTTTCCTGTATATATATATATCTATATATATATATATATATATGTATATATATATATATATATAGATATATATATATATATAGGTGTGTGTGTATGCTGCATGATTCATGCATCATATGTGTCAGAGTGAATCAGAGTCAAAGAGGCTTGTATGTTCCATTTTGAAGATCTCTAACCTGTTCATGTGCATAAGATGCATGTACAATTACTTTCTTGGAAAGTGGAAGTATCTAGGACTGAAAGGAGATGACCAAGACATTGAAGTGAAGAAAGAGGAGATCAGCCTCCCCTTTATATCTCAATAGTGGCCTTTTGGCACAAACAGCTGCTGATTAGTCTTCCAGAGTACAGCCATTTTGTTAAGGGTGGGATTGCAATTTCTGTTGTTCAGAGTGTGAAGTGTCCTATATTTATAAAGAGAAAAATATACATATTTCATCATACTTTAAAACATAATACTTCATCCTACAAAATTGAGGTAGTTGTGTCTCTAGTGCAGGCAATTGTCCTACAGGAAACGATATCCTATTCTGCTGCCTCCCTCACCTCCCCTCACTTTTTCAGCATTAGGGTTACTATAATATGGGTCTCAAACACAGGTGGAATTCCTTTCTCTCCTAAGGCCTCTCAGTCTTAGGTCTCACACTAAATGTGAGTCTCTCGGATAGACCTTGACTATGTCAACACAAAAGGATGATGGATGGAGAGCTGAAACTTATCAAGCACTCACCCCCAGTCACAGATCTGGATTTAATCACCCATTCTTTGCTGACCATGCCACCCCAGTTTGGACCCAGCCATACGCCAATGTGTCTTGACCCTGCTCCTCAAGGGAACAGACCAGCCTAAACTGCCAGGTTCTCTTTGGACCAGAAACAAGTATCCTGGGACCGGTTTCAGGGTGTCACCCTTCATCAGCCAGGTTAGCTTGAATCCAGTTGCACAGTGTTGTATATTTAAATGGCTTTTTGTAGAGTGGCGTAGAGTGAAGAGAGGGAGACTCAATGGGTATAGAATACATTGGCACAGAGTGCAGTAGCATAGAGTAAAGTGGCATAGTTTTCAATGGTGAAGAGTAGAGCGCAGTGGCGTATGGCATAAAGTACAGAAGCAATGAGTACAGTGGTGTAGTGTTCAATGGTGAGGAGTAGAGTGCAGTGGCATAGAGTGCAATAGTGTAAGGTGTAGAGTGGAGTACAGTGGGGTAAAGTGGAATGGAGCACAGTGGCTTGGAGAGGTGTGTAGTGCACTGAGTGTAGAGTCGAGTGCCGCAGAGTACAGTAGAGTTGAGTAGCTTACATTGGGGTTCCCACTTCCCACCATGGCCTCATGGGCTGGTCCTCACTAAAATATTTGTTCATTTTTCTGTTGTCTTATATCTGTAGATATGCAGATAAAGCCTCGTACAACATTCTGAATGACCTACAGGCAAGTGCTGAGGCATGGGAGGTAAAGGCTGTTAGGTGAACAAAGAGACACAGAAAGAAATTATGAAAATAGTGAAAAAGGATGGAAAGCAGCAAATAGATTGAGCACAGAAGAGAAAGGAAGAAATGAAAGATGGTAGATATAAACTGGAAAGGATAAAGTGGAATAAGAAAGATGATAGAAATTGCCATTGGATCGATAGAATAGTGTAAGAATGGATGTATGTAATAATGAAGCATGGAAAGATGGAAAATAAATGTTGGCTGGCTGGGTGAAAGGATGAATGTGTGAATAAATGGATGAATTGAATGGTGAAATGATGGACTGATGAATGAAATGATGGAAACATGGATGGGGATGAGTGGAGGAAAAGGTGGGAGGGTGACTAGTTAGCCAGATAGATTTTAAGTTTAAGGAGAATCAAAGGAAGGGTTGGACTTACTTCTTTCACCCACTGGGTGTCATTAAAGATTTGATTCAAAATGGAGGGTATTTTAATTTTCTGGCTACTCCCTGGAGTTACATCCTGGATGAAATACAAAACCTTGACTGAACCATGATAACAATCTTGAAATTGGGCTTAATCACTATTTGAAATATGTGCACATGTTGTGGTCAGCTGATAAAAAGTATCCATCTGTTTCAAGGCAAAACGGACAAGTCACTCATCAATAACCCGTGCATGAATAGACCATCAATACACCAGTTAAAAATTGACAAGCACTACCAATACAGGCAAGCACTAAGAAAAGGAAAACAAATCTAATTGAAGGCTACAACTGATAAAATACCTGTTAGATTGAAAGAGGGTAGAGGGCATGTGTTATTGTAGATAACACTCGGTGCAAAAAGGACATTGAAGACAAAAACACTGAAGACATGCCTTTCAAAACAGCAAAACATAATAACACAGCCTATGAGGAACTCAAACTCAATGTAATTTGATGAAAGAATGGAAATAAGCAGGAATAATTCACTAACCATGGTCCATGGTTCCGATTATTTGCATGAATTACTCATATTCACCGAGTTCATTAGTTAGAGATTCTAATAAATTGAATTATTTGCATTCACATGTATTTAATATACGTCCAATGTCACTTCCTCTTTGGTTTTGCTGGACTTTTTTTATAACTGACCATCGAATGACCTCTAAGTTGTGGCTAGCTGTTTGAAATCTTCCACTAGTGGAGTTCCAGGTCTTCCACACCCTACTACAGTGGTGAATGATGCACTGTTTGGCTGTCAGTCATGTTTGTTCCACATAAGGCAAGTTACATGGACATGACATAATATAAATCTCTTTCATACATTTGCAATTATTGTGAGATTTTACCTGGTTATTTCTTTTTAAGCAGTCAAACTCTTTGAATTCAAGACACAAACTGCAAGCTTTCCACTTGTCACACTTGTAATGGTCCACAATCCTCACTGTCAAATAGTATCTTTTTCTGACACACTGGAGTAGACAGAATTATTTCATTACTAACTATTGTAAACCCTGGTTCTAATGATCCCTTGGTTAGCCCAATGGCTTACGAATATCTGTGGCATTCACCTATAAAACATAACTTCATGTTTATTGTGTGTAGGCTAGCTGCACAGGGCTAAAACCCAACCGCCAAACCTGTCAAAATAACCTTTTTTATCACTTGTGTGCCTACAAGGTAGGGTACCTGATATTTAAAAGTGAAAGATGAGTGAAATTTAAATTACCATTTTCTAGAGTAGGCTGGAGCTGAATGCTGGAATATTCCAAAGTACAGATTGTACACTTTACCCTATAACATTTGACATAAAAGTAGAAAATTGTCATTCAAACGCTACTTGTCCAAATAAATTCAAATTTAGCTCTCAGCTTAGAAAGGCCTGTTAAGGTGGACCCAGGAACTTTATTCAATTGAAAATGGAAGAGTTGAAGCCTACCCATTCACAGTTTAGTTTAAGGAGAGACGCAAAGAAGGGAAAGCCTTCGTCTCATGGCCCACACTAGCCAGACTGGTGCCAAACTAACTGTAGGGGGGCTATCCTCAGAACAGGTTTGAAGTGTACACAGTTGAGGATCTGCTCATTTACCTGGCCACACATATTGGTGGGCACAAGAACTCTGTACGAGGTAGAAGGGGCTTGCCCAACTTTGATTTAGTAGCTGAAGGCCCTTTGGGATTGTTTTCAGTGGGGCAAATACAAACTGCTGCAAATGTGGTCTGGATTGCCCTTGGAAACGTTAACCCATTGTTCATGGAGGAACCAGTAGTCACACCCAGCAACTAGCTGCCATCAACCATAAATGTCGCACCCTCCAAAGAACACTTTCTGACCTACAGAAAATCAGTAGAGGACTTGATCTGCTGAATGTGACCTGAGAGGATTGTGAAGGATAATCTGCTCCCTCTTGTACACAGGACAAGTAAGTGGATTCCAAGGGTCAGTTTGCTGACCGTCTGTGTGGCTATATACACATAACATGGTGAAAGAGTCCTTTTCCTAAAGTGACATGTTAAAGACTGCCAACTGGACCTAGACTGTAGCTTGTTGATGGCCTGTGCTGAAGTGATTTCTGGGGCCCAAGTGCCTACGTGCTGTCCCTGAGATCAGAGACAGGAGGAGACTTAGGGTCTTTGCAAGCAAAACAAGGGGCTCAGAGCTTGCAGAATGATTTCAAGAGTATCTGAAGGCTGGGAACCCATTGTTACCTTAGATTTTGGTACTAGTTAGTATGTTGTGGGGGCAAGTTGAGGGGTATTGAAGTTTTCTGAAATGGTTCTGAGGGCCAGAATGGTGGCTAGAAACACAGTGCCCATTACAACGTATTAGAATTTAGGACGTGGGACGTAGGACGTGGGACGTAGGACGTGGGAATGATCTGGTACAAACAACAAAGTGGTCCAAACGGACAATCCTGAAATTATTTACACACATTGAAATTAATTCTCAAAGAGAAAATCAATTACTTTAAACAATGCCAAAAAGAGATGAAAAAGAAGAGAAAAGATAACACCACAGACATATATTATGCAAAAACTCACACATAATGATGTATTGTAATATATACACAGAATTAAAAATACAGAGTTCACTCCATAATGTGGAAGAGTGCTCGTGCAAAGTGCCAACCAAACAAAATCAAGGGTTTGGTATTTAGGAGCCATCACTAGGCACTTGTTTAGGAGTTGATGGGCACCCCACAGGGGAGGGGGCAGGACCAACTCTGGAACAGAGACAGTGGTAGGGACAAGGACGGAGCAGAGGGAGAAACTGAAGCAGTAGTTTACTATGATTCCAAAAAGAGAATCACAGAGAGATCCAAACCTGGAGACAACATTACAGATGGATGGCGAATACTTCCAATATGAGCCCAAACATTAACCTTTCCAAACATTTACTAATGGCTGGGGAACAACAAATTCTGTCAAAGGGGTTTTCATTTGTACTGACTACCATACCTAACACTTCCAATATAAAGACAGAATCTATCACTTCTTTAGGAAGGTCAGATTAAGACATTATTTGTACAAAGTACCATCCCAGCCCACCATCCCAAGCACTGTTTTAAGGACACCCTCAAATTTTACACCTACAGCATATCTCATGCACCATAAGCTCCTCGCCTTTGAACAGGTGGTACTCAGAGATGTGATGAACCTCTTATCTAAAAAGGAATATGTCAAGCATAATATATCAAAGATTGAGCGTTTTGTTTTGGACTCTGTGAGAAAACAGGGCTGATTACAGAGGCCCCCTAACTTTTTGCCCCCATTTACCACTTTTTGCTGGTGTTTTCCTGACTCTGATGGTGCCCTGGGTACTGCTAACCAGTCCAAGGGCCTATGCTCTGTGTAAAATCAATATACAAATTAGGCTAATTATAATTGGCTAAGTCAACCTACCTATAAGTCCCTAGTATATGGTAGGGCATGTAGGTTTAGGGACCACAGCATAGCTAGTGCACCCATAGGTGCACTGCTGAGGTGCCCAGTGTCATTTTAAAGGCAGGCCTGCCTTGCTGGCTGCTTTTAAATAAAAGTTATATGCAAATTCGACTTTGGAATTAAAAGTAGTTCTAAAGTCTTAAACTACCTTATTTTTACATATAAGTCACCCCTAAGGTGTGCCCTATGTGCCCCTAGGGCTGGGTGCCATGTAACTATAAGCAGGGACCTTATAAAAATAGTTGTATAAGCCCTGGTGAGGTAAAAACAGCCAAATACGTTTTTCCATCATTGTAGTGAATGGCCTCCATAGTCTAAAATGGGGAGAATTAATTTTAATATTTGAAGTCCCCTTAAATGACAGATACAAGAGTTTGGTATCAAATTAATTGTTATAATAAATCCCACAGCTTCCAGTTGTTGGATTTAATATAACTTGTTCAGGTAAAGAGTTTTAAACTTGACCTCAAAAGTTGCCAATTTCAGCCCTGCATTGTTTTTACTGCTGTGCTCTGATTGGCCAGTCTCTGGAAGCCTGGCCAGGCTGCTTTGATGAGGTGTGAAGTTGCCTGGCTTCACACAAAGAGATGTGCCTGTGGGAGGGAATTTCCCCTCAGCTGATGGTGAGGCAGGAAGGGGGAGGGCTGCCAAACAGGTCTTCAAAGGCAGAGAAGGACATTTGGAGCACCCCAGCAACACCCCCACATCCTGCAACCCAAGACAACTACGTGCCCCCTTGATTAGATTAGGAGAGGGGTGTGTTTATGATTTTTAGCCACAGCAGTAGGTGGGCTCAGCCAGATGTCACCTCCAAAAATCAGATTCAGCCATGATGGATTTTTGAAGAATGTTGCCTCCTGGGATTGATTTTTGCCACACTTCCCAGGAAGTGGTCATCACTGGGGGAAGGACCCTGCACCTGATTGGAGAATCAGGACCCCCCTGTTTTTCACCCAGGAGCAAGGATAAAACTGGCAGACCTGCACCCACACCTCAGTTCCCTACCACATCCCTACCAGGAAGAACTACAGAAGAAGAAGGACTGCCCTGCTGGACCCCTGGCCTGTACATGGAACCTGCACTCAAAGGACTGCACCAGCTGCACACTTGGGCTTCACCACATGAAGGACTTTGCCTGGCTTCAACTGGTTCAAGGAGGGACTCCCTGTTTGCTACAGGTGAAAAATTGCTAACCAGAGTCCCCTGCAACAACTCCTGAAGAAATCAACCAGCTGACCACTGCCCAGTGGCCAAAAAGGAGTATGTGCCAGGTGCATTCTGGGAGTTGTAGTCCACCCGCCAAGGATCATCTCAGAACTTCTGGACCCTTGGGGTGAGCTGTGGACCCCAAAAGAACCTTAAAGGAACTTCTGGGAGAAGCCCCAGAAGTTTGGAGAACTTTTGAAAAAAAGCTCCATAGAGGGACCGACCCGCCCCTGCAACTCTAGCCGGCTTGCCTCAACCGCGACCCAGCCTGATTTGCTGGTTCGTCCCGGTGAAGAAAATCTCCAAAAAAGAGACTAAGGCCCTCATTATGACAATGGTGGTAAAAAACGCTTACTGCCGTGCAGAAGACCACCACCACACCGCTGCGGCCACGCCAATCCGCCACAGCTATTATGACGCACAGTTCGGAATCCGCCAAAATTCAGACACCCACACAAGTCCGCCGCACAAAAGGTCAGTGATAAACTGGCGAAAACAATACCTCCACCGTCACGCCAACAGAAATACGCCCACACTATCACGACAAACAAATCTACGCGGCGGTCTTTTAACCACAGTATTCCATTGGCGGTACACACCGCCGCGCTCAAAATACACACAATCTTACAAAACACAGCCACATTGGACAATTCCAAATACACACACCTGATACACATCCACACACCACTCCCACACACCCAATACACTATAAAACACTTACCCACATCACCCACAAACCCTTACGACAACAAATCACGACCGAAAGCCAGAGAGAGTCACCACCATCACCAACACTAGCATCCACAGGCACACAACACCATCACCCACATAACTTCCACACACCTCACACAACACCCCACTACATATCAGCACACTTATCACCCCACACACCAGCCCACACATCACCTACACCACCCCATGGCACGGTAAAGACACCCCAGGTTCTTGGAGGAGGAGCTCAGGGTCATGGTGGAGGAAATTGTCCGGGTAGAACCACAGCTATTCGGATCACAGGTGCAGCACACCTCAATTGCAAGGAAGATGGAGCTATGACGAAGAATACTGGACAGGGTCAACGCAGTGGGACAGCACCCAAGAAATCAGGAGGACATCAGGAAGAGGTGGAACGACCTATGGGGGAAGGTGCGTTCTGTGGTCTCCAGACACCACCTGGCGGTTCAGCGGACTGGCGGCGGGCCCCACCTCCTCCCCCACAACTAACAACAGGAGAGGAGCAGGTCTTGGCGATTCTGCATCCTGAGGGCCTCGCAGGAGTAGGTGGAGGAATGGACTCTGGTAAGCCAAACCTTTAACTACTTCATCCCCACCCACCTGCATGCTATCACCTACCCCCACCCTCGCCCTCACCCCCATCACTCCTACTCCTCACAAATGTCCCACTATCACAAACCACACATCCCAACACCAAGCCCTGCATGCAACACCAAAGCATGGACACCCATCACTAAAGCATGCCCACTGCACATACCCATACACCCCCCTAAACCATCATCACACAAGGTCCCACACAGGAATGCTAGCACTGGGGTACACGGTCACCCATGCACACCTTGACACACACAGATGCAATAATCATGCCTTTATACCCCTGCAGACCCCTACCCAACGTCACCGGACAGGAAGGTCCACACATGTCCACACCACCAACAGAAGATGCCGACAGTGATGACAGCACCTCTGTCCAACTGGATCTAGATGACCAGCTCGGCCCATCAGGGACCTCGGGACAGTCGGTTCCCCACAGTCAGTCACAGGCCACTACAGAGGTTCCACCCTCTGGAAACACCAGCACAGCACCCACCCAGCGGGCCCATACCTCCGTCCCCAGGACACGTCAATCAGCAGTGTGTCCACCACTACAGGGAACCCAGGCTAACCCACCACCCCAACAACAACAGGGACCTGGGGGCAGTGGTAGTGGGCACACGGTCCAGGGGACGGAGGCCCAGGAACACAGGGTAACTGGGAGGGCTGCTGTGCGACAGGGGGTGGACAGGCCCAGGGAACCCACTCTACACAAGGCCCTCTCCTCCATCATGGGAGCCTACCACCACTCCCAGGAGATGATGGCAACGGTACTGGCCAGGTTTCAGGAGACCCAGCGCCTGCAGGAGGAACTGTATATGGGCTTCAGGGAGGAACTCAGAATCATCAATTCCACCCTGGGCACGATCGTAGGGGTGCTGAAGGAAGTACTCAACACCAGGATGGACACTGTGGCACTACAAGTGGCCCCTGACACTAGCCTGGACGATGAACTGCCCACCACCGCCGCCGGCGCTAGTGGACAGGAGGCACCGCCACAGGACCACCACACCAGCACCCCACCCCCTGCAGAGGGAGAACCACCTCGCAAATGGTCCCTGAGATCCAGGAACAAGACAGAGAGCGATGCCAAGACCGCCGCCAAGAAATGAGACCACCCTGATTGTCATCCCACTGTCCCACTTTGTCACCCTGTCCATCCTTAAACTGCCCCAGCTCCACTTCCTATGCCCATTTGGGCAATGCACCTGTGAGACTAATAGACTGGACTCTGCCATGGACATTCCTCCGCCATCATCCCTCACCATTTTGCTAGCCCCTCCAATTTTGAGCACTAAAATAAACACCCTTAAAGCACAAAACAATCTGGAGTCTGTCTGTGATTTCGGAATACTGTATTAGCAATAACTGTGGCAAAAAGCTCTTTCATTTGTAATGTCAACATACCTATGTCACACAGCTCTAGTTCATGAGGAATCAAAGCAGATGTCAGTCTGTGGGACCCAGATCTGTGAAATCGTAAGGGAAAGTGACAACTCAGTGACCATACACTGGGTGAAAAAGACAGACAGTAGAGAGGTAGTAGTGTATAAGTACATGTAGTAGGCAGGTTTGTGTTCTTACCTGTGTTTCACTGGAAATATTGCTGGATCACTGAGTCCCTGTTGTCAATGTCTTCTTCCTCTGCTTCCTCGTCTTCACTGTCCACAGGCTCCACAGCTGCAACAACATCGCCATCTGGACCATCCTCCTGCAGAAAGGGCACCTGTTGTCGCAAAGCCAAGTTGTGAAGCATACAGCAGGCCACGATGATCTGGCACACCTTCTTTGTTGAGTAGAATAGGGATCCACCTGTCATATGGAGGCACCTGAACCTCGCCTTCAGGAGGCCGAAGGTGCATTCGATCACCCTCCTAGTTCGCCCATGTGCCTCATTGTAGTGTTCCTCTGCCCTTGTCCTGGGATTCCTCACTGTGGTCAGTAGCCATGACAGGTTGGGGTAACCAGAGTCACCTGCAAATGGAGAGGGACAACTGTTAGACACACACTAACCTGGAGGGATATCGCCAGACCCACACAACCATTCCCACTGACTAGCTTCCAGGTGCTCACCTAATAGCCACACACAGTGCCTCTGGAGTTGACCCATCATATAAGGGATGCTGCTATTCCGCAGGATGTAAGTGTCATGCACTGAGCCAGGGACCATGGCATTCACATGGGAGATGTACTGGTCTGCCCAACATACCATCAGTACATGAATCGAATGATAACTCTTCTGGTTTCTGTACACCTGTTCACTCCTGTGGGGGGGACCATAGCCACATGTGTCCCATCAATGGCACCTATGATGTTGGGGATATGTCCCAGGGCATAGAAATCACCTTTCACTGTAGGCAAATCCTCAACCTGAGGGAAAACGATGTAGCTCTGCATGTGTTTCAGCAGGGCAGACAACACTCTGGACAACATGTTGGAAAACATAGGCTGGGACATCCCTGATGCTATGGCCACTGTAGTTTGAAATGACCCACTTGCAAGGAAATGGAGCACTGACAGCACCTGCACTTGAGGGGGGATTCCTGTGGGATGGCGGATAGCTGACATCAGGTCTGGCTCCAGCTGGGTACACAGTTCCTGGATTGTGGCACGGTCAAGCATGTATGTGATTATAACATGTCTTTCCTCCATTGTTGACAGGTCCACCAACGGTCGGTACACACGAGGATGCCGCCATCTCCTCACATGTCCCAGCGGACGGTGCCTATGAAGGACAACAACGAGCACAGAGTCAAACAACTCAGAGGTATGTACCCACAGCTTACACAGAACACCATTCATACTCAAAAAGTGGCCTGTATGTGTGTTGAGTTTAGGCCTAGGTATGTGTGACGCAGTTGAAAATGAAGCCATGTGGGCCCCTGAAATGGCGGCTGCCTGACCTCTAAAGTGGGACAATGGGATGTGAGGTAACAGCGCTGGCGTTGTACACCGTCGCGGTAGGCGGTCAAAGATCGCGGCGCAATGCTGCATTGGTTAACATTGGACCCTATGGGTCCCAGGAGCCAATGACAATGTACGCCAGCGGTGACGGTACGCACCACCTCGGACGTGACTGCCATTTTCTATCTGTTCAATCACTTGATACCTGATCTTCGACAGGAGAGGACCTACACTGCAAGTTCTGCTGTGACCTCAGTCTGAAAGAGACAATAGCTCGAGTGTCTGGGGAAAGGGCCCCTGCCTTCACATCGGAGGAGTTGGAGAAACTTGTGGATGGAGTCCTCCCCCAGTACACGCTACTCTACGGTCCTCCAGACAAACAGGTATGTACACTTGGAGCATGATGCATGGGCTATGCTGTGTGGAGAGGGGTGGATGTAAGAAGGAAGGGGGAAGAGTACGGCGTGCATGAAACGACGGTGAGTGCATGTGCCACATGGCAAGGGTAGGGATGGGGGCCAATCACTTTGACGGTGCAGTTGGTAATAACTTTCTCTTCCCCCTGTACAAATCATGTAGGTCAGCGCCCACCAGAAAAAACACATTTGGCGTGCCATCGCCAAGGACGTCCGGACCCGGGGGTCTACCACAGACGGAGCACCCACTGCTGGAAAAGATGGGAGGACATTCGCTGCTGGTGGCAGAAGACGGCGGAGGCTCAGCTGGGGATGGCCTCCCAAAGTGGGAGGGGTGCCCGTCGCACCATGACCCCCATGATGTTCAGGATCCTGGCGGTGGCGTACCCGGAGTTGGATGGGCGCTTGAGGGCATCACAGCAGCCACAAGGGGGTGAGTACACTCGCATTCTGCTGACTTTGCGCACAGTGGAGGGGTCTGGGTGGGGGAGGTGGGCTGTGGGTTTCCCTAGGCCAGGGCGAGTTCCGTAGGCAAGGTCCCTCCGTAAGGCAGGCCATGTGGCACCCCACCCCACCTCTGTAGAGTGACAACTACACCTAGTTATGCCCCTGTGTCATCTATGTGTGCAGATGTAGTCCATAGCCTTGTAGGCCATTTCCCAGGAGTTGAACAGTGGAGCCCAAGAGCGCGACGTAGTGCAGGGGGCTTCTGTGTCTGTCGTGTCCACCAACGGTAGCGGTAATGCATGCACTCAACATGTCTTTCTTCTGTCGTCCCCCCCCCTTTTTGTGGTCTCCCTGTTCTTGTGTGCATTAGCATCATCAGGCGGAGGAGCAGTGGCACCGGAGCACGAGGGAGCTGCATCCCACATGGCCATGGAGGGCCACACTACCGACTCGGAGTTCACCAGTGGGACGGAGGGCAAGGGGAGCTCCACGGCGGGGACAGGGGCTGAGACCAGTGACACGGACTCGTCCTCTGATGGGAGCTCCCTTGTGGTGGCGGCAACATCTGTGCTCCCCATCTACAGGTACAGCCGCCACCCCCCTTCCAGCACTGCCCTCCCAGCAGCCCAGCAGCCCAGCAGCCCCTCAGCCTTCACCCCGTGCCTACTCACCCAGGAGGGTGGGCATCACCTTCGCCCCAGGCACCTCAGGCCCTGCCCCAGTCACCCCTGATGCCCTCAGTGAGGAGGCCATTGACCTCCTCAGGTCCCTCACTGTTGGGCAGTCTACCATTCTGAATGCCATCCAGGGTGTAGAAAGGCAGTTGCAACAAACCAATTCATTCCTGGAGGGCATTAATTCTGGTCAGGCGGCCCTTCAGTGAGCTTTTCAGACTCTGGCCTCAGCACTGATGGCAGCCATTGTCCCTGTCTCTAGCCTCCCCCCTCCAACTTCCTCCACCCCGACCCTATCCCCTGTACCTCAGCCTATCCCAAACACACCTCTAGACCAGCATGCACACATGTCAACACACAAGGGAAGCTCAGGCAAAGATAAGCACCACACATCCCACAGGCATTCACGCAAGCATCACACACATGCAGACACACCAACATCCACTGCCTCTACTGTGTCCCCCTCCTCCTCGTCTCCCTCCTCCCTCCCTGTCTCGTCTACACTCACACCTGCATGCACTACCTCTACAGCCACTACGTCCCTCTCCAGCACACCCACCACCACACCCCGCTCACGTGCAGTCACCACCCCACTACCATCCACACGTCCCCTGTGTCCTCTCCAAGTGTGTCTATGACGCCCCCTCCGAAGATACACAAACGCAGGCACACACCCACCCAACAGCCATCCACCTCACAACAGCCTCCAGCTCATGCACCTTCACCCAAAGTCAGCAAACAAACACCTCCTACAACCACAACCTCTTCCTCCACTCCCAAACCCCCTCCAGCTACCCGTCCCAGTTTGTCAAAAAACTTTTCCTGTCCAACCTTGACCTCTTTCCCACACCTCCCCCACCCCGTCCATCTCATAGGTCCTGAACTAGCACCTCACCCACAACATCTTCAGGACCAGTGGTACCTGTAGTCATCGGAATCTGGAGTGCACCGGCCACCAGGGCAGCCAGTGTGGCACGGAGCCACAGTACAGACAGTCCCCCACCTGTGAAGCATCAGAAGTTGGTCAGTGCCCGGTGGGAGAGGGGGAAGACTCCAGCCTCCAAAGCCGCTCCCAGGGGTACCGGTGGGAGTGTGGAGTCAGCTGTGACACCTTCCAAGGTGGGGAAGGGCCACAAGAAACCTGGCAAGTCTGGGAAGAGCAGCACGGCGGAGAAGACCGCCATCATCCCCGCTGCCCAGAAGGCCACCGCCAGCACCAGCCCAGCTGCCCAGGAGGCCACCGCCAGCACAAGCCCAGCTGCCCAGGAGGCCACTGCCAGCACATGCCCAGCTGCCCAGGAGTCCACCGCCAGCACCAGCCCCGCTGGGCCATGAAGGACCGCCAGCACAAGCCCGCTGGGCCATGAAGGACCGCCAGCAAAAGCCCCGCTGGGCCATGAAGGACCGCCAGCACAAGCCCTGCTCGGCCATGAAGGACCGCCAGAAAAAGCCCCGCTGGGCCATGAAGGACCGCCAGCAAAAGCCCCGCTGGGCCATGAAGTACCGCCAGCAAAAGCCCCACTGGCCCATGAAGGACCGCCAGCAAAAGCCCCGCTGGGCCATGAAGGACCGCCAGCAAAAGCCCCGCTGGACCATGAAGGACCGCCAGCACAATCCCTGCTGGGCCATGAAGGACCGCCAGCAGCTGAGTCCCTGCAATGGAGACCGCCGTCTCAAGCACTGCTGAACAGGGCACCGACGTCTCAAGCACCGCTGAACTGGGCACCGCCATCTCAAGCACCGCTGAACAGGGCACCGCCGTCTCAAGCACCGCTGAGCAGGGCACCGCCGCCTCAAGCACCGCTGGCCCATGAGCACCAAGGGCACTGATGCTACTGAGTCCGTCACGGGCAGAATGAAGCACTCTGGGCACAAGGCCCCCTCCAGAACCAGTGGAGAGATACATCCACTACCTCTGTCCTTAGCAGGATGAAGCACTCTGGGCACCATGCCCCCTCCAGAACCAGTGGAGACTGTTATCCACTTGAGAGACTGTGGCTTTGCACTCCCCAGGATGGAACAGTGGGCAAACCACCCACTGTAGAGACT
The DNA here is from genome assembly GCF_031143425.1 of Pleurodeles waltl. Classification (NCBI taxonomy): domain Eukaryota; kingdom Metazoa; phylum Chordata; class Amphibia; order Caudata; family Salamandridae; genus Pleurodeles; species Pleurodeles waltl. The sequence goes on along the minus strand of NC_090437.1, from coordinate 234,513,453 downwards.
TGAAAGACTGTGGCTTTGCACTCCCCAGGAAATAGCAGTGGGCAACCCACCCACTGTATGGACTTGAGAGACTGTGGCTTTGCACTCCCCAGGATGCAGCAGTGAGCAACCCACCCACTGTATGGACTTGAGAGACTGTAGCTTTGCACTCCCTAGGATGCAGTAGTGGGCAACCCACCCACTGTATAGACTTGAGAGACTGTGGCTTTGCACTCCCCAGGGTGGAACAGTGGGCAACCCACCCACTGTATAGACTTGAGAGACTGTGGCTTTGCACTCCCCAGGATGTAACAGTGGGCATGTGGTCCCCTTGTGGATTTGGCGTTGTGCACTCAAGCGGCTGAGGTACCCCCCCTTTCCTTCCCCCTGAGGTGCCTGTTTAGTTGCTGTCTGATGCCCGTGCAGTGTTCTCTCCGTCATGGTCGGGGATCTTGTGTGGGCCTCGCCCATACCGTGTGGGCCCAGTGTTCCACGGACCTAATTGGTGCACTACCTGTACTACTATGCTTGGTATATATTTTGTAAATGGTGTATATATATATATTTTTGCCTACTTGATTTTAATATATTGCAATGGTTACACTCATTTTCTATTGTCTTTGCATTCTTCCGGGGGGGTTGGGGGGTGTAACTGTGATGTATTAATATGCATTAGTGTGTGTGTTGTAGTGGGTGGGGGTGTTGCCTGTTGCGTGTGTATGTCCCTGTTTTTTCCCTCCCCCATCCCCTGTGTCGTAGGTGCAGTACTCACCGTGGTCTTCAACGCCGGCGTTCGTGCTCCTGGTAGAGGAGCAGGAAGACTATTGCAGGTAGAATTTGGAGTTCCGGGTCCATGGTGTCCTCGTTCCTCGTGGGGTGTGTGGAGGTGAGCGTTTTCCCTTCGAAAAACCTATTTCCGCCGTGTTTTTATCCGCAGTGAATCCGCCCCGGAAAAGGTGGCGGATTGGCTTGTCATAATAGTGTGGGCGGTACATTGTCTCCCGCCTGTCTGTTGGCAGTGACCGCGGGCTGTTTGTTTGAACCGCCGTGGTGGTCGGAGTGTTAAAGTGGCTGTCTTTGTTGGCGGTTTCCACCAAGGTCGTAATTGCAAACTTTTTACCGCCGCCCTGTTGGCGGTCTTACCGCTGCTTTAACACCGTCCGCCAGGGTTGTAATTACCACCTAAGTCCGAAGGTAAGAAGTTGACCGGGACCTCCCAGCGAGCGTATCCAAGGAGGGTTCCAAGGACGTCGGATCAAGATCCAGGTTTACCTGGGTTGAAGGATTCTCACCTCGAAAAAACGAATGTAAAAATCTCCACCGAGGGTTCCTGCGAAGCGTATCCAGAGAAGAGTTCCAGGAGGTCAGATTGGACTGGCAGGTTCGTCCCGCTGAAGAAAATCTTCAGAAAAGAGACTAAGGGGGTTATTCCAACTTTGGAGGAGGTGTTAATCCGTCCCAAAAGTGACGGAAAAGTGACGGATTTACCACCAGCCGTATTACGAGTCCATTATATCCTATGGAACTCGTAATACGGCTGGTGGTATATCCGTCACTTTACCGTCACTTTTGGGACGGATTAACACTCCTCCAAAGTTGGAATAACCCCCTAAGTCCGAAGGTCAACTTTTGACCGAGGCCTCCCGCGACCTGTAGCCGAGCAGGGCTCCATCGCGGTCAGCCTTAAACTTTGACTTTGCCCCAGTTATCATTTGTCCTGTATCTTTGATGATGGAGGGAAACCTAGTGATGAGATCAATGTATTTAGATAATGGTTTCGTAGCTGACCCAACAGTGGAAACAATCAGTCTGAGGGGATGGTTCCTAATCTGTTTGTGTGTCTTGGATACGCCATATATCACAGGTAATCTTGGGTTGCTAGCCATAAGAAAGTCAGCCTCAAGTTTAGATATAGAACCACTCTGTATGCCCCATTCACATAAGGTCTGAATTTTGGAACAAATGGATTGAATGGGATTACTTCTAACTTTTTGATAAAGTTCTGAAATTTACAGCACAGCTTTAATCTTTAGTTTGTACGTATCAGTATCCAACAAAACTGTACCCCCACCTTTGTCACAGGGTTTCACAGTGATATCCTTATTTCGTTGAAGATCTCTCAGCTATTTTTTGTTCTTGCATAAGATTGGGACTGGGAGCTGGGACATATCTCAATACTTGCTTGATTTTATTGAAGACTATTTTCATGAAAAAACTAACTTCAGGACCAACCTGATCTAAGTTGGGGTTAAACATAGAAGGAGGTCTAAATTCCACAGTGTTGGATTCCATAATAGTCTCCCTCTTTTTTCAATCTGATTTTACGAAAAAAGGCGAAATGTCTTTCATAAGCTCGAACTTATTTATTCTTTTACTGAGAATGAACAAAAGTCCTTTTCCTAGAAGATCTAGGGTTGCCTGTTCTAAATGAAAATTAATCAGATTGAAAATAGGGAGAGCTTTAGCTGTGTCTATGTTTTCCAATATTGATATCTTCTTGTTTAAAGAAACTGATGGGATTGGTCCATATGCTGGTAGAGTCGCACTCTCCTCCTGTGTCTCCCTCACGGGCTGTTCAAACCACCTCGAATGTGTAAAAAAATAATTTGTTCTGGTAATGTTGTCATTTATAAGATCATGTCTATTGGAACCTCCTTCATCGTCTGATTCAGAGGTGTCGGAAAATGTGACCTTTTGTTTTTTGTATGTATTGAGGATAGTTTTGGGCCCTTTGGTTGATTCTTCTAGGTAGAAGTTTTCTCTAAGGTAGGGATAAACCCTATCCTGGGAAAAAGTTGTAGATCTTTCTTGAGTTTATCCATCTTTCTTTTCATAAGGTAATCATGATATGACTCTATTTCTACATCTATCTTCTCTACCGCCATGAAAAGGTTGATGGAGAACAAATTCAGAATCGGCAGGGCAGCACTGCATGCATCTGATTACCATCTCTGCCACCACCAGGTCACCGGGATTATGGATCCTGGTGGTGCTTATGGTTCCCTGGCGGTCGACCTCCAGGGTTTTAATGTGGTCGTTGGACCGCAGCAACAGCAGTGGTCCAGACCACCATTGCGAGTGTGGCAGTCTGAAGACCGCCACACTCGTAATGAGACCCTTAATATTTTAACTATTTGCAAAGGAGGTAGTTATATGGTAGGAAATAGGAATGTAACTGTATGTTATGGTTTAACCAGTTTCTTATTCCTGTCCAGGTTGTGTTTGAGAGACCACGTGGCAGCTGTTGTGTTTTTTTTTTTTTAAAGGCTTAAATTAGTGGTTAAGAAAAAAAGGAATATCACTATTTTAAACTTTTTTTCTAAAAAAATGAACAGTTTCTTATGTTAATGGTTACTTTTCTAATTTGAATTGTTGTACATTATGTTTACTTTTTTGGCTTTCGAAGAAGGCCACATGTTTTTCCCCCTTTGGTGTGTTTTTTAATGTATGGTACCTTTTTTCTTTAATGATTATGTCATTGGGCTTTATTAAGGACAACAGGCTAGATTAGGATTTCGGGGGATGTTTTTCACCGTCCTCTGCATTTCCGACAGGGAGGTTGCCGCCACACTGGCTACCACCCCGCCAGACCCATGAAGAGACTCCCGCTAGGCTGGTGTGTGGAAACCTAGGTTTCTGCCCACCAGCCTAGTGGGAAACAGGCTACAGCCTTGTCTCCGGCTCGTAACCAAGACAGCAGCAATTATGTAGACAGTAGGGGTCACAAGCACCCTAGAAATGTTCACTGTCTCAAAGCAGATAGTGAACATTGTGATGGTGCTGGACAGGGGGCCCCTGCACTGCCCATACCAAGTGCATGGGCAGTGCAGCACCCCCCGTGATCCACTGCATCTGTTCTCCACCAGCCTTTTCTTGGCTATGTTACTGTCATGAAAAGGCTGGCAGAGAATGAGGTTGCAATCCGCAGCACTGCATGCAGCGTTGCCCTGGCAGATTATGATCTCTGCCAGACTGCCAGGATCCAAGGTCCTGATAGTGCCGGCGGTTCCCTGGCAGTCGGCCCGCTAGGGTTGTTATGTGGCGGTCGGACCGCCACATAGACAGTGGTCAAGACCTCCACCACGAGTGGTCATAAGACTGCCGTACTCGTAATGAGGCCCAGTGTCTTTTTGTGGGTTCTGGCTAAAGTCATTGCCTTTTTTGACTTCATGAAACTGTATAGAATAAGAGTATCAAAAAGTTATCTGTGGATTTAGGCTAATATAGTTGCCTGATTTCCTTTTTTTTAGAAATATTACTTATTTTGTGGATTAAGGCTAAAGTAGTTGCCTTTTTTTGGTTATTTTTGGAACCTGAAGAAAGAAGAGGATCACACATTTGTATTTGGATTGAGGCTTATATAGTTGCCTTTTTACCTTTATTTTCTTTTTTGTTTATAAAAGTTTTTTGTGGATTAAAGCTAAAGTAGTTGGCTTTTTTATCTTTTCGAAATTGGAAAAAAGAAGAGGATCGCACATTTCTCTGTGGATTGAGGCTAAAATAGTTGTATTTTTCTTTTTTCTTTTTATTTGGAATGGCCAACAATTTGGAACTTATTCATGTTTGGATTCCTGTTTTCTGACTAAGGATTTTTGTTTTTTTGGTGACATTTTCCTTGAGGATTACAATTTGTCAACTGCTCATCATGGGGTATTACTTTTTGGATGGAAGATTTATGTTTTTTTACGTGATTGCTTTGTGACACAAGTGGTTTAGAATTACTGCCATAGAAATTTGGACCACTGGAAATTCATGGTGACAGGTGGATTGAAGACATGAACTCAGCTACAGGTAGAAACTCCAATATTTCTGTTTTTAGACAATAACTACACAAATTTCAAACTAATTCTTGTGTGAGTTAAAACTGGCACATAATGTGCATAGTGGTTACTAAGGCTTAGAGATGTAGAATACACAATACTGTCAAGGTAGTCAGAAGCCACCATTAAAGAAAATTGTTGACGTTTTGCCAATAGTCTTTCTGACATTTCCTTACTTTGTTGATGTGCATGGGGATAGGCTACCTGACAGTGATTGTGCAAGTCTCATTTCTTAGAAACGTTATTACTTCTTCAAAATTTCCATGAAATATTATAGTTTCAGGTGATGTTAGCCAATTGGTATTGTTAGTCTTTGCACCACCCTCTAAGCAAGTTGTGTAGCAGTTCTACCATACAATTAGAAACCTTGGCTTCCTCCTGCAATCCAATCTGCTTAGATGGCCAATTCATGGATCTTCGAAGTAATTTAGTAATTGTGCCAATCTCGCCTCGTATGTAAAATATTCAGATTCTGTAATTGAAGTGTAGAATTCATCTACAGTGTCAGGTGGTACAAAGCATAACACAGTTAATTTTCAAAATTCAAACAGCAGCTCATTGCTTGACAAATATTCATCAACTGAGGATGGCTTTTGAGTTTTACACAAATATGCCTGAGACAAGTGAAAAAAGCATCCTTGTATTTGTACAGTATTTTGGGAAATAATTTGATTATTGCATTAACCATTGACAATTCAAAAACTATTATTACTTTTCTAGGACTTCTGTTGATAGTTTTGCATTTGATTAGTGTTACAAATTCAGTGTAAGTTGAGGGCTGAATAGATGGTGTGTTGATTTAAGTGTCCCATTCATCACTCAATTTGAACTATTCTACAGGATAATTAGGTTATGGGTTGTGCTAAATAATAAAATAATCTTTTGAGGGTTGGGTGTTCTCATTGTCATGAAGGAGGAAAGGTTCATTGAAGGAAGTTACTTTTAGTTGTGAGGGGATGTTAATATCTCTACAGGTTTGGGTTATTACATATTCAGGATTACTTGCCAGTTATTCACGCTGACTGTTCTTCTTAGCTTGGGTCTGGAGGGCATGCTACTAGCAATATATATGGGAATGTTTTGTGCTACCTCCCTTTTGTGTCAAAAACTTAGGGCCTCATTAAGAGTTTGGCGGACGGTTTGCACCATCCGCCGAACTTCCAATGGGGAGGTTGCCGCCACACTGGCTACCTTCCCGCTGGACCTATTAAGAGTTTCCTGGAAGGCTGGCAGGCGGAAACCTCAGTTTCCTACCATCAGTCAAGTGGGAAACAGGCTACAGCATTGTCTCCAGCTTGAAATCAAGCCAGCAGCAATGCTGTAGTCACCAGGGTGCACCAGCACCCTTGTAAAGGTCGCTGTCTGCAAAGCAGAGAAAACATTGCAACGGTGGTTGGCAGGGGGACCCCTGCACTGCCCATGCCAAGTGCCTGGGCAGTGCAGGGGCCCACCTGTGGCCCCCTACACCTGTTCTCCCTGCCAGCCTTTTCATGGCAGTTTTACAGCATTGCATGCAGCATTGCCCTGGCAAATTAGGATCTCTCTCACTGCGAGACCACCGGGATCCAAGATCCACGCGGAGCTGGCAGTTCTCTGGCGGTCGGACTGCCAGGGTTGTTCTGTGGCGGTCACAAGACCGACACACTCATAATGCGGCCCTTAATCTGTGAACATTCTTTCATACTTCTGTTTCTATTGCAGAGGCAAAATGGTTATGCTCTGTTGTCCTAACAATGGCATCTTCACGATAACAGCTCTGCCTCCGCAATAGAAAGTGCACACATCTCCAATGTGTTGGAAAATGGGTTATTGGTAGGGCAGGTAGGTACCTACACCTAGCAACAAGCCACAAACCTCCACAAAAGTACAGTTAGGTCTCAGTAAATTAATCCCAGCTCTACCCTTGGTAGCTTGGCATCGAGCATCAAGGCTTAACTTAGGAGACAAAGTGTAAAGCATTCAAATATCACAAAACAGTAATTAAATAAAACACAGGAAACAGTTTAAAAATCCAAAACCAATTTATAAAAATAGCTTATATTTTTATCTTTAAAATGACACAAAAACGATTAAAATCGGTTCAGGGGAACCGGAGATATGAATTTTTAAAGTATTATTATTTTCTAGCGCTTAGAAACAAAAAGCGCCAATCGGGTCATCTGGTTGCACCAGGACCGGGGCAAAGTCAAACTTTCAGGCCGACCGCGATGGTGCCCTGCTCGGCTACAAGTCGCGGGAGGCCTCGGTTAAAAAGTTACCTTCTGACTTAGTCTTTATTTTGAAGTTTTTCTTCACCGGGACGAACCTGCCAGTTGAATCCGACCTCCTGGAGCCCTTGTCCGGATACGCGAAGTCGGTTTCCTCGGTGGTGATTTTTACCTTCGGACTTAGTCGTTTTTTCGAGATGAAAATCCTTCGACCGAGGTAAACCTGGATCTTGATCCGACGTCCATGGAGCCCTTCTCGGATACGATGGCTGGGAGGTCCCGGTCAACTTTTTACGTTCGGACTTAGTCTCTTTTTTGGATGTTTTTCTTTACCGGGACGAACCACGAAGTCAGGCCGGGTCGCGGTTGAGGCAAGCCGGCTAGAATTTCCGCGTCGGGTCGGTCACTTTATGGAGCTTTTTTTCAAAAATTCTCCAATCTTTTCCAAACTTCTGGGGCTTCACCCAGATGTTCTTTTAAGGTTCTTTTGGGGTCCACAGCTCACCCCAAGGGTCCAGAAGTTCTGTGATGGTCCTTGGGAAGTGCGGACTTCAACTCCCAGAATGCACCTGGCGCAAACTCCTTTTTGGCCACTGGACAGTGGTCAGCTGGTCGTTTTCTTCAGGAGTTGGTGCAGGGGACTCTGGTTTAGCAATTTTTCACCTGTAGCAAACAGGGAGTCCCTCCTTGAACCAGTTGAAGCCAGGCAAAGTCCTTCTTGTGGTGAAGCCCAAGTGTGCAGCTGGTGCAGTCTTTCTGAGTGCAGGGTCCAGGTGCAGGCCAGGGGTCCAGCAGGGCAGTCCTTCTTCTTCTTTAGTTCCTTTCTTGTTGAATTCTGGAGGGGATCTGAGGCGTGGGTGCAGGTCTGCCAGTTTTATCCTTGCTCCTGGGTGAAAAGCAGGGGGGCCCTGGTCCTCCAATCAGGGACAGGGTCGTCCCCCTGTGATGACCACTTCCTGGGAAGTGTGGCAAAAATCCATCCCAGAAGGCAACAGTCTCTAAAAATCCAAAATGGATGAATCTGATTTTTAGAGGAGAGATCTGGCTGAGCCCACCCACTGGTGTGGCTAAAAATCATAAACACACCCCTCTCCTGCCCTCTCCTAATCTAATCAAGGGGGCACCTAGCTGTCTGGGGTTGCAGGATGTGGGGGTGTTGCTGGGTGCTGCAAATGTCCTTCTCTGCCTTTGAAGACCAGTTTGGCAGCCCTCCCCCTTCCTGCTTCCCCATCTGCTGAGGGGAGATTCTCTCCCCCAAGCACATTCCTTTGTGTGAAGTCAGGCCACTTCACACCTCATTAAAGTAGCCTGGCAGAAGCTGCTGCAGGCTGGCCAATCAGAGCACAGCAGCAAAAACAATGCAGAGCTGAAATTGGCAACTTTTTAGGTAAAGTCTAAACTTTTTACCTGCACTAGTTATATTAAATCCAACAACTGGAAGTTGTGGGATTTATTATAACAATCAATTTGATACCAAATTCTTGGTATGTAACATTTAAGGAGACTTTAAAATTTTAAATAAAGTCTGCCCATTCTAGCCTATGAAGGCCATTTACTTCAATGAGGGAAAAACGAATTTGGCTGTTTTTACCTCACCAGGGCTTATAAATCTATTTTTATAAAGTCCCTGCTTATAGTTACATGGCACCCAGCCCTAGGGGCACATAGGGCACACCTTAGGGGTGACTTATATGTAAAAATAAGGTAGTTTAAGACTTTGGAAGTACCTTTAATTCCAAAGTCGAATTTGCATATAACTTTAATTTAAAAGCAGCCAGCAAGGCAGGCTTGCTTTTAAAATGACACTGGGCACCTCAGCAATGCACCTAGGTGTGCACCACCTATGCTGTGGTCCCTAAACCTACATGCCCTACCATATACTAGGGACTTATAGGTAGGTTTACTTAGCCAATTATAATTAGCCTAATTTGCATATCCATTTTGCACAGAGCACAGGCCCTGGGACTGGTTAGCAGTACCCAGGGCACCTTTAAAGTCAGGAAAACACCAGCAAAAAGTGGAAAATGGGGGCAAAAAGTTATGGGGCCTCTGCAATCAGCCCTGTTTTCTCACACAATGCCTCCTGGGTTCAGTTAGTCTCTCTTTGCAGTAGAGATTCCCACCATATTTTAGAAGTTTGTTTCCTGTGTGAGAAGTTACATATATCGCTCGCCGTGGTGACGCCATTTCTTAAAATTCTGTTGAGGAAACACAAAAGAATAAAAGTTTCAGTATATGTGCTTTCCATTTTTTCATTTGCTCAGTTATTTTGTATTATCTGCAATGGAAAAGAGAAATCTTTGTTATTTGCTGCAGTAAGCTGGAATAAAGTAATAGTAAAAAAAAACTGTTGGAGAAAAACCTTGTTAGTTGTCCAGTTCAATTTTGTCTTTCTAATTTATTGTCTAATTTAAGTTGTGCAACTGACATATGTTTTTTCTATTACCTGAGGCTGATGATGCTTTTGGGCTGTGTCATGAAAAAACGCTTGATTTGTAGTCCTCGACAACACCCGAGCATGTTTCCTTTAATTGTCTTAGGTTTCTTATGTTTCTGACTTGGAAAAGAGGAATGGATTTTTTTGGTAAACAATTGTACAGCTCCATATGTTCACTTACTTTAAGTATGCAATGATCTTTATACTGCACTTACATTTCAATTTTGGAGGTCTGTTGCTTGATTGCATTAGATCTTCCTATTTAATAGTTGCTGTTTTGAAGAAGTCTTTCTGTCAGTTAACTTAAAAAGCAAGATTTTAAGTGTTTTATTATGCATTTCCTCTACTTTTGAAAGAGTCTTTATTCCTCACTTATACTGAGTTATGAGTTATGTTCAGAACAGAGGTAGAATAGCTATTTTGACCCCAGTCACTATCCAGCACTGCCCTGACTTATGCCCCCAGTAGAGTTAGAATAGTAATTTTGCCCCAGTCACTGTCCTGCAGCTGCCCTGAATAATGCTCTAAGGGGAGTTAGAATAGTAATTTTGCCCCAGGTTGATGACCAGCACCTGCCCTGACTAATAGTCCCAGTGGATTTAGATTAGTCATTTTGCCTACAGTCACTGTCCAGGACGTGCCCTAACTAATGCCGCCAGCAAAGTTAGAATAGTACTTTTGCCTCCAGACACTATCCAACATCTACCCTAAATTATGCCCCTAGCATAGTTACAATACTCATTTTGCCCCAACTCATGTCCAGCAGCTGACATGACTAATTCCCCCGGTGGAATTAGAATAGTTATATTGCCCCCAGTCACTATCCAGCACCTGCCCTGAGTAATGCCCCCAGCAGAGTTAGAATAGTTATTTTGCCCCCGTCAGTGTCCAACACCTGCCCTGAGTTATGCCCCCAGTGATATTAAAATAGTAATTTTGCACCCTGTCACTATTCAGCACCTGGCCTGACTTATGCCTCCAGTGGAGTTAGATTAGTCATTTGCCCCCAGTCACTGTCCAGGACCTGCCTTGACTAATGCCCACAGTGGAGTTAGAATAGTAATTTTGCCCCAGTCACTATCCAGCACCTGCCCTAACTTATGCACCCCCAGCGGAGGTAGAATACTAATTTTGCCCCCAGTCACTGTCTAGCACCTGTCCTGATAAATTCCCCCAGCGGAGACAGAATAGTCATTTTGCCTCCAGTCACTGTCCAGCACCTGCCATGACTAATCCCCCAGAAGAGTTAGAATAGTCATTTTCTCCCCAGTCACTATCCAGGACCTGCCCTGAGTAATGCCCCCATCAGGGGAAACATCCTGAACAACCAGGTCTAAACCACTACTTGCCTGAGCCACTACTGCTAAATAACTAAAAAGTCTCTACAACGAATTACTGAACAACTACTGTCTAAACAACAATTGTGCCTGAATAACAATTTCCTGAACAACTAATTTTAAGGTAAGGTTTATATATATATATATATATATATATATATATATATATATATATATATATATATATATACATATATATATATATATATATATACACACATATATATATATATATATATACACACATATATATATATATATACACACACATATATATATATATATATACATATATTAGTTCAGGCGATTGTTATTCAGGCACAATTGTTGTTTAGACAGTAGTTGTTCAGTACTTAGTTGTAGAGACTTTTTAGTTGTTTAGCAGTAGTGGTTTAGGCTATAGTTGTTTAGGGCCTAGTTGTTCTGTCACATATTCCCCCAGCAGAGTTACTGTCCAGCACCTGCCCTGAGCTATGCCCTCATTGGAGTTTGAATAGTAATTTTGCCCCAAGTCACTATCCAGTACCTGCCCTGACTTATTACCTCAGCAGAGTTAGAATAGTAATAGTAATGGTGCCCCTAGTATCTGTCCAGCACCTGCCCTGACTAATGCCCCCAGTGGAGTCAGAATAGTAATTTTGCCCCCAGTCACTATCCATCAACTGCCCTAACTTATGCCCCCCACAGAGTTAGAATAGTAATTTTGTCCCAGTCACGGTTCAGCAGCTGCCCTGACTAATGCCCCCAATGAAGTTAGAAGAGTAATTTTGCCCCCAATCACGGCTCAACACCTGCCATGACTAATGCCTCCAGTTGAATTAGAATAGTCATTTGCCCCAGTCACTGTCAAGCACCCGCCCTGAGTAATGCACCCAGCAGGGTCAGAATAGTTATTTTGGCCCCATTCACTGTCCAGCACCTGCCCTGACTAATGTCCCCAGCAGAGTTAGAATAGTCATTTTGCCATCAGTCACTGTCCAGAACCTGCCCTGAGTTATGCCCTCTGAGTAGTTGAAATAGTAATTTTGCCACCAGTCTTTATTCAGCCCCAGCAGTGACTTATTCCCTCAGCAGAGTTAGAATAGTAATTTTGCCCCTAGTATCTGTCTAGCACCTACCCTAACTAATGCCCCCTGCAGAGTTAGAATACTAATTTTGCCCCCAGTCACCATCCAGCACCCACCCTGACTTATGCCCCCAACGGAGTTAGAATAGTAATTTTGCCCCCAGTCACTGTCCAGCACCTGCTGTGACTATTGCCCCAGGTGAAGTTAGAATATCAATTTTGCCCCAAGTCACTATCCAGCACCTGCCCCGACTTATGCCCCAGCAGAGTTAGAATAGTATTTTGCCGCTAATCACTGTCAAGCACCTGCCCTGACTTATGGCCCAAGTGCAGTTAGAATAGTCATTTTGCCCCCAGTCACTGTCCAACACCTGCCCTGACTTAGAATAGTATTTTTGTCCTCAGTCACTCTCTAGCAACTTCCTGGTTTATGTTTCTAGTGGAGTTACATTTGTAATCAGCCCCCCTCCATGTCCAGCAACTGCACTGGCTCACAGGCCCAGTTGAGTACTATTATTAAAGTTGTTTCTCAGTAACTACTCACTATCTGCAATGACGTTAGTTACTGTTTTATTATTTCTCTCCTCACTTAAAAAAAATCAACAATTATTTTATTTTGTTTTAATAGTACCTCAAAAAGTACATTTTTGTAAAGACATTCTTATAATATTAAGCTTATTTGGGATCAGCTTATTATACCTCTAGGTCTTGAGGTCTAGTATATTGTAGATGAAGTTACCTTAGAAATTAATTTGCAAAGGCTGCCAACATTTTTTTAAATATTTTTTTAAAAATAATATCTAAATGTATAATTTTAAATTAAATTATGCTTGCTTGTGAGAAAATATTATTTCTTTACCTATTTTGTGTAGCTAAATGGCTGTGTTCTCCATAGTATGAGTGTTTTCCCTTGCTCCTCTCAAATATGCATGTACTCAGAAACAAATTCAATGTCACAATGAATACAAAATGGTAGACGGTGGTTTCTATATATTTTTTAGTTGTGTTCCAAAGTTTAAAACAAAACCAGTTTTGCACATGAATTTTCAAAGACTTTCTGTTTCTGATTGAAAATGTATTTATTTTTTACTGTTTTAAAAAGTCTACTTTTGAGGCACGGAATGTCAGCCATTTTAGAGAGGGGGGACATTTAGAAAATTGTGGAAATAGAGAAACAACTACTTTTGTAACACTCTAGTCAAAAACACAGATTTTGTATGCACATTTTAAATTCATTATATATATATATGTGACCAAGACCGGGAAGGTCGAAACCCGTTGGTGTTAGTTGTTTGAGGTCCTGGTATGTAATAAAAGTAATCTGCTGTAATCCTGTGAGCGCCGCATTTTTGACTTAATTGTCAAACTGGTGTGAAGATTATTGATGAGAATAGGTCCTTCCCATGCGGGCACCGACATGAGAAGAGCACGCCTGTTTGGATCTGTTGGAGCTGAGACATATATATATATATATATATATATATATATATATATATATATATATATATATATATAAACAATCTATGCTTAATAAGAGTCACCTTGTTAACCTATTGAACTTTATAAACGTGGCATTTTCAGAACTACGACCTAAAATCCGGCTCCACTAATAAAGGTGATTTTCAATTGTAATGTATTTGATTGTGACCAGTATATTTCTGTCTGCTCTCAATGCAGTGTTATCATTCATTTAATGTAATGAGGTAACCCTTTGTTACTCAATGGGAGATATAGGCCTTTCAATAGTGAAAAAATTACTTTAGGATTTTTGCACTGCCAAGACATGTAAACTTAAGTAAATATCCTGTGCATTCTACATGGGATCTACCCTGCCTTATGAGCCTTTATAGCCACCTTTAGTGGTGACTTACATGTATAAAAAGGAAAAGTTTAAGTACTTATATGTATAAAAAGGAAAAGTTTAAGTCTGGCAAAGGTTTATTTTGCGAAGTCGAAATGACAGTTTATAACTGCACTACAGACTGCAGTGGTAGGTCTGAAACATGTTTTAAAAGGCTAATTTAGCGGGTGGCAGAGTGGGTGCTGCAGGCCAACTCTTACCATTTCATTTACAGGCCCTGGGGAGAGGTAGTGAAAGTTACTAGGGACCTACAAGTGAAATATTGTGGCAATTAGGTGTAGATTGATTTTACCATGTTTGAAGGACAGATCACAAGCACTTTAGCACTGGTTAGCAGTGGTAAGTGTTCAAAGCACTAATGACCTAATAGCGTGGTGGGCAAAAAAACGATGGATTAATACCCAGATTGTGACTGGGGATGATGGTTTGCATTGTTCAGCATTCCGTTCATCATCTGTTCTTTTCACTTTGGTCGCCTTAAGTAGGAAGGGTATGCCCAGATGCGGTTCCGGTGCTCACTGTGTCACTGGATTTAAGCTAGCCTGTTGATGATGGGTGATACTTTGAAACTGGTCCCAGAATTCCTGTTTCTCGTCTGCGGGGGGACCTGGATTTGCAGTTTAAGCTAGACTGTTTCCATAGGGAACAGGGTCAGGATTGATTTCCATATGGCTTTGTCCAAACTGGGGTGGTGTGGTGGGGGAAAAAAACAATGGATTAAATAAAAATCTTTTCCATCATCTGTTCTTTTTTTTGCCCTAAGTTGGAAGTGCATGTCTAGAGGTCAGTGCTGTGGTCACTGGCCACTGGACTTAAACTAGCTTGGCTTTTGATGGCTGATAGCTTGAAGCTCGTTCTAAGATACTTGTTTCTTGTCAAGAGAGGACCTGGCTTGACAGTTTGGGTTGCAGTGTTCTTATAGGGGAACATGATCAAGACTGATCTGCATGTGGCTAGATTCACAGTGGGGTGGGGTGAGGTGGGGTGAAAAAACAATGGATTAAAGCCAGATATTTGTGACTTGGGTGAATATTTGTTTTGTTCAACATTCAATCCATCATCTGTTTTTTTTTTTTGTCACCCTAAGTTGGAAGGGTATGCCCAGACGTTGATCCCATGCTAACTGCAACACTGGATTTCAGCTAGTAGGGTTGATGAAGGGTGATACCCTGAAACTGGTCCCAGAATGCTTGTTTCCAGTTCAGGGAGGTCCTGACTTGGCAGTTTGGGCTGTACTGTCCCCATAGGGCACAGGGTCAAGACTGATTTGCATATGGCTGGGTATAATCTAGGGTGGTGTGGAGGGGAAAATTCAATGGATCAAACCCAGATCTTTGTGTCTGGGGTGTAAACTTTTACACCGTTCAGCATTCTGTGAATTATCTTTTTTTTTTTACCAAAAATTAATGCAGCAAAACAGGAGGAGTAAAGGGAAAAGAGTTTACGGAATACCATGCTAAGGATGTCAGGTCTAACACACATACACACCAGCTAATTTCATTTTCCTTGGGACCACTTGTTTAGAGGCTCCACGTTACAAATAATCAGCAAGTGCAGGTTAAGGAAAATAGGGGCATATTTATGAAAAGTGGCACCCCACACAGTGCTGTGCCACTTTCCATGCACCCTTACAGCCTCCCTGCTGCCACAATGTGTGCACCATACTTAAAATAAGGCGCACCATGGTGCAGGATAGGGGGCAATAGTGTCATATTTTATGACGGTATTGATGTACTCTGCAGGAGTAGAGCAATAATGTTGCCACTACTCCTGCAGAGTACAAAGGGAACCCATTGTAAACAATAATGTGCCCCCTTTTAATGCCTGCTCTGACCAGGCGTTTAAAGTGCCCAAAAAATGAAACAAGGAAACCTGCTAGATTTCCTTCTGCCATTTTTTCGGCCTCCCAACAGGGGAACGCTACCTTTGCATACCAAATGCCTGGCACAGCATAATGTAGCGCAAAGGGTTACAAAGTGGTGCAATGCATGCATTGTGCCACTTTGTAAATATGGCGCAGCGTTTTGGGCCTTCCAACACCACATTAGCATAAAAAATGACACTAAGGTGGAGTAGGAATGGATCTAGGCCCTCTTAAATCAGGGCAATAATTCTTTGGAGAAATTTCTTGTATGTAATATGTTCACACAATTTCATCATCTCTTGGGGCCTGTAGCAAATGTGCCTTTTCTGCCTCTGATTTTTCAGCTTTTTCGGGATTCTATGGCCCAGATTTATGAAGAGTCTATCGCCAACTAGCTCCATATTAATATAATTCTTTTACCCTAATGTGGCGATAGTGTGGACAAAACGTTGCATCATATTTACATAATGAACTTTGTAAACACTTGCACCACATTATGCCTGCACCAGACATAATGTATGCAAGGGGAGCGTTCCCCCATTGGGGGTCCTGCAAAACTGACACAGTAGAATCTATGAGACTCCACTGCGTCATTTTTAGTAGCATTTTTAATGCCTGCACACAGCAGGCGTTAAAAGGAGGCACACCATTATTTATAATGAGCCTTTATGTACTTTGTAGGATTAGGACCAACATTTTTGGCACTAAACCAGCAAAGTGGAACAAATGTGTAAAAAAGTATGACGCTATCATCCCTAACCTGCACCATGGTGCACTGTTAAATACAGCACACACATGGTGGCGTTAGGGAGGTGCAATGGGGCGCAAAAAAAGTGGCGATTCATGACATGACACTTTTCTTAAATATGGGCCTATATTTGCTGTTTTTTATTTTTTATTTTGTGCAACCTGCCCTGCTAAACAGTAGCGAAGTACTGAGTTTCACCCTTTAAACATGGCTAATTTGGCTTATCCATTACTGACATATCTAACGTGCCTATAGGTCCCAACCATATGGTGCAGAAAATGTACCCAAGCCTGGAAGTTAAATGCCACTTGTGAACTGCAGTACCTAAGGTGGCAGATACAGGGTTGACCTGTAAAACAGGACAGCAGGCCTACCATGGTAGCCTGACTACAGCATACTAGAAAACTGCTGTCAAACCTATCAAAATAACCGTTATTGACTGGAGGGAAATCCCTCCTTTTAAGTATTAATAGGTCATACCTAAATACACATTGGTGCCCACAAAACAGTCTTATTTAAATGAGAACCATGTGTGAAAGTTTAATTGGAATGCTCCTCTGACACAGCTGCAGGTAAATTCTTGAAAATCTCACAGCCCACATTCTAAACTTTAATCTGCAACTTTTCACATGAGACTGTCACCAAAAGTCAATCAAGGTCTATTTTATCCAGTTTAATCTAAACATCAGATTTTTAATGAATATTTAGGAAAGGTAGCTGTTACAAAGTTATGTTTTATCTGCCTGAACATCCAGTAGGCTAATTCGAATTAGCCTACTGGTATGCAAGTCGTTGCTCTTAATGAGCTGTGAAAACTGCTTCCAGAGCACGAACAATGGCCTGGCTGTGGGGAGGTCTTTTCTTCCCCTTGGAGGAAGACCAGTTAGGGTGGACAGAGGAACTTCCTTTTCTTGTAAAGGAGCCTGCCCTTTCAAAAGTAAATGTAAGATGAGACCTGAAGAAGGCAATCATTTGTCCCTCCAGTCAGGCTAGCACCAAACCCAGTGATGGGTACACACTTCGTGGACCAGTGTTAATTGACCACAAGAGAAGGGTACTGCAGATTACCCTAGCCAATCCTCTGAGTGGGCATACAGGCTTTGCACAAAGGGACAAGGGTTTCCCCAACTTGAAATTGGAAGTAAGGTTTGCGGTGAGATTGTTTACAGCAGTGCAAGTAGGGCATTCGGAACAGGTGAATCGAGTTGGAAACTGGAAACCCATTAGTTAGGGATGGGCCAGGATTCCCTTCCATCTATCATTCATAAATGTGGCTACCTAAGACACCCTTCTCATAATACTTTCTGGACCTGCAGAAGATGATAAGAGGATGGAACCTGCCTTTGACTGAAGAGCAGTCCTGAAGGGCTGGATCTGCTCCCTCTTGTATCCAGGACAATAAAATTGAATCCAAGGTTCAGGTGGCGGATCTCTGGTGTGGATACAGACACACAAGAAACTGCATAACACTTTTCTTTCTGAAGTGACCCGATGTCCAGAACTAACTAGACTTTGCTGGTGGCCTCTGCAGGAGGGAGTCCTGGTCCCTAACTGCTGCCGCTGAAGATATATATATCTATATATGTATATATATATGTGTATGATATTACAAATAGGGTCTCTGCTTGGCAATCAGTTAGTCAGGGTAATGGAGATACACACCTACGATAACCCCTGCTTACCCCCTTGGTAGCTTGGCACAAGCAGTCAGGCTTATCTCAAAGGCAATGTGCAAAGTATTTGTACAATCAGACACAGTAAGACAGTGAAAACACCACAAAGGGACTCAACACCACTTCATAAAAAAAGCCAATTTTTATCTGATCAAAACAAGACCAAAGCAACTAAAATCCAACATACACAAAGTTATGAATTTTCAAAGATTAAACTTGAATATAGCACTCAGAAACAGAGATGCTTCAAATTGATGTTTTCAGGGTGTTGTGTCAGAGTTGTTCCCATCATTCTGACACCAATGGTGATGGTAACCGAATTGTACTGACCGCCAGGTACAGTCCCTTTTGAAAGTGAGGAAACAAGTCCGGGAAACAATGTGTCACTGGATCTGGTGTGGTGTTGGTTCCAGTGCTGCAGAGCAGTGGAGCAGAGGTGTTGGTGCAAAGCATCGGGTCCTTATGCTCCGGTGGGGTCGATGTCTGGCAGGTCAAGATGCAGTGCAGCAACCTCATGGGGTCGTGATCACACCACAGGGCTACAGGCGTAGAGATAGAGTCAGGTGTCATGGACATCAGTGACACAGCACTCAGGTCTCATTAAGTCACTGGATGTCAGCGGGGCTGAGGCGGCATCAGGCCTGCAATGTCAGTCTGGGTTGTCGCTCTCCAGTGGGGACAATGGCTTTGGTTTCAGCCGTTGTCGCAGGGTCAGGCAGCGGCATTAGTCCGGACATCATCCACTGTCAATGCACTTGGGGGAAGATTTAAGAGCCCCATGTGCCGTTAAACAACACAGTAGCGTCATTTTTTTTAAGCTAATGAGGCATTAGATAGCCAAAATGCTACACCATATTTACAAAGTGGTACAATGTATGCATTGCCCCACATAGTAACCCTTTGCGCTACATTATGCCTGCACCAGGTGGTGTTCCCCCGTTAGGGGGGCTGAAAAAATGGCGCAGATCTAAGAGATTTCTTTGCATCATTTTCTGGGCACACTTAGGGGCATATTTAAGAGCCTCTAGTGTCACCACAGTGTCAATTTTAGTGACGCTCCTGGGTGCTGTGTACTTCACCATATTTATATGGTGAGGTTAAGCCTCTTTTTGTGGTTTAATGCCACCTTGTGAATATGGCCCCTTCACACACAGCTCTTTGCTCGGAAGGGGCACACAATGTGTGTTGCTGTGTGTGTAGAGGAAATATAAATAGAGAGCTACAAAAATTTACCTGTAGGATGGATATTCCTCAAGCACCATGTCACTATAGATATCAATAACCATAATTTTGTATGTCGAAACTAACAATGACTCATGGGTGAACAATGGAGCTGGACATCAGACTGAATAACAAGATAAAGAGTTCTAACAACAAAATATGAATTTATTAGATGATTATACAAAATACCAAAAACACACAAGGCCTAATACAAGAAGAAAAATGATATATTGCCTAACTCAGTCATTCCACATACATACCGAACTAAAGACAACCAAGATAAGGAATACAAAAACAGGAACTACAGAGGGAGGACTCTAGTAGTCCTGATATAATATGAATTAAACAATTACAAAAATAAAGCCAAGGAAGGCATTCTGTTACATAACAATAAAAAGATTAGAAATAATACAAATCTAATGAGATTGCTATAGCAATCTACAATCCAATACAGGAAAGATCTATGACTAAGGAAAAATGGTAATAATGCTATAATCTCGAAAAAGATACAGTAGGAACCTGTAGCCTACGCGAGTTTCGGTGTTCCTCTATTATTGAGGTCACATTCATCAGGGCAGTTCCCAATGTTATAGTCCGTTGCTGGTACAATCCTAACAGCCGAACATCCTGGTCATTTCTTGTGCTAAATTCTGGATGTGTATCTAAAATATATACATGATATCTGTTACACCAGTCTGGCATAATAACTAATATAAAGATGTTCCATTTTCAAAAATATACGACAGGATGTACTTTGTTGTCAATAAGGATTTACAGTTCTGAGATCCAACTAGAAAGTACGGAAGAGCGGGTTCCAATTCGTAGTCTTTAAAAGGACCCCATATTTATGATGAACTTTATACGGGTTCCAAAACACACACATCGATGGAGAGACTGAGTACAAGGCAGATTGGCGTTCAATTCCTAATGCCCCCTTTGGTATTCTACCCTGTTGCTGTGTGTGTGCCACAGCAACAGCCATTGCATTTTGACACTGCCCCAGATTTTTTAGTTTTTGTAAACCTGAGAAAGTGCCAAAATCACCCCAGGTGTGGTACAAGGAGGAGAAATGCTTTCATGTCTCCTCATGTTTTGCTCTTTCTATGTGTGCTGCATTTTGCAGCACACAAAGAATGAGCAAACCACTATTGAAAATTGTTTTTATGGAGGAAGGTGTCCATTTCTGCACAAAAACAATCTTCTCTTCAACGCAGCCATCCTTGCACTATGGAGCAAGGGTGGTTGCGTTGCCGCGTGGCAGCACATTTTGTGCAGGGGGAAACACAGGGGTGCGCCATATTAATGTAAATACGGCTCCTCCCTGCGTTTTGAAAATGATTATGTGCGATGCCGCCAAATTTGGCCCAGAGACACGCACCGTCATTTTCGCTTAAATCTGTCCCTTAATGCCTGTTCAGAGCAGGTGTTAAAAGGAGGCAGACCATTATTCATAATAAGCCTCAATGGGCTTTGCAGGATTAGCATCAAAATGTTTGATGCTAACCCTGCAAAGCTCCAAACTAGCGTAAAAAATGTTGATGCTAATTCCCTAAGTACCACCATGGTGCGTGGAACCGTAGATACGGTGCACACATGATGGAATTAGGTAGGCACTAAGGGGCGTAAGGAAAGTGGCACTGCAGTGGGTGCAGCACCACTCTTCTTAAATCTAATCCTGGTTTATCTTGGATTTAAAACATCTTTCACTCCCAAGGACATAGAAACTGGAGTAGGCACCACCTGTCAAGATAGAGTCCACAGCAAGTGAGCCCAGAGGCTGGTAGGTGAAGTCTTTGCTGTTCCTGAGACTTCTTAACAGGAGGCAAGCTCAGTCCAAGTTCTTGGAGTAACTTCACAAGCAGGATACACAGCAAAGTCCTGTCTTTGTCCTTCTCAAACAGAAGCAGCAACTGCAGGCCAATCCAGCAAAGCACACATAGCAAAGGGATAGTACTTCTCCTTCTCGTTGGCAGAGGTTCCTCTTGATCCAGAAGTGCTCTAAAAGTCTGGGGTTTTGGGTCCCCTACTTATGCCTATTTCTGCCTTTGAGGTAGCAATACTTCAAAGGAAAGACTCTGTTATTGACATGATCCTGCCTTGCCCAGGCATGGCCCCAGACCTATTGCAGTGTATTGTGTGAGTACAAGCAGAGCCCTTTTAGTTGCAGGTGTCAGCTCCTCCCCCCCCCACTCTAGCCCCACATATCCATAAGGATATATGCATGACACTCCCCAGCTCCCATTGTGTCAGTGTCTAGAGTAAATTCACAAACAGCCCAACTGTCAATCTGACCTAGATGTGGATTCCACAGTCAGGCAGAGGCACAGAATGGTTAAGCAATTACATGTCCTTATTCTAAAAGTTTCATCTTCAAACTGACAATCTAAAAAACAACTTTTCCAAAAGATGTAGTTTTCAATTTTGATTCCGGAGACTCCAAGCTCCATATCTCTATGTGTTCCTAATGGGAATCTGCACTTAAAAGATATTTAAAGGCAGTCCCCATGTTAACCTATGGGAGAAATTGGCCTTGCAATATTGAAAAAAAAAAATTGGCAGGACATTAAAAACACACCAGTACATGTCCCACCTTTATCATACACTGCACCCTTCCCAGGGGGGCTACCTAGGGCCTACCTTAGGGGTGACTTTACATAAAGTAAAAGGGAAGGTTGGGCCTGGAAAGCAGGTACACTTGCCAGTTTGAATTGGCAGTCCAAAACTGCACCCACAGACTCTGCAGTGGCAGGTCTGAGACGTGTTTACAGGGCTACTCATGTGGGCGGCACAATCAGTGCTGCAGGCCGACTAGTAGCATCTGATTTACGGGCCCTGTATTGCTCTAGTGCACTTTGGGCCATATGTATGAACACATTTTCCCATTGACACAGAATGGGCAAAACTGCTTGCTACATCTGTCGCTTTATTAGGTACTTACTATTAAACTAAATATGCCAATTATGTAAAAATCCATTACAAATACAATTTGCACTGAGAACACTTGCACTTTGCACTGGTCAGCAGTGGTAAAGTGCATGGAGTACCAAAACCAGCAAAAACGAAGTTCAGCATACAGTCAAAAAATGCAGGAAGCAGATGCAAACAGACAGGGGAAACCACACCAAAGGGGTTTAACACAAGTCCCCCCCAGCTAAAAGTGGGGAGAACTACTCAACCTCATGGGAGTTCTCATGACAAAGATGGAAGAATCTGGACAGACCATTAGCATTGTGTGTCCTGTACCAGGGCGGTGTTCCATCGTAAAGTCAATTCCCTGTAGTCAGATGAACTACCTCTGCATGTGTGGGTTCTTACCACTCATCTGCATTAACCATCGTAGGAGCCTGTGGTCTGTCTAAGTCCAGAAGTGAGTCCCAAACAAGTAGCGTCTTAGCTTCTTCAGCACCCACACCACAGCAAAAGCTTCCCTTTCAATTGCACTCCACCTTCATTCCTTTGGGAGTAACCTCCTACTAAAGAAGGCTACAGGCTGGTATAGGCCCTTTTTGTTTTTCTATGCCAGAACTGCCCCCAAACCATGCTCTGAAGCATCAGTCTTCACAACAAATTTCTTGGAGAAGTTGGGTGCCTTCAGCACAGGTGCTGTGCACATGTCTGCCTTCAGGGCATCAAAAGCGGTCTGACGAGCCTCAGTCCAGATCATTTTCTTGGGCTGCTTTTTGAAGGTCAGCTCTGTCAAGGGGGCAACAATGGTGCCATACCCCTTGATAAATCTCCTGTAGTAACTGGTGAGACCTAGGAAGGCTTTTACCTCTGCCTGGGTCTTGGGTAGTTCCCAAGCCAAAATAGTGTCACTTTTGGGCTGCAGGGGTGTCACCCGGCCACTCCATACCTGGTGTCCCAGATAAACCACAGATCTCTACCCTATTTGGCACTTACTGGCCTTAACAGTGAGGCCTGACTTCTGCAGGGGCCTTCAGCACTTCACAGAGGTATTGCAGAAGTCCCTCCCAGCTGGAGCTGAACACTGCAATGTCATCCAGGTGGGCTACACTGAAATCCTCCAGCCCAGACAAAACCTGATTGACCAACCTCTGAAAGGTGGCAGGGGCATCTTTCATCCCAAAAGGCATTACCCCAAATTGGAAGTGCCCCTCTGGGGTGGAAAATGCTCACCTCATCGGTCAAGGCAATCTGCCAGTACCAAGACATAAATTCAAACATGCAGAGCAGCTTCTAGCCAATCTATGAGCTCATCATCTCTGGGGATGGGGTGTGTTTCAGTCTTAGCAACGGCGTTGAGTCCAAGGTGGACTGTCTGCAGTGTCCACATCATTGACACACAGATTACTGACCCCTGGGGTCAAGGAAAACAAGAAGGCAAACTGTGCCAACAACTGGCAACAGCTCCTCTGTTGCTCTGGGGTCAGTGTTGGGGAGAGGTTCACACACTCCACAGACTGATCTTTATCCTAGACAGACAGGAGGTCAGGAGAGGCTCGCTGTCTTACTCAACCCCATCATCTGTTGCCAAGAGCATAGTCAATTCAGACCTCTCAGTTTTGCATCAAAATGTTTGGCGCTGACTAGAGCCATTTTTTAACTCCACCCGGGCGTCTTATTTATACTATGATGCTAGGTGGCACTGAAAATAGGTTAGAGTCAATTTTTTTTTATGTTAACCAGTACGCCTTGTCGTAAGGCAAAATGACTTTACCATTGGAAAAATGACTCTAACCTATTTTACGACACATACACATGTCGCAAAACGGAAATGCACCATTTTTACCCACATTAGCGTCAAATACAGACGCTAATGGAGAAAACAGTGAAAAGGAGAGGCATAATGGATCCAAAAAGCCAGGAGAGACCCCAGCGGGACCACAATCAACCAGGAACCAGCCAGGAGGACACAGACAAGACCCTGGGGAGAGAGAAGAAAAAGTGTTGTTTCAGTGCCAAGGAGCATGAAATACTGGTGATAAAGGTGACAGAGCAGCTGATTGGAGACAAGATTAAAAGTGTGGCAGGGGCGAGGAGAACCGTAACCGAGTGCAAGAAACATTGGCATGATTGTAAGCAAAGGACAAAGGAAAAAATGTCAAGGAACTGGAAGGCAGCGTTGCAAACTGGCGATTGTAGTCCAGCACCACAAGAGGACTTGCACAAGATGGAGATTGTTGCAGCGGTCATCCCAGAGGAACTGCTCACTGGAATCGCAGGACAGCACAGACTACCAGGAAACACCACAAATGCAGGGTAAGTTGTATGGGGGAAATAATCTTAAATTGTTAAGTACTAGAAGGCAGAGGCACATAGGACTCACACAATGCATGTCAAAGGAGCGCAGAGGGAAACATTACAGATTAAGCAAGTTGCACCATGCTGACGTAAGCTACACATGTACCCATGCCTTGGTAGTGTTATGCACCATACCACATACCCAACCTGGACACATGCCAATCACCAGGCCTATCTTCCTACATGTACATATGAAGCACATGGGATGCATGGCATGTATAGTGACTGTGCCTCTGGTTGTGTCATCACAACATCCCTTGCATATAGACATATTAACCCTACCAACATGACCAAGACTTCAGAGACTCGGTGGTCAGTCAATCCCATACCTGGGGTCACATCATGGTGCTGTCCCTTGCACTAACACCTTGCAACTGCCTTGCTTTCTTGCCCAGACAAATGTGTGCTGCATCTTACAGGACACAATTCATTGCAACTGTCCCATGCATGTGCTGATAGCACCACCACCCCACACATTGACAACACATCCACAAAAGGCAGCATTGAGGATGCCTCCCTGGGTGCAGGGAACAATAATCTGAGCAGGCGCTGGGGGAATAGCAGGGTGGTCCTGTATCACTGGAAACATGCCAACACCCAGACCAACTAAACTGGTGAAGTGTGGATCCACACATCTTGATGATGAACAGAAATGTGCCACTACAGCAAATATGTCCCAGGATAGAAAACTGTAGGTCACAACCGTTACAGGCTGAGCCTACAACTACTCTGACACAACCATGTGAGAAACATAGGAATGGGGAAATAAACACACACATGCAACACATGGGGTATGACTGTGAACTCATGGTGTATAATTCCACATTGACGGGCGGGGGATGGTGCATGGGTAAGTCTGGTGTTGGTGAGACTGCCAGTGCAGTGTTCTCTTTGTGGTTGGCATGATTATTCACATGCTGAGGTGGCGGGTGGAAATCTGTCTGCTCATGGGGCACTCAGCACAACATTGTTGATGGATCAAATAGAGTCAGTGTGAATCTAGGGGTGCATTGTGGGTGACAGGACACGCTGCAGTTAGCCCTGCAAATCAGGCAGTGGAAAGGGCAAAGGGGCAGGGCATGGAATCCCCTTCACTGCCCATGGCAGGTGTTTGGGCTGTGCAGGGGCATCCAGGGGCAGAACACACCAGTTCACCACCAATCTTTGCCATGCAAAGGCTGGTGGAAATGTGGGAACAGACCTTGAGTGTAGCACTAAAAATAATACTGGTCTGGTGTTACAATACAGGTGTCATTGTCAGTCTGTAAGATGCTAGAAACCTGCCAGTGCCAGGCCATTAGATCATGGGGCATTCCCCATTGACTACAGTTTCCACTACCACCTGCGCTGTTGGGTGTGGTCATATAGACAATTGCAGTCAGGTGCCCATAGGACTGATGCACTTGAAATGAGGGACCAGTCGGACTACCTGCAGAATCACCATCAAACTAGCTTGAGGCCCTGACCTAAGTTCAACTCCAGTTAACTGGGCACGTCCAGAAACTAATTTACCATCAGGCACTGTCACATATATAATGATGTACACAGCAAAAATATTATACCCATGCTGGCCATCCCTGGGTCTACCCCTGTGCCTCTGTCAAATTGGCTGCACTGCCACCATGCTGCATCTCATGTATCATGGTGCAAGGATGGCTGCATTGAGGGGGAGATAAAAGGTGTGTAGGAAGGCGCACCTACCTGCACAGACAGAAGATGAAATTGAACTCTGCTAGGTCCATGGGTGCTGTGCAATGTAGCAAACATACACATACATCAACATGAGGAGCTATTAATGGCAGCAAGAGCATAATGTCCTGGCAATTCCAACCCTGAGGTGGTGAAAGGTCACAGTACTGCATGGGTGTAATTGAAACCTGTAAGAATGGGACAGCTGCATATTGACATGTGTGGTGCTGTTGCTTGAGCACTGCAACACCCATTGCAAGGCCTCACCATACAAATAGATGCATAGGGAGGGTTGACAATGATAAGATAGTGTCAAGCCACAGAAAGGATATACATCACACCTAGTAGATATGACACAACAAATTGCCCCACCTGAGCTCCTCTCATGTGACAATTAGGTCGGGCAAAGGGCTGATAGACTGCAACCATGATGTACAGGAACAATGGTTGGGAACTAAGATAACAATGAGCCTCCAATAGCAAGTCAGTGACGTGACATATCAACTGCCACAACACAGAAAGATTGATTTTGCACAATCTCATTGCAGAGAATGATGGCTCACCTGCTGATCTGCCTGTCCTGGAGTACTCAGAAGACCTGGATGACCAGCTGACAACCATCAGCCAAGAGACCCTCCAAGAAGTCCTCGTATCTATCCAGACACTACCTCTAGTCACAAGGAGGATTAATAATGTTGCAGCCATCCCAGATGCCCCACGCAACAACACCAATAGTAAGAACTGCCAGCACTGACACAGCTGAGAACTCCGAGGACCCAGGAACCAGCTTTGAGCGGACAGTGATAGGAGTCCAGCGGGAGCTGGCCAAGGAGGTGCGTGTGGGGATGCAGACTATGGCAGCTAGCCTAGAGGGTATGCGCACGTGCCTTGTTACGGCCAATGAACAGACTGCAGCCAAACGAGGCACACACTCCCCAATGCAGTGTCCAGCAATGTCTGAGGGACATAGCTGCTGCCATGAGGGAGAGGCCACAACAACTGCCCTCCCAAATAGGCAGCAGTGTGATTGAGAACAAGCTAGACTCCATGCACCAGGAAGTGGCTTCCCTCAGGGCAGACATGGCTGCCCAACAGAGGGATGTTGCTGCTGTTCTACAAAATCAGCAGGTCCTCCTTGCTGCAGTGATGCCATATGTTGTTCCACAGATGACAGCTGCCGGGAATTGGGAGTCCACATCTCCAACCAATGAAGTGTGTGTGGCCCCCTCTACCTCCCCACTACCACCATCAGGGGCAGAGGAGACACCACACACACATCAGGGATAAAGATGTGGAACAGATTATCTTCACCAGTAGAAGTTCCCAGTAGCACCAGCCCATGCCACATGGACTGTCATTGTCTCTCACCTACAAATTGGCTAATCATGTTCCTCCGCACTTAACCCCACTTCACCCAAGCATGTCCCATGACATGTCTCTCAACCCTGGACTTCTGTTGTGTCACAATTGTATGGATTTCACTAATAGGGTCACAGACCTGGACATTGTAAATATTGCACTATGACACTTAAAAATAAACACCTCCTACACAACTAGAATGTCTTTGTGTATTTTGACACATCTACTACGCTTTGGAACTATGATGTGTATAACCATGTCTTTAGCCATAGAGAGTCAGTACAAGAGTGCAGGAATATGGGGTAGATATCTACGCACAAGGTTCCTACATGATGAACGACAATGCTGGTCTCACCCCCTACACGCAATTCGCTGAGTATGTCAAAAAAGTACAACACATATATGCTTCACCCACTACATACGAGTTCTTGGGCAAGATCGTCAACTGGGAGTACCAGTAGAACACATTGGTGTGAAACAAATGTACTTAACCCCATCTGTAATTGCTACTGGGCAGTTTTGGAGAATATATATTAAATCTAGGCTTTTGCCAGATGTGCCAGAGTGCCCAACATTCCTACACAGGACCCTAACACTGCCAGCTAAATTACCACAACTACCTGTCCAATACAAAGTAAACATAGTCACCTTGAGCGGTGGGTACACTGAATGTCAGATGCATAGACAAGTAGATGTGTTGTTGCTTCCTATGTGACAACTCAATTGTAAACAGGTGACGAACATGACAAGAGAGGGATTTGGAGGCAGGACAGAATCCCAAGGCCAACAAACAATTTCCACTCTGCACTCATGGGAAGACCCTGAGACACAAGCATATGACCCAGAAAGTAGAGGAGTATTTGAAATTATTATTAACAATAAAACTAAACTAAAAAAAATCAAGAAAACCTATTCTAATCTAACCTCTTCTAATTATACTTAACCAACAACTAAACCTAACTACCCTATGCTAAACTTACCTAAACATCTAACAACATCTAAACATTGCCCTCCTACCCCCTTATGTTACGAGTCACATGCGAGCCAACATATACCAAACTACACATATACTAACTGTTAGACTTGGCATCCTGGGCCTGGTTTCCCCTAATCTTTTGTCTCTGTTTCCCATTTTTTTGATGTGTGCTGGACTCTTTTTTTGCTGTTTTTGTTTCTTTGGGTACTTTACAACTGCTATCCAGTGCTAAAGTGCAAGTGCTCCTAAGTAAAATATATTTGTAATTGACTTTCCATGACTGGCATATTCGATTTACTAGTAAGTCCCTACTACAGTGTACTAGAGGTACCCAACACCTGTAAATCAAATGCTACTAGTGGGCCTGCAGCACTTGTTGTGGCACCCACATAAGTGGCCCTGTAAACATGGCTCAGACCTTCCCCTGCGGTATCTGTGTGTGCAGTTTTAAACTGCCAATTGGACTTAGCAAGTGTTCCCACTTGCCAGGCCTAAAACTCCCCTTTTTATACATGTAAGGCACCCCTAAGGTAGGCCCTAGGTAGCCCCATGGGCAGGATGCAGTGTATGTTAAAGATGGGACATGTACTTATGTGTTTTACATGTTCTAAGAGTGAAATACTGCCAAATTCGTTTTTCACTGTTGCAAGGCCTATCTCTCTCATATTTTAACATGGGGGCTACCTTTAAATATTATTAAAGTCTAGATTCCCTTAGGGAACAGATAGAAATATAGAGTTTAGGGTCTCTAAGCTCACAATTACAAAATACACCTTTTAATAAAGTTGGTTTTTAGATTGTGTGTTTGAAAGTGCCACTTTTAGAAAGTAGGCATTTTCTTGCTTAAACCATTCTATGACTCTGCCTGTTTATGGATTCCCTGTCTGAGTCAGTTTTACAGTTGGGCTGCCTGCATCTCTCTCTGGACAAGTGACTTCCAATACCAGCACCTGGACTCTCTGTTGAGACTTCTGCCCTGACAAGTGGGGCACTATCCAGTCCCTGGCCCTTGAAAGGTGAAGCTGGTGAAAATCCAAGAAAAACAACTTCGGACAACTCCGGACCGACGCTGCTGCCGAATCCCATGACGCCGCCTGCAACCGACTCTGTGGTCCTTGCTAGAGTGCGATGACCCTCACAGGTCCAACACGGCTGCAGCCCCGCCGAAGTCCGTGACTCTGTGGAAGTGCGCAGGTTCAACGTTTCACACCGATGGCATCTCACCTCCACTTCTCCACAGCAAGGACCCCACCCCTCTTCATGATGCTTCTGCTCCTTCGCCCCGCAACACTGGAACTGATGCTGCCTCGGATCCAGCGACGCCACGATCCCCGACTTCGCGCACCGACTTGTTCTCACAGTTTACTAAGGTACTGTACCTGGGGGTCTGTGTGTCTCC
The DNA here is from genome assembly GCF_031143425.1 of Pleurodeles waltl. Classification (NCBI taxonomy): domain Eukaryota; kingdom Metazoa; phylum Chordata; class Amphibia; order Caudata; family Salamandridae; genus Pleurodeles; species Pleurodeles waltl. The sequence goes on along the minus strand of NC_090437.1, from coordinate 234,483,555 downwards.
GTACCCGAAGCCATTGGCGTCCAAATGTTGGGAAGCCAAGCTACCAAGGGGGTGAGCAGGGGTTAACTGAGTGTGATTCTCCTTTACCCTGACTATAGTGAGAGTCCTTGCTTTGACAAGGGGCAACCTCACTATCAACTAAAGACCCAATTTCTAACACTAACTATATCTAAACAAATATATATATATATACTGTACATATATATATATATTTATTTATTTTTTTAAATGCATGACCCCGCTTCTCCCCCAAATTAACATGTAAAAAGTAAAAAAACCACCCCCAAACCCACTTACCCTAAATAAAGTACATACCTACTCTAACCTAACACTAACCCCCTAAAACCCACTTTAAACATGAATACAAATGAGGAGGGAGGGGACAGAACTGGGAGGTGAGAGTTCCAAAGACTACTATAGCTTTGTCTTCTTGAGGGTTTTCTTTAGTCTTTTAGTATTGGTTGCCACCTCCTTCTCCAAACTTTCTAACCTTTTCAATACTAATGTTACATCTCTCTGGAGATCCTGCAGCATTTTGTCATCCATGGCAGCAGGTGGTGTGGGCTGATGCACCAAGGTAGAAGCTGCTGTACTTGTGGCTGTTGTCGTGGTGTTAGCAATGCACCCCTGCACTCTTGTGGAGCTGGGTCCCTTCTGTGTGGCCACTGCCAGTGTGGGGTCCCCTTGGGTGAATGCCCGTGTCTCAGTGCAATGGCGGTGAGCCATTCTCCGGAACCCAGATTCCACTGCCAGGATATGTCAGTAGTAGATTGCCCTCTTTTAGAATGCAAGCAGTTCCTCATTGCTCATGTTGGCAGCTTTTAAATTGGTACAGACAACCATCAGTCTCAGCATTTTGTGGAGTATGTACAGATTATTGGCTCACATTTTTATATCTAATTACACATGCACTCCAACTCACATTCAGGAAAAGACAATGGCCCTGATAAATGCAACAACAACACTGCCTTATCATCATTTCTTTGACATCAAAGCCACGTGCAACAAGATTATGAACCAAACCAAATGAGGTGTGCACTGCTTTTGTGCAAAACGTAATGATGCAAAGGCAGCGTAAACTTCACATAGATCAGGCCCAAACTTCCTCATCGTCTGTGTCAATTTTAAACCATACATCACCAGTAACTTGAACATGTTATTGGAAGGATGGGATGCAGTTGGTAACCATAAGGAGTCAGTGCTGATAGGTACACATGCAAGCCTGATCAATACGACTGCCATCTACACTGTGAGCATCACATCTACCTACAAATTTGGTATTCCTCTCGCCCTGCTGCGTAAGGGGGTATGGCCATGCAATCCATCATATCAACTGTCCCGGTCATCCACCAAGGCATGCCCACTCATATGTGGAGTCAGGGAGTGGACCACATGTCAGGAGGGCTGACAACTAGGAAGCTGGTATCCATAGGTCTATCACATCTACATTCATGTGTCCAGGTGTAGATACCATCAACACCTGATCTGCCAATACTATTCCTTACACACCCATTTCCATGCCAGCATATGTTTGACCTTGACCTGCATGCACACCAATTACATTTCACATAAGTGTTACATACATGCAGTGCAAAATACGGATTGCCATGCTGGGAGACAATTGCCAGCCCGGTTCTCCATATACATGACAATACAGGGATGCACCAAATTGAGTTCAAAATGGTGCATCCCTGTGTTGTGAGAATGACGGAGTGCCCCACTGCCAATATTCTCACAGGGTTGCACTTCTGAGTCATATATGGCCCTACATGTGGCTTGTCATCATCTTGTTTACACAATGCTGACCATTGAGCACCACAAACCTCACAAGATATGACCCTCTGGTAGTGCATGGGGAACCTTTCAATGGGACACAATGTCCCGATCTAGCCTACTTTCTACCTATCTGATCTTTTGACAGCTTTTCACATCTAGCATTGTGTGCAACACACAGGACACATTCACACCATACCCTGGGTTATTTCACAGGACATACATTATCCAACTTACTTGATATATCTGGGTCTTCAAATCGCACCACTTCACTGATTGTGTAGGGGACAGGTCCACCTGTACGATATGAATGGAAAACCATGTTTAGAGTCATATCACAGTCACTACTAGTGGACAAAAAATGTCAGTGTGTACTATTTTAGAGGAGTGAGATAGTTTTCCTAGTGTGAAACAGTGCAACAAACACACCCCTACACACACACTATGACACAGACACTCAGGTGAGTGAGAGCCACACATCTGCACATTTACACTGGGCCAGATACTCATGTAGTGCTACACCCTGCAACAGCCATATGTGGGCAATCTATGGAAGATGGAACTCCATGGTATAAGGGGGAGTTATGTAACAAATACATGACACTACCTTGGTGCTTTGCAAGACAATTAATTCAGGTACTCAAGCTTGTCCTGCAAGGCACCCAGATTCACTTTGTGATGGACAAGCGGCTCATGTATAAGTCTTCAATGATCATGCATTGAGTAATCCTTGACTGATGTGGCAAAGTTGTCTGATAGTATCAAATGTCCCATTTACATTGCCCCTTAAGGTGGGTAAGCCACCTTTACTGACATAGATGCAGGGATCATGAGCATGAAATTATGAAAAGTAGCACTATACATGAATTGTCCTACTTTGTAGACACAATCCAGGTAAATATGTTAGGCTGTGGTGTCTTGGCGTATCATATATGACACTATGCACTTGGCATGGGCAGTTCAGGGTCCCCTGTGTAGTGCCCCATTGCGCAGGTCACTGCCCGATTTACGGGCAGTGATCTGCGCGACAGGTGCAACTGCACCCGCCGCACAGAGCCATTGACGGTGGCTCAATGTGGAGCCGCTGGCAATGTCCCGGCCAGACATTCTGCTTGCCCGGCAGACGGAAACAATGTTTCCACCCGCCGGCCCAGCAGAATGTTCATTATACGGGTGGCAGGGTTCCAGGGGGGCTTGCGGTCACTGGAAACACCCCCAGCATGAACACGGCGGTGAAAACCACTGTGTTCATAATGACCCCATAGTCTCTATGGTATTTTTGGCATTTGTGTCACCAAAATAAAGTACCTTTATTTTTGTAACACTGAGGCCCATATTTATACTTTTTTTATGCCGCAAAAGCAGCGAAAACGTAGAAAATGAATTATATTTTGTAAGTTTGCACCATTTTCACCTCAAAAAGTGACGCAAATGCATGCTGGACTGTTCCCATAGGGAAGAGGGCCAAGACTGATTTGCATATGGCTGGTTCCAAACTGGGGTGGCATGGTGAGCAAAAGAATTGATGGATTAAACTCAGATCTGAGACTGGGGGTGAATGTTCGATTGGTTCTGCATTCCGTCCATCATTTGTGTTTTTTTGCTTTTGTCGCCATAAGTGCGCCGGGTATGCCCAGACATGGGTCCCGGGCTCACTGTGCCACTGGAATCAAGTTATCCTGGCTGATGAAGGGGGATACCCTGAAACCTGTCCCAGGATTCTTGTTTCCGGTCCAGGGAGGACCTGGCTTGGCAGTTCGGGCTGGACCGTCCCACAGGGAAGAGGGTAAAGCCTGATTTGCATATGGCTGATTCCAAACAGGGGTGACATGGTGAGCAAAGGAATTGATGGATTAAACCCCGATCTGTCACTGGGGGTGAATGTTTGATTGGTTCCGCATTCCGTCCATCATTTGTGTTTTTTGCTTTTGTTGCCATAAGTGTGCCGGATATGCCCAGACATGGGTCATGGGCTCACTGTGCAACTGGAATCAAGCTAGCTTGGCTGATGAAAGGTGATATCCTGAAACCGGTCCCAGGAAGTTTGTTTCCGATCCAGGAAAGACCTGGCCTGCCAGTTTGGGCTGGGCTGTTCCCATAGGGAAGAGGGTCAAGACTGATTTGCATATGGCTGGTTCCAAACTGGGGTGGCATTTTGAGCAAATGAATGGATGGATTTAACCCAGATCTGTGACTGGGGGTGAATGTTTGATTGGTTCCGCATTCCGTCCATCATTTGTGTTCTTTTTGCTTTTGTTGCATACATCATACCAACATTTACAGAATTCTTCAATGGTATGATGAGTTCCTGTGACTCCACTAAGAGATTACTGAAGTGTGGTCCGGAACTTCTTTTTATGTGACTTAGGAATGTAGAAAGATGATTTACCAAAGTGTTCATTTTTGTGTGCTACACGATGTTCAATCAGATCCCCCAGGATTTTGTTGCATCGATTAAGAAATTTTGTGGCAGAAAATTGAAATTTTGTGGTACATTATTGTATTTTATGCAGCAATTTTGTGGCATCTCTGTAGTGACATTTAAAAGTTATATAAAATGTTATCTTGTGATGGATGGTGAACTGTATTCATGGAGTAGTTGTTCACATTTTTTTAGTTTTTTTAAAAAAAGGATGCTGGACTTTGCAGGTGTAACAGCTGGTGGTTACGTTTTCAAATGATGGAGGACTGGGGAGATGCTAATGCTACGATTGTGCCCCACCAATACACACTTCAAATTACCAGCTTCCTGCCAGGGTCCCTTCCATCTGAAAAAAAGTATTTGCTCTATTGGTTAATTTCTAAATATAAAGGCTGTTCGGGAGTCTTTGTAGGTTGATAATTGGTGAAGTGATTTGAGACCTGATGAAAAAATATTACCAGCTGAGTTCTGAAGATGTCCTCATGAAAATATATAAACAAGGTCTGTACTAAGTACAGTCTGATTTCATATTACTAAAATATATATTTTGAAAGCACTTCTTTTAGCTTAAACACAGTGGCCCAGATTTACAAAGAGATTGTGTTGGGTTTGCCTTTCTTTTTTAGTGCAGACCCGATACACAGTCTTCTGCTGGAATTTACAAAGCAACGCAAATAATGATTTGCATTGGCTATAACAAAAATTAATGCAATGTAGCACAATACACAGTCTTCCATTTCTTTACATTAGGAAGGCATTTCATGTGTGGTGCCTGGGTGTTCCTGTGCTTCCACCCATGGATTTTGGCACAACTTCATATTCGCAAACACTTATAGGTACGGATTTACACCAAAAATATGTGCCTACCTGAGGTGGTCATGACAGAAAAACATATTCATTTTTCCTCTTTCAATTTGTGCTGCATTCTGCAGCGCACATACTTAGAGGAAATGTCCCTAAAACAGAAGGGCCAATTTAAGAGCCCCTAGCGCCTCCTTGCATCACATTAGTGTCATTTTTTAGGCTAATGTGGCCCAACAAGGCCAAAATCGCTGCGCCAAATTTACAAAGTGGCACAATGCATGCATTTTTGCCACTTTGTAATCCTTTGAGCTACATTATGCATAATGTAAGCAAAGAGAACGTTCCCCCGTGGGGGGGATTGACAAAATTATGCTACGAAATCTAAGAGATTTCTTTGTGTCCTTATTTTTGGCAGTTTTAAGGCCTGCTAACAGTAGACATTAAAAGGAGGCACACCATTGTTTTCAGTGGGCCTCAATGGGCTTTGCAGGATTAGCCTAACAAATGTTGATGCTAATCCTGCAAAGCTCCAAACTAGCGATCACAGCTTCCATACTTTTTTATGCAATATTAGAAGCTGCCCTGTGTCACTAGAAACAACCCGAATATCTTCTTTATTGAAAATGCGCTTCCTCATTCTCCCCATGCTGTGGATCAATGTTTTATAGTCCGAATTCTTACACAAGTGAAATGCCATGCTATAAACGGAAAACTGTGCTTCTCGTCTAAACACGCTGCAGTTGTAAAGGAAATGAAGAAGCATGACCGGCTTCTTCGCTCCCCTCTACTCCACGAGGCAAATCCAAAAAGAGGAAGAAGGGAGAGACGTGGGGGAAACCTGTACTAAAGGCACTGTTAGGAAAGAAGTCCTCGGACAAGCAGTCAGCAGAAAGAGGATCTGCTCTTCCTTCTTCACACTCAGAGGCACGTCTTAACGTGATGTATGCTGAACCAGTGGGCAGCCTGCACTTTCTCTTTGTCACCGAAATAGTGCTTCTTGTTTCATGAAGCTTTTTACCTTGTTCTGGCCATTGTTTCCACATGATTTGAAAGTGGCTTGTAAACATGTGGCCCTCGTCTCCAGTATGTTGGCTAGGCAGCATGGAGTATGTGCTGCAGTTCTTGTTCCTAGTCATCATTTGCTTCCAGATCATCTTTTGAAATTTGTTATTGGTACTTTTTAGTATGTATGGTTTAGTGATTCCCTGTTTGCTGGTGCTGGTTTGCGTCAAAATTGTTACCACCGACTAAGGCCAATCCTACGCACCATGCAGGCACCTTATTTAAGGAATGACGTTAGCCAGCGCTGCGGACTGGTCAGAGTAAAAAAAAATGACTCAAACCAGGCAGCGCCGGCGTAGGGGAAAATGGGGGTTGTGCGTCAAAAAATGGTGCAAGTCAGGTTTGAGGCAAAAATCATGCCTCAAACCAGACTTGCACCATTTTTTGACACACAACCCTCATTGAAATGACTCCTGTCTTAGAAAAGACAGGAGTCATGCTCCCTTGCCCAATGGCCATGCCCAGGGAACTTCTGTCTCCTGGCATGGCCATTGGGTACAGTGGCATGTAGGGGGGCCCAGATTAGGCCCCCTGTGCCACTTAAAAAAATATATATATATACTTTCCTCAACTTACCTGTACTTACCTGGGATGGGTCCCCCCCATCCTTGGGTGTCGTCCAGGGGTGGGCAAGGGTGGCAGGGGATGTCCCTGGGGTCAGGGAAGTGCACCTCTGGAGCCCAGTTGTCCCTTAATGCCTGCCCCTCACCCAGGCGTTAAAAAACAGCACAGGACTTAAAGTCATTTTTTGGGTGGGAACGCCTACCTTGCATGTCATTAACGCAAAAAATTACACACACTGAGGAATTTTGATGTCTTCAGGTTTGGGCGTCAAAGTTTAAATATGGTGCATGGTTTGCGCCGAATGTGCGTCAAAATGTTTGACGCACATTCGGTGCAAACAGAGTATAAATATGCCCCATAGTCTTGCAGTTTCACAGGAGCAGAAGGTCGTGGACGTAGATTGTATCGATCCACCTCTCCTCATCTTAGAGTCAGTCATAGGATTGTTGGTGGGAGGATCATGAGACACACTGTCCTCCGCATCGGCACCCTCATTTCGGAATAGCGTTCCTGAGGGCACCTGTGAGTCTCGTGAAGACCTCAGGTGCTCAGAGAATAGCCCTCCATTTGCAAAACACATCTAGTCCACCTCGTCATCTTCTGTTACCTGAGGCATGTGCAAGGCAGATGAGTCTGACTCGTCGAGGGCAGGTTGTAATAGTTAAAGAAAGACACATTCCTGTTTACGAGCTCCATGTCTTGTTGGGCCATCACCATCGTGCCTTTCACCTTGACAACTGTCCACAGAATGGGTTCAAAAGGGAGTCTGAATTTTTCCCCTGGGTATCGGTTCTTCACCAACACCATATCTCCCACTCGTAAGCTTCGTACACGTGCTTTCCTTTTCTGAGACATACGCTCATTCTGCACCTGGCAGTGACGTAGTCAGATAGCTACTTGATCATGAAGCCAAGTGGAATCATTCACCTGAGGCAGAGTGTCTCTCACACCACGTAACATGAACACCGTGCTGGGAGCAACACCGATTGTGACATGCGGAGTTAGGCGATACTCCCTCAAAAATTCAAACAGGGCACATTCCAGGTTTTTGCCCTGAGATACCGCAATTCACAGCACTGTATTTAGAGTCCTCATAAAACGTTTGGCTTCCCCTTTGGCTTGGGGCCAACGAGTGGTGATTTTTAGATGATGGATGGCATGAGAAGCCAAATAGGATGCAAAGTCATTGCTCGAAAATGGGGGACCATTGTCTGTTCTTGAATGATCCCATGTGTGGCCATGATTTTCCCTAGGCAGGGTACGATTCGCTCAGTTGTGGCAGAATCCAAGACTTCCACCTCCGGGTATTTGGAAAAATCGTTGATAACAACCAACGTATGTTGACCATCAGGAGGCTACCTAAATCCGCACTAGCTCAATGCCAAGGAGTTGACGGAATCGGCTCTGTGATGATGGGGGCTGGCATATCGGCTGGACTGAGTATCTGACAGATGTGACAATGTTGGATGGTCTGCCCCACCCTGGCATCCAGGCCTGGAAACCACACCTTGCTTCACAATCTCGCCTTAGTCTTCATTACTCCTTGATGAAAAACATTAGCCATATCATTTGTCCTCTGTGGCAAAGCCTCTGGGATGACCAACCGATGACCTCGCAACAGGCACTCCTCTGATGATACTGCCAACTCTTGTCGAACACTGTGCAACAAGGATAATGTTGCACTCAATTCCATCATTCTATGAGATAGATTCTGTTTTAACAAGTGCAACTTCCCATCGCAGACACACAATATTGTCAACTGCAAAGCTTCATCTGCTCGTGTATCTTCTTGAATTTCCTGAACAGAGATAGGAAGTGGTCTGGACGTTCCACCACTAGCCTCACGTACTCTTCGACGTCTTCAGATTCTTCCTGGGCTGTGGCCGGTCTAGCGTGCCTTGACAGATAATCTGTAGGATTTTGTGCCCCGGGTCTGTACACCACTGAGAACTGATACTCCTGTAGTTGGAGAATCCACTTTTCTATCCTGGATGGGGGTTGAGAGGCAGATTTATTGAAAAGTGGCATAAGTGTTTTGTGATCCGTATGTACAACTAACGGGTGGCCATATATGTACAAGTGGAAATGATGACAGCCCCAATGTACAGACATTGCCCCTTTTTCTATCTGTGAATAGGGTTGCTCCCTGGATGTTAAAGCCCGGCTGGCATAAGCTACTGGGGCCAATTCTCCATCTTCTCCTTTCTGAAATAAGACAGCTCCAAGACCTACTGGGCTGGCGTCTACCGATTTCTCAGTGTCTTTAGAGGAGTCAAAGTACACAAGGGTGGTGTCAGCTGACAATGCTTGTTTGGTCGCTTGGAAAGCATCATCATGAGTTGAATTCCAGTCCCACAGAGTGTGGGCCTTTGTGAGCTCCCTCAATGGCACCGTGAGCGATGTCAGATTGGGAATAAACCTTCTGCAGTAGGTAACAATCCCTAAAAAACTGCGAACTCCTGTCACTGATGTGGGAGGGGATGCTCATTGAATGTCTGCCACCTTTTCCGGATCAGGCCGGACCCCTTTTGCAGAGAAATGGTATCCACATTTCTCCTGATGTAGTGTCAGCCCATTTTGGTGGAGCCTGTGGTAAGTGGCATGGAGTATTTTGAGGAGCCCTTCAATCATGGGAGCATATACCAGTATGTCATCTCTTACGTTGATGACCCCTTCTGGTCCAGCCAGCACCCCTCAAATCGTGTCCTGAAACACCTCAGCAGCACTGGCAATGCCGAAACTAAGATGCTTATATCGCCTCAGCCCCACATGGGTGGAAAAAGTGGTTCAGGCCAGCATCAGTTGGTGGAACCCTGCATGAAAATCCATCTTGGAAAACCACCTTGATCCACTGACTTCCACCACAATATCATCCACTGTGTTGTTGAATTGCTTGTGCGGCATGTGTCGTCTTCGGCCCAGCTGACTTTGGCTTCTGGGTTGAGTGGCAAACCTTGGCAAAATGGTTAAGGCATTGACAGTCGGTGCATTGTTTCCCTACTGCTGGACATTTGCCTTGGTGCGGGTACACTCCTCCACACATAGAACAGGTACGACTACCACCTGAGGATTTACTCTTATCTCCCTTTTGCTGTTGCCCCCGTCATGATAGCATTAACAGGTTCAACCTTTATGGATTTTGTGAGTGCCGACTCCATGTGTGCCGCCCAAAAACGGGACAGTTCTTTTGATCGGCCCATTGTCAGCACGTCCGCCATTGACATCCCCGGGACTTGCAAAATGTGCCTTTCATAAACTGCGCACATATCTCATCCAACGTGCATGTATTTGACAAGTCCCTGAGTCTAGCATAGAAAACATCCACTGACTCCTCGGGGAGTTGCCTGGCTTGCCTGAGAAGAAATCAGGATTTGACAATGGTTCAAAATTGGCTGTGATCGCATGTTTTAAAGTCTGATAAGAACACAGAGGGCTCTCTTCGACCACCGACCTGCTGATCTTGTGGATTTCAGGTCCACCGAAATGTGAGAACATTGGACGTCTCCTGTCTGGGTCTATTGCCATTGCCACAAAGTAGTTTTTAAGATGCTCTACCCACATCTTCCATTTAGCTACATGTTCTGATGGGGGTCTATCCACCAGGAAGGATTCCAGTGCAGGAAAAGAGGTCATGGTGCCAACAGTGGTCTTGTGCGACAGAAACCACTTCGCCAAATCAGCAATGGAGTCCTCCACCAGCCAATGCCTGATACCAATTTATTCAGAGTATGGCACTTAATATTTTGCCTTTTTTGTTAGTGTCCTTTTGAATACAACGAGGTGAGCAGTGTCCTTGATGTGGAACACAGCCAATAAGCATTCCCTTGTTAAGGCCTTAAAACATTACAGTTGTGACTTTTTGATAATATCCTTTGTTATTTTTCTCTTTTGATGACTAGCCACAGGGCTCTGGCCTTGCACACCTGCCAAGCCACTTACCGAGAGTCCAGGATGTAACAGCCGATGCCCGGGAGCAGGCCTAAGCACTCCGCACGCATTTGTAGAAATTATGTTGATCTACAACTACAAGTACTTTGACCACATCACTGATGATTTACAGTATCACCATGGATGGTATTTTTACAGGGAATCTGGTAATCTCAGTTCATCTAAGGAATCTCAAAAGTGAGGACAAAAATTGGACTCTTTATTGAACAAAACACTGTTTAAAAGGCTTTTGAGGAATATTCTGCAATGATATGCAACAATTTATGAATTCCTAATAATTATATTGATGAAACTTAATAATTAATTTCCTTGTAAAATATTTACTGTAAAATTGAAGGAGGGAGTTAGATCTCCAATTTGATAACTACCACATTTGGAATTTGCTACAATGTACAAGGTGGTATGCACTAGACTTCATATGTATTTTACACATTCTAATACATTATGTTTTTGCACATTTTTGGGAGACTCCAAAGCCCGAATTGACCAGACTGACTGTTCATAAAATAGCTAAGTAAAAACCAATGAAAACGTAAATACATCTGTTTTCCATTCAAAGCAAAGAGGTTGTAGGCATGGGTTCAAAATATTGTATAAAACACCACTTTTCACTCCTTCATTGGCCTCCTAATTTCAAATCTAAATTTTTGTTTCTTAAGGCTCATTCCAAATGAGCTAGAGGAGGCAAGAAACTCACAGACTACGTCAACATTACCATTCATTTAAGGCCTATCATTGTGGGGGAAGGTTTGTTTCTACAGAGTAGATAGAATAATAAGGGCAGTGCTACACATAAGGTGATGCACAGATTAGGTATGTTGCACCAACTGTACCAGCTTACCTTAAGAGTGCTTGTTCAGTTGCTCTTTTTTGGACTATTGGCATGTCAGTGATTGATGTGGGGTTTTGGTAGAGTCTGTTTGTCACTCTTTGTATTAAGCAAGCCTCGGCTGGTTTCACTCTAATATATATAGTCAGTCAACTGGCCCCCGTGTAAGGTAGAGTGAATCTATCTAGAGTTTTAAAAAACTGTCCAACTGTATTTAAATCTTTTTAACTGCCAATACTGGAAGAAGTAATTTCATTACAATTTTCATCTCATTTTTCTTCCCATTTAGTTAATAATCAGTTTGAAAGCATGAGGACAGACTTAGGGCCTGATTTAGAGTTTGGGGGTTGTGGTTACTCTGTCACAAATGTGACAGATATCCCGTCCGCCGAATTACAGTTCCATAATATCCTTTGAGAATTGTAATATGGCGGACGGGATATCCATCATGTTTGTGACGGAGTAACCTGTCTGCCAAACTCTAAAACAGGCCCTTCATATTTACTGATCTAACAAAACTGGTCACCATTTGCGACCAGTATTTTGGTGACCAGTAAAGAGTTTTATTAACCTCTCTCTGTACTAACAGGTTGCTCTGTAAGATTACAATTTGGACTGGGACATAATCCTAGCAACCGCAGTAATATTTATGAAGTAGGTCACAAATTGAAACTAAATCACAGGGATAGTGGCAAGTTAGGGTCATCAGACCACCAAGCCTGTGGTTGGTTTAAAATAGAGTAAAGGTTTTCTACTAAATGCACCCAGAACTCCTTAATAAAAGCAATAAAAAAGTTTACTATTTACATTTATTAGTGAAGGTTTAGCAGTGATCCCCTGCACCTTTGTCAGATCTGTGCAATTCTATTAGAAGCATTGCCATCTGGGAGCAGCTGAAAAGTTCTTCCTCAGTCCATACCAGACCTTTGAAATGATCCTTTCCAAATAATTTATCAGATCAGACAATCTCCAAATTCTAAGTTTCTAATTTTCTCAGAATGATTACCTGATTTAGAATGAACTGACACAGTGAAACCTGTTGTTAATAGGGCCAAGATAAATGGAGGGTAATGGATTTGGGCCTGATAAGGAGTGAAGATAAAAGGTCAAATCTGCAAAAAAAGTCTACAGAAAATAAATATTTATAGGGACCATATTATTCAGAGGGTGCTCCCCGCATTTTATCACAGATTGTGCCTTGGGAAAGGGGCGGTCCCTGTGGCTGTGGGCGAACCAGGCAACCCCTCTGCATTTAACTGGACATGACATGAGCCTTGGGGAAATGGCAGGCCCCATTCAAAATCTGACATGCCCCAAGGACCTGGCCATCCTGGTGCTTCATTTAAACAAGCGCAGAAGCCTGCACTTTTGAATATATATTTTTTATTTTCAGCTGTCCACGGATCTTGCGTGTCTCCCACTAAAAAAAAAAGAGTTTTTGCTCTGGGGGCTCCCTCTGATCTAAGGGGGCAGGGTGTACCTAACCTGGTCCCTTTTCTTTAAAAAAAAATATTTTTCTGTGGGACACGGCTGAAGCTGAATCCCAACATGGCTGCTAACACTTCCTTGATGAAGTTGTGGCAGTCAATCAGATTTCGGTACGAGATTGGAAGGGGTGCAGAGCCTTTGTGTCCTCATACATATACAAATTATTTTTTTCTTTAATTTTCAAAAACTACTGAATGGACTTACCCCAAATTACTAAAAAGTCCAAGAGCTACCTTTTTGCCACATTTGGTGTAATTTTGTCCAGTAGTTCAGATACTATTCCTGTTCAAAATCCCTATGGAAAAGTGCATGGGGAAAAAGTATCCTGGGGCCCCCGTTTGTCTCAGCTCATGCTTGACCGATTACCCAAAACTTTACAGACAGACTCTGAAGTGAGTGTGTATTTGTTTAGAAAATTTTGTGAAGATTCATTGAACAACGCTAAAGTTATGAGCAAAAACAAAATGCTTTTCTCTAGAAATCGGGGGACACGTGTACGTACTATTTTTCCTGTTGCAAACGGCCCGATTTGCAGAATCAGACTGTTTGCGACAGGAAAAAAACATTTTGGTATGTATAGAGCCTATTTTGTGGTTTGGTAATCTATTTACCGAATCGCAAAATAGATTTACGAGTCGCAATTAGGAAGGGGCGTTCTCTTCCTAATTGCGAGTTAGAGCGCAATGTATCATTGTTTTGTGACCGTGAATGCGGTCACAAAACAATCATAGTTATCCCCTGTTTCAAACTGGTGCTAACCCATTCGCACACGGGAAGGGGTCCCCATGGAATCCCTTCCTCTTTGTGAATGGCAGCAGAAATATTTTTTCAGAGCAGGCAGTGGTCTGCCAGAAGGTAATATATATTATATTAGACTTTATATGTATATCGATAGATAGATAGATAGATAGATAGATAGATAGATAGATAGATAGATAGATAGATAGATAGATAGATAGATAGATAGATAGATAGATAGATAGATAGGCAATCTTTACAGCAATATTTGTGGCCCCATGTTCCCTCTGGTGCATAAAGAAAATTTTATTTATGAGTGTTGCGTCCACTGTGCTTCTTTAAAGGGAGGGCAGGAATGCAACAAATGTATTTATCAAGATATATTGCATTCTTGCTTTCTACCTATGCTGGTCAACACCAATCAGGCACCCTTGCCCAGTTGGGCAAGGGTTGCCACATTATGCAGCACCCTAGATTGTTTTGTGCAGGAAGGGACACCTCCTTGCACAATAACAATTCTTAGAGGCAAGGGCAATACAAATCCCTATTAAGAGTAGTGGTGCATGGTGCCAGCCTGACAGGAAGCGTGTAGAAACATAGAAGTGGAGTGGACAAGCATGAACCAAAATTCTAGTAAGGATCACTCAGATACACACTAAAAGTTAGCCTGTTCTCACCATCTGGTAACTTGGCACAGAGCAATCAGATTTAACTTAAGATGCAATGTGTAAAGTATGTGTACAAAACTTCAAACTGAAAAACAGAATAAACACCACACAACAACAGAGCTTAATGTAATGAACAAAACAAGACCTAAATGACAAAAATCTAAATAACAGAAGTGAGATATGAGTTTTTAAAGATTGAGAGGCATATTTAAGAAAAGTGGTGCCTCAGCTGGTGCAGCGGCGCTTTCTTTGCGCACCTTACCGCCCCTTTACCTCCACCATGTGTGTCCCATATCTAAGATACGGTGCACCATGGCGCAGGGTACGGGGCAATACTGTCATTTTTATTGACGCTATTGATGTACTCTGCAGGAGTAGCGCCAAAATATTGGTGCTACTCTTGCAGAGTACATTGGGGGCCATTAGAAATAATGGAAGCCACCTTTTAACGCCTGCTCTGAGCAGACGCTAAAAAGTGCCATAAAAAATGGTGCAAGGAAATCTGTTAGATTTCCTTGCGCCATTTTTTCAGCCCCTCCCCCAGTAGGGGGAACGCCCCCTTCGCATACATTATGCCTGGCGCAGGCATAATGTAGCACAAAGGGTTACAAAGTGGCACAATGCATGCATTGCGCCACTTAGTAAACATGGGGTGAGGATTTTGGCCTTGTTGGACCACATTAGCGTAAAAAACAATGACACTAATGTAGAGCAAAGTGGCGCTAGGGGCTTATAAATATGCCACCGAATGTACAAGTGGGACTTAGAAACAAAATGCGCCTTTTAGCATATCTTGCCGTGCCATCGCAGCATCATTTCTTTTATGCTATGGCCAAACTAATCTGGCCTCACCCTCCTCCATAGTTACAAAGTCGTGCAATGCTAGCATTGGCATGGTGAGCAAAACATAGATGGATGTGGATGTTGTCCCAAGTGATTGCCAGTGGCTGAGATTAATTCAAGCGTTCCATCCATCACCTTGTTGTTTTTGCACAGGCCTACTAGTTGCTTTTTATTTAGAGGCTCTGGGCACATGTAGTACCACTTTACTAGGGACTTATGAGCAAATTAAATATGCCAATTGGGTTTAAACCACTGTTATCATGTTTAGAGGAGCGAGCACAAGCCCTTCTCAGTAATTTGCAGTGGTAAATTGATTGGAGTCCTAAGGCCAGCAAAAATGAGTTTAGAAAAAAATAAATAAAAAAATAGGAGGAATAAGGCAAAAGGTTTTGGGATTACCCTGCAGAGAAGACCAGGTCCAACAGGGCCCAAACCATGTCCAGATCATCGGAAGATGATAGAGTACCCTTTCTTTTTCTTGCTAGAGATTGGGAAGCCAATGATTGTCGAGCACCATCCTGCAAAGCAGAAAGTTCAAGCACCAGTTTTGTTCCTACTTCAGTTAGAAATGTAGGTGGCTGTGGCTCCTTTTGTTCTCTTCTCTGCAACATTTGGGTACTAGTTTGTGACTGAGACACTTCCGTTCAGGCACATTGCTTGTCACCATGACTGTTGTTGCTCCATCACTGAGAGACATGGGCTAAGCCATAGGTTAGGGTGGTGCTGTTGATGATTTGGGAGTGCTCGTTGCTGTCCGGAGGAGGGTGTAGCATGTACACCAAATTTCCTGAAATAGGTGGAGGGTAGTATGCCAGTTCCTTCTTCTTCTCCTTACTGGCCACTTTCTTGGCAGGAACACCTTTCATTTTGGCCAACTTCAGGTATTTTCTCAGCTCTGGCAGTTGCAAAGCAAAGGAGGACTCAAGTGGTGTTTCACTACTGGCCTTCTCTCCGGCTCTTTGGCTATCCTGTGTGAGATGGTGTCTCTTATACCCATTAAGTCAAACAAACAAGAAAAAAAAATCCGTGAAAAGTGCCACTTGCACTTTGAACCTACAAATAATATAATTTAGTGAGGTCACCTCACAAATAATGAACAATAGTGTATCCATTCCAGACATATTATTTCAATAACATACAGATAGAAATGTTTACTTTATGTTCTCCTAAAGCCTATGATAGGCCTGTGGCAGACTGGTGCATGGGGGAAAATGTATTAATCCTTAATAAAAATGATTGCACGTGTGCTAAGGGCCTAGGGGAGAAAGGGGGCGTGGGGCAGGGAGGAAATAGAAAAATTGTTACAAATTATTTCTGTTGTGAGACTATGACCTATGGCAGGTGACGGCTGCTGGGGGGCACAATCGAATAATCCTAAAACAAATATTGATTGAGTGCACCTCTGGCCTATGGCAGCAGGAGGTGCAAGGGGGAAATGGAATTATCCTTAAAAAAACTATTGCTGTTCTGCACCTATGGCATGAAGGGGAGTGGGGAAAAATCTAATAATTAATTATTGCTGGTGTCACCCTAGGTGCATACTGCAATTATCACCCAGTGCATTAAACTGACATAAAGTAAACAAATGAACAATAAGGCATAGGCCTAATCTATCAGTGACACTTGAAAATGGCTTGAAAATGGAAGAAAAGGAATGCACTGGCTATGCAAAATGACAGCCCTGCCACATGGACACTAAAGGTGAAGGCATTTACAGCAAAGAACACATGCAGGCCTATGTATAAGCAAAGCACACTGACCACATAATGGCCATAGCCCACATGGGTACCAAGGTTAAAGTCATGGACCACAAAGGACACATGCAGGCCTATGGCAAAAGCAAAATACACTGACCACAAAATGGCCGCCGGCTTCATGGCCAAAAAAGGGCAAAGCAAAGGACAACGAAGAACACATATAGACTAAGGCGAGAAGCACACTGACTACACAAATATAAATGGCCACCCTGTCATATGGCTTCTAGAACAAAGACAAAATGGTGGCCAATGGCAAACACACACAGACACTTGCAACACAAAAAATAAATGGCCATTGGGCCAAAAAAAGAAAGGAGGCATGGTAAATAAAGAAGGAAACAATATAATTAATTCAATAAGGCTAAAAATGAAAAATATCTGTCAATTCACTAACCACAAACATCCCAAAGGCATCAAAATTATCCTACCAAAATAATTAAACAATTTGCAGAAAAAGTAAAATACAAAAGAGCCACATTTTGCATTTAATCCAAGGTCATCCCTAAATCAATAGATAATAATAATAGTTATTATAATGCACTTTACATAGCATGTGAAACCCAAAGGCATGTTGGCACTGCTACAAGAAAAGAACCAAAAACCCTTCCAGAACCACCCTTATTTGCACTCCCCATTTGAGCAACCATGTTTTCAATACTGTCCTAAAGGATGAATTGTGTCAAGATCCTGTAGGTCTTGAGATCAAGAATTCCATTACATAGCTAAAAGATCTTCCACCCCACTGGCATCTCCTAACTCTGTACTACTATTTTATCCCTAGCTGCCAATCTCAATGCCTTTTTTGGGACGTATCTTTGGAAATTTTTCTCCAAGTGTTTAGTGTCAGTCCCATGCATATCTTTATGAGCTATATATAAAGAGTTGCCCTTTTCCTTGCCAGCAGCCAGTGTAGATTCTTTAGTTCAGTAGCCATTCAATAACATTTAGGAATGTCCAAAATCAGACGGCCTGCTGCATTTTGACTTATTTGCAATCTCCTCCCCTCTGTAGGGTTCATACCTAAGTACTAGGCATTGCAATAATCCAACAAGGATTAGATTAAAGCAGATACCACTGATATTTAGAGTGGTCTATGCACTAACCAAAAATTAGTGCTGGGACCAGGAGGATGATACAACAGTATTCTCTGTCCATTATTATTAGTGTCAATACTAATGTTACAAAAGAAAGCTTAACATTGTTCCACTGAAATAGGCTCCGTGAAACTAGAACAAATAACCCCTATACACAACTGCTAGTCCTCCACCTTTTTTACTTATGAAATCAAGTTTTGCAATCAAATAGCCTTTAAAGCCAGCACAAATTAAGGGTCAGATGCCTCATGTAACCATGTTTCAGTGTCAAAAAAGATATCTACATAGTGAGATTGAATGTATTTTGCACATTGTGCTTTATGTTTTGGTAAAAATCTGGTATTGATCAATGCACATAGGGGTATATTTACTTAAATTAATTTTGGCAATGTTTTGCTCCAAAAATAATACAGCAGCTTTAGCACCGGGAAAAAACATCAGTCCAGCATCATATTTAGAATGCCACTGAATGCAAAGGCACGCTGGCGCAGAAATCGTGCTTCGCGAAAGTGGCAAAAAATGACATAAGGCAATGCAAAAGTGTAAACAGACACGGCATAGCTGATTTACCACAGCAAAAAAAAAAAATAACAAGATCCACAAAGAAACAATGATGAAATGCAGAATTAGTAACATAATTATCTGAAGTGTCCTTACAGGAAGGCACATGGAAAAGGAAATTCAAATTTAATTTACTTCAGAAGAGGTAGAAATCTTAATTGCAGAGGTGACAAAGTTTCAGCACCAACTTTTTGTCACTTCAAAACTACCCAGAGTCAAAAGAACAGTATTATGGAGAGAGATCCAAAAAAACTCAATCCAGTGGCCCCAACAGTGCTAACTCTTGAAGAGGTAAACGGCAAGAGGCGCCCAAAAGATGCAATGGCACAGAACTGTCATTGTGCAATGGCAGAAGGCGGGGTGCCAGATCGTCATGTCCAACTAACACCAATGGAGGAGCAAGTGGCATCAGTAATCATCCAGAACTGGTTGAAGCATTTGAAGGCCAGATGCAGCTATGACTGTGGACAAATCAACCACTAGTAAGTGTATCTGCACCACATATATGTTGTGTCATCTTAGTAAACCATTTAAAAAGTCACAAAAAGTCACTAGATAGTTTAAAATGCCAACAGTAATTTCACACCTTAATGCCAATATTAATTTCACACTGATGAATAAGGTCACATGTACCCATAAATCTGTATTAATTGCAACAAAAGCCAAAATAACAAACCCCAAACATTGACCATATTTGTATAACCTGTGCCATACAACATGTTGGGATTGGAGATAAAGGCCCTCATTATAACCTTGGCAGAAAATACCAAATACCACCACGCTGACTGCCGCCAGCACACTGCCGCTGAGACGGACATCCGTCCACCAGATAATCACACATACATACAAAACCGACAGAAAACAGCCACAACCACAAATCCACCAGACCCATTGAACGTTATAAACATACCTTTATGCCACCAATTCTATGCCCTTCAAATACGGACCCATGAATCACCACAGCAACATTCAACTGCAGTAAACCATTGGCAGTGAACACCGCCATGGCGGATGTGGCCACCCAAATACAAAACAAGACAACATTGGCCAGAACAAAAAACACACACCTGACACAAATACACACATCCCACACACTCACCAACAGCACTATAAAACACACACCCACATCACCCACAATCCTTTGCTAACACGAAAAAATGGCAACACTTTGCAAAGCTAATCCAACAGAGAAATGCACACAAATATCACAACTACCAATTCATCTGACACGCAGCACACACCACACAACCCACCACACCACACAGCATCCTCTGCACAATGTATACACACCACACAACACCCATTTCCCCACAAAGGCACTACGTTTCACCGATGTGGAGTTGCAGGTCATGGTGGAGGATATAGTCAGGGAAGAGCCAGAGCTGTTTGGAGCACAGGTCCAGCAGATACAGTGGAGGAGCGTGGACAGGGTGAACGCCATGGGACTATATCCATGCATAAGGGACGACATAAGGAAGAGGTGGAATGACCTATGGGGTAAGGTGCATTACATTGCAGCAAGGCACCAGCTCACCATCAGGAGGACTGGCGGTGGACCCCCACATCCTCCCCCACAGCTGACAGCATGGGAAGAGCAAGTCTTGGCAATCCTCTATCTTGCGGGACTCACTGGAGTAGCCAGAGGACTGGACACTAGTGAGTCAACATTTAGGCCCATATTTATACTTTTTGGCACAAACCAGCGCTGGCGCTGGTTTGCATCAAAAATGTTACCGCCATTCCTACGCGCCATGGGGGCACCATATTTAAGGATTGACATTAGCCTGTGCTGCGGGCTGGTCAGAGTAAAAAAAATGACTCAAACCAGGCAGTGCCGGAGTAGGGGAAAATGGGGGTTGTGGTAAAAAAATGGTGCAAGTCAAGTTTGAGGCAAAAATCATGCCTCAAACCGGACTTGCACCATTTTTTGGCGCACAACCCCCATTGAAATGACTTCTGTCTTAGCAAAGACAGGAGTCATGCCCCCTTGCCCAATGGCCATGCCCAGGGGACTTCTGTTCCCTGGGCATGTCCATTGGGCACAGTGGCATGTAGGGGGACCCAAATTAGGCCCCCCATGCCACTTTAAAAAAATAATAATAATACTTACCTAAACTTACCTGTACTTACCTGGGATGGGTCCCCCCATCCATGGGTGTCCTCCAGGGGTGGGCGAGGGTGGCAGGGGTTCTCCCTGGGAGCAGGGAAGGGCACCTCTGGACTGCTCTGGTCAGAGACCACGGAAGTTAGCCCACAGGTCCCTTAACGCCTGCCCTCGCCCAGGCATTAAAAAACAGGGGACATCAG
This sequence comes from Pleurodeles waltl, assembly GCF_031143425.1. Classification (NCBI taxonomy): domain Eukaryota; kingdom Metazoa; phylum Chordata; class Amphibia; order Caudata; family Salamandridae; genus Pleurodeles; species Pleurodeles waltl. The sequence goes on along the minus strand of NC_090437.1, from coordinate 234,462,697 downwards.
GCTGGGCGCTGTTTTTTAAGGCCCGCCTCCTCCTGTGCGTCAAAATGACATGGAGTATAAATAAGGCACATAGGCCTCAAAGTCATGTCATTAACGCAAGGCAGTTTCCCGCATCCAAAAAATGACGCACACGGAGGGATTTTGACATCCGCGGGGTCGGGCGACATTGTCTAAATATGGTGCACATTTTGCACCGAATATGCGTCAAAATTTTTGATGCACATTTGACGCAAACAGAGTATAAATATGCCCCCTACTACCTATCACCCCCTTCATTCCTGCATGCCACCACGATCCCTCACACTGACACCCATCACCCCACTCCACCCCACACAGTGTACCACCAAAATTACCGAAATGAAATCTCAAGCCCTGTATGCCATACCCACTGCATGCACATCCCTTCCAGTCCTGCATGTACACCCACTACCAATGTATGCCCAGCATGGAGAACTAACAATCCATCACCATACGCAAATAAAGGTGGCAGGGCAACAGCAATAATATAGGGGAAGCTAGTGATGCAGAATATGTCCCAGACATGTAGCATAATACACCTCTTACTTCCCCACAGATGCCCTAGGCAATCTCAGCAGCGAAGAGGCACCACGGCTACCCAGTCCCCCACCAGAAGATGTCCCCAGTGATGACAGCAAATCTGGAACTCTGGATCTGGATGAAGACCCTGGCTCATCAGGGACCACTGGTCAGTCAGCTCCCCCCTTTCCACACCCAGTCATCTATGGAGCCTCCCCCCTCAGAATCCAAAACCACAGCAGCCTCCCAACTTCTCCCCGACCTCTGTCCCCAGGACACGTCAAACAGTAGTGTGCCCACCTGTATAGGGTCCCCAGTCCACACCTCACAGGCAAGAAAATGAGGGTCCTGGTGCCAGTGGGAGTGGGCACACCGTTCAGGGGACATAAGCACAGGCGGCCAGGGACGGTCAGAGGACAGCTGTGCTCCAGGGGGAGGACAGGCGCAGGGAACCGACTGCCCAGGAGGCACTCACCAGTGTCCTGGGAGCTTACCAACAATCCCAGGACAAGATGGGTCAGGTGATAAACATCATGCAGGAGAACCACGGCTGCAGGGGGAACACCAACAGGAGATCAGGCAAGAAATGCAGGCCCTGCACTCCACCATGATCTCCATTGCACGGGTGCTGGGTGACATGCCCATCATGAGGGACTACAGAGCACACCAGCGGGCCCCTTCCACTAAAAAGCCCTCCACATCTGTTGCAGCTAGTGGAAAGGAGGCCCTGCCACAGGACCCACAGGCTACCAGCACCCCTCCCCTGCAGAAGGTGAACCACCCCGCAAATGTTCCCTGCAACCCAGAAAGACACCAGAGACAGTTGCCAAGACCAAGACCACCAGCAGGAAATGAGCACCTCCTGAATGCCTCCCTTGTGTCACACTGTGTCACCTTGTCTACCTAGAACTGCCATTGCTCTCCTTCCGATGGGCCCTTGGACACTGGACCTGTGCAAAAAACAGACTGGCCCACTAGACTGGACTTTTCCCAACCAGCACCCCACTCTATTGCACTTTGCATTGTATACCAATTTATAATAAACACCCTTGAACACAACTTGAGTAATAGTACTTTATCTGAAGATAATGTACAATGTATTGAACGGTAATTAACTGCATGATCCCGTGTAAATGTCCACTAGTATGTTGATCCATCCTACAAAGGTGTCTCAGCAGTCTGTACACATTACAGCATTACACTGTTGTAACAGCAATATCTGCAATAAGGGAAGGCATAGTTGACAGTCAGGTGGGATGCAAAAGGTAGTGACTGGCATTATGCTACAGCCATACAGCACAACAATGAAATGGAGAAATGTTTAGTTCAACAGTCTTACCTGAGTGTTATTGGAAGTACTGCTGTATCATATGCTGTAGGAAAGTACCATCTTTCCTGGCATGTTACCCCCAATTTCTGCCTGTTTGTCAGTGTGTTTTTACTGTCTCACTGGGATCCTGCTAGCCAGGACCCCAGTGTTCATAGTTTGTGGCCTATATGTATTGTCAGTATGCTTGCCCGTGTGACTGGAGTTTTGCAAACCAGAACGCCAGTGCTTATGCTCTCTCTGTTTACCAAATTTGTCACTATAGTTTGGTGACTCCATATTCCAATTCTGATTGGCACACGGAACCACCCTTATAAATCCCTAGTATATGGTACCTAGGAACCCAGGGCATTAGGGTTCCAGGAGATCCTTATGGGCTGCAGCATGTCTTTTGTCACCCATAAGGAGCCCATACAAACCTTTCTTCAGGACTGCCACTGGAGCCTGAGAGAAATAGTGCACAAACTATTTCACAGCCATTTTTCACTGCACCAGGTGAGTTATAAGTCACTTATATGTCTACCCTTCATTTACTGAAGGCTAGGTGCAAAGTTACTGTGTGTGAGGGCACCCTTGCACTAGCAAAGGTGTGCCCATGTTTTCCAGGGCCAATTCCCCGGAATTTGTGAGTGTGTGGACACCATTATAAGCGTGAACTACATATGTATCAATACATATATGTAGCTTCACAATGGTAACTCCAAATATGGCCATGTGAGGTGTCTAAGATAGTATAATTGAACCCTCAATCAAAATCTGGTTTTGGGGGGGCAATTTCATGCACCGTGGGGGCTCCACCATGGACCCCCCGAACTGCCAAACCAGCTCTCTGACATTTCCACTGCAACCCCAGCTGCTGCCACCTCACAGACAGGTTTTTGCCCTCCTTGGGACTGGGCAGCTCAATCCCAGGAAGGCAAAACAATGCATTTCCTTTAGGAGAGGGGTGTTACACCCTCTCCCATTGGAAATAGGTGTTACAGGCATGGGAGGGGTATCCTCCCAGAGTCTATGGAAATGCATTGAAGGGCACAAATGGTGCCCTCCTTGCATAATCCAGTCTACACCGGTTCAGGACCCCCAGTCCCTGCTCTGGCATGAGACTGGACAAAGGGGAGTGACTGCTCCCATGTCCATCACCCCCCAGGGGTGGTGCCCAGAGCTCCTCCAGAGTGTTACTGGTGTTAGCCATCTTGGATTCCAAGGTGTGGGGACCCTCTGGGAGCATCTGAGTGGCCAGCGCCAGCAGGTGACGTCAGAGACCACTCCTGACAGGTCCATAGCTGGGTATGTAGCCAATTCCCCTATCAGAGCTATTTAAGGTCTCTCCTCTGGGTGTTTCCTCAGACACGGTTTTCAAGATTCCTCCAGGACTCCTCTGCATCCTCTGCTTCAGCTTCTGACCATTGGATCAACCGCAGACTACCCAGGGAACTGTTGTAACTTCAACAAAGTATCCAGGAAGGCTCCTGTGACCTGCAACTTCAGCTCCAGCCAGCAACTGCAACAGTTTCCAAGGTGTGCACGCTCTGAGGACTGCCTGTCTTCACCCTGCACCAGAAGAAGCAAAGGAATCGCCAGTGGAAGGATGGAGTCACTTCCATGCTTCAGCAGGCACCTCTCTGCGACGACGACCCATACTCTAGGACTCCTCTCCTGTCGACGAGCATGATCCCTGTTACACAGGTGGTAGACAGAAGTTACCCTGACTGTCCAAAGGTCCAGCTGTCCAGATTTGGTGGAGGTAAAAGCTTGCATCCCTAAGCCAGACAGTACTCCTGTGCATCATGTCCTCTGCATTTCCTTGGGATTCTGTGCATGTCTTCCAAAGGTTCTTCATGCACAGCGTAGCCCAGGTCCCCAGCACTCGATTCTGCGACACACAACTCTCTGAGTTGTTCTCCGGCAGCGTGGGATCCTTCTGTGTAGTGCTGTGATGACTTCACTTTGCAACTCCTTTGTCCCCGTGTCCTGGGTCTCCCATGGGTGCTGCGTGGTCTAATGAGGGTTCTTTGAAGTGCTGAGAGCCCCCTCTGTCTCCTCAGTCTGAGTTGAGACCCCCAGGTCCCTCCTGGGTCCGGGCAGCTCCCCTTTGATGCTCAATGCGTACTTGCATGAACCAATGCTTATTGGTGGAATCCAGTGATGCAAACAGCCTTCATCCAGCAACTTGACGTAGCACATCTCCTGCACCAAGCAGGAACCCGCAGCTATCTTTTTAGGTGCATTTCTGTACTTTTCTTCCAACCAGAGAATCCACTTTTGCACCTTCTTCAAAGTGGGCAGGGGTTCCTGTTCTTCCTGGACTCTTTATTGACTTCTGGACTTGGTCTGCTCTCTCCACAGGCCTTCAGGCCCAGAAATCCATTGTTGGTTGCTTGCAGTCTTGCTTGGTTCTTGCATAATTCTTCATCATGACTTGTAGTGTGTTCTGTGGAAACTTGCTGTACTTTACTCCTGCTTTCCTGCAATCTGGGGTGGGGTACTTTACTTACCTTTGGTGTTTTCCTACAATTCCCAGCGCCCCTCTACACACCTAGGGGGGAATTCGACATTCACATTCCACTATTTTAGTATATGGTTTGTGTTGCCCCAGGCCCATTGTAACCTATTGTATTTTTCACTGTTTACACTATTCTATGACTGTTTACTTACCTGATTAGGTTACCAGTGTATATATTGTGTACAGTACTTACCTCCAGTAGGAGTATTGCCTCTAAGATATTTTTGGCCCTGTGTCACAAAAAGAAAGTACCTTTATTTTTTGTAACACTGAGTATTGTCTTTTTTTTGTGTATAAGTACTGTGTGACTATAGTGGTATTGCAAGAGCTTTGCATGTCTCCTAGTTCAGCCTTGGCTGCTCTGCTACAGCTACCCCTAGACAGGCTAAGCTGCTAGACACTGCCTACATTTCACTAATAAGGGATAACTGGACCTGGAATAATGTGTAAGTACCTTAGGTACCCACTACAAACCAGGCCATCCTCCCACATGTGTGTCATGTTGTCCACATCCCCCTCCTCTTCCTCCTCCTCACTGTCCTCAGTGTCCACTGCTGCCACAGCTACATTGTCAACCCCCTCCTCCTGCAGATAGGGCACATGGCATCTGAGGGCCAAGTTGTGCAACATACAGCACACGACAACAATCCTGCAGACTTCTCAAGGTAATATTATAGGGATCCACCTGTCAGATGGAGGCACCTGAACCTGGTCTTCAGGAGACTGAAGGTCCTTTTAACAATCCTCCTGGTATGCCCATGAGCATAATTGTACCTATTCTCAGTCCCTGTCCTCAGATTTCTAACATGGGTCAGGACAGGTTTGGGTAGCTGGAATCACCTTTCAAGGTGTGAGGGACACACATTAGCCCTGCACAACGGCATGGGTATGACTCCTGGAGGCATACACTGACATACATTGGGTAGGGACTCAGGCTAACCTATAAGCCACACTCTGGGGCATATTTATACTCTGTTTGCACCGAATTAGTGTAATTTTTTTTAACTCTAATTCGGTGCAAAACTAACTCCATATGTATACTTTGGTGCTAGACCCCTCTAGCACCAAATTTATGGAGTTAAAGTCATTTTTTGAAAGTGGAGACCTACTTTGCCTTAATGAGATGCAAGGTAGGCGTTCCTGTGCAAATAAATGACTCTATGGCCTTAACGCTATATTTAGGGGCATATTTATACTCTGCGGCATATGTATACTCTGTTTGCACCGAATTAGTGTCATTTTTTTTTACTCTAATTCGGTGCAAAACTAACTCCATATTTATACTTTGGTGCTAGACCCATCTAGCACCAAGGCCCTGATTGAAACTTTTTTTGCACCGCATTAACGTCATTTTATGACAAAAAACTGGCGCAAACGTACAAAATATTGGCCCTCATTCATACTTTTTGCTGCAAAACTGCACCAACTCAGTTTTGCACCAAAAAGTTTAGCACCGGCTTGCACCATTTCTGTGCACCAGCCGGGCACCATATTTATGGAATGGTGCAAGCCGGTGCAAAGAGTAGGCTAGAGTTTAAAAAAATTACTTTAGTCGGGTGGAGCTGGCAGTATAGAAGAAGAGGGGTTAGCACCAAAAAATGGCTTTAGGCAGGTTAGAGTAAAAAAAATGACTCTAACCAGATTAGCGTCATTTTATGGTGCTAAACCTACCATGCCACATGACTCCTGCCTTAGAAAAGGCAGGAGTCATGCCCACCACCCCAGTGGCCAACACAGAGGACAGGGGTCCCCTGGGCATGGCCATTGCACCCTGTGCCATGTATGGGGGCCCATTTCAGGGCCCCCTATGGCACTTTCAAAAATAAAATGCACTTACCTGTAGTTACCTGGGGTGGGGTCCCCCATCCTCGCAGTCCCTCTTGTGTGGGTGGGGGTGCCCCTAGGGCCTACGGAGGGCACCTCTGGGCTTATTCCATGGTGTTCCACCATGGAAATAGGCCCACAGGTCCCCTAACCCCTGCCCTGACCCAGGTCTTAAAAAATGGGGCAAAGCAAGCTTTGCCCCATTTTTTTACCCCTCCTCCCTCCCTTGCACCATTTTTACATGGGAGTATAAATATGGTGTTAAGGCCATAGAGTAATTTTTTTGCACGGGAACGCCTACCTTGCATCTCATTAAGGCAAGGTAGGTTTCCACTTCCAAAAAATGACTTTAACTCCATAAATTTGGTGCTAGATGGGTCTAGCACCAAAGTATAAATATTGAGTTAGTTTTGCACTGAATTAGAGTAAAAAAAAAAATGATGCTAATTCAGTGCAAACAGAGTATAAATATGCCCCTTAGAGTAAAAAAACTGATGATAATCTGGTCAGAATCATTTATTTTGACTCAAAACTGCCTAACGTCATTTTATTTTAAGCTAGCCTACCCTTTGCACCGGCTTGCACCATTCCATAAATATGGTGCCCAGCTGGTGCTAAAAAATGGTGCAAGGCGGTGCAAAACTTTTTGGGGCAAAACTGCCTTAGTGCAGTTTTGCACCAAAAAGTATAAATAAGGCCCTCTGTGTCTCTGCAGTTGTGCCATCAGCTTTCGGACACTGCTATTTCTCAGGACAAAGGCATCATGCACCGACCCAGGATACTTGGCAGTGACGTGGGAGATGTACTGGTCAACAGGGCACACCATCTGGACATTGAGTGAGTGGAAACTCTTCCTATTCCTGTACACTTGTCCGTTTGCGCTGGGGGGGAATAAGCAATATGGGACCCATCAATGGCCCCAATAACATGTGGTATATGTCCCATTGCATAGAATCCAGCCTTCACAGTGGGTAAATCATCTACCTGGGGGAATGCGATGTAGCTGCACATGTGTTTGAGCAAGGCTGTCAAAACCCTTGCAAGCACAATAGAGAACTTTGGCTGTGACATTCCTGCAGCCAAGCCCACTGTCACCTGGAAACAGCCTGTTGCCAGGAAATGGAGCACTGAGAGTACCTGCACAAGGGGTATTACTGTTGTGCAGGTAGCAGATCAGGCTTCAATTGTGCACACAGCTTTGTGATTGTGGCCCTGTCCAGAAGATAGGTGAGTATGAGGTGCTTTCCTCCTTCTTCTATTCCTCCACAGTGGATGGTACCTAGGGGACCCAAAAGTAAGAAGGGAGTGACAACAGGAACTATGAACACACTACAGCAGTGTACACAGTGCATGCTTGTACTTTGGACACTGGAATTGTCTAGGTGTGTACTTTCAACTACAATGACACACTTTTCAATCTGTACATGTGTACTAGCATTAGAAAATGGCAACCGCCTGTCCTGTATACAGGGACAGGAGGAAGTGACCTCACTCCGCCAGCATTCGCGTCATAGCAGGAGGCGGACTGCACCGCAGTGCAATTCCTCATTGGCTAATATGGCCCTCTATGAAGAATGGGAACCAATGATGATCAATGCCGGTGGTGATGATGTTCACCGCTGCGGAAGTGACCGCCATTTTATTTCTACCACTTCACTTGATTCCTGACTTTCCCCAGGACGAGATCTCTACTTCGTGTGCTGCTGTGACCTGTGTCTGGAACCTGCCATGGCCTGTGCAACAGGTGAAGGGGCCCCAGCCACGTGGGAGGAGTTGGAGAGGCTTGTGGATGGGGTCCTACCCTTGTATGGGCAGTTGTATGGGCCTCCAAACCAACAGGTGAGTAAACTATGGGTACGTTGCATGCAGCATGGTTGCATGGAGATGTGTGTGTGTGCTGGTAGTGTGTGATTTGGGGGGTATGGCTGGTGGCAGTGTTAATGCAGAGTTACGGGTCATGTGGGTACCTGATGAGGGGCAAATGCAGTTTGTAGGCAAGCAGGATTATCTGGTTCATGGTGTGCCTCTGTTTACGTTTCCTCTGCAGGTCAGCACCCATAAGAAGAAGGGGTTGTGGCATGCCATCGCCAAGGACGTGTGGATCCTGGGCGTCTATAGCAGATGGAGCACCTCCTGCAGGAAACAGTGAGAGGACCTGAGATGCTGGGCCGGGAAGACCAGAGAGGCCCAGCTGGGGATGGCCTCCCAACGAGGGAGGGGTGCCTGTGAGAAACTGACCCCCTTGATGGCCTGCACACTGGTGGTGGCCTACCTAGAGATGGATGGGTGCTTGAGGGCATCACAGCAGCCACAAGGGGTGAGTACAATGTGTGTGACAACCATCTCTGTTGCCTGGCATGGGATTTGGGTACAGGGTACTAGTCAGTGGATGTCACAATATGCCAGTTTAGACATTGCTGCGTGGTCCAGCTTAGGTTAATTGGGTGAAATCCATGTTTTTGATAGCTAGGTAGCTGGCTTTCCATGGCAGACAGGGCTTATTTGGTCACAGTTGGTGTGCAGATGGCAGTGTTTGGCTTCTACCGTCTGTGGTACTTAGCCAATGATATGCAAGTGTGGTCCATACTGCTCATTCTCAGTCTCAGTGTGTGACAGTGATGTGTATGTCATCAGTGCTGTTGGTGCTGTGATTGACCCTGTGCTCCCTTTCTTTCTCCCCCCTCTCCCTTTGTCATCCTGTCCATGTGTGCTTTAGCATCATCTGGCGAAGGAGCAGGGGGCACTGATGAGTGAGGGAGTGAAGCCCACGGGACCCAGGAGGCAGAGTTCACCAACGCTGAGAGAACCAGTGGGACGGAGTGCGAGGGCAGCACCATGGCGGTGACAGGTGCTCATACCACCGACTCTGATTCCTTGTCAGATGGGAGCTCCCTGGTGGTGGCAGACCCCTCTGGGACCACCCCAGCTACAGGTTCTACTGCCACCCCCCATACCAGCACTGCCCTCCCAGTAGCCCCCCACCGAGTTGCCTATGCCCGCTCACCCAGGAGGGTGGGCATTTCCTTCACCCCAGGCACCTCAGGCCCTACCCCAGTCAACTCTGCTGCCCTCAGTGAGGAGATTATTGTCCTCCAGAGATCCATCTCTGTAGGGCAGTCAACGATAGTGAATGCATTCCATTGGCTGGAATCCCAGATGCAGCAATTCAATGCCTTCCTCGAGGGCATTCATGGTGGCTTGGCGGCCCTACAGAGATCGTTTCAGGCTCTGGCCTCTTCACTGACTGCAGCCAGTGTCCCTGTTTCTTCCGTCCCCCCTCCAACTGCCACTTCCCAGTCCCTGTCTCCTCACCCCAACCCATCCCACACACACATTCTGACAAGCATGCACACAAAACATCACACAAGACTCGCACAAATAAAAACAGACAACACACTTCAGTCCACAAGCTCTCACACAACCAACACACTGATGCACACACAACATCATCCACTGCCTCCCCTGATTTCCCCCTCCTCCTCCTCCCTCACAGTCACATCTGCACTCTCACCTGCATACACTGCATAAACAGTCCCTGAACCTGCCACCTGCACAGCCTTGCCCACAGTCACCGCAACAGCAGTTTCACAGATATGCACCCAACACACCACATGTGCAGTCACTACCATCACCATCACCACCTCATGCAGCATACCCACCTCACTTGCAGACACCATCACAACATCCATCCACATGTCCTGTTTGGCCTCCCTCACCCTGTCTGCCTCCCCTCCAAAAACACACAAACGCTTGCACTCAGACCCCCAACAGCCCTCCATTTCACACATGCACACTGCCCATGCACCTGCACCCAAATCCAGCACACCTTCCCCTCCTACAACCACTCCCTCTACCTCCACTCCCATCCCTCCTCCCACATCCCACCCCATTGGTCCTTAGAAGATTTTCCTTTCCTGCTTTGACCTCTCCCCCCCTCTCCCCCAGTCCTGCCCATTAGAGGAAGGTCCTACCCCCCAGCCCAGTACCTCAAGCACCCAGTTTGACACTGTTCCACCACCAAAGTCTCCAGCTGTCACTAAGGGGCATATGAGTGTGATGCCGTCCCCCGCCCCAAGGACACTCCTCCGCCCCCAAAACGGAGGGATAAAGTGCCATCCCCTCCCAAACAGACAACAAAAACCATGGAGCCACCTCCAAAACCAAAGGTCAAGAAGACCCCTCCCAAAGCAAAGGCCAAGGAGACCCCTCCCAAAACAAAGGCCAAGGGGACACCTCCCAAATCAAAGGCCAAGGAGACCCCTCCTATAAAAAAGGCCATGGAGACCCCTTCCAAAACTAAGGCCAAGGAGACCCCTCCCAAAATTAAGGCAAAGGAGGTCCCTGCCAAAACAAAGGCCAAGGAGTCCCCTCCCAAAACTGAGTCAATGGAGCCCCCTCCCAAACCAGAGACCAAGGAGCCCCCTCCAGAATCAGAGGGCAAGGTGCCCCTTCCAGAACCAGAGGGCAAAGTGCCCCCTCCAGAACCAGAGTGCAAGTAGCCCCCTCCCAATGAGAAGAACCCCCACCCACCCTCCGCCACCTGAGGTGCCTGCCCATTTCCAACATAATGCCCCTGAACAGTGGAGTTTTATATGATGTGTTTCCGCCAGGCTTTTGGTGGGGTCGGTACCACCCCAGAAATCCTGGTGGTGTGCTATGTCATAATATGGAAAGCAGATCCTTGTCTTCCACACGTCTGTAGGTAGCTACTGCTGTGTTCAGTGGTCGTACCGGGCTGGCGGTTGGTGTGGTACATTGGCTGTCTCTGGGAGGGATCACCACCATGGTCATTATTTGGCGGTCATTACTGCCGGCCTAGTGAAGATACTACCGCCATTGCCTGTGTGAGTGTCACCTAACCGCCAAGGTCATAATGACCACCAGAGTCTTGCTTAGTACAAATTGAACCAAAATTCAGCATGCATTAATCATGTGAGAGGTTGTGATATGGGTGAGCCTAAGCATGTAAAAATACTAACCTACACTTACACATAAGTCCTCATTATAACCCTGGTGGTAAGTGCTGCTTACCTCCGTACAGGCGGCTGCCAAGATACCATGACCGCAGCGGGAATCCGCCACAGGTATTATGACCCACACAGGAAGACCGCCACAATACAGACACCCACACAAGTCCGCACACCAAAGGTCACTAATAAACTGGCGAGAGCAAAACCCACACAGTCACGCCAACAGGATTACGCCCATCGTATCACGACCCATGAATCAACGCCGCGCTCAAAATACACACACATACAAAACCACCCCACATTGGACAATTTAAAATACACACACTTGACACATATACACACACCACATCGTCACACTCATACCACTATAAAACACACACACAGATTACCCACAACCCCTTACAATGAAAAAAAAAGACCAAGCACAGAGAGACAAGCAAAGAGCACCCACTCAATCAGAGGCATAGAACACCATTACCCATCCACCATTCACGCACATCACAGTATACACCCCAACACATCACCCCACACATCACTTCGCACATCCACACACCTATTACCCACACCACATCCATGGCACCCCAAAGACACCCCAGGTTTTCTGAGGACGAGCTAAGGGTCATGGTGGAGGAAATCATCCGGGTAGAGCCACAGCTATTCGGATCACAGTTGCAGCAGACACCCATTGCAAGGAAGATGGAGCTATGCCGGAGAATCGTCGACAGGGTCAACGCCGTGGGACAGCACCCTAGAACAAGGGATGACATCAGGAAGAAGTGGAACGACCTATGGGGGAAGGTGAGTTCCGTGGTTTCAACACACCAGATTGATGTACAGAGGACTGGCAGTGGACCCCCCACCTCATCCCCCACAACTAACAACATGGGAGGAACAAGTCTTGGCGATCATGCATCTGGAGGGCCTCGCAGGAGTAGCAGGAGGACTGGATTCTGGTAAGTCAAATCTTAACTACTTTATCCCCCCCCACCATACCTGCATGCCATCACATACCCCCACCCTTTCCCTCACTCCCATCACTCCACCAACTCACATATATTCCACTATCACAACCCACCCATCCCAATACCAAGCCCTGCATGCAACAACAATGCTTGGACACCCATGACAGACCTGCATGGACACACATCACCACAGCATGCCCAGTTGAGAGACTCACCCAGCCCACATAATCACCACTCACACAAGGCCAAGGCGACAGGGAAAGCACAATTTTACAGGGAAACACACTCACTGCACAAGATGGTACACAGATACAATAACAATGCATTTGCATCCCAACAGGAACCCTACCCAGCGCCCCCTGAGAGGAGCTGCCACCAACATCCAGCCCCCCCAGAAGAGGCCCACAGTGATGACAGCAGCTCTGCACGCCTGGATCACGATGGCCAACCTGGCCCATCAGGGACCCCTGGACAGTCGGTTACCCTGCCACAGTCACAACCCACCACAGAGCCTACCCCCTCAGGAAATACCACCACAGCACCCACCCAGCGGGCCCATACCTCTGTTCCCAGGACACATCAATAAGCAGTGTAAACACCACTACAGGGACCCCAGGTAACCCCGCAAACACAGGATGATCAGGGACCTGGGGTCAGTGGCAGTGGGCACAAAGTTCAGGGGACAGAGGCACAGGACAACAGGGAAGCTGGGAGGACTGCTGTGCGACAGGAGGAGGACAGGCTCAGGGAACCAGCCCTTCACAAGGCACTCTCATACATCATGGGAGCATACCACCATTTCCAGGAGACCATGGGCACGGTACTGGCCAAGTTACAGGAGACCCAGCGGCTGCAGGAGTGACAGTACCTGGGGATCAGGGAGGACCTCACAAAAATCTACACCATCCTTGTCACAATAGCAGGGGTGCTGGCTGGCATGGGCAAGACCATGAGGGAGGCAGTGGCACAACAAAGGGCCATTGACACTAGCCAAACCAAGGAACTGCCTTCCACCTCCGTCTGCGCTAGTGGACAGGAGGCCCCGCCACAGGACAAATAGGCCACCAGCACCCCACTGCCTGCAGAAGGAGAACCAGCCTGCAAACGGTCCCTGCGATCCGGGCAGAAGACAGAAAACATTGCCAAGACCCCCAACAGGAAATAGGACTCAGCCTTCTGTCCTACTCTGTCACCCTGTCCACCTTGAACTGCCATTGCTCCACTTCCTATGCCCCATTGGACACTGCACCTGTAATACAGGACTGGACTCTACCATGGACCTTCCTCCACCATCACTCCAGCCCCTTGCACTTACCCCCATACTATTTTGCACAAAAAATAAATACCCTTGAAATATGAACCATACTGGAGTCAGTGTAATGATTGGAAAGATGTGTTCTTACAACATTCACAAAGCATTGCAACGTCTATGTTCACTGAAGTATACCACAGGATGACAGTTGGTGGGCAGCAGTACATACAGCAGGAACCACAGATCTGAAAAAAGGGAATCCAAAGGGAACAGTCAGTGTCCATAGACAGAGGCTAAGAGGCTGCCATGTACAGTGTCCAAAAGTGTACTGAAATGTGAAGTTGAGTTACAGTCTCCTAACTGTGTGTCACTGTAAGTACTGCTGTATAATGTTTGTTCTGCTGTCCACATCTTCTTCATCTGCCTCCTCTTCCTCACTGTCCACTGGCTCCACTGCTACCACAAGACCATCACCTGGCTCATCCTCCAGCAGAAAAGGCTCCTGGTGTCTCAAGGCCAGGTTGTGCACCATACAGCATGCCACAATGACCTGGCACACCTTCTTGGGTGAGTAGTACAGGGATCCACCTGTCAGATGGAGGCACCGGAACCTGGCCTTCAGGAGGCCAAAGGTCCTCTCAATAATCTTCCTTGTTCACCCATGTGCCTCATTGTAACATTCCTCTGCCCTTGTCCTGGCATTTTTCACTGGGGTCAGTAGCCATGAAAGGTTGGGGTAACCAGAGTCACCTGTAAATATCGAGGGACAACTGTTAGACAAACACTAACCCTTAGGGACAACCCCATACTCAGACCCCAACTTATACTGTGCTGGGGCCTTGGCCTCACCTAATAGCCACACCCGGTGCCTCTGGAGTTTCCCCATCACATAAGGGATGCTGCTATTCCTTGAGACATAGGCGTCATGCACTGAGCCAGGATATTTGGCATTCACATGGGAGATGTACTGGTCTGCCAAACACACCATTTGCACATTCATTGAATAATAGTTTTTTCTATTCCTGTAGACCTGTTCATTTCTGCGGGGGGCAAATGCCACATGTGTGCCATCAATGGCACCAATGGTGTTGGGGATATGTCCCGGGCCATAGAAGTCAGCTTTCGCTGTGGCCAAATCCTCCACCTGGGGGAAGACAGTGTAGCTGTGCATGTGTATCAGCAGGGCAGACAACACTCTGGTCAACACATTGGAGAACAATGGCTGAGACATTCATGATGTCATGGCCATTGTTGTTTGAAAGGAACCACTTGCCAGGAAATGGTTTGCTGACAGGACCTGCACTAGAGGGGGGATTCCTGTGGGCTGGGGGATAGCTGACATTAGGAATGGCTCCAATTGGGCACACAGTTCTTGGATTGTGGCACGATCAAGTCTGTATGTGATGATAATGTGTCTGTCCGCCATTGTCGACAGGTCCACCAGGGCTCTATACACTGGATGATGCCGCCATCTCATCATCTGCCTCAGCGGTTGTAGCCTCTGGAGGAGAACGGTGACCAGAAGGTCAGTTTCCACATAGATGGCACAACTGTTTTTGAATTAATGTCACAGAAGCAGTGTGTGAATTCGAGAGCCAGTAGATGTGCCAATATGTGCTGTGAAGCAGCTAGGTGCCATGCCATGTGCCCCCCTGAAATGGCAGCTACCTGACCTGTGAGGAGGGACAAGGGGAAATGAGGTAACTGTGCTGGTGCTGTGCTGCGTCGCGGTAGGTGGTAGATGACCGCCACGCAACTCCGCATTGGTTATCATTGGGCCCTATGGGTCCCAGGAGCCAATGGTGATGTACGACGTTGGTGACAGTACGCACCGCCGCAGACATCACCATCCTTTTCTAGCTATTCACTCACTTGCTACTTGACCATTAACAGGAGAGGACCTACACTGCAAGTGCTGCTGTGACCTGAGTCTGGAAGCAACAATGGCTAGAGTGTCTGGGGAAAGGGCCCCTGCTTTCACTGCAGAGGAGTTGGAGAAACTGGTGGATGGGGTCCTCTCCCAGTACACATTACTCTACGGTCATCCAGACAAACAGGTGAGTACACTGTGAACATGATGTGTGGGCAATGCCTGTTTGGAGTGTTGTGGATGTAAGCCACATGTTGGGGGGTGCTAAGACGTCCTGGCCTGAATGCTCCATGAGAGGTGGTCAGTGGATGTGCGTCAGGGCATAGATGGGAACTGGTGGGCAATGAGTATGACTGTCCGGACAGGTGAGTAATTACATTTTCCGCTGTTTTTTCCCTCAAGGTCAGCGCCCACCAGAAAAAGGGTGTTTGGCATGCCATCGCCAAGGAGGTGTGGACCATGGGGGTCTATCACAGGCGGAGCACCCACTGCCGCAAGAGATGGGACGACCTGCGCCGCTGGACCTAGAGGACGGCGGAGGCCCAGCTGGGGCTGGCCTCCCAATGTGGAATGGGTGCCCATCGCACCATGACCTCCCTGATGTTCTGCATCCTGGTGGTGGCCTATCCAGAGCCGGATGGGCGATTGAGGGCATCACAGTAGCCACAAGGAGGTGAGCACAAATTCAGAAAGCTGACTTTGCGTGCTTTAGGAACTAGCTGGGTGGGAGATGTGGGCTGTGGGTGCCCCTCTGCCAGGGCGATCATGGCAGGGTAGGTCCGTTGTGTGCAGGCTCTGAAGCACTCCTACCCCAAAAGTGCAAGTGGCCAGCTATACTGGGCAGGGTCCTGTGGGTGTCAGGGCTTCAGATTCTGGTGTTAGGCATTGTAACCATGGGCTGGTGACTACCTTAGTGACTGGTTGGGCATGGCCTAGTGCGTAGGGCAGCTCAGTGTGTGTTGTGTATGCCAACGGTAGTGGTGTTGCTGGCATTGACCAAGTGTATCCTCTGTCTCTCTCCCCCCTTTTTGTTTTGTCACCCTGTCCTTGTGTGCATTAGCATCATCTGGCGGAGGAGCAGAGGCACCGGTGACGGAGGGAGCTGCATCCCACATGGCCCATGAGGGTGAATCCACTGAGGGTGAAGGCACCAGTGGGACAGAGGGCGAGGGGAGCTCCATGACGGGGACAGGAGGGGTACCAGTGACAGCGGATCCTCCTCCGATGGAAGCTCCCTGGCGGACACCTCTGTGCCCACCCCAACAACAGGTATAGCCACCACCCCCCTTACCAGCACCGCCCTCCCAGCAGCCCTCAGCGTGCTTCCTGGGCCCGCTCACCCAGGAGGGTGGGCATCCCCTTCGCCCCAGGCACCTCAGGCCCTGCCCCAGTCAGCCCTGCTGCCCTCAGTGAGGAGGCTATTGACCTCCTGAGATCCCTCTCTGTTGGGCAGTTAACCATTCTAAATGCCATCCAGGGTGTCGAGAGGCATTTGCAACAAACAAATACATACATGGAGGGCATTCATTCTGGCGTGGTGGCCCAACAGAGAGCATTTCAGGCTCTGGCCTCAGCACTGATGGCAGCCATTGTGCCTGTGTCCAGCCTCCCCCCTCCAACTTCCACTACCCCTACCCAATCCCCTCTACAAAACACACGACCCACCCAGCAAGGCCTCATCCAAATACAAGAGGACAGTGCCAAGGTCTCAGCAGCATCTACCAAGGTGTGAAGGGAAAAAAAAAGCAAAGGCACTTCAGGGCTTGGAGCCTGCAGGTGAGAGACTGGTAACCACCATTTGTCCTGACAGGCCAGCACCCTGTACCACGGTAAGTACCGCCACAACCACCGCCACCTGCACCACCACCTGCACCGCCATCTGCACTGCCATCTGCGCTGCCCCCCATCACCACTGCTGCCACAATGACAGTCACCAGCATCATCCAGAGTGGGCAGCCGTCCGAGGCTGTTGGAGACGGCCTGGTGTCTCCCTCCACTACTACCAGTACCTGCACCACGGGCAGCACCGGCAGCATCTCCGCCGCAGACACCGCCGCAGGCACCACCACCTGCACCGCCACCTGCACCGCCATATGCACCGCCACATGCCCTGCCGGTGCCACTACATCGGACATCAGCCGCATCCCCAGTGGGCAGATGTCAGAGGCTGCAGGAGATGTCTTGGACCCTGCACCCACCACTTGAGGCACCAGCACTGGCATTACCAGCAGTTTGCAGCCTAAGTCACTGCAGGATGGAGTCTAGATCTGCCTCCATGGAGTATCATGCTACTTGTTCCCTGCACATCTCGTGCCTCAGACACCCAGGTGAGGGAATGTGAACTGCCACACCCCAGGTGCAGCATCACTGGGCACACAGCCCCCTCCAGAACCAGTGGAGAGATGCATCCACTCCCCCTATCCTTGGCAGGATGAAGTTGATTGAGGACAAGGCCCCCTCCAGAACCAGTGGAGAAATGCATCCACTCCCCCTATCCTTGGCAGGATGAAGCAGACTGGGCACAAGGTCCCCTCCTGAACCAGTGGAGAAAGGCATCCACTCCCCCTATCTCTGGCAGGATGAACCAGACCGGGCACACAGCCCCCTCCAGAACCAGTGGAGAGATGCATCTACTCCCCCTATCCTTGGCAGGATGAAGCTGATGGGGCACAAGGCCAACTCCAGAACCAGTGGAGAAAGGCATCCATTCCCCCTATCCTTGGCAGGATGAAGCAGACTGGGCACAAGGCTCCCTCCAGAACCAGTGGGGAAAGGCGTCCATTCCCCCCATCCTTGGCAGGATGAAGCAGACTGGGAACAAGGGCCCATCCAGAGCCAGTGGAGAAAGGGATCTACTCCCTCTATCCTTGGCAGGATGAAGCAGACTGGGCACAAGGCCCCCTCCTCCAGAACCAGTGGAACATGTAACCCACTTGAGAGACTGTGGCTTTGAACTCCCCAGGACCGAGCAGTGGGCAAACCACCCACTTGAGAGACTTGAGAGACTGTGGCTTTGCACTCCCCAGGACCAAGCAGTGGGCAAACCACCCACTTGAGAGACTTGAGATACTGTGGTTTTGCACTCCCCAGGACCAAGCAGTGGGCATGTTGCCTCCTTCAGGAGCAGTGGCGTAGTACCATCTTCCGGCTGAGGTGCCCCCCTTTCCCATCCCCCTGAGGTGCCTGTGTTTTTTTGACCTGATACCCCTGCAGTGTTCTCTCCGTTTTGAGGCAGGAGTCAAGTGTGGACTTCGCCCATGATTTTTTGGGCCACTGGTCCACGGACATTTGCAATGGACAGTGTACGGCCCTCTGTACATACTGTAAATATTTGTATAAACTGTTGTTTACAATCGTTAACTTTATATGCATTTTGTAACTATCACAGATTTGACTCAATTCCTTTTGTCCTTGCGTTCTTCCAGGGGGTCACGGGGTGTATATGTAATGTTGTTGGATCTGTTTGTGTGTATCGTGTTGTGGGTGAGGGTAGGGGTAGGGGTGTTGCGTGTGTGTGTCACTCTCTTTTTCCTCCCTCCCTCCTCTGTGTCCTAGGTGCAGTACTCACTGTGGCCGTCGCCGCCACCTTCTTTGAAATTCTTGGTGTATTAGCAGATACACCAGCAAGGGGACTACCTGCAGTTCGGGCTCCATGGTGTCATGGTTCTTAGTTGAGTGTCAAAAGGTGAGTGGTTTCCCTTCAGTATACTGTTTCCCCGTGCTTTTGATGTCGTTGGTACTGCCCCAGAAAAGCTGGCGGATTGGTGCCTTGTAATACGGTGGGCAGTACATTGTCTTCCGCCTGTCTGTTGGTGGTGACCGCCGCAGTGTTTGTTGCTACCGCGGTCGGAGTGTTAAAGTGGCTGTCTATGTTGGCGGTTTCCGCCATGGTCGTGATCTCATTTTTTTTTACTGCCGGCCTGTTGGTGGTATTACCGCCGCTTTATCACCAACCGCCAAGGATGTTATGAGGGCCATAATATATGTCCAAAATAAAAACATTGCAACTACTACTCACTTGTCAGAAAAACCTTGTTTGTGTCCTGTACTTGCAGATCATGCATTTGTGCCTACGTACCAATAGCAGAAATATTGAAGTAACATAGAGATATACATATATGCATCCTGTCTGCATAGGGTACCAGGCCTTTGAGCCATCATCGTATTGTGTTCTTTAGAGGCCTTATTGGTGAGCATGGGTCTGGACCTAGGTGACCTGAACATCTATTCATCCTAAAACATTACATAAATACATTAATCAGTTGAAGGGGGATACGTGCACACTGCCGCACATCACATCACAGTTCACCCATTTGCATTGTGGTAAATGCAGTACACAATTTGTGCTCACCTGAATATTAGTTGTAGTTTTTCACCAACGTTGGTTCAGATAGTGCTTTACAGCATTCTCAGCAACCCCTGATGAAATTCATTTTTGATCTCTACTGATAAAAGATAAAATCCAGAAGTATGTGTCTAGAGATATACAGCACTATCTGCACCAACTGTGGTGAAAAACCACAGCTAATTATCAAATAAGCACAAACTTTGTACTGCATTTACAATAATACAAAGGGGCAAATTATGCTGTGATGTGAGGCAATATTCTCCCACCCCCTTTCTACCTACATAAGTTGTTTGCCCCGGTATCCTTAGTGTGGGTTTTCAATCAACTTCTAGCCCCAAGGGTTCATGTGTTGCTGACAAAACTACTTATTCTGCTCTTAGGACAATGCTAAATGACTAGTGCCAAGCAGTGTAAAACGATGTGCCCCCCCCCCAACCATGGCAGTATTTTGCCTTTATCCGATAGGCATATTTACTATACTTGTAATTCCACAGTAAAGTGATACAACCAATGTCTAGCACCTGAAAATCAATAGCTACCAGTGGACTGGCTACACTGATTGTGGCACCCACATAAGTATCCCAAAAACTGTGTCTGAGGTATGCCATTGTAGCCTCTGAGGGGATTGCAAAATTCCAGCTTGCAAATGAAACATTTTGATATGAACAAACATGTCTTCTACTTTATCACTGTCTGAAATGTTGAAAAAATACTTAACACTTTGCCTGCAAGTCAAGCCTGGATGGTATGTGCCAACCTACCTGAGGCTTGATGGAAGGAATTATCGAGGGTTGACCTGTGCCTCACCCTGACAATGACTGTGTTGGTTGACCAGTCCTCACATCCCAGTCAACCAACAATCCAAGTAACTCACAGAGTCATCAGGTTGTCAGTAGCAACTAATACACACAGATCATGTGCAATATATAAGCAAACTGTTACATAGAAAGGTAAATATGTTCTGTTCGATGCTCCATAAATGTCCATAATGTTGTGACATTGCATGTGAAACATATCTTTGTTATATGATGTAATATCACATGCTTTTAGTCTTACTATATGTGTACAAATGATGTTCCATCTCCTTCTTTATGTAGCATTTTCTACTGTGCTTGACCAACCACCTTATAATGAGCGTGCAAATGAGGATTTATGTGCTGACATGGACCCCCTAGATTACGATACCTTGTTCATCATATTAAATGACTTTAAAACACCATATCAGAAGACTATTGGCCAAAGTGACTGTGTTGAAATCACATATGAGGAACCGCAACCCAGTCCTCAAAGAACAAGAAGGACATGTAGACACAGATCAAACCAAACTTTAGAAGTGGATGTATTTGAGGAACAAATACAGAGATCACAGGATCAAACATGTTAAGCTGTGCAGGAAGGATTCTCAAACTTGCATGATAGCTTCGAGAACATGATAGAATGTCTAAATCCAAGCAAGTCAATGCTTGACAAAATAGAAAGGGTTTGCTCCTTCTTCATTGGTATGGACTACTCCCTCATAGATATACATGAAGACCTATTGGCAATCAATAACAATGTAGATGTTAACAATAAAAAAATCCTGCAAGATCCAGCTTCATCTCACTCAAGTAGCAATGATGTATTGAAGCTGACTTCACAATCCAACCACAACATACCCAAACTTATAGAATCATTGAATGGCCTGAAATAAGATGTGAAATTAATCGTAGGTTTCAATGCAAAGATGTTAGAAAGTAATGTACACACAGCTTCTGCACTTTTTAGAATTGCTGCAGCCCTTTAATCTAGATAATATATACCGAAAAAAGGTAGGGAGGACAACAGTAACACATCAGTCTTGATAATTACATTGACAAACTTGATTATTTAAATTGGCAAAATGTGTTGCTTAAGATGAATCTGTATGTAGTTGTGTAAATCTTCACTACCCTCAAAAGTATCTAGCAGTATGAAGACAGATATATTAGTAGACACTTTTGACATGTGATGGTATGTGTTAATCTAAGGGTCATGGGCTTTCAAATATGAGTTGTACAATTTGATGTTATGTGATATTCAGTGCTCAGTACATTTTGTTTGCAATTGCCAAATAGACAGCACAACATATATAGCCTCAACATAGAATAACAGTGATTTGTTTTACGTTTTTGAATGAATCTATATCGAACATAACTCAAAGTGACATGCACAAGACTGTAGCAAATCACTAGGTCAAATCATTCCAGATGCCTGTGCATTATCCAACATAACTGACTGCTACCCTCAGATACATACTAACACTTACAGCCTTTACAGAGAGAGAGCAGGAGTTAGCATCACTTAGTGCAAAAGGTCAATCCATGCAAGGTGCATGACTGGCACATGCATGAACCTAAGCTATGTGACACAGAATGCCAATCTCTGAAGCAACTGCAAAAGGTATAATACATGATCCCCCTCACCTACTACTTCTATCATACATTGAACTTCCCAAGAAATTGATTGGAGTGGATTGCAACAAACATAAATAATTGCAAAAAATGAGACACATGAAACAATAACTACAGTTAGGATTTTGATGAACATAATGAAAACTCCAATTTGGTAACATTATGCATAACAGTTACATAAAAAGTACAAATTACTATTATAAGGTCAGGTAACAATAACACACCTATATCATATAGTGTAAACACTCACTTGCTCCCGTTCACACATGTGGACATAGCCTTCTGCATTATTTTCACTTCATGCAAGAGCACACATAGTAGAATAGTGTTCTCTCTGCATGAGACACAGCCCAAGGATGTAAGTGTCACTCTATTTGAGCGCGGATTGCAGCCCACATCCTCAGTGGATCCACAGCATATTGCAGCAGACACAGACATTTGTGTCATCATTTTTGTTGCATTTGTTGGTCATGGTACCTTTGGATGCTCCTGGGACTTTGCAGTCTTGCACTCACAGTGCAGTTCAGTCACACGGCGAAAATGTGTGGCTATTTCCTCTATATGTTGGAACCTCATCTCCGGCTTTTTCATCAGCCACTGTGTAGCACTACCCATGTTAGCTAAAGAAATATCAGATTACGTGTATTATGTTCCATAGTCACTCACAAGTGTACACCCTCATCATCCAGAGCCTCTCTTCAGCATGTCAACCATTCTATCTTCATTCATGCATACATAGTATTGCATTCTACGGACATGTACTTTGACAGATTGGCTGCTTCGTGCATACAAATACCCACTCGTCAGATTGACAGTGTACACCTATGATGCCTACAACCTCATTTGAGTAGTGTTGCAAGGATCTTCCATCAGCCCAACACTCTTCAATATGTAGATGATCACTCTAGCCTCCATCGTCAACCATCATTACAGCAATGTCCTGTCCTCCACCAACAACTCCAAACTTGTCATCTCCATCACTGACATGACACTCAATGCCCAGATCATTTAAACAATGCCTGCATAACTGAAACTGCCCACTGGATAAAGTCCAACTGTCTCAAGTAGGACATGGGCAAGCCTGTAATTTTAAATTTGTGGTGGAGATCATAACCAAAGGACTCCGTTTCAGGGCTAACAAAGCTAGGAACAGTACCCTCTATTGCCACATACATCAACAACTGGAACAAACACATGTCAAGCCTAAGTAACCCTGTACCCACTTGATGCTTCCAGACCCTGAGGATGCTGTGCAAGGTCTTAAATTGAGATGGCTCACAATCTGCACCCAGAAAAACACCACCTATGACATCAACAGAAGCAAAGTGGACTAAGGAATGCCCCTCTATACTGTGTTTGACATAGCACTCTCCAGAAGGCTGTTACCTGCTCTGAAATTCTCTCCTACACCATACTCACACCAGACCTGGTAGTTCTGCCATGGCTTCCTACAGACACTTGCTCACTGGTCAAATTTTCCCGAAAAACTTTCAAGGCACTACATTACACTGAAACAGCATCTGTTTCCACAAAACTTCCAGACACGTATGCTCATCTTGAATCCTATTTGCACACACCACATGCATACATGTAGAGTCTTCACCTACATCACTTCTAACATGTGTACCATCCTGACACTACACATTTGAACCACTTCCTCAGTTCTTCATTTCCCCAAGCAGCTAGCTGCCTGACGTTTCACATAAACTCACAAGACCTCATCTTTGGCTCAGCTCACACCTACTCAGTGCCAGGATACCCTCCTGTGTGTGAGTAATCTCTAATAATCTGCGTGATATAACCTTACATGTCCAAACATTTGCTCAACAAATTCTGGACATGATTGGCTAGTTTTCATCACTCACATTCATCTGCATCTTTGGTGAATTTACTGGGGACTATGGACTCTGGTCCTCCTGCCATGATGATAGAAAGTATTTTAGATGATGTACACAGCAGTTATTTTTACACAGTTTACATGTGCTTTTAGATACACACATTACCTTATATTGTTAAACGTCTGTGATGGATATGCCTAATTCCCTATTTCTCCTATGTTAGTGAGTCATTATGTTTATCGTATGATGTATGTTTCAGCAGTACATACAAATGGCAATACATATCAATCTGACTTATTGGCTGACACCTAGGCCCTCATTATGACCCTGGCGGTCGGCGCCAATGTACCACCCCGTCCTCCAGGGTGGTAACAACTGCTTGGCTGGAAACTTCAGTCTCCAGCCTGGCGGCCATCACAATTCCACCCTCGGGATTATGACCCCTCCGACCGCCGTGGTTTTCGTTGCAAGCGTACCACCACGGAAACCACGGTGGTAGGCACTATCAGTGCCAGGGAATTCATTCCCTGGCACTGATAGGGGACTCCCCCACCCCCTTCCCTTCCCAGAGTCCACCCAGGCCTTCCCCCTCCCTCTCCCACACATGTCTGCACCCACACACATAGACAAATACACACATGCATACCCACATCCACCCACGCATGCACACACACATACCCACACACCGCAACAATCACCAACATACTTTGCTGCACACATGCATTTACAACACCCAACATACACATACACTCACATCCAGGCATTCATGCACTCATTCAGTGTGACTCATACATGCATGCACACATTCATAAACAGGCACCCCCACACACACACAACATCCCCACCCCCACACACAACACCCCCACCCCTCTCTCCTGTCGGAGAACCCGACTTACCTGCTTGCAGGGGGTCCTCCGGCTGGAGATGGGACACAGCGCTGCTGTCAGCAGCAGCATCCGCCAGCAAAACACGGGCAGGCCGTATCTTTGCTCATGATACCCTAGGCGGTGTTTTGCTGGTGTGGCGCTGCTGCTGACAGCAGCGCCACCTTACCGCCATCCGCCGCCATGACCGTCAGCGGTATTCCGCCATCCTACTGGCAGAATTCCGTCAAGGGTCCTAATGCGGGCAGGCAGCTGGTAGCCACGGCGACGGTATGTTGGCGGCCAACGCTGTGGTGGTAGGTGGCAGTTACTGTCAATGTCTTAATGAGGGCCTGAGTATTAAATCAATACATCTACAATAACCAATAAATACTTTCTTCAGTAATCTATTCACAGTGACCTCACACCTTAGCAGATAAGGAGCAAATGTACAAATTTACTCATAAAACACAGTGCAGCCACAATAAATGCTGCACTGCCTTGTTTGAGAATGGAAGGGCAGGTGTGCAATAAGAACAGGTACATGGTACTAATAATCTGAGCTCTCACATCAATTATATGTGTTTCATTAGGAGTCTAGTTATGCCACCATGGTTTAGTACATGCAGGATGTCTATTCTGAGGAAACATCACATTGCCATAGTATAGTCCTTACTTACCAATAGGGACACCTCCAAACAGATCTGAGTAAGTGCCGGAAGTGTAGCATGTGCATTGTAATATTGAGATCATAGCCTCACAATAAGTTTACAATCATTGGAAACCTCTAGATTATTAGGCATTTGCTCACCTTGTCAGACTCAATGTTTCACATACAGATGGATCAAGGGGCAACTGAATGGACAGAGGGCAAAGATCAGGACAACTTACCATCGGGATATGGGGAGTATTGATCTGTAGGAGGCAAAGAACAACCAGTAGGGTACTAAGAGCAGTATGGTGGTAGAGATATGACACTGTCACATGTGCATTATCGATTGCTACTGTACAGGAGGGATGACATAGGTAAGTAATATGTCCCTATACACAATACAATGTGCACACCTCTGTACCAATTGTGAGGGCTCCCATATAAACATATAGGATTTCCTAGGATACATTTAAACTTTTGCACTTACCACATTGTCACAGCTTATAGTCTTTCTCATCATACACTGACCTTGCAGAGGATGGTTAATGAGTTTAGTCAGTGCTCACCCCGTTGTGTTGGCTGTGCTATCCAACAATGCCCATCGAACTCAGGGTAGGACACCGCCAACATGTGGGCTATTAGGGGGCCAAGGTCCGACGGGCACCCTTTTGTCCTTGGGAGGGCATCCCTAGCTGGGTCTCAGCAGTTTTATTGGCCAAGTGTCTCAGGTCCATCCACCACTTTCAACAGTGGGTGCTCCACCGGCTGTGAACCCCCAGGGTCCGCACTTTCTTGGCAAAGGCCCACCCGATACCCATCTTCTGATGGGTATTGACCTGCATGGATGGCACAGACAAGAGGAGAAAGTCATGTTGACAAGCTCCCTTCCAAAACAAGCGGGGTGTAAAGGCAAGTTAATGTAAGTTGGCAAATAATCCATTCCTCACACTTTAAACTCTTTTGCAAGTCACCCTCTGCAGTCAGGCTATGTGTGAAGTAGGGACGAGCATATAAAATGCATTCCCAGTACCAGATTTTGGCTAGAAACTTAGGACTAGACCCCAACTATGCTATTAAATTGGTACATCTCTACAACTATTTGTCACTCCAAGATGAATGTAAATGCTGTAATGTACATATGTGGATCAGGCAACATACATCACACACTGCCTACTATGTATAAGGGTAATAGTTTTCCTATGCGCATGTGCACATAACCATCTATCCACAGATGATAGCTCACCCCTTCATTCATGGACATTTTATCTACCTCCTCATACACTCTACCTTTCACACATTGGTATTGCATTGGACTCACCTGCTCCTCTGGTGCACCATATAGCTGTCTAAACAGGGATAGGACCTCCTCCACAAGCTTGGCCAGCTCTTTGGGAGAAAGGGCAGGAGCCCTATCACCTACAGGACCTGGCATGATTGCTTCCAGGGGCAGTACACAGCAGCTCAGGTCTCGGACTCAAGCAACTGGTGAACACCCCCACCCACTACGCCGGACACACGCTTGACCCAGTCTTCTCCTCCAGCAAGTACATCTCCTTCAGCCACTCCACCGGACTCCACTGGACAGACCACAGCTGCGTCCACTTCAGCTTCAGAAAAACCACGACTCACCACCACCCACAACAGGCTCCCCGCAGGAGCTGGAACAAGATCACCACCGACCAGCTCTCCACATCACTGAGCCAGAACCCTCCCGCCAGCTCAGCGGACCCCAACCAAGCAGCCAACAACCTCACACAGTGGATCACCAACTGCGCTGACAACCTTGCACCTCTGAAAACCCATCCCATCATGCCCAACAGCAAGAAAGCCTCCTGGTTCAACAACGACCTCAAGAACTCCAAGAAGAACTGCCGCACCCTCGAGAAAGCCTGGCGAAAAAACCCGACTACAGACAACATGACCGCCCTCAAGCACGCCTCCCCAAAACACCACCAGCTGATCCACACCACCAAGAAGACAGCATTCAAAGAACGACTAGACAACAATGCACACAACAGCAAGGAACTCTTCAGCATCGTCAAAGAGCTCTCCAACCCCAGCGCCGGAAACAACGACATCACTCCCTCTCAAGACCTCTGCGACCCACGCGCCTCGTTCTTTCACCGCAAGATCGCCGACATACACAACAGCTTCGCCGCACAGACCACGCACCCAAACACCAAACCAACGCCCCCCAGCACCACCCTCCGCGCCTGGACCCCGGTCAGCACCAAAGACACCATCCATACGATGAGCACCATCCATTCCGGATCATCAACCGACCCATGCCCCCACCACGTCTTCAACAAGGCCGACTCCGTTATCGCACCCCATCTCCGGGACATCATCAACTGCTCCTTCAACACCGCCACCTTCCCGGAGAGCTGGAAGCATGCCGAACTCAGCGCCATCCTGAAGAAACCATCAGCAGACCCCACCGACCTCAAGAACTACCGCCCCATCTCGCTCCTCCCGTTTCCGGCCAAAGTCATCGAGAAGACCGTCAACAGACAGCTAGCCGCCTTCCTCGAGACTAATGGATCCCTCGAGCACTCACAGTCTGGCTTCGGAGCCAACCACAGCACCGAGACCGCCCTCATCGCAGCCACTGACGACATCCGAGCCCTGCTCGACAACAGGGAAACAGCGGCCCTCATCCTCCTGGACCTCTCCGCAGCGTTCAACACTGTCTGCCACCGCACCCTAGTGCAGCGCCTCAGCAACATCGGAATCCAAGAGAAGGCACTAGAGTGGATCATCTCGTTCCTCGCCGGAAGAACCCAGAGAGTCCGCCTCCCCCCGTTCAGATCCGAGGCCACCGAAGTCATCTGCGGCGTACCACAAGGATCATCACTCAGCCCCACCCTCTTCAACGTCTACATGAGCCCCCTTGCAGCCATCGCACGCCAACACAACCTCAACATCATCTCCTACGCCGACGACACCCAGCTGATCCTCTCCCTCACCAACGACCCAGCCACCGCCAGAACCAACCTGCACGAAGGGATGAAAGACGTAGCCGAGTGGATGATGAACAGCCACCTGAAACTGAACTCAGACAAGACGGAAGTCCTCATCCTTGGATCATCACCCTCTGCCTGGGACGACTCCTGGTGGCCTCCTGCCCTGGGCAGCGCACCCAAACCAACGGACCACGCACGCAACCTGGGCTTCATCCTGGACTTCTCCCTTTCGATGACCAGACAAGTCAACGCCGTCTCATCATCATGCTTCAACATCCTATGCATGCTACGAAAGATCTTCCGATGGATCCCCACCGAAACCAGGAAGACGGTCACCCAGGCACTCGTCACCAGCCGACTGGACTACGGTAACACCCTCTACACCGGAACCACGGCCAAACTACAGAAAAGACTCCAACGCATCCAGAACGCCTCCGCACGCCTCATCCTTGACATCCCCAGACACAGCCACATCTCCGGACACCTGAGAGACCTGCACTGGCTCCCCGTCAGCAAGAGAATCACGTTCCGTCTCCTCACCCACGCACACAAGGCCCTCCACGACCTGGGCCCCAGGTACCTCAACAACCGCCTGACCTTCTACACTCCCACCCGCCAGCTACGATCGACCAGCCACGCCCTCGCCACCGTGCCACGCATTAGAAAAGCCACCATGGGAGGAAGATCCTTCTCCTACCTGGCAGCCAAGACTTGGAACTCCCTCCCCATCCACCTCCGTCTGACCCAAGACCACATCTCCTTCAGGAAGCAACTCAAGACCTGGCTGTTCGAGCAGTAGCGGTTCCCCCTCCCCCAGCGCCTTGAGACCCTCCGGGTGAGTAGCGCGCTTTACAAATCTCTTGATTGATTGATTGATTGATGGAGGTCTTGCTGGCAGCAGTGTCATGAGTTAAGTGAAGGATTGTACAGGAGATGGTGCTTACGTCTGCCACATTCAGAACCTTCACCGCTGGTGTACGTCGCCATTGGCCCAAGTCCGCCAAAGGCAGAAATGTGTTCCAATGGCAATGTCCATTGCAGTTGTGACCGCCTACCGCCATGACACCCACCGGCAGAGTCAGGTCACTTCCTGATGTCCAGTACAGTAGGTCAGGCAGCTGCCATTTTAAGACTCAAATATGTATGATTAAGTTATTAGTGTTGTGTCATTTACTGAAACCTAATATCTATGACAACAGACTTAGGGGGTCATTCTGACCCCGGCGGTCTAAGACCGCCGGGGCCAGGGTCGGCGGGAGCACCGCCGACAGGCCGGCGGTGCTCCCAAGGGCATTCTGACCGCGGCGGTAAAGCCGCAGTTGGACCGGCAACACTGGCGGTCTCCCACCAGTGTACCGCCACCCTTTGGAATCCTCCAAGGCGGCGCAGCTAGCTGCGCCGCCGAGGGGATTCCGACCCCCCCTACCGCCATCCAGTTCCCGGCGGTCCGCCAGCCGGGAACCGGATGGCGGTAGGGGGGGTCGCGGGGCCCCCATAAGAGGGCACCTACAAGTATTTCACTGTCTGCTTGGCAGACAGTGAAATACGCGACGGGTGCAACAGCACCCGTCGCACCTTCCCACTCCGCCGGCTCGATTACGAGCCGGCATCCTCGTGGGAAGGGAGTTTTTCCCTGGGCTGGCGGGCGGTCTTTTGGCGACCGCCCGCCAGCCCAGGGAAAATCTTAGAATACCCTCCGCGGTCTACTGACCGCGGTGCGGTATTTCGGAGGGGGGAACTCTGGCGGGCGGCCTCCGCCGCCCGCCAGAGTTAGAATGACCCCCTTACTGTTTACAAATATTTATGAGCATGTCCTTAGTACAGTAAGTGAAATGAGCTATTTTGGGTTTTGTACATGAAACAGTGTTGTCACCATACTAATGACAATCTGAAGATGTTGTAGGTGCCAAAAATATGTATAACATATGTCTACAGGGTTTATGTAACTTTCACTGTCAGTGACATGTATCTCCATGTAGAGTACATGTGAGGTTTTAGGGGATTAGATTTCGGTACACTTTCATATTTTGGCTTGCTATGTGCTCAATATCTCATATTCACTGTTTCATGACTTAGTTATATGTGTAATATTGTTGTGATCATACTTATGATTTATGGATTGAGTCATTCACATACATTCTTGTGTTGTCCCATATAGTGCCTAAGGAGAGCAGACAACCTTCAGTACCGTCTTCTAGACGCAACATGTAATCCAATTATATCGCCTGGATCAGTATACAATTATGAATCTGTGTCATCAGTTGGAGCCAGATCTTATGCCTGCCATTCGCAATGCCAATAGCATACCTTCCAATGTTCAAGTTATTTCAGTTAAGTCATCTCACCAGTGGGTCCTTTCAGAATACAGTGGCTCTAACTGCAGGGATGTCTTGTTTTGAAAGTTGGACTGTCTGCATTGTTAAAACACCTGGACAGCTACACCAGATTTCCCCAACGTGATAATCAGGCGCTTGTGAAGCCAGAGTTCTATGCTTTAGGACATATTCCACATGTGGTTGGAGCTATAGATGGCACCCATGTTGCCTTGTTTCCCCCAAGTGCTAATGAACTAGTATATAGGATCAGGTAAAACTTCCACTCCATAAATGTCCAAGTGGTCTGTTTGGCTGACCTTCACATATCACAAGTTTTTGCAATGTATCCAAGATCAGTCCATGATTCCTTCATCATGTGGAACAGCAATATCCCACTTCTGTTGACACGACTAAACACAGAGAGTCATGTATGTCACGTCAATATCTTTTTCCTGCTACAATATATGTAGATGTCCAAGATTAAAACATGGATTTGTGTAACTATACCTTACAGGGGACTCTGGCTACCCAAACCATCCTTGGTTATTGACACCAGTGAGGTACCCAACCATGCCAGGGGAAATTTGATTCAACGAGGCCCATGGAAGAGCATGTTGTGTCATAGAGCGGACTTTTGGGCTCCTGAAGGCAGGGTTTTGCTCTATAGACAAATCTGGAAGAGCCCTCCTCTACTCACTCTACAAGGTATGTCAAATAATTGTTGCCTGCTGCATTCTCCACAACCTTGCCATGAGGCGTCAGATACTATTCATAGCAGATGAAGGGAAGGCAGCAGATCCTGTGGGTGGAAATGCAGATATGCCAAGTGAGGATGAGCATGAAGAGGATGAGGCTGGAGACATCAGTCATAAATCAGTACTTCAACTGACTCAAGGTAATTGATGTGAGGTTATAATAAAGTTTCTATGGGGTATTATTGAGGTTATGCATGCAATGTAATGTTCTTTTTACCCCCTTCTATGTGGTTTTAAGTGGCTCCAAAGCCCATGACTCAGATGTGTATGCTTCAAATTGTGTACAGAACTGTTATGCACAGAATCAGTTGTTTAGAAAATGCACAATCAAAGTCATATTTGTAGTTATGAAAAGACAATGTGATGTTTCTGTTCCGTTCTGGCATAAACTTTATCTTTGTCAAACACAGATTTGCAGATTGACTGTTTGGCTCATCCTCATTTGGCATTGTCAGACAGTGTAACAGGGAGATGGGAATTGCAGACTGACATGAACACTGGACATGGATTAGACCAGGTACTGTTTTTCATGAGATATGTGGCATGTTAATTATATGCCCTGTCTGTCAGGACAGAGGTTTGGAAGTGTCATTTTCAAACAATACAGACCTGTTTGGTATTGGAGGTGGCTCAAATGGTGGCATGTGTGTATATGTTTGTGTCTGACACATGTCATAATGCGATGTCAAGACAATCTGCCATCGTTATGGTTTGTGTTGTTATTAACCTAACTTGTGCATAGCTCTCAGTGTGTGTCCTCATTTCAAAGCAGTGTGCACGTGTCTTAAGACTGACATAGGTGAATGGCAAGATTACAGATAACTGGCCATGGTAAGTGAAAGGTTTCCATGACTGGGGAGATTAGTACAGACCTCTGTCTGTTTCATCGCCTATGGTCATTTGGGAGAATAAGGTATGGGTATGTGATAAGGCTTTAATCAATTATACATTGACCCAATCTGTCTGCCTCCTGGGATGGTGATAGATTGCCATGTCCCTAATGTCTGTATTCTGTGGTTTGGCAGTGAATGACACCTAAGCTGAAACACTGAAGTCTACAGCATGACTTCACAATGTGCTGTTTGCCATTCTCAAAATAAACATTGGAGACTTACAATACAGATGACTTGTGTCATTTGTTACGTTACAATCCCAGTGAAATGTGTCTCCTGGTTGATCAGTACATGTGTGATGACCATAACAGAGGTATAACATTGAAGAGGGGCATTTAGGTACAATACATCACACTCACACAGAGTGGTATTTATTGGGGAGTGAACAACATGAGTGAATTGAAACAAAAATGAAATCAAGTTAACAGTGAAGGGTTCATTTATGGTGGGTGAAGTCATCAAGGTAGCTGCTACTTTATTTGGAAACACAAGTGCAGTGTCCTTGTACCATAGGAAAATAGAGTTAGGTAACAGAACAGTCAACAGTGTGTATTAGTCACATACAGTGGGGACCAATCAGGAGAGGTTCACTTCCTGGCAGTGGGTTTAGTCTTGGCATCTGATCCACCTGGATGTCTGGGTGGACGTTCACGTTTGTGGGAGGGTTCTTCTGCTACAGAGAGTGGAGTTTCTGAGGCACTCATTTCCCATGGCAGGGCCTCAATTCTACTATCAGCCACATACTGTATGTTGAGGGACCTGATGTCTCAGGGAAAGTAGAAGAGGCCTGATATTGGATGTCAAAGCTACTCAGGGTACTGTTGATGTCCCTCAGCACCCCAGAAATGGAAGCCAGGATGGTATTTTGGTCCTGCCCCTGCTGCATGGCTTCCTAGTGGTTATCCCTCTGCAGCTGTCTGATCTCCAACCTCATGGTCAGTACCTTGCCCATCATGCCTTGGGAATTTTGATATTCCGCCAGTATTTGGGAGATGGTCTCCTGGTCAGTTGTGTCCCATGGAGTCCCCATCGTCTGGCCCACACCATCCCTCCTACATACCCTACCCCCACGTATCTGTGCCCCTGGTACAGTGTGCCCACTCTCACTGGTGGCAGGATCAGCATTATCAGGGGTGACATTAGGAGACTCAGGTACCTGTACTGGGGACACATGATGGAAGAGACTGTCCTTGGGACACAGGTTTAGGGGAGAATGGTTGCCTGTGATGTAGTTGCAACAGGGGTGGGATCAGTAGTTGTGGGCAGGGTGAGGCTGTCAGCTGTTGTTTGACCAGGTATCCCTGATGGCCCAGCTTCATCCTCAGTGTCCAAAGATCCAGGGCTGTTTTCCTCACTGGGGCCTTCATCCAGAGGGGTAGTCTCTATCTCTGGTATCCTCTCCATGTTGGAGATGGCAAGGTTACCTGTAGGAGAAGTGGAACAAACAGTTGTTATAAGTGATGCAACAAGTGTTGCATTAATTAGACAATTAGATGTAGTATATGATTTGCCTTTACATGATCCTCTAATGTGACAATGACAGCTGCTACTTAATCTGGGTTTGTGCAGTATATGGCTGCAAGTGCCCTCATATCTTGTCTGAGTGAAGACATGACAATGTGCATGTCTCTCCTATTAAGGTATCTGGTATCACTGAGCCAACTAGACGCTATACAATGCACAATGGTGTCAGTGCTAGCACACAAAATTGTTGTTAGAATTTCTCCTCGGATTCTGTCTGGTTTTACCATTTGGTGTCCACCCCAGGTGAGTATATAACTATATGAGGGGTGTTTTTGCCAGTTTGGCATGGAACACAGCTGTAGCTGTGATTAACTTGTAGTGGTACTGGTAGTGGGCCATTGCACAGCTATCATTGCCATGAAGTGTTAAATAGTGGACCCTTCAGGTTGGTTAACGTTGATTGTTGTTTCACTTTTTTGCAAGACATTTCAATTTTGGTGCACAGTTCTGTTTTTGTTACTGTTGAAACATTGGCTTCTGGGAGTTGTAGTGCTGTCAGTTGCCAGGACTTCACATGCTCTTCCCAAACACTTTGGGCCAAGGTGAGTTTATTTGACATGTGGCATGGCAGTGAGGGGTATGTGTAGATTGACATGGGTGGGTGGTTTGGTCATTGAGGTGGAGCAATGCAATGGTGAGCTCGCAAGACAAAACTGTTTGGTGACATTAATGTTGTTGTGAATAACCCAACTCCACTCCCCCAGGTATGCCTATCAGACCCTCAAGATACAGGATGTCCAAGACCTTCTCCTTCCATGATGTGAACTGAAGAGGAGGAGTTGGGGACCCACCACCAGTCTTGGGTATTGCCAGCTGGTGCCTGGATGCCATGGAACAAACTGTCCACCTGAGGTCATTTCACCTCTTCCAGATGTCCTTCTTTGTGCGTGGGTAACTGGCTACTCCATTCACCCTGTCCACTTCTTTTGCCACAGCTGCCTTTTCCTGGCTATTGGTGTTTGCTGGACCTGTGTTCTCAATAAATATGGTTCTACCCTGACAATTTCGTCCACCTTTACCTTCAACTCACCATCTGAGAAACATGCGTGTTTTGTGGGGACATGGTAGTGGTAGTAAAGACAGTGAGGTTGTGAATGAAAGGATGTAAATTGCTTGTGATGATGTGCGGGTGCTGTGATATGAGTGGGTGACAGTTGTTATATATTGCATGGTTTTGTAATTTGTATGTTGTGTATATAGAGCAAATGTGGGGGGTATGCTGAGTGGAATGTGTAGGGGTGTCTATTGTCTGTTTGGCTAGTTATATTAATTTTGGCTAATGTCTGGCTGTGAGTGGTGTTCTGGTTGCAAAGGATTGTGGATTGTGTAGGGGTGTGTTTTATTGTGCAGTGTGTAGGTGTGTCTGGTGTGTGAATGTGTGTCAGTTGTGAGGTATTCAAACTATCCAATGTGGTGTACTGATCTGACTGATGTGAGTTCAGACTGACGCAGTTCGCACCACCAATGGTTTTCCGCCATGGAAGAACTGCTATTGTGATTTGTGGATCGGAATTAGATCAATTTATTTTTGGGGGGCTGGCAGTGCTGGTGGGTTTACTGCCTTTTTCCATCTGCCAGTGTCCTGGAGATTTCGGGAAATTGGCTATTTTTTGGCAGTCTGTGCTGGGTATCTCTTAATACGGCAGTCGGATGACCGTACAACATGGCTGTCGTATGAGTACTGCAACAGCAGCGGTCTTACCGTCAGACCGCCACTGTAATAATTAGGCCCCACATTACTTTATTATTTCTTACTCATGCTGGTCAAACAATGAATCCCTCTGTTTGAAAATGTTCTCCTAGCATTGTCTTCTTCCTCCTTGTGCAATTGAACGATGCCTATGTCTTGCAATTATTATCTCTATTTGGATACCTTTATGTCAAATCTTTCTATGATGTTCCTTTTGATGTCTCTCCTTGTTTTGTTAAGAATAGTTTTGCCCCTGCTTTGTGTGTGCATTATTTTTCTGATGGAAATGATGCATGTGTTACTTCGCTGGGATTTGCGTGACTTTTGTAAATTTTGTTTCTGCTGGTTTTATCTTCATTTTGTGTGGGAAATACTTTTCCACACCCTCTTTGCATACATTTGCATGAATTTCAGGCAAAACAATGCCAGATTTGTTTAGCATCATGTAAGCATGTAAAGTTGTGGCAAATCATTTTGTGCATTATTGTAAATTCATGCGTGACATTGTGACTCTTTGCTTCGCGCAAATTGTCACACTAACAACTAGTAAATCTGAGCCATAATATGCTATCCTCCCTGTCCTTAATATTTATACCTGAGACTCACTCAGGAGACTCAACCTTGCCTCCTGATGTATCCTGATGCTCTATTCCCATATTTCTTCTCTGCAATTAAAATTTACATCGCTATACGGGCAACTTATATTAAAAACATCATGCTGTGTTCCAGGATATAAGGTACTACGGGCCAGATGTAGCAAAAATAAAAATTGCGACTCGCATTTTGCGAGTTGATGCGTCTCGCAAAATGCGAGTCGCAATATGTAATGCCAGAAAAAAAAACGATCCGAATTTGCGACTCGCAGCCGGACTCGCAACGCAGTGTGCGAGTCCGCAGATTGCGAGGTCGCTTTTTGCGAGTGTGCAAAAAACGAACTCGCAATTAGCGAGTAGGTGTCGCAAATTGCGATTACCTTGAAAATTGCTTATAGGTGCAGCAGAACACTCCAGAAACCACACCAGAACACTCTGGAAACACTTCCTGGCACATGATGATGACATCACAGCCAGGAAGTTTACAAATACACCTGGGAGGAGGGAGGACCACACCCTTTTATAACTGCCGGTTTTCACACAGAACAAACAACAGCTGCCATGGAGGGAACCCCAAGAAAGAGGAAGCTCAAATTTTCTGAGAGGGAGCTGGAGGTGCTGACAGAGGAATGCTGTCAGCACTATGATGAGCTATTTGGGAGAGCAGCCCTCAATTTTCCTGAGGCCACAAAAAAACAACTCTGGCAGGACATTCAGGATAAGATCAATTCCCTGGGGGTGAGCCACAGGACAATCGAGGACATCAAGAAGAGGTGGTATGACCTCCGCTCCCGGACCAAGGAGAGGGTGGCTGAAAGGCTCCGGGAGATGAGAGGCACAGGAGGGGGACCATCGTCTGTGCCATTACCCACACTCCTGGAAGAAAGGGTGGAAGAAACATTGGAGCAGGAGGCAGTGTGTGGATTTGGGGACCTGGACACCTCAGAGCCCAGCACATCAACCGGTGAGTACCATGTGATATGCCTGTACCCCTATCAATGCCATACCCCCACCCACCATGTACACAGGTGCATGCACAACCAAAACAGCTCCATTTCAGGGTAGAAAATGCCAGAATGATGCTTTATGGGAAATGTAGTCAAGTAGGCAGTTCATAGGCAAATGTTTATTAGGAAGTGTGCAATAGATAGTAGACACTGACAGTCTGTTCCCCATGTCCCACAGGTCTCCAGCAAGACACCCCCATTACCCCAAGCACCCAGGCCCAGGAGGACACCCCAGGACCCGCCAGCACCCCCACCTGCACGGTCAGCAGCATCCCTGCAGTAGCCACACCTGCTGCAACAATTACGCAAGAGGCTGCCCCAGCAACAGGCAGGGAGGACACAGGTGGGAGCACAGGGCAGCCACCGCTGCGCAGGCGTCGCAGGTCAAGTCCATCTGGGCTGCAGTCTGCATCCGGGATACTTCCTCCAACCACCAGTGAGGCACATCTGCTGCGTGGTCAGCGCCTGCAGAACAGAATTTTGGGCAGAATTAGTGGTGTGCTGCACCGCTTTGTGCGAAACAACCATGCCAGCATGCAGCACCTCAACAGATGTATGGACATGATGTGCCAGAACACTGGGGACCTTGCCCTTGCCATTAGGGAACTGGCGGGAGGACTGCTGGCCCAGGCAGAGTCTGGGCGGTGCAGAGATCGGCAGATAATGCACAGACTGGACAGGATGGCCACATCCATCGGCAGGCTCGCCATGAATACCACAGGCCTGTCGAGGAGGACAGTTGGGCTGCAAGTAGAGATGGGCCATTTCGCTGGGGATGTTGCTAGGGGCCTGGGACGTCTCACCCACATCATCGAACTGATGGAGACACAGGAAATGTCGAGGGCCACAGGGGAAACACCCCAAGACAGTGAGGAGGGCTCAACAGTGAGCAGTGTCTCTGCCACTGACAGCAGGGTGCTCAGGAGTGGTAGGCAGAGCACCACGGAAGCAGCAGGGACCAGCCAGGCTGGCATGAGGGGCAGAAGATCGTAGAGAACACCCAGGACCATTAAATGTGGCACATGGCGTTAATGTGCCACATGACTGGTTGGCATTTTCCTGCCCATGGACAATTTTGACTTGTATATAGTTTCTTAATTACACTAATAAAACAGTTATTTTTGTTCCACTTAACAAATGGAGTTTTTGGTTAATAGGTGAGTATGGTGGGAGTTGACACATACCGTCCAAAATATTGTGTTGCAATGTGGTCCCGTCTCAGTCTGCCTTGATTAGCTATACTCCGATCCCCATGATGGCGATGTGGTTGTTCTTGCTCTTCATCATCCGGATCTGGGTCTGCAGGGGTGAGAGGTAGCCCACGTCGGGTGGCTATGTTGTGGAGGATGGCGCATGTGACCACAATTTTGAATGCGGTAATGGGGGTGTATTGGAGGGCACCTCCACTGCGGTGGAGGCATCTGAATCTTGCCTTCAGGAGTCCGAAGGTGCGCTCTATCAGGTTCCTGGTCCTCTTATGTGCACTGTTGTATTGCCTCTCTGATTCAGTGCTGGTTGTTAAAAACGGAGTCATGATCCAAGGCCTGAGAGCATATGCACTGTCACCTGTTGGGCACAAAAGTACACGGTTAGGAAGTCCAGATTCTCGTGCACAGTGACCTGTGTGTATGTCTGCAAGTGTCTGTGGCTCTACCTAGGAGGTAACCGTCTCCGAATTCCCCACGTTCCAGGCGTTGATGTATCCCACTATGCCTAAAAATGTATGAGTCATGGGTACTGCCTGGAAACTTAGCTACAATGTCGGTGATGACATAATGGGCATCACAAACAACCTGTATATTGAGTGAGTGGGTACACTTTCTGTTGCGGAAAATGTGTTCAAGATTTGCAGGGGGGCATATTTGAATGTGTGTCCCATCTACACACCCTATGACATGGGGAAAGTGGGCAATGCGGTAAAAGTCCAACTTGGTGCTGTTCATTTCTGCCTCATTCCTTGGTAAGTATATGAAGTGAGACATGTGCGTGATTAAGGCATCTAGGAAGGGCCTGAGGAACCTTGACACTGCACTTTGGGATACCCCACCTGCCACAGCAATGACCCCCTGATAGCTCCCTGAGGCCAAGAGGTGCAGTGAGCATAGTACTTGCACATGCGTAGGAATGGCGCAGCCACGCAGAGTCTGGTGTTCTAGCTGTGGTTTCAGTAAATCTATTAATTCTAGTATGGCTGCGCTGCTAAGGCGGTATTTGTCATAGATCTCCTCTTCAGTTTGCTGAAAAAGAGTCTGCCTGGTTCTATATATCTTCTCCTGTCTGTGGCCCCTCCTCCTCCTCTGCTGGGCTGCGTAGACTCTCCTCCTCACTGCTATCAGGTATATCTCCGCCATCTTAAGTAACCCAGATGGCTTCTGGGTCCCCTTTTATACTTTGGTAATGGTTACCACCTCCTCTGAGTTAGTGGTAAATGGGACATGCAAACTGGGGTTTTTGCGACTAGTCGCAATTTGCGAGTTGCAATTGCATATGGTTTGCGACTCGCAAATTGCGACTTGCTATTTGCGGGTCGCAAAATGGGGTCACAACGGATGCGACTCGCAAACGGGTCCCATCGCTTTTTGCGAGTCGGAAATGGGCTTTTTGCATCCCATTTCCGATTTTGCACTGTCGCAAATTGCGATTCTGCCCGTTTGCGAGTCGCTAACCTTTGCTACATCTGGACCTACATTCTATATTTTTCCCTAAATCCTTTAATACCATCAAATCAGCCTTACACTATAACTATTTACCCTGAGAATCTTGTGGGAAAGAGCCAGGGGTCCTGATGCAGGGCACGGTCCAGGTGGAGAGGGGCGCAGATGGCCTTGCCTTTGGCACCCCTTTGGTACTTCATTGGCACAGACATGGTGGTATGCCAGCTAAAATGTCGACAGAGTCAAGGGACGTGGCTGTAACCATCATGTTTCTGACCACATCTGTCAGAAAAACAGGGAAGGAAAAATAATTCAAACTGGAGTCCTACTATTCTGACTTATCCTAAAAGGCTCCCCTAGAGGGTACATGTTAGAAATGGGGTCTTTGGTTGGCAGTTAGGTTACCCCCTGTCCAATAAGGACTCCCACTCTAGTCAGGGTAAAGGATAATCACCCACTTGGTAGCTTGGCACGAGCAGGCATCCTTAACATCAGAGTCTAGGTGTAAAGTATTTGTACCAACACACACAGTAACTTAGTGAAAACACTACAAAATGACACAACATATGTTTAGAAAAATAGGACATATTTATCTAAACAAAGCAAGACCAAAATGACATAAGTCCAACATACACAAGTCAAGTTATTAATTTTAAAAGGAAAAGAGTCTTAAATCATTTTGTAAACAGAAAAAACACTGTTAGCATTGAAAAGTACATGGGTAGCGTTAAAATAACACGTACGGTCGAGAGTGCGTCCAAACAGGTTAGCGATGTGTTGATTTCTGAACCGCAAGTGAGACCGTGCGTCATTTCTCTTTCTCTGGTCGGGTCGGTGTGCATCATTTTTCCTCTCCACAGGAGAGCGATGCGTCAATCCGAGCAGCACTCGGGTCCAGGCAGGCGATGTGTTGTTTTTCCACGCCCAGCAAGGTTTGCAGTATCAGCAAAACCTTGCTGTGTAGGTTGCGATGTTATCAGACTCCGTTAGTGGTGTGGCACGTTGTTTCTCCCGCCGCGTATGTTGATCTTCCAGGTGCGCTGTAGGCGGAGTGATGACTTCAGCCGTGAATCTGGGGGTGTGTTGTTTCTTCAGTTGCATCTCGGAGGCTGCGTCGGAAATTTCCCTGCAAAGAGGTCTGTGCGTGGAGCTTCAATCTTGGTCTGCCAGCTTCATCTTCCAAGGCGCCTGGAACTAGATAGGGCACCACTTGGCAGGAGAAGTCTTTGATGGCCCTGAGACATCAACAACATGAAGCAAGCTCAGGACAAGCCCTTGGAGATTTCTTCACAAGCAGGAATGTACAACAAAGTCCAGTCTTCATCCCCTTTCACCAGGCAGAAGCAGCAACTGCAGGATAGCTCCACAAAGCACAGTCACAGGCAGGGCAGCACTTCTCCTCATCTCTTCAGCTCTTCTCCAGGCAGAGCTTCCTCTTTATGTCCAGAAACCTAAAGTCTGTGGTTTTAGGTGCCCCTCTTATACCCATTTTGGCCTTTGAAGTAGGCTTACTTCAAAGGAAAGTCTCTCTTGTTTGTGAAATCCTGCCTTGCCCAGGCCAGGCCTCAGACACACACCAAGGGGTTGGAGACTGCATTGTGTGAGGGCATGCACAGCCCTTTCAGGTGTAAGAGACCAATCCTCCCCTCCCCTCAGCCCAGATGGCACATCAAGATATGCAGG
This sequence comes from Pleurodeles waltl, assembly GCF_031143425.1. Lineage (NCBI taxonomy): Eukaryota > Metazoa > Chordata > Amphibia > Caudata > Salamandridae > Pleurodeles > Pleurodeles waltl. Next base: position 234,421,245 of record NC_090437.1, on the reverse strand, counting down.
TTGCACCCTAGCTCCCTTTGTGTCACTGTCTAGAGGGGAGGTGCAAACAGCCCAACTGTTAAACTGACCCAGACAGGGAATCCACAAACAGGCAGAGTCACAGAATCATTTAAGCAAGAAAATGCCTACTTTCTAAAAGTGGCATTTTCAAACACACAATCTAAAAAACAACTTCACTAAAAGATGTATTTTTTAAATTGTGAGCTCAGAGACCCCAAACTCTAAATGCCTATCTTCTCATAAAGGGAACTGCACTTTAATCAAACAAAAAACAAAAATACATCAGCACAAAAAAACATTATCAGCAAGTCAGATTTGAATGATCAAAGCAATCACTGTAAAGCAATGGAAGTGGATTAACATATAGATCTCATAACCTTTCACATCAGATACATCTACACAGAAAAGACTGAAACTTGTATACTCTGAATGAGATTATAGTGTCTCTAAAATAGCAATTTGATGTAGCATGAGTTCTACTCATGTAAAGGTGCACGATCCACCTGAAAGGTTTTCTGGAAGGTAAGTGAAAGTCAGAGTTCCACACGAAAAAACACAGACAGTTAACTGTTAAGGTTGCTTAGTTCCAGTGGAAGAATGCAATCAAACAAGTTGAACTTGAACTGAAGGCGCCATTTGCGCAAAATGGATCCATGGTGCTTGCACTTTACTCAGTCAGGTTCAGGTTGGGGGTTCGGTCCCATCCCCGACCCCACACGCACACACCCGGAGGGGGACCACACAGCACACTCAGGGACAGTGGCGATACGTGGTAGGATCTGCAAAAGAAAAAAGTATGACTTTTCTTGCAAATAACATTTGTCATTTGAAATGTACCCTTCCTTTTTTCCCTGTTTTATAATCAGCAGGACGTTTTTGGGGCCCTTTGTTATAATTTCTGCAGATTCTGGAGGGTCACTTGGGGCTTCAACCCACACCTCAGCACTGAGGTTTTTATCTGCTGCACCACAGCTTGCCTTTTCTTGCACTGTCAGAAGGGCTGGGGCAGACTCCTTATTTACCAAACCTCCATTCACTGCATTTTTGACAATTTGGGCCATTCTGTCTCCAATTTGTATGAATGAATCAGATTCTTTTCTAGGTATCACCATAATTTTGATTTCTCCTTGGTAATCTGCAGCAATCACTCGCCCTAAAATCTGATCAATTTGCCATATCTGTCCTGGTAACTTTCCTCTCCCCAACTGCTCTGTGACTGTTTGCAGGACAGATTGCTCTTGTGCGTGCTGCACAGTTTTTATCAAATCTAGGGGAATGTGCATCCCTCTCATCTCTGCCCACTTGTAAGTGGCTTTTTCTCTCAGCTGTTCACATTTCTGGTGCACCCACTTAGCCATCCCCACTAAGTCAGAATTCTGGGTGAACACTTCTCTCTCTGAGTTTTTCTCTTTAACATCTGCAAGGGAATTGAACCAGTTCTGTACAAGCCATGTGGAAAACCAAACGGCTATACCATTGGCAATGAACCAAGAATCAGTGTAAAAATGACACATCTCACGCAGCTCTTTTTTTATAATCTGACACACATTGTACAAAACTGTTCCTTCTCCTGTGCAAGAAAACAACATTTCAGTCAATGAATCATTAGTTAAACAGGGGATACGAAATCAAATGGTGCACTCAATTTCACTGGTGACTCTTTTACCTGTGGTACTCCCTGCACTCTCTCCACATCCTGAAAAGGGGCTTGTGGCACCTGTTCATTCTTCCCCTGTTCCTGATTTACATGTAAATCAGTGTTTCCCTCTTGCACTGCGCAAAAACCTAAAGTCTGAATTATTTCATTTGCCAAATCACAAGCGCGCAGCTGTATATAATTTTTCCTAGTGACCATGTAACAAAGTGTTAGGATTTCACTCAGATGAGGGCTATTCTGTTTCCAAAAATCAAACAAGCAAATGAAACTCGGTGTCTCTTGCTTAGTGCAAACAGTTAGAAACTCTAAAATCTTTCCTTTTACTTGCACATTTTACGATGGTACTTCGTAAATCACATTCTGAGGTCTGTTCTCCGTGTTATCAGTTAAGGAATGCACTTCGACTGCCAAAAAACCTGGCTCACACGGAGGCTCAGACTGGCTCACAGCTGTCTTAACCCCCTCGTTACTGGAATGGGAAAAGACAGAGGCCCTCATTCTGACCCTGGCGGTCGGTGATAAAGCGGCGGCCAAGCCGCCAACAGGCCGGCGGTCTAAAATATGCAATTCTGACCCTGGCGGGAACCGCCAACACAGCCCGCCAACTTAACACTCCGCCCGCCACAGCGGTACAAACAAACAGCGCGGCGGTTCCCGCCAACAGCCAGGCGGCAGACAATGTACCGCCCACCCTATTACGACCCACCAATCTGCCACCTTTTCCGGGGCGGGAGCACCGCCGATAAGAACACGGCGGAAACAGACTACGAACGGGAAAACGCTCACCTCTACGCACTCCACGCGAGATTCCGGCAGCATGGAACCAGAGTTGCAGGTCATCCCCGCACTCCTATTCCTGCTCATATACCAGGAGCACGCCCGGCGGCGCGGAAGACATCGGTGAGTACTGCACCTACGACACAGGGGAGGGAAAAGATTACCGGCACACACCCACCCACCCACGCCCACTACAACACACACATCAATGCATTCCCACAGATCACTGTCACAACCCACAAACCACCCCCCTCCGAAATAATGCAAAGACCAAAAGAAGAGATCATAAACGGGCAGATATATTGAAATATGGACACCAGTAATCCCAATAAATAAATAAACTATATACAAAATATATACAGCTACTAAATGTAGTCCAACCACTGTCCGTGGATCACAGGGGTCCTGTGCAAAGGGGCAAGGCCCAGTCCCACGACAAGAACTCCACGGAGAGAACACTGCAGGGGCATCAGAAAGAAAATAGGACAGGCACCTCAGGGGGAAGGGAAGGGGGGGCACCTCAGCCACTTGAGTACACGACGCCAGATCCACGAGGGGACTCCATGACCACTGGCCCATCCTGGGGAGAGCAAAGCCACAGTCCAAACAGTCCATACAGTGGGTGGCCTGCCCACTGGGCCATCCTGGGGAGAGCAAAGCCACAGTCCAAACAGTCCATACAGTGGGTGGCCTGCCCACTGGGCCATCCTGGGGAGAGCAAAGCCACAGTCCAAACAGTCCATACAGTGGGTGGCCTGCCCACTGGGCCATCCTGGGGAGAGCAAAGCCACAGTCCAAACAGTCCATACAGTGGGTGGCCTGCCCACTGGGCCATCCTGGGGAGAGCAAAGCCACAGTCCAAACAGTCCATACAGTGGGTGGCCTGCCCACTGGGCCATCCTGGGGAGAGCAAAGCCACAGTCCATACAGTCCATACAGTGGGTGGCCTGCCCACTGGGCCATCCTGGGGAGAGCAAAGCCACAGTCCATACAGTCCATACAGTGGGTGGCCTGCCCACTGGGCCATCCTGGGGAGAGCAAAGCCACAGTGCATACAGTCCATACAGTGGGTGGCCTGCCCACTGGGCCATCCTGGGGAGAGCAAAGCCACAGTCCATACAGTCCATAACAGACCCCACTGCCACTGGAGGAGGCAAGTTGGCCAGAGGACATCCTGCAGCCCTGCCCGAGATAGATCCTGCCCTGCCACGTCTGCCAAAGGGCCAGCGGTTCTTGCCTTGAAGGGCCCAGTTCAGCGGTTCTTGAGACGGCGGGGCCCAGTTCAGCGGTCCTTGCCCTGAAGGGCCCAGTTAAGCGGTTCTTGAGACGGCGGGGCCCAGCGGAGCGGTGCGTGAGACGGCGGGGCCCAGCGGAGCGGTGCTTGAGACGGCGGGGCCCAGTTCAGCGCTCCTTGCCCTGAAGGGCCCAGTTCAGCGGTTCTTGAGACGGCGGGGCCCAGTTCAGCGCTCCTTGCCTTGAAGGGCCCAGTTCAGCGGTGCTTGAGACGGCGGGGCCCAGTTCAGCGGTCCTTGAGACGGCGGGGCCCAGCGGAGCGGTTCTTGAGACGGCGGGGCCCAGCGGAGCGGTGCTTGAGACGGCGGGGCCCAGCGGAGCGGTGCTTGAGACGGCGGGGCCCAGTTCAGCGCTCCTTGCCTTGAAGGGCCCAGTTCAGCGGTTCTTGAGACGGCGGGGCCCAGTTCAGCGCTCCTTGCCTTGAAGGGCCCAGTTCAGCGGTGCTTGAGACGGCGGGGCCCAGTTCAGCGGTCCTTGAGACGGCGGGGCCCAGCGGAGCGGTTCTTGAGACGGCGGGGCCGAGCGGAGCGGTGCTTGAGACGGCGGGGCCCAGTTCAGCGCTCCTTGCCTTGAAGGGCCCAGTTCAGCGGTGCTTGAGACGGCGGGGCCCAGCGGAGCGGTTCTTGAGACGGCGGGGCCCAGTTCAGCGCTCCTTGCCCTGAAGGGCCCAGTTCAGCGGTTCTTGAGACGGCGGGGCCCAGTTCAGCGCTCCTTGCCTTGAAGGGCCCAGTTCAGCGGTGCTTGAGACGGCGGGCCCAGTTCAGCGGTCCTTGCCCTGAATGGCCCAGTTCAGCGGTTCCTGAGACGGCGGGGCCCAGTTCAGCGGTCCTTGCCTTGAAGGGCCCAGTTCAGCGGTTCTTGAGACGGCGGACGGTCTATGGCCAACTGCTAATTGCCTGGTGGTGCCCTCCTGGGCAGCGGGGATGGTGCTCCTTCACTGCCCACCTGGGCTGTGGGTGGTGGGGCCCTCCTGGCCAGCTGGGCTGGGTCCTCCCTGGGCAGCGGCTATGGGGGTGGTGGGCTCTCCCGGGGCAGCTGTGCCGGTTCCTCCCGGGGCAGCGACTATGGGGGTTGTGGGCTCCTCCTGGGCAGCAGGCCTGCTGCCTGACCTCTCCGACTTGCTGCCCTTGCCCTCCTTAGTCGTGGGCCTGTGGCCCTTTCCTCCCTTTGGAGCTGTGGCTGGTGACTGTCTCTGGGTGGTGTCCGGGGGGGATGTAGAAGGCGGGCTCCTGCGGCGCCCCTTCCGCCTTCTGCTCCTCTTCCCAGGGGGTGGGCTGGCTGTCCCCTTGCTGCTGGGCGAAGATCCAGACATGCGGGCTGGCGGGCTCCAATACCCCTGCACCCTTGTCAAGGGGGCTGCAGGGCTGGTGGTGGCTGAGGTGCTCTTCTTACCCCGACGAGAAGGAGGGGGGGGCTCAGGGTCAGGAAAGAAGTTAGTAGTGGCGAGGAAGAGCTTCTTGGGACAATGGAGAGTGGTAGGTACAGTGGGAATGGGAGTGGAGGGAGAGGATGTGGTTGTAGGTGAGTCACGTTTGCTGTCTTTGGGTGCAGGTGCAGGAGGGATAGGCTGTCGTGAGGTGGATGGCTGTTGGGTGGGTGGGTGGCTGCGTTTGTGTGGTGTGGAAGAGGGGGTGACAGACACAGTGTGAGAGGACACAGGGGATGTGTAAATGGCAGTGGGGGTGGTGACTGCACGTGTGCGGACTGGAGTGGAGGGTGTGCTGGTGATGGAAACACTGGCTGATGGTGAGGTGAATGGAGGTGTGAGTGTAGACGTCACAGGGAGGGAGGAGGGAGACGAGGAGGTGGGGGTCACAGAGGTGGTAGTGACTGTTGGCATGTCTGCATCGGAATGTTGCGTGTGTGAATGTCTGCGTGATCTGTGGTGCTTATGTTTGGATGAGCTTCTCTTGGGTGTTGAGGTGTGTGCAGGCTGGTCTGATGGTGTGGGTGGGACAGGCAGAGGAACAGGAGACTGGGAGGAGGGAGTTAGTAGAGGCAGGCAGGAGACAGGGACAATGGCTGCCGTCAGTGCTGAGGCCAGAGCCTGGAACGATCGCTGATGGGCAGCCTGACCCGAATGAATGCCCTCCAGGTACGCATTGCTGCGATGAACCTCCCTCTCCACCCCCTGGATGGCATTCAAAAGGGTAGTCTGCCCAACAATGAGCGTTCGGAGGAGGTCAATGACCTCCTCACTGAGGGCAGCGGGGGTAACAGGGGCAGGGCCTGAGGTGCCTGGGGCGAAGGAGATGCCCGGCTTCCTGGCAGAGCGGGCACGGGGCGAACGCTGAGGGGCTGCTGGGAGGGCGGAGATGGTGCGCTGGGTGGCAGCTGTACCTGTAATGGCGGGGGGCACGGATGGTGCCACCCCCGCAAGGGAGCCCCCTTCCGAGGACGTGTCCGTGTCGCTGCAGGCTCCAGTCGTCCCCGTCGTGGAGCTCCCCTCGCCCTCCGTCTCACTGGTCCAGTCTGACTCTGTGGCATGGCCCTCCTGGGCCATGTGAGATGCAGCTCCCTCCTGCCCCGATGCCACTTCTCCTCCGCCTGATGATGCTGATGCACACAAGCACAGAAAGACAAACAAAAAGGGGGGGGGAGAGAGAAATAAAGGGATATTGAGTACATGGATCTCCGGTACAGTTAGCGGACATGACAGACACAGATGCCCCCTGCACTAAGTTGCGCACTTGGGGTCCGCTACGCATTCCGTGGAACATGCCCTACACGCCTAGAGTTGACAACTGCACCCATGGATGACACGGCCCAGGGATGGCTGTACTGACAAACTACTGAGGGTGGTGGCTGGGGACACAGGGGCTTACGGGGGTGCCCAGCCTACAGATATCGCCCTGGCCTAGGGGGACCCCCAGCCCTCCTCCCCCAACCAGACACCTCCACTGCGCGACAACAGAGTAGATAATGCTTGTACTCACCCCCTTGTGTCTGCTGTGCTGCCCTCACGCGCCCATCCAATTCAGGGTAGGCCACCGCCAGGATCCGGAACATCAGGGGGCTCAGTTGACGGCAGGCACCCCGCCTACGTTGGGAGGCCATCCCCAGCAGAGACTCGGCGGTCTTCTTGGTCCCGCGGCGGATGTCCTCCCACCTCTTGCGGCAGTGGGTGCCCCGTCGATGGTGGACCCCCAGGGTCCGGACTTCCTTGGCGATGGCACGCCAAATCCCGATCTTCTCATGGGCGCGGACCTATGTGACACGTACAGGGAGGGAGAAATACCACGTTCAAGTTTGTCAGCATTTTCCTTTCCAGTGGCCCAACGCCCCCCATCCCCGCCAGGCCCCCCGCCATGCCCCCCGCCAGGCCCAACATGCCCCCCATCCCCGCCAGGCCCCCCGCCATGCCCCCCGCCATGCCCAACATGCCCCCCATCCCCGCCAGGCCCCCCGCCAGGCCCAACATGCCCCCCATCCCCGCCAGGCCCCCCGCCAGGCCCAACATGCCCCCCATCCCCGCCAGGCCCCCCGTCATGCCCCCCGCCAGGCCCAACATGCCCCCCATCCCCGCCAGGCCCCCCGCCAGGCCCACCATGCCCCCCATCCCCGCCAGGCCCCCCGCCATGCCCCCCGCCATGCCCAACATGCCCCCCATCCCCGCCAGGCCCCCCGCCAGGCCCAACATGCCCCCCATCCCCGCCAGGCCCCCCGCCAGGCCCCCAAGCCAGCCAGTGGCCCCAAATCCAGATTGAATTAAACTCACTTGTTGGTCTGGAGGACCGTAGAGTAGCGCATACTGGGGGAGGACCCCATCCACGAATTTCTCCAACTCCTCTCCAGTGAAGGCAGGGGCCCTTTCCCCAGGTGCAGCAGCCATTGTCCCTTCCAGACCGAGGTCACAGCAACACTTGCAGTATAGGTCCTCTCCTGTGAAAGTTCAAGTCGCAAGTGGATAAGTAGATAGAAAATGGCGGTCACGTCCGCGGCGGTGCGTACCGCGGCGGTGCGTCCCGCCACCGCCGGCGCCCTTCGCCATTGGCTCCTGAAACCCATAGGCTTCAATGTTAACCAATGCGGCTTTGCGCCGCGGTCTTCGCCCGCCGCCCGCCGCGGTGTGCCACGCCAGCGCATTGACCTCACATCCCATTGTCACACTTCACAGGTCAGGCAGCCGCCATTTCCAGGGCCCACATGGCTCAATTTCAACTGCGTCACACAGGCCTAGGCCTTGCATAGCCACTCAGACACGCCATTCACTGCATAGAGAATCGTATACTGTGCTAGCTGTGAGTACGTACCTGTGGGTTGCTTGACTGTGTGCTCCATGTTGTCCTTCCTAGGCACCGTCCGCTGGGTTGGGCGAGGAGACGGATGAATCCTCCCGTGTACCGACCGCTGGTGGACCTGTCGACAATGGAAGAACGCCACATTATCCTGACCTACCGTCTTAACCGTGCCACTATCCATGAACTGTGTGCCCAGCTGGAGCCCGACCTGATGTCCCCCATCCGCCAACCCACAGGGATTCCCCCTCTGGTGCAGGTCATGTCAGTACTCCATTTCTTGGCAAGTGGGTCATTTCAGACAACCGTGGGAATTGCTTCTGGGATGTCTCAGCCCATGTTTTCGAAGGTGTTATCCAGAGTGTTGTCTGCCCTGATGAAATCCGTGAGGAGCTACATCATTTTCCCTGAGGTGGGCGAATTGGCTACAGTGAAGGGTGATTTCTACACCCTTGGACATATTCCCAACGTAATTGGTGCCATTGATGGGACCCATGTGGCTTTGGTTCCCCCAAGAGACAGGGAGCAGGTGTACAGGAACAGAAAAAATTACCATTCAATGAACATCCAGGTGGTGTGTTTGGCTGACCAGTACATCTCGCATGTAAATGCCAAATTCCCAGGGTCAGTGCATGACGCCTACATCCTAAGGAATAGCAGCATCCCTTACGTGATGGAACAGCTACAGAGACACCGTGTATGGCTAGTGGGGGACTCTGGGTACCCCAACCTGTCGTGGCTACTGACCCCAGTAAGGAATCCCCGGACCAGGGCAGAGGAACGGTACAATGAGGCCCATGGGCGTACTAGGAGGGTGATCGAACGCACCTTTGGCCTCCTAAAGGCCAGGTTTCGGTGCCTGCATATGACAGGTGGATCCCTAATGTACTCACCTAAGAAGGTGTGTCACATCATCGTGGCCTGCTGCATGCTTCACAACCTGTCTTTGCGCCGCCAGGTGCCTTTCCTGCAGGAGGATGGTCGAGACGGTGGTGTTGTGGCAGCGGTGGAACCTGAGGAGAGTGACGAGGAGGAAGACGACGGGGCTGAAACAGACAACAGGGACAGAATCATTGAACAGTACTTCCAATAGGACACAGGTAACATTTCAAAGATAATTTAGTAAATGTTAACTACTCTCCAGCATCTCTGCTGCCTGTCTATTTGCCCCAGTGTATGATGACTGAGTTTTGGCTTTTCCCTCCCTATTTCAGATCTGGGGTCCCCACTACGAGTCCTGTGCTTCGTTTCCCCATGGACTACAGCTTTGTGGCAGCTGTTTGTTGACTTCACCATGTACAAGGACATATTTGCACTGTCATGTCAATTACAATCTATTGAAATCACAGCCAGACTCCAGATATTTTGGTGCAAAATAGGTGTTTATTGAAGTGCTCAAAATGGGATGGGTGGTTTCAAGTGGGTGGGGGCTATGGTGAAGGAATGTCCATGGCAGAGTCCAGAGTAACAGTCACACAGGTGCATTGTCCAGAGGCCTGTGGAGAGATGGAGCATGGGCAGTTCAAGGATGGACAGGGTGACAATGTGGGACAGTGGGATGACATCAGGTGGTATCCATTGCTGGCGGGGGTCTTGACATCCTACTCTGTCTTCTTGCGAGATCTCAGGGCCCTCTTGCGGGGTGGTTCTTCTCCTGCAGGAGGTGGGGGTCTGGTGGGCTGCTGCTGTGCGGGGGCCTCCTGTCCACTAGCGCCGGCGGAGGTGGTTGGCTGTTCTTGGTCCAGGCTAGTGGCAGGGGCCATTGGGTGTTGTTCAGTGTCCGCCCTGGTGTTTACGAGGTCCTGCAGCAGCCCTACCATGGTAACCAGGGTGGTGTTGATGGCTCTGATGTCCTCCCTGTACCCCCGATAGTGTTCCTCCTGCAGTGCCTGGATCTCCTGGAACCGGGCCAGTACCGTCGCCATCGTCTCCTGGGAGCGGTTGTATGCTCCCATGATGGTGGTGAGGACCTCGTGGAGAGTGGGTTCCCTGGGCCTCTCCTCCCCCCCCTGTCGCACAGCTGCCCTCCGAGTTCCCCTGTTTCCCTGGGCCTCTGCCCCCTGGCCGGTGTGCCCACTACCACTGCCCCCAGGTCCCTGTTGTTGTTGGGGTGGTGGGTTATCCTGGGTGCCCTGTAGTGGTAGACACACCGCAGATTGACGCGCCCTGGAGACAGAGGCATGGGCCCGCTGGGTGGGAGCTGTGCTGGTGTTCCCAGAGGGGTTAGGGTCTGTAGTGGCCTGGGCCTGTGTGAGGGGAACCGACTGTCCAGAGGTCCCCGATGGTCCGGGCTGGTCATCGGTGTCCAGGTCGACAGAGCTGCTGTCATCGCTGACGGCCTCTTGGGTGGGGGGTGTGGAGAATTCTGGCCCCTCCGCCGCGGTGTGTTGACGGTCGGGTCCTGCAGGGGTATAGAGGTATGGTTATAGTTTCAATGAGTGGCATATGGGTGTATCTGTGGGTTCTCGTGTCCCCAAGTGCTGGCATTCGTGTGTGGGGGCTTTGGTGAGGGTGGCTTGTGGGGGGGATTTGTATATGCATTGGGCATGCTTTGGTGATGGGTGTCCATGCTTAGTGGACGCATGCAGGCCTAGGTTTTGGGATGTGTGGGTTGTGATGGTGAGACATTGGCGGGGAATAGGTGTGCTGGGGGTGGGGGTGAGGATGGTGGTGGGGGTGAGGATGGTGGTGGGGGTGAGGATGGGGGTGAGGATGGGGGTGGGGGTGAGGGTGGGGTTCGAGGATGGGGGTGAGGGTTGGGGTCTGATTTGGCATGCAGGTGGGGGGGAAGCAGTATTGAAGCTTCAACTTACCAGTATCCATTCCTCCGCCGACTCCTGCGAGGCCGTCAGGATGCAGGATGTTCAAGACTTCCTCCTCCCATGATGTGAATTGTGGGGGTTGAGGTGGGGGTCCTCAGCCAGTCTTCTGCACGGCGATGTTGTGCCTGGATACCATGGAACGCACCTTCCCCCGTAGGTCGTTCCATCGCTTCCTGATGTCTTCCCGATTTCTGGGGTGCTGTCCCACTGCGTTCACCCTGTCGACAATCCTCTGCCATAGCTCCGTCCTCCGGGCAATGCTGGTGTATTGTATCTGTGTGCCGAACAGCTGGGGCTCTACCCGAACGATTTCCTCCACCATAACCCTGAGTTCTTCGTCTGTGAAGCGGGGTTGTCTTTGGGGTGCCATGGGGTGGTGTGTATGATGTGTGGGGTGGAGTATGTGTATTTAAGTGAGTTGAGTGTGGTGGTGTGTGTTGTTTTGTGTGTGGATAGTGTGTGGGTGATGGTGTTGAGTGGCTGTGGCTGTTATTTTTTGGATGCTGGTGTCTCGCTCTTGCCTTCTTTACGAATTTTTTAGCGTAGGGGTTTGTGGGTGATGTGGGTGTGTGTTTTATATTGTATTGTGTGTGTGGGAGTGGTGTGTGTATGTGTATCAGGTGTGTGGGATTCAAATCGTCCAATGTGGCTGAGTTTTGTTCGTTTGTGTGTATTCTGACTGCGGCGGTGTGTCCCGCCAATGGAATACCGCGTTTGAATGACCGCCGCGTGGATTCGTGGGTCGTAATGGCATGGGCGTATTTCTGTTGGCGTGACGGTGGAGGTTTTGTCACCTCCACCTTTCCGCCGACCGCTGGTCTGGCGGTCTGTTGTGGCGGTCGGATTTTCGGAGGTTTGCCTTCTGCGGGTCAGAATGACCGTGGCGGGTTTCCGCGACCGCGGCGGGATTATGGAGGATTTCTGACCGGCGGTAGGCGCCTTTTACCGCCGAGGTCAGAATGACCCCCAGATTCTTCTAAAACAGCAGTTTTATAGCTTTCAGCATTATCTTGTATTAATGTATTCTGGCTAATTTGCTCACGTAAATTCTTATTTTCATGTTCTAACTGCCTACATCTCTCCTGCATTTTTCTGTAAGCAGATAAAAGTATCCAAACCTTTCTGTCAAAAACAAAAGGAACATCACTGCTTCCAAAACGCACATTTTCTAAATATGCTTTATCACAACAGGAAAACATGTTTCTCACAGCACCATCAGGCAGTTTAACTACACATGCATTTTCAAACATGGTCTGCCGTGCTTCTGTAATTCTCTAAACAACAAAAAACAATACACTTTTAAATTGTGCACGTAGAAATCTATAATTCGACTTTCAAGACTGCTGACTATGTCAAAATGTTCTGCCTTCCTACTTATCTCCTATCGGAGCTTACAGAACCTCTCTGGAATGCACTTCTGAGTTCAAAGAAGACCTTTATTGTTGTTAATTCTTCCCCACCCACAAGTTCTTGAGAGACGAATTAATAGATTTCAAGCACAAAGTAGTCGCAGCAAAAAAACAAAATATATCACAGTACTTCTCAGTTGCAATGTACACAGCAGAGATATATATTATATGATTATAGTAGCAAAGCATAAAAATCAAAATTCATCACCGTATGAGCAAGTAGGACCTATCTTCAGCTTCATCTTTCTGGGTTCTGCAAGTTGATGACTCTGGTCAACTGCGAGAAAGAGATTATCTACCCACACGGGAGACTGGCAACTGACGTCTAGCTCCAGCCTGAAGTCAAGCAGATTTGAATCTAACTCACTGTAGCCCAGAGTCATCCTTACAAAAGCGTGCCCCCTCCTCTCAGACTCGGGAAAACTACGCAAGCCTTTGGAGACTGGCCAGATCTCCTAGACTTCTCCTATTCCCAAGGCTGAGCAGAATGTAAAACACCAAATGTACTCTCTCTTATCAGGTCTAGTCTGGTGTGAAGAAAACAGCTTGGTCCATCTTGTGGAAAAACACAGCTTGGAAGAATACAGACATCTGCGATGTTTCAACTGCAATGTCTAACTCCACGTTAAAGCCAATAGGCAGCTAACCTAAATATCAAATGTAATGTCTAATGTCATGTCAAAGCCAATAGGCAGCTAACCTAAATATCAAATGTAATGTCTAATATCATGTCAAAGCCAATAGGCAGCTGAGCTGAATACAAAATGTAATGTCTAATATCATGTCAAAGCCAATAGGCAGCTGAACTGAATACAAAATGTAATGTCTAATATCATGTCAAAGCCAATAGGCAGCTAAGCTGAATACAGCATGTCAAAGCCAATAGGCAGAACACAGAATGTAATAGCTAATGCCATGTCAAAGCCAATAGGCAGCTAAACTGAATACAGCATGTCAAAGCCAATAGGCAGAATACGGAATGTAATGGCTAATGCCATGTCAAAGCCAATAGGCGGCTAAACTGAACAAAACATATAGGGGGTCATTCCGACCCTGGCGGTTGCCTACCGCCAGGGCCGGGGACCGCGGATGCACCGCCAACAGGCTGGCGGTGCATCCATGGGCATTCTGACTGCGGCGGTACAGCCGCGGTCAGAAACGGGAAACCGGCGGTGTCCCGCCGCCCAAGGGAATCCTCCATGGCGGCGCTGCAGGCAGCGCCGCCATGGGGATTCCGACCCCCTTACCGCCAGCCTGGTTCTGGTGGTTTTGACCGCCAGAACCTGGCTGGCGGTAACGGGTGTCGTGGGGCCCCCTAACAGGGCCCCACCAAGATTTTCAGTGTCTGCCAAGCAGACCCTGAAAATCGCGACGGGTGCAACTGCACCCGTCGCACCCCTTCCACTCCGCCGGCTCCATTCGGAGCCGGCATCCTAATGGAAGGGGGTTTCCCGCTGGGCTGGCGGGCGGCCTTCTGGCGGTCGCCCGCCAGCCCAGCGGGAAACTCAGAATTACCGCGGCGGTCTTCTGACCGCGCAGCGGTATTCTGACGGCGGGACTTTGGCAAAGTCAGAATGACCGCCATAATGTGCTACTGGTGAACATTGAGCAACTAATATGCGCAGTGGTGAAACACAAAGTCATTGGTCAAACACAATTAATAGCATCACATGCGGGTAATCGCATAGCTCGACCCATCAGAATCTCATAAGGAGATAGTCCTGTTTTCTTGTCAGGTGTGTTTCTCATTGACATCAGCACTAAGGGCAATGCATCTTTGCCATTTCAGATTGGTAGCTGTGCACATTTTTGCCATTCTCGACTTCAAGGTACCATTCATCTGTTCCACTAGTCCTGATGCTTCAGGGCGATAGCTACAATGCAGCTTCTGCTCAATGTTCAATGCGGCACACAAGAGCTTAATCACCTCATTGTTGAAGTGTCTGCCCCTATCTGATTCTAAAGAGATCAGGAATCCGAAACGTGGTATTAACTCCCTAAGCAACAGCTTTGCTACTGTAAGTATTCCTACGTGTAGGGTAAGCCTCAATCCAGTGACTAAAAACACACACAATCACCAACACATACCTCAGTCCTCCACACACAGGCATTTCAATGAAGTCCATCTGCATCCTGCTAAATGGACCTCCAGCTCTCCCAACGTGGCTCATATTTACCACTGTCTCTTTTCCTGCATTCATCTGCTGACAGATGATACACCTGTGACAGATAACCTCTGCAGCTTGTCTGAATTTTGGATTGAACCAATCTATTTTGAATAACCTGATCATTGTATCTCTCCCTATATGGGCTTGACCATGATAGAACCTCGCAAACTGTGACAGAAGACTGTTTGGCAAAATTATTTTCCCCTCCTCTGAGACCCTTAAGTCATCAGCTCTTTGTACACAGTGCATTCTCTGCCAGGAGCGTTTCTCTTCTTTGCCAGCAAGTCCCTGCAGTGATTTTAGCTCATCTAATGTGTCAACCACTCTTAATGCAAAATTCAAACATGTTTCATTCTCAGTTTCAGATAACAATTCTCACTGATCTCGGAACGATATACAGTTTAATGCGCAAAACCTTGCGACTTGATCTGCATAGCCATTTTCCATTGACACAAAGTCTTGTGACTTAACATGAGGATTGCATTTCACCACGGCAATTTCAAGAGGTAACTGAATCGTATGCAACAAATCCTTAATCTTTTCGCCATTTTTGACTGGTGAACCAGAAGAGGTCATGAAACCCCTCTGTGACCATAATTGGCCAAAGTCATGTACAATTCCAAATCTGTATCTGTTGTCAGTATAAATAGTGACTTTCAGGGTTTCAGCTGCGTGGCATGGCTTAGTAAGGGCAATTAATTCAGCCACTTGAGCAGAGTACACTCTTTCGAGCCAGGAAGCTTCTAAAATACCGGTGATTGTACACACAGCATATCCAGCTCTCAGTACTCCTACTGAATCTCTCAAGCATGGACCATCAACAAACATAATGTAGTCATTTTCTTCTAACTGGGTATCTTTGATGTCAGGTCTTGGTTTGGTGCATAATTCTGTTACCTCAAGACAATCATGTTCCACTTCCTCAGCATCATTAATGTCTGCATTTTCAATAGGAAGTAAAGTTGCCGGGTTCAATACAGTACATCTCTTGAGGGAAACATTTGGTGACCCCAGTATGATTGTCTCATACTTACTCAACCTTGCACTTGTCATATGCTGTGTCTTGGTTCGGGTTAACAGACTTTCAACTGAATGTGGAACCATTACTGTTAAGGGATGTCCCATCATTATGCCTTCACACTGTGTGAGGCTTTGACCAACTGCTGCAACTGCACGCAAACAACCCGGTAAGGCTGCTGCAACTGGGTCCAAAGTAGCTGTAAAATATGCTACTGGGCGGTTTGCACCTCCCTGGACCTGTGTTAAAACAGACAAAGAACATGCATCACGTTAATGACAAAACAGTAGAAAAGTTTTCGTGTAATCAGGCATGCCAAAAGCTGGTGCCCTACACATACATTCCCTCAATTCCATGAATGCCTTCATCTCTTTCTCGGACAAGATTATGTTACCCGGGTCATCCTGAACTTCCTTGCCTGTCAGTTTTATCAATGGTTTAGAGATAATTGAGAAGTTGGGAATCCACTGACGACAGTAGCCCACCATTCCCAAAAACATTCTGACATCTCTCTTTTTTGTCAGGGGATTCATCTGCAGTATGGCTGTCACTCTCTCTTTGGATATTTTTCTTGGCTCTTTCTCAATTAGGTGACCTAAATACTTCACCTCGCTCTGACAGTATTGCAGCTTCTTTGGGGACACTTTATGTCCGTTCTTTCCCAAATGGTTCAGTAAGGCAATTGTGTCATACCTGCAGTCATCTTTTGTTCTGGACGCAATTAACAAGTCATCAATATACTGCACTAGGGTCGAACTGACAATTCTAACGACTCCAAATCCTTCTTCAATATTTGATTGAAGATGGAAGGTGACTCAGAAAACCCTTGAGGAATTCTGCACCAACTGTACACCTTATCCAGGAATTTGAAACTGAAGAGAAACTGGCTATCCTCGTGGAGAGGCCCCGAAAAGAATGCTTGAGACAGGTGCACAATTGTGAACCACTCTGCATCACACGGAACCTGAAACATGATCACAGCTGGATTTGGCACTATGGGGCAGCATTTTACCACAATCTCATTTATTTTCCTCAAGTCTTGAACAATTCGAACTTTTCCCACAAGGCTTTTTCAGACCCATTACTGGTGAATTACACAGGCTGCTCATCACTTCCTTCAGGACCCCTTGCTTCACAAAGTCCGCAATTATCTGTGCTACCTGAATGAGGACATCCTGTGTCATGTGGTACTGCGGTACCTGAGGAAACACCGCATTCAGCTTAACTTGTACTTTGACTGGTACTACTCCTTTTATTAGTCCCACTTCTTTTCCTGTCAGGTCCCATACTTTCTCTGTCACTGTTCCCTGCAACTCGGGTGGCAAATCATTCACTGTAAGCATTGGGAATAATGTTATCAAAGGGTATTCTTCATTTGCAGACTCCGGGGGTCATTCTGACCCTGGCGGTCCATGACCGCCATGGCGGAGGGCGGCGGAAGCACCGCCAACAGGCTGGCGGTGCTTCCTGGGCTATTCTGCCGCGGTCAGAAAAGGGGAACCGGCGGTTTCCCGGCGGTTTTCCCCTGGCCCAGCAAGCAGCGCCGCCATGGGGATTCCGACCCCCTTCCCGCCAGCCTGTTCCTGGCAGTAATTACCGCCAGGAACACGATGGCGGGAACGGGTGTCGTGGGGCCCCTGGGGGCCCCTGCACTGCCCATTCCACTGGCATGGGCAGTGCAGGGGCCCCCTAACAGGGCCCCATACAGATTTTCACTGTCTGCTTTGCAGACAGTGAAAATCGCGACAGGTGCCACTGCACCCGTCGCACCCCTGCAACTCCACCGGCTCCATTCCGAGCCGGCTTCCTCGTTGCAGGGGCTCTCCCGCTGGGCCGGCGGATGGCCTTTTGGCAGTCGCCCGCCGGCCCAGCGGGAAAGTTGGAATGACCGCCGCGGTCTTTTGACCGCGGTGCGGTCATTCGGCGGTAACTCAGAAAATTGTTCATCGTCCCCTTCATCATCACTGTTTGTCTGGACCTCAATCCCTTCATTGGAACAGGTAATTGAACACCTTGTTTTACACAGTAAGGGCCATATTTATACTTTTTGATGCAAAACTGCGCTAACGCAGTTTTGCGTCAAAAAAATTAGCGCCGGCTAACGCCATTCTGAAGCGCCATGCAGGTGCTGTATTTATTCAATGACGTTAGCCGGCGTTAGCCGCCGGCGCTGCCTGGTGTGCGTGAAAAAAAATGACGTACACCAGGCAGCGCCGGCGTAGGGGAATATGGAGCTTGGGCGCCAAAAAATGGGGCAAGTCAGGTTGAGGCAAAATTATCGCCTCAACCCGATTTGCGCCATTTATTTCGACTCCCAACCCCTATTAAAATGACTCCTGTCTTAGCAAAGACAGGAGTCATGCCCCCTTGCCCAATGGCCATGCCCAGGGGACTTCTGTCCCCTGGGCATGGTCATTGGGCATAGTGGCATGTAGGGGGGCACAAATCAGGCCCCCCTATGCCACAATTTTTTTTAAAAAAAATACTTACCTGAACTTACCTTAATGTCCCTGGGATGGGTCCCTCCATCCTTGGGTGTCCTCCTGGGGTGGGCAAGGGTGACAGGGGGGGTACCTGGGGGCATAGGAGGGCACCTCTGGGCTCCTTCCGAACCCACAGGTCCCTTAACGCCTGCCTTGTCCAGGCGCTAAAAAACGGCGCAAAAGCGGCTGGACGTCATTTTTTTTGACCCGCCCACTCCCGGACGTGAATTTTGCCCGGGAGTGTAAATATGGCGCATATGCCTCGGAGTCACTTTTTTAGACGGGAACGCCTACCTTGCATATCATTAACGCAAAGTAGGTGTCCACGCTAAAAAATAACGCAAACTCCATGGACTTTGGCGCTAGACGCGTCTAACGCCAAAGTATAAATATGGAGTTAGTTTTGCGTCGGAATAGCGAAAAAAAAAACGACGCAATTCCGGCGCAAACAGAGTATAAATATGCCCCTAAGTCTCTTCCCATTAGGTAAATGGGACTCGAATCAAAGACTACAAATTTGTGCAGTCCCTGAAAGTTGCCAATCTCAACTTGAACCGGGCCTGTAATCGGATTTGTCAGAAACTGATTTGCTACTCCTACCACCCTTATGGTATGCCCCGAAAGTGGTAATTTCGCAACCTCTGCACTTCTGACTGTAGAGCGTGTAGCTCCTGTATCAACTAGGAATGAAACCTTGTGACCCATTACCTTTCCCTCTACATAGGGTCCCCTCTGATCTGCCTCTAGGGACGCTGCAAGCCTGCACTCCTCACTATCTGAACAATCATCCGACCATTCATTGTTTATTCCATCCTCACCACACAATGGGAACTGCTGTACTGTGTTATTTTGACTCATCGTTTGACCTGTGACCTGTTGAGGAAACATCACCTGTTGCTGTCCCATTGGAGCTAAGGGCATTTGCATTTGCTGTCTAGGTACCATGGGAACCTGCTGTTGTACCTGCTGCATTTGTGCTGGTTGAACACGCGACATTTGCATTTATTGTACGGGCTGTAACCCCTGCATCTGGACCATGTTATTCTGGAAGTTCTGATTTTGACTCCTCATTTTTGGACCCCTCACATCTTGAAATGTACCAACATCATTGCTTTCTTGAACAACACCATCCTGCACCACCATTGGGCATTCCCGCTTCCAATGCCCCACGCCCCCGCACGCGTGACATGGTGACACCTTTTTCATCCCCTGCACATTATTTTGAACCACAACAGTATTCAAGCCTGGACCACGGTTCACAAAACCTCCTTGACCTCGACCTCTCGGTTTTGCCTGAAACATGCCATTCCCTTGCGGTTGCTGTTGTATCACCTGCTGTACTCCATTTCCCTGCATTCCTGCTTGCGCTGCCTTAATCTGCATCACCATCACCTTCTCTTTTAACTTTCTCTGCTTCAACTCAATCTCATCATTACAGTATTTTGCATCCTGCAACATCTCATCAATCGGCTGCGCTTGCCAACAGATCAAATGATTCTGAATCATCTGGCTAATCTCTGGTCTCAGCCCTTCAACAAACCTGAAAACAAGATGATTCATGTCTTTCGGCTCAATAACCTCAGTGCCACTGTAATGTTTGAATGCCTTCAACAATCTCTAATAGTAATCATAAATCGATTCTTTGGCCTCCTGTGATGTTCGATCGATTTTCTGCCAATCAGTTACTTTCAGCGACACTTTCTGCTTCAAAAACTCAATCACTTTATGATAGTACTTCATCACCTCCTCAGATGGTGCTCCAGTCACCTTATCCCTCGCCGGTTCCTGTGTTGGACAGTCCACACCTCTCTTGCATTCAAGCCATAAGTCAGGTGGAACTATAATCTCAAACAGGGTATTCAAGCCCTCCCACAGACATGTTTCCAGCTTCACAAATCTGTCCGTCTGCTGGTACCATTCTATTGGCTTCTCCCTCAACCTGGGATAGTCATTTGTGAATGACAGGATGTCACCCCTAGACCACAGTACATGGACTAGAACCCTTCTGGCTGTTTTTCCCATTGGTAACATTTTTATTGTCCCCATGTCCGGTGCAGCTTTAGCTTGCTTTGGTTGCAGACCTTTGCCTTTCTCTTTATCTCCCTTCTTTGCCCATTTGCCTACCCATTTCTCTAAGGCTCCCCAAATCTGTGCACTTTGCAGTATTTCTTTAAGATGCGCTTTCATTCCGGTAGACCTCATGTGATCAAAATCTTTAGAATCAAAGTCTAATCTTTAGCTTCTTTTCAAATGCTTAGTATTCTCAATATCTATGCCGTATTTATCCGCCAGGTTTGCCAACTTTTGATGCACCTTGCTCACTTCTTTAGTGATTTTGGGGTACAGATAACTCAATTCAGCTTCTGTGTATGACTCTAATCTGTTCACTGCCATTGTTCATTCCACTAGTTCTGCAGCTTTCACACCCAATCTCACAAAATTCAGGTATTCATCTCTTTCTGACCTCTCTGCGGTCACTGCAGTAGTTGGTGAAGCATTGAGCTTTTCTAACCATTCATTCAATTGTTGCGCGGAAAAGCCTTGCAACGAAATGTTTCCTGACTGCATCAGTGGTGACTGTGTCGTATTTGTACTCATTGTCTGTGGGGCTAGCACACTTAACCCTGCTTGCCTCATTGTCTCCCAAGGAGCTCCAATCAGACTGAGGTCCAACAAGGACCTGAATCCTTCTGCTGCTTGTTCTCTTGGTGTCATTACTTGGGGAGTTCCTGTGAACCCTCCTCTTATTGCCTCTTGGGTCATCACTACCTGATCACACACGCCAGGCTTACCCTGCGCATACAACGGTACTGGTGGGCCAACACTATCAATAATGATATGGCAGCTGGTGTCTGACCAGGTCCCAAACCCCGTGGAGCATTAACTCCCATAGCTTGATTTATCATGGGTGCTGTAGCTACTGACTGCGGTCCTGCCACTGCATTGTAACCCGGAATCAGCCGTTGCTGCGGCTGGGGCAGCAATTGCGGAGTTGGCTCAATCTGCACTAGCTTTGATCTCGTATATATCGGATCAGGTGGCACCATCAGACTCGTATTTGTCACTAGTACTGAGACATCTGGATACATCCTCTGTATCTGCGGAGGTTGCAACTGTAGCTGCGTGTCTGGTGCAGTGGGTACACTGACACCATTTTGTATCGAAACTGTATCATTGTCTGCACTGTATTTGTAATTCCCTTACTCTGTGTCAGATCCTCAGGACCCACACTAGTGCTCGGAGCAGTGTCATTTATAGCATATGGTGGCGGGCGATCATTTAACAACTGATTAAGAAACTCTCCATCAGCTGAATCATCTTCATCTACCCAAGACCTCTGAGTCTCCTTTGACTTGCTGGAGCCCTTGTCTGTCTTACAGGTGGCTTTCTTTCCCTGTGTCTCATCTTCCTGGGTTATTGCCGGAACAATTTAAGTCCATTAACTATTCCTCTTCTCCACATCCTGCTCTCATTGTCCCATCTAGCCTCAGCTAAAGTCTTCTCTGCCCTTTTCATTCTCCTTTCAAATTTTTGCTGTCTTTGTCATATGGCCATCAAATCCCAGACTGCTAATGCCTCATGCCATGCTGGTCTTGGAGGCGGCTTTTGCACACTTAACATCCACCTCAAGTCCCCCTAGATTCTTGTATTGAACGTTCCATGCTCCCGAAACGCTAAACATCCCTCATTCTCTGTTAATTTGCACCACTGCTTCATCCAAAAACATCCCTTTTCCTCCATTACAATATAAGCTGGAGTACCCTCAGGCGGTGTTTGCTCCCCTTCACTTGCCATAATATATGTATCTCCCTTCCAAGCACTCTTTAGCGCCTTGAAAAACTTCATTTTTGCATCTTTTATTTTGTTTAAAATCTAATCAGAAAGTGACTTTAATTCCCAGAACACTCTTCACCCACCTTTCTCAACCTATTGCCTCCCAGGGACGGCTGCCAATCCGTGCGCGACCCCTCTCAGCAACTGACCTATCCCAGCGTACACCACTGACGTCACACTCACACACACTGCAGCTGACAAAGTCTTGAGGCTTGCCCTCTTCTCACACAAAATGAATGCAATATTTTGCGAGCACCTTTAACAACAAAAACCCAAATTTGCCAATTTACTACAGGAAGGGTAACACAATCGCTTCAGTACTTTAAAGAGATTTCACTTGAAGCCTCGTCCGCTACTCTTTCCTTCCAAGCACCCGCACTCGCAAGCAGAATTCGACCTACAAATCCTACTCTCGACTTGTCAATGGTTTGCTCTAGTGCAATTTAGAACTTGCCAAATCTCCATCGAAGGTTTCACTCACACAATTTGACTCAAACTCAACTTGTCAACCACGCCCGATTGACCTATTACACCACACAAATTACAACATAAACCCAAGTGTCTCCTACACTTGTCAATATACTCCGGAGTCTTAGACCACGACGGGTCCGCACATCACCAACAACCATGTGGATAATTTTGAACACAAAGCACCACACTCACATGAAGTTCGCCAACTTCCCTACTCTCATACTGCGGAGTACGCCCACTCCTACTAAAACAACAGTACCTGACCTAAATCCACACAAACTTCACAGAACACCTACAATATGCATAAGCTGAGCAAGCGCAAATTCTGCACCACACATTCTAAAACGCCGAGAACATACCCAACTCACTCAGGCAGGCTCCGAGATTCCAGGAAAGTCATGGGGAATTTAGAAACGCATCATACCTCCAATTTGCATTATCTCAAAAAAACACTTTAAACAATAGTCCTCTGTCCTAGGGCCCCAAAGGGCCTAAACCGTCGCTCTGCTACCAGAACTGTTAACGCATCCCAGTATGACTATTTTACTCTCTTTGGGACTCGTTTTAGGCCAATTAATCTTTTGAACCTGATTGAAGACACCTTAGGACGAGATAGCTAATCAGTTGTCAATCAATATGTCAATAATGTCATCAAAGTTCACAGTAATACGACAATTCAAATTGTCAAGTCATTTAATAAACTCAAAAGACTACCATGACCTTTCAGTCATGAATAATCACACCAGTTTAATATGATTTTAGGAAGTTTTCCCTATTGATTACAATTCTACTAGCAAGTTTATTAGTCTCAAAACCAAGAAACACATTAGCATAGTCACAATATGGCAACTCTGATAGGATTTCATTAAAGCAAGAATCACGAATATTAGAACAAAACACGGCGTCAGCATAGGATATCTTTAGAAAAGTATCATCATCACGTTATTCAACAAAGCATAGATTCAGTCATTTGTCTATTTGCGTCAGTGTAGTGAACCCTTCTCAACTAACCTCGAATTAGCATTGGCATGATGGGCTTCATGCAAAACAATTTAGAAACACCAATTTGGAAAAACATCTAACTATGGTCTCTGTCAAAAGAAGCAGTTGGTACCTAGAAAGGAAAAGCAAACAGCCAATCACAATTTCATTGTCATATAGTTACCTCCGTATCTGGGTCAGCACTCAGGTTCGGTCTTCGTCCTCAGGACATCAGTTGATTCGCCATCACCCAGGAACTCAGCAATCAGGTAAAAGGGGGCACTTCCCTCATAAGGAGGTAAAGTGTAAACGGGCAATCTAAGGGCAAGGATGGTTCTAAGTAAATTAGCAAGTCACTAAGCAAAGTGACAAATTGTCTGGATCATAGCAAATCGCATCAGCATCTCCCCTAACCCTCTCCTATTCTCTAGTCTCTAATTCTCTAAACTACATCCTGGTGTCAAGGGTTTTTATCCCCTTTTCGTTGTACATTCCCCTAAAATTTGATGGGACTAGGGGTATCTATATACAATTAACTTCACATTAGCTCATCGCATTTGTCACCCCATAACAGTTCTCACATATTATATTGGTCCTTATGATTGACGTCTTTAGCGGGTGGAATGTCCGGTATGATTTCATAGTCTTGTGGTCCTTTGCACATCTTCGGTCAGTGGCTCCATTGTCTGTACCGGTTCAGGCGACCTTGTACCTGCTATTGGTCTACAGTGTTGCATTCAGCTCAAATGTTTCTACAAGCAAGTCAAATTTCATGAGAACGGATCTACTACAGTTACATTCAGCTTCTAGTTTGGAGAAAAACAAGAGTTCATGTCCTTCAGCAAGTCAGCACACTGCATGTTAGAAAAACACATTTAATATGAGAGCCAGGCAGCTAGGCCTCGACTCATGCTAACTAAAGCCTAATGATTTATTAGCAAAACCTTTACATATATCTAATATTATTAGTGTAAAATCATATCATAACATAACATTTCAACATTATTAGTCAGTTTCATTAGTCCCCATATATGTTGACGGCCACTCCCCGTGGGCACATTTCACACTCACGTTTTAGCAAAATACATTAATACGTTTTCTATGTGGCATTATTACACATTAGTTCATAAACATTTCATGTTAATATAGATTATATAAGCTACGCTCTCTCAGGTAGAGGGCAGGAATGTGGGATATTTACCAATATACAATGCATTATCGTTCTCCGCTTGTGCTGGCACACAAAATGCTGCTAGCACAAATGCAGGACTCCTAGCACTGTGATGCAAGGTTGTCAATGTTGTATGCAGGAATTGTTCGGTTGAGGGAGTGAGGCCTTCATACACAAAATCAATCCTCAGAGGCATTTGCCTCCTACTGCATATGTTGCACAATGCAGCACACTTTGAAAGAGGAGGGCTAAAGATATTTCTTCCCAGTTCTCCTTGGTGTAGAGATGTACAATTTATATGCATTCCCACTGAAATCATTGTTAGTAAATTTGTGAATGGAATGTATTACAATGAGTAATGCAAGGCAGTGATAAGTCCTGCCTTCTGTTACTCTAGATGTATAAAGCCACACAGGCCCATGAAGGTGGTTTTGCTTGACTTGGCAAATATCATTTAGGTGTTGCATCATGCACCCTCTTGCATGGTGAAAGGTTGATGCTAAACTATGATAAATACAGGCCCAGATGTGATAGAAACTGCTCGTAACATACAAATGTGTATGAATACAGTGATACACATTTGTACATCAACAGCATCATCTACTGTAATAAGATAAATAACTTTCTTAGGAGGACACATTTCAAACTAGAATATTGACATATGCAATGAAATACTATTTAGAAAAGAATTCCATGTACCCACATAGTATGTTGTGCATGGTCCTTCTCTAAATATTTCTAGTGAATAATGAGGTTGTGAGAGCAATGTGTATAGATTGACATCTGACAAGTGACAACATTACAACATGGGCGTATTCACTTGTTGAAACTTATACTCTTCCTGTCCCTGTGTACTTGAAGGTGAAGGAAATCTGTGCCACAATATAACAGAGATCCCTTACATCATGTACATCCAAGGACTATTTGTAACATGTCCCTATTTATTTCCAGAAGGACAAACAGCATTTCCTGAAGATCAGCGTGTCGTTGATGATGATCAACCTGTTGTAAACACCCTCCTGCCCCTCCATGGATGAAGACACCTTTGAACAACTCCTGGACACTGCAGAAAGATCTCTTCTGGTTTTGGCAAGCAATAAAAGATGATGCTGTTGTTTCTCCACATGAACCAACCCAGACTGCGCATGGAGCATCTACATGACACATTTCAATGGTGAGTGCCAAGGGTCCAGTAGCGAATGCTGAGTTAAGTTATGTTAGGGATGGAGACTGCAGTGGGCACTCTTGAAGCAGTCCATAGGGCTCTTAGCCCCAAAAAGGATTTGTCAAAGGTTACTTCAGACACCTACTCTTGGTTCCATGGGATTGAAGTCTCCTTAGCTGATATTGCTGGTGTTATGAAGCAGAACGATCAATGACACCAGCCTTCCACATCAAGCACCAGTGCTGCTGCTATTTAGCTGGAAGCCATCACTTTCACTATCCAGTCCTTGGAAACAGTACTGGAGGATTCAAGTAATTGTTTGGAGGCCAAGATGGATTCCTTCCTGTCATCAACAAGTGCCCTCAATAGCAACAATTAAGCGGTATTGTAAAAACAGAAAGCCCTTGAAAGGGTTGAGATGCTGCCTCACTGGCATTCACAAATGCAATTGGGAAAGTGGAGATAACATTTACTGCCTCTAATATTTGTTTTTCTGAGGCTTATAGTAGGCCTGGGCATAACTCACAAAGTTTAACTCAGCAGAACTCCACAGAGTTACATAAAAACTCAGTGAGATTCCATGGAGTTTTGTAAATGGGTGGAATTCAGGCACTGAGTTTTAGCATCTGGAGCTTTTTCCATGCTGTAAAATCAGTGTGAATGGCACCAAGTGGCATGACAGAGTGTGCTGTTTCTTTCTGCTGCTCAAGTAAATTTTCAACTCAAATGGCAGCTTTCTTAATTTGAAGGGTCATAACCTAGCATGACAGCTCACTTTGAGAAATATCAGTGGGAGGTGTTCTAGCACCCCAAAATTGATCTAGGTAACATGAATTCTCACTTGCCAACTTAACATTGGTGAAACACACACAAGAAAATACACAGCCACACAGCGGTTGGTGAAGTTTTGCCGTAACTCCAGGCACCAAGTAGAATGCTGAATGGGCTACTAGCAACAATCCTCGGCCTTCTAATCCATTGGAAGCTGAGCAGTCATTAGAGGAGGAAACAGTCCAGTTCTCCAGGTGGTTCAGAACCAGAAAGTCCCTATAAGCATTTGTGAAAGCCTACTGGCCAGTTTTATGATCTGTCCTGTGTGGGACATCATGCCACCTTCTTTGCAATCTACTACAGTTCTCTGTTTTTGTGAAGTAATTGATCTTGTCTTACTTTACTCACCATTTAGCACTTGTATTAGAGAAAGATAATTTGTTCCTCAGAACTTTTAATAAATATCACACGCAAATGAGAAATACATGTCCAGGCTACATATGTGAAGAATTGATGGATGATAAAATGTATAAATCTGAGCCAAGTTTATAAAATAAATCTTCAAAGCCCATAAGCAGATTAGTGCAGTCCCATCTCAAACGTCTTGATAAACACCTTACTAAAACATGAACAAATATTTATGTACAAAAATCAGAGGTGATTAAACTAAAAAAGACATGCAGTCTCTGATTGTGCAACTACTATCATAACACCCATTGTGATGGAAGATTGAACAGTGTGTAGTACCTCTAAGGAATGTCAGAGTAAACCAACAAGCAACTTCATCTTGATAGACAGAAAGAGATCTGAATCAAACATACACAATGACTCACCAGCTCTAAAAAAGGATGCATGAGGTATGTGAAAACAACATAAAACACGGTTCCTTTGATCCATATCTATGCTGGGAAGTACTGGCACACTCATAAATACATAAGTTGCACACCTCACTGCTCCAAGAAAGGCTTGTCATAAATACATGAACCTACACTAGCCAGATTCTAAGGCCCATATTTATCACATGTTTGCATTGTCCCTGTGACACAGAAGGGAGCACAAGAGCAATGCAATACCTTGAATGATATGTACAAAGCCATGCAAGGCCATCCTGTATAGCCCTAACTGTTTTGGTAAATGTGGATCAATGCAAAGCAGGACAAAATCTCTGCCTTGCGTTACTCTGCCCCAGAGAGACATTACATTGGTTGAGCATGGGTGTACACACACATCCACAGAATAGTGTTGGTGCATTCCCAGATTTTGCATTAGTGGTAGACCTAAGAATGCTTCAAAATGCTATGCTATGTTTTTTCTCCTTGTTGTGTTCTCTTGCAAAGAGTGAAGCATTATGCAACACACACAGAAAGAGGAAAATGCCTATGAGGATAGTTTTTGTGCAAGAAGGTGTGCCTTCCTGCACAAAAGCAATCCTGCCTGCAATATAAGTACCCTTGCACCCTGGTGCAAGGGTACCTGCATTAGCGCTAGGCAGCAGTTTGTAAACCAGCATAGGAATCCACTGTATCATGTAAAGTATGGCTCATTCCTGCCCTCTCACTTTCACGCAGTACACCACTGAAAGGTGACTTGGTGTCTTTGGCAGTGTGTAAATTACAGAGCTATGCCCCATTATCAGTGTACATTCATATTTAAAATGTGAGGTTGACATAGAGTTGTCAAGTGGAGTCTGATGATTTAACAATTCAGTACAATATCCTCCAGAATATTTGAACAGTATGTACTATCCTAACTCAATAATAGGAAACTAAAGCCACAAAACAATCACTTTGTAAACTCATTAACATTTTTTAAATTAAAATATCTAATTAAAAAACAACAACTAACACTAGCTAACCTATATTACTTATTACTAAAACCTTCCTATCTTAACTTACCCAGCAGTTAACCTATCTGACCAATAATTAACACATGACACAGTAAACATTTAAGGCCCCCTAATACACATAATTCAATACAAACATAAATTATATCCTAAACATATATTACTTACAAATATAAACCTATATAAATATACATGTTTTATTATTTTCCCAAATTAATTTATAATTCTTTTTGGTTTTTATATTTTGTACACACAAAACGTTCACCCCACCCACTACATTTCTTAACTACTCTAAACTAAAAAAATACCTAAAATGATCCTATAATACTATTTCTAAAAAAAATCACTATTCCAAAAACGACACTATACCCTTTCTGACTATTAACACACCTAAAATACAATTAATCCAAGCACAAATACAGGGAAAGGGATGGATATTCCAGGTTTAGATTTTCTGAAAAATGTGTAGCAAGGTCTCCTTGCATCAAATCAAAATCTTTATGTCTTTTTTTTGCACTTTGGTTATTTTAGTTAGTCTCTTGTCCATTCTTGCCATATATTTGAGTTATTTCTGGATGAGGCAGAATAGGGCACGTCATCTTTTTTTGGCCTTGTTCCCTATCCCACTATCCAGTTCATGGTCCTGTGGTGGTATGTGTGGTGATCCGGCCCTGAATGGTCAGAAGAGGAGTAGTTATTGCCAGTATAGTGTGCTTTAGCTAGAACATTGTAGAGGCAGCCCATTTCCCTCCTGCCTTTCACAATCATAGATCCTCCCAAGTTTGCAAAGTCCATGAGCAATTATTTTGATTCGAGAATAACCACATTCGGAGTCATGTGAGCAGAAGAAAAATAGCCATCATATTTGCCAAATTTGTGTCTGGACATCTCTTATTTACATAACTTTGTCACATTGTGACTGAAGAAAATGTGCCAATACATACATACACCTAATCTTTGGATAAAGACATATATAATATACCTCTATGCCAATGTAATTTTGGATTACCTTATAAGATGAACGGCAGTCTAGGGTGACATCCGTTGTGTGAATAGCAATGTCACACCCACAAATTTAACTCATAACAATAATGCCTACTCATACAGATGTCTGATTGTAAAAAACACCATCTAAATATATTCACCATTTATACATATGCATGTTCATCATCGGGAAAAAACCTTATTACATAAGTGAACATGTATGTCTCAGAAACCATGCACCAATGTTTCACTGATGGACACCACTCATACACATTCATGTATTTTCTTCATACAGGAAAAATACATAAATTTATTTCCAGATATATTTGGCAATTTAGACTCTACTTTAACACATGCTACACAGCCTTTCACCAGTCAAATTTGTGACTACATCATACACCGTATTGCTCATACTTGCTAATAAGCATACCATTTGCCCATACAAAGTTGACTATCACTGTTAATATTGTTCACATACGTTTGGTTGACTTATTATATCCTGCTGTTATCTTTATGCTCAAGTGTGCTATTGTAGGTTTAAGAAGGCTACAGTTCGAGCTCATTATCTGTATAGAAAATATTTATAAGAATAGATGATACAATGACACATATAAAGATAAGCGGAATTGTCTTCTGCCTGGCTGTAAATTGTGGCATATGCCAGTGTATTATCTATATTGACACATGCTTTTCAGAGTAGCCTTGCTTTGGGTGACAATCGTAAACAGCTGGATTCATCCATGTCACAACTATCCCAAGCACAGTGACACCAGTGAACCACTTGATCTGGCTTACATTCCCTTCCTTTATACCTATTCACACATGGGAATGCAAAATTGAGCAAATTTCGTGTTTAATCAGACAAATAGCAGATCAAGTTCCTTATAGTCTCGGAGAGACATATGTAACATGATTTATGCCCTCATTACATCCTTGGCGGTAAATCCCGGACAGGGCACGGTGGCTGCCCTTCTGTCAACCACAACATCAACCTGTATGGTGGTGGACACCGCCACCTGCACCGCCAGCAGCACCGCCAACTGCACGTCTGCTGCCTCAGCAACAGTCCCCAGCATCATCCCAAGTGGGCAGCCATCCGAGGCTGCAGGAGACGTCCTGCTGTGTCCCTCAACAGGTGCAAACACATGCACCACCACAGACACTGCCACCAGCCCCACGATGTGCTCACACAGTGCCACCACAGCTGACATGGCAATTATCCCCAGTGGGCAGCCATCTGAGGCTGCAGGAGATGTCCTGGACCCTGCCCAGCGTACATGAGCCATGACTCCCAGCACTGTTTATACCTGCAGGTGGCAGTTGAATTCGCAGCAGGGTGGAGTGTGTTCCTGCCTCCATGGAGTATCATGCTACCTGTTCCCAGGCAGTCTCATGGCACACACACACCCAGGTGAGGGAATGGGACTTGCCACACTGCATGTGAAGCACTCTGGGCACAAAGCCCCCTCCAGAACCAGTGGAGATTCACATCCACTACCTCAGTCCTCAGCAGGATGAAGCACTCTTGGCACAAGACCCCCTCCAGAACCAGTGGAGATTCACATCCACTAACTCAGTCCTTGGCAGGATGAAGCACTCTGGGCACAGAGGATAGCAGGATGATGGATAGCTTTCCAAAATTACCCCACTGCGTTTACCGCCGATTCAGGTGGTGCATTGTTGATGCGCAGAACCACGAGGGCATCTCCACACGCTAGGTAACGCTTACAGACTTGCTGGTAGACCATGATGCGCATTTTACAGACACTAAACCTTAACAGGAAGCACTTACAAATATGAACGGAGCAGGTGCCCCAGTTGAAGCTCTGCTTCTGGAAAGGACAAGCCACCCTAACTCTTGGGCTTGGCAAAAATAAGACCAGTGAAGACTGTTATCCACTTGAGAGACTGTAGCTTTGCACTCCCCAGGATGAAGCAGAGGGCAACCCACCCACAAGTCCCCAGGATAAAGCAGTGGGCAAACCACCCACTGGAGAGACTTGAGAGACTGTGGCTTTGCACTCTCCAGGATAAAGCAGTGGGCAAACCACCCACTTGAGAGACTTGAGAGACTGTGGCCTTGCACTCCCCAGGACCAATCAGTGGGCATGGACCCCCCTCGTGGAGCAGTGGTGTCGTCCGTTCATCCGGCTGAGGTGCCATCCTCCCACTCCCCCTGAAGTGCCTGCTTATTTTCCATTTGATGCCCCTGCAGTGTTCTCTCCGTTTCGAGTCAGGTATCTTGTGTGTGCTTCGCCCATGCATTTTGGGACACTGATCCACGGACAATGATTTCATTAATATCCGGACTTGTGTAGTTGGTGTACATATTTATATATACTGATATTTGAATTTGGACTATCTGATATTTCAATGATTACACTATTTACAATCATTTCATTTTGTCTTTGCGGTCTTCCAGGGGGTGACGGGGTGTATATGTAATATTGCTGCATGTATTTGTGTGTATGGTGTTGTGGGTGAGGGTGGAGGTGGAGGTGTTGGGTGCGTGTGTCACTCTCTTTTCCCTCCCCTCTCCCCTGTGTGCTAGGTGCAGAAATCACTGTGGTCGTCACCAGCGTCTTTCCTGCTCCTGATACAAAAGGAGGTAGACCAGCATGGGCAGGACCTCTAGTTCGGGCTCCATGGTGTCCTGGTTGTTCCTTGAGTGTGGAAAGGTGAGTGGTTTCTGTTCCAAGTCCTGTTTCTGCCATGCTTTTGATAGCGCTGGTACTGCCCCAGAAAAGGTGGTGGATCGGCGTGTTGTAATACAGTGGGCAGAACCTTGTCTTCCACCTGTCTGTTGGCGGTTACCGCCACAGTGTTTGTTTAGACCACTGTGGCGGTCGGAGTCTTAAAGTGGCTGTCTATGTTGGAGGTTTCCGCCATGGTCATGATTCAATTTTTTTTCCGCCGGCCTGTTGGCGGTATTACCGCTGCTTTAACACTGATGGCCAGGGTTTTAAAGAGGGCCTTAGTGTCACCTTTGATGCATGCAAGGGGGGCACGTGGGGTCAAGAGCAACACAAAACTCACACTGACATTGACCTATCTATGGTAGGCCATCTTGTGTAGCCCTGTGTGGCTTTGTAAGTGTGGAGTACTGCAAGGATGCTCAAGTCCCTGCCTTGCGTTACTCAGTAGTCAATTAATACCAATTGTATGCTTATCTTCTGCTGGCCATACCTAGTTCAATGCATTGACATCTATGCTGTGAGACCTACTGGGAGCTGCATTGGTCCCTCCTTAATGATTTTGACACGCTGTGCTCTATTAAATAATACCATCTGAAAAATGCAAAGTGCTATCCATGGGACATCTGCTATTCCACAGTATGATTTCCACGCCATGAGGATGTATACTCTCACAACACTTGTAAGACTGGTTGAGAGGTATTCTTCATGGCAAACTTTGTTTCAAATCATTAGCTGCCCTACATACTCACACCCTCCAGGACATAAGATATGTGGGGACACTGGCATTTCTTTTTTGACAGGACTATCATGGATACCTCTAATGAGGGTTAGACACCTCTGATGCAAGATATTAATATGTATACCACAGATCAGTGGTCATAGCACAAGAATGACTGGACAATAGAGACATGTCTCATACAACTACGCCACCACATGGTGAGATGTAACTATTTATGGTAGGTTTCTATAATACAATTAAAGTTGCAATGCTACCACCACATTTCCTGCATCAATATGTATTGCAATGATTGCAATATGGTGTCTAACCTTGTGACACTGTGCATAATGTCCATGCAAAGCGTAGTTTGGGATGCCACACAGATGCTGTATGATTTATAACACAAACATATTTAGAGTGGTTTAAATGAAATACTTACCAAAACCTATATTGACACTTTATTAACTTTAACAGGGATTCCTGTTTGTTACACAATATGCCTATGGAGGTTCTGTTGTATTTGCTATCTAATTCAGGGGTGATATAAATCAAGGTGATAATGACCGTACTATAAGGATTACATTGTAAATACTTTTATGAGTCACACACATATATTTGTTAAGAGAGCTACAAACATATTGTCATGACACTTTCAAGCACTTGGATATTCCAGTGTAATGGCACATTTTGACACTCTTAGACCATTATTGTCATATTTCCACACAACGGAACACAGCTAGCCACCTTACTAGGCTGTGAGGCATCAAAGAGAATGTGCAGAAATGAGTAACATTGCATAACGCATTCCTGATGTCTGCCTGTACTGTTGTATAAACTGCTGTCTAGCACCAAACACAGGCAGCCGTGCACCATGGTGCAAAGGTGACTGTGTTGTAGCCATGTTAGATTTTTGTCAGGAAAGGACACGTTCCTACAGAAAAACTATCCTCAGAGGCTATAGAAAAGTGGATTAGTAGTAGGGAGAGGTATTCAGATTCAGCTAGTAATAATACCACAATTAATAATAAGGTACAGTCAAGTCTCAATAAATGAGTCCTTGCCCAACCCATGGGAGCTTAGCAACAAGCAGTGAGGATTAACTTAGGAGACACGCATTTAAGCATTTAATGTCACCAAAACATAAAATAAGTAAAAGATACAACACAATAACAGTTCAACACTAATTTATAAAAAATAGAAAATATTTTTATCTCTAAAACAACAACAAAACAACAATAATCCAATGTGGGGAATGGGTGATATGAATTTTTAAAGACTGAATTAAAAAATGTGCATTCTAGCGCCAAAAAACATAAAGCACCACTAGTGGCTATCTGGTCATGATAGACTGAGACAAAGTCAAAGTTTTAGGCTGATCTGGATGTGGTACGGGTTGAATAGGTTGAGCACTAGGTCCCGGTCAAAAGTACTTCTGGACTTAGGGGTATATTTGCAAAGAATTGGCATAGGGCAGCTCCGCAAGTCATTTTGCTGTGCTGCCCTACGCAAATTCAAAAGGGCAAGAATGCACTGTATTTATGAGATATGGAGCATTGCAGTCATTTCATTCAGAGTCGGTGCACAATTTGGTACCTAAGACCAATTCAAGCACTCTTGCACCATGGTGCATGGTATCTGCATTGTTGGCAGGATTGCTTTTTTGCAGAAATGGGCACCTTCCTGCACAAAAACAATCCATGGAGGACGTGGCACACATAGGAAGAGGAAATAACGAAGAGAAATAAAGACATATCTCCTCGTTATGCCTCCCCTGGGGAGGTATACTGTCTTGTCACATTCCCAGGTTTATACATCCTTGTAAATGTTGGGTGTTACGTGGGAAAACCCACTGCACTGCCTATGGAACACCCCCCAATGCAGTGTAAGGCAATGCAGCAACTTGCACGGCTTTGCCTTACACCATATCAACAAGGCTATGAAAACCCATGCAAAGAGGCTTTGTGCCGCCCCATAGATATGTATCTACACCCTGCACTGCTGTTGCATCAACAAAAGTGACACACCGTCAGTGCAAATGGCAATTATATCACTTAGGAGGTCATTCTGACCTCGGCGGTAAAAGGCACTTACCTCCGGTCAGAAGACCGCCATAACACCGCCGCGGTCGCGGTAAACCGCCACGGTCATTCTGACCCGCAACTGGCAAACCGCCAAAAACCCGACATCAACAAAATTCCGCCACAGCAACGGCCAGCGAAAAACTGGCGATGACCAAACCTCCACCGTCACGCCAACAGAAATACGCCCATGCCATTCCGACCCACAAATCCCCGCAGCGGTCTTTCAACCGCGGTATTCCATTGGCGGTACACACCGCCGCGGTCAAAATACACACACCTCTACAAAACACAGCCACATTGGACAATTCAAAATACACACACCTGAGACACATACACACACCACTCCCACACACCCAATTAAATATAAAACACACACCCACATCACCCACAAACCCTTACGACCACAATTGTGACTGAAGGACAGAGAGAGACAGCACAGAATAGAGTAGACCATGACACAGAGGCAAATCACAACATCACCCACACAATATCCACGCACAAAACACCATACACCATCACACTCACCACACTCTACAACACATACACCACCCCTCACCTCATCCACACCACCCCATGGCACCCCAAAGACACCCCAGGTTCTCTGACGCAGAACTCAGGGTCATGGTGGAGGAAATAGTTCGGGTAGAGCCCCAGCTCTTCGGGACACAGGTGCAGCACACCACCATTGCCAGGAAGATGGAGCTATGGCAAAGAATAGTGGACAGTGTCAACGCTGTGGGACAGCATCCACGAAATCGGGACGACATCAGGAAGCAGTGGAATGACCTACGGGGGAAGGTGCGTTCCATGGTATCAAGGCACAACATCGCGGTACAACGGACTGGCGGCGGACCCCAACCTCCTCCCCCCGAATTCACAGCATGGGAGGAGGAAGTCTTGCACATCCTGCATCCTGAGAGCCTCGCAGGAGTAGGCGGAGGAATGGACTCTGGTAAGTCAAATCTTCACTACTTCATTCCCCCCACCCCACCTGCATGCCAAATCATACCCCCACCCTCACCCCCACCCCCATCACACCAACTCCTTGCAAATGGCTCACCATCACAACCCACCCATCCCAAAACCTAGCCCTGCATGCGTCCCCAAAGCATGGACACCCATCACCAAAGCATGGCCACTGCACATACCCATCTCCCCCACAAGCCACCGTCACAAAAGCCCCCACAAGGGAATGCCAGCACTGGGGTACACGGCCACCCACCCATTACACGAAATGGCACACACAGAAGCAATAACCATACTCTTATACCCCTGCAGGACCCGAACGCCACCACACCGCCCAGGAGGGTCCAGAGATGTCCATCCCACCCCCAGAAGAGGCCCCCAGTGATGACAGCAGCTCTGTCTCCCTGGACCCAGATGACCAGCCCGGCCCAACAGACAGCCACAGGCTACAGCAGACCTAACCCCCTCTGGGAACACCAGCACAGCTCCCACCCAGCGGGCCCATGCCTCTGTCTCCAGGACACGTCAATCAGCGGTGTGTCCACCACTACAGGGCACCCAGGTTGACCCACCACCCCAACAACAACAGGGACCTGGGGGAAGTGGTAGTGGGCACACGGTCCAGGGGACAGAGGCCCAGGGAAACAGGTGAACTGGGAAGGCAGCTGTGCGACAGGGGGGGGACAGGCCCAGGGAACTGACTCACCAAGAGGCCCTCTCCTCCATCATGGGAGCATACCACCACTCCCAGGAGACGATGGCTACGGTACTGGCCAGGTTCCAGGAGATCCAGGTACTGCAGGAGGAACAGTACATGGGGTTCAGAGAGAAACTGAGAAACATTAGTTCCGCAATGGGGACCATCGTCGTGGCCCTTAACCAGATAGTCACCACATTGCGGGACCATGTGGCACCACAAAGGGCCCCTGTCACTAGCATGGACCCAGACCAGGCTACCACCTCCGCTGGCGCTACTGGACAGGAGGCCCCAACACAATGACAAGCCACCAGAACCCCACCTCCTGCAGAAGAAGAACCACCCTGCAAGCGGTACCTGAGATCTCAGAAGAAGACAGAGTAGGATGCCAAGACCCCAGCCAGCAAACGATACCCCCTGATGTCATCCCACTGTCCCACATTGTCACCCTGTCCAAACTTAAACTGCCCCTGCTCCATCCTTCCACAGGCATATGGACAATGCACCTGTGAGACTGAAAACTGGACTCTGCCATGGACATTACTCCACCATCACCCATCACCGTATTACAATCATGTCCCTAAATTTAGCACATTAATAAAATCACTTATTGCACTTAAAAAATCTGGAGTCTGCTTGTATTTTGAACAAATGTATTAGACATAACGGTGCCAAAATGTTCAGTTACATTGTGATGACAACATACCACTGTCACACAGCTGTAGTCCATGGGCAAACAAAGCAGAGGTCACGCAGTGGGGCCCACAGCTCTGAAAACGGAAGGGAAAGTCACAACTCAGTTAACAGGAACTGGGGGGAAACACATACAGTAGAGAGGCAGGAGACTTTAGGTAAATGTAAAATGGCGGGGTTGATTCGTACCTGTGTGCTACTGAAAATACTGTTGTATCACTGTGTCCCTGTTGTCTGTGTCATCCCCGTCGTCTTCCTCCTCTTCACTCTCCACAGGCTCCACAGCTGCTACAACACCACCATCTGGACCATCCTCCTGCAGGAAAGGCACCTGGCGTCGCAAAGCCAGGTTGTGAAGCATACAGCAGGCCACGATGATATGGCACACCTTCTTTGGTGAGTACATTAGGGATCCACCTGTCATATGCAGGCACCTAAACCTGGCCTTCAGGAGGCCGAAGGTCCGCTCGATCACCCTCCTAGTAAGCCCATGGGCCTCATTGTACCGTTCCTCTGCCCTTGTCCTGGGATTCCTCACTGGGGTCAGTAGCCACGACAGGTTGGGGTAACCAGAGTCACCAATTAGCCGCACACGGTGTCTCT
This sequence comes from Pleurodeles waltl, assembly GCF_031143425.1. NCBI lineage: Eukaryota > Metazoa > Chordata > Amphibia > Caudata > Salamandridae > Pleurodeles > Pleurodeles waltl. Next base: position 234,383,706 of record NC_090437.1, on the reverse strand, counting down.
GTAGCTGTTCCATCACATAAGGGATGCTGCTATTTTGCATGATGTACGCGTCATGCACTGACCCAGGGAACTTGGCATTTACATGGGAGATGTACTGGTCAGCCAAACAGACCACCTGGACATTCATCGAATTATAACTTTTTCTGTTCCTGTACACCTGTTCACTTTCTCTGGGGGGTACCAAAGCCACATGTGTCCCATCAATGGCACCAATGATGTTGGGAATATGTCCAAGGGCATAGAAATCACCCTTCACTGTAGCCAAATCGTCCACCTCAGGGAAAACAATGTAGCTCCGCATGTATTTCATCAGGGCAGACAACACTCTGGACAAAACCTTAGAAAACATAGGCTGAGACATCCCTGATGATATGGCCACTGTTGTTTGGAATTATCCACTTGCCAAAAAATGGAGTACTGACAGAACCTGCACCAGAGGGGGAATCCCTGTGGGTTGGCGAATGGGGGACATCAGGTCTGGCTCCAGCTAGTCACACAGTTCCTGTATAGTGGCTCGGTCAAGTCTGTATGTCAGTATGACATGTCTTTCTTCCATTGTCGACAGGTCCACCAGCGGTCTGTACACGGGAACATTCCTCCATCTCCTCGCAAGTCCCAGCGGACGGTGCCTAGGAAGGACAACATGGAGCACAGAGTTAAGCAACCCACAGGTACGTAACCACAGCTTGCACAGAACACGATTCGCTATGCATTGAATGGCTTGTATGAGTGGCAATGCAAGGCCTAGGCCTGTGTGACGCAGTAGAAATTAAGCCATGTGGGCAATTGAAATGGCGGCTGCCTGACCTGTGAAGTGTGACAATGGGATGTCAGGTCAATGCGCTGGCGTGGCACACCTTGGCGGTAGGCGGTCGAAGACCGCAGCGCAAAGCAGCATTGGTTACCATTGAACCCTATGGGTCTCAGGAGCCAATGACGATGTGCGTCGGCGGTCGCGGTACGCACCGCCGCGGTACGCACCGCCGCGGGCGTGACCGCCATTTTCTATCTATTGAATCACTCGAGACCTGATCATCCACAGGAGAGGACCTATACTGCAAGTGCTGCTGTGACCTCGGTCTGGAAGATACAATGGATGCTGCGACTGGGGAAAGGGCCCCTGCCTTCACATCTGAGGAATTGGAGAAACTTGTTGACGGGGTCCTCCCCCAGTATGCGCTACTCTACGGTCCTCCAGACCAACAGGTAAGTACACTGGGACCATGCTTTGTGGGCAATACCTGTGTTGAGTGGGGTGGATGAAAGATGGTGGGGAGGGGAGCGAATGAGGCATGCATCGCACGACAGATGAGAGCATGTGCCATATGGCAAGGTTGGGGAGGGGGGGCCACTCACATCGACCATGCAGAAAATGAGGATATTTATTTTCCCACCCTGTCCATGTCACATAGGTCAGCGCCCATCAGAAGATCGACATTTGGCGTGCCATCGCCAAGGACGTCCGGACCCTGGGGGTCCACAACAGACGGGGCACCCACTACCGAAAGAGGTGGGAGGACATCCGCCGCGGGGGCAGAAAGACTGCGGAGGCTCTGCTGGGGATGGCCTCCCAACGTAGGAGGGGTGCCACATGGCAATTGACCCCCCTGATGTCCCGGATCCTGGCGGTGGCCTACCCCGATTTGGATGGGCGCATGAGGACATCACAGCAGACACAAGGGGGTGAGTACCAGCACATTCTGCTATATTAGCGCACAGTGGAGGTGTCTGGGTGGGGGAGGAGGTCTGTGGGTATCTCTAGGCCAGGGCGATTTCTGTAGGCTAGGCCCCTCTGTAAGGCATGGCCCTGTGCCCCTGCCCCCCACCTCTGTAGGGTGCTAAGTACAGCTATCCATGGCCCTGGGTCACCTATGTGTGCAGTTGTCGTCCATAGGCTTGTAGGCCAAGTCACAATAATTGAGTAGTGTACACCGAGTGCGCGGCGTAGTGCAGGGGGCTTCTGTGTCTGTCCTCTCCGCCAACGGTGTCGCCAATGCATGCACTCAACATGTCATTTTTTCTCCATCCCCCCCCTTTTTCCCTTTTTTTTTGTCTTCCTGTTCATGTGTGCATTAGCATCATCAGGCGGAGGAGAAGTGGCATTGGAGCACGAGGGAGCTGCATCTCCCATGGCCCCGGAGGGCCATGCAACCGACTCCAAGTTCACCAGTGAGACGGAGGGCGAGGGGAGCTCCACAACGGCGACCCGTGGAGACATCAGTGACACAGACACGTCCTCGGAAGGGAGCTCCCTTTTGGTGGCGGCAACATCCGTGCCCACCGCTACAACAGGTACAGCCGCCACCCAGCGCACCAGCTCCGCCCTCCAAGCAGCCCCTCAGCGCTCGCCCTGTGCCCGCTCGGCCAGGAAGGCGGGCATCTCCTTCGCCCCAGGCACCTCAGGCCCTGCCCCAGTTACCCCTGCTGCCCTCAGTGAGGAGATCATTGACCTCCTCCAGACGCTCATTGTTGGGCAGTCTACCCTTTTGAATGCCATCCAGGGTGTAGAAAGGGAGGTGCACCGGAGCAATGCATAACTGGAGGGCATTCATTCGGGTCAGGCTGCCCATCAGCGATCGTTCAACGCTCTGGCCTCAGCACTGACGGCAGCCATTGTCCCTGTCTCCGGCCTCCCCCCTCCAATTTCCTCATCCCAGTCCCACTCCCCTGTTCCTCTGCCTATCCCAGCCACACCTACAGACCAGCCTGCACACACATCAACACCCAAGGGCAGCTCATCCAGACATAAGCACCACAGATCACACAAGCATTCACACATGCAACATCCACATGCAGACATGCCAACAGCCACTGCCTCCTCTGTGTCCCCCTCCTCCTCGTCTCCCTCCTCGCTCCCTGTGACGTCTCCACTCACACCTGCATGCACACCACCATCAGCCAGTACGTCCATCACCAGCACACCCACCAGAACACTCCGCACACGTGCAGTCACCACCCCCACTGCCATTTACACGTCCCTGTGTCCTCTCCCAGTGTGTCTGTCACCCCCTCTTCCAAACCACACAAATGCAGGCAGCCACCCACCCAACAGCCATCCACCTCACGACAGCCTCCGTCACAAGCACCTGCACCCAAAGACATCACACTTGACTCTCCTACAACCACATCCTCTTCCTCCACTCCCATACCCACTGCACCTACCCTTCCCACTGCTCCTAAAAAGTTTTTCCTCTCCAAAATTAACCTCTTTGCATCACCTGACCCACCCCCTCCATCTCGTAAGAGTCCAAACAGCACCTCAGCCACCACAAGCCCTGCACCTACAAGGACCATAGTCCGGGGCTATTGGAGTCCACCAGCTTCTAGGGCAGCAACATCGGCCAGCAGCAAGGGGACAGCCAGCCCACCCCCTGGGAAAAAAACTAAAAAAGGGACGGGCCGGCGTGAGAGGCCAGAGACGGCAGCCCCCAAAGGCACTACCCTGGCACCGTCATCTGGCACATCCACAAAGGGAGGCAAGGGCCCCAGAGAATCAGCAAAGGAGGGCAAGGGCAGCAGGGCGAACAAGTCCGGCAGCGGGCGAGCTGCCCAGGAGGGCCCCACCAGCCCCATTTCGGGTGTGAAGGAGAACACCCACGGGCCCAGGACTCCAGTACAGGAGGGCCCCGCAAGCGAAAGGTCGGATGGCGACTGAGCGGAAAATATTGGCCCGATCTGGTTCCCTGGGAACACATGTCAAGCACCGCTGAACAGGGCCCCGCCATGACAAGCACCGCTGAACAGGGCCCCGCCGTGACAAGCACCGCTGAACAGGGCCCCGCCGTGACAAGCACCGCTGAACAGGGCCCCGCCGTGACAAGCACCGCCGAACAGGGCCCCGCAGTGACAAGCACCGCCGAACTGGGCCCCGCCGTGACAAGCACCTCCGAACAGGGCCCCGCCGTGACAAGCACCGGCGTGACAAGCACCGCCGAACAGGGCCCCGCCGTGACAAGCACCGCCGAACAGGGCCCCGCCGTGACAAGCACCGCTGAACAGGGCCCCGCCGTGACAAGCACCGCCGAACTGGGCCCCGCCGTGACAAGCACCGCCGAACAGAGCCCCGCCGTGACAAGCACCGCTGAACTGGGCCCCGCCGTGACAAGCACCGCTCCGCTGGGCCCTTCCTGTCAAGCACCGCTCCGCTGGGCCGTTCATCTCAAGCACCGCTCCACTGGGCCCTTCATCTCAAGCACCGCTCTGCTGGGCCCTTCATCTCAAGCACCGATCCGCTGGGCCCTTCATCTCAAACACCGCTCCGCTGGGCCCTTCCTGTCAAGCACCGCCCCGCTGGGCCCTTCCTGTCAAGCGCCGCTCCGCTGGGCACCGCCGTCTCTGAACTGCTCCGCTCGGCCCTTCCTGTCAAGCACCGCTCCGCTGGGCCCTTCCTGTCAAGCACCGCTCCGATGGGCCCTTCCTGTCAAGCACCGCTCCGCTGGGCCCTTCATCTCAAGCACCGCTCCGCTGGGCCCTTCCTGTCAAGCACCGCTCCGCTGGGCACCGCCATCTCTGAACTGCTCCGCTCGGCCCTTCCTGTCAAGCACCGCTCCGCTGGGCCCTTCCTGTCAAGCACCACTCCGCTGGGCCCTTCCTGTCAAGCACCGCTCTGCTGGGCCCTTCCTGTCAAGCACCGCTCCGCTGGGCCATTCATCTCAAGCACCGCTCCGCTGGGCCCTTCCTGTCAAGCACTGCTCCGCTGGGCCCTTCCTGTCAAGCACCGCTCCGCTGGGCCCTTCCTGTCAAGCACCGCTCCGCTGGGCCCTTCCTGTCAAGCACCGCTGGCCCATTGGCAGGGCCGGATCTGTGTCGGCCAGGACTTCACGAAGCACTCTGGGCACCATGCCTCCTCCAGAACCAGTGGAGTCTGTAATCCACTTGATGGACTGTGGCTTTGCACTCCCCAGGATGGTACAGTGGGCATGGAGGCCCCTCGTGGATCTAGCGTCGTGGACTCAACTGGCTGAGGTGCCCCCCCTTCCCTTCCCCCTGAGGTGCCTGTAGTTTTACTATCTGTTGCCCCTGCAGTGTTCTCTCCAATGGAATCGGGTCTCGTGTGTGGCCGGGGTCCTGTGACATCCTTTCTCCTGCCTTTGAAGTCCAAGTTATCCCTCCAGTCCCATTCCTTTCTCTGGTTCCTCCAGGATGCAAATCTCCTCCCACCAAATGGCTGTATTGGTTCAGCCCCAGGCCCCTTCACACTTGATTGGTCAGCCTTTAGCAGCTTGGCTCAGGCTGCTAAAGGCTGACCAATCAAAAGAGGCTGTTACAGGGCTGCTTCAGGTAACTTCAGGATTCCAATTTCTAAGTCTACCTTTCTGTAATAGTTATAATAAATCTGACCGTGGCAAGTTGTTGTATTCATTGCAACCATTATTTTGATACTTTGAAAGAAATTGCTAGCGAGTTCCCATCAAAGGTTAGATTTTGTTAAGTTCAATCAAGCCTTCCCATGTTAGCCTATGGAGCTGGCAGCACTACAATAAAGAAAAATGACTTTGGCTGTTTTACCTTACCATTTATTATATTGTCCCTGCTTTTTATAGCAAGGCACCTTAGGCCTGGGGCAACTAGGGCAGACCTTAGGGGCGACTTATAAGTTATAAAAAGTTAGTTATGGACTTTGGAAGATCTTTTAGTTCCAGAGTCAAATTTGGACCAAGGGCCTGATTTAGAACTCAGTTGACAGGTATCCCATCCAACGCATTCTAAATCCCATTATATGCTATAAGATTTATATTTCTGTGGATGGGATATCCGTCACTGGTGTGGCAGAATAACCCATCCACTGAGTTCAAAATCAGGACCTTAGTTTAATTTTAAAACCAGCCAATAAGGCAGGCCTGGCTTTAAACACCAGACACTACAGCAGTGCACATTTAAGTGCATTAGGTCCACTGGCCTATATGCCCAACTATATAGTAGGTACTTACAATAGGTTGTATTGACCAATTAGAATTATACCCATTACCATATACATTTAGAGGACAGAACACTGGCCCTGGGCCTAGTTAAACGAGTCCAGGGCACTTTCAGAATCAGTAAACACCAGCATCAGTCCAAAAATTGGGAGCAAACAGGACAAAAAGGATGAATGATTTTCCTACAGAGGCATTTTGCTCTTTCTAAGAGCACATTACAAGGCCTTTGCATCACCGCTGCTTCATTTTGTTTGACACAATGGTGGCGCAAGCTGTGCTTTACACTGCTCCACATTTAAGAACTTACACATTGTGCCAAATGCATCAGTTTGTAAAGACATTTGTCACATAATATCTTGGCCAGGTATTATGTAAGCAAGGTAGGCAATTCCACAGTAAAGACCATGCAGAACTGACGCAGTGAAATTTACAACATTTCGCTACATCATTGTGCGACTTCACTGCATTAGAATTTTACTGCCTGTTCAGAGCCGGCGTAAAGCTGTTGCAGGGCTTTTCTAAATGAGGGTCTCCAGGTAATACTGGGGTAGCATAATTTGTTTGATGCTAGTCCTGCAATGAGTAAGTTTAGCATCGCAGATGCTTGAAAACATGTGCCATGAAGCTCTGTATTTTAAATACAGCACATCCATGGCATCATTATGGGGTCTCAGGGCAGCACAAGGAATGTGATGCATTGGAGCCAATATGTCAGCTTCTTGTGAATGAGGCCATAAGTGTGTTGCTGAATTCCTCACACTTGGTAAGCGTAAGCAATGAGTGGCAATAAAGGTATTTCTCTTATTTGCAACTCAGTTGGTGAGGAGTAAAAAGTGGATGCATTCCCAGGTCTGCCAGTGTAGATAGATCTAGGAATGTGTCAGAATCCATGGGCTGATGTGTGGGAACTGCTATGCTTCACCCATGGCACCCATCCCTGCTACAGAGTAATGCAATGCAGCCATTTGTGATTCCTTGCATTACTCTACATATATTAAGCTAAGCAGGGCCACATAAGGTTGCCTTGCATAATATTATTTAGGGTTTGCAAAAAATGCATTCATTTGTATATTGTAAGTGTGAGCCTAAGCCTAGCACATACTAGGGCATGTAGTTGTTCCTTATGCACACATGTGTTTCATACACAGGAACATTTACTTCATTTTGGATATACATTGAGTATCAGATTTAGATGTATTGTGCCATGCAACAGTGCCTTGCAAGGAAACACAGTGAAATATATTGGACAGATGTATTTGTCTTGCCAGCACATATACCTTGTGTGGCGTGGTTAAGTCTATATATAATGATATTCTAGCCTAGGTCGCTCTGTCTTGCCTTGTGTGGCACAAGTCATCCATGCAACACTACTATATTTTGCAAAATATGCGTAGTAAAATATATAAGTTTACATGATTAAAAGCTGAAAGTAAATGGCTGCATACCTACAGGGCTTGCAACTTCCAGCCCTAGTAGTTCCAGTGCATCTGCCTCTGGGGAAACAATGTCCGCCCATTGCAGCTTCAGTTGGTGGATGGTGCACTACTCCTCTGACTTCTTCGACATATGCCTGAGCACACACTCCCACCTAGTGTTTCCCTCCTTGGAAGGATACCTTTTGCTCACCCTCCCTCCAGCTCCAGGCATATGTGTTATGTAGTGCATAATTACCCAGATAGGGGCACGTACCTCCCCTTCAAGCCCCTGACCTTCCAAGTGACCCTAAATGGCACAATGCATATCCTAACTATCCTAAGTAGATAAGCCCCCTTAAAGCTATAACTAGATGTAAAAAAATATAAACCCTATAATAGACAGACACCTAACTCTATACAAGGATTTATAAATTGCAATACTTACACACAAAAACAAGAACAAGACTATTACAAAAGCACACTAGGACACAGATTCCACAAGATACACAGCCAAAGAATTCTTCTCTCAGAACATCCAACCAAGAGCCACAAACAGAAAGAAAAAGAAAAAATGTACACTTTCTGGTATGGAGCTGCACCTATTTCATCCTTTCCTGGATATGAGAGACGGATTACTGTTTTTTTTTCATCAAATTTTCCAAGGCTTTTCTAAGCAACTGGACATTGCACAATGCACTATTCTCTCCCTAAAACATAAGGGCTCATTCTATACGTGGGTTCCTACTGGGTGGCTTATGTATCACAACACAAAGGGCCTTGCAATTCTTATGTTTCCTCTGCAGTGTCCTATGAATCACAAAGAAAAGTACCTTGCTGTGCCCTATGCATCATAACGGAAAGTGCAATGCAATTCATATGTTTCTTATGCATTGTCATATGTAAAGCAATGCAAACTGCCACACAATGTCCTATGTATCATAATGCAAAGGGCCACACAATTAATTTGTTTCTTACACAGAATCCTATGTAGAGCAATGCAAAAGGCCATGGAGTGTCCTGTAGGTGACAGTGCAAAGGGACATGCAATTCATATGTTTCCTATGCAGTGTCCTATGTAGAGTCATTGAAAGGGACCCACAGTGTCCTATGTGTCACAACACAAAGGGCCACACAGTGCCCTATGTATCACAATGCAAAGGGCCATGCAAATCATGTTTATGGTGTCCTATTAACCTACACATGGATAAAGTAAAACATATTTGATGAAGGCTTTTACTAACATACAACGTCAAAAACGACCTCCTACACATATGTAAAGAGATGCAGATGTACATGCAAACCAGCACAGTAATACCCACAACAAACAATATTTAAACAATATTTATCAAAAATTAACACAATGCGACACAGCTAACCACCTTTCTGCTCTGTGTGAAATGGAAAGACCAGGAATGTGCCATATATATCATTAGGAGATGCATATCTGTCCCTTCCTAGCGCTGGAGAACTATTGGCTGCCTGGCCCAAAGGCATGCACCATTGCATCATGTTGCAATTATGTTTTTTGTGCAGGAAAACACAAAACAATCCTCTAAGGCATTTAAAAATTTACAAAATTCAGCACACTGAAAAAAGGAAAGAACAAGAAGAAATACAAATATTTCTCCTCCTTGAACCTCTAGTGGAGGTGTACAATTCTTATGCATTTCCGGGTCTACCAACAGAGGAACATTTGGAAAATGTGTCATAATTCATAGGTGGATGCATGGGATCAGCCGCTCTCCACCCAAGGCGCACTTACTGTGGCAAAGTAATACAAGGCAGTGATTTGCATTGCTTTGCATTACTCTAAATTTATCAAGTCACTCAGAGTGACACAAGGTAGCCTTGTGTGGATTGATACACCTCATTTAGGATTTGAGTTGCCGATGTGTGCCCTTAAATGGAGCATGGGTGATACAAAACCTTGATGAATATGCCTCAAAGTATCAGAAAACTTTGTGCACAAGTGTATCTACTGTCATAGGAATCTTGTTGTACCAGTGAGGCTGCTATATTTGGGAGGCAGCACCACCGAGCGTGGGGGACTGAGTCTGATCCCATACCATGTGACAGCTGTCCACCTAACTCTTTTGGCTAGCTAGCAGCACCTCACCAGTACTCAAGGGTGAAGGTGATTTGTGGCAGCCTATCACATGACACTCTAAGACTTTTAAGGGAAGTTGAGGTGAAACAGATCATAACACTTTCTCTCAGGTATACACATCTCGTACATGCAAGGACAAACAGAAGCAGGGTTTGGTTCAATACATTTATTGAAACAACTGTATCCTATGTAGAAAGGCATGAGTTGTAATTATTAGTACAATGAAACACATTGCCATTAGAGCGGTGAGTAGGAAAGTGAAACAAAGGGTCCCACCATACTGTCACAATAATGATTTTAAAATCCCTACCTGCACTACTAAGATCCTACATAAAGCAATAGCAGTGTTAACCCCAATCTGTCCATCTAGTCCCCAGAAAGGCAACCAATCCCCATACCTGTTATATAGATAGAGAAGAGGTCTGCTGGTCTGCTGGGAGTCCTCCCAAATGGATGAGGAGAAGCTGGAGCATTTCAACAGAAACCTCAACGATAATGTGCAGCATGAGATGGCAAACTGGCTGGAATGTCCCCTCTAGTTTGGTTGGGGCAGAGTGTTATTTTATAATAAAATATCTGATGTTGAAAGAAATGCCCAGACATAACACATATTTTTCCTGTGTAGGGGAGATATCATACTCTTTGTCCCGGCAATACATTGTAAACTATAATGTGCAGCCTTGGATTGAGTACAGGATGAAAGTGTTGTGCAAAGAAATTAATAACAAATTCTGCTTGAAAGGGCAACTGATAAAAATAATAAAACATCTCCACTAAAATAAAACTTGTGCTAAAATAATAAGAGGAATACAATCAAAGTTAACTACATGAAGGAGCACATGCCACAGACATACAGATAAAATATGGTGCCCCTGTAAATGCTAAAATAACCCTGCAACACTACCATGCACAGGTATGCATGTAGCTCACGATTAACTGATTTACAACTATGGCTGATGACCAGAACACTATCCTAACCATGTGTGAATAAGTGTCATTTTGTACAATGCATGCAGATAAGAGTTTTCAAGGGCTTTCTATCCCAGGTGTTGACCACTGTGTGAATTCAGCTTTCACTATCCTTATACACTCACACACGGCTGCCTTTGATATATATGGTTTTCTCACTGTAAGGTTGCCATCACCCTTCATCACCTCGCGGGTCACAAGGGAACTTCACAATATTCATAAAAAAACAGGCTTTGTGTTTTGAGAATAATTTCCATTGACTTTCATGCAGTGTGCTAGTATCACATGTAAATGCACATATGAAAATGTATGACATTGACATATCTCAATGGATTTGTAAACCCATGCGTATGGCATGGCACAATATTATTTTTGTAACCTTTCATGAGACATATTGTATCTTTTGAATGTCCTCCATCTATTAGACATCTATCTCCATTTCAATCCACATAAGTATTGCACTTTTGTTGTGAATTGAGGCTATACCGGTAATGTCAAACCTGTATTTTGGTATATACAAGTGGCACAATATTGACATGCTGACTATCCAGGGGTGCCCTGCACATCTTGGGAACGTGGGAAAGGTGGCATATTCCGAAGACAATTTTTGTAATGTGCAAAGTTTGTAAATTAAGTCTTTGCATCCCATTTAGGAATGTCATGTGGAGGAGTTACAGAAGCCCCACCCATGAGCCACTGCAGCATAGTTCGTTCCAGTCTCTAATATGCTTCAATTTAATACAGAGACTCCGCTGAGGTCGGGCCAGTCCAATCAGGACACAGTGATGCTGAGTGTTATTGCTGCCCTTGCTCTGCAGTGATTGTAGGCCATCATCATTACAAGTAATTTCAGTGAGTGGGAAATGTGAACTTTACGACCAGGAAAATTGGATAATCATGTGAGATTACCCCGAACTCTACGTCGCACCTTCTTCAGATATATGCAGAAACTATTCATTGTCATTTTACTAAAGAGAATCTGGGAAGTAAATCACCCTTTTCTATTTTTGCACAGTTCCCAAAGTCAAAGAACAACCCGCCCATTAGTAGGACTTGTGTATGCACCCTTCTACTTGATGACGTAGGTCCTAGATACGAGATCTCATCAAACTGGACTTTGCCCGTTTGTCGCAGTCATTTCCAAAGCATGTCCCTGTTATGATTGTGAATCAACCCAAACCTCTCAGCTTTGGGGAACACCCACTCACAAACACTGCAGCTCTTGCGCAGCTGCCTCCCAGCAAGCACTAACGATCACTGAATGAGGTTGAAAAGTACACCAAGTTGTGTGTTCATTTACTGAATAATGATATAACACTTCCCTTCCCTTTGAATGACACAGTAAACAAATAAGAAAAGCATGGAATGTGGAGGAATATACATTGCACTGGGCCACATTCAACGCCACAATAAATCATTTCAAAAGACACAAAAGTACAGACATAATAAATATGAAAACTGACAAATGAGATTATCTAGTGATCTGAAGCAGAGTTCATCACTTATTAATGCCCCTCCATTTAATATGGGACAGATGTTTGTAATATCTTCTTATGCACATTGTCCTTTTGCTATTTTTTATTTTTATTTTAACATTCTATTCTGATACCTGACAAGTATTGTTAGAATGTTTTCATTTATTTCCAAGAGTCAGCTGCAGGTGTATGAACTGTGTAGCCGTACAGGAAAAATTAAACTAAATTTCTGAGATTCTCACAGCCTTGTGAAGGGGTCATAGTCCTCATTCAGGGTGGTCAGACAGCTAGCTGCAAGTGCATTGCTGCTGAACTAATAGGCCAGGCTGCTGGTGATGGCCTGATTGGTCACCCCCTACACAGCCTGTATGCTCCTCATCAACTCAGGGACCTGGGCATTTTATAAAGTTTTAAGGAAGCAGTCTTCTAAAGCAGAGCACACAGTAAAATGAATAAAGCCCCAGTAAAATCAAATGAAATAAAAATACCCTCCACTTGCAGGGTCTGGTAGCAGGTAAACGTAAAGGACAGAAAGTGTTTTCTGTTTGATCCTCTATTGTTGTTTACAATGCATGTGTATGCCACAGGGATAGTAAGTGCTATCTAATACAATTTAAACCAACAACATATTTGCAGCTTTTACTTTGGTTTAAGCTTGCAATGTTTTGGGCCTGAAGTGGAACTCAACCAGTGAATAAGCCTAATAAGGACTGGGATGAGCAGATAATGAACCCACTGTTAGCATAATTTCTACACGTCTTTCCCAGTATGTTAGAAGGTACAGTGACTGAATGCCATCACCCAGATGAAAAGAACCAAAAAAGAAGCACATAAGTGCCAGCCTGATTGGGACTGTTCGTGTCCTTGATAGAGTTAGTGGCGGTAGAATACCTAGAGGTGCAGGAGGCACTACAGCATTTTCACATATTCTGGAGGACTTTGATTTATTCTCTTGTGGGCTCTGGCTACCATAAGGAAACTTTAGGGTCCAGAAAAAGGAACCTACTGTGTACTGGGGGTTGGGAAACAGCTCCTATTGAGCATGGGGGAGTGAATGAGTTGGTGTCCCAGCCAAGAGTTCCCTATTATCCCTTGTACACTAGCAGCAGCATTTTGCATGACGGTCCCTACTTCAATTATTGCTGAGGTGGCATGCTGGGCAGGAAAACCATTGATTGGGATGCAGCCTGAGCGATTGATAATGACTGAGATTAATTCAAGCATTCCTTCTATCACCTTGTTCTTTGTACTTCAGTTATTAGTCACGGATGATTAACGCAGCTCTAGAATAAATTTAAAAGTAAAGTAAAGTAAAGTGTAATACTTTTTCTTCTTGCTTTTAAATCCTCGTAGGCAGGAAGCATGCTGCTGTAGAAAAGCCAATCTCACCAGCTGAACCCAGTGAACCAGTTCTTCCTGGCAGTTCAGCCATCTGTGGCAAATTGCTTGCTGTTGTCAAAGCTAGATCTATCATTGCAAGAACACCACATGAAGTAGTTCCTACCCAGTTTTTATGTGAACTGAGTTCAAGTCGCTCATGTTTACTATTGTTGGTTGCATCCACAGTACTTAAATTTAGCAAAGTATCCATTTGCCATTTTATTGTTCTGTATTTCAATTCTTAGCCCTGTGGGCACGGGGACTTTTAAAATGAACATGATTCTTTTACTGTATCACTTGCACTATTTTTCAGTGATGTCAATTTTATGCCAGTAAATCGACACAAAACCATCCACAACAACAAATGTCATGCCATCCTACATTTTTCGTTTGTCTTGAATGAAAAGACATAACATATATTGGTTGGTTGTGTCAGGAATGGGACCGATAACCAAAACTTCAGCCATGACTATTTTGACAAAGAAGATGATATGTCATTGAATGTAACCCAGGGATGGGTAAAGATGGATATTATCTTACTGCCTGTGTGGGTTACCAATGATGTCACAATGGTCACCATCATCTTGTGCTACTATTGTAAAACAATAACAGAATAAAAACATGCATAACTTTAGTTCTTCTTATACTTACCTGGATGTTTTGTTCTTGAGCCTTATTATTTTAAGGGACTGTGGACAGGACTCAGAAGAAGCCTGGAGATATCCTGAACTAAAGAAATGAAAAGAAAACAAGGAACTTAATGGACAGAATTACTTTTATTATTTGTTTTGTTGATTAATTTTTTCCCTTTCTTCTCTTCTCCATCTGAATAGTGGAACTGATTGGCATCCTTATGACTGACAATGAAGAGATTTTTAATACAGATTTCAAGTTCATCTCAGCAAAGTGAAGCCTCAGGTTCTTCTGACAAAAACAAGGTTTGGAACAAAAACCAAGCACAGAAAATACATTGACAGGTATCTAGATTATGGTTTCAAGTGTGTAAAGGTTAATAATGAGATGTGTCCTTAATGTGTAAGGCTGTTTAAAGTTTTTAGCTGTAGAATCCATGCTTCCAAATGATTTAAAGTGTCTTTTTGAAAGTCTTCACTCAAAGTTGGTCAGAAATCCAAGGGAATTTTTTATAAGAAAACTTACAGAAACCAAATGACAAACTTCCACTTTCACAAAATAAGCGAAAGTTGATAGTAATGTCCTCCTGCCTTCCTATAAAGTGCTTATCATGTTGCACTGTGTAAAGAAAACCCCACACAATTTTCAAAAGAGCTGATGTTGTCTGATGCTGTTGATTTGGTAACAATCATGCTTTACAAAGATGCTGGTAAACAGCTGCTAAAAGTGCCTCTTTCTAATAATACTATCAGCCAGAGGATAAATGATTTGGCCTAAGATATTAACAATCAGCTCATCTGTAATTTAAAAGGCAAAGACTTCTCACTCCAGTTGGATGAGACACCTGGCAACCAAAAAGACACCCATCATATTTGCAATATCAGGTTTGTTAAGGAAAAAAATATGTTAAGGATTTGTTGTTCAGTAAAGAAATTAAAGGTGGAACTACAGGGCAAGTATTGTTTGCGGTTGTGGATGATTTTATGGTACAGAATCAGATTGATTGGAGGAAATATGTTTTGGAGCTTATTCAGACGGGGGTCATTCAATGGCAGGATACTACCAAGGACTTCAAGCTGGCATACAGTCTAAAGTACGTAGCACCAGATGTACATAGGGAGAGGTTTGCGATTACCAAAATAGAGAATTTTTGTGATTTGCTGTTTTGGAATCACAAACACCCATGTATGAAAGTGTGCTTTACATTTCCTGTGATTCCCAATGGGTCGCAAATTGATCTACCTCATTAATATTCATGAGGTAGGTCTTGCTTTGGGACCCACTAGGAATCACAAAAAAAATCACATGAATAGTGGCCTACTGCAGTTAGCAGACAACCATGTCTGTGATTGCTTTTTAATAAAGCAAATCCTAAAAGGAAAACAGGACGCACTTCATTTTTTAAGAAAAGGCAGTATTCCATGGGACCACTTCTTACTCTTAAAAATATTTTTACAAACATTTTCAAAAAATTCACATTTGCAAATGGGATACCACCTATTGCAGTAGGTAGTAAAATGCAAATGTTTTGCGACTGCTTTTCGTAACAGATTACCAAATCACAATTTAGCCTTGGTACATACAAAAATACATTTTAGAGGTCGTAAATGGCCCATTTTTGTGAATCAGATCGTTTACAACCTCTAAACAGCTTAGAGTCTGAGAGCTGCAAATTAAGGCCCTGATTTAAGGAAAGTAGCGCTGCAACCAATACTATTTTCCCTGCGCCCTTTAGCACCCCCCTAGTACCACCATGTGTGCTTCGTATCTAAAATACGGTGCACCATGGCGGTAGTTAGGAAAAATAGAGTCAACATTTTTGTCGCTAGTTCAGAGCTTTGCAGGACTAGCATGAAAAATGTTGAAGCTAATCCTCCAAAGACCACTGAGGCCCATAGAAAACAATGGTGTGCCTCCTTTTAATGTCTGCTCTAAGCAAGCATTTTGAAAGTGCCAAAAAAATGATTATTTGCACCACTTTCTCATCCCCCTGTCATGGGGGAATGCCCCCGCTGCATACATTATGCCTGGCAGATGCATAATGTAGCACAAATGGTTATAAAGTTGCACAATGCACACATTTGTAAACCTGACACAGCGATTTTGGCCTCACTGGGCCACATTAGCATCCTAAAAAGTAACATCAATGCGGTGTAAGGATACACTAGGGGCTCTATGATCATCCCCAAAAAATACTCATGTCTACATTATGATGAACAGTGCTTCAAAATTATTGATGTAATTTTTCTAATATAAATGATTTTTCTTTCAGATCTTTTTGGAAAACTGAATGCACTGAACAAGTCTTTGCAAGGCAATAATACTAACAACTTGACAAAGTTTCAGGCTTTAAGAAGAAAATAATCCTTTGGAAAAGCAGTGAAAGCGATGGGGAGTACAAATATTTTCCTTCATTGAATCAGTTTCTGCAAGGTAATGAGATGGTGTTAAAGAAGGAACTGAGGACACTTATTGTTCTGCATTTGTCACAACTGTGCTTTTACTTTGGCAACTACTTCCCAGAGCATGAAGTGGACCCAATAACATGAGAGTGAGACTCCTTCAATGCTGAGATACCTCAGCATTTCAACACTGAGGAAGCAGAACATCTCATTGACATTTCAAGTGACTCAACACTGAAGGTAAGGTTGCAGTCTCAGTCACTGCTTGAGTTTTGGTGCCTTACTGAAGATGAGCAAGAATGCACTGCTTCTTACCGCTGTGATGCTGGAATCTTAACAGTTACAGGGAAAAGTCCAAATGAAGGGCAGAGGTCAACCTTAAAAAAGAATTGTGTGCAGGAAATTAAAAAATAACCCCAAGATTTGTGGAGTTAAGTAAGGAAAAAAAGTACATCCATCACATTAGGATTTTTAAAATAAATATAGGCCTTTTTCTACTTTTTTACATTCGTACTGCATGGACTGCATTTTTTTCAAATAAATTAAAAAAAACTTATTTTCTACTGATGTTTTTTTACTTTTGTTGTGTTGGTCTTACATGTGTCACAAAAGGTTGTTAAGTCACAGAAATATGTTTGGCAATTAAAATATTGTATTTTTATTAAATGACTGATATATTGTTTTTTTTTTTACAAATATGGTTATGGTTATACTACCTTCATCAGCGTCATCTCACTTATTTGTAGGGAGGAAAATGAAAGTAATCCCTTAGCCAGGCTTACATCCCCCCACCCAAAAATAAGTGACATGATGTGGACCTGCAGGCCCTAGGGCAAGAAAGCCACAGGTCTAAAAGTTGGGAACCACTGGATTAGTGTATTAGTTACTAAACTTTGTTGGCACTCAGATTATATGTCATGTCAGTGCTTCGGTGAAGCCATTTTAAGTGCATAATGATTTCCAGTATACAATTTGCATTTATTGTGAATTTATTTGCATGCAAAATTTGGAGTCTGTATACCTTTTTACTGATTAGTATTTTTTTAGAATGTTATAATTGTAGTGGCACATTTTTTTTGTCTGTAAAGGTAATGAGTATTCCACCAATGGTATTAACATTGTACTAAACATTACACTGATACATTACTATAGTATCCATAACATGATCTTCAACATGTATATGTATGGATTCCTCCAATTACATCTAGTTAACTCATTGGGTGGTAGGCATTCTCTTATATGAACTTTATTAGAATGTGTACAGTACACAGCTGATTGATGACTATCACATTTGAGGTGAGGAATGATATTCTATGAGTAACATATGTTTGATAGTCCACATGTGGACTTGATATACACACATCATTTGAAAAACAAATTGTCATTGCACACTCATCTTGTAGTGTGAAGTTAAATAATTGAAGTGCTACTTATATAGTAAAGCTTTGACAACATATCAATTATGGTGATGTGATACCATAATTTTAATGATTAAGTACTGCATAAACAATTAGCAATGATGAGGATTGTGGGGGAATTCTGACCTCCGCCGGCGGCGGATGCCGCCGGCCTGGCGGGAACCGCCAGAAGACCGTACCGCGGTCGAAAGACCGCGGCGGTCATTCTGAGTTTCCCGCTGGGCTGGCGGGCGACCGCCAGAAGGCCGCCCGCCCGCCCAGCGGGAAACCCCCTTCCACGAGGATGCCGGCTCCGAATGGAGCCGGCGGAGTGGAAGGGGTGCGACAGGTGCAGTTGCACCCGTCGCGATTTTCAGTGTCTGCCACGCAGACACTGAAAATCTGAATGGGGCCCTGTTAGGGGGCCCCACGACACCCGTTCCCGCCAGCCAGGTTCTGGCGGTGGAAACCGCCAGAACCAGGCTGGCGGGAAGGGGGTCGGAATCCGTGTAGGATTCCCAGGGGCAGCGGGAAACCGGCGGGACACTGCCGGTTTCCCGTTTCTGACCGCGGCTGTACCACCGCGGTCAGAATGCCCATGGAAGCACCGCCAGCCTGTTGGCGGTGCTTCCGAGGTCGTTGGCCAACCTCCTGTGTATTTATGTAGGCTCATAAATTTAGCCATTTCAAACAGGTTTTCTTGATAGTGATTCTGATGTCACACAAACCTTATTCAGAAGTACAAAATGTTGTCTGTAAAATATATTTGTTTCTAACATTTCTGTGTGATGAAGGTTTAATTCTTTCAGCTAAATCGGGAGGATTTCTTGGAACCATCCTCCGCCATGTTGGGCCACCCATGTTGGGAGTGCTAGCATTCTGCCCATAGCCCCTCCACAACAGGGTGCTACTGGGGATGGCAGAGTGAGCACTTCGGCTGCCACCCCCACCTCTGCTATCTGATGATGCCATTTGCTTCCAGCTCGTCTGGAGAGAGAACCTTCAGACAGTAAGTACTGTCTAGTGTGGGGGGTGTTGTTTTTTAGAAAACAGACACAGGGGGAAAGGAAAGAGTTTATTCTTTCCTCCTGTGCCTGTTTGGAGCAGAATCCTTCACCAGGATCCCAGTAGGGGGTGGGATCGTGGAGCAGGAATCCTACCACTGGTCCACCGGGGATTTATTTTGTGTTGACAGAGCGACCCCTTGGCCAATGATCACTCCCATGGGGGTCCCATATTTATTAGTATTCCACCATTCAATGAGAAAAGTTTGGGAGTTTTTAGGCTGATATATGCCCTCTAGGGTGTGATGCAAGCCCACTATACACCAGGGATTTTGTTTGGGAGCATCCCTTCGGGCAAGAGTCACTCATCTTTGTGGCCAAATTATTTTTGCATTCCACCCACCCCCTTAAGGGCAGGTTTGTGGGCTATTTTGAGTGGATTGAGCCTCAGGTTAGGAGGAAACACTTATGTTACCTGGGAATAATGTTACGTATGTGGTGATCTGCTTCTGGGGTGAGGTTTACTTCCTTCTAGTTGAGTCTTTTTTTGCCTTTTTCATTACTCCTTTCAGGCAAATATCAGTGTCTCTTGAGTGATATTTCATTATCACTCTTATTCCTGTTGTAATTTTCTTTTTCTTTTTATAGTTGAGTCAATCAATTCCTTTGTCTTGTTGGTGAATCCAGTTAGCAGATGAAGCTTTGGCAGAACTGTAGTTTGGGGAGTTGTGGTTGGTAAGCAATTAATTTTGTAATCTAAGATTTCTCCTTGACCAGTTTATGTAACTTCTCTTGACTACTAATCTAATGTTTGAACCTTTAGCTTTTTATGTAATTGCCTTTCAAAGTAAAGTATTGATTTGCACATTTTATTTAATGCCCTGTGATCTGTGTAAATGTTTTTTTCCCTTTCCAGTGGGATTTTTTGGTGCTTGTGTTGTCTGTGAAAAGTAGGTGCAGTTGATCCTCAACCTTGCTGTCTCTGGAAGGTGAGAGGTCATTTTTGAGTATATAGGTCTTTGTGTACTTTGTCTTGATTGACTTTTCCTTCCAGATTACTATATGTCTGTAGGTTTACTTTCTGTTTGATAAAGCCACAGTTGGTTTATTACTTATTTTACATAGTGGTGGTTACCATTGACTTATTTGTTGTGTTACTTTTATTAGTAATGATTACGGCCAACTGCAGGATTACTGCTACTGCAGGATTACTGTTCAGCAGATTGCTGGTTTGCTTTTCAAATCCTCCTCTGACCCTGGTTCTGAGACTGACTCTGCGTCTAAGATTCTTGCATTTAATTTTCTGCCCGAGAAGAATAATCTGATGATGAGGCCACTCTAAGTGAGGAGGAAGTGCCTCTTTTAGAGGAAGGCACTGATATGCCAATAGTGCAGCAAGTGGCACGTGGATTGCAGCCTGGAGCTGAAAGGCTTCCCATTAAATGCTGAAGTCTGGGGCACCCCAAACATGGTCCAGCCTGTGTTGCCTGCTTTAGTAGTGTCACACGGTGCAGAGTCAATACTGAAAACTTTTTTGCCCATAAATTTCTTTCAGTTGTTTATGGACAATGTATTTGTGGAAGAGATTGTTGACCAGACTAATTTGCAGGCTGAAGAGTATTTGAGGCACAACAGTGCAAGACTTAAACCCCTCTCTAGGACTAGCCGGTGGATGCCCACTAATCTGGATGAGCTGAAGATGTTCCTTGGTTTAACTTTTTTGATAGGGTTGATAAGGAAGCTGTTGCTATCTTCAAATAGATCTACTAGTCCCTTGATGGCAACAGCTGTATTTCCAGCAACCATGAGTAATGATTTGTATTTGCTTCTACTCCTCAGCATTTCCACTAGATCACCTTGATTGTGACTGCTACTTTAAGAATCAGCCTGTCCTTGATAATTTTGTAAATCACTTTTCAGAGGTCTTTATTCCAGGGAAATAAAGAAGCTGTGGATGAGTCTTTGGTACTGTTCAAGGGCTGTTTAGTTTTTAGCAAGCGGGCACATTATGGAATTAAGAAGTGCAAGCTGTCTGAGAGTACTACTGGATATGTCTGTAATTTCAAGGCGTACACTGGTAGGGATTGTTCAATTGACCCCTAAGGTTGCCTTCCCACTTTTGGGGTCAGTGAGAATTTTTTGTGGGAACTTGGTAGTGGACTTTTTAACAAAGTTCACAATTCGCACATAGATAACTTCTACACTGCTGTGCAATTGTTCATGGAATTGTTCAAAGAGGATGATGTTGCTTGTGGCACAATCTGTCCTAACCGTAAAGGTTACCCTAAAAGAGCTTGTATGTAACAGTGCAATGCCTTTAAGAGTGATGAATTTTTGCTGTGTAATTTACAGACAGGAGAGGTGTCCACATTCTTACAACCATTCATGGTGAAAGTACTTCACCTGTAACTGTCTGGGGTCAGGTAGCTGAAGTGTGCAAACCTCAGTGAATTCTAGACTACAATAAGCACATGGGTGGTGTAGATAGAATGGATCAGAGTTTGGAACCTTTCACTGTTCATAAGTCAGACATTTGGTATAAGAATTTGGCTGTCCATTTGTTTCATTTAGCAACTTTGAATGCTTTTGTTGTATTCAAGGATTGTTCTCCAGATTCAAAGGTGCCTTTTGTTCAGTTTCACCAGTCAGTGATGGGCAACCTTATTGTAGGGAAGCAGGCAAGTGTTCCTTGAGTAAGAGTGTTGGAAGATATGGCTAGATTGAAAGATCTCCACTTTCCTGATTACATTCCTCCCACATCCAAACAACTTTCCCCTGTAGGAGATGCAGAGTCTGTGCCAAAGAGGCATGCCGAAGGAGAGTCATATGTGCTGCCCTGATGATCCTTATAATCCTGGTCTATGTGTACCTGCATGTTTTAAATTGTACCACAAGCAACTGAAGTTTTGTGAGCAATCGAGAGCATAAAAGTGAACTGACTGCTCTGTGTAACTTTTTTTTTTTTTGTTCAGTTTCAAAGTTGGCATTAGTTTGACCTGTTGTGTTTGTAGTCATAGTTGGTGTTTAATCTCCAACTGGTTTGTTTTCTTTTTGTAAAGCGGTCCTATGTGTGGACTGGTGCTGGGCTGGAGGTGTGTATGAGCTAACATTTGGCTGGTGGTGTGTGTGTAGTGACATGTTGCTGGTCACTACACACACATTGGCAGCCGAACACGAGCCCACACAGTCTGTCAGCTGCCAGGCATTGTGATTGCTGTGTCATTGCTGTGGGGGTATGAAAGTTGTGGGCCCTTGAATGGTACTGTCTGTTCATGTGAGTGTTGTAATGTGCTGGGACCATGGCTGGCAGTGTGAAAGGTTTTGTGTATGTAATACATGAAAGGTGTGTGAATGGCCTCTGAAGCAGTTGGTTGCTTGTCATGACTTTACAGCTTACAAGCTGTGAGTCATCAGTTCAGTTTTTTAACTTTCCATTATAAACAGTGTATTTCATTTTTGTGTGTGCCACACATGAAAGGTGTGTGACTAGCCTCTAAAGCAGTTGGTGTCTTGTCATGGCTTTACAGCTCAAAAGCTGTGAGTTGTTGGTTCATTTTTTTAACGTTCCATTATTAACAATGTGTTTAATTTTTGTGAAATGTCTTAATAAAATTAACATTTTGAATCTTTCACTCACCCTTGTGCCAAATCCAACCAGTATGTGTGTATACTTGACGAACATATGGTTGTACAATTAGATGTGACTTTTCTTTCTTTCTCTGCCGGGGTGTACATTGTTCCTAGTGAAAATATACCAACTCTAGATATTATCATGTACGAGACACAAGGGATCTCCAGGGTGGCTTGTGTGGATCCCTCATACCACTGGAATCTGCTGGGAGCCTCAAACGTTCTGCCACCCAGAGTTCCCACATATTTCCTGATACAAAAGATACCTCACCTTTGGGGGTGGGTCGAGTGCACGCAAAAATGCGAGGTTCAAGATACACTACGGCAAAATCAACAAAAGAGGTAGCTACAAATTTTGGGTCTGGGTTCCTTGGCCAAACAGGAAAATCTACCAAACTCAGGCATTTCTGAAAATTATACACCTTGGGGAATACAGGGTGGTGTGCCTACCATGGATTCCATAAAGTGTTCCTTCCCAGAGTGCCCTGAAAACCTTGAAATCTGACTAAAATCCTCACAAAGGGACTTTCATTGACCTTGGATTGATTTGTTATTTAGCAGCCACTAGGCCCAGCCACACAAGTGAGGTACTATTTTTATCAGAAGACCTAGGGGAATTGTGAGTGGAAGGAAGTTTGTGGCTCATCACAGATGCCAGAACTTTTCCATGTGAGGAAAATGTGTCTATTTGGTCAGTGTTTGAGGTTTGCAAGAGATTCTGAGTAACTCAATCTGGTGAGAGTCACACAAGTCATCCCATCCTGGATTTCACCAGATGTCTAGTTTAAAAAAATGTCCAGGTTTGCTAGGTTTCCCTAGGTGCCAGCTGAGCTAGGGCTCACAATCCACAGCTAGCCACTTTGCAAAAAAGGTCCAGTTATTAGTGGAAACATGATGAGTCCACGTTCGATTTTAGACCATTTCCTATTGAGGGCACTAGGCCTACCCACACAAGTGAGGCACCATTTTCATCAACAAACATAGGGGAACACAGAATAGTAAAACAAGTGTTATTACCAATTATATTTCTCCACATTTGCGCCTTCCAAAGGCAAGACTGTATGTAAGAAAGAAGGTATTTTGAGAATACCCTCTAATTCACATGCTAGTATGTGTACCCTCAAAGACAGAGATGTGCAAATAACCACTGCTTCTATACTCCATATCTTGTGTTCATTTTGGAAATATATAGGTTAACTTGATACCTAGTTTTCACTATTTATATTTTACTATATGAATCTCTCTATATCTGATAAACAATGAAAAAACATTGAAAGATGCAGCTCAGTTATTAGCTCTGGGTTCCTCAAGTTCTTGGAAAACCCACAATGTCCTATATATCTTCACAACCGGAAGGGTCTAGCAGATGTAATGGCACATTGCTTTTGTAAGTCAGCCATTGTGATGAGAAGTTACATATAGAAATTATGTCACTAATGGCCATTTATTCCTAGTAATGTTTGATATTTTTTTTAATTTAAACTCTTAGGTCCTCATTTACAAGGAACTGGCGCATCATCATTGATGGACCAGTTTTCTTGTGCTGCTCTGTGTCCCCCTAATGATGCCATGGGAGCGTTATATTTACAGGACAGTGCTCCATGATGCACAGTGTCCACACATGAGTAAGAAATTCTGATGCAGTTGTGGTGCTAAACTGTAGCCTTCTGGACTACTGTCAGGATTTAGTTCCCTACCAGAGCATATAAAATCTATTTTGCATTGTTTCTGCTTTATACCAAGGCGCCCTACCATGGTAGGCACCTAGGGCAGACATTATATTTGACTTATAATTTACAAAAGGGAGTTTTTGACTTTGGAAGTACTCTTAATTCCAAAGGCGAATTTGGACATAGTTTTTTTTTTTTTTTTTTTTTTAAACAGTCTGCAAGGCAAGCCTAGCTTTAAAATGATATTAGATTTTACATCAGTGCACACTTAAGTACATTAACTCCACAAGAATATTTAAATCTCCCTGTCCTATTACATACTAGTGGCCAAATTTATGAAAAATAACTCTGTACCAACTGCAGCACCACTTTTCTTGTGCCCCTTAGCGCCCCCTAATGCCACCATGTGTGGGCCAAAATTAATATATGGCGCACAATGGCGGTAGTTAGGGAACTAGTGTCATAATGTTTGATGCTAGTTTGTCACTTTGCAGGATTAGCATCAAAAGAAATTATGGACTCCCATTCAAAGCCACAGGCTCATAAAGGGTTCTGACCATCTTGAGTCCACACCTGGATTCAGCCTGAGTGAATCCTGAACCCACAAGTGGTGGCCCACCAGTCCTGGACCCTTGGCTTTGATACTAAAAGTGCCAGGATAGCCAATATCTAAAACTGAGATGGCTAAAAAGTGCTTTGAGAAACAAGAGGAGACCAGGTAAATCACCAGTTGGATTGACTTGCGTCTTCTTCCTCAACATTCTTCTCCAAAGGTTTATCTGACCTAGTGGAACTGTCATTGGCTAAAGCCCTCTGCTTTGTCCTACTCTATTTTTTTCACTTCCATTTCGGCGAGTAAGTCTGAACAAAGGAATCTTCCCCACGGCTTCTACCCAAGGCCATCCAACGAAGACGCTCTCTCCTCGAACACTTCCTGCAGCTTTGCCCTGCTGAACTTCACCTTCAAGAATTTTTCTAAGTCTGAAGGTAAGCGCTGACCGGGCCTAGTTCACTTCTTGTATCCAAACCACGCTCCATCATGATCAGCCTTAACTTTTGATTTTGATGCAGTCGTGAGCGACTCAATGTTCGTGGTTGGCACTTTGATCTATTAGGTGCTAGATTTCACCTAAAACCTATATATTTTATTCAAATCTACTTTATTTTTCATATTTGGTTTAAGATTTGTTCTGTGTTGTATTCTCATTGTATTACCTTTTGTGTGCTGCATAAATTCTTTGCACATTGCCTAAGTTGAGCCTGGCTGCTATTTGTCCCAAGCAATCCAGGGTTATGCACAGGTCAGTTTAGTGACGTTTTGTGGTGCACCCTGCAATACATTGTGGTCGTTGCTTGACTAGGGCTTCCACCCAAGTCAGCAAACAATCCAATTTCTTACATGTGAGAACACTTTGTTGTGCCTCAATGATTTACTATAGTCATTTATTAGTTTGAGCCTCTGGCCATGTGGACCTTTGATTGTCAACTGAAAATGTATGAAACGAGCTAGAATCAGCACAATCTTTCTATTTTAGTAAAACCAATTTGAATACCCAAAATGACAGAGAAAATGGTATAAAAACCATGAAGGTTTCTTAACAAATTTAGTTAAAGTTACAGGTTAATAAAACCGTAAATCTATTTGTCAAGGAAGAGTATACATCAATGTGATCATGCAAAATATATTTGTATATTATGAAAAGATACAAAATATGACAAGATACAAAGCAAAACATATATATTATATTGGATCCATGAAAGGAATTTCCACAATCTCATTAAAGCATCAAAAGTGGCAAGGGGAAATTCTTAGAGAAAGGTGTCAGCATCTGTTGAACCAAGTTAAGGCTCAAGGAAATTAGGCACAGGCATTTAGGCATAAGGTTCAACACTTCAAGTAAGGGAAATTAGCAGATATATGGAAAGGTCTTCCTTCAGCAAAGTCAGGTCAGGATCTGCCAAACTATGCTAAGAGCCACACAATTAAGACACAGTTGATTGTTCTTGAAGTTTTGTTCCACAACTTCCTCTGATTGAACCGATTGGGGTACAGAGTCTTCTGGGAGCAGGTAAACTCTCCAAATCCCCTTCACCGAACAAAGAAGCAAACAGCTGCACAGCCTTGGAAGTATCAATGGTCCGGTCTGCCGGGTATAGGAGAGTCTCTCCCATCTTAATGAACTACAAGTGTATGGCCAAGTTTAAATAACAATATTCTAATCTATTTATTCTCATCACAAACAAAAACATATTCGAACTAATTAAATAGATAGGACATCTGTAATTGAATTAAATCATGGGAATAACTCAAGAAGAACATTTTAATCTGAACACAAGAAAAGACTTAAAGTACAGTTAGCACAAGCAATGTCTTTAATTATAATTCAATTATAAAAAAGAATCTTCTGCTATGAGTAAACATAGCCACTTGCTAACAGTATGATTAATACATTGCATACATGTTTGGAACACTAAATTGCACTGCTCCATTCTCATTTAGGCTGTCAACAATAATAATAATTATATATATATATATATGCAAACCAAGGTTGTCCTCTGTGAAAGCGTACTCCCAACAGGTTATGTAATCGGGGAAAATAGCGAAGCCAGCAACTTACAGTGAATTAATTTAGCATTTTCATTATTCCTGGCCTTGTGTTTTCCAGCTGGGAAGGCAGCACCACTGCATATAGGAGCAGGTCTGTGTGACTTAATGGACTGTCACATTTTGAGCAGCAGGTTGGGACACTTTCAGCAAACCCAGTGATTTTACATTGAATCTGCTTACTTTAGGTAATAAATTCTGTTTTTATTATTTTGCTTGGCTCCAGCAACCCACTTGAGAAAATATTAGAAAATGTGCAGGACTACCTTTACCAGAATGCACTTTTCAACTCACTTTAGAGGCCCACAGGGGCAGAACTGTTATTTAACAGAGTACTCAGGTGCTTGTATTTAAAACCAGCTGAGCAGCCATGCACTTGGTCTTTGAACAAGGGAGAGGATGTCTGGAATGCGTCAGCACTGGCTGCACCTTCTGACTACATTTCTCTGCTGATGAAGGGATGAATCCAGAAACACGTGTCCAGAGAAATGAAAATATAAGGTCAGGAATAATGAATATATTAAAAGAATTCACTGTAAGTTGCTGGCTTTGCCATATTCCCTAATACATAACCTGTTGGGAGTGCGCTTTCATAAAGGACAACTTCTTCTTTATATATATATATATATATATATATATATATATATATATATATATATATATATAGATATATGTATACCTGTAGGCTCTTTTTCTTACATTATCAATAGTGAAGATCACTTCTCCTCATGCTGTCTATGCACTAGAAGTAAGTGAGATGAATATCTGGCAGTTCAAAGCAGGTGAGATCAGTGATGTCTGCTAGAGCAACACCTTCCTATTGCTGTGCCTTTCTGTACCTATCAATGGTCTTAACATTTGTATAGAGGAGGTCAGTAAAGAAAATGAAGGTATTGTCACTAAACCAGTTTTATTTGGGACTGCCCATTTTTCAGTGATTTTAAGCTATTTGATCTTGAGTGCCCAAGCATTTGGTGGGTTGATTGATTATTGAACAATTAGATGCTCAAATTTATGTGTAATCTACTATCAGAAGGGGGTTGACTTCTTTGGGTATGGTCATGCATGCCAGTTTGACCATTGTCAAAGCTATATGCAGCTCATGATAGTTGCTGCAGCCTAGATAGTTTTGTTTTGCTGAGTCAGGAGCCTCTCAATAATGTTCCCTACATAGCAACCTATCTATATATGTAATTATTCTGCCAGTGTGAGACTCTTGTGGAAGGTTTCCCGAACCTGCTTACCTTAATGAAGGAACTGTGAATGTTATGTCTGTGTAGCAAGTGAACAGACCAGAATATGAACATCTTATCTACAGCAATATTTACCAAGTTGCAAATCGAATTTTGGTGGGTCACAAAGGTCAAAGTAATAAATGAAGGTGCATTTAAATTCTGTATTTGTCTTCTCACATTTGCTGCTATTCAAAGACAGAGGTCAAATGTCAGGCTTTGTTGTCTGCTACTTTTTTAAACATAGGAACTGGTGTTTACAAACTCCTCTCACTTTGCAGTCAGAGAACGAAAAGCAAAGAGAATTATGTCACAATTGTGTAGGGATACATGAAGTGTGAAAGACAAGGCTGTAGGATGTAAATATTTTGTATCACACACCTAAATGTAAACACCTGTCAGTGAACTGCAGCTATTAAGCGCATTTTTTGTAATATGGAAGTGTGATGGAAACAACGATTTTAATAGGATCAAAATGAATCAAGATGCTTTACTTGGTGAAGCACAAATCATAATGGTAACTGAAACTCAATTTCCACACATTATCATTTGTGTGCAAAATAGTTTGATCAGTAAAACTGTATATATGTGCTAATTTAGTTATAATTTCAATGGAAAATGTGCAGTCTGTAAGAGACCTGCGCTTCCACATGATGCTTTAGTTAGTTTAAAATATCAATATGTCAATTAAAGCCAGGTAGGTTGCAAAAGTTTGTTGTACTTAAAAGTGGGTTCTAAAATTTGGGAAGCCACAATTTACAGCATATCAAGAAATCAACCCACATACCAATATAAACTGTCAGAATTGGGCAGAAATTAGGTACAGGCACCAAAATAAAAGTGGCCTCTATTAGTGATTTCCATAGCTAAAATGTGAGATATGTTTACAAATTGGAGAAGTTTTTAATTGCAAAGACTCCATGTATATGCGCTTTGCAATGTAGTGAAGACTGCCTGGATTTGAGCTTGCTGCAGGCAGTTTGTTGTTATATCAGGGAAATCAATAGCAACAAGCATTGGCAAAGCCAGTACATTTGCTCTATGCAAAATCTATTGGCTTTGTCAAAGTTTTTTACGTGCTGCACAGCATTTGAGCTTCTGTGCAAAATAGCTTAAAAGAAAATGCTAGTGTGGTCAAAGTTGGCTGCGTCATTAAGTTGTGTTTTTTTAATCTGTGTTGCACTGCTTGTCAACTGTTGTGCAACATGTTAAGAAACACAATGACAAAGCGAATAGATTCTACATAGGCAGCCTTTTAGGTTTGCAAATGCTTGTTCTATAAAACATGCAGAAACATGAGTGACTCCAAAAGACCAAGAGGACTGGTGCTATGTCAGTATCATCTGATTTTCCAAACAGCCAGTAAGGCCACTGGGGGGAGAGAGCCAGTACAATAGGGAGCATTTTCTACACATCTGTGTCTAGGAGGTACATCTGGACTGTATGGCAGGTCTGAGGAAACATACGAGTGAGCAGGGTCAGGCTGGGACAGAAAATATGTCTCAGCACTGAAATATAAGGGCCCTCATTATCAAATCAGATAGCTAAAAAGGGCTGCACATGTATATATCAGGATAGGTAAAGACAAGCTACATATGTGCTTTGCAAGGCATGGGAGATTGCATGCATGTGTGCTTGCTGCAGAAAATGTTGTTGGTAACATTAAGGAAATCAGCAGTAAACACACAGCCCAGAACACCAAAAACCAAGTGAACAAACAACCAAAAAATTAGATGGCACATAATTTCCAGCCTGTGCCACTGTGTAAGTGGCACATGCAGAGAGGCAGGCGTCCTCCTACCCCAACAGAGTCAAGTCGGCAATTTGTTAAAAAAACATAACACAGTGCACTGCTGCTTGCCCTTTCTCATACACTGCCATTCTCCAGACAACCCCCCCACCTGAACACCCACCAGCAAGTACTCACAGAGAACTCTCCCTCGAGATTCCCTCAGTTGCTAACTCCTTCATCCCTCAACAGGTCTCTTTCCAATGCCTTATCACTATTAAGCAAAAGAGGGGAAGAGAAAGACCACCATGAGGTAATCAAATCCAACTAAAAAGTACTTATCCCAGAACGATTGCACAGAAGGACACTTCAGAAGCTCTGGGCTTTCAGCCAAAGCCCGACTGTGTGCAATGTTTTCCATGCTCACTGGACCACAGTGGGGCATGCATAATTGACGGGAAGATGGCCTAAAACTATGCCCAATCAGTGCATGGCCACAAATTCCCGGATGATATAACGCCCCTTGATGACATGGCAGCCTAGTCTGCGGACATCATGTCTGCGGGCTCCTCATGATCCAGAGTACCCTAGTAAGACAATGACTGTCAAGCAATGCAGAAGGTGCTCAAGTCCCAAAGAGAGTGCCATGGTCCATTGGTAGGTGCTCCAATGACAAGATTCCTTGCAGCAAGTGGAGAACGGAACAGGAACCAGTGAGTGGATGGCTGAGGCTGAGGCGAAAGCCAGATAATATTTATTTAACTGTTGGGCAGGGAGAGAGGGCAGAAACAAACACAAAACTATCTCCTTCTTCTCAAGTCACCTTCAAACGGTGAAAGAACAGCAGTGAGGCTCAATGCCCTGGAATGTAACTAATTGATAAATGTCCATGTTGCCATGAAATCCATTACCTTCAGATAAATGTGCATGTTTTCTCAGCTCTGATACACAGGGAACATTCTGCTTTCTCTGATTTATTGGAGAAAATTAAAGAGCGCTCTGAACCACAGCCAACTGCTCCATTTTGACTTCGACGGCAGTACATATCCTCCAAGTCCTGTAGCTCTAAATCTAACACGTGAAATGTCCTCTGCCTTTAAGCTGCAGTATCAAATTTAGAAGAAGGGACAGAGAGGGCTTCCAAATACATGCACTCTTATGGAGTGAAGATATGAAAGTAAACAAGACTAGGAGAGAAAGGAGATGATGTAGCGTTATGGCCTTAGCTGCAGACTTTGGAGCTGGGGAGCCAGGTTAAAATCCCACCATCAGCTCACCATTCTGTGATTCTAGGCAAATCACGTAATCTCCCTGTGCCTACAAAAAAATTGTGTTGCTGTGTAATGTGACTGGTGTTCATGGAAAGCACTCCAATACTTTGAGATCAATTGTGCCATATAAAAAAGAGGGGAAGTGATTTCTCCTTGGGGCAGTGATACCATGGGGAGGATCACAAAAACAAAAAGTTCAGAAGGGTAGTGATACCACGGACAGGGTGACAAAAACTAACATTGCGATGGTTTCCATTCACAAAATGACCTTGATTATGAAGTTAAAGCGTAGCTCCAGCAATAAACCAAAAATAGAAGAGAAGGGGCAGGACAGAGGATGTGGTGTAACAGCCCGAACTGCTGACCTTGGTAGTGGGGAGCTGGATTTGATTCTCAGTGCCAGCTCACATCCTGTACACGAATATGACACTAAACCACTACTACCTAAACAACTACTACTTAAACAATGACTTCCCAACACCGAAAAAACCTATAAAACGAATTATTTTACAACGAAGTCTAAACAACGAAAACAAACATTAACTAAATTATTCCTGAACAACGAACACCTATTTAACGACTACGAAAACCACTAAATCATGAACATTCCACTAAACGACTACTATGTAAACCACGACTACCTAAAAAACGACTCCCAAAATAACTACTACCTAAGCAACGACTACCCAAAAAAATAATTACCTAAATAACGAATCCCCAAATAACTAATACCCAAACAAACTACTACCCAAACAACGAATACTTAAACAACAAATCCTAAAATAACTACTACCCAAACAAACGACTAGCCAATCAAGGAATACCCAAACAAACACTACCCAACACCGAAAACGCCTAAACACCTAATAGATTGAAAACGAACTCCAAACAACGAAAAATATTAATCATTTATATCACAACTAAACAGTAACGATTAATAAATAAAATATTAAACGCACTACAATACTACGTAAAAAAAAACGAAATCGAAAATAACAATATATTTCCTACATACAAAAAATAAAACATGACAAAAATCCAAAACATATAAACACTGTTTTAAATCAAAATAAATAATACTTAAATAATTATAAAACAAACACAACAATAAAAAAAAATCTATATAAAACGATAGTCCTACAACACTTTCTACATGACCCAGGAAGTACTTCCTCTACTGAACAAACGAGAATGAACATAAAAAAAAATACAAACTACAAAACAAATACACTCCACAATTATATCTATCTAACATCACAAACGAATTCACAATAAAAAACACATCCAAAACACATTCAATATACAAATAAAACACTACTTACAAAAACACATATAAATACCAACGACCTCCATTTTCTACTCATTACTACACCGAACAACTTACAGAGAAGACGAGCATCTCACTACGGAAAATAAATAAAATATAATTTATCCAACACCGCCATCTACTAAGATAACAAGGTAAAATATCCATAAATTAATATAAAGAAATTTACTAACCTATACCACAGCTAAAATAATATATAGTGAATGTACCTTTCGTACTATTTTGTTACAGGCATAAATATCAAGAATCTGACCAAAAAGATAAACACCACACCTTCACCATCAAAGGTAAACCATTACCATTATACAAAAACAATTTCACTAAACCATAAACAATTGCATAAACAAAATTGTTAAATAACGAATACCATAATATAATTAAAAAATATATATTAAATATTAAAATTACAAATTAGTTAAAAAAAAGGAATTAATTCACCTAATAAATTTAACAAAAAAACAAATATTATTCACCAAATTTCAAACCTACTAAAAAAATTACTTCAAAATCAAAAAAACTAAATAATTAATAAAACAAAAGAATAAACTAAATAATACACTCTTTCTTATTTCTGACAGACTCCAAGAACCCAAAAAACACCAGAAGACATAAAAAAGTGAAATAAATCAATTTATAAAAAAATAACATCTAAAATAAGAAAAAAAACTCAAAGTAAGTCTAATATTTTGATTATAACATACACCCAGATTTTCTAGTTAAATAAAACTAAACAAACATTCTTATTCAAATACCCCTTAACTTAACACCAAACACACATAAATTCAATAAAATTAAAAACACCTTGCAAACACAGTACATATATTATATCAAAAAAATAACTATTACAACTCCACCAAACACTTACCTCTAAACAGCTGCTGAACAATAAACATAAATAAATTTTACAACAAAACACCGACTTCCAAAACAACTAGGGCCATATTTATACTTTTTGACGCAAAACTGCGCTAACGCAGTTTTGCGTCAAAAAAATTAGCCGCCGGTGCTGCCTGGTGTGCGTGAAAAAAAACGACGTACACCAGGCAGCGCCGGCGTAGGGGGATATGGAGCTTGGGCGCCAAAAAATGGGGCAAGTCAGGCTGAGGCAAATTTTTCGCCTCAACCCAATTTGCGCCATTTTTTTCGACTCCCAACCCCCATTGAAATGACTCCTGTCTTAGCAAAGACAGGAGTCATGCCCCCTTGCCCAATGGCCATGCCCAGGGGACTTCTGTCCCCTGGGCATGGTTATTGGGCATAGTGGCATGTAGGGGGGCACAAATCAGGCCCCCCTATGCCCCAAAAAAAAAAAAAATGACTTACCTGAACTTACCTTAATGTCCCTGGGATGGGTCCCTCCAGCCTTGGGTGTCCTCCTGGGGTGGGCAAGGGTGACAGGGGGTGTCCCTGGGGGCATGGGAGGGCACCTCTGGGCTCCTTCAGAGCCCACAGGTCCCTTAACGCCTGCCTTTTCCAGGCGCTAAAAAACGGCGCAAAAGCGGCCGTACGTCTTTTTTTTTTTACCCGCCCACTCCCGGGCGTGAATTTTGCCCGGGAGTGTAAATACGGCGCACATGCCTCGGAGTCAATTTTTTAGATGGGAACGCCTACCTTGCATATCATTAACGCAAAGTAGGTGTCCACGTTAAAAAATGACGCAAACTCCATGGACTTTGGCGCTAGACGCGTCTAACGCCAAAGTATAAATATGGAGTTAGTTTTGCGTCGGAATTGCGTAAAAAAAACGATGCAATTCCGGCGCAAACGGAGTATAAATATGCCCCCTAGTGCCTTAACAACAAGGACAGAACACCAACCTTGTTCTTACTACTAATAATTTTACCACAAATGTCTTAACAACAATATTTCATTCTAAAAGCATTCTTGATAAAAGCATTACTAATAGGCATCATTCACCCTACATCCCTCACCCCACCACCCCAACCACACCCCAAAACCAAAAATGCCCCACCCCCCAACCCCAACCCCACCCCAAAACCTAAAACCCCCTAACCCCCACCTCCTCCCCAAAACCAAAAATGCCCCAACCCCCAAACCCGTCCAAAAACCTAAAACCTCCTGACCCCCCCACCCCTCCCCAAAACCAAAAACGCCCCACCCCCCCAACCCCACCACAAAACCTAAAACCCCCTCACCCCAACCCCCTCCCCAAAACCAAAAATGCCCCACCCCCTAACCCCACCCCAAAACCGAAAACCCGCTACCCCTCCACCGCCTCCCCAAAACCAAAAACGCCCCACCCCAAAACCTAAAACCCACTATCCCCACACCCACTCCCCAAAACCAAAAACGCCCCACCCCCCTAACCCCACCCCAAAACCTAAAACCCCCTCACGCTCCACCACTTCCCCAAAACCAAAAACACCTCACCCCCCCAACCCCACCCCAAAACCTAAAACACCCTCACCCTCCACCACTTCCCCAAAACCAAAAACGCCCCACCCCCCCAAACTCACCCCAAAACCTAAAACCCCCTGACCCTCCACCCCTCCCCAAAACCAAAAACACCACCCCCCAAACCCAACCCAAAACCTAATACCCCCTCACCCCAACCCCCTCCCCAAAACCAAAAACGCCCCACCCCCCAACCCCACCCCAAAACCTAAAACCCCCTAACCCCCCACCCCCTCCCCAAAACCTAAAAACCCCCACTAACCTAATTAAACCCCTTGTCAGCTGCATAATCCTCCTTCACCAACTCCCTTCTTTGTACCTTAACCACACATGTTCATTATTCAGAACATACATAGTTAACTCACAAAATAAGGTATTCATTGTTAAGAAAAGCATTGTTACACTTTAATTAACCACGACTTCGTAAATAAAACATTGTAATAAAGGATGTTTCCCAAAATTTACTATAACAACTACACCACATACTTACATCACAGCACCTGCTACAAAATAAATAGCACGAAAATTACTATTCCTACTCCACCAACTACTTACCTCATATTACATTAAAATACTCAAAACATTAAAAAATAATCAAAGCAACTTCACTAGATACTTACATTAACATAGGTGCTGCAGAATAATTATCAAATAATATACTATTACAACTCCACTAACTACTCACCTCATAACAAAAACTAGGAACACAATAGACCCACAAATACAAATCTAAAAGCAAAAATTACTTACCTCAATAAATAACACACAGTCACCATATATAAAAGATAACAAACCACCTACACCAAACACTTACAAATAGGACACATTATATATTAATTAACTTACTAAGTGGTAAACTAAATCCACCACAAATTTAATAATAAAAACTGCAAACTTATTTTAACCTATTTCTTTTATATTATTTACAGATATTTCACAAATGGCATCGCAAGGAGAAGCAAGTTACATAACCTCAAGAACCGGAAACCAGCTACTAAAGTATGAAGGTTATCTTTATTGCAGAGACAAGGTTGTCAACCTCAGGAGCCATTGGAGGTGTGTACAATTCTACTCTTCACGTTGGAGAGACAGAGCTGTAACTCTAGAAAACACCGTTGTTAAAACAACAGATCACAACCACTCTGCCTCTGCAATAGAAATTGAGATAAGAGAAAACATACAGAAAATAAAAAACATTGCACACACCTCCAATGACTCCTGCGGACAGGTTATAAGGGAGGTAGTACAAAATATTCCAATACAGATTTACGGTAGCATGCCTTCTGTACCAAACCTTAGGAGAATATTTCAACGACAAAGACTGGCAAGTAATCCCCAACATATACCACCACAAACCTATGAAGACATTAACATCCCCCCAGAACTAACAATTACCTTCTCCAAAGAAACTTTCCTCATTCACGACAACGAAAACCCTCAAAAAAGAATTTTAATATTCAGCACAACATGCAACTTACTAATCCTACAAAATAGTGAAATTTGGATGATGGATGGAACCTTTAAATCTACACCCCATCCATTCACTCAAATTTACACCATACATGCCACAAAAAATAACACTACAATCCCCCTAGTGTATGCATTACTGCCTGATAAACATTCCTCTACTTACAGTGAATTTTTATCAACAATCAAAAACAAAACATCAAATAAAACACCTAGAAAAGTAATACTAGATTTCGAATTATCAATGATAAATACAATACTAAAAATATATCCACAAACCAAAATTCAAGGATGCTTTTTCCACTTTTCACAAGCATATTGGCATAGAATACAAAAATCATCCCTAAGTAGAGAATATTTCTCAGATTGCATACTACAATTTGAATAAAAAAAAACTCACAGCATTATGCTTTGTACCACCTACAAAAGTAGATGAATCTAACTGTTATACACAAAATGAAGACAAATTAGAACCCTTACTAAATTACTTCGAACAAACCTGGATTGGACACCTAAACAGATCTGGTTGCAGACGAAAACCAAGATTTCCAATAGAATGGTGGAACTGCTACCAAACCTGTTTAGAAGGTGGTGCAAAAACTAATAATGCCATAGAAGGATGGCACAACGCCTTCAATAAAGTAATAGGTAAACCCCACCCAAACCTGTATCATTTCATGGAAATTTTGAAAACGGAACAAAGTTTCCAAGAAATGAGACTTGCTCAATCACTGTCAGGTAGCCTGAACCCACGCACAAGTAAAAAAAGCAAAGAAATGACCGAAAGAATTTTGGCAAAAATACAACAATTTGATACAATAACACCATCAGACTACCTCAACAGTCTAGCATATAATCTACATTACTAACAACCACTAACCTACTAAACAATTACTTGCCAGTTCTAAAAAAAACAAACACCATCAATTAAATTGGCATTTTTCAATTTTTTTTTACACTAAATGTACACAACAAAAATTGTTCCTACCTTTGACGTTTTCATGTCTTTATCCAAACACGTGATGCTGAATAAAAATTCATTAATATAGAAAACAGCATCTCATACTTAGAAAATAAAAAAAAAACATTAATCATCCAAAAACTATAAAAAGATATTCATATTAAATGGATGATTAAAAAAACAACTCTATATACTATACAAACAATCAAAGAAATAAAATATAATACTTTACCAAACCAGAAATTCGAAAAATATCTTAAAAACGTAAAATACCAAATATACTTTTTTTTACCAAAAAAAAGTAAAGAAATTAATCACATACTCACCAAAGCCACATCATTAATTAAAACATTAACTATCAAGAAAAAGACAAGAAAACAATTTAGAGGATACTACTAACACAAAAGAAAAAATTAATCACAAAACCTATTACAATGAACTAATTTTTTTTTTCATAAACCGAACAACTGACTCGCTCAGAAATCCCAAAACTAAATTTATCAAAAAAAAAACAATTCTTTCCAACTACTACAAAAGCAGTATAATCATTTGTAAGATATAACACTGCTAAACAAATTTGTTTACTTTTACGAAACCACTATCGGATACAAAACTATGCGAAAACAAATAATTAACATAAGAAACATAACAAACACGGAAAATCTACTACCTACCTTATAACTACCTCCGACAACTATTTCCGTAATAAAAATACCCTACTACATACTGTAAAAAAAATTATAATCCCACTTACCTGAACGAGGTCTCCGCTTCAGTCCTATCTTGACCGCGACGCTCCTCCGACTGAATACATAAGACGTCAAACAACGTAAACATGAAAGAGCACTAAAAATAGAAAACGGACTATTTCACTCATAGACTATAATGGGGAAAATAAGAAAATACCACAGAAAATAGATAAAGAAATATAAATAAATAAGTAAAAAAAATCTATTAATCTGTACATATCAAATTATAATAAAAAAATGTTTTTGCATTTTTTAAACTTGATTATGTTCAAAATAAAAAATATTTAAAAAAAATGAATGGTATTTTTATTTAAAAAAAAATTAAATTTGCATGAAACAAAACATTTTTGCACATGCAAAAATTTCTAACACAAAAAACAAAAAAACAATCTATATATAATCTACAAATAATTATTTAATTAATTAATTTTTGGAAATAATATTAAAACAAATTATACAGCCCAAAAAATAATTAAAAATATTACTAATGTTAATTACATCACATAAAAAAAAAATCACAATAAAAAATATAAAAAAAATTAACAAATTTTAAAAATCACTACAAAAATTAAAATCTAATAAATAATTAAAATAAAAAAATATAACATTATTATATTCCTAAATCTACTATACCAACTACTATACTATTAAAAAATCAAATATAAATTCTTAAACATAACTATTTTTAAACAAAATTATTTTTACACCTTCAATAACAAAAAAAAAAATACAATACCTAAAAATATAACACAAAAAAATTATTCACCCATAATAAAAAAATTATAAACTATCAATACATTTCAAAATCATAATCCACCAATAAACCAAATTGCATCCCCCAATAATAATAATAAATAAATTAAAAAAAACTCAAACATAGAAAAAAAAAACTAATCATAAAAACAAAACCCCAACCATAAACCCTACATCCCCTATATCCCACCCCTAATTCTAAATATACTTTCAATAAAAAATAATAAACAATTAACCAAATACAAATTTGGATCTAGATCCCATATATCCCACCCCTAAACCCACAACATACATGCCAAATTTTAATAAAATACAATAACTTAAATTAATACCTGAGTATTAATACACTTCCCCACCCATAACCCCTACATCCCACATATCCCGCCCCTAAACCCACAACATAAATTACAACATATAAAAAAACACAAGTTCCTAAATTAATGCCTGAATATTAATACACTCCGCCACCCATAACCCCTACATCCCACATATCCCACCCCTAAACCCACAACATAAATTACAACATATAAAAAACACAAGTACTTAAATTAATACCTTAGTATTAATACACTCCCCCACCCATAACCCCTACATCCCATATATCCCGCCCCTAAACCCACAACATAAATTAAAACATATAAAAAACACAAGTACTTTAAT
This sequence comes from Pleurodeles waltl, assembly GCF_031143425.1. Taxonomy (NCBI): domain Eukaryota; kingdom Metazoa; phylum Chordata; class Amphibia; order Caudata; family Salamandridae; genus Pleurodeles; species Pleurodeles waltl. Next base: position 234,344,537 of record NC_090437.1, on the reverse strand, counting down.
TAATACCTGAGTATTAATACACTTCCCCACCCATACCCCTACATCCCATAATTCCCGCCCCTAAACCCACAACAAAAATTACAACATATAAAAAAACACAACTACTCAAATTAATACCTGAGTATTAATACACTGACCAACCCATAACCCCTACATCCCATATATCCCACCCCTAAACCCACAACATAAATTACACCATATAAAAAAACACAAGTACTTAAATTAATACCTCAGTATTAATTCACTGCCCCACCCATAACCCCTACATCCCATATATCCAGCCCCTAAACCCACAACATAAATTACACCATATAAAAAAACACAAGTAGTTAAATTAATACCCGAGTATTAATACACTTCCCCACCCATAACCCCTACATTCCATATATCCCACCCCTAAACCTACAGCATAAATTACAACATATAAAAAACACAAGTACTTAAAATAATACCTGAGTATTAATACACTTCCCCACCCATAACCCCTACAACCCATATATCCCACCCCTAAACCCACAACATAAATTACAAGATATACAAAAACACAAGTACTTAAATTAATATCTGAGTATTAATACACTTCCCCACCCATAACCCCTACATCCCATATATCCCACCCCTAAACCCACAACATAAATTACAACATATAAAAAAACAAAAGTACTTAAAATAATACCTGAGTATTAATACAATACCCCATCCATAACACCCACAACCCATAAAATCCATTACTTAATCCACACAATATACTTAAAAAAATTAAACATATAATAATTAAACTCTAAACAAATAAAAAACAAAACACAAAACTCACCTTAAAATTAATAAAAAAATAATTCACTTACCTTAAAATTCGTTGTTCTGGCATTAGTTGTTAAGGTAAAATCATTGTTAAACCAGTAGTTGTTCAAAACTTTGTTCTTAATACCCAGTAGTTCTTCAAGATTCGTTGTTAAAGCAAGTAGTAATTCAAACGTAGTTGTTCAGGTTGTTTCCCCCTGTACACGCATGCTTAAAATGCGTGCTAACAAAAAAAGATTAAATCAAGGACATCAGACAAATGAAAAAAACATGAAGAACTCAAGCATGCTTCAAATGTGTGCAGACAGGGAGCGATTATGTAAATGTAAACAAAAGTGGTGCAGACTAAACCAAATAAAAGAAGTTCAAGCGGAAGAAAAGGAGCACTTGGGTCATGGGACACTGATATTAGAAACACACAGGAGGAAGAGCAAGATGGCGGGCGCGTAATTCGGCCGCGAAGCGTCAGCTCCGGTCGGGAAACCTCCCAGTGCAGCGGCAGCCTCCCGCGGGGTCGGAGTCTCTCTCGGCATTTGCAGGATACAATGTAGCGGCTTTGTTTTCTACTCGCATCGCTCTTCTTCTGGCTGAAATTTTGTACAGCCGGTAGGAATTGCGGCTCAAGAGAAATACTGAGGACACTGTTGCTATTGTTAAAGGATACAAATTATCCAAGTGAGAAGTGAGAAGTGAGAAGTGAGAAGTGCTCTAGTTTACTCGGCTCCCGGCTTCTGTTTTGAGGGAAGTAAATCAACGTGGATTTTGCTGATGGTGGCTAAAGGATTGCACAGTGCACCCCCGGGAATGCGGTCTGGTTTGCTCCTGCTTCTACCTGAAGACAATCATAGGTCTGTGCTCCCGGGCGCCAATTGGGGACAATTTTTGACGTGGACTCAAAAAACGGTCAGAGTTTCTTTACTTTATTATAAGTGTCTGACATTGGGCATATATTATAATAATGTATTTCTGCCTCAGAAAGTAAAAAAAGTAAAAATGCCACCAAAGGGAGAGAAAAATGTGACTTTGTCTGGGCGAGGCAAGCCGGTAAGAGTTAGTTTGTCAGCTCGGCAGGGGGGGCTTATGGATATAAAACAAGGCTCAGGCGAGAAGGTTGTCTCTAAAAATAAGAATGCTTCATTGGACAGGTTTCTTGAGAGAGGGAAGGACATACTGGCGGCGGGTGTAGATACTCCCCCCACCACCGTGGAGGAGGCCGATCCCCTAGTAACCAGTGAGATGGCGGCTGCAGATGGGCCCCCCCCACAGGAAGATGGGGGAAGGCGGAATGATGTCGTAGAAGTGGCGGCTTTAGAAAAACAAGTTACTGGGAGTCAGACGGAACAGAGGGAGAGCATGCAAAGTGTTATGATATTGCCACAGGTTGATATGGGAAATCAACAAGAACCTCTTAGTGGTAATGGAGATTGGCCATGCCCTCCCGGTATAAGTTTGTTAAAGCAGTGGCCGGCGATACTACGAGATAATGAGACAACACAAGGGGACAAGTTTTTTTCATTATCAGATCATTCAAGTTGGTCAAGTAATGAGCAGCTGGACTTGGAGGCGGATAAAACTTCTTCTGAACTTGATTCTGAGGTATCCTCCTTGGCACTGGGGAGGGAATCACATGAGAGTAGCAAAAATGCTACGGTTAGGAAAAAAACGAAGAAGAGAAGTGAGCAAGTAGGACCTAATAAGCACTCCATTAACCCACTGGATACTAAGGGTCCTCAGGGTCTTCAGTGGGAGTACTCCAAGGATGATTTAACTTTACATGATAATGGCGAAAAACAGCCCAATCCTGTGTCATTGGAAACCATATATCAAAGCATTATGGAACATCGAGAGGAATCCAAATTAGAGAGCCGTAGAACTCAAGTGGCTTGCCGTAAGATGCAAATCCAAATTCGTCAGGTAGCAAAGACATGTTCGGAGTTTACTACACGGATGGAAGAAGCGGAAACCCGGATTTCGCATCTGGAGGATGAGGCTGGATCTTACCAGCTGTCTCGAGAAGTGATGGAGAAACAACTTGAGGACACTCAGTGGAAATTGACAGATTTAGAGGATAGATTAAGAAGGAATAATCTGCGCGTACTGGGTGTACCAGAAGGACTTGAAGGATCAGACACACATAGCTTTATGGTCGCACTTTTTAAGGAGGCTTTTCCGGACTTACAACAGTGGGATTGGGACAGAGAGATTCAGAGAGCCCATCGATTTCCCTTTAGCAAAATAGGGCCAAACTCAGAAGGAGGAAGTGGTAGACCTAGAGTAATATTAATTTATTTGCTTAATTATCAGGCAAGACAGGCTATATATGATCGAGCTCGACCCAATTCTAGAAGTAAGGCTAAGGGGTGTGAGTTTTTTGTGAGACCAGACTTTTGCCATAGTACTGTTGAAAAAAGGTGGAGGCTCCGGCAGTTAATTCAGCCACTTCAAAGTAAGGGAGTACAGGCTTTCTTATTAAACCCAGCTAAACTGAAAGTAGTAACGGACAACAGGACCCACTATTTTTCATCAGAGGTGAAAGCAAGGGCTTTTTTGGATGGACTTAATGGTCCGGTTTTGTAAGATAGAGTTCTTTGATTAAGGCATAGGGGGGGGAAAGCGGAAGGGGTTAGGAGTAAAGTGCCGAGAAGTTGAGGTGGTGGTAAATAACCCCTTAGGGCTCCCCTCTTAGGATTAATTCCCCCTCTAGAAAAAACTAAGATAAAAACTTTGGATAAAACAGTATTTAGATAGAAAAAGATAGAGATAAAGAAAGGGAGAAAAGGGGAGAAAAGGTAAAAGAAAAAGAAAAAAATATGCACTGGGTGGGGACGGTCGGAGCGGAAGCTTTTACCATCATCAGGGACAGTGAGATCCCATACTCTTCATAAATTGGGTGTAAGGGTTGGGGAATGGGGGGGTGCAGGTGGGTGGGGGGGAGGTTGTGAGTAGGGCTGGGGTGCAAGGGGCGGGAGGGTGGGAGAGGGGTGGTGGGGAGTGGGGGGAGTAGGGGGGTACTAATATAGGCAGGAATGTTCAGAATAATTTAATGAAGACATGTCAGAAGAAGAGGAAGTATAGGGCTCAATATCAACATGTTGGTTTATTTAAGGGAGAAAGTAGTGACATGAGATTGGTACATCAAACTGAGCGATATGGCAAATAGATTAAGGATTTGTACGTTGAATATTTGTGGTCTAAATAGCCCTCAGAAAAGGAAAAGAGTGGCAGCTGGCCTTAAATTAATCAAATCAGATTTATACTGCTTACAAGAAACACACATTGCATGGAGCAAGCGAGAGCTCATACGAGAGCTTGGGTTGATACCTCTGGTCTGTACCCGGCAGGAGGTATCGACACGCGGGGTGACGATACTCGCCAGAAATAATAATGTGCATGTTTTTAGATCTCGTGCAAGTAATGATGGGCGATGGGCTCTTATAGAGCTCTCGGTGAACACATTCAAATTTACCCTCTGCACTATATACGGGTCAGTCTTTGACGAGGCTGAGCCTCTGGATACGCTGAACATGGAACTAGTCGGATGGCCCTTACCGATAATTATTTGTGGTGATCTAAATATTCACTTAGAGGTAGGTAGTAGTAGCATGGGTGCTCAGAGTTTATATCAGGGACGGAAGCCCAAAGTATGGAAAGCTCTAAGGAGGTTAGTGATGGAACATGGGTTGAGGGATGTTTGGGAAAACATTAAAACTTTAGACCCAGGGCATAACTATTACTCGTTCCCACATGCCAAATTAGTAAGGTTGGATTACTTTTTTAGATCACATAGCTTAATTCGAGGGGCTGAAATAGAATGTAAACCCAGATTCTTATCAGATCATAATCCGTTAATATTGTCTATAATAATAAATGGGCCATCCAATCCGCGGCGAGTGTGGACATTTGACAGGAAATTGTTGGTCGACCCAGGATATTATCCTATATGAAAGAGTGGATTTACCACTTTTTTGAGACTAACAGGAATACTGCAGATCCGGGGATGGTATGGGACTCATTTAAAGCTGCAGTGAGAGGTGAAACTCTTAGCTATAGTTTGGGAATACAGAAAACTAGGGGGAAGGAAATCGCAGAGCAAACATGTAGAGCTAGAAGTAATTTTAGAGGTTTTTAAGGATTATTACCAGGATTTGTGTAGAGAAGACAAAGGGCCAGATTCTAACTTTGGAGGACGGTGTTAAACCGTCCCAAAAGTGGCGGATATACCACCTACCGTATTACGAGTTCCATAGGATATAATGGACTCGTAATACGGTAGGTGGTATATCCGCCACTTTTGGGACGGTTTAACACCGTCCTCCAAAGTTAGAATCAGGCCCATAATGTACTCTGAACAGCTGCAAAAAGAGGTTAGCGAATTTCTGGGGGAATTAGAAAGTACAAGGCTCTCCTCTGAGGAACAAACTATACTAGATGCACCAATTCGGATTGATGAGATAATTGGGGCAGTGAGCTCCCTGACAACAGGGAAAGCTGCTGTGCCGGATGCTATACCACTTGAATTCTACAAGACTTTCTTGGCAGATATTAAAAAGGACATGCATAGTATTTTCTGTATAGCGCAGACAGGTCATGCACCTTTATCGTGGGACTGTGCAAGTATTATAGTGTTAAAAAAAAAGGACAAACTAACAGAGCTCCCCAGTTCGTATAGACCTATATCCTTGTTAAATGTAGATGGAAAGATTTATGCAAAGGTTCTGGCCAGTAGATTGGCAAATGTGATAGTTAGGTTGGTTAAAAAACAACAACATGGGTTTATTCCTGGTAGAGATACAATAGATCATATAAGAAGAATAATATCCATGTTTGATCTTGCAGAATTATACCATACAACTTTAGGGTTATTACTTTTGGATGCCGAGAAGGCATTTGACCGTGTATCATGGAAGTTCTTATGGGAAATCATACGTTGGAAAGGTATAGGGAGTGGGTATATTACAGCTATAAAAGCTTTATATGTAGCCCCAAAAGCTAGAATATGCATTGCTGGGTTGGAATCAGACATTATCTCAATCTCTAGGGGGACTAGACAAGGGTGTCCCTGTTCCCCCTTGCTCTTTTCTTTATATATTGATTCTTTTTTGCTGAGATTAGAAGAATGCAAAAATATTAAACCTCTATTATATTATGGAGAAACATATAAGGTGTTTGCATATGCTGATGATGTAGCTATAGTGACAAGCAATACGGAGGAAGCTATCAAGGCGGTAGAAACGGAGGCAAGAGAGTTTGGAAGATACTCCGGATTTAAGTTGAACTCTGATAAAACACAGATAGTATGTTCCGAGCATGTTTCACTAGTAGATAAACGGCTGGTATCTGAAGCAGTGTACCTGGGGGTGAAGATTACACCAGTGGTTAATCGGTTGGTGGAAATTAACTTTATTCCATTATTAAATAGAATAAAGAGGGATTTAGATCGAATGCATAATTTGCACTTGTCATTAGAGGGTCGCTGCAATGTATTGAAAATGATGGTTCTGCCGAAAATCCTATATTTATTTCGAGCCATTCCCCTTGAGGTTGACAAAAAATGGCTTAAAAGACTGGAAAAAATGGGGAATAACTTTTTATGGGGATATGCCAAAACGAGAAGGGCAATGAAATATATGACACTTCCCAAGGACCGAGGCGGTGGTCAGTTTCCAATTTCACACTGTATTATTAAGCTTGCTGTCTCCAACATATGGATGTACTTATAAGGGGAAGTTTTAGGGGAAATGTAGAAATAAAACAAACTCCTATTTATACTATGATGGCGGGTGGGGAGGCAAGCGGATGGTTATCAAAATTTGAGGAACCAAGCTACTTTAAAAAAGTAAGATTTAAGCCATTTCTAGCCGCCTTTAAAGTTTGGGCTCAGATCCCATACCACATCTTTAGGGACCCCATACTAGACTTCTGGCGCTCTAGGGGAATAAACAAAGTTGGAGACTTGTATTGCAAATCCGGATGTAAATCATTTATAGAATTGCAGTCCCAATTCGGCTTACCTAAGACCCATTTTTTTAAATTTTTGCAAATACGAAATTTTTTACATTCTCAGAAGTATGGCAGGTCAGAGATGTCGGAGATCCCTGTAGTTGAGGCTGTTAAAAATGGTGCTAAGATTGGCAAGCTATATACTTTACTAACAGAGTTACAATCAGACGATATGGCACAACAGAATGAGCGATGGAATGCACGGTTTGGGGTGGCTGGTGAGTGGGTGGATCAATCCTTAGCCATGGCTGATACAACATTTCTCTCAGCTAATCTGAAAACCCAACATTACAAAACATTGATGGACTTATATTATACGCCTGCAAAGCTGAAAAAGTGGGGGAAATCTTCTGGAATTTGCACTTGATGCGGGGGGGTTGAAGCTGAGATAACGCATATGTTTTTTGCATGCCCAATGTTGCGGGGAATATTAAACGAGATAGAGGTGACACAGACTCCTCCTCTGATGGGAGCTCCCTTGCGGTGGCGGGCCCCTCTGTGCCACCCGCATCTACAGGTACAGCCGCCACCCCTCTACCAGCACTGCCCTCCCCGCAGCCCCTCAGCGTTTGGCCCGTGGCCACTTACCCAGGAGGGTGGGGATCTCCTTCGTCCCAGGCACCTCAGCCCCTGCCCCTGTCAGCCCTGCTGCCCTCAGTGAGGAGGCCATTGACCTCCTCAGGTCCTTCACTGTTGGCCAGTCTACCATTTTGAATGCCATCCAGGGTGTAGAGTGGCATTTGCAACAGACCAATGCATACCAGGAGGCCAGTCATTCTGGTCAGGCAGCCCAACAGTGAGCTTTTCAGACTCTGGCCTCAGCACTGATGGCAGCCATTGTCCCTGTGTCCAGCCTCCCCCCTCCAACTACCTCCACCCAGACCCAAACCCCTGTACCTTAGCCTATCCCAAGCACACCATCAGACCAGCATACACACACTTCAACACACATGGGAAGCTCAGGTAAACATAAGCACCACACATCCCACAGGCACTCATTTAAGCATCATACACATGCAGACATAGCAACATCCACTTCCTCCACTGTGTCCCCCTCCTCCTCGTCTCCCTCCTCCCTCCCAGTCTCATCTCCACTCACACCTGCAAGCACTACATCTTCATCCACTACGTCCATCACCAGCACACCCACCACCACACCCGCTCCTTTGCACTCACCACCCCCACTACCATTCACACATCCCCTGTCTCCTCTCCCAGTGTGTCTGTGAGCCCACCTCCCAAGGTACCCAAACGCAGCCACACACCCACCCAACAGCCATCCACCTCACGACAGCCTCCAGCCCATGCACCTTCACCCAAAGTCAGCAAACGTACACCTCCTACAACCACTACCTCTTCCTCCACTCCCAAACCCCCTCCATCTACCCGTCCCAGTGTGTCCCAAAAACTTTTCCTGTACAACATTGACCTCTTCCCCTCACCTCTCCGACCCCTTCAGCCCCTAGGGTCCGCCTTTCCAGGTCCCAACCCAGCACCTCACTACAACATCTGCTGGAACAGTGGTGCCAGTAGTAACTGGCTTCTGGAGTGCGCCAGGCAGCAGGGCAGCCAGTGTGCCAAGAAGCCAGGCCACGGACAGTCCCCCACCTCAAAAGCACAAAAAGTTGGCCAGTGCCCATTGGGAGAGAGGCAAAACATCTACCACCAAAGCGTCTCCCAGGAGTACAGTTGGGAGTGGGAAGACAGCAGCACCACCATCCAAGGTGGGGCAGGGGCACAAAAAAACAGGCAAGTCGCCGAAAACCTGCATGGCGGCCAAGACCGCCACCAGCACCGCTGAACAGGACACCGGCGCCACAAGCACCGCTGAACAGGACACCGCCACCACCAGCACCGCTGCCAAGGACACCGCCGCCACCAGCACCGCTGCCAAGGACATCGCCACCAACAGCACCGCTGCCAAGGACACCGCCGCCACAAGCACCGCTGCCAAGGACACCACTACCACCAGCACCGCTGAACAGGACACTGCCGCCACCAGCACCACTGAACAGGACACTGCCACCACCAGCACTGCTGAACAGGACACCGCTGCCACCAGCACCGCTGCCAAGGACACCGCCGCCACAAGCACCGCTGAACAGGACACAGCCGCCACAAGCACCACAGGCCAATGAGCGCCAAAAGCTCTGACGCTACTGAAGCCGCCACGTGCAGGATGAAGCACTCCCCAGAACCAGTGGAGTATTGCATCCACTACCTCAGTCCTTGGCAGTATGAAGCACTCTGGGACCAAGCCCCCTCCAGAACCAATGGAGTATCACATCCACTACCTCAGTCCTTGGCAGGATGAAGCACTCTGGGCAACAAGCCCCCTCCAGAACCAGTGGAGTATCACATCCACTACCTCAGTCCTTGGCAGGATGAAGCACTCTGGGCACCAAGCCACCTCCAGAACCAGTGGAGAAATGCATCCACTTGTGAGACTGTGGCTTTGCACTCCCCAGGATGCAGCAGTGGGCAAACCACCCACTTGAGAGACTTGAGAGACTGTGGCTTTGCACTCCCCAGGAGGCACCAGTTGGCAAACCACCCACTTGAGAGACTTTTAAGACTGTGGCTTGGCACTCCCCAGGATGCACCAGTTGGTAAACCACCCACTTGAGAGACTTGTGAGACTGTGGCTTTGCACTCCCCAGGATACATCAATGGGGATGGTGTCCCCTCGTGGATCTGGCATTGTGCACTCTTCCAGCTGAGGTGCCCCCTCTTTCCTTACCCCTGAGGTGCCTGTTGTATTTCTATCTGATGCCCCTGCAGTGTTCTCTCCATTTTGATCGGGTATGGAGTGTGGGCCTCACCCATGCATTTTGGGCCCAGTGGTCCACAGACTTTAATGGTGGAATACCTTGGACTTTTATTCTTGATGTATATATTTGTTTATAGTGTAAATATATATATATATTTTTTATTACTGTATTTTAATAGATTACAAACGTTCAACTCATTTCCTTTTGTCCTTGCATTCTTCCAGGGGAGGTTGTAAATGTAATGTATCAAAATGTACTTGTGTGTGTGTTGTAGTGGGTGATAGTGGGGGTGGGAGTGTTGTGTGTGTGTGTCACTCTTTTTTCCCTCCCCCGTCCCCTGTGTCATAGGTGCAGTACTCACCATGGTCTTCACCGCCGTCTTTGATGTTCCTGGTAGAGGAGCAGGAAGACAAAGACAGGGAGTATCTGGAGCTCGGGTTCCATGGCTTCCTGGTTCCTCATGGGGTGTGTAGAGGTGAGCGTTTTCCCTTCCAAGTCCTATTTCCGCCGTGTTTTTGTTCGCGGTGAATCCGCCCCGGAAAAGGTGGCGGATTGGACTGTTGTAATACAGTGCGTGGAACCTTGTCTTCCGCCTGTCTGTTGGCGGTGACCGCCACGGTGTTTGTTTGTACCGCTGTGGCGGTCAGAGTGTTAAAGTGGCTGTCTATGTTGGCGGTTTCCGCCACGGTCGCAATTCAATTTTTTTTACCACTGGCCTGTTGGCGGTTTTACCGCCGCTTTAACACCGACCGCCAGGGTTGTTATTACCACCTTAGATTCTTAATCAATTTTAAAAACAAAATAACATTGCAATTAATAAACGTGTCCCCACCCCTAAACAAGGAGAGAGATGAGAGTCACAACATGTGCAAATAAATATAAATCCATTCATAACATTGGATCACTTAAATAGCATAATTACTACTATCACATCAAATTACAGCAAATCAACATAACAGACTCCATTCCGCTGTAAACCAACCTATGGTGTACCCCACATTCAGCTTGTACCCACCTCACAAATTCCCATAACCATTGCTTTTGTGTGGGCATTCACTTGGACATCCATCCTATTGCCACAGTAACGTCTAATACCAGTATCTTCTCCACATATTTAGTGTGTTTATTGTGGGTGATTAGTCCCAGTAATCACATTTTTTTTTGTTGGCTGAACAGGGCATGTCCACCGCATGTGAATATAGTTTCTATATGACATTCTGCATTTTGGGCACTGTTTTGATCTGGAGGAATCTTGCTGTGCAGCCAATGTGGCATGATGTAATCTCTATGTACATGTTTATTATTTATAGGTTTCAATCTTGCATTATGTGTAACTCTCCTACAGTTACGCAATATAGATGTCCCGTCCCCTTCCCTTAACTCCATGACCATATCACCTTCCGACTGTGTCCTGAGTGTAGTTACATGGTTAGTTGTGCGTGGTATCAACAACAAGTACATTTTAGTGATGATTTTGCCCTCACCTCCCATGTCTGGAAGGATCTGGTCTAACACGTGTTTCCGGTTCTCGTGGAAACCCTGCCCATGCGTTGAGAACAGCCGCTGCCAAACTAGCAAACCAGTAAGAACCACCCGCTATCCCCCTTTTATCACAAAAGTATGCATAGCCCACCATTCAGCCCTCCTCAAACAGGTCTCCCACGTCATGTGTGGTATCACTCTCACTTCTATGTCTCAGGAAAGATGTCATAAATGGGCTAATCCCAGAGCACCAGGGAATCAACTGCTGCATAGAAGTGTACTCGTCCCCTTCTGTTTTAGGTGCTGGTCCCCATACATCTAGTAGGGTCCTAACTTATAATGCTATAGCTGTCCGTTTCTTCTAAGGGACTAAGGACAATGCCAGTAGTGTCTGTGGTCGTACCAAACCTGCAAACATCCCAGCCACTGGATCAGTGCCCCTCTCCCGAAACCACAAGACTGTATGCTGAATATGAGCTGCACAATCAAAGGCCTTGAAAGTTGGTGCCTGTAACCCTCCACTATGCCACAGTAGTTTCAGTGCCTCCAGAATTATCTGTGCCGTTCCTGTCCCCAGTACAGCAATCAACGTAATTGCTCCAGTTTACAGAAGAGTCCAGTATGTGCATTGTCATGTTTTGCAATACATATAGTACTTGAGGTAGCATGATCATTTTGCTAATTGTGATACTCCCCATTAAGGACATTGGGAATTTGAGCCACTTGTATACACTTCACTTAAGGGATGTCATTAAGTTGCCCACATTATAATCATAGGTTTAATTGCAATCTAAACTCAAATACACTCCTACGTACTATACTGGGGTTGCCTGGATCTGCATTGTTTGTAGACGTGGCCCCCTTGCTCCAGACGACTGTATGGATACAAAACTGATTTGTCCACATTTAACCGGAATCCTGAGTGTGCCACCAACCACACTAATGAACTGTGTACATCCAGCCATGTGGTCGTTGGATTTCTCAGTTTTGATAGTATATCATAAGCATATAATGAGATAATTTCCTCCTTACAGCCCACCATTATATTGTTTATGTGTCAGATAAGTAAAATTTGAGGCAGTGGTTCGATAATAAGTGCAAATATTATTGGAGAGAGAGGACACCCCTCCCGAGTCCTTGTCTCTATCACAAACTGTCCGATACTCTATTACCTACTTACACTTTTGCCTTGCTCGCAGTATAAAGTAGCTTTACCCATCACAAGTAATTTGCCCTCAAGGCATAGTGTTGTAATGTGTGGTGCGTTAATAAACAATTAACAGTATTAGAAGCCCTGTGGGCATCTAGACTAGTAACTGTGCTTGGTACCTCTCTTTGTACATCCTGTTCCATAATTAAGAATGCCTTTCAGATGTTCGTAGTGGTGATGCACCTGCCTACAAATCTATGCCTGCCTCATTACTGTTGTTGCACTGTGTATGTTGGGCCTTGTAAAATTCTGCAAATCGGACTAGGTTCTGACAACAATTTCTGTGACCTAAGTTGTATTTTATGGCATTCGCACAATCATCAACATTGTTATAATGTCCATAATACTGTGCAGAAAGCAGATAACAACCAAATATCAGTTCTTGTCGGTAAAACACCACTGGGGTCACCTTTTCCTCTGTTACCAACATAACTTTCATTATCACCTCCTTTGTCTGCATTCCACTATCACTGCTCTTTTTGCACTCTAAGTTGATCATGGCCCAGGAATTATGAGATGTTGTGGCTGCGGTATGTTCTACATAATATTGGATTTGCTCCAGTAGCCATTTAATCTATTATCTTCTACATTTTTTATGAAAGCGAATTTGCGTTCTAGCTGAAATGGTTCAAAAGTTGCTAAAAAATAATGACAGACATTATACTGCTTCATGCATGTGGCTACCCACCCTTCGGTTCCTGATTGATGTGTTTAAATTTCAAACTGAAACAAATGAGGTGAACCTTTGACCAGCGTTTGTTAACACTGTACAAAACATCAAAACAGTAATGTAATACTGCATCAAAATGTGTCACATTTTGCTGCATAATTTGTCCTTTCTTGCCACATAAATTAGGCAAGGTTACTGCATAATTTGGTCCACCTGTGCAGCATAAATCAAGTGGCCGTAGGGTTGTAAACACATTATAATCCATACTCCTCTATCGTTCGGCATCACGAATATCCTCTGCACCCTCAAAGACAATGAGAAAACCTTGTAATCTCATTGATTGATATTCAGGAGAGCAGCTAAGAGGGCCACCTGTCCCTATTTCCATGGACTGTTCTGAACTTGTGTGTCTTGTCAGTGAAGACCTGAGTGGTCTGTCCCAGGTTCCTTTTGACCATAATTTTACACCAACCTCTAGCCCGGGTACGTGTCCACAAGAGAAGTGGCAGAGCATGCTTTTTTCTTTCAGTTGTTGTATCTTGCATTGTTCTGGTAAAGAACTGTACAGAATGCTGATTTATTTTTACAGGTAGCCTTAATGTTAACCCATTAGCGGGAGGGTGATGCATTTGCATTTGAAATGCAATTTCTGTCCTGTCGCACACTAGGTTGGTTAACTCTGATTGCCTACAAGAAGCAAACATTGGCAACACCAACAGGTCTCACATATGAGAGCTAATGGCTTTGTCAAACATTTTTAGCCACAATGCATAGCAGCGTGGCTCATATGCAGAATGGTTAAAAACGAATTAAAAGAAAAAATTCTATGAAGCAGCTGCAGCTATGCACTTGTTTTGTTAAGAAACAAACAAACGGAGAGTGGGTTGGGGGACTAGGCAACATGGAGGGAGCAAGGGCAGTAGCAAAAGGTGGGGCATAGGGATAGACAAGAGTAGGTGGGGAAGCACATGGTCAATGGAGGGTGGGGCAGGATGGGCTGGAGAAGCAAATAGACAACGAGTGAGGGCAGAAGGGGGAGGGTAGCAGCCAGATAACAGAGGATGGGCAGGGCGGAAAGGGCAACAAGTTTACTTCAGGTGTGCGCTGGAGGGGCTGGAGCCGGAAGCTGGCAACGGAGACTGAGCAGGAGGGACTGAGGCAGCAAGCTGACAATGTGGGTTAGGCAGGTAGGGATGTGCCAGCAAGCTGACAAACAAGGGCGTGTGGCAAAGTATGGGGCAAAAAGTTTAAAATGGAGAGTGGGTGGGAGGGGCTGGAGCTCTGACAACAGAGGGTGAGTTGGAGTGACTATGGCAGCAACCTGAGACAATAGGCAGGAGGGGCTAGGCAGAAAGTTGATAACAGAGGGCACTTCTGAGGGGCTGGGGAGCAAACCGATAATGGAGGGTGGGCAGAAGGGACTGGGGAGCAGACTGACACCAGACAATGGAGGTTCTGGGGGAGCACACAGACACCGGAGGGTAGACAGGAGGTCCTGGGGGAACAGGCTGATAGCAGACAATGTAGGGACTTGCAGGAAGCATTAAAAACAAAGAATGGGCATGTGTGTAATGGAGGAGCACATGAACAATGGGTCACCAGGAGGGGCTGGGGATTTTTACTTACTGTTATATTATTATAGAGATGCATCAGTAAAATAGACGGTTTGACTTTAATTTATGTTTTGAATCTTTTCCTTTATTTTTACAGTCTAGAATTTACCTCTATGGCAGGCAGCTACCCTAAGCATAGCTACCATTGGTGCAGCCAGTGTAATGGCACCACCTTCCAGAGGTTGACGGGCGCCCTCTGCATCAGCTCTTCACATGATGTGTCTCCTGTTTGACTTGGTAAATTGACTGAGGCAACTGATTAGCACTGCACTAAGGAAGTCAAAGACAATTGCCTGAAGATCAATATGGACAAGACATACGTACCGATTCTCGGAAACAAACGTTCCCCATGGGGCACATCCTGGTGACCCTCAGAACTCAAGCCTACTCCTACCTCTACTGACCACACTAGGAAACTAGGTCAACTGTCAGAGTCACCAGATCCTCGGGGTCTGTGCACGTTCCCAACACATCCACCACAAGACAGCTCCAATACTCTGATTAGAATGTCACAGAGTCTAAGAGAGTCCAAGTGGGGAAAAGGGGATTAGGTAGGGAACAGCTGGGAAGGAGACTTGTAGGAAGCAAAAGGTTAAAACACACAATATCAAGATTATACCATATTAATAATTACCAGACTATGACTCTAAGCATTGTCATATTGGAAGCATGGATAACTTAAGCATGAACTTAAATAACTAGGCCTCAAGATGTCTGGATGGATACCTGTGAGGGAATCAAGAAAAATTAGTACCATTTTCTAATGAACCACTCAATGAAATGTTACACATGGATTAGAAACATCAGAGCCTTCTAGCATTACACTTTCAAATTCAAGAATAGTCTTTGCCTGGGGACCAGGAAATAATCTGAAAGGTTTCTATAACACTACATGAATTGTACTAGAGGGACTTATTATGCACATACAATATAACATCTAGAATTGTAACATTTTAGTTTTCTTAAAATGTAGGAACATGAATTGCGTACATTGCAGATTTCCACAAAGGTTTATAAATGCCATGAAATGATTGTGCACAATGAATAACATGAGTTAGGCACGAGAAATGAATTGCACGTCTTGCCGATTCAAAGGACACCAAGTAAATGCCATAAAGCGGTAACACACAATGAATATCATGAATTAAACGCAAGAGATGAATCGCGTGTCTTGCCGATTCGAAGGCCACCAAGTGAATACCAATAAATGGTAGCACATATTGAATATCATGAATTTAACACAAGGAATGAATTGCACGTCTTGCCGATTCATAGGCCACCATGTGAATGCCAAGAAATGGTAGCTCACACTGAATATCATGAATTGAGCAAAGGAAATGAATTGCGCGTCTTGCCGATTCGAATACCACCATGTGAATGCCATGAAATGGTAACGCACAATGAATATCATGAATTAGACATAGGAAATGAATCGCGCTTCTTGCCGATTCGAACGCCACCATGTAAATGCTAAGAAATGGTAGACCGCACTGAGGGGCATATTTATACTCCGTTTGCGCCAAATTTGCGTCGTTTTTTTCGACGCAAATTCGACGCAAAACTCACTCCATATTTATACTTTGGCGTTAGACGCATCTAGCGCCAAGGTTCATGGAGTTAGCGTAATTTTTTGGCGTGAACACCTTCCTTGCGTTAATGAGATGCAGGGTAGGCGTTCCCGTCTTAAAAAATGACTCCCAGGCATGTGCGTGGTATTTATACTCCCGGGCAAAAATCACGCCCGGGAGTGGGCGGGGCAAAAAACCCCGCATTTGCGCCTCTTTTTAACGCCTGGGTCAGGGCAGGCGTTAAGGGACCTGTGGGCTCAAAATGAGCCCAGAGGTGCCCTCCCCTGCCCCCAGGGACACCCCCTGCCACCTTTGCCCACCCCAGGAGGACACCCAAGGATGGAGGGACCCATCCCAGGGAAGAAAAGGTAAGTTGTGGTAAGTATTTTTTTAATTTTTTTTATGGCATAGGGGGGCCTGATTTGTGCTCCCCTACATGCCACTATGCCCAATGACCATGCCCAGGGGACATAAGTCCCCTGGGCATGGCCATTGGGCAAGGGGGAATGACTCCTGTCTTTGCTAAGACAGGAGTCATGTTAATGGCGTCTGGGCGCCCCAAAAAAATGGCGCAAATCGGGTTAAGACGATTTTTTTGCCTCAGCCTGACTTGCCCCATTTTGGGAAGCCCAAACGCCATTTTTCCCTACGCCGGCGCTGCCTGGTGTACGTGGCGCTTCAGAATGGCGTTAGCCG
This sequence comes from Pleurodeles waltl, assembly GCF_031143425.1. NCBI lineage: Eukaryota > Metazoa > Chordata > Amphibia > Caudata > Salamandridae > Pleurodeles > Pleurodeles waltl. The sequence goes on along the minus strand of NC_090437.1, from coordinate 234,327,726 downwards.
GCGCAACTTTTTTTGGCGCAAAACTGCGTTAGCGCAGTTTTGCGTCAAAAAGTATAAATATGGCCCTGAATATCATGAACTAAACAGAAGGAATGAATCGCGCGTCTTGCCTATTCGAAAGCCACCATGTGAATGCCAAGAAATGGTAGCGTACAATGAATAACATGAATTAAGCACAGGAAATGAATCGTGGGACTGCCGATTCGAATACCACCATATGAATGCCAAGAAATGGTAGCGTACAATGGATAACATGAATTAAGCACAGGAAATGAATAGCTCGTCTTGCCGATTCAAATGCAACCTTGGAAATGCCCGAAAATTGTTGCGCACAATGAATATCAAGATTTGTACTTGAGTAAAGAATTGCGCATCTTGCTGATTCGAATGCAACCTTGTAAATGCCATTAAATGGTTGCGCACAATGAATATCAAGATTTGTATACGAAGAAAGAATCGCGCGTCTAGCCGATTCAAATGCCAGCATGTAAATCTCATTAAACATCAAGCGCACTTTCACACGCACAAGAGCAAAATAGATTTATCATGTTAATTAGTCCCAAGAACTCGAAATCCTTTGAGAACGGGATCGGGGGCCGAGCCCGACCTCCGTCCTACCGCCCTGATCAAGAATCACCCAGCAAGGTGAAAGGGCGAGGCCTGGAAGATCAAAGTAGGCCTCCGGAACAGGAGCTCAGGAAGTTGCTGCTGCTCTGCACCGGGACGTCTGAATAGTGAGCACGTAGAGCTGGGCTGGCTCCCTTATATAGAGTCTTGACCCAGCCCACAAACCACACCCAGGCATGCTGCAGGGAAGGCTTCTAGAAGGCCCTGGAAAGGGGACCACACCCTGACACACTCTGAAAGCCTGCAGCAGTGCATTGCAAATGAACAGTATTTATATGCACCTTGAACATAAGTCTTCAGGATTAAACTCTGCAATGCAAAAGGTTAAACAACAGCATAACAGCACAATGCATAAATTACGTTAACTTGAGAGTGCTGGATTTATGCATTCTAGTCGCCTGAAGAGCACGCACTGCCCTGATGTTTACAGTACTCCCCTCTCCCAGACGTGCTCTAGGGCCTGGTTTGTCTGGTTTGAGACGATGAAAACACCTCACATGTACAGGAGCATGAATATCAGATACGGAAACCCATGAGTTAATTTCAGGGCCATAAACTTTCCATGAGATTAAGTACCATCGATTACACCCTCTCAGTTTGGAATCCAACACCTTGACTTCGTATTCTACTTCCCCCTGTACTAGAACTGGAGCTGGATGAGGGCGGACCTTCTGGACTGCCTTTTACAAGAGGGAAGTGTGGAATATTGGATGAATCCGTAATGACCTTGGCAATTGCAGTTTACAGGTCACAGGATTGATTTACTGACAAACAGTTTAAGGACCTATGAATTTAGGGTTGAACATGTGTTTCTTCTTGAAGTCTATAAGTTTTGTAGAAAGCCATACTTTATCACCTGTTTGATACTGCAGTCCCTCACAATGTTTCTTGTCCTAATGCTTTTTGTATTTTTGTTTGGCCTTTTCTAAATGCTGTTGAATCAGTTTCTGAGTTTGATGGAGATGTTGAATGGTTTCTGACACAGCTGGTGTAAGAGAACTTTCTTGAGGGATCGTGATGGGCAAGGTGTCAGGATGATAGCCAAACAAGCCAAAAAAGGGTGTAACGCCAGTAGAAGTGTGGAATGAGTTATTGTAAGCTAACTCAGCTAACCAGAGCATTGAAGTCCAAGAATGAAGTGCCTTTTCTGCTTAAGCATGCAGGTATTGCTTCAAGATCTGATTTATTCTCTCCGTTTGACCACTGGTAGACCTATAATAAAGTCTAAAGAAATGTGCTCCCAAGGACGACTTGGAGTTGGGAGTGGATGCAACAACCCTTTCAGTTTTGAATGACTTGTTTTAATGCGGGCACAGACTTTGCAGTTGTTCACCATTGTTTTAACATCTTTTGTCAGGGTAGGCCACCAAAAATAGTGTTGGATTAATTGAAGAGTTTTAGGAGTACCTGGATGACCTGCCATAGGTATAACATGCAACCAATGAAATACTATCTTGCGAAGTTTGGTAGTGGGCATGAACAAACGAGCGTCATGAAAAGGTAATCCTTGCTTGATTGACCTTTTGGGATCTGCTTGGGCTCATGTCTGCCATTTCTCAACAGTGAAAGAATTGCAGATGTCTTCAAAGAAATCTTCAGTTTTTATGATACATAGGACTTTGACTGGAGCAATGATAGCTCTGGAGGGTTGAACTGCAAGCAACGTGGTAGACTCTTGGCAGCACAAGGCGTCAGCTTTGCGATTGTCTTTACCAGGTCGGAATGTTACCACAAAATCAAATTCGGCAAAAAACACCATCCAGCGTAATTGCCAAGGAGTCAAAAGTCTGGCGGAACTCATGAACTGGAGATAGCGATGATCAGTATATACTGTGACAGTGTATTTGGCACCCAACAAATGATGTCTCCATTCTTTAAAGGCGTCACGGATTGCCAGAAGCTCTTTTTCAGCAATTACATAGTTCTGTTCGGCTTCGTTCAATTTCCGAGATATGTAAGCTACGGGATGAAGTTGGAAAGTGTCTTTGTTTCGTTGTGACAAGACTGCACCTATTGCCACATCTGAAGCATCAGCTTCCACTATGAAGGGACGGTCGGCATCAGGATGAGTCAAGACTGGCGCAGTGGAGAAAGCTTCCTTCAAAGTTGAAAAGGCTTGGTCAGCTTCTGGGGACCATACAAATGTTTCTTTCTTTCTTAATAGCTTAGTGATTGGAGCCACTGTCTGGGAGAAATGATTTATGAACCTCTGGTAGAAATTTGCAATCCCCAGGAAACATTGTACATCACAAACAGTCTTTGGGGTGGGCCAATCAGGTACGGCTTTTACTTTCTTTTCTGCCATCACCATACCTTGAGGGGTAAGGATAACCCCTAAAAACTCAACTGTGGTAACATGAAACTCACACTTGGTTAGTTTGCAATATAAATGGTGCTTTCGAAGGGCTGCAAGAATTTTCTTGACATGTTGTACATGTTCATTTTCATTGTCTGAGTAGATCAAAATGTCATTGATGTAGAATATGGCAAATTTGTCAAGGCACTCTCTAAGAACATCATTCAAGAAAAATGTAAATGCTGCTGGAGCATTACACAGACCAAAAGGCATGACGGTGTATTCATAGAGGCCATATCTTGTCTTGAATGCTGTTTTCCATTTGTCGCCCTCTCTCATTCTGACCAAATGATAAGCACCTCGAAGATTAAGCTTTGTGTAGATTTTTGCTTTCTTTACTTGTTCCAGCAAGACCGGACTTAGGGGCAAAGGATATTTATTCTTGATGGTGACTTTGTTCAATCCCCTATAGTCGATACAAGTTTGAAGTTCTCCATTCGCCTTCAGAACAAAAAACAAAGGTGAAGCTGCAGGAGACTTAGAAGGGCGAATGAAACCATTCTCCAGGAATTTATCTAGATACTTTCGTAAATGTTGATTTTCATGTTCTGACGGCGTATACACGACAGTTGGGGAGTATCGCACGTGGAACTAGATCAATTTGACAGTCATAAGATCTATGATGAGTTAAGTTTTCTGCTTCTTTCTCATCAAATACATCTTCGTAGGATGAATACTGCTTGGGCAAATTAACTTCTTTCCCTGCGGCAGTGGCTATGTAAGAGTTGCAAACTTTTGGTAATTGAGACTTTTGGAGGCATTGTTCTTTACATAGCACTGATGAAAACACAACCTTTCGTTCTGCCCAATTAATTTCAGGATTGTGATGAGTTAACCAGGGCAAGCCAAGGATAATTCCATACTGGGGAGCATGGATCACGTCAAGGATGAGTTTCTCTTTATGTTTCTTTCCCCGGTTCTTATCCTCACAGATTACCGACAAGGGAACAGTTTGAAGAGTTTCCGGACCTCCAGTCAAGAGTTTTCCATCTACTGACTGGATGATTTCTGGGGTCTTTTTCTCAATCCATGGGATCCCCCATGCACAAAACAATTGAGCATCAACAAAGTTCCAGGTAGCCCCAGAATCTACTAGGGCCTTTTTGAAATAGGTATTTTTCTTTACTTGAAATTTTATGCCCAGCTTGAGATTTCTAGATTGTGAAGGGTCCACGGTGAAACCCAAGAGCAACCCTTCTTTACATCTTGGGTCTTTTAGTTTTCTGACTCGACTTGTGCATTGGCTGCATCTTTCTGGACAGGGCCTCGTTTGCTCTTTGGTTTGATTGGACATTATTTGGCAAAATGACCCTTGCACCCACAATAAAGACATTGCCCATTCTTTCTACGTAGGTCCTTTTAATCTTTGGTCAATGGTCTCCTGATTGTTCCAATTTCCATAGGTTCTGGCATCCTTTCTTTCTGAGTTCTTGAGTCCCTATTATCATGAACATGCCAGGAATATTTTTCTGTCTTTTTGTGTGTTCCCCTTTGTTCTGTTAAACGATGATCCAGTCTCAAAACGAGGTTTATCAGGTCTTGACAGTCTGTAGGCTGCGGATCTATTTGAGCTATAATATCTTTTAGCTCCTCTTTGAGACCCTTGTAGAACAAGGCCGCTTGCTTTTCTTCAGGCCGGGATATCTCGGCTACCAGCCGGTTAAAGTTGGCTAAATATGATACTAAATCTTGATTACCTTGTCATAAGTCTAATAATTCATGATCTGCCGACAATGTTATTGTTCTGCGATCAAATTCTCGCTCAAACTCACAAACAAAGTTTCTCCAGTTGTAAAGCAGGGGACTGTCTTTACGCACAAGAGGTATAGCCCATGTAGCTGCATCTCCAGTCAGATATGATTACAAGAAACCTACTTTGGACTGGGCATCAGGGAAAGTATGTGGTCGGCAGGTCCACTTGAACCAGGAAAGATTGCGCTTTCAAGGGATCGCCTGAGAAACGTTCTGGATGAGCTGAAGGAATGGCCGAAGGAACATTGAGGGAAATGTTTGTGGGATTACCTCCAGAGGTCTGAGAGGAAGGACCTGGCCAAGACACACCTGTAGGATTTTGTTCCTTCTTCTCTACCTTATCCTGTAACTGAGTCACTCTCTCAGCTAGACCAGCTGCTAAATCTTTTGATGACACCACTTCTGCCTGGAGCTGCGTGATAGCCTTGACCAGCTCGTCCTGTGTGGCCATGCTGAGAACATACACAAACCAGGAGGATTATTAATTTGTGGGCTCACTATTCTGTCAGAGTCACCAGATCCTCGGGGTCTGTGCACGTTCCCAACATGTCCACCACAAGACAGCTACAATACTCTGATTAGAATGTCACAGAGTCTAAGAGAGTCCAAGTGAGAAAAAGGGGATTAGGTAGGGAACAGCTGGGAAGGAGACCTGTAGGAAGCAAAAGGTTAAAACATACACTATCAAGATTATACCATATTAATCATTACTAGACTATGACTCTAAGCATTGTCATATTGGAAACATGGATAAGTTAAGCATGAACTTAAATAACTAGGCCTCAAGAAGTCTGGATGGATACCTGTGAGGGAATCAAGAAAGATTAGTACCATTTTCCAATGAACCACTCAATGAAATGTTACACATGGATTAGAAACATCAGAACCTTCTAGCATTACACTTTCAAATTTAAGAATAGTCTTTGCATGAGGACCAGTAAATAATCTGAAAGGTTTCTATAACACTATATGAATTGTACTAGATAAATGGTGCTTTCGAAGGGCTGCAAGAATTTTCTTGACATGTTGTACATGTTCATTTTCATTGTCTGAGTAGATCAAAATGTCATTGATGTAGAATATGGCAAATTTGTCAAGGCACTCTCTAAGAACATCATTCAAGAAAAATGTAAATGCTGCTGGAGCATTACACAGACCAAAAGGCATGACGGTGTATTCATAGAGGCCATATCTTGTCTTGAATGCTGTTTTCCATTCGTCGCCCTCTCTCATTCTGACCAAATGATAAGCACCTCGAAGATTAAGCTTTGTGTAGATTTTTGCTTTCTTTACTTGTTCCAGCAAGACCGGACTTAGGGGCAAAGGATATTTATTCTTGATGGTGACTTTGTTCAATCCCCTATAGTCGATACAAGTTTGAAGTTCTCCATTCGCCTTCAGAACAAAAAACAAAGGTGAAGCTGCAGGAGACTTAGAAGGGCGAATGAAACCATTCTCCAGGAATTTATCTAGATACTTTCGTAAATGTTGATTTTCATGTTCTGACGGCGTATACACGACAGTTGGGGAGTATCGCACGTGGAACTAGATCAATTTGACAGTCATAAGATCTATGATGAGTTAAGTTTTCTGCTTCTTTCTCATCAAATACATCTTCGTAGGATGAATACTGCTTGGGCAAATTAACTTCTTTCCCTGCGGCAGTGGCTATGTAAGAGTTGCAAACTTTTGGTACTTGAGACTTTTGGAGGCATTGTTCTTTACATAGCACTGATGAAAACACAACCTTTCGTTCTGCCCAATTAATTTCAGGATTGTGATGAGTTAACCAGGGCAAGCCAAGGATAATTCCATACTGGGGAGCATGGATCACGTCAAGGATGAGTTTCTCTTTATGTTTCTTTCCCCGGTTCTTATCCTCACAGATTACCGACAAGGGAACAGTTTGAAGAGTTTCCGGACCTCCAGTCAAGAGTTTTCCATCTACTGACTGGATGATTTCTGGGGTCTTTTTCTCAATCCATGGGATCCCCCATGCACAAAACAATTGAGCATCAACAAAGTTCCAGGTAGCCCCAGAATCTACTAGGGCCTTTTTGAAATAGGTATTTTTCTTTACTTGAAATTTTATGCCCAGCTTGAGATTTCTAGATTGTGAAGGGTCCACGGTGAAACCCAAGAGCAACCCTTCTTTACATCTTGGGTCTTTTAGTTTTCTGACTCGACTTGTGCATTGGCTGCATCTTTCTGGACAGGGCCTCGTTTGCTCTTTGGTTTGATTGGACATTATTTGGCAAAATGACCCTTGCACCCACAATAAAGACATTGCCCATTCTTTCTACGTAGGTCCTTTTAATCTTTGGTCAATGGTCTCCTGATTGTTCCAATTTCCATAGGTTCTGGCATCCTTTCTTTCTGAGTTCTTGAGTCCCTATTATCATGAACATGCCAGGAATATTTTTCTGTCTTTTTGTGTGTTCCCCTTTGTTCTGTTAAACGATGATCCAGTCTCAAAACGAGGTTTATCAGGTCTTGACAGTCTGTAGGCTGCGGATCTATTTGAGCTATAATATCTTTTAGCTCCTCTTTGAGACCCTTGTAGAACAAGGCCGCTTGCTTTTCTTCAGGCCGGGATATCTCGGCTACCAGCCGGTTAAAGTTGGCTAAATATGATACTAAATCTTGATTACCTTGTCATAAGTCTAATAATTCATGATCTGCCGACAATGTTATTGTTCTGCGATCAAATTCTCGCTCAAACTCACAAACAAAGTTTCTCCAGTTGTAAAGCAGGGGACTGTCTTTACGCACAAGAGGTATAGCCCATGTAGCTGCATCTCCAGTCAGATATGATTACAAGAAACCTACTTTGGACTGGGCATCAGGGAAAGTATGTGGTCGGCAGGTCCACTTGAACCAGGAAAGATTGCGCTTTCAAGGGATCGCCTGAGAAACGTTCTGGATGAGCTGAAGGAATGGCCGAAGGAACATTGAGGGAAATGTTTGTGGGATTACCTCCAGAGGTCTGAGAGGAAGGACCTGGCCAAGACACACCTGTAGGATTTTGTTCCTTCTTCTCTACCTTATCCTGTAACTGAGTCACTCTCTCAGCTAGACCAGCTGCTAAATCTTTTGATGACACCACTTCTGCCTGGAGCTGCGTGATAGCCTTGACCAGCTCGTCCTGTGTGGCCATGCTGAGAACATACACAAACCAGGAGGATTATTAATTTGTGGGCTCACTATTCTGTCAGAGTCACCAGATCCTCGGGGTCTGTGCACGTTCCCAACATGTCCACCACAAGACAGCTACAATACTCTGATTAGAATGTCACAGAGTCTAAGAGAGTCCAAGTGAGAAAAAGGGGATTAGGTAGGGAACAGCTGGGAAGGAGACCTGTAGGAAGCAAAAGGTTAAAACATACACTATCAAGATTATACCATATTAATCATTACTAGACTATGACTCTAAGCATTGTCATATTGGAAACATGGATAAGTTAAGCATGAACTTAAATAACTAGGCCTCAAGAAGTCTGGATGGATACCTGTGAGGGAATCAAGAAAGATTAGTACCATTTTCCAATGAACCACTCAATGAAATGTTACACATGGATTAGAAACATCAGAACCTTCTAGCATTACACTTTCAAATTTAAGAATAGTCTTTGCATGAGGACCAGTAAATAATCTGAAAGGTTTCTATAACACTATATGAATTGTACTAGAGGGACTTATTATGCACATGCAATATAACATCTAGAATTGTAACATTTTAGTTTTCTTAAAATGAAGGAACATGAGTTGCGCACATTGCAGATTTCTACAAAGGTTTATAAATGCCATGAAATGATTGTGCCCAATGAATAACATGAGTTAGGCACGAGAAATTAATCGCGCGATGTGCCGATTCAAAGGTCACCAAGTAAATGCCATGAAGTGGTAACAAACAATGAATATCATGAATTAAACGCAAGAGGTGAATCGCACGTCTTGCTGATTCGAAGGCCACCAAGCGAACACCAAGAAATGGTACCACACATTGAATATCATGAATTTAACACAAGAAATGAATTGCGCGTCTTGCCGATTCGTAGGCCACCATGTGAATGCCAAGAAATGGTAGCGCACACTGAATATTAAGAATTAAGCAGAGGAAATGAATTGCGCATCTTGCCGATTAGAATACCACCATGTAAATGCCATGAAATGGTAACACACACTGAATATCATGAACTAAACACAAGGAATGAATCCGCCATCTTGCCGATTCGAAAGCCACCATGTGAATGCCAAGAAATGGTAGCGTACAATGAATAACATGAATTAAGCACAGGAAATGAATCGCACGTCTGCCGATTCGAATACCACCATATGAATGCCAAGAAATGGTAGCGTACAATGGATAACATGAATTAAGCACAGGAAATGAATAGCGCGTCTTGCTGATTCAAATGCAACCTTGTAAATGCCATTAAATGGTTGGGCACAATGAATATCTAGATTTGTATATGAAGAAAGAATCACACGTCTAGCTGATTCAAATGCCAGCATGTAAATCTCATTAAACATCAAGCGCACTTTCACACGCACAAGAGCAAAATAGATTTATCATGCTAATTAGGCCCAAGAACTCGAAATCCTTTGAGAACAAGATCGGCGGCCCAGCCCGACCTCCGTCTTACCGCCCTGATCAAGAATCACCCAGCAATGTGAAAGGGTGAGGCCTGGAAGATCAAAGTAGGCCCCCGGAACAGGAGCTCAGGAAGTTGCTGCTGCTCTGCACCGGGACCTATGAATAGTGAGCACGTAGAGCTGGGAGCTGGGCTGGCTCCCTTATATAGAGTCTTTGCCCAGCCCACAAACCACACCCAAGCATGCTGCAGAGAAGGCTTCTAGAAGGCCCTGGAAAGGGGACCACACCCTGACACACTCTGAAAGCCTGCAGCAGTACATTGTAAATGAACAGTATTTATATGCACCTGGAACATTAGCCTTCAGGATTAAACTCTGCAATGCAAAAGGTTAAACAACAGCATTTCAGCACAATGCATAAATTACGTTATCTTGAGAGTGCTGGATTTTTGCATTCTAGTCGCCCATCGAGAGGGCACTGCCCTGATGTTGACATCAACTCCGTCTTCTCATCCAGCTTCTTCATCCTCCACATGCTTTGTAAGATAATGAAATGGCTACCCCAAAGCTCAAGACACCTCATCACCCAGGCCCTCTCCTCTAGCCAACTGGGCTATGTCAAAATGCTTTAGGCAGGGATCACAGCTCTTCTCATTCAACGACTAATGAGCATGTAGAAAGCCTCAGGCAGACTCTTCCTGGATCTCCATAGAAGAACCCACTACCTTGGAGAAATCCATTGGCTCCCTTTACAGAAAAGATGCCAATACAAGCTTCTGACCCATGCATACAAAATGCTATACAACTGTAGACCCGCCTAATTGAACCACCGCCGGAACTTCCATCAGCACACCAGACCCCTTCGCTCCACTTCACTTTCACTAACCCTCATTCCCCCCATCTGATATAGCAGATGTGGAGGTCACTCCTTCTCCTACCTAGCAGCAAAGACATGGAATGAGATGTCCTTTTATCTCTGTACCTCCTCATCTCTTCCAGAGTTCAGAAAATCTCTGAAGACCCGGCTGTTTGGCTGGACCTTGCCAGTGCCTGGATACCCTCACAGGCGATGAAAACTGCTAAAAAAAATCTACTGATTGATTGATTGATTGATTGAAGTCTTAGGATAGCCAACGTTATTGCACTCATGCCTGCTTGTGTAGTAAGCAGGTATGTGGATTGGGAGCCTTCTTTGAAAAAGCTGTTCACTTAGTGAGAGAGCGTGTCAGCCATTCATCATGCCACTATACATCCTTCTGCTGCTTTTTCATTCATAGTCTCTTTTTGCAGCATCGAAGAGCAAGTGATGGCCAGGAGTTTGGAACTGTTGAATTAAAAAATGCAGCTGAACACTGAAAAACAAGTGACATTTTATAACCATGCCCTCATGCCCCAAAAAGGGAACTTGTCTGTTGTCAGTTTTGGACTAATCATTTTTCGCCATTCAAACAGAACACTTTATCTAAATTTCACAATATTAAAGTATTTATTAATGAAAGGGAGTGACATAAGGATTGGCTTGGGTAAAACGTATTCACAGTACATAAATCCCATATATCATAATTTGAATAATGGTTTTAGAAATAATTTCTGGAGTGGACTTTTTATTACATAAGAAATTTTGTTACAGAGTGAGGTTTATGAGCTAACCCAGCAACTAGAATGTACTGGAGGTTCAGAAAAGTCCTGTTTAGACTGCTTCCCTGGGCTGTCAAAGTCTTTTAGGAAGGAGGGGAGGTGAAATGTGCATCAGAGAGTTACAAGGGCAAGACATTGAATCAGCTGCTGTTCAATTTGCCTACTTCCATTATAAGTAGGGTTGGGTGAAAAATTCCACTCTGCCAGCGGAGATTGAAGTGTTTTGCCCACTCCAAGCTCCCCTTGGAACTTAGAGTTCTGGCAAAACTCTGCCAACTGCCACATGGCAGAGTTTTTTCTCATCCACGGCTCGCCAACGTTAGGTTGGCAAGTGCAATTAAGAATTTGATTCCCCTAGCAAGAATTACAGACACTTGAACGCCTCCCAGCAAGATTTCTCAACATGGGCAGTCGCAGAAAGTCGCAACTGTTCACATTTAGAAAGCTGTCACTTGAGTAGGAAATCTCCTTGAGCAGCAGAAAGAAGCAGTGCCCTCTGGCATGTCGTGTGGAGCAATTAATGATGATTTTATAGTGCGGAACATGCTCCCAGCGCTAAAAATCAGCGTGAGCACCGTAACGTGCCCAAATACTACCCACTCGAAGAACAACCAAGGATGAAAAGTATTAAAACATAGCTTTTATGTTGCAAATTTATTAACGCTTTGCGTTGGGCTTGAATCACAAAAATTAATCAAACCCAGTGCAAAATGATGTACTGGGATTTACCTTCCAAAGGTAATCCTGATTTGTGTTGAAATGCTGGATAAAGTAAGGCAAAGTAGAGCTATGTACTACTTCATGCTACTTTGCATTAAGACGAATTTAATGGGTGGTACATGGATGTTCTTGTGGAACCATCCATGGACCTTGACACAAATTTCTATCTACTGATATTGGTAGTCAGTGATTTTTGTCCAAAAATATATGCCTCCTCAAGGCAGAGGTAAGATTTGAGAAAATATTGCTTTTGTCAAAACCTTTTACATTTTGCATTTGAGGACAAACCTATGCTTGGGTGAACTATGATGCAAGGGTTTCTGCATGTATGGCAACCAAAACTACACCAGCACTCGGAAAGAGAATAAATGTGCCATATTTTCATCAATCAATCAATCAATCATTCGCATTTATAAAGCGCGCTACTCACCCATAAAGGGTCTCAAGGCGCTGGTAGGGGGGGGGGGTCAGTGCTTGAAGAGCCAGGTCTTGAGCTGCCTTCTGAAGGAGAGGTGTTCAGGTATGGCGCGAAGGTGGCTGGGCAGAGAGTTCCAGGTCTTCGCTGCCAGGAAAGAGAAGGATCTTCCTCCGGCGGTGGCTTTGCGGATGCGGGGTACGGCTGCCATGGCCTGTCCGGCGGATCGTAGAGTGCGCGGAGGAGTGTAGAAGGAGACGCGGTTGTTGATGAGTTTGGGTCCGAGGTTGTGAAGGGCTTTGTGTGCGTGGGTGAGGAGTCAGAATGTGATCCTCTTGTTGACGGGGAGCCAATGGAGTTTTTTCAAGTGTCCTGAGATGTGGTGGTGGCGAGGGATGTCCAGGATGAGTCTTGCGGCAGCGTTCTGGATCCGTTGGAGTTTCCTCAGCAGCTTGGTGGTGATGCCCGCGTACAGGGTGTTCCCGTAGTCCAAGCGACTGGTGACGAGGGCGTGGGTGACAGTCTTCCTGGTGTCGGTGGGGATCCAGCGGAAGATCTTGCGGAGCATGCGTAGGGTGTTGAAGCATGCTGAGGTCACCGAGTTCACCTGTCTGGTCATGGTGAGGGATGAGTCCAGGATGAAGTCGAGGTTGCGTGCGTGGTCGGTGGGTTGGGGAGTGCTGCCTAGGGCGGGGGGTCACCAGGAGTCATCCCATGCGGTGGGGGTGGGGCCGAGGATGAGGACCTCCGTCTTGTCGGCGTTCAGTTTCAGGCGGCTGTCTGTCATCCAGTTCGCCACGTCCTTCATTCCTTCATGAAATCTGGTCCTAGCTGAGGTGGGGTTGTTTGTGAGGGATAAGATGAGCTGGGTGTCGTCGGCGTATGATATTAGGTCGAGTCCGTGTTTGCGTGCGATGTTCGCCAGGGGGGTCATGTAGATGTTGAAGAGAGTGGGGCTGAGGGAGGATCCTTGAGGTACGCCGCAGATGATCTCCGTGGCTGTGGATCTGAAGGGGGGCAAGCGGACTCTCTGAGTCCTTCCGGAGAGGAAGGAGATGATCCATTCGAAGGCCTTGCCTCTGATGCCGGCGTTGCTGAGATGCGGTGGTGCGGTGGCAGACCGTGTCGAAGGCTGCGGAGAGGTCCAGGAGTACGAGGGCCACGGTCTCACCCTTGTCGGTCAGGGCTCTGATGTTGTCCGTGGCTGCGATGAGGGCGGTTTCGGTGCTGTGGTTGGTCCTGAAACCGAACTGTGTGGGGTCGAGGGAGTCGTTGGTTTCCAGGGCGTTGGTGAGTTGAGTGTTGACAATTTTCTCAATCACTTTGGCGGGGAACGGCAGGAGAGAGATGGGACGGAAGTTTTTGAGTTCGGTGGGGTCTGCTGTGGGTTTCTTTAAGAGGGCGTTGAGCTCTGCGTGTTTCCAGCTCTCCGGGAAGGTGGCGGTGGTGAGGGAGGCGTTGATGACATCTCGGAGGTGCGGTGCGATGATGTAGTCGGCTTTGTTGTAGATGTGGTGCGGGCAGGGGTCCGATGGGGATCCGGAGTGGATCGAGTTCATGACGCGGGTGGTCTCCTCGGTGGTGGTTGGGCTCCAGGTGAGGATGGTGGCGATGTCGGTAGCGGGTTCCGGGGGGGGGTTCGCGTCGGTGGTCGGGAAGCTGTTGTATATGTCGGTGATCTTGTGGTGGAAGAAGGTCGAGAGGGAGTCGCAGAGGTCCTGTGATGGAGGGATGGAGTTGTTTTCTGCGTCCGGGTTGGAGAGCTCTTTGACGATGCCAAATAGTTCCTTGCTGTTGTGGGCGTTGTTGTCAAGTCTGATCCGGTAGGCTGTTTTTCGTGCGGCGCGGAGGCGTTGGTGGTGTTGGCGGGTGGCGTCCTTGAGAGCTGACATGTTCTCTTCGGTCTGGTTGAGGCGCCACGTCTTCTCGCGGGCGCGGCATTCTTTCTTGGAGTCCTTGAGGTCGGGGGTGAACCAGGAGTTTTTCTTGCGGTTGTTGGTGCTGGCTTGAGTTTTCAGGGGGGCCAGGAGGTTGGCGCAGTCGGAGATCCAGTTGGTGAGGTTGTTGGCGGCTTCGTTTGGGTCGGTGGTGCTGGTGGGTCGGTTCTGGGAGAGGGTTGATGCGAGCTGATCCGTGGTGATACGATTCCAGTGTCTTCTTGGTGGTTGCTGGGTGTGGTGGTGCACAGTGGTCTTCTTGAAGATGAAGTGGACGCAGCTGTGGTCCGACCAGGTGAGTTCGGTGGTGTCATATGGTGCCATATTTGTCTTTCCCATGAACACAATGCAGAGCAGCAACTTTGATTGCTGTGCTGCATTGCACTAAAAAAAAGTAAATCTGACGTCAAAACGTTTATCATGTTCTTGGCAGAAGTGCCTTTCTCCAATGTTAGTACATAAGGATTAGTGCCAAAGCCCATCAGTGGTTTCATGAGAAACATCAACCATAGAGCACAGCATTGTAGTGCTATGTAATGCATGGCACTGCTTTGTTTTTCTTTAGGCAACTTCTCAACACCAATGAGAATTTGTGTTTGAAAGTAAATCCCAACACAGCATTATGCTTTGGGTTTGTGGCACATTTTGTGGCACAAATTGTTGATAAATTTCTTCCTGCTTTATTTAAAACCTTTCAAACATTACACGTGTCATCACAGTAGCAGTGCGCGCTCTAGGGCTCGCCCATCCTAACTTCTGTGCCATAATATGGACAACTTCTTGCTGTCGCGGGTGAACTACATGCTGTGGTAAAAGACAGCTTGTTTATTACCCGCTGTTGATGGCTAAGGCGCCCTGCAATATATCTTACAGCGTTTGCATTATTCTGCTAAGATAGTACTAAAAAAACTATGCTTATTTCTCCTACATGTTTATGTATCATATGACTTGTACCTGTAATAGCTCCTTGCATTTACGAATGTAAGTTATTTAAACTGTTGCAGAATTCTTTCCCTGAATTTGTTTTTTGCAATTGCCAAAGTTTATTTCTCTGGATCAAAGCATGCTGTTTCTCATTCCAGAGCCAGACAGCTGTTCTGACAGTTTTGGGTGTGGAGATATTTAAGTAGGCTCGCTCTTGGGGAGCTGCTCACTAGTCTCAAACCTGTTCAGAGCCGGAGCTCTTATTTCTTTGAGATCGGCTGGGCCCTGAGTCATTTTATCCCTTTCACTCTATACTCAAAGCTTGTCTATAGGAAGCCGTTCACGTCAAAATTACAAAAATCCATAAAGGACACCCCCTGAAATGCAAAGCGTGCCTCAAAATGAATGTGACACATATAACAATGAATGTGTTATGTGTCAAAATTAATATGATACCTGGCATAAAGAATCTGACTTGTACCAGAACAAATATGAAACTTGGCAGAGTGAATATGCTACTTAGTCATTAATATGAATAACACACACTCTGAATTGAATAAGAGATATACTGGAATATATATAGGTTATACTCAAATGAATATGGCACTCACTGTAAACAATATATCAAGCACTACAATGAATACAACTATGCATCAAAAAGAATGGGATGTTTTTTAAATGACAGACATATGCCAAGAGGAATATGTTATAAATTGAAATGACTATAGCAGATTGAAATTAATATCAGTCACAGCAGTGAATATGTTATATTCTCAAAATAATTTATTGTACACTGAAAATAATATCATGTACCTTGAAATAAACATTATAGATGTTGCAATGACTATGAATTGCGATGCAATTAACTTTACAGAGATTGGAATGATTATGAGATATGCAGAAATGAATATGAGATGATTTCACATGAATATGACTTGTGTTGAAATTACTATAAGCCCCAGTGAAATGAATTTGACATGCCTTAAAATGAATATGACTAACACTGAGATTCCCATGACATTTGTCAAAATGGATATGGCATGCATTTAAATTATTATGATACACGTTGAAATGAATATGACTGGTTAAAATGGATATGATGCATGGTAAAATTAATGACACGTGTTAATATGATTATGACATCGATTGAAACAAACATAACATCAATTGAAAGGAATGAGACACATGTTAAAATGAATATGATGTACTAATATGAACATGAGCTTCATTCAAATGAATTTGATATCAATGTAAAATGAATATGAGTAACATTGAAATGGGCATGATATTTATCAAAAGGAATGTGACTTGCTTTGAAAGTCGTATGATGCACATTGAAATTAATATAATATGTGTTAAAATGGATGTGAATTTGGCTAAAAATAATATAGGAGGTTTTAATAGGAATGCAACATCCATCAAAAGGAATATGACAAATGCTAAGCTGAATATGAAATGCATTGATATGAATCTGAGACCCAATGAAACTGATTCAACATGCATTACGTTGAATATGACAGATGCTAAAATTACAATGAGACTTGTTAAAATGAATATGGCATGCTCTGAAATTAATATGATATACATTGAATTCAATATGACATGTACTGAAATAATTATAACATGTTGAAATGTATATGACCAATGCTAAAATGAATATGTCAAGTGTTAATGAGACTATGACAATCATTGAAAGGAATATGACACATGTCAAAATGAATATGAACCACTTTTAAATGAGTATGAAACTGGCTGAAATAATATGGCCTACAAAAAGCTTTGAAACAAATATGAAACCTTGTAAGATAAATGTGGCAAGCACTGCAACAAATAAAGCACATATTGAAATGAACATGAGCCATGCTTCAATGAATATGACTCATGTTTAAATGAAAATGGCATGACATGAAGTTATGCTGATTTGCTTTAAAATTAATATTATATATTGAAATGAATGTCACATACTTTTAAGGTATATGATATGGACTAAAATGAATGAATTAAAATGAATATAACAAATATTAACCAAATATAAATGAAGGAAACATCCTTTACCACACATCGATTACCATGCATCCATTACATGCAGGTAAGAACCACACAGGTAAGTATTTCTACCTTTACCACACAGTACTTTACCACGCAGGTAAGAGGGGTAAAGGGAGTCAAGGGTTATTTTAAAGTTAAAGGGTGGGTGGAGGTAAAGGGTGGTTAGGGTAATTTTAGGATTTATAGTACATCACAGGTGTACAGTGAAGTGGCGTAGACTGGTCTGGCACACAACAAAGTGGGGTAGAATGGAATACCATACAGTGGGGTGGCATAGCATTCAGTGGAATAGCATAGAGTGGAGTGGAGTAGCAAACAGTTGAGTGGCATACAGTGGAATACTTAAATATGTGCATTGAGAAGTGATGGATAATAATGAGGAATGAAGATTGATTAGAAAAGTATGAGAAGTGCAGAAAGAGTATTGAGGGCAAGAGGGTGCAGAATGAGGATAGAGAACTGAGGCACGATATGTAAGTGATTAACATGTCCTACAACGGACAGTGTGGTATACATTTTAAGGTATCACCATTTGTCCATTTCATTAATGTCTCAGGGGGGACTGTAGGAGCAGAGAGGGTTGAGCAAAGAAGGAGAGGTGAGGAATGAAGTGTGACAAGTAGGTGATGAAGAGTGAGTGGAAGAGTGGGAAATAAAGAGATGGAATAAGGTATGAAGCATGTGGAGGGACAACTGTTGGATGAGGGGTGAGGGTTGAAACATTAAAACATAGGTTGAGTGATGCAGAGTGAGGGATGTGAAGGGATAACAGGTCGGAGAGGAGTTATGTGTGAGAAATGGATGATGACTGATTGATAGTGAGGGATGAGAAATTTGGGGTAGAGGAGGGAGGGGTGAGGAAAAAAACTAAGAACCAGAAAAAGGTCATTTAAGGCCTCATTTATATATTGGTGGTCTGCCTGCCCTCCATCAGGGCGATGGAGTACATTAATTCTGGATGGCATTCCATGTACAAAAGCTGGGCTGTCCCACTTTGTCACCTCTGTAGTGACCGCAGGCAGCAGCCCGTACAGCAAGCCCTGAGGAGGATAAATAAGTAGGCCCATGGAGACAGGTGAGTAGCCTGGGGGTTGGGGAGGTACCTGCTCAAATGTCCTGGTATTGGGGGATATGCAGTGAAGGTGAGGCTCCCCTCGAAGGTACTGACCACTGGTGATACAATCTTGTGGGGCTCCTGGGTGTCTTGGGTCAGAACGGGGGTGGGGTAAGCTAGACAGAAGTGGACCACATTAAGAATGGTGAGATCTCCGGCATATATATTCTAGGCTGTGCAGGCTTTACTCATAGCTGAGCTCCCCCAGTAGCCACAACGTCCCCCAATGATTATACATCGGCACCCTACTGGGAATGGGGCAGGGTTCAACTGCCATCACCCTTGTATGCATGATGTTGTAATGGTCACTGTAGGAAAGTCGCCTCTTTCTAGCTTGGTTACCCCCCCACTTTTGGCCTGTTTGTCAGTGTGTTTGTCTGTGTTCACTGGGATCCTTCTAACCAGGACCCCAGTGACTGTGCTCTCGCCTCTAAATTTGGTTGTTGGTAACTTTTTCTCCCCACAAATGGCATACTGGTCCCCCCATTTAAGTCCCTAGTATATGGCTGTGGATGCTGCCTCTGCTCACGTGAGCCTTCTGCGACGCAGAGGGTCCCCTGTACTCCCCCTCTTGGGTAGAGTCCTCCTGGACCTTGCTGGTCCCCGGCAGCACTTCTTTTCTTCCAACCGCACGATGGCCTTTGCCAAGGCTTGTTGGTGGAAATCCTTCACCAAGACCCATCTGCAATCCAGCTTCCAGGGTGGGACACCTTTCGCATGCATCAGGAACTCTTCTCCATGTTCTGTGCTGCAGTGCTGACCTGTCTTCCTTCTTCGTCGACCAACTCCAAAAGGTACTTCTGGGTGGGTAGTATCTCCTACTCCCCCAGGACTCCACAGACACTTCTGGACTTGGTCCCCTCTCTTCACAGGTCTCCATCTTCCGTATTCCACTGCTGGTTCCTTGCAGGCTGTTCTGGGTGTCTTCATTTTCTTCTTTTCATCCTTTGGGGTGGTTTTGGGGAAATCCTGTGTTTTACGCCTACATTCCTGGTCGCTGGGGGTACTATATTACTTACCTGTGTGGTGTCTTAGTGCTCTCAGCTCCCCTCTACACAATTTACTTACCTAGGTGGGGGCCCTGTGTTCGCATTCTACTTTCTTAGTATATGGTTCGGGCTCCTCCTAGGGTCACTATTGCATGTTGCTATTTTACACTGTTTTCTAACCTTTTTCTGCCTCTTACGGTTTATTAGTGTATATATATATATATATATATATATATATATATATATATATATATATATATATATATGGTGTATTTACTTACCTCCTATCAGAGTGTTGCCTCTCTAGCATTTTCTGATACTGTGTTCCAAAAAATAAAGTACCTTTATTTTTGTACAACCAAGTGTTTTCTTTCTTGTGTGTAAGTACTGTGGCCCATATTTATACTTTTTGACGCTAAACTGCGCTAACGCAGTTTAGCGTCAAAAAGTTTTGCGCCGGCTAACGCCATTCTGAAGCGCCATGCGGGCGCCGTATTTATTGAATGGCGTTAGCCGGCGCAAGCAGACCGGCGCTGCCTGGTGTGCGCGAGAAAAACCACGTACACCAGGCAGCGCCGGCGTAGGGGGAAAATGGCGCATGGGCGTCTTAAAATGGGGCAAGTCAGGTTACGTCGAAAAAATCGTCGTAACTCGACTTGCGCCATTTTTTTTCGACGCCCATCCCCCATCAACATGACTCCTATCATTGTAAAGATAGGAGTCATGCCCCCTTGCCCAATGGCCATGCCCAGGGGACTTCTGTCCCCTGGGCATGGTCATTGGGCATAGTGGCATGTAGGGGGGCACAAATAAGGCCCCCCTATGCCACAAAAAAAAATTGAAAAATAACAAAAATTATACTTACCTGAACTTACCTGTACTTCACTGGGATGGGTCCCTCCATCCTTGGGTGTCCTCCTGGGGTGGGCAGGGGTGGCAGGGGGGTACCTGGGGGCAGGGGAGGGCACTGTGGGCTCATTTTGAGCCCACTTGTCCCTTAACGCCATCCCTGACCCAGGCGTTAAAAAGCGGCGCAAATGCGCCGTTTTTGGCCACGCCCACTCCCGGGCGTCATTTTTGCCCGGGAGTATAAATACCACGTAAAGGCCTGGGAGTCATTTTTTTAGACGGGAACGCCTCCCTTGCATCTCATTAACGCAAGGAAGGGGTTCACGCTAAAAAATGACGCTCACTCCGGGCACTTTGGCGCCCGAAGCGTCTAACGCCATAGTATAAATATGGCATTAGTTGGCGTTAGTTTAGCGTCGAATTTGCGTCGAAAAAAACGACGCAAATTCGGCGCAACCAGAGTATAAATACGGCCCTGTGTATCTATAGTGGTATTGCATGAGCTTTGCATGTCTCCTAGATAAGCCTTGGCTGCTCATCCACAGCTACCTCTAGAGAGCCTGGCTTCTAGACACTGCCTACACTTTACTGAGAGGTGATACCCGGCCCTAATATAAGGTGTAAGTACCATAGGTACCCACCACATGCCAGGCCAGCTTCCTACAGTGACAGAATGCAAGCTAATTTGCACTGTGAAGCCAAGAAGACAGACATAGCTCACTAATCAGAATAAGCATTATCCTCTCATGGTGCCACCAGAGAAATGGATGACAGCGATCTGCAGTCACACTTAGTGCAAATCCAGTAAAGCCTGATTGCTATAGATAGCTGATTGAAATGCTTTACTCCAGAGTGGGCAAGCTAACCACCACTAACAGCAAGCAGGAAAAAAAGATTACTACAGCTGAAAGTCGAATTTGCACTATCAAGAACAACATGGCTGGCTATAATGAAGAAATAGTAAAAATCAGTAAAGTGCTAAATGTAATAAAAGTACAGAACAAGCACTTGGATCCAGATTATTATGCGACTACCTGCAAATCATAGTTGTGTCTGAGCTAACAAACACTGACAATATGGCTTCTCAAATCCCTCTTTGGAGCTGGCAGCTTTTTGCATTGTTCACTGTGGAAAGGACTCACCGATCCTTGGGCCCTAGACTATCATCTGGGGCCCAAATATCTATAGAATGCTCAACTTTAGTGATCGGAATGTGGATCTGTGCCTGCCCCAGGAAAGGCAGACTCTGACATTCTGACGCATAAAGACTCCGCCCTCTCCATCTTTCTGTATTTCATGCTAACAGTCCAAGAGTCCCAGAGTGTCTATCTGACATCAAGTGGAAACTGTGCCATGCTGGAATACAATATGCATTGCTGTTTCCAGTGCACCTGGAGATCCTGCATCGCAACAGGTCCTATCTTTTCCAGACTCATCAAAGCACTGCACCTTTTGTGTAGAAACTCATCATAGGCTGTCTGTGTCAATGCATGGGTCCATGTCTCAGAGGAGGATTTCAGTGACATAGACCAAGCTAACCATCATTTTCCCTCAGAGCTTAAAGTTTAAAATACTTTCTCCTCGTGAAATATTGTGAAACCTCTGCTCGAGGTAGCCACTTGACAGTTGTACCTCATAGCCTTGTTTGCCCCAAGATTACTGATATTGAGACAGAAGCTCCCCAGCCAGGTCCGAGGGTTGAGGGATTGGGGGGCAGCACTCTAGGCCATGAGGTGTGCTTATCAATGACATCTTGCTTCTCTGAATTTAGTGGACTGCAGCTCCTTCTCTTCTTTCCTTCCTACCCCTAAGGCTCAATCAACTAAGTGGGAACTCATAGATGATAATTTTCTGGACAGATGCAGGGATCCATTAAAACAAATGTTCATTGGTATACCACGGATATTTACCCCTCGGAAGGAAGGTAGAGAAGCCCTGATGAAAGCCGAATAACACATATGGGTAGAATTCTTCATCTGAAACATGTCAGCAATGTAAGATGTTGAAATCATTGGATTTTCACTGATTCCAACCTTTAATTTTTTATCATGATATGGGTACCCAGGAAATAAAAGCAGATATATTTCTTCAAGAAATCTGATAGTGTCTATATTGTTGATATCACACTCTACCTATCTGTAGGAAACTGCCCCATTTTGACAGGGTCACCCCCACTTTTTGTCACTGGCACAGAGGTTTTTCGACTGAGGTTCAGTGTATGCTGGTTAAACAGGCCCCCAGTACCAGAGTTCTTTCCCCAAAACAGGTAAATTGGTGTACAATTGGCACACTCCTCCACCCGTGTAAGTCCCTAGTAAATGGTACCACTGGTACCGAGGGTCTGGGTAGAGGTCCCTAATGGCCGTAGCACTGGTTCTGCCACCTTCAGGAAACCCCCCCCCAAAAACAAGAAATCTGCAGCTGCCATTGCAGACTGTGTGACCTGGTGTAAACCAGGAGAAAACACGACATGGCACACCCTGGTGTGCCATGCCCCTATCACTGCAGCTAAGTGTCTGTAAGACACCCCTAAGGCAGACCTAAGAGCGCTTAGGCAGGTTGCAGTACACTTGGTGCGTGAGTGCACGAGTGGATATGGCCCTGTGTTGCTTGGCCCCACTGCTGAGCATTGCAAGTGAACCTGGAAGCCATTTTAAGGTATGTGCTGGACACTCATCAACAAGAGCGACCCAGACCCATAATGGCTTCACCAAACCCTATGGTACTTTGTATCAAACACTTCAAATTAATAAATCCAGTTTGATGCCTGCCGCACATTTATTTGGACGTGCACCCAGAGGGCACCTTAGAGGTGCCCCTCAACCCTACCAGTCTCTTGGTGTGCTGACTCAGTTTGGTCCAGTCTGCCACCAACAGACACTTTTCTGACCCTCTGGAGGTGAGATTCCATGCTCTCTGAGGGCAGAAATAATGCCTGCTCTGGAGAAGGTTGTTCCCACCCAGTCCAGTAGGGTGGCTAGCAGATATGCATAAAAAGGCCTGGATCTTCAAAGACCCTGCTGCGTTTGGTATGCACAGCCCCTGGCTGCCCCAGTCCTCGGTGTAGCCACCCCCTGCCAAGAGGGCCATTTGGCCCCAGGACAGGCGGGAAAATTAGCTACTCAGTGGGCATGTACCACCTCTGGGCTAACACCCCTAAGGTGGGCTACCCAAGATGGGCACTCGAAGAAGGGTTACACCCTCTTGGTTTTGCTTTGAACTAGGCCTTCTGGGATAGGAATATGCCCACTTCCCATGAGAAGTGGTCATATTGGGTTGTAGACCCCCCAAGGGTAAGTATCCCATTGGCTATTACTTTACACTCCCCTAAGATGCCCCTAAATGTAGTATTTAGGTGGTTCCCCGACACCAGAAGCTAGCGTCTTCTGACAACAAAGAGACAAGGACACAGAAGAACTGGAAGAGCGAGAACCGTGGATGCCCGGTAAACGTCTGGTGAAAAACCCTGCCTGCTTACCTGATGCTGTCCCGACAATCATGATACCATGACTTGTCCTGCAGCTGTGGGGGCTCCAAAAGCCTCAGAGGTTCTCGAGCAGGTTCTCGAGCACTTCATCAGCCAGTCAACATCTCCTTTGGAGTGTAGGAGCCACTTCCATGCTTCCTGCAGGCACCAACCGCAAACTCCAGGTCCGCTGACCTGCTGACCCCACTGCCAGGTCCACCTCCACAGTAGTCATGCAGGAGGAGGTCACAGTGTTCCAAGAAGCCAGCTCTGTCTCCCCTCCAAGTGAGGAGACCCAGAGATCTGCCAAAGCCAAGTTGCACCACTGTCTGGGGTACTGGACCCTTTGCACCAACCAAGGTTTGTTAAAGCCCAACTCTAACTCCAACAGCAGAACCGAAGTTTGCTGGTGAGGGACGTCAGCATCACAGAGGAAAGCCTTCACAGTCATCAAGTTGCTTTATCTTGTCTCTTCTTCTGCAGGTCCCCCAAAGAACCATGTGCGCCTTGGCAAAGGAGCCCCACTGCTAAGGAGCACCACTGGATCAGAGCACCCCTGTCCCGGTCCTCAACTTCCAATGGTGTCCCTCTGCTCTCTGTGTGGCCACCAATCGAGCATCCCTGTTGGGAGCTCCCGGACTTTTCCTCAAGTCCACTCTTGCATTCTTTTTCCAGGTGACTGGACCCTCTCAACGCCGAGCGTTTGGTTCAAAGGATCCCGACATGATAAACACCACTGCACCCAGATGCTCCTGGGCAGGTAAATCTGAACTGCTGGTCTTGTCAGTAACTTTGCACCCCAGCACCCTACTATCTACAGGGGACCCCCGAGAACTGAGTGTAAAAACTCCTATGCAGCAAAAGTACTTTGGAACTTGTGCTGTTTAACTGAGCAATCATCTACAAAGTGTTACTTACCTGCAAATTGTTCTAAGAACGGTAACAGTTTATTTTTCTGCAAATGTTCTGGTGTTTTTAAATAATGCAAACCAAGCAACTTTTATTCTGAACAATTGGTCTTGAGTTGCTTTTCGAGTGTGTGTCTCATTTATTGACTTTGCAAATTCAACAAATGCTTAGCACTGCCCTCTGATAACTAGAACTGCTTGCCCACACTACTGAACCTGAGAGCTTTTGGGATTGTCATTGTTACCCCTGTAAACAAATGAGGGTCACCCTAGACTATCTGCATAGTGAATCCCTACAACGGGTCCATGCATAGATAGTTAGCTTCCTACAATATACATACCAAAAAACAACATCAACGCAGAAGAAGGGAGTGCATCTACCACCAACGGACATCCCCGAATGCCCTTAGGGAGGAAGAGCTCATCATCTTCTACCCGCTGTGCAGGGAGTCCATAATCCAGCTGTTCTACCTCATTGCATCCAGATAGCAGGCAACGTTCAACAGGGTGACCAACATACCATTACTGACCAAGCTCCTGGCCGGGCTACATATGTTTGCGTCAGGCTCCTTTCAGACCACTGCAGCATGAGTGACAGGAGTATCACAGCCAACCCTGTCAGCATTCCTCCCCTCTGTCCTGAATGCCATCATTCACCTCCCACCCAACCATATCATCTTCCCAAATACCCAGCAACTGCAGCAGGAAATAAAACAAGGCTTCTACGCCATTGCTGGCTTTCCGCATGTGCTGGGTGCCATGGACTGCACACATGTGCAACTAGTTCCTTCTGCTGCAACTGGCCACTTATACAGGAAAAGGAAACATACCCACTCAATGAATGTACAGGCCATTGTTGACCATCGTGGGTTGATCCTAAATGTGGTGGCCAAATACCAGGACAGTGTACATGATGACTACATATTCCGGCAGTCCATTATTAACCAGAGATTCCAGGATGGACAATATGGAAATAGCTTGTTTGTAGGTAAGCAAACAGCACGTACCTAACAGACACAATAACAAATAGGTATGGGAACACAATACACATATACATTTCTGCCTGCACAGATACGGACTGCAGGATGAGGCCTGTTACACATACATGCACCATGCTTCAATACACATATATAATGCAAATCACCCTGAAATACAGGTGAAGACATCTCAAGCCAGTTTTGCACATGTTGCATAATGAAAAGGCACACAGCCATGCATGGCCACCAGGAAATCTACCCAACATCTCTATGTGCTAGGGAGTGGTACCATGTACACTGGGGGGGTATGTTCACGTGCAACACATATGGGCCATCAGCTGTGTCATGGCTAACACATCAGGTCCAAGGGCCTCATTTACTAGGCCCTACCGGTACACCGCGCCACCAGAGTGACATTTTTTTGATGCTCCGGTGGCATAGTGTGCCAGCCATATTTACAAGGAGATGCAAAGTCACCTTACATGGCTTTTCATGGCCTAGTAAACTTGGACACCTTTCATGTATAACACTGCGTGAAAGGGCATTCCAGGGTGTTGCTTGGTTTGTACCCACGCAACACCCATGCAAGGCAAAGGTATCTGACACATTCCCAGATTCACAAGTCTGGGAATGCATCAGAATCATGCGCCACCTCTGGGGTGGCGTAAGAGTGACACAACAGGGAGAAATATCTTTATTCCTACCCGTTTTATATTTCTATGTGTGCTGCAGAAACACCTCTTGAGATGTCCCCTTCCTTCACAAAAACAAAACCAATCATGCCCACAATGCAGGCACCCTTGCACCATGGTGCAAGGCTGCCTGCATTGGCAGGCAGCAGGCAGCAATTTATGCACCAGCACAGGGGGGAAGGACAGAAAGGCACTGTATTTTGCGGATGTGGCGCATGGCAGCACAGCAAGGCACTTGCTGGGTCACGCTGTGCCATGAGCCTCGTAAATGAGGCCCTAGGTGCTAGATGACAAATCATGGCCCATGGGCACGTGATATGTAACTGTACAAATTATTGATGATATGTAAAATAACTCTCATCTGACATGTGTGAAGTGTAATGCTGCACACAGACATTACTCACCATGCTTCTGAGGTAGCAGCCTTGGCTGGAAGGTGCTCCCGCATACACAAATTCCATCCTGAAAGCAAAGAAGAAAACCTACAACCCCTGCTGCAAGTGTGAATGTGTACTTGCTAGGCAGCTTTTGCGTAAGTCTAGTTGTACGGACCCCGAATATGCAGGAGGCCCCAAGTTTTGTGTACCAGTTCCCCTTCTTAGAGATGTAGTGCAGTGCAGGAAGTCGTGTAGCTGGACTGCAGATGACCACCCACAAATCTGCAGGATACATGTGTTTTGTGCACAAATTGGGCACAATGCCATCACACATGTACACAATGTCCCCCCACTGTGACATGCAACCATGCACTGGGGAATGACAGTTGTCACATCATGTCACTCAATTGGGATGTGTGAGCGCATACTGTGTAGATGGCATCATGTCAACTGTCATGGACAATGTAGGACAATCAAAGGCATGGGCAAATGTAATGTAGGGCAACACCAACATCTGGTATGAGCATGGACCCATACTGTGTCTGTGTCAGCCATGTCTGGTATTTCTCTAGCAACCTAGGCTGGACCTACAAAACAAATTCACATCCACATTCTGTCTCAATACACATTTGGTGTGAACACAAAACACAGAGTAGGCTAGAACAATGGGAGTCAACCACAATCAAAATCTGCTGCAGAAATATGAAAGTCAGGAAGTTGAATTGTATGATGTTCCTGCCCATGCACTGCATTAGACATCAAGATAATAATGGCCTGTGCAATACTGCACAATATTTGTGTCAGGACAACTGTCTCATGGGATGAAGAATAGGAGGCACCAAAGGAAGAGGAGGAGTATGAGCCACCCTATCATTATGACCTCTGAAACACTGCTGCAGGTGCACGGAGACGTGCAGAGTTCGTGAAGAACTTCTTTAGCTAAGCACATGTAACTGAAGGCATGACTGCCAAAAATGTGAGTAAATGATTTAATATAACATATGTCTTGGAGTGTTTGTCACAGTCCCACTTAAAAAACATACCCACATCCAGGATACCATAAATAGGCCACAACAGTTGTCAATCAAGTGTGACCATGGTCATCATCCTCAAAATACCAGACACAATGCACTGATCTCTGAAAAGTGTGATGTGCAATGTTTGCATTGCCTATCGTATAAACATGTTGACCTGAAAACACTCATATCCACCAATAAACTGTTGGTGCAAATGGAAAACAGATAGATATGAATCACTACATGATGGATTAAGGCTAAACTGTATGCCAAGGTCGGTAAATAGTAGTTAGAATCTCCAACAGTGGATCAGTGTGAAATATGTGTCAACTCAATGGGACAGAGATTCATAACACTAGTGACAACTCACAACATGCCCCTCTATTGCACTCATATGTTTGACAAATAGTGAGTGTATCACAGAGGACAGTACACCTGTATGTGTAGCACAGTGTCAGTCAAATTAGTGGTCATCTTCCGTGTATGTCAATTAATGTCATAGCACATTGTTGGCAATGTGTATGACTCAATCAGGACACAAAATAGCTGTAGATATAGATGTGGTGCCATTTGCTGTAATGACCATTCCACTAATTCACTCCTACTCACTGTGCCGCTGACAAAGGATATAAGCCCTCATTTGGACTTTGGTGGTCTCAAAGCAAGACCACCAAAGCCCCTTGCGCCAGAAGACCACCAGTGCTGACGGTCTTCCTCCTGCCATAATATGGTTACTGCTGGATTTCTGCCACATGTAGGGCAGAAATCCGTCAGTAACCAAGCTGGCGGTCGAGGTGCCTGGGCGGTGCTACCATCTGCACCGCTATCCCTGAAGAATGACGCCAGCCGTATTTTGACCAAACAGACGGCCTGGCGGTGTCCTGCTGGTGGGCCACTGCTGGCAGTAGCAGCGCCCCTTCCCGTTCCCTGCCGGATGACCTCCTCGCCAGACAAGGTAAGTTGGGTGTCCGACACGGGGGTGGGTGTTGTGTGTTCATGTGTGTGTGTGTGGTGTCTGCATGTGTGAATGCGTGAGTATGTTAGTGTGAATGCGTTTGAGTATGTCAGTGTGAATGTGTGTGAGTATGTCAGTGTGAATTCGTGTATGGAAGTGGTGGTGAATGGGTATATGCATGTGGGTGTGTGGGTTTGTGCATGTGTGTGGGGAAGAGGGGTGGGGGTGCTGTTACTCTAGGGAGAGGGTGGGGGGTTCTGTCACTCTAGGGGGGGTCAGGTTATTGCTGAGGGGTGGTAGGGGAGCCATCTTCCGGTGACAGGGAAGGAATTCCCTGTCACCAGTAGCCCTACAGTCATGGTTTTCGTGGCGGAGCTACCACCGCTGAAAACATGGCGATAGGCCGGCTCATTATACCTCCGGCGGTCTTGTGTGGACCGCCGGGTCGGAGATGCACATCTCAGTCCTGGCAGTTCACACCGCCATGGCGGTATGAGTGAAGATGTAGCAGGTTGGCAAAGGTATAATATCCAATACAGCTTCAGCTACTGCTGTCCCTGATAGTCTACAGGATGTAATGCAAATAGATTCATACAATGAACAGCATTAGCCATTGCTGTTACAAGATCCCTGTGCAGATGAGATGTAGGGCATGAATGCACCCACCTATCAAATGGCTGTGCTGAGTGCTGGTGTGCTGCAAGGTGACCAAAATTCCGGACACATATGTACAGAATATGGGCTGCATGGTGGGACACATCCAATTACTAAGAGAGTATGCTAAGAGTCATGGCACGGCCCACCATGTACTGACGAGTGGATATGGGAACAATTTCATGCATCTCTGTGTGATGTGAGTGAGCTATCCATCCTCCATTCTCAAGTATGATACTGAGCATACGTAGATTCCATGTAGCAATGTGTCCAGTTATGTGTTCTTGCCATATCAGCCACATAATGTGGTGAGACAGTATATCTAACTTACAGTCCTTTGTCAGATGACTTCGTTAAATGCCAATGGATCCAAGGGCACTGTAGTATGCAAAAGGGGCATTGATGAGCAATGCAACATAATGAGTGTGCCATACCATGGTTACATGGTTTTTCATAACCATAGTCGATGATGACATGGTCATTCGAAGATGTCCCAAGATGGGGCATTGCTATTGTGTAACATTAGCTTAGTCTTGGTATCTTGACCATAATCAATATGGAGATGATTAATAATGGGCAGATGTATGTTCAGTTTGCCCTTCAAGATGTTATTGTGAGTTGTGATGTGTGGGGTTCCAGGAGATCCTTGTGGGCCGCAGCATTTCTTTTGCCACCCATAAGGAGCTCAGACAAACCCTTTCACAGGACCGGAACCAGAAACGCGCCGCCAGGAAAGAGAGAGCACGAGAGAGCCAGGAGGAGCCAGAGCCAGGAGGAGCCGGAGCGGCCCAGCGGGCCGGTGCTGTGCGGTATTTTTCCAGCTGGAGCCCAGGGCCCAGAACCTTCTCTTAGCGTCCTGCCGAGGCCCTGGTGATCGGCGCATTCTACATCAGAGCTCCGGAACGTTTGGAGTGTCTGGGGTGCCGCACGACAGCACAGCGCGGCTGGCAGCGCAAGTAGCCCACTCCACCAGTCGGGTGAGCAGCCCCTCTCGCGGTCTCCTTAGCAGACCCCTCCAGAAGCGGCCCATCTGGGTGCAGCTTGCAGGAGGGGGCAAACGGGGGGGGGGGAGGCCAAGCCCCTCTGACCACTGAAAAGGAGAAGGGCCAGCTGGGATTGAACCTCAGCCTGTGCAGCCCGTAATACCTGTACTGCACAGCAACCTGTACTACCTGTACAGCACAGCACAGTAACCCCGGGGGATGCAGTGGAGAGCTGAATACAGAGCGCTCAGAGCACGGTTGGATGCAGATAGTTGGAGGTGAGCAGCGGTGTCTGGTCATTGCTGGTCACTGAATTCTGGGAGCCCAGGAGCATAGGAGCCAAGGAGGGTACGGTGAGGCCAGTGAGGGAGTTGGGAACAGGGAGCAGTGAGTCCGTATGTGTGGCGAGTGCAGTGGTTAGTCTCCACTGCGGAGTGTGTGCCCCACCTCTCTGCGGAAGCGGCCCGGCTGGGCGCGGCTTGTGGGGTAGGCTCGCGGGTCCCACTCGCGCTGCACCCCTGCATACATCCCACCCCTCACCCCCCACCCTGTTGGAGGGTCCTATAGCACTAGAGCTAGCAAGCATGCAAGCAGCTAGCATGCAAGCAAGCACTGAACTCTACAAGCACTTCATAAGATCTTCACAAGTTATAAACAGCATACAACCAGCATCAAACATCTAAGCAGCAGCAAGCTTAGTTGCAACAGCGGTCCAGCCATCTAGCAAAATCATCCTTACCTGTCTACACGGGCCCCAACTGCGGACAGTAGAGATAAGATCAGGCAAAACACGAGGCAGGCCTTCACTTACAAATAAAAGAAAGAGAAAGGAGGAATCATTAGCTGAGGGAACGCAAATAAAAAGAAGAGCGGGTGTAGTTGGCGGAGCTCACCCGGTGAGATCACCCAGGGCCCACTGCACAAGCCCCTTGAGTCCCCTTACGTCATATATGGAGCCTTCACCACCGCAGGATCCCGCACTCCAAATGGCAATGGTCAAGACTAGCAGTGAGGTCCGTAATCTCCAGGCCAGGGGGGCAGTCTCTCCCGCAACCCTGGCCGCGGGAGCAGCCGTATTCTACAAAATACCTGATTACTTTGGAGTAACAAGCAGGACTACGAAGCTTCATTCACCCCTTCCACAGGCCCGGGTCTCTGAGCAGAGAAGGGAGCAGAAGGGGAGTAAAAGTAACATTCCACCACCCCTACCACTGTCCCCAATCGTCAGCATACTGGAGGGAGGAACGATGCGGGCTAGGTCTACGATCCTGGAAGACTCCGAAAATCCGGGAGCCAGTTTCCCCGCCCCAGAAGTGTCAGGGTCCATTATAAGTGGCCAGGATTCAGCACCCCATCTCCGGGTGGGGGAAAGTATGACCATCCAGCATCCTACCCCCCCCCCAAACAATTTAATAAAAGAGGAGGCCAATGCCCGGCGGGGACTGAGGAGAGCAAGACAGCAGTCCCCTCCAATGAGCACCAGTCTCAATTACTTCCAATTTCCGGTCATTAACCCCGGAAACGCAGACCAAGAGGATATAGCGTCAAGGACGCTGAAGGTCGTTGGGGACAGACAGTGTCCCACCCAGTTTTCCACGCCTCTAGGACACCACAAAGGAATGACTCAAATACGCTTGTAGCCTCCCTGGAGCCCCTAACAGACATCTGGGCAGCAATATTGAATTCAATGCAGACCACAATATCAGCTTTACAGTTTCAGTCCCATAAAATGGGCATCCAGGTTGATCTGTTAAACACTCTGGCAGTCTTCATCTCAGGAAACGATAGCAAACTGCAAGAACTAAATTCATTAATTACAAGGGCACAACAAAATCAATGTAAGGACTTTACCATTTGCTCCTGCAAGGAGGTAGTGGATGGATTGGGCCAACTACCAGTAATGTTTAAAGACATCCTGGAAGAGATTCGCCACCCTACCAATAAAGAGACATTGGCCCGAATGTCCTATGTACCATTGGGATGGCCCCTAACCCCCAAATCCTTAACGCCCTCCGAGGAGAATTGGCCTAGCCCACAAGATGCCCTAGCCCTAAGGTCATCTAACCTGGAGGGAAATCCAACTAGGGAAATAGTGGTGGTCACCCAACAAAGGTCACAGGAACATTCTTCTGAGACAACAGAGCCCGGAGTTGTGGAAAGGCAGTTTGGCCATCGGCTGATAAAAAGAGAGAGGAAGTGGGCAAGGAAGAGCAGAAAGAACATCCAGGCGACGTCCGGATCTGGAATGGGATCCCCATCCCACACAGTACAGGAGGGGGCTGTGGGGGAAATGAATCCCTTGGCAGCACAGCCTCATGCATCGGACCAACAGGGATATGACCCGGCTGGGATATGCCCAGAGCCATTGGATAGGGCTCCTGGATCTCAGGGCCAACAAGCACTCACCCCATTGTGGCCCCAAACATCTACCCAGGTAAAGCTAAGGCCTAGCTCCACAGAGGTAAAAACGAAAGTTGTAGAGCCGGACTTAACAATAAGGAATCAGCATCTAAGGGCAGAACTGGCAGAAACGAGATTAGGCCAGCCAAATCTAGCGGAGAGTTCAAGTCAGGCTCTGCCTGACCAAGGACTGCAATTGATATGGATCCCGGAGTACAAATCTAGAGGCCCACAAAATGTGCACAATTGTTCCACCATCCTTAGGTTAATAAAAGCACTACCAGACTTGGCAGCAGTGAGTTCGGATGACATCACCGCCACTAAATTAATTCAAACACAGGGGAGCCAGTCCACTGAACCTACGGTGGTAATATTTGCCTCTTTTGAGTTACCAAAGCAAATTATAGAAAAAAAAAAGCATCCTGAAAGCCTGGGGAATTACAGTATGCTACTATTTAGGAGAAAGATACCCACAGCCGCTAGCACAAAGGTCTAATGCAGATAGGGGGTATGCAGCCACTCGGTCCATCCTAGGAGGAGTACCTGGGTACTCACAGATTGGAGAATCTGGCAAGGAACCACTACGTCAAGGAACAGTATTGCCTCTAGACCTACGGATCAAAATAAGGGAAGGTGAGGACTGGAGGAGGATAGCAGTGGCCCAACCCTTGAGAGATAATAATCTACAAGACAATTGGGCCTGGCTCCCAACAGTGCTAGCCCCCAGATTGCCACAAAAAGCCTGAATAGCAACCCATCAATCATTCCAGACACAAGAATCCTTAAGTATCTGCTCATGGAATATAGGGGGTCTACAATTGAAACTGGAAGATGCAGAGTTCACCAAATTCCTGGGCACCTTTGATATCATAAGGTTGCAGGAAACATGGGCACTTACAAACATAAAACAATAAGTGATCGACGGAATGCTGAACATTGTCAAACACTCACCCCCAGTCATAGATCTGGGTTTAATACATCGTTCTTTTGCTCACCATGCCACCCCAGTTTGGACCCAGCAATATGCAAATCAGTCTTGACCCTGTTCCTCATGGGAACAGTCCAGACCGAACTGCCAAGCCAGGTCCTCACTGGACCGGAAACAAGCATCCTGGGACCGGTTTCGGGGTTTCACCCCTCATCAGCCAGGCTAGCTTGAATCCAGTGGCATGGGAAGCACAGGACCCACGTCTGGGCATACCCTTCCCACTTAGGGCGACAAAGCAAAAACAATAAGTGATGGACGGAATGCTGAACATTGTCAAACACTCACCCCCAGTCATAGATCTGGGTTTAATCCATCGTTCTTTTGCTCACCATGCCACCCCAGTTTGGACCCAGCAATATGCAAATCAGTCTTGATCCTGTTCCTCATGGGGACAGTCCAGACCGAACTGCCAAGCCAGGTCCTCACTGGACCGGAAACAAGCATCCTGGGACCGGTTTCGGGGTTTCACCCCTCATCAGCCAGGCTAGCTTGAATCCAGTGGCATGGGAAGCATGGGAACCACGTCTGGGCATACCCTTCCCACTTAGGGCGACAAAGCAAAAACAATAAGTGATGGACGGAATGCTGAACATTGTCAAACACTCACCCCCAGTCATGCTTGTTTCCAGTCCAGGGAGGACTTGGCCTAGCAGTTCGGGCTGGACTGTTCCCATGGGGAACAGGGTCAAGACTGATTTGCATATGGCTGGGTCCAAACTGGAATGGCATGGGCAGCAAAAAAACGATGGATTAAACCCAGATCTGTGACTGGGGGTGAATGTTTGACAATGTTCAGCATTCCGTCCATCACTTGTTGTTTTTGCATTTGTCGCCCTAAGTGGGAAGGGTATGCCCAGACGTGGGTCCCGTGCTTCCCATGCCACTGGATTCAAGCTAGCCTGGCTGATGAGGGGTGAAACCCCGAAACCGGTCCCAGGATGCTTGTATCCAGTCCAGGGAGGACTTGGTCTAGCAGTTCGGGCTGGACTGTTCCCATGGGGAACAGGGTCAAGACTGATTTGCATATGGCTGGGTCCAAACTGGAATGGCATGGGCAGCAAAAAAACGATGGGTTAAACCCAGATCTGTGACTGGGGGTGAATGTTTGACAATGTTCAGCACTCCGTCCATCACTTGTTGTTTTTGCATTTGTTGCCCTAAGTGGGAAGGGTATGCCCAGACGTGGGTCCCGTGCTTCCCATGCCACTTGATTCAAGCTAGCCTGGCTGATGAGGGGTGAAACCCCGAAACCGGTCCCAGCATGCTTGTTTCCAGTCCAGGGAGGACTTGGCCTAGCAGTTCGGGCTGGACTGTTCCCATGGGGAACAAGGTCAAGACTGATTTGCATATGGCTGGGTCCAAACTGGAATGGCATGGGCAGCAAAAAAACGATGGATTAAACCCAGATCTGTGACTGGGGGTGAATGTTTGACAATGTTCAGCATTCCGTCCATCACTTGTTGTTTTTGCACTTACAAACCTTCCTTTAATTAGTTACAAAGAGTACAACATTCCGGCGGTTAAACAAAACACGTTTGGAAGAGCAAAAGGAGAGCTGTCAATTTATATCAACACTAAGCTAGAGGCAAAAATATCTGGAGGGCAGTCTAGTGATCAGCCCTTCCTATGGGTCCGCTTGGACAATTGGGCAAAAAACATACAGGACCCCCTAATCCTTATCAATGTGTATATTAACCCTAAAAAGAAAAAGATGTAAGCTGATATCTTGCTAAAACATCTGCTCCAGATAATAAACACATACAATCCGGCCTTCTGGTTAGTATCAGGAGATTTCAACCTTAATCTATTTCATGAACCAAGCAAGGACCATGTACAACTAGCGGTTTCATTACCCAATCAAAAATTACCCCCTAGGAGAAAGCAGGATAAAGTGGGCCTAAGGCTAATCAAGAGCTGGGAGCTAGCAGGCCTCTTTGTATTAAATGGGCGGCTCCCGTCTGATATACCCTTGGCCTGGACAAGAGCCACTGAAAGGGTTGTCTCATATTTGGATTATACCCTGGTAAACTCCCTCCTATTCAGATTGGTGAGAGACTTTAAAATTCAAGCCCATACAGAAAGCGATCACAATCCGCAAATAATTACGAACGGGATCCAGGGGTCTACCCAAGAAGAAGCAAAACTCCTTAGTGGGAAGCTTTGTTCTGGAAATTTAGAACGGTTAAAATGGAATTCGTCAACGATCGCAGCGCAAGCTGAGGATGCTGTAGGGAAATTGGAAAAGATGGCCAATGACCCATTAAGAGTAGTTTCCATATGGGAGTCATTCACCGAAAGCCTGGTAAAGCAATCCTCTGTGAAGGGGAGGGCAAGGGGGGCTCCCCTGGGGCATAGAAAGTCCATTCTTATGCCACAAGCAATATGAAGGAGGAAAGCGGAAGTAAGAAGGCTCTTGAGACTGGCACAGAGACAACCAACCAATTAACTAATCTTAGAAACCCTACGACAAGAAAGGAAACTGCTAAAGAGGGCCATATGGCTTTTTAGACGAACAAAGCAGGAAGAATTATGGGAAAAACTTCACTATGCATCAACATTGGCAAACTCAAGCCAGTTCTGGAGCCTGATCAATAATATCAAGAAAGGTCCCAGAGCCGCAAACAATGCAAATGTGACGGAGGAGGCATGGATTATTTATTTGGGAACCCATTTAAAAGGAAAAACGGCGACAGAGGATAATACCTCCTCTTTGGAGG
The DNA here is from genome assembly GCF_031143425.1 of Pleurodeles waltl. Classification (NCBI taxonomy): domain Eukaryota; kingdom Metazoa; phylum Chordata; class Amphibia; order Caudata; family Salamandridae; genus Pleurodeles; species Pleurodeles waltl. Next base: position 234,291,627 of record NC_090437.1, on the reverse strand, counting down.
AATCCGAGGTCAGCAGGGAACAGGCGGGCCCAGTGTATTTAGCCCTTTGGAAATAGCTAAGATAATAGAAAAATCACACTGAGACTGTGCACCTGGACCCAATGGCCTTCCTCAGGCCCTATTTAAAGAGCAGGCAGCAAAATGGGTGACCTTTTTTGCCATACTGTTCAATTATATTTTAACAACAGGTTTTGTGGCAACTAGTTGGAAGGGCTCGATAATTCATCCTGTTTATAATGGAGGGAAGGCCTCCCTACCTTCCAACTACCGCTTAATTGCTCTTCTAGACATAGATCTGAAATATTTCTCAATAGGCATCCTGCAGCATTTAGAACGTTGGGCTATGGATAAGGGGAGGCTCCCAATTAATCAAACAGGTTTCACAAAAAAACAGGGTACGCTGACAAACCTCATGGCTTTAAGCTTGGTAATAAATAGGGCAAGGGCTACAGGGACACCTCTTTATATGTGTTTTGTGGACTTTAAGGCTACATTTGATTGTGTCCCCAGGGAAAAATTATGGTTAAAACTACAGAAGTGGGGGCTACCGACGAATTTATTAAATGCTATCATCATGCTCTACTCTGACACCTGGGTTAAAACTAAACTGGGAGATGGTTCGTCTTTATCTAGGCCCATCCAAACCACTATTGGCCTGAAACAGGGTTGTGTATTAGCACCGCTTCTCTTTAATCTGTATATATCAGACCTATCCGCAGCTCTGAACGAGTAGTCAGCCCATCCACGAACCCTAGCGGGTCGTCAGGTGTCCCACCTACTCTACGCAGATGACCTGCTGCTGCTTAGCAATACTAGGGTAGGCTTACAGAAGCTCCTGAACTGCCTAGGAGGTTATGCACTAACCAACGACTTAGAAATTAATTATGGGAAGTCTAAAATAATCCCCCTTAATCGCAAACCGACCTTACGCCGTAAGTGGCTGTTAAATGGGCAGTACATGGAGGAGGTAGCGGTGTATACATATTTAGGGGTCAGGTTTGACTCCAGGGGTTCATTCTCAGCACACAAAGAAGCAATAACAGAGAAGGTACACGCTCTGAATCAGACTTTTGGTACCCTGGCAAAATCCACCCTTGGGCGGCCCCTAAAACCAATGTCAATAATCATTCAAGCGAAAATATTGCCAACCCTTGCATATGGGCCGGAAATCATGAGGGGGATGGAGGTAGCCACACTGGATAGGTTATTAGTTAAATCTTATAAGCAAGTCTTCCAGTTACCTAGATTGGCATCTCCGGCCCAAGTCAGACTGGAGTTTTCCCTATCAAAGCAATCATTGGCAAGGTTAGCAGCTTTTGCAAACGGCTGCTATAAACTCTATTCCGCACCCATGGGGTCTTCAGCAAATCTAGTCTGGCATGAAGTCACCCTTGCGAGGGGTAACAACAATTTTAAGGCCCACTGGGAAAAAAGTATAGCCCGGCTTAAATTGGGTGATTTGTGGGATAGCACAGTATCAGCACTAGCCTTCAAAAAAGGAGCCAATAAATCAGCTAAGATCCTAAACTGACTAGAAGATATGGAGGCACTATCAAACCGATTGCCTGGATGGTTAGTCCTTAATTCATATGTGCGGGATAAGGACCCCTGGATCCTATCCACCACATTACCGTGGGAAACCAGGTTGGCCCTCCTACGGATGAGGTTGGGTGACTTACCAACTCTGGACTTCCTTCCGAAATGGAAAAGAGAGGCAGGATGGCAAAAACAGGTTTGCAGACCATGCCATCAGATCAAGGAGACCCTAATTCATGTGGTTTGCATCTGCACAGTCATGGGATGCCAGAGAAGGGAGCTGTTGAGGAATGAATTCAACATCTTAGGAGTCCGGTCGTGCAGGCCGGCCGTCATAACAGCCATTGACGCAAGCAATGGGAAACTGAATACCAGACTAATCCAGTTTCTGAGAAGCTTCACATCCCTGGTGGTCCCAGCAAATCCAGTTTAGTAAAAGTCAATTGCCCACCCCCAATATATTAGAATCCCCCCTGTGGTTACCGATATTGGTGAGGTAGGGGCTCGGTCCACCCTGAAGGCACCCTCTGATAACAGGTGGCTTTGTCCAGTGTTAGTTCAACTACTCCAGCTTTAGCTTTTATTTTTAATGTTGTGTATATTTTATTGTACATTTGCTTTAGGTCATTCTTTGGATGTATTTGATGTACCCTCTCAATGCACTTCTTTTTTTTATGGTTTTTATTAACTAATACAATAATTAGCATCATGTGATGTCTGCAGATAGTATTTACATGGCACGCTCTATGTTCATTTGTCAAATAAACCTTTGTATGACATGACATGTATTCTTTCTATTACTCTGGAAATATGACCCCAAACCCAGAAGCGCAAATTTGAAAAGAGGGCAGACAGATACCAGCACATATACCAGGTGCTGAATGCATTCAAGTAGATGGGGAAACCCTTTGACCAGGAGAAAGCATCTGGGTCCTGGAGTGCCTTACCCCAAGCTGCTACACCATTTGTGTCCTCTTTTAATGTGTGCTGCATTCTGCAGCACACATTAAAAGTGGAAGACAGCTTTCATGATTGTTCATGTTCAGGTAAGTGTTTCTTCCAGCACATGGGCAATTATCCCTGCAATACAGGCACCCTTCCACCATGGTGCAAGGGTACCTGTGTTGGTGCTAGCCAACAGCTTGTGCACCATAACTGAGGAACGTACAGGGATATGTTGCATTTTTATAAATACAACACATCCCTGCACTTTCCAAATGATGCAACACAGCACAGCAAGCTGGCTTGCAGCACCACATTACATCATTTCCACACCACATCAGGGGCCCTGAGTTGAACAGTTATGTGTAGTACACCTGTCGGTCATGGGTATTGATGCACAGTTTAGTAATATTTCCATTACATATGGATTGTTGTCGCAAGCACTGTGTGCCTGCTCTGAGGGGATGGGCCCTGTCCTACTGGGAACTTTAGCTCACTTACATTCCCCCTCTAACATCCTGATGTGAGTTGTTTATCTGCAGAGTGTCACACGTCATGTGACTCAGGAACATGCCAGTGTATGTGTAGAGACCTTCTCAGATTGCCCATTTTTGGGTCCTGGTACTGGAGCAAGTGGCACACAGTGTTCTTACCCAGATCACACATTAATTCTCACATGCTTACAACACATTGATCATGTGTGACAATATCCAGTGGTGCTACATGTTGTTTTGCAATAGACAGCTGTTGTTAGGGTATCACCCCACATTGTATTAGCGGTGTAATTAATGTCAAATACCTACATCTGAATCCCACATCAGACGCCCACCCACTTCAGCCTGAGTTATTCTATGGGTCCTATCATTTGTAGTGGCTAGGTGTTTCTTGTTATCCCTTGTTAAGTCCCTGGTTGACATCCTCCAAATTGTACATGTGGCCCCATGAGACAATTTTTCATCATACTCCCTACTGGCATATGCCACATGTTACCCATAAGCCACATGACATGCAAGTTTTTTCCCCCAATGGGCTTTTCTCGACAATCTCTTCCCAGGTATGCCACAAGCATTGCACATTCAGACCCAGTGGCCCATGTGTACCATGCATTACACATTCCCATCTCCTGAGTATGCACAGTCTCCCAATTCACACGAAATGTAATTTTGGCATGCACAGTCAGCACCTAGCATGCAGAGCAGTAGACGTGTCCCACCGTGCCCACATATTATCATTAGCTTGTCCACACATGGTCCAGTGGTGTGCATTTCTTAGATTTCCCCCCTTCAATTAATTATTTTTAATTAATTCCTGTGGTCCCTTCCATAGCAGCTGAAACCAGTTTGCACTCACCCTGCCTGCCATGTCACCTGGGAACACTAAGGGGGCTTATTTACAAGCCCCTTGCTCTATAGGTGTGTCAGTTTTTCTATGGGAAAATGTGACCCACCAGCTGCAAAAAGGTACAGTAGATAATTTCCTGAGTTTCATTACATACAACACATCCCTGAACTTTCTATTTGTCACAGCAGGGCACAGCTAGCTGACTTTCTGCACTGCACTGTGCCATTTACTCGTACATGAGGCACAATGTGAGGTAAACATGGACAGATGCTGCATTTCAGATAATGAGGTGAGTGAGGAGATGGCTCTGGACTGGGCTGTGCAAATTGTGGAAGGTCAGTGTGCATTACATGTCTTTGCTGTTTCACCATAGGAATGCCAGCATACTAGCCTTTGGCCTGCAGAATGTGCATTTGGGTGCTATGCCATAACTGACTCTACTTTATGCTATTGTGTAGTTACCTCACTGGCCCAGCTGTGACTTACTGTTTGGTTCTTGTAGCTTGTGATATGCCACACTGTCCTGTCCTGTGACTCCTGCCACCAACTCCTCAGGGATGATGGCCACCACCATCTCCTGCAACTCATTCAGTTCTCTTGGGATGCTGGACTTCCACTTTGCTGTGCAATGCTGCCTTGCGGTTGCTGCCTAGTTTCTCCTTTGTTTTGTGCTTGCAATCATGCCAGCGCTTTTTGCAGTCAATGACTGTCCTCTTCACCTCTCTGCCACACTGTTGACTTCATCCACAATGGACTGCCATATAGCCTCTTCCCTCCCTAATGGCTATTTTGAGGTGACGAAGACCTGGTGTTGATGCTCCATCACCTCAGTGATCAGGATGTTGTTCTCCTCACTAAACATACACTTTCTATTCCTCTTCCCCTTCTCCTGGGAGTCTGACTGGACATCCTGACTGCTACTGAGGTTGTCCTGGGGTCTCTGGTCTCCAGGGTTCTCCATTTCTGCTTCTGCAGTGTCTCGTTTATTTTTCAATGTGTTGTTTTCTGGCTGTTTTTACACTTTTGGGCGCAAAGGTGACGCTAGGATGGCTAGCGTCAGAATACGTGCCACTAATCTGGCCAGCATCACTTTTGCACCACTAGCGTCATTTTTTTTAGTGCTGCGGCACACAAGCTAGCATCATTTTTTTCACGCTGCCCTGATCCTAACAGCATGGTGAGCTGTTTAATAAATTTGGCGTAAGCATGGCCTTGGGATCTGTTGTTACACAGCATTACAACTTTTGACAAACCGCTGCAGCAGCAGCAATGCGTCATTTCTTGTAAATGAGTCCCTTAGAGTTTAATTACCATTGCGCTGAAGCACACTTTGCACACTACTGCATCTTGCTGCTCCCCATACATTGCAGAAACACAATATTGAACATGAGATAGCACACCCCAATCCATTTGGAGCCCTGCTGGGCATGCCCTGTGCCACAGCCGAATAGAGAGTCTGTGGCATGCACACAGTTGGACTGGGAGGAGATTTGTAGATAGCTGGGTTACTTAATACTCTATTCCCCTGAACAGTCCTCACATCACTTCTCTTTAATACTGTTGACTAAATGGGGGATTCACTTGATTAGTGAACTATTCTTTATCAGCCATTTTTTGGGTAGTCCAGCACTTGCAAACACAGACGAATTTTCCTCAGTGGACACATTCTCCTATTTTTGCCTTAGTGCATTGTGCAGGGAGCTCTACCCCGTGTTTCCTGAGGAGCAGCTAAAGCCAAGACATTAACCATGTTTTTGAATGCACAGCTGGCTGGAAATCTAGTAGCCAAGCTCTATTCTTCCATACAGGCCGAGGCCTCAACACTAAGGCAAAGTAACAAGGTGCCTTGGGGTGTGGACCTGGGAGATTTAATTACGTATAGAGTGGTCTTACGGTTGTAGCTAAATTGGGGAGCCATCTCCTAATGGTATATTCACAAAGGACATACCATACTCTCCTCAAATTGTTTGCACGGAAATTACGCCCCACACCTGGTTTGCAAGATGTAACATGCTAGAAGTGGGCTTCCTGCACCTGACGTGAGCATGCCCACTGATTGCAAGATACTGGGGCAAAGTATTTCATGTTCTGAGGGCTATACTAAAGGCACGCCATGCATTGTGTGACAGTTCTCATTGATGGCAGTACGATAGGCAGAGAAGCGTGTGTCATTTATAAGAGATAGGGATGTCATACCTGCGATGAGGACCTGGTTGCATGATATGATATACTGAAGCCCTACTATTCTCCAGGGTCTCCAGCCCAAGAGCGTCTGGGGCCCTTTGCAAGCATACTTTTTAACTCATAATATCAGCGACTTGGAAACCAGATCAAGATTGGGCCAAACATGTGAATTGGGGTAGGGATGGGGGCATGATGAGAATATGTTTTCACACTGATTCCTTGTTAAAAGCTACAAATGTAAAAGTACTGAAGCACCATTGTGAGGCTATTGTGACTGTGATTAATGGCACTGTGCTTTGGAGGTGCCACCTAGGGGCCGTATCACACATACAACGCATTTTAATTGTTTGCGCCAGGTGCACCTTTTAAAAAGCGTGCCCGGCAGAAACAAGGAAAATGCCCCTTATAGGCATGAATGCGCTGCCCCCAGGACAGTCATTAACTCATGCTGCTGTAGGGGCAGCACATTAATGTGAAGAACGGAGTGGCTGCTTTAAAGCTTCTCTGTGTTTCACTATGCAGGCAGCCACCTGCCTGCAATTTTAAGAGGGATTAGAGATGCCCTTGCAGGTGGGTGCAGTGAGTGACTGTACCTACCTGCAAGGGGATGTCTGGGGGTTTCATAGGTCCCCCTTTACACCCTCTAGAAGGCTGCCTTCAGGGAGAGCAACAAAAGTGCACCACCCTTTAGGTGGCACAATTTCAGTGCGCCTCCTGAGAGCTTCTTTGCCTCTGTGCCTATAATATGGTGCGCGCGCAGAGGCAAGGGGATTCCTTCATTTGCATGGGACAACGCCCCCATGCAAATGAGGGAACACCCTTTGTGATAGTGCTGGCAGTATATGTGCGGCAGCGCTATCGGTATTACAGAAGGGGCCACTCCAGCGTCTACAGCCCCTTCTATAATACCAAAATGCCCTGGGACGCCCAAAGCGGGTGCAAACGCCTCTTGCCACCCAGTGGCATTTCTGTAATATGGCCCCTAATGTGCGAAAAAAGATGTTCTGGGAAAAGAGGGATACTGCTGGGCTATTAATGTATTTAAGATATGCTGCCCCATGTGTTAAGGTACTTTAATTCACTGAACACGAGTGTACTATTTTGTATAGAGTTGCTATAACATAAAAGCCAATTAAAAAATAAATTCAAAATTAACATTACAGAACGGTTCAAAGATGATAGATCTTTAAATAGATATAAATAACAGTGAGCCAAATAACACTGCTCTCGAAATGAATATGTGCATCACTGAAATTTGATATGAATCACATTGAATTGTATACAATGCTGAATGAACAGAATAAGGACTTGAATGAATTGGATATGGTGAATTGTGTGTGTAACACACACTGAAAAGCACATGACATTAACAGCCAATCAGTGTGGAGTTCAATACATGCTGCAGAGCTCACTTTAGACATTGAATAGGGCAGCTCAACAAAAGGAGGGGTTCTGGACAGCAGCACTTGCCGACCTGTGCAGGAACATGCTGTACACAGTGCTCTGCTGTTTGGGTCACAGGGCTGTCAAGTTTGTAAAGAGCGAAAGCTCTACCAAAGACAGCCTTGTGTATTGGCCTGTCCCTGCGCTCTTGCCCATAATTTTTCACAGGCTTTTTTTATCGCTATGAATTTGGTGGTTCATGGACATGCTCTGCTCTGCAAAGAGCTTCCACACGTAACGGTGCTTTCCACACGTAACGGTGCTGACAGGCTGGATGTTTACAATGGCACTGGTAAGACTGCCTGCCAGTGCCAAAAGCCACTTCCGTCAGCCCAGCCCCAGCCCGACTCCTAAGTCTACGAGCTGCGGTGCTGCCTTGGTACTAACGTCAGCCTGAACCTTTTTGGTAGGTGTTGCGCTCGTTTATTTCGACTTTTTTTTAATCTTGCACTGCTGGAGGCTTGCAGGCAAATGCATGATTAGTACCCTCGAGAGGATGGGTGGCAGCACCAATGCCCGGCGTCCAGAGCAGCACCCAGAACAGCCGAGCGGCTGAGGCAATGCCTCAGAGCTCTAGAGTCCCTCTGCAGGAATGACTGTAGTTTAGAAAGAGTAGGCCTCTGTACGCAGCCTTTGGTGTCAGGTGCGCGGTGAACAGTCAGGCAATGCGGAGAGGGCAGGGGTGGAAGCCTTTTTCACAGGTTCTAATAGAATATAATGCACGATTATCAAGGGCAGGTATTTCTGAGACCCTGTACGTTTGTGCTGACATGCAGCTGTGTTAAAGTTACTTTCCAACTTGGAAAGTAACTTTCAACAGAAATAACCGGCCTCGATAATCATGCATTAAACTCTGTTGGAACCTGTGAAAAAGGCATCCACCCTTTCCTTCTTCGCATGGCCTGACTCTCGGGCTGCTCACCTCGCAGCTGACACCAAAGGCTGCGCACAGAGGCCTACTCTTTCTGAACCGCAATCATTCCATGCCCAGGGACTCTAGAGCTCCGGGGCATTGCCCCGAGGCATTGCCTCAGGCGCTCGGCTGTTCAAGGTGCTGCTACGGCCCCGGGCATGGGTGCTACCACCCCTCCTCGCACAGGTACTGCTCTTGCGTGTGCATGCAAGCAGGGCGGCTCTAGGGCGGTGAAACCGGTGCTACAGCACCAGGTGCTGACTTCAGGTGGAGGCGCGTGTTTGCAGGTATATTATTGTTGTAAAAGCATCTGCTGTGGAATATCCATTTTCAGGCAATAATAAAGATGTCAAGAGAACTCGGGTGATTAATATTCTACCTGGAGAGAGATCGAGTTTTCTGTAGTGGAAGTTTTAAGGTAGTGCAGGGGGTTAATATGCCTGCTGCAAAGAAGGTGTTCCATGCAGATCACAACGTGGATTTAATGCACATAGGTCAGCTGGTTACTACTTTTGTCAGCAATGCCATTTTTTTGCTTGCAGTTTATAAGTTACAATCATAATATAGAACAGTGAGTTATTAACTGTCAACAAAGAAATGCATGCATACTGCAAAGTATAGATTATAGCATTGTTTTTCCCCCCAGCCTTTCATTATCCTAATGTTGGAAAAAGAGTTCATTCAGGTAGAAATCTATTCTTATTAAAGAGAAACCCCAAACATGGTTTACAGTTTAATGTCTGAGTGTGTGCTTCTCCAGCCCAAGCATGATTAAACTATACAGCTTACTAGTATGGATGAGGTGACTCCTACACCTTGTATTCCTCTGTCTTATGTAACATTTCTTATACATTGATTTACACTCCTATGATTGATTGCCTCTGTGTAATGTGTGTGCAATGTAAAGTGCTCTGACACCCTACACTGGTATGATTGGCTCTATAAAACTAATTAAATGCATCTGAGAGAGAGTGGCTATTGAGACCTGAATGGCTCTGTGAAGGATGGTAGTGAGGGAATCTGTGACAGAGGTGGTCATTGGGGGGTGCCAACCAACATTGTAGCACAGGGTGCCACCAGAGCTAAGGCCGGCGCTGGTGTGCTGCTGTGAATGTCGTTCCTGCCTTTTTTCACTTCAGCACCCTTGCTACAAATGGTATCATGTTCACTTCACTCACGGACCGACCATGTTTGTGCTGCAGTCCTGCACAACCTGTTGAGCTAGATGAAAAGCTGGCCTGCATTGATGTTGTAACTCATCCTAGGCCTACGAGAGGCATTTCAATTACCCCACTTTCGAATTTCGCCTCTTTGAAATGCACCACTTATATGTCTCCCTGACCTACTAAAACCCTGTGCAGAAAAAAGAAAATAGTGTCAGAGAAAAGGTCATAGCAATGGGTGTGTACAAACAGTGGCAGCTTTATAAGGCGCCCTGATCGCAGATTCCGTGCCACCGAAATAGCTCATTGGATTGAGTGGAGTGCCCATTGCAGAGGTACTCGCCAGTACTTGCTTTATATTCTGCAAGGACAGCGTGGCTGCTCATCTTTGTGAGGTCGAACAAAGGTCATGTATTTCCCATGTACCAACCAGTTCTTTAGCAGTACTGGGATGTTTTGGTCCTGTCATCTTGCAGTATTTCACTTTTCGAGGAAAGCCATGGGTAGACCGCTGACTACTGTGCAAAATGATTGGGTTAGGAGCAGATGACTCTTATTGAGTCTCTCCAAACCAGGCCGCTCCTGATAGAGTGGGGCACCCGATAACCTTTGTAAGGTTGTAGCTTCCCTGTCACCAAGGGAGGTCACTGATAGGGATCTCTTTGCATGTGGGCTATGACAATTATTCAGTGGGAGAAGAAAAGGCTTGAGCATTCCAGATTACATATTCATAGCCCCTGCACAAGGCTTGGGATATCTTTGGGGCTTATCAGAAGGAATACATTTCTAAGGGAAGAAATTGCAAAAAAAGTGAAAACACCTGCAGATTAAGGGCCTCATTACAACATTTGACCGCCAGACGATCGCCTATGCGGCCAGGAACACACCGGCCGCATTTGAAGATCCCCACTGGGCCGTAACATTGCACCCGGCTCCTAATGGAGCCGGTGGCAATGTGGCCGTGCGGTGGGTGCAGCAGCACCCGTCGCGCAATCCACTGCCCGTAATTCGGGCAGTGGATTGCGCGATGGTGCTGTGCCTGGGGGCCCCCGAGTCCCCTTACCGCCAGCCTTTCCATGGCAGTGTTCACCGCCATGGAAAGGCTGGTGGTAAGGGGAGTCGAAATCCCGGATTAAGACAGCCGGGACCACCATGGCGGTACTGCCCCCAACCCTATAGTCACGCATACATTTTATACTTAAGTTCCAATTACAAACTTCTATGCAGTTGCCCTCTCAGCACTCTATTCGTTCCTCACTATGCAACAGCTGCACCCAGTGCAGAACTACATTTATTGTTGTTTTCACATCAGTTGTACTTCCTAAGTATTATTAGGGTCGAGCGCGCAAAGCGCTCTGTCCCTGGTGTAATCTCTCTGTGGGCTTTTACCAACGCCAATGTCACGCCCATCAGTTTGGTTGCTTTGTGGGCTTGCCTTTTAAAATACACTTGATTTCATTAGTGAAAGGCATGCACATGTCGTTCCTTTTCTAGCGCTTAGCCCTCCTCAAGCGCACCAGCCAACTACTGAAAACATACGAGGCTTGATGTTTTCCGTATGGTGTCTGGACTACTTTTTCTTTTGATTTTGTAGGCAGCACGATCTCGCTGGGCAGTAATCGAGCGCTTTGCATGACATCGACCCTGTTACATGGATAATTGCACTTTTGCCGGTTACATGGTTAATTGCACTTTTGCCTGTTACATAGATAATTGCACTTTTGCCAATACGTTTCACTGCAAGCGAAATTCTGTTTCCTTTAGTGTGTCTGCTTCGTGTCCATGGCGTCCGTCAGCTTGCTTATGTGAAACTGTTTTACTTTTCAGTTTATGTGGCAAGAAAAGTCCGGTTAGGAGTATAAAACGCTAAAAGCTCACACTCGAGCACACGCGAGACCCATTGCATTGCAACTACTTGTTTTTATAACTGTTTTTGGTCTAGTCTCCCCACATCACAATATTCTTATACACAAGACACACCCCGTGAAGCAAAGAAAAAAAATCATCAGCTTTAGGTTTGCCACGTGGGTAGAATCCTTTACTTTACTATAAAGAGCTCGGAAGTGATTGTCCCATTTCTAAAGGCAGACCTTCGCAGTATGATGAACTCGTTGACTGATCACCATTCTGTCAGCAAATAATTTCCAGAATGTTTTACAACCGCCTTTGCTCAAGTCAAAATCATAAGTTGACGTTGATGGAACAGCAACCATTGATTAATGTATATTTAATCATGGACTTCCCTAATCCTGAACATGAAGTATTTTTCAGGTCCGCCATTTGGCATGCAAAAGTATGCACTAGACAGAAGCAGTAACATTAAACTTACAGAACTTCCTACCTTAAACAAATTATCCTAGACAGAACCAGTGACATTAAACATATAGAACTTCCTAGCTTAAACAAATTATCCTTTTTTTAATATTGTGACTTTGAAACTCTATCAGTCCATTGCTGTCCCGTGATCTCTGTCCAATTGTTTTGCCAGTGACTGAAATACTTCAGTACCTGACAAATGTGGCTTGATCTACATGCCACATTTCTGGGAGAAAAATGACCCAAAACTTCCTGTTAAATAGCATAAACTGCCAAGTATCTAAATGCCACAGTCAATCAATTACATTTTCCTGATATATCTAGGAAGAACTTCAACATCTTAGTCAACAATACCTCTGGCACCAAAAGTGACAAGATAGAGCATCATTAACGGAAGGAAAGTTGGTTCAGTTTATGTCCTATTACAAGAAGAAACTGGGTGCCAAATATTGCTGACATGAGTTTAACAAAAATATAAATATGTTGTGACTGGAGCAGCGGGCTTAGGAGTGTACGTGTCTACAACTTAACTCCAAGTATCAATATATTTATTACTTTACTCCTATTGTACAAGAGGAAAAAGCATTCTCTCCAATGCACTCCTGCCTCACCCTTTACCTCTCTCAATCTATCCTCTCTCTCCGCTGTCTGACTCATCAGAAACCTCATTCTACTACTATGATCTCCAAAATAACCCTTTCTAGACTCTTCCCTCCTCTACCTCTTCGGGCTCTCCCCAAACCTCTTTTTACTACTTTGATCTCCCAAACATCCCTACTAAATGTTTTCCTCATGTATCTCTCCTTTGACACCTCCCAAACCTCATTTTAATACTATGTTCTCCCTAATCCCTTTCTACAGACTCTTACCTCCTCCATCACTCCTTTTACTCATCCCAAACCTCATCTTACTACTATGATCTCCTAACTAACATTTTCTAGATTCTTCCCTCTTCTATCCCAGCATTATTCTATTCAATCCAATTAACAGACTCACAGGTCCACCTCTCAGATTAACTCTTATTTCCCTAGACTAATCAACCACTAATCCTTTTGGGTACTGGAGCAGCGGACTACTCCCCAAAAAGCGCTTAGACGCCTCATCAGGGGTAGTAAGTAGTATATAAATACAATTACAATGAAATAAAAATAAGAGTTATTGGATAGCATAAATCCAATAATAGACTGCAATGTCGCTCTGTCTGCATTAAAAATCTAAACTACATCAAATTTATTTAAAGCCCACCTCAAATACGATAATGAATTAAAAGGATTCTTGGTGAAGTATAATAATTACCCTGGATCACACAATTTCCACAAACAGGTAAGAGCACATTCACCACCCATGCCGTCCATGTATGATTAATGTAACTAAATATGCAGTTTGTAGGTCGCCAGTCAGAATCAGCAGTTGGTGGTATTGGGGGAGAGTCTTGAATGTCTCTACTGACTCAATCATGACATAATAATGTGCAGCAGTGCTCTTATGTTTTACCTCATTAGCAAATATGAGGGTGCTTTGAAATATGCAAGCTTTAGGAATGTGTTGTACAAAAAAAAAGGATTCATTTTAGTACAGCCACCATCCTCAGATTGACTTGTCAAAGGCACTCTCATATGTGCTAGTTAGGTCATGAGAGTGCCTTAAAATATGCGAGCCCAGGATCATGCGCGCTGTACAAAAAATAATTCCTTTTTGCACAGCGTGCATTCAGAACTTTAGTATTTAAAGACTCTTTCATATGTGCTACTGATGTCGTTATGGGCTTACAAAAATGAATACTGTTTGGTACAGCACACATTTTGAGCTGAGATATTACAAGGTGCACTTATAGGCACACCCAATATATGATGTGTAGAATATATATTTTTTTCAGACGGAGCAGCACTGCAGATATTAAACAAAAAATTAGGTTACTCAATAGCTCATATCCCTAACACCCATATTTGAAGGATCTCTGAAACGTGATACTGAAGAAAACGTTTTCTTAGTTAAATATTGTTAGAAATGGGGTTTTTGGTTGGCAGTCAGGTTACCCTCTGTCCAAGCAAAAGCCCTCACTCTAGTCAGGGTAAGTCACACACTATCCAAGATTATCCTGTGCCCACCCTCTGGTAGCTTGGCACGAGCAGTCAGGCTTAACTTAGAAGGCAATGTGTAAAGTATTTGTGCAATAAGTCATACAATACCACCATATAACACCACAAAAATACACCACACAGTGTTTAGAAAAAATATATAATATTTATCAGGATAATTGTAGGTCAAAAAGAATAAAGATGCAATGGAAAATTGTAGAACTATCACAGGAAAGTGATATAAAGTGTCTTAAGTCTTTAGAATGCAATACAGTGTCTTTCAAGCACAAAGTACCTTGTTTCTGGTGGAAAATCTCCTCAGAGGGCCACAGGAAAAGGGATGCGTGGAAAAAGGGTGTGTGCGTCGATTTCTCCTCAGCACACAAAGACTTGCGTCGTTCTTTTCCACGCGGGGAAGTCGGGCGTCGTTTTCCGGCGCGCAGACAGTCTCTTTTTGTGGATTGCGGGGATTACCAGATGTCCCGGGTCTGTGCGTGGATTCTCCTGCTTATTTTCCGGCTGCGCGTCGTTCTGCGGGGCTGCGCGTCGAAGTTTCGATCTCACGGTAGGCGTCGCGTCGATTTCTCCTTGGAAGTCGGGCGGCGTTGTCCTTGCGAGGCCGTGCGTCGAAATTTTGGTCTCACGGCAGGCGTCGCGTCGATTTCTGCTTGGAAGTCGGGCGGCGTTGTCCTTGCGAGGCCGTGCGTCAAAGTTTCGCACTCACGGTAGGCGTCGCGTCGATTTCTCCTTGGAAGTCGGGCGGCTTTGTCCTTGCGAGGTTGTGCGTCGAAGTCTCGATCGTCCCGAGGGCGTCGCGTTGATCAGCGTCGGTGTGCGGCGTTTTTCTCGCCGCGAAACAAGCTGTGCGTCGAAATTTTCGGCGCACGGAGCGTCCACGTGAAAGGCAGAAGTCATTTTGGTCCTGAGACTTCAAGGAACAGGAGGCAAGCTCTATCCAAGCCCTTGGAGAGCACTTTCACAGCCAGACAAGAGTTCAGCAAGGCAGCAGGGCAACAGCAAGACAGCAGTCCTTTGTAGAAAGCAGACAGGTGAGTCCTTTGAGCAGCCAGGCAGTTCTTCTTGGCAGGATGTAGTTTCTGGTTCCGGTTTCTTCTCCAGCAAGTGTCTGATGAGGTAGGGCAGAGGCCCTGTTTTATACCCAAATGTGCCTTTGAAGTGGGGGAGACTTCAAAGAGTGGCTAAGAAGTGCACCAGGTCCCCTTTCAGTTCAATCCTGTCTGCCAGGGTCCCAGTAGGGGGTGTGGCAGTCCTTTGTGTGAGGGTAGGCCCTCCACCCTCCCAGCCCAGGAAGACCCATTCAAAATGCAGATGTATGCAAGTGAGGCTGAGTACCCTGTGTTTGGGGTGTGTCTGAGTGAATGCACAAGGAGCTGTCAACTAAACCTAGTCAGACGTGGATTGTAAGGCACAGAAGGATTTAAGTGCAAAGAAATGCTCACTTTCTAAAAGTGGCATTTCTAGAATAGTAATATTAAATCCGACTTCACCAGTCAGTAGGATTTTGTATTACCATTCTGGCCATACTAAATATGACCTCCCTGCTCCTTTCAGATCAGCAGCTGCCACTTCAACAGTGTATGAGGGCAGCCCCAATGTTAGCCTATGAAGGGAGCAGGCCTCACAGCAGTGCAAAAACGAATTGAGGGTTTTTTTACACTACCAGGACATATAACTACACAGGTACATGTCCTGCCTTTTACCTACACAGCACCCTGCTCTAGGGGATACCCAGGGCACACATTAAGGGTGACTTATATGTAGAAAAAGGGGAGCTCTATGCTTGGCAGGTACTTTTAAATGCCAAGTCGAGGTGGCAGTGAAACTGCCCACACAGGCCTAGCAATGGTAGGCCTGAGACAAGGAAAAGGGGCTACTTAAGTGGGTGGCACAATCCGTGCTGCAGGTCCACTAGTAGCATTTAATCTATAGGCCCTAGGCACCTGGAGTGCACATTACTGGGGACTTATAAGTAGATTAAATAGTCCAATCAGGTATGATCCAAAGTTACCATGTTTACAGAGAGAGAGCATATGCACTTTAGCACTGGTTAGCAGTGGTAAAGTGCGCAGAGTCTAAAAACCAGCAAAAACAGTATCCACAGAGTGGAGGGAGGCAGGCAAAAAGTTAGGGTTGACTACCCTAAGGCTGTCAGGTCTAACATGTGTCCCCCCCAGCTGAAAGTGGGGAGAGCTACCCGACCTCTTGGGAGCTCTCATCGCTAAGGCGGAAGTACCTGGAGAGACCATCAGCATTGGCGTGGTCAACCCCTGGGCGATGTTCCACCGTAAAGTCCATCCCCTGTAGGGAAATGGACCACCTCAAGAGTTTTGGATTCTCCCCCCTCATCTGCATGAGCCATCTGAGGGGCCTGTGGTCTGTCTGGACTAGGAAGTGAGTCCCAAACAGGTAGGGTCTCAGCTTCTTCAGTGCCCAGACCACAGCAAAAGCTTCTCTTTCAATAGCACTCCACCTCTGTTCCCGTGGTAATAGTCTTCTGCTAATAAAGACTACCGGTTGATCTCTGCCCTCCTCATTCAGCTGTGCTAGAACTGCCCCTATGCCATGCTCTGAAGCGTCTGTCTGCACGATAAATTCCTGGGAGTAGTCAGGGGCCTTGAGCACGGGGGCCGTGCACATGGCTTCCTTCAGGGCGTCAAAGGCTTTCTGACAAGCCTCTGTCCAATTCACCAACCTAGGTTGCTTCTTGGAAGTGAGTTCTGTCAAGGGTGTTGCAATGGTACCATAGCCCTTGACAAATCGGCGGTAGTATCCTGTGAGGCCTAGAAAGGCTCTCACCTCCGTCTGTGTTCGGGGTGGTTGCCAGGCCTTGATAGTTTCAATCTTGGCCTGGAGTGGCTGCACCTTGCCACCACCCACTAGGTGTCCTAAGTACACCACGGAACCCTGCCCAATCTGGCACTTACTGGCCTTGATGGTCAGGCCTGCCTGTTGCAGGGCCTGAAGCACCTCCTTGAGGTGAAGCAGGTGTTCCTCCCAGCTGGAACTGTAGACAGCTATGTCATCCAGGTAGGCTGCACAGAAGGCATCCTTGCCAGCTAGGACCCCGTTAACCAACCGTTGGAAGGTAGCGGGGGCATTTTTCAACCCAAACGGCATCACCCGGAACTGGTAATGGCCATCCGGGGTTGAAAATGCGGATCTTTCCTTGGCCCCCTCAGTTCGGCCGATCTGCCAGTACCCTGAAGTAAGATCAAACGTACTCAGGAACTTGGCAGCGCCTAGCCTGTCCACGAGCTCATCAGCTCGGGGGATGGGGTGAGCATCAGTCCGTGTGACTGAGTTGAGACCCCGGTAGTCCACACAGAACCGGAGTTCTGGCTTCGCACCTGGGGCAGTAGCCTTAGGGACCAATACCACTGGGCTGGCCCAGGGACTACTGGATTTCTCAATGACCCCTAGAGTCAACATCTTGGAGACCTCCTCCTTGATGCTGGCCTTCACCTTATCCGACAACCTGTAAATTTTGTTTTTCACAGGGAGACTGTCACCGGTGTCAATATCATGAACACAGAGGTGGGTCAGCCCAGGAGTAAGGGAGAATAGGGGGGAGAACTGCTCCAACAGCTCATAACAGTCTCCTTTCTGATTTAGAGTCAGGGAGTCAGACAGAATGACCCCGCTTACTGACCCATCACCTTCTTGTGCAGAGAGGAGGTCGGGGAGAGGTTCACTCTCCTCTTCCGTTCCTTCATCTGTGACCAGAAGCATGTTGATCTCCGACCTCTCACAATGAGCTTTTAGTCGGTTCACATGGAGCACCCTTAGGGGATTCCTAGGGGTTTTGAGGTCCACTAGGTAAGTGGCCTCCCCTTTCCGCTCCTTTATTTCAAATGGGCCAGACCAGCGGTCCTGGAGAGCTCTGGGCTCTACTGGCTCCATTACCCACACTTTGTCTCCAGGTTGAAACTCTACCAGGGTGGCCTTCTGGTCATACCATTGTTTCATCACCTCTTGACTGGCCTCAAGGTTATCTTGGGCTTCTTTCCAGAAGCGGGTCATCTGGTTGCGGAGGGCCAACATATAGCTGACCACATCCTGAGGGGGTGTCCTTGGAGCTTTCTCCAATCCCTCCTGGACAATGCTTAAGGGTCCCCTGACAGGGTACCCATAGAGAAGTTCAAAGGGACTGAACCCTACCCCTCTCTGGGGGACCTCTCTGTAAGCAAAGAGAAGGCATGGTAAGAGGACGCCCCACTTACGCCTCATGGCCTCAGGAAGGCCACCAATCATGCCTTTCAGGGTCTTGTTGAATCTCTCCACAAGACCGTTCGTCTGGGGGTGATAGGGTGTGGTGAACTTGTAGGTTACCCCACACGCATCCCACAGAGACTTCATGTATGCAGACATGAAGTTAGTGCCTCTGTCAGACACTATTTCCTTGGGGAATCCCACACGGGTAAATATCCCCATCAGGGTTCTGGCCACCACCGGTGCAGTTACTGTCCTTAGAGGGATTGCCTCTGGGTAACGGGTGGCATGGTCCACCAAAACCAGGATGAACCTGTTGCCTAAGGCAGTTTTGGGGTCCAAGGGACCAACAATGTCGATGCCCACCCTTTCAAAGGGGGTGCCAACGACAGGAAGTGGAATCAGGGGGGTTTTAATCCTTTTTCCTGCTTTACCACTGGCCTGGCAGGTAGGACAGGATCTGCAGAATTTGTCTGAGTGTGTCCTTATTTTGGGCCAAAAAAAATGGGTGACAAGCCTGTTAAAGGTCTTGCCCTGCCCCAAATGTCCTGCCAGGGGAATGTCGTGAGCCAGACCCAGTAGGAAGGTTCGGTAACATTGGGGGACCACCAGCATACGTGCTGCCCCAAAGCCCGGAACCTTAGGCTCACTGTAGAGGAGATCATTCTCCCAATATAGGTGGTGATCGCCAGAGGCGTCGCCGGCTGCCTGGTTTGAGGCTTGTTTCCTCAAACCTTCTAGAGTGGGACATTCTTTCTGCGCCTTGCAGAATTCCTCCCTGGTGGGTCCACCCTCAACTTGCCAGCCAGCACGCTCAGGTAAGTCACCTAGGGCGGCGATGTCTTCCCCAGTTGGCTCGGAAGCCTCCTCCTCAGGAGCCCCGTCAGCCACTGTGGGAACAGCGGGGGCCGGTTTCCCGCACCCCTGGTCCCTCCTCCTGGCAGCTCTCTGGGCCATCGTTCCAGGCTCCAGATGCCCTTGACTTCCCTCTCGGTCAGCCATGGACCGTGTGGTCATGCAGACCCACTCAGGTAACCCTAACATCTCCAGGTGAGACCTGAGCTCCACTTCTTTCCAGGCAGTGTGCTCAAGGTCATTGCCTAACAGACAATCTACAGGCATGGCAGGACTCACAGCTACTTTCAGAGTACCAGAGACCCCCCCCCACTCAAAGGGAACCAGAGCCACCGGTAGGTGACTCTCGCGATTGTCAGCGACTCTGACCTGGTGGAATGCATTAGGTACTATCTGCTCTGCTGACACCAGCTGACTCTTGATAGTAGTCATACTGGCTCCTGTGTCACGCAGAGCCTCCACCCTCTGCCCATCAATGGTGACCCACTGCCGGTACTTGGAAGTATTTCTGGGCATGTGGGCCTTGGGCACCATTTCTCCTTCTCCCAGGGACACTAGGGAAATCTCTACCTGCTCCCCAAAGCTAGTTGGGTCCATCTCCCCCCCGAGTGCTACACTAGTCAACCCAGGTGCCTGTCCGGTAGTGGACGGTGCCCTCTTGGGGCACTGTGGATCGCCTTTGTAGTGACCATATTGGTAACACTCCATGCATTTGGGGCTAGATTTTCCTGACCTGTCAAATGTCCCTGGCTTTTTCCCAAATTTGGAAAAGGAAGGGTTGCCACCCCCTCCCTGGGAATTCTTTTGGGGGCCTTTAGAGAGTTCCTTATCTGTAAGTTTATCTCCCCCCTCTTTCTTCTGTTGGGAACCCTGACCACCTTTGTGGGAGTCCCCCCCAGGTACCTTTTTGGACACTCTGGTGCTAACCCAGAGGTCCGCCTCCTCAGCAAGCTTCCTGGGATCAGTCAGCCTACTATCCACTAGGTGCTGGCGCAAATCTGTATAAGTAACATTAAGCATATGCTCTCTCAGGATCAAGTCATATAAACCTTTATAATCTGCTACTTTGTTGCCCCGCACCCATCCATTCAGTGCCTTACTAGAGAAATCAAAGAAATCTACCCATGTTTGTGTGGTTTGTTTGGTGCTGTCCCTGAACCTCTGACGGTATCCCTCAGGGGTCAGCCCAAACTTGGCAAGTAAAGTGGCTTTCTGGAGTGGGTATGTGTTTTGATCCGGTGGATCCAATGTGAGAAGTGTGTCCCTCCCCAATGGCGGCACATAACCCCACATAGCTACCCCCCATTGCCCTTCAGGAACCTCATGAGCCCTTAGTGCAACTTCATAAGCAGCTAACCATTTATCTATGTCATCTCCCACCACAAAACTGGGCACCACATTTTTGGGTATACAAACCTTCTTTTCTCCAGCAGGTCCTGTCTGTATGCTGCCACCATTATTGCTGGATTCAGACTGTCTTGCCTTGATCTCCAGCTCCTTGAGACTCAGTTCATGAGCTAACAATAGTTTCTTTTCAGCCAAAGCTCTTTCAGCTTCCACTTGTTTGGCTGCTCTTTCAGCTTCTGCTTGTTTGGCTGCCCTTTCAGCTTCTGCTTGAATCTGTTTGGCTGTCCTTTCAGCTTCAATCTGTTTGGCTGTCCTTTCAGCTTCAATCTGTTTGGCTGCTCTTTCAGCCTCAGCTTGTTTGGCTTCTCTTTCTGCCCTCCTCTCCTCCTGTTGTGCCTCAATTTTCAGTTTTGCCATTTGCAATTGGAACTCCCTT
The DNA here is from genome assembly GCF_031143425.1 of Pleurodeles waltl. Lineage (NCBI taxonomy): Eukaryota > Metazoa > Chordata > Amphibia > Caudata > Salamandridae > Pleurodeles > Pleurodeles waltl. The sequence continues at coordinate 234,270,843 of NC_090437.1, read as the reverse complement.
TCCTCTCTCCTTTCCTCTGCGGTCAGGCTTTGCATGGAGACACTGCTCCCTGGTCTGGAAGGGTGCACAATTGCAGTGGTAACACCATCCATAGATAGTGAAAATCCTTCTGAGGGGCCATTTTCTGGCTCCTCTTCCTCCTCATCCTCTAAATGGGCTTCTGCCCAGGCCCTCAGCGCCACTTGAAAGTCCTCCTTTCTGGAGGCCCCTTGGGTGGGTACCCTTAATGCCCTGCAGAATCCTCTTAGTTGTTTGACCGTGTATGTATCCAACTGGACTAGGTCAAAGTCCCCTGTCTGAGACCCAGTCAGAGACATGTTGAGTGAGGATTTAGTTTTTGAAAATTGTCAGGAAAAAAAACGGATTTTCAAAAAGAGATAAAAACCAAGTTGACCTTCAACTGTGGGTAGGTAGTGAAATACTTAGCTACTGTATGTCACTGCACAAATACAAGTCCTATCCTCACCGCTGATCACCAATGTTAGAAATGGGGTTTTTGGTTGGCAGTCAGGTTACCCTCTGTCCAAGCAAAAGCCCTCACTCTAGTCAGGGTAAGTCACACACTATCCAAGATTATCCTGTGCCCACCCTCTGGTAGCTTGGCACGAGCAGTCAGGCTTAACTTAGAAGGCAATGTGTAAAGTATTTGTGCAATAAGTCATACAATACCACCATATAACACCACAAAAATACACCACACAGTGTTTAGAAAAAATATATAATATTTATCAGGATAATTGTAGGTCAAAAAGAATAAAGATGCAATGGAAAATTGTAGAACTATCACAGGAAAGTGATATAAAGTGTCTTAAGTCTTTAGAATGCAATACAGTGTCTTTCAAGCACAAAGTACCTGGTTTCTGGTAGAAAATCTCCTCAGAGGGCCACAGGAAAAGGGATGCGTGGAAAAAGGGTGTGTGCGTCGATTTCTCCTCAGCACACAAAGACTTGCGTCGTTCTTTTCCACGCGGGGAAGTCGGGCGTCGTTTTCCGGCGTGCAGACAGTCTCTTTTTGTGGATCGCGGGGATTACCAGATGTCCCGGGTCTGTGCGTGGATTCTCCTGCTTATTTTCCGGCTGCGCGTCGTTCTGCAGGGCTGCGCGTCGAAGTTTCGATCTCACGGTAGGCGTCGCGTCGATTTCTCCTTGGAAGTCGGGCGGCGTTGTCCTTGCGAGGCCGTGCGTCGAAATTTTGGTCTCACGCCAGGCGTCGCTTCGATTTCTCCTTGGAAGTCGGGCGGCGTTGTCCTTGCGAGGCCGTGCGTCAAAGTTTCGCACTCACGGTAGGCGTCGCGTCGATTTCTCCTTGGAAGTCGGGCGGCTTTGTCCTTGCGAGGTTGTGCGTCGAAGTCTCGATCGTCCCGAGGGCGTCGCGTTGATCAGCGTCGGTGTGCGGCGTTTTTCTCGCCGCGAAACAAGCTGTGCGTCGAAATTTTCGGCGCACGGAGCGTCCACGTGAAAGGCAGAAGTCGTTTTGGTCCTGAGACTTCAAGGAACAGGAGGCAAGCTCTATCCAAGCCCTTGGAGAGCACTTTCACAGCCAGACAAGAGTTCAGCAAGGCAGCAGGGCAACAGCAAGACAGCAGTCCTTTGTAGAAAGCAGACAGGTGAGTCCTTTGAGCAGCCAGGCAGTTCTTCTTGGCAGGATGTAGTTTCTGGTTCCGGTTTCTTCTCCAGCAAGTGTCTGATGAGGTAGGGCAGAGGCCCTGTTTTATACCCAAATGTGCCTTTGAAGTGGGGGAGACTTCAAAGAGTGGCTAAGAAGTGCACCAGGTCCCCTTTCAGTTCAATCCTGTCTGCCAGGGTCCCAGTAGGGGGTGTGGCAGTCCTTTGTGTGAGGGTAGGCCCTCCACCCTCCCAGCCCAGGAAGACCCATTCAAAATGCAGATGTATGCAAGTGAGGCTGAGTACCCTGTGTTTGGGGTGTGTCTGAGTGAATGCACAAGGAGCTGTCAACTAAACCTAGTCAGACGTGGATTGTAAGGCACAGAAGGATTTAAGTGCAAAGAAATGCTCACTTTCTAAAAGTGGCATTTCTAGAATAGTAATATTAAATCCGACTTCACCAGTCAGTAGGATTTTGTATTACCATTCTGGCCATACTAAATATGACCTCCCTGCTCCTTTCAGATCAGCAGCTGCCACTTCAACAGTGTATGAGGGCAGCCCCAATGTTAGCCTATGAAGGGAGCAGGCCTCACAGCAGTGCAAAAACGAATTGAGGGTTTTTTTACACTACCAGGACATATAACTACACAGGTACATGTCCTGCCTTTTACCTACACAGCACCCTGCTCTAGGGGATACCCAGGGCACACATTAAGGGTGACTTATTTGTAGAAAAAGGGGAGCTCTATGCTTGGCAGGTACTTTTAAATGCCAAGTCGAGGTGGCAGTGAAACTGCCCACACAGGCCTAGCAATGGTAGGCCTGAGACAAGGAAAAGGGGCTACTTAAGTGGGTGGCACAATCCGTGCTGCAGGTCCACTAGTAGCATTTAATCTATAGGCCCTAGGCACCTGGAGTGCACATTACTGGGGACTTATAAGTAGATTAAATAGTCCAATCAGGTATGATCCAAAGTTACCATGTTTACAGAGAGAGAGCATATGCACTTTAGCACTGGTTAGCAGTGGTAAAGTGCGCAGAGTCTAAAAACCAGCAAAAACAGTATCCACAAAGTGGAGGGAGGCAGGCAAAAAGTTAGGGTTGACTACCCTAAGGCTGTCAGGTCTAACAAATATTATATTTGCCTAGGATCACACTGTTTCCTCAAGCAGAGAAGCTTTGATTTCCTGTATTTCACTATGCAATTCAGCCACTAGCTGGGATTTTTATTCTTTCTTGTTTTTTTTAAGTCGAAGGTTTGTCATCAAATCTTTGTCTTTATTTCTTGGTGCATGAGATGACAGCCTGAGTGGCATGCAGCAGCCACAGTAAAGCTCAGCTCCTTTTCAACTTCAGGGCCCAAGGGGACCTCGAGATGACCCAGAGCCAGGAATGTAGCTCGAGCCCGTGTTGAGTTTTCAGTGGCTCACCCATCTCTAGTGAAAAAACCTGATGTGCTTGAATTTATCCTCCATAATGTTGCTCCAGCCATAATTAGAATCTAGGGGCAGATTTTCAAATTGTTCTTGCGATGCAAGGCAGCAAGCAAAGTTGCTGCACTGTGTTGCATGACGAAGTGTGCCCTATTAGCTAAGATATGGCACTTTTCTGCTGCTCCCTTGCACTAGAACACTGTGGCCCTCATTACAACCCTGGCGGTCGGTGATAAAGCGGCGGTAATACTGCCCACAGGCTGGCGGTAAATAGTGCCATATTATGACCATGGCGGAAAGAGCTCAGACAGACAGCCACTTTACCACACCATCCGCCAGGGCGGAATCAACAGGTACCACGGCGATGGCAGCCGACAGCCAGGCGGAAGCTAATGTTCCACCCACTGTATTATGACAGGCCAATCCACCACCTTTTCCGGGGCAGTACCAACAACATCAAAAGCTTGGTGGAAACACTGCACAGAAGGGAAACGACTCGCCATTGGATACTCAGGGAAGAACCTGGAGCCGGAACTGCAGACCTTCCCCATGATTTTCTAGGTCCTGCTCCACCATGAACACCAATGATGGCGAAGATGACCACGGTGAGTACAGCCGTCTAGCACACGGGGGGGGAAGAGAGTGACACACACACACAACACCACCAACATCATACACACAAACAGGTTCAGTAACATAACATATTTACCCGTACCCCTCAGGAATAATGCAAGGACCACAGGAACAGATGAAAGTGAGTGTAATAATATACATTAAGTAGAAATACGTACATCCAATCTAAAAGTATATACATATGTACAAATCAAGGGACACTGCCCAGTCCTCAATCTGCGTGGGCCACAGGGCCACATTACAAAGTCCAAGGCCCCACTTGACTCCTGCAACAACACGGAGAGAACACTGCAGGGGCATCAGTTTGAAAATAGGCAGGCACCTCAGGGAGACGGGGAACAGGGGGCCCCTCAGCTGGCAGATGGAACAACACCACTGGTCCTGGAGGAGCAACATGCCCTGTGCGCTGCCCTGGAGAGTGCAAGGCCTCAGTCTCTTAAGTGGGTGATTTGCCCACTGCTTTGACCTGGGGCTTGCAAGGCCACAGTCTCTCAAGTGGGTGACTTGCCCACATGCTCTGGAGGGGACAACATGCCCGGTGCTTTGTCCTGGGGAGTGCAAGGCCACAGTCTCTCAAGTGGGTGACTTGCCCACATGCTCTGGAGGGAGCAACATGCCCTGTGCTTGGTACTGGGGAGGGCAAGGCCAGAGTCTCTCAAGTGGGTGACTTGCCCACATGCTCTGGAGGGGGCAACATGCCCTGTGCTTGGTCCTGAGGAGTGCAAGGCCACAGTCTCTCAAGTGAGTGACTTGCCCACATGCTCTGGAGGGGGCAAAATGCCCTGTGCTTGTCCCTGGAGAGTGGGTTTTAGTTACCCTGGCCAGACGTGAAGGACTGGGGGAGGGGTAGGGAAGAGGTCAATGGTGGAGAAGAAAAGCTTCTTAGAGACATTGGGCGGGAAGAGGGAGAAGGTCTGGGAGAGGAGGAAGAGGGAGTGGTTGTAGGAGGTGTCTGTCTGCTGTGTTTGGGTGCAGGTGCATGGGCTGGATGCTGTTGTGAGGTGGATGGCTGTTGGGTGTCTGAGTGCTTGCGTTTGTGTACTTTGGGAGGAGGGAGCACAGACACAGTGGGAGAGGACACAGGGTATGTGTGCATGGATGTTGGGGTGGTGACTGCCAGTGAGGTGTGTGTTCTGGTAGGTGTGCTAGTGATGGAGGTAGTGTATGAGGACCTAGTGCATGCAGGTGTGAGTGTAGATGCAATTCGGAGGGAGATGGAGGACGAGGAGGAGGGGTCCACAGTGGAGGCAGTGGATGTTTGTATGTATGCATCTGGATGGTGTTTGTGTGAGTGCCTCTGGGATGAAGTGTGGTGCTTGTGTTTGCCTGTGCCACTCTTGTGTGTTGTCCTGTGTGCATGCTCGTCTGCCTGTGTGCTGGGGACAGGTTGGGGTTGAGGGGAATGAGATTGGGGGAGGGTGGAAACAGGGACAATGGCTGCCATCAGAGAGGAGGCCAGAGCATGGATTGATCTCTGTTGGGCCGTCAAGCCAGTGTGAATGCCCTCCAGAAATGCATTGGTCTGTTGCATTTGGGCTGCCAGCCCCTGGATGGCATTCACAGTGGTTGACTGTCCAATAGAGATGGATTGCAGGAGATCAATAGCCTCCTCACTCAGGGCAGCAGGGCTAACTGGGGCAGGGCGTGAGGTGCCTGAGGCGAGGGAGATGCCCACCCTCCGGGGGGATCGGGCACGGGCAACTCGAAGAGGGGCTGCTGGGATGGCGGTGCTGGTACAGTGGGTGGCGGCTGTAGCTTGGGTGGGCACAGAGGTGTCCGCCACCACCAGGGAGCTTCCATCGGAGGAGGTATCCGTGTCCGAACTTTCCCCCCCAGTCTCTGCTGCGGTGCTCCCCTCGCCATCCGTCCCACTGGTGCCCTCAGCGTCGGTGGACTCTGCCTCCTGGGTCCTGTGGGATGCAGCTTCCTCCGTTGAAGGTGCCTTTGCTCCTCCGCCAGATGATGCTAATGCACATAAGGACAGGTGTGACAAAACAAAAAGGGGGGGAGAGAGACAAAGGATACACTGGGTCAATGGCTGCACCAACACACCTTGGCGTACATACCACCCTCACACACAAGGAACACCCCTACGCACTATGCAATGCACTACCAGTAACAATGCTAGTCACCAGGGAATGGGGGGGGACACATACCGCTAACTGCAGCATACCTGGGACTCACACAGCCCTGCCCAGTAGAGGATGCCTACTAGGTAGGCTGGAGGAATTTCACATCAGATCCCTGTCCAACATGGGACCTACTCTGAAATGTCAGGCCTGGCCTAGGGGCACCCACAGACACACATCCCCCTCCCGGATATCACCCCACCAGGCGTAAGTTGTAATGATGGGCACTGTACTCACCCCCTTGTGGCTGCTTTGATGCCCTCAAGCACCCATCCAGCTCCGGATAGGCAACCACCAGTATGCAGGCCATCAGGGGGGTCAGGGTTCGACGGGCACCCCTTCCTCGTTGGGAGGCCTTCCCCAGCTGGGCCTCCACCATCTTCCATGCCCAGCGTCTCAGGTCCTCCTGCCGTTTTCGACAGTGGGTGCTCCGCCTGCCATAGACCCCTAGGATCCGCATGTCCTTGGCGATGGCACGCCATATACCCTTCTTTTGATGGGCGCTGACCTGCAGAGGAAATATACACAGGGAAAGGTATTAGTTAGACCGTCCTGGCTGTGACACTCATGGCCTACCATAGCCCTTCCCATCCCCATTCACACAGACATGGCCCAGCATATATGCTGCACGCTGCCCAGGGCCCATCCACCAACTCCCCCCATGAGGCCTGCGCACACAGCACTCCATGCGTTCATGCCCCATGCATCGTGCTCACAGTGTACTCACCTGTTGGCCTGGAGGCCCATACAGCAGTCCGTACTGGGGTAAGACACCATCCATTAGTCGCTCCAACTCTGCCGAGGTGAAGGCAGGGGCCCTTTCCCCAGTCACACGGGCCATGGTAGGTTCAAGACACAGGTCCCAGCAGCACGTGCAGTGTAGATCCTCTCCTGTTGAAGGTCAGGTAGCAAGTGAGTGAACAGATAGAAAATGGCAGTGATGTTCGCAGCAATGCATACTGTCACTGCCGGTGTACATCACCATTGGCCACTGTACCCCATAGGGCCCGATATTATCCATTGAGGTGTTGCATGGTGGATCACGACCGCCTCCCAGAACGGCGCACAGTGTCTGCGGAATTACCTCACTTCCACCTGTCCCTCCATACAGGACAGGTGGATGCCATTTCAGGGGCTGGGGGGGCAGTGCATGGAACATAGCTGCGTCACAGATCACAATTGTATATACAGGACATATGCCACTAATACATTTAAAATTCACATCATGCATTGAACTGTAGTGGCTACAATGTACTTTATGACCGGCTCCACACTCTTTTGCCCCATAGATTGCAACTGCTGCGGATTAATAGGAGATGGAGACATCCCCCTGTGTACAGACCCCTGGTGGACTTGGCAACAATGGAGGACAGGCACATTATCCTCACCTATGGACTTGATAGGGCCACAATCACGGAGCTGTGTGCCCAATTGGAGCCTGACCTGCTATCTGCAATCCGTCACCCCACTGGGATCCCCCCTCTTGTGCAAGTTCTATCAGTGCTCCATTTCCTGGCAACTGGTTCTTTCCAAGTGACAGTGGGCTTGGCAGCAGGAATGCCACAGCCAATGTTCTGAATTGTGCTGACAAGAGTGTTGGCTTCCCTGATTAAACACATGTGCAGCTACATTGTTTTCCCTAAGGTAGAGGATTTTCCCACGGTGAAGGCTGACTTCTATGCAATGGGGCATATCCCCAACGATTGATGGAACACATATTGCATTTGTGCCCCCCCCCGGCAAAATGAACAGGTCTTTAGAAATCGAAAATGTTTTCACTCAATGAATGTGCAAATGGTGTGTTTGGCAGACCAGTACATCTCCCATGTCAATGCTAAGTATCCTGGGTTGGTGCATGATGCCTTTATCCTGAGGAATAGCAGCATCCCAAATGTGATGGGCCAGCTACAGAAGCAGAGTGTGTGGCTAATAGGTGAGCCCTGGTTCCCACCCAGTGGATGTTGGTGTGTAGGTATGGTGAGGGCCATAAGGGATATTGTGTGGCTAACAGTTGTCCAACGATATTTGCAGGGGACTCAGGTTACCCCAACCTATCATGTCTACTGACCCCTGTGAGGAATCCCAGGACAAGGGCTGAGGAACGTTACAATGAGGCACATGACGAACAAGAAGGATCATTGAATGTACATTTGGCCTCCTGAAGGCCAGGTTTCAATGCCTCCTTCTGACTGGTGGATCCCTGTGCTACTCACCCAAGAAGGTCTGCCAGATAATCGCGGCATGCTGCATGTTGCTAACCTTGCCTTGAGACGCCATGTGCCTTTTCTGTAGGAGGAGGTTGGAGATGGCCGTGTGGCAGCAGTGGATCCTGTGGACAGTGAAGATGAGGAGGCAGAGGATGAGGATGAGGACAACAGAACTGCAGAGATTAGACAACACTTCCAATGACACACAGGTAAGACAGTGTTACTTCACATTTCATTGTCAGATTTTTGTTTCACATTGTCACTGGCAGGGTTTGATTTCCCACTTCTATGGCCACTCACTTTACCCTTTGGCAACTCTTTTTGCAGATGTTGGTGCCCCACTATCTTTCCTTGTGTGTTCACTGCAGCCAACTACAGGTCTTGCCTATGTAAACATTACTGTACAGTTGAACTGCAATGTTTATGTTACATACTTCAATCACTTGACATACTCCATACTTGTATTTTTTTCAAAGTGTGTTTATTGCAGTGCTATGAAGAAAAGGGAGAAGTGCAATGGGCTGGGGTGAAGATGGAGGAAAGTCCAGGGTATAGTTCCAGTCTATTTGTAGCACAGGTGCATTGTCCAAGGGGGCATAGGAAGGGGAGCAATGCCAGTTCAAGGTGGACAGGGTGACAGAGTGGGACACAAAGGTGACAATCAGGAGAGTCTCATATTCTTGGCAGGGGTCTTAGCAATAGTCTCTGGCTTCTGCCTCAACCGCAGGGAACGTTTGCGGGGTGGTTCTCCTTCTGCAGGTGGAGGGGTGCTAGTGGCCTGTTGGTCCTGTGGCGGGGCCTCCTGTCCACTAGCGGCAGCAGAGGTGGAGGGCTCTTCAGTTGTCTGGCTAGTGGCAGGGGCCTGCTGGTGTGACACTGTCTCCCTCATAATGTTGGCCATATCTGCCAGCACCTCTGAAATGGAGACCAGGGTGGTGTTAATGGCCTTCAAGTCCTCCCTGATCCCCTGATAGTGTACCTCCTGCAGCTTCCTGTTCTCCTGCACGTTGTCCAGGATCTGGCCCAGCGTATCCTGGGAATGTTGGTATGCTGTCAGGATCTCGGTGAGTGCCTCCTGGAGAGTCGGTTCTTTGGCCTGTCCTCCCCCTGGCGCACAGCAGTCCTCCTAGCTTCCCTGTTGTCCTGTGCCTCTGCCCCTTGAACGGTGTGACCACTGCCACTGACCCCAAGTCCCTGATTGTCTTGGGTTTGTGGTGTGCACTGGGGTCCCTGTAGTGGTGGACACACTGCTGATGGACGTGTTCTGGGGACAGACGTATGGGCACGCTGGGTGGGTGCTGTGGTGGTGTTTCCTGAAGGGGGAGGCTCTGTGGTGGTGTGTGACTGTGGCTGGGTAACCGACTGTCCGTAGGTCCCTGATGGACCATGTTGGACATCCAGATCCAGGTGAGCAGAGTCGCTGTCATCACTGTGGGACTCTTCTGTGGGGGGACTGGATTTTGCTGGCACCTCTTCTCCGGTGACATTGGCTGGGATACCTGTTGGGATGTAAATGCAGTGTTATTGTTTCTGTGTGTGACATATTGTGCATGAGTGGGTTGCCCTATATGGTTGTTACTGCCCTTGCGGATTTACCTTGTGTGAGTTGTTATGTGGTGGGCTAGCTGATTCTCTCTAATGTGCATGCTTTAGTGATAGGTGTCCATGCAGGTCTGTGAGTGGTGTCCATGCATTGGTATGACGTGCAGGGCTTTGCATTGGGATGAGTGGGTTGTGATGGTGGGGTGTGTGGGAGGTGGTGGAGTAATGGGAGTGAGGGTAAGGGTGGGGGTATGTTATGGCATGCAGGTAGGGGGGTGAAAGTAGTAAAGAGTTGACTTACCAGAGTCCAGTCCGCCTGCTACTCCTGCCAGGCCCACAGGATGCATGATTGCCAAGATTTGCTCCTCCCATGTTGTTAGTTGTGGGGGAGGAGCTGAGGGTCCACCGCCAGTCCTCTGTACTTCGAGTTAGTGTCTTGCAGTGGAACTTACCTTCCCTCGTAGGTCGCTCCACCTCTTCCTGATGTCATCGCTTGTTCTTGGGTGCTGTCCCACGGCATTGACCCTGTCCACGATCCTCCGCCATAGCTCCATCTTCCTAGCAATGGATATCTGCTGCACCTGTGCTCCAAATAGCTGTGGCTCTACCTGGATGATTTCCCCCACCATGACCCTTAGCTCTTCCTCAGATAATCTGGGGTGTCGTTGTGGTGCCATGGGTGTTTTGTGAGTATTGTGGGTGAGGGTGTGTAGGGTGATGTTTTGGGGTGTATGTTGTGAGGTGCGTGGGTGGTGTATAGGTGATAGTGGTGTGTGTCTGGTCTTGTCTGTGGTCGTGGTGTCTGTCTTGTGCCAATTGTTTGAAATGGTAAAGGATTATGGGTAATGTGAATGTGTGTTTTATAGTGGTGTGGGTGTGTGGTTGTGGTGTGTGTTTGGGTGTCAGGTGTGTGTAGTTTGAATTGACCAATGTGGTGTTGTTTTGTATGTGTGTGTGTGTATTTTGAGCGCAGCAGGATGTACCGCCAATGGTTTACCACCATTGAATGTCCACCGTGGTGATTCGTGGGTCATAATGTTGTGAGTGTTGTTCTGTTGGCGTAACGCTGTGGGTTTTGATACCGCCAGTTTATCACTGACCTTTGGTGTGGCGGACTTGTGTATGTGGCTGTATTCTGTCGGATTGGTGTGTGTGATAATATGGTGAACGGATATCCGCCGTTGGCCGCAGTCAGCATGGCGATAAGTGGGATTTACCGCCAATGTCATAATGAAGGCCAGTGTGTTGCCTAGGTTGAACAGAGGCACCCTAGGCATGTAGTGGTAACCAATGATAAGTTGCACAGTGGTTGCGACTGCCTACCGCCATGATGACTTCCGCCGGTGGACTTAGGTCACTTCTAACTGTCCACTACAGTAGGTCAGGCTTCTACCATTTTGGGCACATGTTATCAATGGATGTGCTTATTTATCTACGTCAGTCACTTCCTCCCCCAATTTTCAGTGTAACTGTATGTTGGGCCATCATGGTTGTGCAACATATTGTGACAATCTGTACACAATGACGAGTTGAGGCTGTCTAAATGTTGAGCACTATGTAAAGCTACTCTGAGGGACATAGGCCACGCCTAGGTATAGGTATATTCCAAAACATATGTGTGTGATAAGTCCAGGACAGCTACGTCAAACTCACATGTACAATTACATATGTTTCATATGTACAATCCAATTTACACGTTAGCCAATGTGCAGCTATGAGGGTCAATTATGTGCATATCTATGGTCTGTATTTTATATGTCAGCAGTCCTACGCATCCTCTACGCATCCTCTACAGATGTTAGGTGTCAGGTACTATAAAATTTGTTGGTGATGTGTGCATACTGCATAACTCATTGTAAATTCTCTCCTCCCAACATAGTTATCCTACCATGAGGAGAGTGAGGCAACTACCAGTGTACCATCCACTAGTTGACCTGGCAACAATGGAGGACAGGCATGTCATCCATGCACATCGGCTGAACCGTCATACCATTATGGACCTATGTACACACTTAGAGCTAGATCTGATGCCAGCCATTCGCAATCCCTATTGCATACCTCCCATTGAAATAATTATAACATTGATTGAAATGAATATAACACATGTTAAAATGAATATGACATAAGTTATAATGAATATGAGCTTCATTGAAATTAATTTGACATGTTTTAAAATGAATACGAGTAACGTTAAAATGAATGTGACATTTATCAAAATGAATATGGCTTGCACTGAAACTAGTATGATACACATTGACATGATTATGACATATTGCAGTGGATATGATTCATGTTCAAATTCATATGATGTGTTAATATGAATGAGACATGAATTGAAAGGATTATGACACGCTATGATGACTATGACATGCATTGATATGAATATTAGCCCCATTTAAATTAATTCAACATGCTTTAAAATGAATATGACCATTGCTGACATTAAAATGAAACATGTCAAAATGAATATGCTATGCTTTGGAACTAATATAATACACATTAAAATAAATATTGAGTATATTGAAATGAATATGATCCATGTTGAAATGTAAAAATTATTATGACAGGTGTTAAGGCAAATATGACAGCCACTGAAATTAATATAATATTGATCGAAAGGAATAGGATGCATGTTAAGATGAATATGAACCACTTTGAAATGAATATGAAACCTGGTGAAAAAAATTTGCCCCACATTGAAAATGAATGAGCATTTTTTAAATGAATATGAAACTATGTGAGATAAATGTAGTATCCTTTGAAATTAATAAAGCACATATTGACATTATCACAAGCCATTTTTAAATGAATATGACCCCTGTTTAAATGAATATGGCTTGCACTGAACTTATCTTGAATTGCTTTAAAATTAATATTCCATATTTAAATTATTATTACATACTCTGAAAGGATATGATATGGACTAAAATGATTTAACTAAAATATTATATCACACATTTAACAAAATATAGCTTTTACCACTCATTAATTACATGCATCCATTTACAATGCAGGTAAGTATTTCTACACTTGTCACACAGTACTTTATCACGCAAGTATTTATGTAAATAACAATTATTTGTGTGCAAATAGAGGTAAAGGGAGGTAAGGATGATTTTAGGGCTTAAAGGTGGGTAGATGTAAAGGAGAAATAAAGACTGAAGAGTAAAAACATTAAACCAAAGATGAGGGAAGAGGAAGTATGGAATGAGGAGTAAGGGATGAGACTTAAAGAGTGAGAAATGGTGAGTGAGAGATTAAGACAGGTGTGGAAGGTGATTAATGGGCAAGGGGTAATGAGTGAGGAGTGAAGGATGAAGAGTAAGAGAGGAGAATTGTAGGACAAGCAGTGAGCAAATGGAGGTAAAGAATGAGGTTGAGAGATGAGAGTTGAGAGTTTAGGGATGGTGACCGAGGTTTGAGGTGAGGGACAAGGAATATGGCACGGGACGGAAGGAGTGAGGCATGAGCGATGAAGTATGAGGAAGGAAAGATGAGAGGTGAATGATGTGGGATGAAGAAGAGAAGTGAAAAATGAAGGCTTGGGGACAGGAAGCAAGGAATAAAGAACAATGAGGAAAAAAGAATGAGAAGTGAGGAATGAAAGATGAAGAATGAGGTATGGGTGTGAGAGCAGAAGAGTGTGGGATAAATAATTAGGGGTCAGGAATTAGGATTGATAAATAAGAGCTGATGGGTGATAATGAGGGTTAAGGAGAGATTTGATGAATGAGGGGTCATCATTGAATTATAAGAAAAGGAAGATGGAAATAGGGATGAGTGATAAGGAATGAAGAATGAAAACAGCAGCATGAGTGATTAGATTATCCTAAAATAGACCGGGTTGAGTACATTTTAGAACATCATTGTTAGTCAATTTCACTCATTACACAAAGTGAGGAGAAAGGGTGAATCACAAGATAGATAGAATGAGCAATTACGGCCAAGAGGGGTGGGAAGAAGAGTGAGTGCTGAGGTCCAAGGGATAGGGACTTACTACTGAGGGATGAGGGACTGGAGGCAAGTGTGTTGTGAACCCCCTGCTTTAGCAGCTAAAAGAGGGGTGGAGCTCTTAATGGGCCTCTTCTGTCCACAGCTCGGCAGACAAAGGCTCATAACGTGAATGGGTGGGTGGGTAAATGGTTGAGTGAGTGAAAGAACTAATGGATAGGTGGGGAAATGAAAGGGTGGATGGATGAGTGAAATGGTGGATGGAAGGATGAATGTATGAGTGAAAATATGGATAAGTGAAAGAATGAATGGATGAGTGAAAGGGATGGTGGATGCATGGATGGGTAAAAGTGTGCATGATGGATAAGTGAAGGATGGATAGATGAATGAAAGAAGGTGGATGTACTTTTGAAAGGGCAAGTAGATGGATGACTGAAGGTGGAGGGATGATGAGGAAGGATGCATTAGTGAAAGGATGGATGGATGGGTGAAGTGAAAGGGTGGATAGATGGATGGAATGAAAGGATGGATAGCTGAATGAGCAAAAGGATGGATGGGTGAATGGATGGAGGGATGGATGAGTGAAAGGATGTATGCTGGGGCTTTGTGAACCCCCCCTGCATCAGGGTGGAGTTCTTGATGGGTCTCTTCTGTCTGCAACTTGGCAGAGAAAGGATGAGTGGATGAGTGAACAAATAGATGGGTGAGTGAAAGGGTGGATGCATGGATGGATATAGGAGTAAAAATGATTAAAGAATGAAAGGGAGGGTGGATGGATGTATAAGTGAAAGGGCGATGGATGGTGAGAAAAAGGAAAGTTGGATGGATGAGTGAGTGAAAGGATGGACGGCTGAGTGAAAGGGAGGGTGGGTGAATTGATGGAGGAGATGAATGAAAAGGAGGATGGACAGATGGATACAGTGAAAGGGTGGATGGATGTAATGAAAAGATGTATGGATGAGTGAAAGGATGGAAGGATAAAAGAAAGGATAGATGAGAGAGGATGGATAAGTTAAGAATAGGTGAGAGACTGAAATGGAGGGTGGGTGGATGAATGGATTGGTGGATGGATGAATGAAAAGGGTGATGAATGGATGAGTAAAAGGAAGGGTGGATGAAAGAAAAAGTGGGTGGGCAGAGGAAAGAAAGCATGGGTTGATGAGTGAGTGGATGGATGGATGAGAGAAAGAGTCAATGAGTGGATGGATGAGTGGTTGGGACAAAGGAAGAGAGGAAGGATGGATGATTAGATGGCTGAGTGAAAGATGGATAGATGAATGAGTGGAAAGGAGGATCGATGAGAGGAATAAGGGAGGAGGTTTGAGTTGTGAGGATGAGGAGTGAAGGCGGAGAAGAAGGCGCGTGACAGATGTGAGAAAGGATGAGAGTGAGGGCTGGGGATTGAGACAGGAGGAAATAGCGATTAAAAGTGAGGGTTTAGAGATGACAAATGAGAAATGAAGGATGAGTAGCTGGAAATCAGGGCTGAACATTGTGGAATGTGGGATGGTAATGAGGAATGATGGTTGATTAAAAAAAGGATGAGATGTGAGGGAAGAGGAGTGAGGTCAAGAGGGTACAAGTGAGGAATGAAAACTGAGGCACGAGATGTAAGGAGGCAGCATGCCCTAAAATGGACAGCATGGTATACATTTTAAGCTATCATCATTGTCCATTCCATGTATTTCTCAGAGGGGGAGGTATGAGCAGTGAGGGATGAGGAAAGAAGAATAGGGAGAGATGAGGAATGAAGTGTGACAAATAAGCGATGTGGAGTGAATAGAAAAGAGTGGGAGATAAAGGAGTGGAATGAGGGGTGAAAGATGTGAAGGATCAAATGACAGGTGAAGGGATGAAACATAAAAAGTAGATCGAGTGATGCACAGTGAGGAATGTGAGGTGATTATTAGAAATCAGAAGTGAGAGCTGACTTATGTGTGGGGAATTTGAGGATGGCTGGTGAGGGTTGAGGAGTGAGGTTAGAGGAAGAAGTAGGCCATTTAGGGCCTCCTTTATATTTTGGCGGTTGGCCTGTCCTCCGCCAGGGAGATGGACAAAATTACCACGTTGCCCAGGAGGAGGAGCCAACCTCAAAATTTAAAAATGTCTGTTGGCCCAATTGACAGTTACCACCGTTCTCTCTCCACAAAAAATGTAAAATAGGCCCTAAATGTGATAGAAGAGAAGTAAAGAATGAGGAGTAAAGAACATTGGAAGGGCTGAGGGATGAAAAACCACTCCTCCCTCCACTCTAGCCCATATGGCTCATCAGGATATGCAGGCTACACCCCATCTCCCTTTGAGTCACTGTCTAGAGGGGATTCACAAACAGCCCAACTGTCAGTATGAACCAGACAGGGAATACACAGCAGGCAGAGTCACAGAATGGTTTAAGCAAGAAGAAAGCCCACTTCCTAAAAGTGGCATTTTCAAACAAACAATTTAAAAAACAATTTTACTAAAAGGTGTATTTTTAAATTGTGAGTTCAGGGACCCCAAACTCCATACTTCTATTTGCTCTCCAAGGGAAACTGCACGTTAAGGATATTTAAAGGCAGCCCCCATGTAAACCTATTATAGAGACAGGCATTGAAACAGTGAAAACTGAATGTGGCAGTTTTGTACTGTTAGGACATGTAAAAAATAACAGTACATGTCCCACCTTTACCATACACTGCACCCTGACCATGGGGCTACCTAGGGCCTACTGTAGAGGTGCCTTACATGTATAAAAAGGAAAGGTTTGGGCCTGGCAAGTGTGTACACTTGCCAGGTCGAACTGGCAGTTTAAAACTGCACACACGGATACAGCTGCAGTGGCAGGTCTGAGCCATGTTTACAGGGCTACTCATGTGGGTGGCACAATCAGTGCTGCAGGCCCACTAGTAGCATTTAAAATACAGGCCCTGGGCACATCTAGTGCACTGTAATAGGGACTTACTATTAAATCAAACATGCCAATCATGGATAAAGCAATCACCAATACGATTTACACAGAGCGCATATGTACTTTAGCACTGGTTAGCAGTGGAAAGTGCCCAGAGTCCTAAAGCCAACAAAAACAGGTCAGAAAAATTAGGAGGAAGGAGGCAAAAACGTTGGGGGTGACCCTGCAAAAAGGGCCAGGTCCAACAGGGCATATTAATTTCACCAGGTGTCATATTCCTTTCAATTAATGCCATATTCTTCTCAATGGGTGTCATATTCACCTTCACACCTGACATAATAATTTTAACATGGGTCATATCCATTTAAACATAAGTCATATTCATTTCAATAATGCCATATTCATTTTGATGTGTGTCATATTAATTTCAAAGCATTACATATTCATTTTGATACGTTTCATCTTAATTTCAGCATTGGTCATATTCTTTTTAAGGCGTGTTGAATTAATTTCAAAGGGGCTCATATTAATTTCAATCCAAATCATATTCATCTTAGCATGTGTTGTATTACAGTCTATGGATGTCTCATTCATGTTAACACATCATATTAATTTTAACATTAATTATATCTATTGCAACACATAACATAATAATGTCAACGTATACCTTATTACTTTCAATTCAAGCCGTATTCATTTTGATAAATGGCACGTTAATTTTAACGTTGCTCATATTCATTGTAAAACATGTCAGATTTATTTCAATGAAGCTCATATTCATTTAAACTCATGTTATATTCATTTTAACATGTTACATTCCTTTCAATCACTGTTAGATTTATTTCAAATGAAGTCATATTCACATTAACACTTGTCATATTCATTTTAACATGCAACTTATACATTTTAACATATATCATATTCATTTGAATATGTATCATTTTACTTTCAATGCATGCCATATTCATTTTGACAAATGTCATGACAATTTCAGCTGTGGTCATACTCATTTGTAGGCATGTCAAATTTAATTCAATGGGGGTTACATTACTTTCAACACAAACCACAGTCATTTTAAAACATCTCCTGTTCATTTCTGTATATCTCATTCATTGCAATCTGGGTAATATTCATTTCAATGCAGTTCATATTCATTTCAACATGTAATACTCATGTCACTGTAAGGAAATATTAGTTTTGATGTGCATTATATTCTTTACAGAATCTAATATATTCATTTCAGTACCTTATATTCATTTCAACCTGTCATATTCATTTCAATGTATGCCATATTCCTCTTGGCATATGTCAGTCACTTTAAGAAATGTCCTATTCTTTTTATGAATATTGTGTACGTTTCAGTGACTACTTTATTGTTTACAGTGCAGGCCATATTTATTTCAGTATGATTGATATTTATTTCAGTATCTCTCTTATTAAATTCGGAGTGTGTGTTATTCATATTAATCACTAAGTAGCATTTTCACTCTGGCAGGTTTTATATGTGTTTTGGTTCAAGTCAGATTCACTCTGCCAGATATCAAATTTATTTTAACACATATTACATTTATTCTGGTGGGTGCCATATTCATTTTGCAGCACGCTATGTATTTCAGGATGTATTCTATATGGGTTTCTGTAGTTTTGACATGAACGGCTTCCCATACTCGTTGTTTTGAAGCGGGGATCGGCTCCTGGGCATCGCTCAGCTTGTCAGCTTTGGGAGAGTTTATTTCCAGGTGGTGAGTTATTTCTTTTCACTATTTTAGCGCGTTTCTGTGCAGATATATTTTGAACATTTAAAGTTGATAATTCATAAGAGAGAGAACTTGTGCTTTCTGATAAATCGCTGCAGTTTACTAAAAGCCATTCTAATTTCTGCGTGGTGAGTTTAGCATTTGTTGGAACTTATTGTCCTTGCTAAATCAAATGTTGTCGACTTTAACTGCGGTTGTTGTAGCCAGGTGCATTCTCATGAGAGAAATTGGATTTGCACTATAGTTATTCACACAAGGTTAATTATTAGAGTAATTATAAGAGTTTTCAAGAGTTTGAATTTTGTGTTAATTTGTGATACAATAGTATTCTGAGACATTGCTTCCTGTTTTCAGTTATCTGAAATAGTGAGCGTATCAGACAGGAAAGCGGTAAGACCTGGACGTCTTTTAATAACTCTGGCAGTGAGGCTTCCCCACCCTCAGAAGAGTCTGAGTTGATATTTTCCTTTCTTAGTATGTGAATTTAACGTACTTGCAAAAGCCTCAGAACACATTAAGAGATCTCAATTACCTTCTACGAGACATTATTAATTACTGGCAGCAGATGTTGGTGAATATTGTTATTAACCTCTTCCTTTTCAGATCTCCTTCCCGGCTGTTACCTTCTTATTACACTTTCCCTCACCTGGCATCTCTAAAACTCAGTTTTAGTTTTTAACCAGCCTAGTTGGAGCTGCCTGTAGATGGGCCACAAACCTTGTCGTGCAGACTCTGAAGAAGAAAGACAGTGTCCTTCACAACATATGTCCTGCACGGTGCAGAACACATACAAAGTGGGCAAAATACCACAGCATGACTTTGGACTGGAAACTGATCAACTATTTGTAATGGGTTTGTGTCACAACAGTGATGCAAGCACAGCTCAAAATGTTGTGTTGGGATTGACTTTCCAAAACTAATCATAATTTGCATTGAAAAGTTGCCTAAAGTAACTGTAAATTGCACTATTTTCTACTTTGCACTACTTTACACCAGGGGAACATTCCGTGGGGTGTACAAGAGAGTTCCATGTGACAAATCATGGCTCATGTTGGCGAAAACCATATTCCACTAACATTGGTAGCAGGGATTTGATGAAAAAAGTATGCCTCCTAACGCCAGGTCTCATAGAAGCTTTTAATTTTTTATAAACTTTTCAAACTTTGCATGTGTGCTGCATTGCACGGCACATATGCAAAGCAGGAAAAGTATTAAAGCCTAGTTTTCGGATGGCATTAGAAATAGAGTCTCGGGTTGCTAGTGGTTTGCACCCTGTCCAGGTAGCGACCCTCCCTCAAATCAGGGTAAGGGAGTCACACAGTTAAGATAACCCCTGCTCAGCCCCTTGGGAGCTTGGCTCAAGCAGTCAGGCTTATATCGGAGGCAATGTGTTAAGTATTTGTACATACACACAGACAGTAACACAGTGAAAACACCACAAAAGTATGTCACACCAGTTTAGACAAAATAGCTAATATTAATCTAAGCAAAACAAGACCAAAACAACAAACATCAAACACAGACAAATATAACTTTTTAAAGGCTTTAATGAGTCTCAATCCATAGGAATTGATGGTTATATCTTTTTAGCACAACATCCCTGGGATGTTTAAAAAACAAACACAATACAGGCTGCAGGGGAGGTGAGGCGCCAAAAAGAAATGAGATGCATTGGTTCCTTACTGTGCAGGGGAGGTGATGTGTCTATTGTTTCCTCGCAGGAGAGATCATGCATCGTTTCCTTACTGGCAGTGGAGGTGATGTGTCAATTCTTTTCTCGCAGGAAAAGCCATGCATTAATTTCCAGACATGCAGCCTCGTTTTCTTACTAGGGTGTGGGGTTGAGGAGAGATTGACCCCTCAGGGACGATGCGTGGAAAATCCAGAAGTGCTATCTAGATGGTACCACACTGAAACAGGTGCTGTGTCAATTCTGTGTCTGTGAGGCAGGCGCTGGATCAACTCTCCACCGGCGGGACAGATGCTGCATTGATTTTTCTGCTGCGGCACATTGGTTGGTGGGTTTCTTCTTCATATCACCAGCTTACACTTCTAAGGGCCGAGGGACTGGAGTTGGCACCACTTGGCAAGTTAAGACTCTCAGCAGAAGAGCCCAGGCACTGGTGTATAAAGTCTTTGATGTCCCTTAGAAGGAGGCAAGCTCAGTTCAATCCCTTGGAAAACCTTAGAAATCTTACTGTAGAAAGCAAAGTCCAGTCCTTTCACTCCCAGGACAGAAGCAGGAAGTAGCAGGCCAGCACAACAAAGCAACAGGCTGAGTGGCAGTCCCTCCGACAGCATCTACCTCTTCTTCCTGGCAGAATATCCTTGGACCAGAAGTGTTCTAAAGTTGTGGTGTCAAAGTTCCAGTACATATACTTATTTCTGCCTTTGAAATAGGCAAACTTCAAATTAAAGTCTTTATAGTGCATAAGACCCCACCATTCCTGCCATGGCCCCAGGCACACTCCAGAGGTTAGAGACTGCTTTGTGTAAGGACAGGCACAGCCCTATTCAGCTGCACTTGTCAGCTTCTCCCACCACTCTAGGCCAGGAAGACCCATCAGGATATGCAAGGCAAACCTCATCTCCCTTTGTGTGACTGTCTAGAGTGAATTTGCAAACAGCTCAACAGGCATAGGCAGGCAGTTGGTTAAGAAAGAAAATGCCCATTTTCTAAATGTGGCATTTTCAAACTTACAATTTAAAGACCAACCACCAAAAGATCTGTTTTTAAATTGTGACTTCAGAGACCCCATACTCCAAATCTCTATCTGCTCCTGATGGGAAATTACATTTAAAAATAAATTTCAAGGCAATTCTCATATCACTCTATCATAGAGAGTCCTTGCAATAGTGAAAAATAAATTAAGCAGTGTTTCAGGTCGTGTAAAACACACCAGTACATGTCCTACCTTTAGAATACACTACACCCATGGAGCTGCCTTGGGCCTTCCTTAGGGGTGACATATGTAGTAAAAGGGACGGTTTGGGCCTGGCAAGTGGGTGCACTTGCCAGGTCGAAACAGCAGTTTAAAACTGCCCACATAAACACTGCAGCAGCAGGTCTGAGGCGTTAACTGGGCTACTCATGTGGGTGGTGGAATCAGTGCAGCAGGCCTACTACAGCATTTGAATTACAGGCCCTTGGCGCACATGGTGCACTATACTAGGGACTTACTATAAAATCAAACATGTCAATCATGGATAAACCAATCGTCAATACAATTTAAACAAAGAACACTTGCACTTTAGTGCTGGTCAGCAGTGGTAAAGTGCTCAGAGTCTTAAAGCCAGCAAAAACTTAACTCAGCACAGTAAAAACAAGAGGTCAGAAGCAAAAAAATTGGGATAACCCTAAAAAAAGGCTGTTTCTAACAAATGGGAAGAACACCCTTGTAGAAAACCTATTCTTGACAGAAGACCTATTCTTGAACAAATCCTATTCTTGACAGAAGGCACACCCATGCACTATGGCGCAAAGGTGTATAGGCACATGCAGTCAAAAGTGCGCCTACAGTGGGAGAGAGAAAAACAGCACCATACCTTTGCTGAAGTGTTACTCTCTTTTATCTTTCTCATTAAAGCAAAGCAGCACTAAAAATGATTAAACATTTATCAAGTGTAACACCTTCCTCGAGATGGCATACCTTTTAGGTGCAAATCCCTATCTACCTATGCTGTTAAATAAGGATTTCTGTCAAAATCCAGGTGGGTGGGTTATATAGAAAAGCCCATGATTCATTCATAGAAGGTCCCTTTCACACCTTTGTTTTACATTTAGTTAGGCAACTTTCCAGTGAAAATCAAGATTTACATTGGAAAATGGATCCCAACACAAAATTTTGAACTGGGTTTGTTTCACCTGGTGATGCAAACTGAGCACAAAGGGGGTTATTCCAACTTTGGAGGAGGTGTTAATCCGTCCCAAAAGTGACTGTAAAGTGACGGATATACCACCAGCCGTATTACGAGTTCCATAGGATATAATGGACTCGTAATACGGCTGGTGGTAAATCCGTCACTTTTCCGTCACTTTTGGGACGGATTAACACCTCCTCCAAAGTTAGAATAACCCCCAAAGTGTTGACAAATTTTCCCCATAGCAACTTGACAATCTCCCCCACCCTCAACGTTTTCTCCTTTGAGTTAATCAGCACCCATAAGTGTAGAGATATATTTCCCCCTCTAAGAGTCTGCCAGCATCACTGAGACTTCCAGTATATATTTTTTAAACATTTTGTTTTTAATAATATCTCATTTTGCACCATTTGTTTGCAACTAAACAATTACTTGTTTATCTGAGTAAAAGTTCTGTGATGTAGAATAATGTCTTTATACATGATACAAATATAGGATTATACCATCTATCAATGTAGAATTTGTAGCTATTTAAGCAGTATACTGCAGGCATATTAACTAAACTTTGATGCAACTAAACGCAGAAAGGGAAATTGTGTTGCATCGAAGGGGAAGAGCAGAAAAGCATCATATCTACCAATATGTGGTGCAGTTCTGCTTACTCACAGCACTGGCACATTTCTGACTCTGACCACATGTGCAAAGAGGAAGTAATGAGGAAAAAGAAAGATATCTATCCATGTTCTTCTAGCCTCGGGTAGGTGCACTATTTTAGCGAAAACCCATAATTACTCACTTTAGTAAATATGAGTTTGCAACAAAATACATGAGTGGAGATACGGAGACTCCATGCTCCATCGATATAATGCTTCCCTGGCCAAGACAGCACAAGGCAGCTCTATACACTGCCTTGCTTTATTTCTTTACAAAGCCACAACAATCGTACTTCGCGTAGCTCTGTAAATCCCAAAACAGTTTTTGCATTTGGCTCAGCCAAAAAGTGATAAATTGTCGACTTCAAATCATGGTAAATCTTGGCCTACATCATTTGGCTCCTTGACACATGCATCACTAGTGTCATCATACAGTGCCATCTATGAAAAACTGAAGAGCGTTCAGGAAAATTAACTTCTTTGAAATGACTGTAAATCGGATAAAAGCTCCCAATACCATATTCACTGCACTATGGTAATAGAGCGACTTTTTAATAAACTCACTAAAAGCCTTGCCTTGTACCATAGAGGATTTTTATTTGTGTTTACATGACGTGTTAACCCCTTCAATGCGGACGTCGGCCAGTGGCCGACGCCCGCACTACCTCCCTGGTGCGGGTCACGACCAGTGGCCGACACCAGGGAGGGGGTTAATAAATCCTCGGGTGCACAGCTGCGATCGGGGGCCAGGAAACACTTTCAGGAAGGCCTCGTAAGAAAGGGGAGAATCTCCCCTTTCTTACGAGGCCTTCCCGAACGCGGGGAAGGCCGTTTTCCCCATTGGAGAAGGAAGCGGCCGCAAGGCTGCTTCCTGCTCCGATGGGGAAATCAACATTGTTGCGTCAGCGTGCCTCGCGGCACGCTGATGTCACAAAGGGGCGGGTGGGGGGCGGGTGGAGACACGGAAGGCAATGGTGAGTTAAGGAACAGTAGAGGTGTACATGAAGGAGATCCTGTGTTGTAACACAAAGATAAATACATATAGAAGCTCTCTAACCATTCCTTGTGTGTCGTTATTGCCTCGCTCAAGACACAATACTGTTGATGGAGTTACAGTACCTTTATTTTTGACCTATCTGATTGGGATTTATGTGACTTTTTTTCTCCTTGCCATTCTTTCACTCTGGATTTGTGTGCACCATGCTATTTTTGTGCTGCTGTGTGGCTACTCATGATGGGTTGCTTTGGGCCCATTTATTGGCAGTAGGATGTGTACTCACCTCCATATTTTACTTGGGGTGAGCACTGATCTTGGGCTCCCGCTTTATTGTTTATTGAAAATCAAGGACAGACTATTGTGGGACGAAATATCTCAAATTAAGTGCATCTAGAGAAGTATAGATTTACTATTCCTAACTCCACATCCTTGTTCTTTGAAGATATTTGTATTGTGTAGGTACATATAAGTAGAGTTAAGTATAGAAAGTCTAGATTTACTTAACTGTCAATATTTTATGTTTGTAATCTGTCATAGATATTGCGTCCCATTGTCATTGTGTATTTAATTTCCAGGGAGCAGAGCCTCCAACCCAGGCTTATGGGGTGTGTGTGCTTTCTCTCTGTTTCATGAATTTGTGTTACTTTGGTTCTACCTTGCCTCTCCTGCTCAGTTCACAGAGTGCTATACATTGTTGATTCTGTTGTTGGCCAGACATTTCTTTGGTTTTCTGCTGGTCTGTGTGCTAGAGTGTGCCTGCTCTTGGGAAGCACCGGGATATTTTGATTACAGTGGGTTTGGGAATAAGCACCACTCTTCCTTTCAAGCAGATTGGCCTTGTGCCTTCACAGTGATCCCTGCTGGGCTTGAGGCTTCTTAGGAGTTTTCTCTACACTGCTGTAACATGCCCTTCTTCTTGCCTCTGTGCCTTTGTTTGTGGCTTATTATTTTTAATGTTGGAGATAGGTGCGTGCCTGTCTGCAGGTCTGTTGCTCCTTGTTTCAGGCACTGTGTTTTTGTGTGTCTTTGCCCTACACTCTTGAGGCGTTCTGGGGTTGGTATATATATGCCTTCTTTGGCAGGTTTACACATCTTGCGTTCTCCCCGTGCTTGATTTTTGCTGCAGCTAGTGGCTCTGGTAGTTTCTCCTCTATGGGTTTCCCTTCTTTGGTCTTGGAACCTCTGGTGTGCTCCTTTCAAAATGAGCACCGATTTTTGTTGGGCTTGTTTGTTTCCTCTTTCCCCGTTTCTAAGCCTCTTTGTTTCTGGCTAATCCTTTCCATTGTCTTGGTGGTTTTTGTGCTCCTTGACAGAGGTAAGCTTGGGAACTTGTGTTTTGGGAATAAAGTGCTGTCCACTGCACCCTTCTCTTACTGTTCTGGAGTGAAGTGATGTTTGGTGCAGATGTGCGGCATTTTGATTGGGTACTGGAATGCTTTCTATTTTCGACTGAGTTAAGTTACTAGTTTACAAGAAAATGTTTACCATTCATCGGAGGGAAATATCTGCTGTTCACTCTAGTGCCAATGTGTCTTTGACATTGGCTGAGATTACCCAGGAGCTGTACATCAAAAGAATTGCTATTACAATCTCAATGGTAATCCTAGTCAATAATGAGAGTTGATTTGGGCTTTATGGGTTTTATTGATCAAATCTTTCAGTATTTCGTCTTTATTGTGTCAGTATATGAATTCATCACTATCAATTATTAGTTTTGTCAATGATCAAAAATAAGCAATCAATAAATCACAATAAATGTATTAAGTATGTTCAATAAGGAAAAGAATCCCAATTCTAGAAATGGAGATGAAAATGTGTCAGTCTCAGACTCCCATAAAGAGATCTGAATTTGAGAGAGAGATCAATAAGCATAAAGATTCAGCATCAAAGTGTCATTTCAGTAATTCAGTAATCAAAGCAGAACTTTCCATAAAGAGTGGTTCAAGAAACTCAGTGGAGTCTCAGCATGAGCAGTGTGCTCAACGGTTGAAAGGGAAAACGAGGGAAAATCTGACTCACTCTAGAAACATGCACTGCTATAGACAGTACAATCTAAAGCTTTTGAAGCATGTTGCTTCTTTTTTTCATCCAGCCAATCAGCACTCAATATCATCATAGGATCAGAGTTACTCCTCTTCTCCTCACCAAGAATACAATAGTCCGACAGCAATGTTGATTGAAATATTTCTTATCAAATGCAATGTTCATTTTCATATACTTTTCACACCCCTTATAGCCTTTAGGATAGATGAATCATGTGTGAACTTTTTCATGAACTCACCAAACAACAAATTTCTATTCATTAGTTAACAGTGTTTTTGTGTACGTAGAAACATTTGAAGATTCAAATGATAACATTTTATGTAACTATTATTCATTATGAAAAGTATGTCCATTGGAAGGTCAGGAAATAAACATTTGGGTGTTCCATGAAACTAAGTTGAAGACACGTGTCCACAACCATGGTAGTCACATTTGACCATTGTGCAATTGACTGCTTTTTGAGCACTAGATGTGATGTAGTCAGAAATACGTTTGTCACATTATTTTGTTGGTATACATCTGATAACGCGTCCCAACTTTGATAATTTACTTACAAGGGGACTTGTTTTAGGCCAATGAGTCTTTTGACTCTGATTGGAGACTCCTCAGGATGAGATATCTATTTAACGTCTCAATTGATAAATCAATAATCTAAACAATATTCACAATAACTAATCAATCAACTGATCAAAATCATTTATTAAGAATGGAACATGCCCTGACCTTTCAGCCATGAATAACCACACAAATCTAGTAAGATTTTTTGGATATTAATTCCCTATTAGTTACAATCTACTAGCATATTCATTAGTTTCAATATCAGTAAGCACATCAACAAAACTACGATATGGCAACTCGAATAAGACTTTATCAAATCATAGATCATGAACATTAGGACAAAGCATGACGTCAACATGCATCGACTTTAGCAGAGTATCATTAGTACATTATTGAACAAAGCAAAGATTTAGTCATTTGTCTATTTGCACCCAATTTTAGTGAACTCCTTAACTAACCTCAAATTAGCATCAGCATGTTGGGCTTCATGCAAAACAATTTAGCAACATGAATTTGGAAAACATCTAACTATGGCCTCTGTCAAAAGAGCAGTTGGTACCTAGAAAGAAAAGGCAAACGGACAATTACAATTTATCATCAGATAGTTACCCATCCAAATAGGGCAGCAGACAGTGTCAGTCTTCGTCCTCAGGACATCAGACGATTCGCCATCAGCCAGGATAAGCAGGTAAGTCTCAGCAGGGCATAGCAAATAACTCTTCCCTCATAAGGAGAAGTGCATATCAGGCAAGGGGTAAGGTGAGGATGGTTTAGAGTAGACAAAGTCTCTCAGAAAGGCAAGGGATGGCAAAGTAATGGCTGGTTTCTACTTGTTATATTGTATGTTGTATACGTTGTTATATCAAAGTTGTCAAACAAGTCTCTAATTTCCCATTGGGCAATATTTGGTGCATCGTTATCTCTGTCCAATAATCCGTCACACACCTTACTAGAATTTTCACCTAAGACAGTTGTCATGCAGTTTATTGGCCCCTGTGATTGACGTCTTCAATGGGTAGAATGTCACGTAAGAAAAGTTACACTTGTCGCTCCAGTCAGTAGTTCGATTGTCTTTTACCAGTTTAGGAGACCTTGCACCTGTTGCGAATTACACTGTCACATTCGGCAAGAATGTCTCCTTGAGCAAGTAGGGTCCCATGAGAAATAATTTACTATGGTTACACACACATATCTCTAGCT
The DNA here is from genome assembly GCF_031143425.1 of Pleurodeles waltl. Classification (NCBI taxonomy): domain Eukaryota; kingdom Metazoa; phylum Chordata; class Amphibia; order Caudata; family Salamandridae; genus Pleurodeles; species Pleurodeles waltl. The sequence goes on along the minus strand of NC_090437.1, from coordinate 234,243,384 downwards.
TCTGGAAAAGTACAGCATCATGTCCTTCAGGGAAACAGCACATTGCATGTTAGAAAACACAGTTAATGAGACCAGGTAGCTTGGCCCAGACCCTTGCTAACTAAGGCAAAACCTTAATACATAACTCTTAGTGCTAATACAAATTCCTACATGAATACACCATGAATTCCTCATTAGTCAGTTCCATTAGTAGAGTCAGTTTCATTAGTCATTAGTCATCGTATACATTGATGGCCACTCCCCGTGTGCACATTTCAAATGCGTACATTGGTATTACATTTATGCGGTTTAATTAGACAGTACATTTAAAGCTTTTCATTGTTAATAGTGATTATAAAAGTCACACTCCAACACATCATCTATGTTGGTGTGGACACAGTGACTAATGTTCCAAATCATTTTTTTTTACACATAGGTATCCCGGGAGAGGCAGGATGCGACAGCCTCCTGTCTACCGTCCGTTGTCAGATCTTCAGACCATGGGGGAATGCTACATTATACAGCTACAACCTCTGAATAGGAAAACAATATTGGATTTATGCCATCAGTTAGAGCTAGATATGATACCAGCTAACAGTAATCCATACTGCATACCACCCTTTGTTCAAGTCATGGAGGTATTGCACTTCCTGGCTACAGGGTCATTCCAACATACATTGGCCCTATCTGGTGGCATGTCCCAACCTTTGTTCAGTCTGGCATTGAGAGATTTCCACACAGCAATGTTGAAACACATTGACAGCTAAATCAGGTTCTCCCGATGTGAGGATTTAGCCAATGTGAAAGCTGACTTTTATGGTTTTGCCCACCTCACACATGTGGTGGAAGCCATTGATGGCACACATGTTGCCTTGGTGCCACCGCAGGCTACCGAGCAAGTCTATTGCAACAGAAAAAAGCTTGCATTCCATCAATGTGCAAGTTTTCAGTATGTTGGATCTCTTTATCTCAAACATCTGCACCCACTTTCCTAGATCATCCCATGATTCCTTTATAATGCTGAATAGCACTCTGCCCCAGCTGATGTCATAACTTCAACCAGAGCAGGCCTGGCTGGTTCGTAAGCCACAAGTGTCCTAATTGTGTGTGAGGGATGTCCGGTGTTACAATCATGAAGTCAGTGACTCTTTGTTGCCCTTATGTCACATTCCTTAACAAGATATTCAGCATATCCAAACGGTCCTTGTTTATTGACACCATTGAGGAATCCGACTACGATGGGAACTCTGCTTCATTGAACTGGGAAAGTGTGTCAGATCACTGTGGCAAGCTGCATGATCCACAACATTGCCCTGCAGAAGAATATCCCGTACATCCCAGATGGGGGAGAGCCTCCAGTACCACTGGGTGAGAATTCTGAAATGCCAACAGAAGATGACAGTGGTGAAGAGGAAGGAGCAGAGTTGCAAGAAGATCTCATTCACAGCTTCTTCTCATGAGTGTAAGTATGTCATGTGATACCATGACTCTGATGGTATAATGCACTGTAGTTGTGAGAATGTGTGGAGTTGAGTTTTTTAAAACAGTTAGGGAGTTGATACTCCAAAGGCTGATTGATGAGATGGCTTTTGACATGTCTCCACCTTGATGATGTTGCTTTGCTTTTTTCAGATTTCTTGCAATGTACTTTGTTTTACAGGTGCTTGCTACTTGACATGTGTCATAAGTATGGTTTCATGCCTATACTCATTGTTTTGTTCTTTGTACAGGTACCTTCACCATGACATCTTCATGTGGGCATTTTAGAGTGTGACATTGCAGTAACGTGATGCTGTTCTGACATACAAAGTGGACACGGGTTGTTCCAGGTAATGTAGGTCACAGAGTTTGGGTGTAGAAGACCTGTTCCAAGACATCTTGCACAGTGTTTGGATGGAAGTTTAGAAGTGTCCATTGGACTTGTTTTGTGTCATGTTGTGGGCCTGATTCATAATGTGTGTCATCATGTGGTCAATAAATATATAGTCGTAAGCCACAGCCATGACATTCCCACTTCACATTGGATAAACACTCTTTTTGTACGACCTATATGTAGCTGTAAATGTGTTTCATCACTGTAGGACACAGTGTCTGTGCCACAACACTGACACATGTTTGTGTGATACCACCAGATGCATGTTCACTGGATTATAATGACCCTGTCATCAGAAACTGTTATACTGCCATCTCTCTGAATCTTGGATTATGTAATGTTGGATTACATTGGTGTGATAGGTGATAAGGCTCAAGTTGATGACATCAACCACTTCAATGTTTGCCTGTTCTACACAGCGATGTCCTGTCCTTCTGTGGTCTAGTGGTCAGTACCTGTAACTATGTTAATTTACTCAGTATGAGTCAATCATTTATGATTTTCAATAGTCCAGACATATTGACAGCCTATGTGTTGAACACTGTAATAACATTTTTAGCTTGACCAGACACTTGCATGTATGTGGTTGTGTGGGATATTTAAAATCCTGAGCTGGACACTGAGCATATGCAACATATTCTTGAAAAAATACCTTGGATCATCATTGTATGGTTCACATGGTCTGACATATGTGCATGGATAAATGTGAAATCAAAAACAGCAGACAATGAGTCAGTGGTGGGTGATTTTATTGTGAAGCTACGACTAACAGAAAATATATGTGACATGACTCAACAAATAAAAAACAAATGTGAAGGCGTTAGTCATGGTGAATGAAATCAATTGAGTATATGCCATACCATTGGAACTCCAAAGTTCAGAGTCCTCCTTCCTCCCTTGGTGTATATAGTTTTCTCACTGTAAGGTTGGCATCGCCCTTCACTACCTTGCAGGACACAAGGGAACTTAACATTATTCACAAAAAACAGGATTTGTATGTTGAGAACTCACAGATAATTTCCATTGGCGTTCATGCAGTGTGCTAGTATTACATGTAAGTGCATATATGTAAATATATGACATTGACATGTCTCAGTGGATCTGTCAACCCATGCATATGGCATGACACAATAGAGATATATGTAACCTTTCATGAGACATATTTTATCTTTTGAATATGAGAAGAATGTTATGCATGACATACCCCCACCCATTAGACATCTATTTCCATTTCACTCACAAATCAATATTTAACTTTAGTTGTGATTTGAGGCTATACTGGTAACGACAAACCTGTATTTCAGTATATGCAAGTGGCACAATATTGACATGCTGGCTAACCTAATGAGAGGTTGATTTGGGATTAGTGCAATTGTTCCCAAACTGTGTGCTGTGGCACTCCAGTGTGCCATTAGAACTAGTCAGGGGTGCCATGCACATCTTAGTGACATGGGAAAGGTAGCACATTCCAAAGAAGATTTTTGTAATGTGCAAAGTTTGTTGTATTAAATCGTTGCATCCCATCTAGAAATGTCATGTAGAGAAGTTACGGAAGCCTCACACATGAGCGACTGGAGCATGGTTTGTCCCAGCCTCTAAGATGCTTTAATGTAATAGAGAGCCTCCGCTGAGATGGGCCAGGTGCAATCAGGACATAGTGATGCCAAGTGTTATTGCTGCCTTTGTTCTGCAGTGATTCTAGGCCTTCGTCATTACAAGTAGATTCAGTGAGTAGGAAATGTGAACTTTACGGCCAGGAAAATTGGGTAATCATGTGATGTTACAGCTAACTCTACATTACACCTTCTTCAGATATATACACAACCTGTTCATTGTCATTTTACTAAAGACAAAGAGAATCTGGAAAGTAAATCGCCCTTTCCTATTTTTGCACAGTTCCCAAAGTCAGAGAACAAGACGCCTATTAGTAGGACTTGTGTATGCACCCTTCTGCTTGATGGCAGAGGTGGTACAGGCAAGATCTCATCAAACTGGACTTTGCCTGTTTGCCGCAGTCATTTCCGAAGTGTGTCCTTGTTATGATTGTGAATCAACCAATACTTCTCAGCTTTGGGGAATACCCACCCACACACAAACGCCACAGCTCTCGAACGGCTGCCTCCCAGCAGGCACTAATCAGCACTGCATGAGTGTGAAAAGTACTCCAAACTATGGGGGTTATTACAACTTTGGAGGAGGTGTTAATCCGTCCCAAAAGTGACGTTAAAGTGACGGATATACCACCAGCCGTATTACAAGTTCCATAGGATATAATGGACTCGTAATACGGCTGATGGTATATCTGTCACTTTACCGTCACTTTTGGGACGGATTAACACCTCCTCAAAAGTTGTAATAACCCCCTATGTGTTAATTTACTGAATGATAATACAACAATTCCCTTAGCTTTGAATGACACAGTAAACAAATAATAAAAGCATGGATTGTGTGGGAGTATACACTGCACTGGGCCACATTCAAAGCCACAATAAATCATTTCAAATGACACATTGGTACAGGAATAATACATATGATGTTAGAAGTGGGGTCTTTGGTTGAAATTCAGTTTCCCCCTGTCCAAGCAAGGATCTTCATTCTAGTCAGGGTAAAGGAGAATTACCCTCAGTTAACCCCCGCTCACCACCTGCATAGCTTGGCACGAACAAGCAGGCTTAACTTCAGAAGCAAGGTGTAAAGTATTTGTACCACCTCACACAGTAACTCAGTGAAAACCCTACAAAATGACACAAAACAGGTTTAGAAAAATAGATAATATTTATCTAAACAAAACAAGACCAAAATGACAAAAATCCAACATACACAAGCCAAGGTATGAATGTAAAAAGCAAAAGAGTTGAAAACCTTTTAGAAAACAGTGAGAATGTTGGTAGTGTACAAAGGTACTTGGGTGGCATCTAAATAAAGCCGCACAGGCGAGTGTGCATTGGAAAAGGCCAGCAATGCATCAATTTCTCACTCGCAAGTGAGAGCGTGCGTCGTTTCTTCTCTCCTTCAAGAGACCGATGCTTTGATCTGTTCGGGCACCTCAGGTCCTGGCAGGATTTGTGTTGATTTTCCACGCCCGCGATGTTGCATAAAAATATGGTCACACAGAGTCTAGAAACCTCACTGCGTGGGTGCTTGTGTCATTAACAGAAGCTGCTGCAGGTGTAGCACGTCGTTTCTCCAACCACGTTGTGTTGATCTCCCAGCTGCAATGCAGGTGGAGCATCGATTTCAGCCACGAGGCTGGCCGCGCATCGTTTTTCAGCCACATATCAGGTGGTGTGTCGAAAGTTTCCCCGCACAGCAGTCTTTGTGTAGATTTTTGTCCTTTTCCACCAGCTGCACCTTTCAAGGACCCAGAGACAGGCTAGAGCACCACTTGACAGGCAGGACTCTCAGCAGAAAACCCAAGTGCTGGTAGAGATAAGTCTTTGCTGTCCCCGAGACTCCAACAACAGAAGGCAAGCTCAGTTTCAAGCCCTTGGAGATTCTTCACCAGTAGGACGTCACACAAAAGTCAGTCTCCCAGGTAGAAGCAGCTACTGCAGGCCAACCCAGCAAAGCACTGTCACAGGCAAAGGGGCAGTACTCCTCCCTCCAGCTTCTCCAGCTCTTCTTGGTTCCTCTTGGTTCCAGAAGTAATCAGATATTCAGTGGTTTTGGGTGCTCTTCTTATACCCCTTTCTGCCTTTGAAGTAGGCCTACTTCAAAGGAAAGTCTCTGTTGTTTTCAATACCCTGCCTTGCCCAGGCCAGGCCCCAGACACACACCAGGGGGTTGGAGACTGCATTGTGTGAGGGCAGGCACAGCCCTTTCAGGTGTAAGTGACCACTTCCCCCCTCAGCCCAGATGTCCATCAGGATATGCAGGCTACACCCCCGCTCACTTTGTGTCACGTTCTAGAGGAGAGGTGCTGTTAAACTGACCCTGACAGGGAATCCACAAACAAGCTGAGCCACAGAACGGTTTAAGCAAGCAAATGCCTACTTTCAAACAGTGTCATTTTCAAACACACAGTCTAAAAACCAACTTCACTAAAAGATATATTTTTAAATTGTGAGTTCAGAGACCCCAAACTCCACATGCCTATCTGTTCCCAAAGGGAATCTACGCTTTAATCATATTTAAAGGCATCCCCCATGTTAACCTATGAGAGAGATAGACCTTGTAACAGCGAAACCCTAATTTGCCAGTATTTCACAGTCAGGACATGTAAAACACATAAGTAGAGGTCCCACCTTTAACATACACTACACCCTGCCCATGGGGCTACCAGGGCATACCTTAGGGGTGCCTTACATGTATGAAAAGGGAAGGTTTAGGGTTGACAAATGTGTACACTTGCCAAGTTGAATTGGCAGTTTAAAACTGCACTCACCGACACTGCAGTGGCAGGTATGACAGGGCTACTAATGTGGGTGGTACAACCAGTGCTGCGGGCCCACTAGTTGCATTTGATTTATAGGCCCTGGGCACCTCTAGTTCACCGTTCTACGGACTTACCAGTAAATCAAATATGGCAATCATGGGTATGCCAATGTACACGTACAAATTTATACAGGGAACACTTACACTTTAGCACTGGTCAGCAGTGGTAAAGTGTCCAGAGCAAACAAAACAGAAACAACAGCGTCCAGCACACAGAAACAACCTGGGAAGTAGAGGCAAAAAGTTGGGGGAGACCATGCCAATGATGCCAAGTCTAACATATGACAACTGACATATGACACTATCTAGTGGTCTGAAGCAGAGGTAATCACATATTACCGCCCCGTTTAATATGGGACAGATTGTTATGATATCTTCCTATGCATATTGTCTTTCTGCTATGTTTTCATTTTGACATTATATTCTGACACCTGCCAAGTATTGTTAGAATGTTTCCATTTATTTCCGGGAGTATGCTGCAGGTGTATGAACTGTGTGGCTGTACAGGAAAAAGGAAACTACATTTCTGAGAGTCTCATAACCTTGTGAAGCGAGCATAGTCCTCATTCAGGGCGGTCGTACAGCTAGCTGCAGGTGCAAGTGCATTGCTGCTGAAGTAATAGGCCAGGCTGCTGGTGATGACCTGATTGGTCACCCACTCCCCGGCCCGCCTGCTCCCGATCAACTCAGGAAGCCGGGCATTTTATAAAGTTTTAAGGAAACAGTCTGCTAAAGCAGGGGCACACAGTTAAATTAATGCAGTCACAGTAAAATAAAATGAAATAAATATACCATCAGCTTGCAGGGTCTGGCAGCAGGCCAAAGTAAAGGACAGAAAGTGGTTTTGGTTTGATACGCTATTGCTGTTTACAATGCATGTGTATGCCACAGGGTTAGTAAGTGCTATATAATACATTTACAACAACAACATATTTGTAGCTTTTACTTTGGTTTAAGCTTGCACTGTTTTTGGCCAGGAGTAGAACTCAACCAGCGAATATGCCTAATAAGGAGTGGGATGAGGAGGTAATGAGCAAACAGTTAGCATAATTTCTAAATGACTTTCCTAGTATCTTAACAGGCACACCTGCTCAATGCCATCACTAGGATGAAAAGAACCAAAAAAGAAGCACATAAGTCCGAGCCTGATTGGGACTCTTCGTGTCCTTGTTGGTGGGGTAGAGTCGGTGGTGGTAGAAGCCCTAGAGGTGCAGGAGGCACTACTGAATTTTTACATATCCTGGAGGACTTTGATTTGTTCTCTTGTGGCCTCTGTCTCTGTACTATAAGAATGTTTAGGATTCAGAAAAAGGAACCTATTATGGACTGGAGGTTGGGAAACAGCTTCTTCTGAGTATCTGGGAATTAATGAGTTGGTGTCCCAGCAAAGAGTTCCCTATCCCCCTTTTTAACTAGCAGCAGCATTTTTCATGACAGTGCTTACTTCAATTGTTTTTAAGGTGGCATGCTGGACAAAAAAAAAAGGATTGGGATGCACACTGAGCGATTGCTAATGGCTGAGATTTATTCACGCATTCCATCTATCACCTTGTTCTTTGTACTCCAATTATTAGTCACAAATGACTAACTCAGCTTTAGAATAAATTTAAAAGTAACTTAAAGTTCTATTTAATTTTTGAAGCATGTACAGATCATTATTTGGATGGTGTGCTGCAATAAAAAAAGTCATGCTTTTGCTCGGAAAAAGAAAAAGATTGTGGGGCATATTTATACTCCGTTTGCGCCGAATTTGCGTCGTTTTTTTCGACGCAAATTTGACGCAAAACTAACTCCATATTTATACTTTGGCGTTAGACGCGTCTAGCGCCAAAGTTCATGGAGTTAGCGTCATTTTTTGGCGTGAACACCTTCCTTGCGTTAATGAGATGCAAGGTAGGCGTTCCCGTCTTAAAAAATGACTCCCAGGCATGTGCGTGGTATTTATACTCCCGGGCAAAAATGACGCCCGGGAGTGGGCGGGGCAAAAAACCCCGCATTTGCGCCTCTTTTTAACGCCTGGGTCAGGGCAGGCGTTAAGGGACCTGTGGGCTCAGAATGAGCCCAGAGGTGCCCTCCCCTGCCCCCAGGGACACCCCCTGCCACCCTTGCCCACCCCAGGAGGACACCCAAGGATGGAGGGACCCATCCCAGGGAAGAAAAGGTAAGTTGTGGTAAGTATTTTTTTTTATTTTTTTTTGTGGCATATGGGGGCCTGATTTGTGCCCCCCTACATGCCACTATGCCCAATGACCATGCCCAGGGGACAGAAGTCACGTGGGCATGGCCATTGGGCAAGGGGGCATGACTCCTGTCTTTGCTAAGACAGGAGTCATGTTAATGGCGTCTGGGCGCCCAAAAAAAATTGCGCAAATCGGGTTAAGACGATTTTTTTGCCTCAGCCTGACTTGCCCCATTTTTGGACGCCCAAACGCCATTTTTCCCTACGCCGGCGCTGCCTGGTGTACGTCGTTTTTTTTCACGCACACCAGGCAGCGCCGGTCGGCTAACGCCGGCTAACGGCATTCAATAAATACGGCGCCCGCATGGCGCTTCAGAATGGCGTTAGCCGGCGCTAATTTTTTTGGCGCAAAACTGCGTTAGCGCAGTTTTCCGTCAAAAAGTATAAATATGGCCCTGTATTCATTGTTCTCATTCCTTTTAAATCCTTGTGGGGAGGAAGCATTCTGCTGTGGAAAAGCCAATCCCACCAGCTGAACCCAGTGAATCAGTTCTTCCAGGCGGTTCAGGCATCTGTGGCATATTGCTTGCTGTTGCAAAAGCTAGATCCATCATTGAAAGAACACCACATGAAAGATTTCCTATCCAGCTTTTATATGAACTGAGTTAGAGTCGCTCATGTTTTCTATTGTTGGATGCATCCACAACACTTAAATTCAGCAAAGTTTCCATTTGCCATTATATTGTTCTGTATTTTAATTCTTAGTCCTGTGGGCACAGGGACTTTTAAAATGATCATGATTCTTTTTCCGTATCTCTTGGACTATTTTTCAGTGCTCTCACTTTTATGCCAGTAAATCAACCCAAAATCACCCTGAACAGTAAATGTCAGGCGATCCTACATTTTTCGGTCATCTTGGAAAAAAAGACATAACAGATATTGGTTGTTTATGTCAGGGAATGGGACCGATAACCAAAACTTCAGCCATGACTATTTTGACAAAAATGATGATATGTCAGTGGATGAAAACCATGGATGGTTGAAGTGTGATACTTGCCATTAAAAAAAAATGACAGTGTGATTTGCACATTACCTCCAATTTGGCCTCCCCCCATTCTTTGAACCAATTCACTGATCCTAGATTTCATTAAAAAATGTAATGATCTTTCTGCCTGTGCGGGGTACCAATGAAGTCACATTGTTCACCATCATCTTGTGCTACTATTGTAAAATACTAGCGGAATAAAAAGAGAATAAAATTAGTTGATCTTATACATACCTTGATGCTTTGTCCTTGAAGCTTATTATTTTGAGGGGACTGTGGACGGAACCCAGAAAAAGCCTGGAGATACCCCGAGCTAAAGAAATGATATTTTTGTTGATCAATTTTCTCCCTTTCTTCTCTTCTCTGTCTGAATAATTAAGAGTGGAACTGATTGGCATCCTTATGAATGACAATGAAGTGATTTTTAATACGGAGTTCAAGTTCATCTCAGCAAAGTGAAGTCTCAGGTTCTTCTGACAAACAAAAAGACAAGCACAGAAAATACGATGATAGGTATCCAGATTATGGTTTCAAGTGTGTAATGGGTAATAATGAGAGGCTTCCTTAATGTGTAATCTGTTTAAAAGTTTTGGATGTAGAATCCATGCTTCCAAATATATGTATGTGTCATCTTGAAAGTCTTCACTCAAAGTTGGTTGGAAAGCCAAGGGAATTGTTTATGAGAAAACTTATAGAAGCCAAACTAAAAATGTCCACTTTCACAAAATAAACCAAAGTTGATAGTAATGTCCTTCTGTCTTCTTCTAAAGTAAGTTATCATGTTCCACTGTGTAAAACAAGCCACACACAATTGCAAAAGAGCTGATTTTGCCAGCTGCTGTTGATTTGGTAATAATCATGGCCTCCAAAGGATCTGGGTAAACAAAGGCTCAAAGTGCCTCTTTCTAATAATACTATCAGCCAGAGGATAAATTATTTGGCTGACGATATTAGCAATCAGCTCATCTGTCATTTAAAAGGCAAATACTTTTCACTCCAGTTGGATAAGGCAAAAGACAACCAAAAAGACACCCATCATATTTGTTATCAGGTTGGTTAAGGAAAAAAAGATGTTGAGGATTTGTAGTTCAGTAAAGAAATTAAAGTTGGAACTATAGGTGAAGACTTTTTTGCGTCTGTGGCCGATTTTATGGTACAGAATGATTGGAAGAAATATTTTTTGCTGTTTATTCAGATGGGGTTTATTCAATGGCAGGATGCTACCAAGGACTTCAAACTGGCATACGGTCTAAAGTACGTAGCTCCAGATGTATATAGGGACAGGTTTGTGATTATCAAATAGAGAATTTTTGTGATTTGCTATTTAGTAATCACAAACGCCCATGTAGGAAAGTGTGCTTTACACTTTCTGTGATTCCCAATGAGTCGCAAATAGATCTACTTGAGTAATATTCATGAGGTAGGTCTCGCGTTGGGACCCAGTGGGAATAGCAAAAATCAAACGAATAGTGGCCTGCTGGGGTTAGCAGACAACCATGTTTGTGATTGCTTTTCAATTAAGCAAATCCTTAAAGGACAAAAAGATGCACTTCAGAAATTAAAAAATAACACTTTTCTTTTCATTTTTTAAGAAAAGGCAGTATTCCGTGGTATCACTGCCTGCTCTTAAAAATAGTTTACAAACATTCTCAAAAAATTCCCATTTGCAAATGGGATAGCACTTACTTGCAGTAGGTTATAAAATGCAAATGTATTGTGACCGCATTTCGTAACAGGTTGCCAAACCACAATTTAGTACATACAAAAATGCCTTTTAGAGGTCACAAATGACACAATTCTGTGAATCAGATCATTTGCAACTTTTGCACATCTGGCCCTTGATACTGTTTGAACAAGATGAAAAATACACAGAGAAGCACACAGCAGCATAAAACGTCAGTGAAGAACTGCATGCTGTTTTGAAATTAGTCATCAAAGTGGTAAATTGTATTAAAACAAGACCAGTAAAAGAAGTTTTTTTTTGCTAAGCTGTATGATAACAGGTATGCCTCTTGTTCTACAGCATTTTTCTATGGATGTCTCTTGGTAACTCCCTGCTTAGAGTGTGAGAGCTGAAGGGCATGATTTAAGGAAAGTGTAGCTTCACCAAATGCAGCACCACATTGCTTGCGCCCCTTAGCACCCCTCTAAGGCCACCATGTGTGCTCCTTATCTAAGATACGGTACACAATAGTGGTAGTTAGGGAAACTAGCATCCACATTGTTTACACTATTTCAGAGCTTTGCAGGACTAGCATAAAAAATGTTGACGCTAATCCTGCAAAGCCCATTGAGGCCCATTGAAAACAATGGTGTGCCTCCTTTTAACACCTGCTCTGAGCAGGCGTCAACAGTGCTGAAAAAAATAATGCAAAGAAATCTTTTAGATTTCTTTGCACCATTTATTCGACCCCCCGTGGGTGAAGGCCCCCTTTGCATACATTATGCCTGGTGGAGGCATAATGTAGTGCAAGGGGTTACAAATTGGGTCAATACATGTATTGTGCCACTTTGTAAACCTTGTACAGAGATTTTGACCTCGTTGGTCCACATCTGCATCGAACAAATTGCGTTAATGTGGTGCAAAGAGGCACTAGGGTTTCTTAAATTAGCCCTGTTAGATTTTTCATCCTTGGGGTGGTCTCCCTTAACTTTTTTGTCTGTTTCCCAGGTTGTTGATGTGTGCTGGACTCTGTTTATGCTGTTTTTGTTACTCTGGGCACTTTACCACTGCTAATCAGTGCTAAAGTGCAAGTGCTCCTATACAAAATGTATATGTAATTGGTTCATCCATGATTGGCATATTTGATTTACTAGTAAGTCCCGAGTACAGTGCACTAGAGGTGCCCATGGCCTGTAAATCAAATGCTACTAGTGGGCCTGCAGCACTGGTTGTTCCACCCACCTACGTAGCTCCGTAATCATGTCTCAGACCTGCCACTGCAGTGTCTGTGTGTGCAGTTTTAAACTGTAAACTTGATTTGGCAAGTGTACCCACTTGTCAGGCCTAAACCTTCCCTTTTCTTACATGTAAGGCACCCCTAATGTAGGCCCTAGGTAGCCCCAATGGCAGGGTGCAGAGTATGGTTAAGGTAGGACATATAGTAATGTTATTTATATGTCCTAACAGTGAAATATTGCTAAATTCGTTTCTCACTGTTGTAAGGCCTGTCCCTCTCATAGTTTAACATGGGGGCTACCTTTAAATATGATTAGAGTGTAGATTCCCTTTGGGAGTGGATAGACATTGGAGTTTGGGGTCTCTGAGCTCACAATTTAAAAATGCATCTTTTAGTTAAGTTGATTTTGAGATTTTGTGTTTGAAAATGCCACTTTTAGAAAGTGGGCATTTTCTTGCTGAAACCATTTCTGTGACTCCGCCTATTTGTGATACTATGATACAGTTTGGCAGTTGTGCTGGTTGCACCTCACACTAGACAGTGACACAAAGGGAGCTGGGGTGTAGTCTGCCTTTCCTGATGAGCCATTTCAGGGAAGGGAGGATTGGTCACCATCACACAATGCAGTCTCCAATCCCCTGGTGAGTGTCTGGGGCCTGGCCTAGACAAGGCAGGATTTCATAATCAAGAGAAAGATAGCTTTGAAGTAGGCCTACTTCAAAGGAGAAAATGGGTATAAGAAGGGCACCTAAAACCACAGACTTTAGAGCACTTCTGGAAACCAAGAGGAACCTCTGTCTGGAGAAGAGCTGAAGACCTGAGGAAGAAGAGCTGCCTTGCCTGTGACTGTGCTTTGTGGAGCTATCCTGCAGTTGCTGCCACTGCCAAAGTAAGAGAGCAAAGATTGGACTTTGTGTGCCTTCAATCTTGTGAAGATATCGAAGGGCTTGATTTAGAGCTTGCCTCCTGCTGTTTTAAGTGTCAGGGACAGCAAAGACTTCTCTCTGCCAGCACCTGGAGTCTCCGGAGAGACTCCTACTCTGCCAAGTGCTGACTATCCAGTTCCTGGGACCCTGAAAGGAGAAGCTGGCAGCCTAAGAGGAAGAAATCCACGCACAGAACGCCGTGCAGGGAAAATATTGATGCACCTCTGATCTGCGAATGAAAATCAACGCTCGCCTGCAACGTGACCCGAAGATCGATGCGCTGGGCTGGAGAAAGACGCAGAGCATCGCTGACAGAGGCTGGTGAGATCGCAACCCGCGCTGCATGGTTTTCGGATCATCGTGTGGCTGGATTTTTTACGCAAGTACCGATGGGTGTGTAAAAACAAAGCAAGGCCTACCCGGACCCGAGAGTGCTGAGCGGATCGAGGCATCCCTGTCCTTCGGAGAGAAGAAACGACACGCCCTGACCCGATGAAAGGAGAACCAACGCTATGGCGGTCATTCTGACCCTGGCGGTCAAAGACCGCCAGGGCGGAGGACCGCGGGAGCACCGCCGACAGGCCGGCGGTGCTCCAATGGGGATTCCGACCGCGGCGGTAAAGCCGCGGTCGGACCGGCACCACTGGCGGGCTCCCGCCAGTGTACCGCCGCCCCATTGAATCCTCCACGGCGGCGCAGCTTGCTGCACCGCCGCGGGGATTCCGACCCCCCCTACCGCCATCCAGATCCCGGCGGTCCGACCGCCGGGATCCGGATGGCGGTAGGGGGGGTCGCGGGGCCCCTGGGGGCCCCTGCAGTGCCCATGCCACTGGCATGGGCATTGCAGGGGCCCCCGTAAGAGGGCCCCTACATGTATTTCACTGTCTGCTGCGCAGACAGTGAAATACGCGACGGGTGCAACTGCACCCGTCGCACAGCTTCCACTCCGCCGGCTCGATTCCGAGCCGGCTTCATCGTGGAAGCCTCTTTCCCGCGGGGCTGGCGGGCGGTCTGAAGGCGACCGCCTGCCAGCCCAGCGGGAAAGTCAGAATTACCGCCGCGGTCTTTCGACCGCGGAACGGTAACCTGACGGCGGGACTTTGGCGGGCGGCCTCCGCCACCCGCCAAGGTCAGAATGACCGCCTATGTCTCGTTCATGAGTGATGCATGGTAAGCCCTTTCTGATGCACACTCGCCCGTGCTGGGTTATTTTTGATGCACCCAAGGTACATTTTCGCACTAACAGCGTTAGCGTGCTGTTTAAAATTACATGAAGACTCTTTTTAGTTTTTGATTGATGACTTGACTTGTGTACTGTGGATTTTTGTCATTTTGGTCTTGTTTTGTTTAGATAAATATTTTCTATTTTACTAAACCTGTGTTGTAGTGTTTTCATTGAATTACTGTGTGTGTTGGTACAAATACTTTACACCTAGCACTCTGAAGTTAAGCCTACTGCTCGTGCCAAGCTACCATGGGGGTAAGCAGGGGTTAGCTGAGGGTGATTCTCTTTTACCCTGATTAGAGTGAGGGCCTTTGCTTGGACAGGGGGTAACCTCACTGCCCACCAAATACCCCATTTCTAACAAGCTCTTAAATATAATCATATCTATGATGATGAATATTGCTTCACCGACAAATTTATTGATGTAACCTTTGTAACACAAATGACTTCTTTCAGATCTTTTTGAAAAACTGAATGCACTGAAGATGTTCTTGCAAGGCAATAATACTAACAACTTGCAGCTCTTGACAAAGTTTCAGGCTTTAAGAAGAAAATGATCCTTTGAAAAAGCAGTGAAAGCAAAGTTGAGTATTAATGTTTTCCTTCATTTGATCAGTTTCTGCAAGGCAATGAGATGGTGTTAAAGAAGGAACTGAGGAGAGTTGCTGTTCTGCATTTGGCAAACATGTACCAGAACATGAAGTGGACCCAAAAATGCGTGAGAGACCCCCTTCAATGCTGAGATACCCCAGCATTTCAACAGTGAGGAAACAGAACATCTTGTTGACATTTCAAGTGACTGAACATTGAAGGTAAACTTCCAGTCTCAGCCACTGCTTGAGTTTTGGTGACTAACCAAAGATGAGCAAGAGAGCCCTGCTAGTTCTGAACCCATTTGCTACTTTTTACTTTTGTAAAGCTGGAATCTTAGCAGTTGCAGGGAAAAAGTAAAAAAAAGAGGGCATAAATTAACCTTAAAAAGATATGTGGGCTGCTGTCTAAAAAATAACGCCAAGATTTGTGGAGTTAGGTAAGGAAAAACAAGTACATCCATCCATCACACTAGGATTTTTAAAATAATTGTGGACTTAGGTAAGGAAAAACAAGTACATTCATCACACTAGAATTTTTTAAATAAATATAGGCCTTTTTCTACTTTTTTTATATTTGGACTTCATGGACTGCATGGTTTTGCTAGTTGATTTAAAAAAACATATTTTTGACTTTTGTTGTGTGGTTAGTCTTACACGTGTTAAGTCATGGAATTTTTTTTGCCAATTAAAATATTGTATTGTTTCTGACTTAATCAATTAAAGTTATTTATTAAATGACTGTTATATTGTTATTTCATTACAGATCTGATTATGCTACCTTCATCAGCTTCATCCCACTTATGTTCAGGGAGAAAAATTGAAGTAATCCCTAGGCCAGGCTTACATCCTCCCCACCCAAAAAAGGAAAGTCATAATGTGGAGCTGCAGACAATGTGTCAAGGAGGCCACAGGTCGAAAAATTTGGGAACTACTAGATTAGTGTATTAGTTACTAAACTTTGTTGGCACTCACATTATATGTCAGACCACAGTGCTTGAGACAAAACATTTTAAGTTCAAAATGATTTTCAGCATACAGTTGTAATTGATTGTGAATTTATTTGCATTACAAAAATTGAGCCTGTATACCTTTTTACACTGATTAGTATTTTGTTAGAATGTTATAGCTGTAGTGGCACATTTTGTTTTGTCTGTAAAGGTAATGAGTGTTCCACCAATAGTGTTACCATTGTACTATACATTACACTGATACATTGCTGTGGTAATCCATAACATGATCTTCTTCACCATGTATATGTGCAGATTCCTCTAATTGCCTCTAGTTAACTCATTTGGTGGTAGGCATTCTCATTTATCAACTTTATTAGACTATGTACAGTATCACATTGTGGGTGAGACATGATATTCTATGAATGACATATGTTTGCTGGTCCATATGTGGACTTGATATACACACATCATTTGAAAAAATGTTCTCATTATACACTCATGTAGAAGTGTGAAGTTAAATCATTGAAGTGCTACTTGTATAGTGAGGTTTTGACAGCTTATCAATTATGGTGTTGTGATACCGTAATTTTAATAATCAAATACTACATAAACAATTATCAATGTTGACAGTTGTGTATTTATGTAGGCTCATAAGTATAGACATTTCTATCAGGTTTTCTTGATAGTGATTCTGATGTCACACAAACCTTATTCAGAAGTATAAAGTATTGCCTGTAAAAATATATTTGTTTCTTACATTACTGTTTGATGTAGGTTTAATTCTTTTAGATAAATGTCACAGTGATTATGTCCACAGTGATTAAAAAATGAAAGACTACATACGGTAACACCTTCCATGGGGAGGACTTCTTGGAACCATCCTCCGCCATGGTGGGCCACCTGTGTTCTGAGTGCTAGCATTCCCCCCGCAGCCCTTCCAACAACAGGGGTCTACTGGGGATGTCAGATTAAGCACTTTGGCTGCCACCCCCCCTCGGCGATCTGATGGTGCCATTTGCTTCTAGCGTGCCTGGGGAGAGGACCTCCCGATGGTAAGTCCTGTTCAGTGGGGGTGGTTGTTTTTTTAGAAAACAAACACTAGGGGAATGGAAAGAGGTTTTCCTTTCCTCCTGTGCCTATTTGAAGCAGAATCCTGTACCAGGATCCCGGTAGGGGGTGGGATCATGGAGCATGAATCATACCACTGGACCACCAGGGATTTGTTTTGTGTTTGGTCAGTGACCCCTTGGGAAGGGTCGCTCCCATTGGGGTCCCATATTTATTTGTGTTCCACCCTTCACTGAGGGATGATTGGTTTTTAGGCCGATATGCCCTCTGGTGTGTGCTGGAAGCCAACTATACACCAGAGATTTTGTATGGGAGCATCCCTTTGGGCAAGAGTCACTCATCTTTGTGGCCATATTATTTTGCAGGGCAGATTTGTGGTCTTTTTTGAGTGGATTAAGCCTCAGAGTGGAAGGTAACACTTGAGTCACCTGGTAATAATTTATATATGTGGTGGGGAGTCTGCTTCTGGGGTAAGGTTTACTTCCTTATGGTTGTGCTATTTTTTACCTTTTTCATGCCTCCTTTCAGGGGAATATGTGTCTTTTGAGTTATATTTTGTTATCACTTTTATTCATGTTTTCATGTTCTTTTCTTTTTCTAGTAGAGTCAGTCATTTTCTTTGTCTTGTTGGTGAAATTGGTTTGTGTATGAATCTATGGCAGATCTTTAGTTTGTGGACTTGTGGTTGATAAGCAATTCATTTTGTAATCTTTTTGTCTAAGTATCATTGGTCTGTTTATTTTTACTGCTAATCTTGTGTTTGAATCTTTTAGCTTTTTATGTGATTGTCTTTCAAAGTAGAGTATTGATTTGTACACTTTATTTACTGCCCTGTGATATGTGTAAATGTTGTTTTTTTCTTTCCAGTGGGATTTCCTTGGTGCTTGCTCTGTCTGTACAAAGTAGGTGCAATTGATCCTTAACCTTGCTGTCTCTGGAAAGTTAGTGGTCATTTTGGAGCATTTAGGTCTATGTGTGCTTGTTATTGATTGACTTTTCCTTCCAGCTTACTACATGTCTGTAGGTTTACTTTCTGTTTGATAAAACCACAGTTTGTGTATTACTTATTTTACATACGGTTGGTTACCGTTGACTTAGGACAGCAAGTGGCGTGTGGATTGCAGCCTGGGACTCAAAGGCTTCCCATTGGAAGTGCTGACATCTGGGTTGCCCTAAACACGGCACAGCTTGTGTTGCCTGCTTTAGTGGTGTCAAAGGGTGTAAAGTTACTGTTGAAAACTTTTGCCTTTAAATTTCTTTCAGTTTTTTATGCACAATGTATTTTTGAATGAGATTGTTGACAAGACTAATTTGTCTGCTGACTAGTATTTGAGGGACTACAGTGCTTCTTCAGATCTAGCCACTTGATGCCCCCAAATCTGGATGAACTGAAGAAGTTTCTTGGTTTGACAAGGAAACTGTATCTTCATATTGGTCTACCAGTCCTTGATGGTAACAGCTGTATTTCCAGCAACCATGAGTCAGGATTGGTATTGCTTCTGCTTTCGGTACTGCATTTTGTTGATAATGCTTCAACTTTTCCACTGGATCACCCTGACTGTGACTATCTCTTTAAGAATCGGCCTGTCCTTGATCATTTTGTAGTTCGCTTTTCAGAGGTCTGTGTTCTAATAACTGTGGATAGTCTGTGGATGAGTCTTTGGCCCTGTTCAAGGGCCGTTTGGTTTTTAGGGAGTACGTTCCTAGCAAGAGGGAACTTTATGGAATTAAGATGTGTATGCTCTCTGAGAGTACCACTGGATATGTCTGTAATTTCAAGGTGTATACTGGTCGGGATTGTTCTATTGGCCCCCATGGTTGCCTGCCCACTTTTGGAGTCAGTGAGAAATTTGTGTGGGATCTTGGTAGTGGACTTTTTATCAAAGTTCACAATTTATGCATAGATAACTTGTATACTGCTGTGCAAATGTTCAAGGAATTGTTCAAAGAGGACACTGTTGCTTGTGGCACAATCTGTCATAACCATAAAGGTTACCCTAAACGAGCATGTATGGAGAAAACTTCAGAGGGGACAGTGCAGTGCCTTCCATAGTGAGGAATATCTAGCTGTGTAATTTACAGACAGGAGAGGTGTCCACATGTTTACAACCATTAATGATGAAAGTACTTCACCTTTAACTGTTTGGGGTCAGGTACCTGAAGTGTGCAAACCTGTGTGAATTTTAGACTACAGTGAGCACATCTTGAATTATTTTGTTGTATTCCAGGATTGTTCTCCAGATTCAAAGGTGACTTTTGTTCAGTTTCACCCATTAGTGATAGGCAGCCTTGTCGTAGTGAAGCAGGCAAGTGTTCCTTGAGTAGGAGTGTTGGAGGATATGGCTAGATTGAAAGATCTCCACTTTCCTGATTACGTTCCTCCCACACCCAAAAAAACTTACCCTGTTGGAGATGTAGAGTCTGTACCCAAAAAGGCAAGCGGAAGGAGAGTTATATCTATTGCCCTGAGAGTCCTTCTAATCCTGGTCTATGAGTACGCGCATCTTTTAAATTGCACCACATGAAACTGAAGTTTTGGGAGCAAACTGGAGCATAAAAGTGTAGTGACTGCTCTGTGTCATTTTATTTTCTTCAGTTTCACGGTTGGCATTAGTTTGATGTATTTAGTTAGACCTGTTGTATTTGTAGTCATAGCTGTTTTTTCATCTCCTTCAAACTGGTTTGTGTTTTCTTTTGGTAAAATTGTGTGGTGTGTGGACAGGTGCTTGGCTGGAGGTGTGTGTGAGCTAACATTTGGCTTGCAGTGTGTGTAGTGATATGTTGCTGGTCACTACACAAACATTGGCAGCCGAATACCAGTCCACACAGTCTGTCAGCTGCCTGGCATTGTGATTGCTGTGTCATTGCTGGGGGGTATGAAAGTAGTGGGCCCATGAATAGTGCTGTCTGTTCATGTGAGTGTTGTAATGTGCTGGGACTGTGGCTGGCAGTGTGGACAGTTTTGTGTGTGTAACACATGAAAGGTGTGTGAATGGCCTCTAAAGCAGTTGGTTGCTTGTCATGACTTCACAGCTCACAAGTTGTGAGTCATCAGTTCAGTTTCTTAGCTTTCCAATATAAACAGTGTATTTCAGTTTTGTGTGTGTCACACATGAAAGGTGTATGAATGACCTCTAAAGTTGTTGGTTCCTTTCTGTGACTTTACAGATCATAATCTGTGAGTCATTTGTTCATTTAAAAAAAAAATCATAATTAACAGTGTAGTTCATTTTTGTGAAATTTCTTAATAAAATTTACATTTTGAATATTTCACTCACCCTTGTGCCAAATTCAATCAGTATGTACGTGTACTTGAGGAATAGATGGTTGTGCTGTTATATGTGTCTTTTCTTTGTTTCTCTGCCAGGGTGTAAGTTGTTCCTAGGGAAATTCTACCAACTCTAGATATTATCATAAACTAGGCACCAGAGGTCTCCAGGGTGGGTCATGTGGATTCTTCAAAGCACTGAAATCTGCTGGGAGGCTCAAACTTCCTGCAACCCACAATTCCCACATATTTACTGATAAAAATGGTATTGCCGTATTGCTCCTTTGTGGGTGGGCCGAGTGCTCACAAAAGTGTAAGGTCCAAGATCCAATGTGGCAAAATCAACAAAAGGGATAGCTACACATTTTGGGTCCAGGTTTGGTGGCCAACCAGGAAAATCTACCAAACCTAGGCATTTCTGAAAATTAGACACCTTGGGGAGTACAGAGTGTTGTGTCTAACATGGATTCCATGATGTTTTCCTTCCCACATTGCCCTGCAAACCTCCAAATCCAATTAAAATCACACATTTTGCTTACATTTTATGGCATATTCTTCCAGAATCAGAAGGAATGCACAAAGTTCCTACCACCCAGCATTTCGTCACCTGTCCCAATAAAAATACTGTGGGCCTGGGCCTAGTCCCCCACACTGGAACTGATCAAGCTAACAACAATGGGAGTCCTCACAAAGGGACACTCATTGACCTTGGTTTGATTTGTTCTTTAGCAGGCACTGGGCCCAGCCACACAAGTGAGGTACTATTTTTATCACAAGACCTGGGGAAATTCTGAGTGGAAGGAAGTTTGTTGCTCCCCGCAGATTCCAGAACTTTCCCATGTGAGGAAAATGTGTTTTTTTAGTCAGTGTTTGACATTTGCAATAGATTCTGGATAACTCAATCTGGTGAGAGTCACACAAGTCATCCCAACCTGGATTTTGCCAGGAGTCTAGTTTTAAGAAATGTACAAGTTTGCTAGGTTTCCCTGGGTGCCAGGTGAGCTAGGGCTCAAAATTCACAGCTATGCACTTTGCAAAAAAGGGTCAGTTATTAGTGGAAAAATTTGATGTGTCCATGTTGCGTTTTGGGCCATTTCCTGTTGAGGGCACTAGGCCTACCCACACAAGTGAGGCACCATTTTTATTAGGAAACACTGGGGAACACTGAATAGTAAAACATGTGTTATTAACAATTGTACTTCTCTGCAATTGCACCTCCCAAATGTAAGATACCCTCTTATTCACATGCTACTATGTGTACCCTCAAAGGCAGGGATGTGCAAATAACCACTGCTTCTAAACTCCATAACGTGTGTCCATTACATAGGTGACCTTGATACCTATTTTTCACTATCTATATTTTACTATATGAATCGCTCTATATCCGATACACAATAAAAAAAACATTGAAAGTTGCAGCTCAGTTATTTTCTTTGGATATCTTGTGTTCTTGGAAAACCACAAAGTCCTATAAATCTTACAACCTGAAGGGTCTAGCAGATGTAATGGTACATTGCTTTTGTAACTCAGTCATCATGATGAGAAGTTACATATGAAAATGATGTCACAAATGGCCATTAATTCCTACTAATGTTCAATTTGTTTACTTAAATACTTCGGGCCTCATTTACAAGAAATTGGCGAATCGTGATCAAAGCACCAATTTTCTTGTACCGCCCAGCACCCCCTAATGAGCCATGGGAGCGCTGTATTTAAAGTACAGTGCTCCATGGTGCACAGTGTCCACAGATGCATCAGAAGTTCTGACAGTTGTAGTGCTAAACTGTAGAATTGCCGGACTAGTGTCAGAATGTAATTCCCTACCCGGGCTTATAAAGCATACTTTATATTGTTTCTGTTTTATAACAAGGCATCCTACCATGGGCAGACTTTAGGTGTGACTTATACGTTATAAAAGGGAGTTTTGGACTATCGAAGTACTGTTAATGCCATGGTCGAATTTGGACATAATTTTACTTAAAAAACATTCCGCAAGGCAAGTAAGGCTTCA
The DNA here is from genome assembly GCF_031143425.1 of Pleurodeles waltl. Taxonomy (NCBI): domain Eukaryota; kingdom Metazoa; phylum Chordata; class Amphibia; order Caudata; family Salamandridae; genus Pleurodeles; species Pleurodeles waltl. The sequence continues at coordinate 234,220,933 of NC_090437.1, read as the reverse complement.
AAATGACATTAGTTTTTAACAGCAGTGCACACTTAAGTGTCTCACCTGCACAAGGTCATTTCAACCTCTCTGCCCTATTACATAATAGTCGGTAGATCTATGAAAAATGGCACTGCACTTATTGCAGCGCCACTTTTCTTGTGCCCCTTAGCACCCCCTAACTCCACCATTTGTGCGCCAAAATTAATATACGGCGAACCATGGCGGTAGTTAGGGAACTAGTGTCATAATATGATGTTTTCCTTCCCACAATGCCCTGCAAACCTCCAAATCCAATTAAAATCACACATTTTGCTTACATTTTATGACATATTCTTCCAGAATCAGAAGGACTGCACAAAGTTCGTACCACCCAGCATTTCGTCACCTGTCCCAATAAAAATACTGTGGGCCTGGGCCTAGTCCCCCACACTGGAACTGATCAAGCTAACAACAATGGGAGTCCCCACAAAGGGACACTCATTGACCTTGGTTTGATTTGTTCTTTAGCAGGCACTAGGCCCAGCCACACAAGTGAGGAACTATTTTTATCACAAGACCTGGGGAATTCTGAGTGGAAGGAAGTTTGTTGCTCCCCGCAGATTCCAGAACTTTCCCATGTGAGAAAAATGTGTTTTTTTAGTCAGTGTTTGACATTTGCAAGAGATTCTGGATAACTCAATCTGGTGAGAGTCACACAAGTCATCCCAACCTGGATTTTGCCAGGAGTCTAGTTTTAAGAAATGTTCAGGTTTGCTAGGTTTCCCTGGGTGCCAGGTGAGCTAGGGCTCAACATTCACAGCTATGCACTTTGCATAAAAGGGTCAGTTATTAGTGGAAAAATTTGATGTGTCCATGTTGCGTTTTGGGCCATTTCCTGTTGAGGGCACTAGGCCTACCCACACAAGTGAGGCACCATTTTTATTAGGAAACACTGGGGAACACTGAATAGTAAAACATGTGTTATTACCAATTGTACTTCTCTGCAATTGCACCTCCCAAATGTAAGATACCCTCTTATTCACATGCTACTATGTGTACCCTCAAAGGCAGGGATGTGCAAATAACCACTGCTTCTAAACTCCATAACTTGTGTCCATTACATAGGTTACCTTGATACCTATTTTTCACTATCTATATTTTACTATATGAATCGCTCTATATCCGATACACAATGAAAAAGACATTGAAAGGTGCAGCTCAGTTATTTTCTTTGGATATCTTGTGTTCTTGGAAAACCACAAAGTCCTATAAATCCTACAACCTGAAGGGTCTAGCAGATGTAATGGTACATTGCTTTTGTAACTCAGTCATCATGATGAGAAGTTACATATGACAATGATATCACAAATGGCCATTTATTCCTACTAATGTTCAATTTGTTTACTTAAACACTTAGGGCCTCATTTACAAGAAATTGGCGAATCGTGATCAAAGCACCAATTTTCTTGTACCTCCCAGCACCCCCTAATGGTGCCATGGGAGCGCTGTATTTAAAGTACAGTGCTCCATGGTGCACAGTGTCCACAGATGTATCAGAAGTTCTGACAGTTGTAGTGCTAAACTGTAGAATTGCCGGACTAGTGTCAGAATGTAATTCCCTACTCGGGCTTATAAAGCATACTTTATATTGTTTCTGTTTTATAACAAGGCATCCTACCATGGGCAGACCTTAGGTGTGACTTATAAGTTATAAAAGGGAGTTTTGGACTATCGAAGTACTGTTAATGCCATGGTCAAATTTGGGCATGATTTTATTTAAAAAACATTCCGTAAGGCTTTAAAATGACATTAGTTTTTAACAGCAGTGCACACTTAAGTGTCTCACCTGCACAAGGTCATTCCAACCTCTCTGCCCTATTACATAATAGTTGGTAGATCTATGAAAAATGGCACTGCACCTATTGCAGCGCCACTTTTCTTGTGCCCCTTAGCACCCCCTAACTCCACCATTTTTGCGCCAAAATTAATATACGGCGAACCATAGCGGTAGTTAGGGAACTGGTGTCATAATATATTATGCTAGTTTGTTGCTTTGCAGGATTAGTGTCAAAAAGTTGGACTCTAATCCTGCAAAGCATCCAGAGACCAATTGAAAACAATGGGAGCCTCCCTTTAATGCCTGCTCTGAGCAGGCGTTAAAACTGTAGATTAAAATGACGCGACAAAATCTCTTAGATTTCTTTGCGCCTGTTTTTCAGTCCCCCTAATGGGGGAATGCCTCACCTTTCATATATTATGCCTGATGCAGGCATAATGTGTTGCAAGGTGTTACAAAGTGGCACAAGTTGTAAAAATGGTGCTGTGTTTTTTGCCATCTAACACTACATTAGCGTAAATAATTATGCTTATGTGGCATTGGAATGGAGGTGTGCCCACTTAAATCTGGGCCTCAGTACTTAAAGTAGGGTTTTTTGTCCATTTATAACTATACCAAACACCATGTACCTATCGGACAGAACACCAGCCATGGGCCTGGTTAGCAGGTTGCCAATCACTTTCAGAGTCAGTAACCACCAGTATCAGTCAAACAAATGGGGTGATCAGGGAAAAAGGGATGACTTTCCTACACCTTTATACTGCATGATGATGAGTGTCACAATGGAATGGTTAAAAATCCCACTGCATTACGTTTGTCTTACAATTTGCACAGGAACATCTACATTGCATAAATTATGTACTGCATGACGCAGACAGATTCACCATGCAATTTCCTAGAAATGAAGCAGTAGCTTCATTTGATAAATTTGACTTACTGTTTGAGTGACCTGCCATCACACTGTGTGATGATATTGTGTCTTAATTTGTGTTTTCCTATGCTTTCAGCACAGGTACACTTTAAATTTCTTGATGGAGGATGCAGTAGCATTGTATTACTAATATAGATAGATTTTTGTTTTACTCGACATTAGCTATGCATTTTATTAATGAAATGTATTTATTTACAAACTGTGCACTGTATATAATTTCGCTGAATTTTCAAAATCAATAATTTTGAATTGAATTGACTAAAATATTAAAAACTAGGGGGCATATTTATGAGTGGGGTTGCGTCGCTATTGCACAATGCAACATGGTGCATGAGAAACGCAAGCCCAAAGTGCAAAGTGCAATTTATCAAGCCTGAGTGGCTCTATAAATCCAGAGAAATGCAATGAAGCGCAAACAGATGTGTTCTATAAGTGTGGCGTGGGTGTTCCCAGGCATCACCCATGGAATTTGAAGCATTGCCAGATTTACCAAAAGTGGTAGACTTGGAATGTGCCAAAATGAAATGCTTCACCTTCCCAGATGAGCCGTAACAATGAAAAATATTTGTATTTCTCCTTGTTACTTTCTCTTTCCATGTGTGCTGCAGAATACAGCACACATAGAAAGAAGAAAATGGCTCATTGGGAATGTTTTTAATAGTACAATCGGAGATGGATAACTGGAATACGATTTTGATAATGTGTGAAATTTCTTGGTTCTCCTAAACATACATATTAATCAGAGAAGAGTCTGGGAGTAAAGATGTTGCTTTTTTACTTAATATACATAAAAAACTTGAAAGTTAAACCACCTTACACAGCCCTAAGCTTCCCTTTTATTACATATGTCACCCCTAAGGTAGGACCTAGGTAGCCCAAAGGGCAGAGTGCTACATAATAAAAAGGCTGGACATGTACCTTTAAGTTTTACATGTCTGGTAGTGAAAAACTCCTACATTCCATTTTCACTGCAGTGACACCTATGCCTCTCATAGGATAACATTAGGTATTCCCTATTACTTTTAATGAGCAGTAATTCCTAATTGGGAGATGTTGGAAACAACCCTTTTTTTGCAGGGTTATCCCCAAATCCTTTGCCTTCTTCCTTCTGTTTTTTCTGACCTGCTTTTTCTGGTTTTAGGACTCTGGGCATTTACCACTGCTGACCAGTGCTAAAGTGCAAGTGCTCCTTGTGTAAATTGTAAAGGAATTTTTTTTCTCCATGATTGGCATATTTGATTTACTAGTAAGACCCTAGTAAAGTGCACGCTGTGTGTCCCGGGCCTGTAAATCAAATGCTACTAGTGGGCCCGCAGCATTGATTATGCCACCCACATGAGTAGCTCTGCAAACATTTCTCAAACCTGCCACTGCAGTGTCTGTGTGTGCAGTTGTAAACTGTCATGTCAACCTGGCAAGTGCACCCCTTGCCAGGGCCAAATCTTCCCTTTTAAGACATGTAAGTCACCCCTAAAGTAAACCCCAGTCAGGCCCATGGGCAGGATGCAGTGCATTTAAAAGGTAGGGTACGTACCAGTGTGTTTTAAATGTCCTGCTGTGAAATGCTGCTAAATTCAGTTTTCACTATTGCAAAGCCTATCTCTCCTGTACGGTAACATGGGGATTGCATTGAAATATCTTTTAAGTGTAATTTCCCATTGGAAGCAAATAGAGATTTGGAGTTTGGGGTCCCTAAACTTGCAATTTAAAAATACATCAGTTGGTGAAATTGCTTTTTGAGCTGTAAATTTGAAAATGGCACTTTTAGAAAGTGAGAATTTTCTTGCTTAACCATTCTGTGCCTCTGCCTGTCTGCTGAATACACGTCTTAGACAGGATGACAGGCTGTTTGTGCATTCTCTCAAGACAGTGACACAAAGGGAGCTGAGGTGTCCCCTCCATATCCTAATGGCCAATCACCAGGCTGATGGGTCTTCCCGAGCTGGAGTGGTGCGGCGAGCTGACACTTGCACCTGAGTAGGGCTGTGTCTGACCTTACACAAAGCAGTGTCCAAACCCCCTGAAGTGTGTCTGGGGAAATGGCAAAGAAATGCAGTATCTTGTTTACTATAAAGACTTCTCTTTGAAGTTGCCTACTTCAAAGACAGAAATGGGGGTAACTCCTGGACCTCTGACACCACATGGGACACTTCTGGAATGAGGGCTTTCTGCCAGTAACAAGAGCTGGATGCTGTAAGAGGTACTGTCTCTCTGCCTGTTGCTTTGCTGTGCTGGCCTGCTGCTTTCTGCTTCTGCCCTGGGAGTGAAAGGACTGGACTTTGCCTTCTGCACCCTGATTTTCAAGCTTCTCCAAGGGCTTGACTTGAGCTTGCTTCCTGTTAAGAAGTCTCAGGGTCCTCAAAGACTTCACCTGACAGCGCCTGTACTCTCTCTTTGAGACTCCTGACATTTCAAGTGGTGCCAAATCCAGTCTCTGCACCCTTGGAAGTGAACTCTGGTGCAACCAAGAAGAAAATAAGCACACTGACTCCAGAGCGACTTCAGAACTGGTGCCACACCAGTCTAGAGTGCTGTGTCAACGATGTCTGTGACACCCAACTCTGCCACAGCACCTGTGGCCCTGTGGTGTGATTGTTACACCGCAAAGTTGATGCCTTACATCTTGATCTGCTGGATTCATCGACCCCGCCTTGTTTTAATAAACCAACACTTTGACACCACTGTGGCATCACCTCCCTGGTAGCAATAAGGAACCAACACGGCACTGGCTCCAGCGACACCTCACCTTCCTGACTCTGTGTAATGTCTTTGTTTCCTCATCATTCTCCAAGGTACTGTGCACCTGGGCCATGCAACTCCATGACTGGCCTGCACTCCCTCGTGAGTGATGTCAGATTGTATGAAGCAACTCCGTCAAGACCCTGTGAGAGACCCAATTAGAGCTATTGTGTTTCTGAGTGCTATACTGAGATTTAATCTTTGAAATTTCATAAATGTGCTTGCGTAAGCTGCATTTTTGTCATTTTGGTCTTCTTTTACCCATATAAACATTGGCTATTTTTTTCTAAGCTGGCGTGGAGTACATTTGTAGAGTTTTCACTGTGTTACTTTGTGTGTGTACAAATACTTTACACAATGCCTCTGAGATAAGCCTGACTGCTCATGCCAAGCTCCCAAATGGGTGAGCAGGGGTGAACTGTGTGGCTCTCTTACTCTGACTAGAGTGAGGTTCCCCAGTTGAACAGGTTGCAAACCACTACAACTAGAGACCCCATTTTAAATAGAAACAGATAGGTATGTCATGTTTGGTACCTATGAAATTGCAATGATAAACCCTCTTAAATAGTAAAGTTGGATATTACATCCCAGTTCTGAAAATGCCACTTTAAGAAAGCAGGCATTTTCCTGCCCTTAGCCTTTTGTGCCTGCAGCCTGTCTCGACTGGGTGTAGTTTTTTTAAAGTCCTCTCAGAGCCTAACACCCCTGCATTGTCACTGCTGCCAGTTGGAGGCAGGGCTGGGATGTCACAAAATTCCAAGCACTTCAAAGAACTTCTCCACAAGTTTCTCTCCGTTTCCAGAAGATGATCACCAGGGTATAAAAATACCCTGTTAGGCCGTTCAGACCCGTTATTCAGTTCACTATTGGACCTGCATAATGATTCTCATAGGACTGTCTGTTGCTGTGACCTTCTGTGTGTTCTGTTAGAATGCTGCTGTACTTAGGAGTGCCAACTTGTTGCCTGGAACCTGCCTTGAACCCTCAGAGGCCAGCCCTGCTATTGACCTCTGCATTTTCCCTGCACCCGGGACTATCAGAAGTGACTGCAAAGGCTAGTTTGCCTCACTCTCCTTCAGAGCCACAGGGCCATAAAGGGTTCTGACCATCTTGAGTCCACACCTGGGTCCAGCCTGAGTGAGTCCTGAACCCACAAGAGGTGCCCCACCAGCCTTGGACCCTTGACGTTGATATTAAAAGTGGCAGGATGGCCAATATCTAAAACTGAGACAGAATTTGGCCAAAAGGTGCTTCGAGAATCAAGAGTAGACCAGGGCTAACTTGCTCACCTATCTGCCCAAGGTGTATCACCAGCTGGATTGATTTGTCTTCTTCCTCTACATTCTTCTCCACAGCAGTAAATTCAGTTGCAGCAGTTCTTTGCCAAAGTGTTATCTGATCTAGTGGAATTGTCTTCAGCAAAAGCCTTCTGCTTTCTCCCACTCTGCTTTTTTCACTTCCATTTTGGTGACTAAGTCCGAACCTAGAAATCTTCACCACAGCTTCGACACAAGGCCATCCAAAGAAGACACTCCCTCCTCGGACACCTCCTGCAGCTTTGTCCTGCTGAACTTTACCTTCAAGAATTTTTCTAAGTCTGACGGTAAGCGCTGACGGGCCCCATTTCACTTCTTGTATCCGAACCACTCTCCACCACGATCGGCTTCAACTTTTGACTCTGACTCACTCTTGAGCGACTAGATGTCCCTGGTTGGCACTTTGATCTATTAGGTGCTAGTTTTCACTGAACACTTACATAATTTATTAAAATTGTCTTTATTTTTTAAATTTGGTGTAGGATTTTTTCTGTGTTGTGTTCTCATTTTATTACCTTTTGTGTGCTGCATAAATACTTTACACATTGCCTAAGTTATGCCTGACTGCTTTTTGTCCCAAACAACTCAGGGTTAAGCACAGGTCAATTTAGTGACTTTTTGTGGTAAACCCTATAACAGATTGTGGCTGTTGCTTGACCAGGGCTCGCACCCAGGTCAGCTGACAACCCAGTTTCTCACATGTGAGAACACTTTGTTGTATCTCAATGCATTACTATAGTCATCTATTAGGTTGAGCCACTGGCCATATTGGACCTTTGATTGTCAACTGACGATGTATGAAAGGAGCTAGCATCAGCACAATCTTTCCATTTCAGGACAACCAAAGTGAATCCACCAAAATGACAGAGAGGATGGTATAAAAATCATGAAGATTTCTTAAAAAATGTAGTCAAAGTTACAGGTTAATCGAACAGTAAATCTATTTACCAAGAAAGAGTATATATCAATGCCATCATGCAATATATGTCTGTATATTATGAAAAGCAAGATCCAAAATATGACAATCTATACAAACGAAAATCTTTTCAAACTAACGAAGTAGATAGGACACCTGAAATTGAATTAAATCATGGGAGTAGCTCAAGAAGTACATTTTATTCTGAACACCAGAAAAGACTTAAATGAAATCAAGCTAGGCTTACGTTTTAGCCATGGTCTTCTTAACATTAAGGGAGAAAATTAGTACAGTTAGCCCAAGCAATGTATTTAATTATAATTCAATTATAAAAAAGCCTGCCACGAGTAAATATAGCCACTTGCTAACAGTCTGATTAATACATTTCAGACTGATGCATAAATGTATGGAACACTAAATTACACTGCTCCATCCTCATTTAGGCTGTCAAAAATAATAATATTTTTCTGTTTTTTAAAAAATACTAAGGATAATAATAAGGATATATATATATCTACTTGTAGGCTTTTTTCTTACATTATCATCTTTTATGTCTATGCACTTGAAGTAAGGGAGGTGAATATCTGGCAGTTCAAAGAAGGTGAGATCAGTGATGTCTACTAGAGCAACACCTTCCTATTGCTGTGCCTCTCTGTTCCTATCGATGGTCTTAACTTTTGGATAGAGAAGGTAATCAAAGAAAATTACATTACTGTCACTAAACCAGTTTTCTTTGGGACTGCCCATTTGTCATTGATTTTAAGCTATTTGATCCTGATTGCCCTAGAATTTGATGGGTTGAATGATTATTGAACAATTAGATGCTCAAATGTATGTGCAATCTATTTTCACTACGAGGTTGACTACTTTGGGTTTGGTCATGCATGCCAGTTGGGGCATTATTAAAGCTATATGCGGCTCATGATCGTTGCTGAAGGCTAGATAGTTTTGTTTTGCTGAGTCAGGAGCCTCTCAATAATGTTCCCAACATAGCAACCTATCTATATATGTAATAATTATTCTGCCAGTGTTAGACAGTCGCGGAAGGTTTCCTGAACCTGCTTACCTTAATGAAGGAACTGTGAATGTTATGTCTCTGTAGCAAGTGAACTGACCAGACCAGCATGTGAGCATCTCCTCTACAGCAATATTTCCCCAGTCGCAAATCGAATTTTGGTGGGTTGCAACGTTCAAATTGATAAATGAAGGTGCCTTTAATTTCTGTATTTGTCTTCTCACATTTGCTGCTATTCCAAAACAGATGTCAAATGTCAGACTTTGTCATCTGCTGTTTTCTTAACATAGGAAATGGTGGGCCGTATTTATACTTTTTGGCGCACAACTGCGCCAACGCAGTTGTGCGTCAAAAAATTTAACGCCGGCTAACGCCATTCCAAAGCGCCATGCGGGCGCCTTATTTATGGAATGACGTTAGCCGGCGGAGCTGCCTGGTGTGCATCAAAAAAAATGACTTACACCAGGCAGCGCCGGCGTAGGGGAAAATGGAGCTTGGGCGTCAAAAAATGGGGCAAGTCAGGCTGAGGCAAAATGTTCGCCTCAACCCGATTTGCGCCATTTTTTTTTACTCCCAACCCCCATTTAAATGACTTCTGTCTTAGCAAAGACAGGAGTCATGCCCCCTTGCCCAATGGCCATGCCCAGGGGACTTCTGTACCTTGGGCATGGTCATTGGGCATAGTGGCATGTAGGGGGCACTAATCAGGCCCCCCTATGCCACAAAAAAAAAAAAAAAAAAATTACCTGAACTTACCTTAAGTTCCCTGGGATGGGTCCCTCCATCCTTGGCCGTCCTCCTGGGGTGGGCAACGGTGGCAGGGGGTGTCCCTGGGGGCATGGGAGGGCACCTCTGGGCTCCTTCCGAGCCCACAGGTCCCTTAACGCCTGCCCTGATCAAGCGTTAAAAAATGGCGCTAAAGCGGCTGGATGTCATTTTTTTTGACCCGCCCACTCCCGGGCGTCATTTTTGCCCGGGAGTATAAATATGGCGCACATGCTTCGGAGTCATTTTTTAGACGGGAACGCCTACCTTGCATATCATTAACGCAAGGAAGGTGTCCACGCTAAAAAGGAAGGTGTCCACGCTAAAAAATGACGCAAACTCCAAGATCTTTGGCGCTAGACGCGTCTAACGCCAAAGTATAAATATGGCATTAGTTTTGCGCCGAATTTGCGTAGAAAAAAACGACGCAAATTCGGCGCAAACGGAGTATAAATATGCCCCTTTACTTTTTGAAGCACAAATCACACTGCAAACCTAAAAGGTTGCCAATGTAGAATCTGTTGGCTTTGTCATCGTGTTTCTTAACATGTTACACAGCAGTTGACCAGCAATGCAATACAGCTTAGAAAAAAAAAAACTTTAAGACGCAGCCAATTTTGACCACATCTTAGCATTTTTGTTTTTTACTTTAAGCCATGTTCACAGAAGCTCAAATGCACAGCAGCACGTAAACATATGTTTTGCACAGAGGAAATGTACTGGTTTTGCCAATGCTTGAAACTCGATTTCAACACATTATTATGTGTGTGCAAAATAGTATGATCAGTAAAACTGTACACATGTGCTAATTTAGTGATCATTTCAATGACTAATGTGCTGTCTGTTAAAGATCGTGCACTTACACATGAATCTTTAGTTAGCTTAAAAAATCATCCGTCGTTATGTCCATTAAAGCTATGTAGGTAGCAAACGTTTGTTGTACTGAAAAGTGGGTTCTAAAATTTTAGATGCCATACTTTACGGCATGCATACCAATATAAACTGTCAGAATTGGGCAGAAATTAGGTTTGGGCACCAAAAAAAAGAAAGTGGCCCCTATTAGTGATTTACATAGCTAAAAATGTGGGATATGTTTTCCATATGGAGTACTTTTGAATTACAAAGACTCCATGTATACGTGCTTTGCAAGGTAGTCGAGACTGCCTGAATTTGAGCTTGCTGCAGGCAGTTTGTTGTAATATCAGGAAAATCAACAGCAACAAGCATTGGCAAAACCAGTACATTTCCTCTGTGCAAAACATATGTTTACGTGCTGCTGTGCATTTGAGCTTCTGTGAACATGGCTTAAAGTAAAAAACAAAAATGCTAAGATGTGGTCAAAATTGGCTGCGTCTTAAAGTTTTTTTTTTTCTAAGCTGTATTGCATTGCTGGTCAACTGCTGTGTAACATGTTAAGAAACACGATGACAAAGCCAACAGATTCTACATTGGCAACCTTTTAGGTTTGCAAATGCGTTTTCTATAAAACATGCAGAATCATGAGTGACTCCAAAAGATCAAGAGGAATGGGGCTACGTCAGTCACATCGGATTTTCCAAGCAGTCTGGAAGGCCACTAGGAAGGGGGAGAACCAGTCCAATATGAAGGGTTTTCTACACACCTGTATCTAGGAGGCACAACTGAACTGTATGGTGAGTCTGAGGAAACATATGAGTAGGCAGAGTAGGACTGGGACAGAAAATATGACCGGGCACCAAAATAAAAGAGTTCCTCGTTATCAAATCAGACAGCTAAAAATGGCCACACATGTGTAAATCAGGTCAGGCAAAGACGACAAGCTATATACGTGCTTTGCAAGACACAACAGACTTCACGCATGTGTGCTTGCTGTAGACAATGTTACTGTAACATCAAGGAAATCAACATTAAACACACAGCCCAGAACACCACAAGCCAGGTGAGAAAACAACCATAAAATGAGATTACACATCATTTTCCGCCTGTGTCACTGTGTAAATGGCACATGCAGAGAGGCAGTGTCTGAGCAAACAATAGAGGCTGCTCTGGGAGGATGCTTCATCTCCTTCTCCGACAGCCAAGATGGCACTTTGTTAAATACATAACATGGTGCACTGTTGCTTGCCCCTTCTCATACCCCACCTTTCTGCAAAGAACGCCCCCACCTGAACATCCACCAGCAAGTACTCACAGAGACCTCTCCGTGCAGATTCCCTTAGTTGGTAATGCCTTCATCTCTCAACACGTCTCTTCCCAATGCATTTTGTTAATAAGCAAAAGCGGGGAGGAGAAAGAAAACCAAAAGGTAATCAAATCCACCTAAAAAGTACTTATCCCAAACTGACTGCACAGAAGGACACTTCAGAAGCTCTGGGCTTTCAGCCAAAACCTGAACAACAGTGTGCAATGTTTTCCCGGATCACGGGAGCACAGTAGGACATGCATAATTGACTAGAAGATGGCCTAAACCTGTGCCCAATCAGTGCATGGCCACAAACACCCAGATGATCTAGCGCCCCTTGATTACATGGCAGCCAGGTCTATGGACATAATTTGTGCAGGCTCCTCGTGGTCCAGAGTACCCTAATAAGACAATGACTGTCAAGCACTATAGAAAGTGACCAAGTCTCAAGTAGGGTGCCATGGTCTATTGTTAGGTGTTCCAATGACAGATTCCTTGCAGCAAGTGAAGAACGGAACAGGAGCCAGCGACTGGATGGCTGAGACTGGGATGGCAGCCAGATAAAAGTTTGGAGCAAAATAAGATAAAAATGTTGAGTGGGGACAGAGGGCAGAAACAAACACAAACCTATTTCCTTCTTCTCAAGTCACCTTCAAATTATGAAAAAACAGCAGTGAAGGCGAATGTCTGGGAATGAAATCACTTGAAAAATGTCCATATTCCCATGAAATCCATTACCTTCAGATAAATGTGCACATTTACACAGGGAACACTCTGCTTTCTCTGATTTATTGCAGAAAGAGAAAGAGCACTCTGAGCCACAGCCAACAGCTCCATTTTGACTTGGATTGCAGTACATTTCCTCCAAAGTCCCATAGCTTGAAATCTAACATTTGAAATGTCACCTGGCTTTCAGCTGCCATATCCGATTTTGTGGAAGGGACAGTGAGGGCTTTCAAATACATTCACTCTTATGGAGTGCCGGTGTGAAAATAAACAAGATTAGGAGAGAGAGGAGATTATGTAGTGTTAAGGCTAGAGCTGCAGACTTTGGAGCTGGGGAACTAGGTTCAAATCTAGGCATCAGCTCACCATCCTGTGATTCTGGGAAATCACTTAATCTCTCAGTGCCTCCGAACAAACTGTGTTGCTGTGTAATGTAACTGGTGTTCATGCAAAGTACTCCAATACTTTGAGAGCAATCGTGCCATCAAAAAAAAGAGGGGATGTGGTTTTTCCACAGTGGCAATGGGGGGCAGTGATACCATGGGAGGGTTAACAATAACAAAAAGTGCAGAAGGGTAGTGACACCACAGGTAGGGTAACAAAAACAAACATTGAGGTAGTTTCCGGTCACAAAAATCCTTAATTATGAAGTTAAAAGAGTAACTCCAACAATAAAAACAAGAGAACTGAAAATAGAGCAATGGGGCAGGACAGAGGCTGTGGTGTAACGGCTCGAACTGCCTACCTTGGAGCTGGGTTTGATTCTCCGTGTCAGCTCAACATCATGTACCTGCATGCTTAAAATGCATGCTAACACAAAAAGATTACATCAAAAACATCAAACAAGCAAAAAAAACTTGAAGAACTCAAGCATGCTTCAAATGTGTGCAGGCACGGAAAGATTAGGTAAATGTAAACAAAAGCAGTGCAGACAAAACGAATTAAAAGAAGTTTAAGCGGATGAAATGGATTACTTGCGCCTCACGGCACTGATACTAGAAACCCAAAAGGAACAAGAAGAAACAACATGCTACAACCAATAGAAACATATTAAAATTGAGTGGCAGGCACATAAACCAATGGAAAGTACGGGCGAACGTAAGCCCCTTTTAAGATTTATATTAAATGCAGTAGATTTCACAAACACAGTTCAATGGCTGTGCAAGCGAAACCTGAAAACCAGCCCAACATACCTTAAATCAGCCAAACATTGGACACACACACTGTTCTGTCAGATAAGCCCTTCAGCACTGCCTGATTACCCTACAGCTACTGAGCTACAGTATCCATGGTGCCTTAATGGTGTCACTAAGGCCATTGAGTCTTGATTTCTTATTTACCTGGTGCTTGCTGAACACCATAACAATGAAAGGCAATCAATCACAAAACATTTTGTCACAATCACTGCATTCATCTCTCACTTTCCTTACATTTGTAACACTAGTTACTTATTAAGCTCAGACATGCTACCACCAAGGTTTGGTTTCAACTGGTCCACTAATTTCACAGCTTACAAACAATGGCTGATTGGTCAATAACACATCAGTTTGTACCTTACAAATACTACAGAGTTGCATTTTTGGATACCAGCATTACCAGATAACCTCATCCAAGTGTTCTGCACGCAAATCATGTGCTTTAATGCATTTTTGTTTGCCATAAACTCCGACATTCATTTGAAATATTGAGCTTTACTGCTGAATGTTCATTCTTTATTTCAAAATAGTCCTGAAATCTCTGCTTAGGCACAAAAAACAAACAGCCTGCTAATAGTGGCAATGGCCATCTGTTCTCTTTCCATTCTTATTCTCATCACACAAAAAATATATATCCGCCTTACATAGAGCATGGGATTTTGTTTGTAGGTCAGTTAGTCCAGGAGAACATTAGTGTATCATTTGCAAAATACATACTTGATTCCAAGGAGCGAACTGGGGAACTGTCCACTGCTTGCACAAGATCATTCCATTGATTCAAGAGCGCATTCTGGTATTCACAATGACTAAACTGAAAACAATTTGCAGCCCAATTTAAATTGCGATAAAAAATTTATGGAAACAATGAAAGACAATTTGAACAACTATTGACAGTGACTATTTTGAAATAAAATTGGCAACCCCACCATCGTACTATGATTAAACTGGGCATTCATAGATTAATGACCACTTTTTGGACATCACCCCTGCTCCAGTCTCATACATATGCTTGTTAGTTGTCCTATGCCTTTCTGGAATGGCATCCCGGAATGAGATAAACTGATTGAACTTCTTTAATTCTAAGTCACGTTTTAATAAACTATATCTCCTATTAGTATTTTTCATCAATTCAGTCTCAGTAGGAAATAACACCAAGTGTGGTCATTGGTCCTCATTTAAAGATAACTAAGGTCTATCTTTACTCCATTTTCCTACTTCTTGCAATATGTTGGGCATGAACTCTGCAAAGGCAAGCACAACACTACAGCTAACAAAATTTAGGCTATAAACCTTTTTTTTTTTTTATCTGTTTATTAAGCAAGATATAGAAACTGACAATGCATTACAATTGTTTCAATGGAGTATGCGGCTTCTTAGCACGTATAGCTTTGTGGACAACAAGAAGCTTTTAATGATATTCATGGAATAGAAAGAGAGAACAGATAAGAGACAATAAAGAGAAAAACTATACATTATATAACTGTGATCACTCTGATTGTATTTTTTTTGTGCATGTGTGCTAAATGGCGTTTTGAACTTTGGAATTGTCGTTGGGGTGCATGGGGGGTGGGGGAGCACAACTAATGTGGGTATAAACTTTAAGCAATGGGTGCATGTTTTTGGGTGGGCCTGGCATATGCATGTTGGTTTGGAGGGGTTTCTGGCCATTCTGTCTTAGGGAATCTTGATAGTTCCGTAGGTTATGTACTAATTGGATGTTCTAGTGTCAGCGCTTTTGGTGAAAGGAATGTATGGAGTCATGGGGGAACATATCATCTCTAGTTTCTATTTTAACCACAAAGCTGTCCCATATTTCAACTCCTTCTTGTGGCTGGCCCGTCTGTTGTACTTGCTTCAATGTGTGGGCTTCTGCTTGTGTACGGTTGTATAGGTCGCGCAGCCAGGCTATATAAGGGGGGGTTTGGAGCACCTTCCAGTGTATAGCATTCAAGCGTTTATACACTACAAATGCCAAGTCTATGAATTTGTGTTGGTGTTTGTCACCTTTGGAGCGGTGACAGATTCCTAGGAGACACGATTCTGGGGAGGGGGTGAGTGCATGATCAGTGACTTCTGAGGTAGTTTCTGTAATTCTCTGCCAGCTTGCATTTATTGAGGAGCATTCCCAGACCATGTGGTAGAAATTGGCAGTAGGTGTGGCACATCTTGGACATTCCGATTTGCCATTAGGATAGATTCTGTTGATGCATGCAGGGGATAAGTACGTCTGATGGATATAGTTAAACTGAGTGTATCTCAGTCTGGTGTTTCGTGATACCGTTTTGACCGTGGCAAGAATGACTTCCCATGTTTTTTGGGAAATTGGAGCAGCTAGGGCGGTATCCCAGCGAGATTTAGCTGGGGATAAATCTACGCGGGTATTTGTTGTTAGACCTTTGTATATCAGTGAGATAGTGCCCTTAGTGTTGCCTATTGTCAGGAGTGTTGTGAGCAATCCGGATTCGTTGGGCTCATTATTGCTGTTGCCCCACAGGTTACGTATCAGTTTGGTGATGGCCCCATACATTAGAAAAGCTCCAGTGTGCATTACTCCTGTCTACACCTGTTCCGCGAACGTTTTTATATGGGAATCAGAGTATAGGTCGTCTACATTTAAAGTTGTAGTTTCCCGTATATCATGGTGGAGTGTTAGATTCTGTATTTTCGGGATCTGAGATAAGGGTATTTTAGGTGAATATGGGGGATGGTTGGGCTTGCCCTGGACATATCTTTTCCAGCAAAATTTAGCAGCTTTCAATTTTGGGGATCTATTAGGTGGGGATGGGGATCCCGCTAATAATGTTGTTAATATTGTTTGCGTTCATTGCTACGCTTTCTGGGGACGTTGAGTTGTTGATCCATGAAGCTATCCATTGCAGTTGGGCCGTTGCATAGTATAATTCCAGGTTTGGCATACCCAAGCCACCTTCCACTTGTGGGTGTTGTGTAATAGCTAGCGATAGCCTACGTCTATCTCTCCCCCACAGCAATTCAGTTAGGAGGGAATGCAGTTTATGGAAGAATGTACGTGGTAATGTCAGCGGGAGGGCTGTGAAATAGTACAAAAAACTCGGTAGAATTATCATTTTAGCTATTGCGGTACGGCCCATGGGGGATAGTGGGACCGATGTCCAGAATGACAGGGAGCTCCGGGTGGATCTGAGCAGACGGTCTAGATTGCCCTCCTTTAGGTCTGTCATAGAGTGGTAAATATGTACGCCTAAATACTTAAAGGTTGAGGTAGCCCAGGGTAACTGACATGGGGTAGACTGCTGTGTTGTTCATTTAGTATGGGGACTAGGGGAAAAATACATGATTTGGACCAATTTATATGTAATTCAGAAACCCGTGCAAAGCTATCTAGTATTAGCATTATTTCTGTGATAGATGTTGGGTGCTGGCGTAGGTAGATTAAGGCATCATCGGCGTATAGTGACACAATGTGGTATTGGTCAGCCTCTGGTATGCCCCATTTGTGAGCATCTTTGCAGAGTCTGATTGCCAGTGGTTCCATTGCAATAGCAAATAGGAGGGGAGACAGTGGGCAGCCTTGCCGGGTGCCTCTGCCTATTGGGAGTTCTTCGGATATAACTTGACCTGTTTTGACCCGTGCTATGGGCTTGTGATATAACCTCTTAATCCAATTTATGAAGCCGCGTTGGAACCCAAATGCTTCTAAAGTTCGGTAGAGATTCTCCCAGCTGAGTGTGTCAAAAGCTTTTTCGATGTGCAGGGACATGGCTACTGCTTCCACCCCGATGGTGCCATGCATTAAACGGATTAGTCTTCTAATATTTAAAAAGGTGTTTCTACCTGGTATGAACCCAGATTGATCTGGGTGTATTAGTTCTGGTAGGTAAGGGAGTAGTCTGTTTGCTAGGATCTTCCCTAGGAGTTTGCAGTCAGATTTAATGAGCGAGAGGGGTCTGTATGACCTGACGTCTAAGGGGTCACGGCCTGGTTTTGGGAGCACGACTATTAGTGCTTTGCGCATGGAATCTGGGAGTTGCTTTCTACCGTGGGCTTCATTGAACACCTCAAGGAGGGGTTGTAATTAATGATTAGGATATGATTTATAGTATTCTGCTAGCAATCCGTCAGGGCCAGGGGCTTTGTTGCTTGCCATTTGCGATAGAGCCGTTCGTATTTCTTCTATTGTAATAGGGCCGTCTAGCATTTCTGAGTTGCTTATTATGTGTGGATTTTGGGGAATCATTGTTAGTAATGCAGATAGCTGTTATTTAGGAGGAGGATTTGAGGTTTTGTATAGAGTACAATAATACGTATGGAAGGCTGTGTTTATTTCAACTTGGGTATTGACAACAAGGCCTGTGTGAAGTTTATTCTCACCTATAGGAGCTGCGTGCATTGGTTGATGGACCAGCCAAGCTAATAATTTTCCAGATCTATCGCCCTCCGCGTGTTGTCTCGCCTGTAGGTGTCTATAATCATGTTTGCATAGTCTGGTGTCTGTTTCCTTGTGGTTTGCTCTGAGATCACTCAGCGTTTGTAGTGAGGATGGGTTTGTTGAGACCTCAACTTCCGCTCTGCGCATTTTAATTTCTAATTCCTGTAATTCTTTAGTGAGCACTTTTCTGACTCCCATTGTGGTCGCTAAACAGTGGCCACAGGTCACAGCTTTATGGGCATCCCATTCAATAGCGCATGTTGAGGCGGTGTCTTTGTTTAACGTGAAATAATTTAATAAGCAATTGGATGACTCTGCTTGGAAGGGGGGGTCTGTTTTTTATAGTCCACTCTACTAGGTCAGCAGTTGTGCGTCTGGCTGGGGCAGTGATCAGTGGAGGGATTGATCGGTCCATATGTATGTCTAGTACTGAGTTAAAGTCTCCACCCCATATACTAGGCTCAGATGGATCTCTAAGTTTGCTGTTATTAAGTGTCCACAGACATTCGCGTTGGCCTGTATTCGGGGTGTGTAGGGCGATTAGTGCTAAGGGGTGACCATCTAGTTCCACCTCTAGTATCATGTACCTTCCATTTAGATCAATCTGCGTGCGGGACGTCACAAACGGTACCCCTGGTGCAATCCATATCGCCACTCCGCGAGTGAAGGACGAGAAGGTGGTACCATATATTTGACCCCGCCATTTTGCGCATAGGTTTTCTAGCAAGGCCTTATTGAGATGAGTCTCTTGCAGCGTGGCTATGTGTATCCGGTGTCGCTTAAGATACGCATTAATTTGTTGCCGTTTACGTGTAGCTACCATGCCCATGATGTTCCATGTAATTAATTATATTGTGGAGTGTTTAGGTTATGTTGGGGTGCCATGGTATGTGTGTTGTTTTGTTAAGCTTGGGGGGGTATATTGTCTGTGTGTAGTGCCCCACCCGGAATTCCCATTTGTGTTTTATAGTTAGAGTATTTCCAGCTGTGGTAATGAGTACGACATTTGTGTTGTGAGGTTGTTTACAACGCCTATTAATACGATCGTGGGGTACGATATGTGCCTTGAGTGAATCACATCTAGTAACATTTAAAACAACAACTATGCGTAACTGTAACTGTGCATACAACACAGATGGAAAAGAGCCTATGTCTGCCTTCTTAAAGAACCGGTCCATATGGAGTAGCGGACGCTGTGGGTAAATGTATCCAAGTCGGCGAGCTTCTCGGCCCGCTCTACTCCTAGTGCTGGTGTGTCCTTTCGGGGACCTCCGGCGACTGCAGGCCCGGGATCCTGGCTGGTTGCCAGGTTTGACAATACTCCACCTCCTTGCTAGTCATCAGACTAGGTGGGCTTTTTACTCTGGGAGGAAGTTTGTTTTTGGCTGCAAAGTTATTCTGGGCCTGCTTGTTTAGCAAATGTCGTCTGCTGTACGCGGGGTTAGATTAGGGCCGCGGTTGGAGTCTGTGGAGTCATATTGTGTTTCGAGTTCTAGCTCTGCTTCGTTTTGGGTGGACTGGGACGCTGGAGACGTGTTGATGAAGCGTGTTGTGGCCTGTAGTAATGAAGAGCGTTCTGCTTGAGAATGCTCAGGTGAAGGTTTAACGTCCTGTTTTCTTCGAGGTTTGCGTCTAGATTTGGGTGATGACCATTTTTCCGCTGGGTTGCTCAGGTTTATCTGGTCGGCTAGGCCTTTAGCATGCAGCCAGGTCCAGGCGTCCTCAGGAGTAGTGAAGAAGAGAGTGCGAGTGTCGTTTTGAATGCACAATTTTGCAGGAAACAGAAGAGCATATTTAATGTTATGTTCGCGCAGTCTTTCTTTAACCTTAAAAAAGGAATTGCGTTTCTTTTGTACTTCCGCAGTGAAGTCTGGATAGGTCATGATCTCTGCATTTTCGAAGCTTACCGGGCCTGATTTTCGGAACAGTTCAGGATAAGGTCTCTGTCACGGAAGTTAAGGAGTCTTGCTATAAGCGGACGGGGATGGGCCCCTGGAGGGGGGGGGTCTTCCGGGAACTCTATGTGCTCGTTCCACTGAAAAGAATTTCGGTATATTATTTTTTAGTATTGTGTTCGTTAGCCATTGCTCGATAAATAGTTCTGCACTGGGCCCTTCAGCCCGTTCTGGAAATTCCACAAATCGGACATTATTTCGACGTGATCTGCCCTCGGCGTCTTCGGCCCTGCGCTTCAGGGCTCCGACTTCCTTTGTTACTGTTAATAGTTGTAGTTGAAGGTCCTTTATCGATGGCGTTAACCGTGCCGTATCTTCTTCGAGCGTAGTTACTCTTTCCGCCAATGCTTGTTGGTCCATGCGTAGAAGGTTAACATCTTCTGTGATCGTTCCTATTTTTGCTTCTAATGTGGATTTGGTATCCAGGATGGCTTGCAGTATTTTCTCGAATTGCGTGGTGTGCGACTGTAAGGTTGCCTCAAGCTTCTGGAGTGCCTGGTGTGTGGCCGAGGGCTCTGGCGGTGGAGTCGGCTCGTTTGGCTCCATGTTGCCAGGTGGTGCTTGCGGGGTCTTTGGATTTCCCATTTAATGGTGCGGGTGTAGTTTGATTTGTTGCGGGTAGGCTGGCGCGGCACCTGCAGGTCAATCTAAGAGCTGTATTAGTCAAGTTCGTCAGTGTTTTCTGGCTCTGTTGCATTCAGGATTACTCCAGCAATTGTGGTTTGGCCTAACCCTCGCAGAATTAATTGATGCGGTTAGGTATTGCGCATACAGTGTGCCTTTATTTTGTAGCGAGCAGTAGCTGTTGAGAGCTACTTGATGTGGACAGCCACAGTGCACTATATGGTGCCCTTACCGACAGCACGTTGCTATGAGACAGTTATTGTGTCTTCTGGGCGCTTGTGTGGTGTCTGATATACGTTGGGGGGCCCTGCGGCCTGGTCAATGCCGCCGAAAGGGCTCGCATTTGTACGGAGTGTAGGTTATTTGCAAGCGTTGAATATTTGGTGGGTAGCCCAATGTGGACAGCCTCAGTGTGCTATGTGATACCCTTACACCCGGCGCATTGTTACAGGACAATAATTGCATCTTCTGGGCACCTGTGTGTAGTCTGATATATTTTTGGGGGCCCTCCGGCCCGATCAATGCCGCCGATAGGGCTTGCAGTTATGGTTCGCAGTATGAAGGGTTTTTACGAGCACTGGATATTTGGCACGCAGCCTTGTGCCTTTCTCCGCTTGTGCGGGACCGCTCGGGCCCCTCCCGCCTGCTTCCACGCCCGTGCCACGCTGCCGCCGCCAACCACAGGCCGGATACGCCGCCCGCGGAGATGCCGGTAAGTATATGTCGCCAGTTAATGCCTTTGTTTCGTCAGCCCTTTTGTATATTAACTGTCCGGGGACGGGCTCACTATTTTAGGCCGTCATGGCCTAGCCGGGAGGCCTCCGAGCTCTCTTCTCGTCATCCCCGGGGGCTCTCACCTGTCTCTTAAATCCCACGCCGCCTCTGTAGCCGCCTCGCCAGGCCCTCCGGTCCATTTGCGGGTTCCGATTTTATTTCGACTCCTCCTCTGACCGGGGCGCAGGGGCCGTAAAGTCCAGCTCCTCGCGTGGTCTCGCTGCTCGTCCCAGCGTCCGGCCTCCGCACCTGTCCCCGCAGTCACGACACCGCCCCGCAGGGGCATCCGGGGTATGTTCAGAGCCGCTGGAGGGGTTCCGATGGTCGCACGTTCGGCGCCTACCGTTTTTTAGGAAACTGAGGCGTCTTGTGGAGGATTTTTATACGGGCCGAGAGCGGAGCTGTGTTTTATGCGACCGCTCTGGCCGCCATGTTGCCCACACCCCCCAATTTAGGCTATAAACTTGTTATGTGAATTCTCATTTCTTTTTTCTTCACCCTTCTCCATCTGCGTGGCTGTGGTTCTCAACAAATTCAGCTCTATTGTCGATTTTCAATAACGTCAACATTGTGTTCCTACTGACCACTGTGAGTTATGCAGGTAACAGGATCAAGGTGGAGCATCCCATCTAATTGCTTCTTTTATCAGGTCCTACTGCTTAGATATAACAATCTTACTTGCGCCTAGAAACAAGAGAATTCTATTCATCTGGGATAAATTGTCCCTTTTTTGCTTCTGTTCTGAGAACCTTTTATCACATCTCCTTTGTATTCATACCCCTCATGATCATAGCTGTTTACCCATTTCATCTTTCAAGAACTTTGATTTTTATCCTTCTAGTCTTTGCCTTTCCAGGGATGCTTCAACACAGTCATCATAGTAGGGGGATGAGTTACTGGCATAAACATTGCATATGGAGCCCTTAAGGTTCAGATTCATTACCTGTAGTAGTCTTTCTGAGAACTCTCAATATTTTAGTCTTCCGTAGGTTGACAAGATATTCTCTTTTGTCCTCTAAGCAGAAGTGGAGATCAGGCAACTTCCTGACAAAATCTGATTAAATTGCATGTCATTTAGATTCTTAATTATTTCAAAAACAAAATAACATTAATATTCATTAACTTGTCCCATCCGCCCACCCCTAAACAAGGAGAGAGATGAGAGTCCCACTGTGTGCACATAAATATAAATCCATTCATAACATTGGATCACTTAAACAGCATAATTAGTACTATCACATCAAATTACAACAAATCAACCTAACAGACATATGAAAAGAGTATTAATCAACTGTCCCCTCCAAATCTTGCCCACTTCAGGAGTTCCATTTTCCTTTTGTATTCGGACTTCTCTTAAGCCCCATTCCATCCTTCCTCCGTACTCCATTCCGCTGTAAAGCAACCTATATGGCACCCCACATTCAGCTCATACCCTCCTTGCAAATTACCATAACCATTGCTTTTGTATGGGTAGTCGTTAGGACATCCATCCTATTACGATACACTTCTTTGCCATAGTAATGTCTAATACCAATATCCTCACCACATATTTAGTGTGTTTATTACAGGTGATTAGTCCCAGTAAGCACATCTGTATTGTTGGCGGAATTTGCAATTTGGTTAGTATTCCTAAAGTTTTATTTACTTTACCCCATAAAACGCTTACAAACGGGCTTGTCCACCACATATGAATATAGGTTCCCTATGTCATTCTGCATTTGGGACACTGTTCTGATCTGGAGGAATCTAGGCTGTGCAGCCAATGTGGCAAGATATAATCCCTATGTACGCATGTATAATTTATAAATTTCAATCTTTCATTACGTGTAACTCTCCTACAGTTCCTCAATATAGATGTCCAGTCCACTTCCCTGAACTATATGCCTGTATCACCTTCCCACGGTGTCCTGAGTGTGTTGTGTGTGGTATCAACAATGAGTAACTTTTAGTGATAACTTTGCTCTCACCTCCCGTGTCTGGTAGGATCTGGTTTAACACATGTGTTTCCTGTTCTCGTGGAAACCCTGCCCAGGCCTTGGGAATAGCCGCCACCAAACCAGCGTATACCAGGAATCATCACCCATCTATCCCCCTTTTGTAATAAAAATCTGCATTGCCCACCATTCGGCCATTCTCAAACAGGTCTCCCTTGTCATGTGGGGTATCACTGTAAACCCTATGTCTCAGGAAAGATGTCATAACTGGGCTAATCCCAGTACACCAGATAATCAACTGCTGCATAAAAGTGTACTTGCCCCCTTCTGTTTTAGTTGCTTGTCCCCATATATCTAGTCGGGCACTAACGCATAATTCTATATCTGTCCGTTTCTTCTAAGGGACTAATGACAATGCAGTAATGTTCGTGGTCGTACCAAACCTGCCAACATCCCTGCCACTGGATCAGTTCCACTCTCCTGAAAACCACAGGACTGTATGCTAATTATGAGCTGCACAATAATAGTCCCTGAAATTTGGTACCTGTAACCCTCCACTATGCCACAATAGTAATAAACAATTAATAGTAATTGTGCTTGGTACCTTTCTTTGCACAGCCTGTTCCATAATTAAGAATGCCTTTCGTATGTTGGTAGTGGTGGCGAACCTACCGACAAATCGTACCTGATCAGCATGTATTATCCCTTCTGCTGCCTTTGCTAGGCGTTATATTACTATTTTCCCCAATATTTTAGCATCCACACTTATCATTGACAATGGGCAATATGATTCTCTATCAATCTTTACCAGATCTGGGTAAAACTACTATATTTGCCTCCCTTACTAAAGTTGGAAATAATCCCATCTCAAACGCCTCCTTATGCATAGCTAGCAATGGCGTCAACAGCAAATCCACATATGTCTGGTAGAATTTAACTGACAGCCCATCATTACCTGGTGATGTACCTGATATCGGTTTCTTCTATTGGAGCATTCAAAAGAGCCCTAGTATCTTCATTTCCTGTAGGTTAACGCTCTTCGTTCAATATGGCATCTATGCTTACCTTATTACTGTCGTTGCACTGTGTATGTAGCGCCTTGTAAAATTCTGCAAAGTGGTCTGGATTCTGACAACAGTTTCTATGATCTAAGTTGTATTTTATGGAATCCGCTCTTTAATTATCAACATTCTTATAATCTCCATAACACTGTGCAGAAAGCAGATGACAACCAAATTTCAGCTCTTGTCCTGCATACCACTACCTCTGCACTCTTTGCACTCCTTATGTTGATCATAGCCCAGGAATTGTGGATTTGCCCCAGTAGCCACTTAATTCATTATCTTCTACATACTTTTGTACTTTTAATAAAAGCGAATTTGCTTTCTAGCTGAAATGGTTCAAAAGTTACTAAAAATGCTGAGAGGTGTAATACTGCTTCATGTTCGGTTGCTGATTGTTGTGTTGTGTTTACATTTCAAACTGAAACAAATGAGGTGAACCTTTGACCAGATTTTGTTAACACTGTACAAAACATCAGAACAGTTAAGTAATTCTGCATCAAAATGTGTCGCATTTCGCTGCATAATTTGTCCTTTCTTGCCACATAAACTAGGGAAAATTGCTGCATAACTTGGTCCAACTGTGCAGCATAAGTCAAGTGGCCCTAGTGTTGTAAACGCATTTTAGTTCATAATCCTCTATCGTTCTGTATCACAAACATTCTTGCACCCTCAAAGACAATGAGAAAACCTTTTTAAATCATTTACCGATATTCAGGAGGGTGGCTAAGGGGACCGCCTGTCCCTATTTCCATGGACTGTTCTGAACTTGTGTGTCTTGTTAGTGAAGACTTGAGTGGTCTGTTGCAGGTTCCTTTTTACCGTAATTTTACACCAACCTGTAGCCCGAGGACTTGTCCACAAGTGGAGTGCCAGCGCATATTTTTTTCTTTCAGTAGTTGCTGCTTGCATTGTTCTGGTAAAGAATTGTAAAGAATGCTGATTTGTTTTTACAAGTAGTGTTAATGTTACCCCATTAGCGGGAGGATGATGCAGTTCCATTTGAAATGCAATTTCTGTCCTGTCGCACACTAAATTGGTTAACTCTGACTGCCAACAAGAAACAAATATTGGCAACACCAACAGGTCTCACATATGAGAGCTATTGGCTTTGTCAAATATTTTTAGCCATAATGCATAGGTTAAAAACGAATTAAAAGAAAAAGTTATATGAAGCAGCCACAGCTATGCACTTCTTCAGCTAATAAACAAACGGAGAGTGTTTGAGGGACTAGGCAGCACGGAGTGAGAAAGGGGAGTAGCGAAAGGTGGGGCATAGGGATAGACAAGAGTAGGTGGGGAAGCACATGGACAATGGAGGGTGGGGCCAGATGGGCTGGAGAAGCAAATAGACAATGGAGTGAGGGCAGAAGTGGATGGGTGGCAGCAAAACAACAGAGGATGGGCAGTGGGACACGGCAGCAAGTTTACTTTGAAGGGTGGGCTGGAGGGGCTGGAGCAAGAAGCTGGCAACGGAGGCTGAGCAGTAGGGACTGAGGCAGCAAGCTGACAATGTGGGCCAGGCAGGTAGGGATGTGACAGCAAGCTGACAAACAAGGGTGTGCAGCAGAGTATGGGGCAGAAAGCTGAAAATGGAGAGTGGGTGAGAGGGGCTGGAGCTCTGACAACAGAGGGTGAGTTGGCGTGACTATGGCAGCAACCTGAGATAATAGGCAGGAGGGACTAGGCAGAAAGTTGATAACAGAGGGCACTTATGAGGGGCTGGGGAGCCAACCAATAATGGAGGGTGGGCAGAAGGGACTGGGGAGCAGACTGACACCAGACAATGGAAGGTCTGGGGGAGCACACAGACACCAGAGGGTGGGCAGGAGGGTCGGAGGAACAGGCTGATGGAAAACAGTGGAGGGACTGGTGGGGAACATGGACAACAAAGAATGGGCATGTGTGTAATGGAGGAGCACATGAACAATGGGTCACCAGGAGGGGCTGGGGATTTTTACTTACTGTTATATTATTATAGAGATGCATCCGTAAAATAGATGGTTTGACTTGAATTTATGTTCAGAATTTTGACCCTTTTTCCTTTATTTGTACAGTCTAGAATTTGCCTGTATGGCAGGTGACCACCCTAAGCTTAGCTACCATTGGTGCAGCCAGTGTAATGGCACCACCTTCCAGAGGTTGAGGGGAACCTCTGCATCAGCTCCTCACATGATGTGTCTCCTGTTTCACTTGGTAAACTGACTGAGGCAGCTCATTAACACTGCACTAAGGAAGTTAAAGAGAACTGCCTGAAGCTCAACATGGACAAGGCAGACATAGAGATTTTCGGAAACAAAAGTTCCCCATGGGGCACATCCTGGTGACCCTTGGACCTCGAGCCAAATCCTACCCCCACTGACCACACTAGGAACCTAGGCCCCATTCTGGACAACAAGTTAGCCATGATGAATCAGGTCAACTCTGTCTCCTTGTCCTGCTTCTTCATCCTCTACATGCTTTGTAAGATATTGAAATGGCTACCCCAAAGCTCAAAACACATCACAACCCAGGCCCTCATCTTCAGCCAACTGGAATATGCCAAAATGCTTTAGGCAGGTATCACAGCTCACTTCATCCAATGACTAATGAGCATACAGAAAGCCACAGCCAGACTCTTCCTGGATCTCACTAGAAGAACCCACTACCTTGGAGAGCTCCAGTGGCTCCCTTTACAGAAAAGATGTCAGTACAAGCTCCTGACCCATGCATACAAGACCCTATACAACTGCAGACCCGTGTAATTGAACCAGCGCCTGAACTTCCATCAGCCCACCAGACCCCTTCACTCCACTTCCCTTTCTCCAACCTTTATAGCCACCACCTGTTATAGTAGATGTGGAGGTCGCTTCTTCTCCCACCTAGCAGCAAAGACATTAAACGAGCTACCCTCTCATATCCGAATCTCCTTATCTCTTCCAGAGTTCAGAAAATCTATAAAGACCTGGCTATTTGGCTAATCAACTGTACCTTGCCAGAGCCTGGATACCCTCACAAGCGATGAAAAGTGCTAAAAAAATCTACTGAATGATTGATTGAAGTCTTAGCATAGACAAATCTATAGCACTCATGCCTGCTTGTGTAGTAAGTTGGTATGTGATTGGGAACCTTCTCTGAAAAATCTGTTCGCTTAGTGAGAGAGCATGTCAGCCATTCATCATGCCACCATGAATCCTTCGGTTGCTTTTTCATTCATAATCTCTTTTTGTCCAGCCTGTGGAAATGTCAAGGATAGATATTTAACAGCCCTATCACTTTCATCAGAGCTGTCACTGCAGCATCGAAGAGCATGTGACGTCCAGGAGTTTGAACCATTGAATAAAAAAATGTAGCTGAACACTGCAAAACAAGTGACATTTTATAACCATGACCTCATGCCCCAAAAAAGGGAACTTGTCTATTGTCAGTTTTGGACTAATCATCTTTCACTGTTCAAACAGAACAATGAGACCAATATTTTATCTAAATTTCATAATATCGAAGTATTTATTAATGAATGGTAGTGACATAATGATTGGCTTAGGTAAAACACATTCACAGTACATAAATCCCATATATGATAATTAGAAAAATGGCTTTAGAAATAATTTATGGAGTGGACTTTGTATTACATATGAGATTTCATTACAGAGTGAGGTTAACGAGTTAACCCAGGAACTAGAGCGTACAGGAGGTAAGTCCTGTTTAGGCTACTTTCCTGGGCTGTTAAAGTCTTGGAGGAAGGAGGGGAGGTGAAATGTGCATCAGAGAGTGTACAAGTGCAAGACATTGAATCACCTGCTGTTCAATTTGCTTAATTAAATTGTAAGGAGGGTTGGGTGAAAACTTCCACTCTGACTGTGGAGATTGCAGTGTTTTACCCACTCCAAGCTTCCCTTGGAACATAGAGTTCTGGCAAAACTCTGCCTACTGCCACATGTCAGAGTTTTTTCTCATCTGCGGCTCGCCAACATTAAGTTTGCAAGTGCAATCGAGAATTTGTTTCCCATACCACTAATTACAGACACTAGAATGCCTCCCAGCAAGATTTCTCAACATGGGAAGTCGCAGAAGGTCACATGTGTTCACATTTAAAAAGCTGTTGCTCAAGTAGTAAATCTATTTGAGCAGCAGGAAGAAGCAGTGCCCTCTAGCATGTCATGTGGTGCAGTTCATGATGATTGTAACAGTGTAGAACATGCTCCCAGTGCTAAAAATCAGTGTGAGCACCATAACGTGCCTAAATACCTCTCGCTCGAAGAACAAAGGGGAAAAAGTACTAAAACATTGGCCCTCATTATGAACATAGCAGGAATCCCCGGCGTGTTCATGCTGGCAGTCTGAACACAGACCGCCAGCCTGTTGAGGACCCCGCCGGCCGCATAATCAACATTCTGCTGGGCCGGTGAGCGGAAACAGTGTTTCCACCAGCCGGCCCAGTGGAATGCTGGGACTGGACATTGCCGATGGCTCCACATGGAGCTGTCGTCAGTGGCGCAGTGCGGTGGGTGCAGCAGCACCCGTCGCACAGATCACTGCCCGTGATCAAAGATCACTGTGCACAGGGGCCCCTGCACTGCCCATGCCAAGTGCATGGGCCGTGCAGGGCCCCCCAGGGGGGCTCCGGAGCACCCCATCCACCAGCCTTTCCCTGGCAGGACAAACCGCCAGTGAAAGGTGGCACTGCTTGCAGCACAGCCCTGTCGGATAGAGAGATCGGCCATCATCAGGCTGCCTGTCGGCGGAAGCCTGGCGGTTGCGGAGGGCCGCCTGTTGCAGTCTTCCCTTGTTCTTTATATCATGGTCCAGAGCTACATGCTGGTGACGGTGATTTCCGCGGCTGCCTGCATGGCGGTCTGGACCTCCATGTTCATAATGAGGCCGATAGTTTTTATATTTCAAATTTATGAACGCTTGTGTTGGGCTTGAATCACAAAAATTTATCAAACCCAGTGCAAAATGATGTACTGGGATTTACTTTCCAAGGTAAATCCTGATTTGTGTTGAAAGGTTGGCTAAAGTAAGGCAAAGTAGAGCTATGTACTGCTTTGTGCTACTCCGTATTAAGGTGAATTTAACGGGTGGTACATGGGAGTTCTTGTGGAACCATCCATGAACTTTGACACAAATCCCCATCCACTGATATTGGTAGTTAATGATTTTTGTCGAAATATATATGCCTCCTCAAAGCAGATGTGAGATTGGAGAAAATTTGGGTTTTCTCAAAACCTTTTAAATTTTGCATTTGAGGACAAACCTATGCTTGGGAGAACTATGATGCAAGGGTTTCTGCATGTATGGCAACCAAAACTACACCAGCACTCCGAAAGAGAAAAAATGTGCCATATTTTCATAGATATGGTGCCATTTTTGTCTTTCCCATGGACACAATGCAGTGCAACAACTTTGGTTGCTGTGCTGCATTGCACTAAAAATAAGTAAATCTGCTGTAAAAATGTTTATCAAACCTCACAATTGCTTCAAGGAGCTGCAGGTTGTTGGCAAAAGTGACTGTCTACAATGTTAATACATAAGGATTAGTGTCAAAACCTATCAGTGGTTGCATGAGAAACATCAACCATAGAGCACAGCATTGTAGTACAAAGTAGTGCATAGCACTGCTTTGTTTCTCTTTAGGCAACATTTCAACACCAATGAGGATTTGTGTTTGAAAGTAAATCCCAACACAGCATTACGCTTTGGGTTTGTGGCACTTTTTGTGATGCACACCCGGCGCAAATTGTTGATAATTTTCTCCCTTCTTTATTCAAAACTTTTCAAACATTACAAGTGTCATCACAGTAGCAGTGCGCGCTCTAAGGCTCGCCCATCCTAAGTTCTGTGCCATAATATGGACAACTCCTTGCTGTCGCGGGTGAACTACATGCTGTGGTAAAAAACAGCTTGTTTATTCCCCCCTGTTGATGGCTAAGGTGCCCTGCAACATGACTTACAACGATCGCATAATTCTGCTAGAATAGTACTGAAAAAAACTATGCTTATTTCTCCTACATGATTATGTACCATATTACTAGTACCTGTAATTGCTCCTTGCATTTACTAATGTTAGTTTTTAAACTGTTGGATAATTATTTGCCTGTATTTGTTTTTTTGCAGTTGCCAAAGTTTATTTCTTTGGTTCAAGGCATGCTGTTTCTCTTTCCAGAGCCAGACAGCTGTTTTGACAGTTTTGGGTGTGGAGCTATTTAAGTAGGCTCGCTCTTGGGGAGCTGCTCAGTATTTTCAAAACCTGTTTGGAACAGGAGCTCTGATTTCTTTGAGATCGGCTGGGCCCTGGGTGATTGTATCCTTTTTACGCTGTAGTCAGCGCTCGTCATTTTGAAGCGGGGATCTGTGTGGGGGGCGTGCGGCATTGCTCTGCTTGTCAGCTTTGGGAGAGTTTATTTCCAGTTGGTGAGTTATTTATTTTCTCTATTTTAACGCGTTTCTGTGCAGATAGATTTTGAACATTTAAAGTTGATAATACATAAGAGAGAAAACTTGCGCTTCCTGATAAATCGCTGCAGTTTACTAAAAGCCATTCTAATTTCTGCGCGGTGAGTTTAGCATTTGTTGGAATTTATTGTCCTTGCTAAATCAAATGTTGTCGACTTTAATAGGTCTTGTTTTAGCCAGGTGCATTCTCATGGTAGAAATTTGGATTTGCACTATAGTTACTCACACAAGGGTAATTATAAGATTAATTATAAGATTTTTCTAGGGTTTGAAGTGCGTGTTTATTAGTGATACAATAGTATTCTGAGTCATTGCTTCCTCTTTTAAGTTATCTGAAATAGTGAGCGTATCAGACAGGAAAGCGGTAAGAACTGGACATCTTTTAATAACTCTGGCAGTGAGGCTTCGCCACCCTCAGAAGTGTCTGAGTTGATATGTTTCTTTCTTAGTATGTAAGCTTAACATGCTTGCAAAAGCCTGAGAACACATCTAGAGATCTCAGTTACCTTCTACCAAACATTATTAATTACTGGCAGCAGATGTTGGTGATTATTTTTTGTTTGTTATTAGCCTCTTTCTTTTCAGATCTCCTTCCCAGCTGTTCCCTTCCCATCACCCTTTCCCTCACCTGGCCTCTCTAAAACTCAGTTTTAGTTTTTAACCAGCCGAGTTGGAGCTGCCTGAGGTGGGCCACAAACCTCCTTGTGCAGACTCTGAGGAAGAAAGACAGTGTCTTCACAACATATGTCCTGCACTGTGCAAAACACACACAAAGTGGGAAAAATACCACAGCATGACTTTGGACTAGAAACTGATGAACTAGTTGTAATGGGTTTGTGTCACAATAGTGATGCAAGCGCAGCTCAAAATGTTGTGTTGGGATTGACTTTCCAAAACTAATCGCAATTTGCGTTGAAAAGTTGCCTAAAGTAACTGTACGTTGCACTATTTGCTACTTTGCACTACTTTATACCAGGGGAACATTCAATTGGTTGTACACAAGAGTTCCATGTGACAAATCATGGCTCATGTTGGCGCAAACCATATTCCACTAACCTTGGTAGCAGGGATTTGATAAAAAAAAGTATGCCTCCTAAAGCCAGGTGTAAGGTTTAAGAAAAGCTTTCGTTTTTTTCAAAGCTTTCCAAACTTTGCATGTGTGCTGCATTGCACAGCACATGTGCAAAGTAGGAAAATGTATTAACGCTTATTTTTTTAATGGTTTTAGAAATGGAGTCTCTGGTTGGCAGTGGTTTGCATCCTGTCCAAGTAGGGACCCTCACTCAAATCAGGGTAAGGGAGTCACACAGCTAATATAACCCCTGCTCACCCCATTGGTAGCTTGGCTCAAGCAGTCAGGCTTATTGCAGAGGAAATGTGTAAAGTATTTGTACACACACACACAGAGAAAACATACAAAAGTACTGCACACCAGTTTAGACAAAATAACCAATATTAATCCAGGCAAAACAAGACCAAAACAACAGACATCAAACATACACAAGTAAAGATATCACTTTTCAATGGCTTTAATGACTCTTAATCCATAGGAATCAATGGTTCTATCTTTTCAGCACAAAATCCCTGGGATGTCTCGAAAACAAACATTATACAGGCTGCAGGGGAGGTGAGGCGCCAAAAAGAAAAGTGATGCATTGGTTCCGTACTGTGCAGGTGAGGTGATGCGTCTATTCTTTCCTCGCAGGAGAGGCGATGCAACGATTCCTTACTGGCAGTGGAGGTGATGTGTCAATTCTTTTCTCGCAGGAAAGGCCATGCGTTGATTTCCAGACACACAGCCTTGTTTCCTTTCTGGGGTGTAGGGTTGATGAGAAATTGACACCTCGGTTACGATGCGTGGAAAATCCAGAAGTGCTGTCCTGATGGAGCCACAGTGAAACAGGTGGTGTGTCGATTCTGTATCTGCAAGACAGGCACTTCATCAATTTTCTAGCCACGGGACAGATGCTGCATTGATTTTTCTGCAGCAGCACATTGGTGCGTGGATTTTCTTTTTCATATCACCAGCCTACATCTCCAAGGGCCGAGGGACAGGAGTTGGCACCACTTGGCAAGTTAAGACTCTTAGCAGAAGAGCCCAGGCACTGGTGGATAAAGTTCTTTGATGTCCTTTAAAAGGAGGCAAGCTCAGTTCAAGCCTTTAGAAAACCTTGGAACTCAGAATATAGAAAGTAAAGTCCAGTCCGTTCACTCCTAGGACAGAAGCAGCAAGTAGCAGGCCATCACAACAAAGCAACAGGCTTAGTGGCAGTCCTACTGCATCTAGCTCTTCTTCCTGGCATAATGTCCTTGGTCCAGAAGTGTTCTAAAGTTGTGGTGTCAAAGTTCCAGTACATTTACTCGTTTCTGCCTTTGAAATAGGCAAACTTCAAAGGAAACTCTTTATAGTGCATAAGACCCCACAATTCTTGCCGTGGTCCCAGGCACACGCTGGGGGTTGAGACTGCTTTTTGTAGGGACAGGCACAGCCGTATTCAGGTACATGTGTCAGCTCCTATCACCACTCTAGCCCAGGAAGATACATCAGGATATGCAAGGCAAACCTCAGCTCCTTTTGTGTGACTGTCTAGAGTGAATTCACAAACACCACAACAGGTAGAGGTAGACAGTTGGTTAAGCAAGAAAATGGCCACTTTCTAAAAGTAGCATTTTCAAACTTACAATTTAAAGACCAACTTCACCAAAAGATCTATTTTTCAATTGTGAGTTCGGAGACCCCATACTCGATAGCTCCCTCTGCTCTCGATGGGAAATTACGTTTAAAATATCTTTCAAGGCAATCCCCACATCACTCTATTGGAGAGATAGTCCTTGCAATAGTGAGAAACAAATTTAGCTGTATTTCAGCACATATAAAGCACACCAGTACATGTCCTATCTTTTGAATACACTGCACCCTGCCCATGAAGCTGCATTGGGCCTACCTCAGGAGTGACTTATATGTAGTGAAGGGGAAGGTTTGGGCCTGGAAAGTGGATGCACTTGCCGGGTCGAAACAGCAGTTTAAAACTGCCCACATTGACACTGCAGAAGCAGGTCTGAAACATGTTTACTGGGCTACTCGTGTGGATGGTGCAATCAGTGCATCAGGCCCACTACAGCATTTGATTCACAGGCCCTTGGCACACATGGTGCACTATACTAGGGACTTACTATAAAATCAAACATGTAAATCATGGATAAACCAATTACCAATACAATTTAGACAGAGATCAAGTGCTCAGAGTCCTAAAGCCAGCAAAAGTGTAATTCAGCACAGGATTAAAAACAAGAGGCCAGAAGCAAAAATAAATGGGTCTAACCCTCAAAAAAGGCTGTTTCTAACAAATGGGAAGAACCCCCTTGTAGAAAACCTATTCTTGACAGAAGGCCTATTGTTGTACAAAACCTATTCTTGACAAAAGGCACACCCATGCACTGTGGCGCAAAGGTGTATTGGTACATGCAGTCAAAAGTGCCCCTACGGTAGGAGAGAGAAAAACAGCACCATATCTTTGTGAAAGTGGTACTTTATCTTACTTATTGAAGCAAAGCAGCAGTAAAAATTATGAAATCTGCCCCAAAAACATTTATTAAGTGTAACGTCTTCCTCGAGCTGGCATATCTTTTTGGTGCAAATACCTATCTACCAATGCTAAAAAATAAGGATTTCCGTCAAAATCCATGTCGATGGGTTATATGGGAAAGCCCATGATTCATCCATAGAAGGTCCCCTTCACACCTTTGTTTTACATTTATTTAGCCAACTTTCCAGTGAAAATCACGATTTACATTGGAAAATGCATCCCAACACAAAATGTTGAACTGGGTTTGTGTCACCTTGCGACGCAAACTCAGCACAAAGTGTTGATACATTTTCCCCATAGCAACTTGACAATCTCCCCCACCCTCATTGCCTTCTACTTTGAGTCAATCAGCACCCAAAAGTGTTCAGCCATATTTCGCCCTCCAAGAGTCTTCCATCATCACTGAGACTTCCAGTAAAAACATTTTTAACATTTTGTTTTTAAAAATATCTCATTTTCCTTCATTTTTGTGCAACTAACCAATTACTTGTTTATCTGAGTAAAAGTGCTGTGAGGTAGAATAATGTCTTCATACATGATACAAATATAGGATTGTACTATTTATCAGTGTAGCATTTGTAGGTATTTAAGCAGAATACTGCAGGCATATTAACTGAACTTTGATGCAACTGGATGCAGCAAGGGAAATTGTGTTGCATCAAAGGGAGAGAGCAGAAAAGCAACATATCTACCAGTATGTGGTGCAGTTCCGCTTTCTCACAGCACTGGCACATTTTTTGCTGAGACTACACATGCAGAGAGGAAGTAATGTGAAAAAATAAAGATATCTGTGCACGTTCGACTAGCCTCGAGTATGTGCACTATTTTAGCAAAAACCCATGGTTACTCACTTTAGTAAATATGAGGCATCAAAATACATGAGTGGAGATACGGAGACTCCATGCTCCACCGACATAATGTTTTCCTGGTCAAGATAGCAAAAAGTAGCTCTATACACTGCCTTTCTTTAGTTTTTTACAAAGCCACACCAATCAGGCTTTGCGTAGCTCTGTAAATCCCAAAATTGATTTTGCATTTGGCTCAGCCAAAAAGTGATGAATTGTTGACTTCAAATCTTGGTAAATCTTGTCCTGTATATATGCTTCCTTGACACATGCATCACTAGTGTCATCATACAGAGCCATCCATGAAAAACTGCAGAGCGTTCAGGAAAATTTACTTTTTCAAAATGACTGTAAATAGGATAACGTTTCCCAATACCATATTCTCTGCATTCTGATAACAGAGCGACTTTCTAACAAACACACTAAGGGCCAGATGTACATACCATTTCGATTGTCACAAACGGCCCGATTTGCAGAATCAGGCCATTTGCAACAGGATTTTTTTTTGGGGTATGTACAGAACCTATTTTGCGATTCGGTAATCTGTTTACCAGATCGCAAAATAGGTTTGCAAGTCCCAATTAGGAAGGGGCGTTGTTTTGTGTTTTGTGACCGTGAATGTGATCGCAAATCAATCACAGTTAGCACCAGTTTCAAACTGGTGCTAACCCATTCCCAAATGGGAAGGGGTCTTAGAGGACCCCTTCCTCTTTGTGAATGGTAGCAAAAATATTTTTTCAGAGCAGGCAGTGGTACTATGGACCACTGCCTGCTCTGAGAAAATGAAAAGAAAACTTTTCATTTTCGTTTTTGAAATGCATCCGGTTTTCCTTTAGGGAAAAAGGGCTGCATTTAAAACAAAAAAAAAAATGCTTTATTTAGAAGCAGTCACAGACATGGTGGTCTGCCATCCCCTGCAGGCCAACATCCCTGTGAGGGCTGCCATTCCCAATGGGGTCACAAATTGCAACCTTACTCATGTATTCTTATGAGGTAGGTCATTTGCGACCCCATTGGCAATCGCAAACAGTGTCAATGACACTGTTGTACATCAGGTTTTGCGACTCGCAATTGGCGAGTCGCAAAACCGAATATTTATACTTGTGTCCTGTTGGACCTGGCTTTTTGACAGGGACATCCCCAAACTTTTTGCCTCCTTCCTCCTATTTTTTCTGACCTGTTGTTGTTGGCTTTTGACCTCTGGGCACTTTACCACTGCTAACCAGTGCTAAAGTGCATATGCTCTCTGGGTAAATTGTACTACTGATTGGTTTATCCATGATTGACTATTTAATTTACTTGTAAGTCCCTGGTAGAGTGCACTACATGTGCCTAGGGCAGGTAGATTAAATGCTACTAGTGGGCCTGCAGCACTGGTTGTGCCACCCACCTCAGTAGCCCCTTAACCCTGTCTCAGGCCTGCCATTGCAAGGCCTGTGTGTGCAGTTTCACTGCCACTTCGACTTGGCATTTAAAAGTACTTGCCAAGCCTAGAACTCCCCTTTTACTACATATAAGTCATCCCTAATGTGTGCCCTAGGTAACCCCTAGAGCAGGGTGCTGTGTAGGTAAAAGGCAGGACATGTACCTGTGTAGTTATATGTCCTGGTAGTGTAAAACTCCTAAATTCGTTTTTACACTACTGTGAGGCCTGCTTCTTTCATAGGCTAACATT
This sequence comes from Pleurodeles waltl, assembly GCF_031143425.1. Classification (NCBI taxonomy): domain Eukaryota; kingdom Metazoa; phylum Chordata; class Amphibia; order Caudata; family Salamandridae; genus Pleurodeles; species Pleurodeles waltl. Next base: position 234,184,072 of record NC_090437.1, on the reverse strand, counting down.
GGGGCTGCCCTCATACACTGTTGAAGTGGCAGCTGCTGATCTGAAAGGAGCAGGAGGGTCATATTTAGTATGGCCAGAATGGTAATACAAAATCCTGCTGACTGGTGAAGTCGGATTTAATATTACTATTCTAGAAATGCCACTTTTAGAAAGTGAGCGTTTCTTTGCACTAAAATCTTGTTGTGCCCTTCAATCCACGTCTGGCTAGGTTTAGTTGACAGCTCCTTGTGCATTCACTCAGACACACCCCAAACACAGGGTACTCAGCCTCACTTGCATACATCTGCATTTTGAATGGGTCTTCCTGGGCTGGGTGGGTGGAGGGCCTGCCCTCACACAAAGGACTGCCACACCCCCTACTGGGACTCTGCCAGACAGGATTGAACTGAAAGGGGGCTTGGTGCATTTCTTAGAGACTCTTTGAAGTCACCCCCACTTCAAAGGCACAACTTAGTATAAAACAGGGCCTCTGCCCTACCTCATCAGACACTTGCTGGAGAAGAAACCTGAACCAGAAACTACATCCTGCCAAGAAGAACTGCCTGGCTGCTCAAAGGACTCACCTGTCTGCTTTCTACAAAGGACTGCTGCCTTGCTGTTGCCCTGCTGCCTTGCTGAACTCTTGTCTGGCTGTGAAAGTGCTCTCCAAGGGCTTGGATAGAGCTTGCCTCCTATTCCTTGAAGTCTCAGGACCAAAAAGACTTCTCTCTTTTACTTGGACGCACAGCTTGTTTCGCGGCGAGAAAAACGCCGCACTCCGACGCTGATCGACGCAACGCTCTTGGGATGATCGAAGATCCGACGCACGGCCTCACAAGGACAACGCCGCCCGACCTCTAGAGGAGAAATCGACGCGACGCCTGCCGTGAGATCGTAATTTCAATGCACAGCCCCGCATCGAAGTCTAGAGGAGAAATCGACGCGACGCCTGCCGTGAGATCGTAATTTCGACGCACAGCCCCGCAGACCGACGCGCAGCCGGAGAACAAGCAGGAAAATCCACGCACAGACCCGGGACATCTGGTAATCCCCGCGATCCACAGAAAGAGACTCCGCGCGCCGGAAAACGACGCCGACTTCCCCGCGTGGAAAATAACGACGCAAGTCCGTGTGTGCTGGGGAGAAATCAACGCACACACCCTTTTTCCACGCACCTCTTCCTTTGTGGCCCTCTGAGGAGATTTTCCACCAGAAACCAGGTACTTTGTGTTTGAAAGAGACTTTGTTTACTTTCTAAAGACTTAAGACACTCTCTATCACTTTTCAGTGATATCTTTACAAATTCGTATTGCAACTTTGATCGTTTTGGCCTGAAGATACCCAGATAAATATTATATATTTTTCTAAACACTGTGTGGTGTATTTTTGTGGTGTTATGCTATGGTGTTGTATGATTTATTGCACAAATGCTTTACACATTGCCTTCTAAGCTAAGCCTGACTGCTCGTGCCAAGCTACCGGAGGGTGAGCACAGGCTGATTTTGGATTGTGTGTGACTTACCCTGACTAGAGTGAGGGTTCTTGCTTGGACAGAGGGCAACCTGACTGCCAACCAAAACCCAATTTCTAAAATTGGTGATCAGCGGTGAGGATAGGACTTGTGTTTGTGCAGTGACATACAGTAGCTAAGTATTTCACTACCTACCCACAGTTGAAGGTCAACTTGATTTTTCATCTTTTTTGGCATTTGGTTCTCTGATGTCCTCCTGGATATACTATTGATATTTTGGACTTTGGATTTTGGTTTTTGCTGATAAGATCTTATCAGAATGGGATTGCTTACCTACTCATTATTTGTTCGTACTGACCACCTCACTAAGGCTGACCTAAGGGAGCTTTGCAGAAAATGGGGCCTTCCTGTAGCAAGGAGATCTACTAAGGCAGAGATGCTCCATCACTACATAGTCTGGGGGGAGGAAAGATGGGCAGAGAGAGAGGCAGCAAGAAACCAAATGACTTAGTACCCCTCAGATGAGGAGGAGGACTACGCACAGGAGGAGGAAGACTTCTCACATGAGGAGGAAGACTACTCAGAGTTGGACAGTGACCCAGAAATAGATGAATGGCTCCGAGGTCAAAGGCGACAGGAGCAACAATTAGAGGAGTATCTTGCAGAGGTTGAGGCAAAAAGACTCTTAGCCCTGGAAGAAGAAAAGATTGCAGCTCAAGAGCTGAGCTGTAAAGAGCTGAAACTGGAGGCCAGAAGGGCTGAGTGCAGTTCAGATGGTGGCAGCAAAAATCTTGCATCTAGTACTGCTGAAGGAGGGCACAAGCCCAGAGATGTGGTGCCCAACTTGAAGAAGGGAGTTGACACACCCCAGGCGGTTCAAGGCTATGAGGTAGTTCCCGTTATGCACAGGGTCCCTGAGAAGGATTGGGGGACTGGCACAGGGAGTCATATTCCTACTGGGGGGAAGGGACACTTTACTGACTCTAGCAGAGAGTGACAGAGAAAAGGGTTCCCCCCTGGTGGACGTCCTGGATATAGAGTATAGAGACATCCCAGAAGAGTATGGGTTGAGTGTCAGGGACAGACAGATACTGTCTCACCAGTCTCAGGAGGGTGAAGTAGAGTGCTTTTCCAAGGTTGAGTTACTAGGTGGTTGGGTGAAGGGTACTGTGGTTAATACATGTGAAGGGCAGAGTGATGTAATTGCTGGAGAGCATATGTCTGGTCCTTATATTCCAGAGCTACGCCAATACCAGGTGGAGTGTGAGTTCTCTGACCCCAGGGAACTTACAATGGAGGCAGACTTCTGGGTGAGTACCAGAGAGTCTGAAGAGGCATTTGGGGGTGCTCCTGAAGGGAGTGGTCTAGGTGGTTCCCAACCGAGTGTGGTGGGAAAGGATTGTAGTGTCCCAGGTAGGTCCCAGGTCCTAGAGGGTTCCATGAGGGAACACCAGGAGGGAAGCCTAGCCTGTACCGTAGGGCCACCTTTTGAGGGAAGCCCCGCAGTGTCAGAAGAACTTGGGGGGGTGACTGTAGCCAGCATCCCAACAGTTCTGGTGTCTGGCAGTACCCCTCCTAGTGAAGGGGTGCAGAAGTCCAGACATAGGGTTGAGAGGGGGTTGCAGGCCCCAGTGGAGGACCTTGAGAGTCAGGGGACAGCTCTGAGAGCAGAGCCCCCCAGGAATGACCCAGGTGAAACCGTTTCTGGTTTGGGGGAAACCCAGACTCTGCCGGATGGGCAGAGGTCGGGAGACCTGCGCCAACCAGACTCTTGTGTGGCCCTTGGGGACGGTGTGTCCCTTGTGGGGGGTGAGAGTGCCCCCCAGGAAGTCCTGGCATGCCATGCAAAGATTCAACCTCAGGGTGGTGACTCTGGGTTGGATACCCAGGTTCAGAGGTTAAACTCTGACCTGGTGGGAGGTAGATGTGCCACCCAAGAAGTCCTGCTGTGCCAGGCAATTGTCCAACCTCAGGGTGTTGACTCTGGGTTGGATGACCAGGTTCAGAGGTTAAACTCTGACCTGGTGGGGGGTAGGTGTGCCCCCCATAAAGTCCTGGCGTGCCAGGCAATTGCCCAACCTCAGGGTGGTGACCCTGGGTTGGGGAACCAAGCTCAGAGGTTAAACTCTGACCTGGTGGGAGGTAGATGTGCCTCCCAAGAAGTCCTGCTGTGCCAGGCAATTGTCCAACCTCAGGGTGTTGACTCTGGGTTGGGTGACCAGGTTCACAGGTTAAACTCTGACCTGGTGGGGGGTAGGTGTGCCCCCCAGAAAGTCCTGGCGTGCCAGGCAATTGCCCAACCTCAGGGTGGTGACCCTGGGTTGGGGAACCAGGCTCAGAGGTTAAACTCTGACCTGGTGGAAGGTAGGTGTGCCTCCCAGAAAGTCCTGGTGCGCCAGGCAATTGTTCAACTTTAGGGTGGTGACTCTGAGTTGAATGGGCCAGTTCAGAGGTTAAACTCTGACCTGGTGGAGGGTCAGTGTGCCCTCCAGGAAATCCTGGCGTGCCAGGCAATTGTTCAACTTCAGGGTGGTGACTCTGAGTTGAATGGCCAAGTTCAGAGGTTAAACTCTGACCTAGTGGAGGGTCAGTGTGCCCTCCAGGAAGTCCTGGCGTGCCAGGCAATTGTTCAACTTCAGGGTGGTGACTCTGAGTTGAATGGCCAAGTTCAGAGGTTAAACTCTGACCTGGTGGAGGGTCAGTGTGCCCTCCAGGAAGTCCTGGCGTGCCAGGCAATTGTTCAACTTCAGGGTGGTGACTCTGAGTTGAATGGTCAGGTGCAGAGGTTAAACTCTGACCTGGTGGGGGGTAGGTGTGCCTCCCAGGAAGTCCTGGTTTGCCAGGCAGTGATCCAGTCTGAGGGTACAGACCCTGGGCTGGAAGACCAGGTTCAGGGTGTCCCCCCGGACCTGGAGGGAGGGGCTACTGATAACAGTGCCCCTACCATGTTGTCTTCTGAGGAGGCCACTCCTAGTTGGAGGGTGCTGGACCCCAGAAGGGAGGGCAGGGGGAGGGAAGCCTCACCCCGGGCCCTAGTCCAACCTGAAGGCCCCAGGTTGAAGGGCCAGTTGCAGGTTAACAGCCCTGCACTGGTGGAGGAATGGTACAGGGCGACTTCTGTAAGCACCCTGACCATGTTGGACTCTGGGGGTACCGCTCCAGGAGGGAGGGTACAGAGCCCCAGAGGGGAGGACCAGGTTCAGGCTGTCATCCCTGACCTGGTGGAAGGGAGAGTGGTTAAAGGGTGCCCAGCACCTGGGGCCACCGCCCCCCACTCTCCACAGCCACAGTGGTTGGAGAGCTTTGAGAGGCCTGGGGCCTGGCTCTCATCCCTGGCAGCTGTCAGTAATCACTGTGGCTTGGTGTCCGGGTGGACAGAGTTATCCCTGGGGAGGGGACAAGTGTCACACCCTGGGGGTAGAGTGGGCAACACCACTGTGTTGGTCATGGTGGTACTATCCTGCTCCTGGGATACATCTGTGAGCAAAGTAAGGTTAGGTGCTGCACAGATGGGATCCGCAGGTAAGGAGAAAGGTTCCCCATGGGTTGGCTTAGTGGGCCCTGAGAGTATGGACAGAGTGATCCAATTGGAGTCAGGAAGGCGAAGAACTGGAGCATGCCCCTGCTGTTGTGGGCCTGGGTCCTTGTTCTGTCGCCTCAAACAGGGAAGTACATCAGGATAGTGATTGTTCTCCCCTGGCTTTAGGCTGGTAGGGGGTCATGTTGGACCTGGCTTTTTGACAGGGACATCCCCAAACTTTTTGCCTCCTTCCTCCTATTTTTTCTGACCTGTTGTTGTTGGCTTTTGACCTCTGGGCACTTTACCACTGCTAACCAGTGCTAAAGTGCATATGCTCTCTGGGTAAATTGTACTACTGATTGGTTTATCCATGATTGACTATTTAATTTACTTGTAAGTCCCTGGTAGAGTGCACTACATGTGCCTAGGGCAGGTAGATTAAATGCTACAAGTGGGCCTGCAGCACTGGTTGTGCCACCCACCTCAGTAGCCCCTTAACCCTGTCTCAGGCCTGCCATTGCAAGGCCTGTGTGTGCAGTTTCACTGCCACTTCGACTTGGCATTTAAAAGTACTTGCCAAGCCTAGAACTCCCCTTTTACTACATATAAGTCATCCCTAATGTGTGCCCTAGGTAACCCCTAGAGCAGGGTGCTGTGTAGGTAAAAGGCAGGACATGTACCTGTGTAGTTATATGTCCTGGTAGTGTAAAACTCCTAAATTCGTTTTTACACTACTGTGAGGCCTGCTCCTTTCATAGGCTAATATTGGGGCTGCCCTCATACACTGTTGAAGTGGCAGCTGCTGATCTGAAAGGAGCAGGAGGGTCATATTTAGTATGGCCAGAATGGTAATACAAAATCCTGCTGACTGGTGAAGTCGGATTTAATATTACTATTCTAGAAATGCCACTTTTAGAAAGTGAGCATTTCTTTGCACTAAAATCTTGTTGTGCCCTTCAATCCACGTCTGGCTAGGTTTAGTTGACAGCGCCTTGTGCATTCACTCAGACACACCCCAAACACAGGGTACTCAGCCTCACTTGCATACATCTGCATTTTGAATGGGTCTTCCTGGGCTGGGAGGGTGGAGGGCCTGCCCTCACACAAAGGACTGCCACACCCCCTACTGGGACTCTGGCAGACAGGATTGAACTGAAAGGGGGCTTGGTGCATTTCTTAGAGACTCTTTGAAGTCACCCCCACTTCAAAGGCACAACTTAGTATAAAACAGGGCCTCTGCCCTACCTCATCAGACACTTGCTGGAGAAGAAACCTGAACCAGAAACTACATCCTGCCAAGAAGAACTGCCTAGCTGCTCAAAGGACTCACCTGTCTGCTTTCTACAAAGGACTGCTGCCTTGCTGTTGCCCTGCTGCCTTGCTGAACTCTTGTCTGGCTGTGAAAGTGCTCTCCAAGGGCTTGGATAGAGCTTGCCTCCTGTTCCTTGAAGTCTCAGGACCAAAAAGACTTCTCTCTTTTACTTGGACGCTCCGTGCGCTGAAAATTTCGACGCACAGCTTGTTTCGCGGCGAGAAAAACGCTGCACTCCGACGCTAATCGACGCAACGCTCTTGGGACGATCGAAGATCCGACGCACAGCCTCGCAAGGACAACGCCGCCCGACCTCTAGAGGAGAAATCGAAGCGACGCCTGCCGTGAGATCGTAATTTCAACGCGCAGCCCCGCAGATCGAAGTCTAGAGGAGAAATCAACGCGACGACTGCCGTGAGATCGTAATTTCGACGCACAGCCCCGCAGACCGACGCGCAGCCGGAGAAAAAGCAGGAAAATCCACGCACAGACCCGGGACATCTGGTAATCCCCGCGATCCACAGAAAGAGACTCCGCGCGCCGGAAAACGACGCTGACTTCCCCGAGTGGAAAATAACGACGCAAGTCCGTGTCTGCTGGGGAGAAATCGACGCACACACCCTTTTTCCACGCACCTCTTCCTTTGTGGCCCTCTGAGGAGATTTTCCACCAGAAACCAGGTACTTTGTGTTTGAAAGAGACTTTGTTTACTTTCTAAAGACTTAAGACACTCTCTATCACTTTTCAGTGATATCTTTACAAATTCGTATTGCAACTTTGATCGTTTTAGCCTGAAGATACCCAGATAAATATTATATATTTTTCTAAACACTGTGTGGTGTATTTTTGTTGTGTTATGCTATGGTGTTGTATGATTTATTGCACAAATGCTTTACACATTGCCTTCTAAGTTAAGCCTGACTGCTCGTGCCAAGCTACCGGAGGGTGAGCACAGGCTGATTTTGGATTGTGTGTGACTTACCCTGACTAGAGTGAGGGTTCTTGCTTGGACAGATGGCAACCTGACTGCCAACCAAAAACCCCATTTCTAACATGTCCCTTAAAGCCTTGCCTTGTACCATAGAGGACTTTTATTTGTGTTTACATGACGTATCAAGTATGTTTTTCAAACTTCTAGTTCTGGACAATTATACAGTATATGGAGTGGAGTGTGCCTGTTTTGATTAAAAAGGTGCAATGTTGAAAGCTCTCCTCATTGGTGTAATCACTGGTATCTTTTTTATATATCATTGTGATATTGAATTTTGCTGTGCTTCTAGCTTTTCCTTTGGGTATATTCTGAAATCATGTTTTTTAGAAACCATGTATACTTTTCCCTTTTGTTTTGGAAATAGAGCTTGCAGTTAAATAGCCCGAATCCTTTTTCCCTCGGCAACACTACTGAAATAATGTTTCACTTCTGATTCCCAGCAGTTTATAAAATTGCTTCATGTTTCTCATCTTTTCGGCACTTTTAGCTCTAGTAGTCATATTACCATGTCTAACAATAAGTTGAATCTAAAAGTACATATTTCAAGTCTGATTGTGAATGTATTTCGGAATCTGAGACACGTTTGTGGGCAAATCATACATTTTAGTTTCATTGGGTATACTTGGAGTCAACTGAAACTCAGAGGTACATTTTATTACACAAATGCTTCTTCATTGTTTCACTTATAATGAGCCATATAGTGCAGAGGAATAAACACTTCTCTCTCCACAGCACTGTTTCTTTAACACTCGCCAAAACTAGCTAGTCCATCTTTCTTTTGCTCACCATGCCGCCCCAGTTTGAAACCAACCATGTGCAAATCAATTTTGACCCTCTTCCTCATGGGGACAGTCCAGACAGAATGCCAAGCCAGATCCTACCTGGACCAGAAACAAGGATCCTAGGACCGGTTTCAGGATATCACCCTTCATCAGCCAGGCTAGCTTGTTTCCAATAGAATAGTGAGCCCGGGACCCATGTCTAGGAACACCCAATGCACTTACGGCAACAAAAGCAAAAAGAACAAATGAGAGACAGAATACTGAACAATGCAAACACTCACCCTCAGTTGCAAAGATCTGGGTTTAATCCCTCATTTATTTGCTCACCATGTCACTCCAGTTTGGACCCATCCATATGCAAATCAATCTTGACCCTGTTCCTCAGTGGAAACAGTCCAGCCCAAAATGCCAAGCCAGGTCCTCCATGGACCAGAAACAAGCATCCTAGGACCAGTTTCAGGGTATCACCCTTCATCAGCCAGGCTTGCTTGATTCCAGTGGCATGGCAGTTTGGGCTGGACTGTTCCCATGGGGAACAGGTTCAAGACTGATTTGCATATGGCTTGGTCCAAACTCGAATGGCATGGTAAGCAAAAAAACGGATGGATTAAACCCAGATTTGTGACCGGGAGTGAATATTTGATTTGCTCTGCATTCTGTTCAACATCTGTTGTTTTATTTATTTATTTTTGTTTACATCTTACTGTTGTTGCTCCTTTTTGATCTCTGTGGAATAATGTATGCATTGTATTCTCAAGACAATTGCATGCTTTATTTCCCATTCCAGTGTCGGTGCACATATGTTTGACTGTCCTGTCATTCTTGGAACGTGTATGGTGTGATTGTTTTGAGGTACAGGGTGTATATTCAGTTATGTGGCACTGATCAGTATTCCTTGTCATATGTGCTGTTTGTGAAGTGGTGTGAAATGGCATTCGATTCCTGGTTTGATTTTGTTTGTTGTGATGTGAATTGTGTCCTGGTATTGTGGCATCATCGTGCAAGCTGTTACAAGATAGTTCTAAGGCCTGTATTAATTTGTTGTAAGTGAAAAGCTGCTTTGAAATGTCAAGTTGTGCTGTCTGAAGTGGCACATTATGGCATGATTTTGTAAATGTGGAATATTCCTACATAATCTTGATGCAATACACTATTGTACTGTGCGGGGGCAGTACATTACGTACAGTATTGAGGTGTGGTGCCATGTGGCATGGTTTGTAATGTGGAATTTTAGGGAGTTGTATGGTGCAATGTGGTGATATAATGTTTGGAATGGAGTTAACTGAATGTGTTGCTTGTGATCATATCATGTTTAAGATGTATTACAAACTTGAGCATGCACAATGGGAGTGTGCACTGAAGTTATATATGGTCAACATGAAGGCAATGAGCGATCTTTTAATCTTACCAGAATTGTGTGACATCTTTTTGGCGATTCCTCCCTGTGTGGATTTCAGGATTCAGAGCAAAGGCACTTAACATCAGGTTAATGTGTCAACACTGAATAAATCCCTGAAGAAAAGCAGGTTTAGTTTCAGAGACAAAGTCTTGAATGTTTCCATATTCCACTCCGTGCCCTTGGCTTCATGCTGGAATTACTGTTTGTCATGTTGTAGTCATGTCAGGTTGTCGCAATACTGCACATCAGGGCTTTAGGACCCTGGTGATAAAGCAAACCTGGAAGCAAGGGAGGTGGAGAAGGGGAACCAGAAAAGGAGGAGTCCGGGGTCAGGCATTGATGAGTTAAGGAACAGTAGAGGTGTTCAGGAAGGAGATCCTGTATGTATTGTAACACAAAGATAAAAAAATAAAGAAGCTCTATAACCAGTTCTTGTCTGTTCTAATCACCTCGCTCAAGACACAACACTGTTGATGGACTTACAGTACCCTTATTTTTGGCCTATGTTCCCTGACTCTCTGCACTGATTGGGATTTATGTGACTTTTTTCTCCCTGCCATTCTTTCACGCTGGATTTGTATGCACCATGATATTTTTGTGCTTCTGTGTGGCTACTCATGATGGGTTGCTTTGGGCCCATTTATTGGCAGTAGGATGTGTACTGACCTCCATATTTTACTTGGGGTGAGCACTGGTCTTGGGCACCCACTTTATTGTACCACTCCATATCAACACCAACAGTATCATGGTACAAGAAAATCAAGGACAGAATATTGTGGGACAAAATATCTAAAATTAAGTGCATATAGAGAAATATAGATTAACTATTCCTAACTCCACATCCTTGTACTTTGAAGATATTTGTATTGTGTAGGTACATATAAGTAGAGTAAAGTATAGAAAGTCTAGACTTACTTAGCTGTCAATATTTTATGTTCGCAATCTGTCATAGATATTACGTCCCATTGTCATTGTGTATTTAATTTTCAGGGGACAGAGCCTCCAACCCAGGCTTATGGGATGTGCGCTTTCTCTCTGTTTCATGAATTTGTGTTACTTTGGTTCTACCTTGCCTCTCTTGCTCAGTTCACAGAGCACTATACAATGTTGATTCTGTTATGGCCTGCCATTTCTTCGGTTTCCTGCAGGGCTGTGTGCTAGGGTGTGCCTGCTCTTGGGAAGTATGGGGCTCTTTTGATTACAGTGGGTTTTTGAATAAGCACCATTCTTCCCTTCAAGCAGATTGGCCTTGGCCCTTCACAGTGGTCCCAGCTGGACTTGAGGAGTATTCCCTACACTGCTGTAACATGTCATTTTTCTTCTTCTTGCTTCTGTGCCTTTGTTTGTGGCTTATTATTTTTAATGTTGGAGGTGGGTGTTGGCTTGTCTGCAGGTCTGTTGCTCCTTGTTTGATGCATTGTGCTTTTGTGTGTATTTTCCCTACACTCTTGAGGTGTTCTGGGGTTGGTATGTATATGCCTTCTCGTGTAGGTTTACACATCTTGAGTTCTGCCCCATGCTTGATTTTTGCTTCAGCTAGTGGCTCCCGTAGTTGCTCCTCTATGGGTTTCCCTTCCTTGGTCTTGGAAGCTCTGTTGTGCTCCTTTCAAAATGAGCACTTATTTTTGTTGGACCTGTTTGTTTCCTCACCACCCAGTTTTCTGAGCCTCTTTGTTTCTGGCTAATCCTTTCCATTGTCTTTGGTGCTTTTTGTGCTCAGCTGCGTGCTCCTTGACAGAGGTGAGCTTGGGAACTTGTGTTTTGGGAATTAAGTGCTGTGCACTGTATCCTTATCTTACTGTTCTGGTGTAAAGTTATGTTTGGTGCAGATGTGTGGCATTTCGACTGGATACTGGCATGCTTTCTATTTTCGACTGAGTCAAAAGCATATTTCTTGGATAAGTTCATGCTGGAGCAAGGACCTCAGTTAAGTTACCGATTTACAAGAAAAGTTTACCATTTATCAGAGAGAAATATCTGCTGTTCGCTCTCTGGCCAATGAGTCTTTGACATTCGCTGAGATTACCCAGGAGCTGTACATTACCTCAAATTGCCATTATAATCTCAATGGTAATTTTAGTCAATAACGAGAGTTGATTTGGGATTTATGGGTTGTATTGATCAAATCTTTCAGTATTTCATCTTTATTGTGTCAGTATATAAATTAATCAATATCAATTGTCAGTTTTGTCAATGATCAAAAATAAACAATCAATAAATCACAATAAATGCATTAAGCATGTTCCATAAAGGAAAGAATCCCTATTCCAGAAACGGAGATGATAAGGTGTCATTCTCACACTCCCATAAAGAGATCTGAATTTGAGAGAGAGACATCAATAAGCATAAAGGTTCAGCATCAAAGTGTCATTTCAGTAATTCAGTAATCAAAGCAGAACTTTCCATAAAGAGAGGTTCAAGAAACTCAGTAGAGCCTCAGCATGAGCAGTGTGCTCCACAGGTGAAATGGCAAATGAGGGAAACTCTGACTCACTCTAGGAACACGCACTGCTATAAACAGTACAATCTAAAGCTTTTGCAGCATGTTCCTTCTTTTTTGCAGTCAGCCAATTAGCATCAGTGCCATCATGGGATCAGAATTACTACTCTTCTTCTCACCAAGATTACAATAGTCTGACAGCAATGTCGATTGAAACATTTCTTATCAAATGCAATGTTCATTTTCATATAATTTTCACACCATTTATAGCTGCATCGTCATGTGTGAACTTTTTCATTACTTCACCAAACAAAAAATGTCTAATCATTAGATAACAGTGTTTTTATGTTAGTAGAAACATTTGAAGATTTAAATGAAAACATGTTATGCAAATATTATTCATTATGAAAAATGTATCCATTGGAAGGTCAGGAAATAAACATTTAATGTAAAATCGGCATTAGCTCAACATTCTTTAAGTATGTCAGCTTGTCACAAAATGAGATTTCACATATTCAGGCCTATTACAAGTAAATATGGTTGCATGCTACATTTTTTTAACACTTTTTATTCTTTAAATCCTGCACATTAATTCTGTATGCTATTATAAAGCTGCATTATTTTTCTCGACATTGTAAAGACGCTCTAACGACCTTTCCCCTCATAACTTCTTCACAAATTAATCTTTAAAGTTTACTCTTTTCTTCAGTTGAGTCCTTTCTTTTTATTTTTAAACTCTCAGTTACCTTTAATCTCTCATATTCTCCATTAATGCAATAATTTCCTTCTAATTCCCTCTTCATCTGTTTATTTCTTTTTCTGCACTTCCTCTTTCCAAGACAATAATTGATGCATTTGTAAAAACGTAACAGAGTCAACCGTAACCAAACATTTATACGGGTACTGATATTGCATTGTGAATCCCTTGTCTAGCTGTGGTAAACCAATTGCCAGATGCAGAAATACCTTTACCTAAACTTTGTAAAACTCTAGTGCTTTCTAATGATTCTGATTCAGGTGTCAGATCAGAAATGTTCTTTGCACATTTTTTTTATTTTTTTAATTTTATCGGGTCTTTAAGTGAGCAATGCTGAGCCCTTTTGTCTTCTGGTTAATTACAATTTAGGGCAGTGGTTCCCAACCTTTTGGCTTCTGTGGACCCCCACTTTATCATTACTGGAACCTGGGGACCCCCACTGAGTCAGTATTGGAATCGGGGGTCCGTCGAAGAGTCAATACTGAAATCTGTTGTTTTCTAAGCTGTCGCGGACCCCCTGAGAAGCTTTGCGGACCCCCATGGGTCCCGGACCACCGGTCGGGAACCACTAATTTAGGGCATACCATTTTCTTTCTGTATTCATCTTCCTCCTTTTTACAAATATTTTCAAAACATATTCCTCTCTCTGTGCTGGCTATGCGAAATGTGCGCCCTTCTTTCCTTCAGCAGCATGATAAAGTCTTGTCCATTGGTCTTGTTACACAGGTTAAATTGTTTTCATATGCCTACACAGTCTCTATAGTTATGAATGGTCAAAAATCATGCCAAATTGTATTGTTTTTTTTTGTCTGTGTATGTAGGTCATGCTCTTCTTTAAAGGAACTTTTGAAAGAATTATGTCAAAATTGGAATTATATTATTCAAATTGTTGTTGCCTGTATACAAATCTAAGAAAAATTCTTATGTATTGGCATATGAGAAATATATGTGACGGTATGTCACCTCCTCCACAGCTGATGAAGGTAAGTGTGCATAGACATAACAATCCTTCACATCTAAAGCTTGTGTGAACTAACCTAGAATAAGTATTTGTTGTGTAATCTTCTTTCATTTAACCTACAAAGGAAGCCTTCAAATGTCCCCACCTAATACATGCACAAAAGTTATGTTAGTAAATGTAAATGTAGATGCATCTCTCTTTAGTGTGGTGTATCACAAATTATAATCGTCTAGCTACTAATACTGCCACTAAAAAGATACTACACATAATAGTTTTGCACCCAGCTCTGGTTAGGAAACACATGTTTGTCTGCAGTCAAATTGGTAAGTTACATATAGCCACAAATAAAGTCAATAATCCTCCTTCAGGATTTTACAAAGCAGATTCTTGAAATGTTCTTTTGCAGTAAGTTCTTTTAGCTTTGTTAACGGCATTCTTCATATCGACATCCCTAACACTACTGAGTCATCTTCTAAAATGTTATCCCTACTCTTCTACTGTCACCTTAGGCCTAAGAAAATCATCTTTATTCTTTCTAACAGCTTATTAATCTTTTAGTTCAGTCCCTGTTTCATTCAATAAAGTCTTTCAAACTTTTTATTTCTTTCAGAAATCTTATTGAGAAACTTTTCTCTAATTTTGTTTTATGTATGATGTCATAAGGGCTCAAAGAGCTCTGATGTCAAATCAATCACTGCTCATATAGGTACATTTAGCCCTTGGTTCATGAGATAAGTTTAATCAGGTGCAGAATACCTCCGACAAGGTACTCTTGTTATTTTTAACCTCCTTGGTGCCAGTTGATATCCTTCTCTTGTGTCACACTTGGGTCCTCATTACGACTTTTGCAGTCTTTACCAAAGATCGCCGTGGTGGCGGCTGCCAAAAGTCTGGAATGGAGGCAGTAATCCAACTGCCATATTACGAGCCACTCACTGAACAACTCCAAAATACAGCCACAAATCTGAGACCACCAGGACAACCAAGGGCGGGAGAGAGACAGTTCCACCACAAGCACCACCATGCCGACCATATTCCTCCCTTCAGATTATGACCCACAAATCAGGACAGCGGTCATTGCACAGCAGAAAAGCATTGGTGGTGCAAACTGCAGCAGTCAAAAACACACCATCACCAGAACACAGCACCAAATTGAATACCCCACAACTAAAACACATACACACAGCAGACACACCTACACTCACCACTATAAAACACCCCCCCACACAACTCACAATCCTTTGTAACCAAAAAGACATTCACTGACAGGGAGGATCACACAAAATGCACTAGTACGCCATACGCACTATCATATACAACAGTCAGCACACATCACATAACTGTACAATTTGCACAATCCACAATACACACATTGTTACAGCACACAAACACCACAAACAACAAGCACACACAATCAAGCACCCCCACCCCACCAAGCACCCTACACTGCACACTTGCACACTACACGCACCCTCACTTACAACACAACCACCATGTCCCATCAAAAACACCCACACTTCACAGACGATCAGTTGAGGGTCATGGTCGATGAAATTGTTAGGGTAGGGCCACAATTGCTTGGAGCACAGGTCCAGCAAGAATACATAGTCAATAAAATTGAGTTATGGAAGCGAATTGTTGACAAGGTCAACTCAGTAGGCAACAATCCACACACAAGGAAGGACATCCGGAAGAGGTAGAATGACCCCAAGAGGAAGCTGCGTTCCAGGGCATCCAGGCACCAAATTGCCATGATGAAGACTGGTGGTGGGCCCTCACCTTCTTCCCCCGAGTTTACATCGTAGGGGAAGAAGGTCTTGAACATCCTGCATCCTTAGGGCCTGAGTGGAATACCCGGAGGACCGTACTCTGGTAAGTAACTAACAGTCCCTAGCACTAATTTGGTCCAGCATGCTACCCCACCACACTATCACTTCCCAAGTCACCCTGTCTTCCACTACACCTCACACCCAATCACCTAAAGCCCCCTCCCCTGCATGCCACGTCAACACCCAGCGATAATGCCCACACACTTTCTGCCCTGTACATAGATAACGCTGTCAATAACCATTACTACAACTCCCACAATGCACCTGCGCATCCACAGGAAAAGCTGATATGTGCATGTCACAGTGCAACACCAGCTATCGCACTGGCAAAATCAGCAGGATGCTATGACTGAGGACCTATACATAGCAATGACAGCAATGCAATCCTCATTCATCAACCCTCAATAGAACATGGTACCCATTTCACTATCCATCAAGCACAAACAATATCTGCAGTGCTGCATCTGTCATTGCCATAACTGGGAATCAAATCAAGCCACTATATGCATCAGACAAAGAGAACAACATTCACACATCCAGCATGTGACACTCTCCCACTTAATTCAGAGGTACCCCAACCACTGCCACCATGGAAAGGATGCCAGAGACAGACAGCAATCCACAGGAGAAAGGCCCCAGTGAGGACAACGCCTCAGGATGTCTGGACATTGCCAACTTACCTGGCCCATTTGGGATACCTGGTCAGTCCACCACTTCCAGCCTCACCCTGCCACATCCAACCCCCACAACTTGTGGCATCAATGTCACAGCCAAACCCTTGTCCCCAAACCTGTGTCCCAAGTACTGATCAATCAGTAGTGTGCCCCACAGTACAGGGACCTGAGTTGACCCCTCACACCCAAGACAATGAAGGTCCTGGTGCAACTGTGAGTGGGCACACCGTGCCAGGGGTGCAGGCACAGCGGGCCAGGACCAACGCAAGGGCACCTGTGGGACTGGGGATGGTGCCCACAAGGGAATCGACTGGCCAGGAAACCAACTCCCAAGTCCTGGGAGCATGGCAGCAATCCCAGGCAAGATGGGTCAAATACTCGCCATTTTGGAGGTTAACTAAATGCTGCAGAGGTAATACCACCAGGAGGACACGCAGCAGTGCCTGCTACCTTGGCCTCCATTGCAGTGGTGCTTAAGGAGATCACCACCATCCTGCATGCTTCCTCCACCCACAAGCAGGCCTCTTCCACTAGCCATATACCAACAGCGCCATCAACATCAGCCTCTGTTAGTGGAATGGAGGCACTGCCAAAGGAACCATTGGCCACTGGCACCGCTCCCTCTGTAGCTGAGGAACCTCCCCGCAAATGTGGTCAACCATCCAGACATCCTGCAGGAGCAAATTCCTCCTCTGTTTAACTGTATTAATCAAATTGAGATACATACGCCTTTTGAATGTGCCGCTATTGATTATTTATGCTTATCACTGGTGTTGAGAGTTATCTTTGTGACCTCAGCATTGTTAATATAAGGAAATAAACGTATGTATTCTTATTACTAAACTGGTGTGATTATTGACTGAAGTTTTATAATATTGAATATTGTTGAATAGTTATTGGATTATTAGTACTCACAAATCCCATTGGTGACATCCCCTCAAACCTATGTCACTTTGATTCATCATCCTCTAGCGCAGGATCCCTTATATGATATTAAGAAAGTTTGGATCTTGTGGCGCGCTCGCAGATTCCATGGCGGCTCTGAACTTGTCTGTGTTCCTGAAGGTGATTGTTTCCTGTTATTGCATTCGGTTCTGCCAGGGTTATGGTGTTGGTGTGACTGTGCCGGAAATCCTGGTGGTGTGCAACCTCATAATACACTCAGTGGAAACAGGGTCTCTGACAGCCTTGAGATGCCTACCACCATCTGCGGTGGTCCCTCTGCACTGGCATTACTGGCAGTGAATTGGCTGTGTTCCTTCGGGAAGACCACCATGGTCATAATATGGTGGTCTGCACCGCCAGTCTGGTGGCGGTGCAACCACCATTGCTGCCGTGGCGGTCCTCCGACCTCCAAACTCGGAATGAGGACCTTGATCTCAAAGATCTCTGATTACTATTTCTTGGCCATTTAGCAGTGTAAGTGACTCTTCTTAATCCAGTGCTTGTCTCTTCACCTGGATCTTCTTTTGATTGTTCTGGTGATGTCTCAACTGGTCTCTTGGGTTGAGCTTTTGTCCACCAACTTCACTGTCAGTTTGTCAAATCCCAGGGTTTTAGATCAGTGTGACTGTTTGTTGTTTCTCACCCCTTTCTTTTTTTTGCTGTTGTGCCTCTTGGAGTACTGTTTTTTGCAGATTGTACAGTTTGCGATAGTACTGTCACCAGAGCTCTTGGTTCTGGCCCAAAGACTATTATTTCTTCATAAGGATTTCTTGTTCTCTGGTTATGCGATGCATGCCCCCAGTTTAGTACTCTGGCACACTTAAAAGCAGTATTCATAATGGGAATCACCTAGAAGGGGTCTTTTCATATCAGTTCCAAGCACAACTTCTGCAAGTGCTTTTCCTTCAGGACCCGTCACTGGGACTAAGTTCATGACACTGCTCTAGATGTCGATTTCCAGTGACAACTTTATCCTGTTGAGAAATAGAGCTCACCACATCAACAATCCTTTGCAGTAATCATCGCATCAGAAATGTTCACAAGTGCATTTTCAGGCACAGCAGGCAACCTCATTGCACCCCTAATGAGGCCCTCATGAGGAGCTCATGTGGTAATAACCCTGTCATCCTGTCTGGGGTACTTTGAAGACTCATCAGCACTAAAGGCAAAGCATCACGCCATCTCAGTAAAGTGAATGCACAGACTTTTTCCAATCTGGACTTTATGGTTCCATTAATCTGCTTTACAATTCTAGATGATTCTGGTTGGTAACAACAATGTAGATGTGAGGAAGGGCCTCTTTTTACATGGTTAGCCCACACTTTTTGCCTGATGTATGATGTAGCTTAGCAATTGCAGTGCCCAGGGCCCCTGCTAACTAGATTCCCTGGGCCAAATCTCTTTCCCTAAAACTGTTGTGATGCATTAGCACAATTTGATACACCTTTATCTACCACTGTAAGCCCCTAGTAAGAGGTACTTAGGTACCCAGGGCATGATCTATTAAGGGAAGGTCCCTGAGGGCAGTATCACTAAGTGTGTCACCCTCTAGGGCCATGCACCCAGATACACGCAGTCCTACCATTGTAGGCTGAGTACTCTGGGACAAACCTGAAACACAAACTCAGCATGGCAAACTGCCTGTGTCCCCTGTCCACCATGCACTACATACAGTATCGATAAGATGCCCCTATTGCAGGCCTTGTAGCCCTAAGGCAGGGTGCACCATACTATGTGTGAGGGCATAGCTGCATGAGCGATATGTCCCCTCTGTGTCCTTGCAAAAACTGGCACATAGTGAGTGAACGGAGCAACCATTTTAATACATGTACTGGACACTGGTCAAAATGAGTTTCCCAACTACATGATTGCCACTATGAACCCAGGGTTGTTTGGTATCAAACAGCTCAGAGTGACAAATCTAAACTGGTATCAGTATTGGATGTAACTCTAAATGTACCCAGAGATCACCTTAGAAGTACCCCCTGCAAAAGCTAACTACACTGGCATGGTTGCTGACTGATTCTATCCAGCCTGCCACCTCCAGACATCCAATCTACAAACCTTGGGGGAGAGATCCGTCTCTCTGGTTTGTAGAACAAAGCCATCCCTCAGGAATGTGCACTGCCCTGGAAGCCAGCTTCAAAGGGCTAACCTCCTTTGAAACTCAACACCTAGGCCTGCTGCTGGCAGCAGATGATAACTCTCTTGCAACCCCCACATTTGGCAGGAGCAACAGTGGGAAAAATACACAAAAGGTAGGCGGAGTGGCCCCACCTGGCACGCACCACCCCTAAGGTGCTGCCTGCGAGGTGGGCACTCTATTTCACTTTCCTGCATCTTGGAAGGGAGAAAAATAGCCAACCAGGAATAGGGAAGTGACCCCTCCCCACAGGAAGCGTCACTTAATGGGTGCAGCCACCCTAAGGTAGATGGACCATTGGTCACTAAACTACACTAAAATGCCCACTAAATACAGTATTTTGTGGGCAGCCCTGGACCAGGAAATCAGATTTGATGGACAAAAGAAGACCAGCACCAAGAAGATCTAAAGCATGAGAACTGTGGACTGGTTGCAACCAAAAAAAGGTGCAAAACCCTGCCTCCTGCACCCAGGACCCGACAATCGCCGCTGAGGAGCTGTTGGACAACTAGAAAATGCTAAAGAACCCCAGGCGACCACTAGGCTTCAAAAATTGCCATAGAACTCCCTCCAGAGTGGAAGTACCACTCTACAACAGCAAGAAACTAGCAAGCTAGTGAAGGTCACTTCATTGACCAGCCACTAACTCCTGAACCACATGACTCAGCTGGACCAAACAATACAGCAACAACCACAAGGGCAAACTCTGCTAGTGTGCCAAGTTTGGTGGCCTTGCACCCTGCAGTGGTCAAACCGTGCCGATACCCTGAGTATTGATCCGCTAACATCAGACACCAAGAGAACCAGCCTGTCTAGGGCTGAAAAAGGACAAGGACAAGGAGGAAGCCCCTGTCCAGGGTGCTTCAGGAACACACTGGAATTCCTGCAAGAGTGCCCCTAATGTCCTGCAAACAACCCTCAAACCGACTTACCTCCTGCGTCTGAGGGCATCCTTGAGCACAGCTCCTGGCTCACTGATTCACACTACACCTTGCCGCCCTGTGTCCTGGACAAAGAACATGCTGTGTCCTAAGGGTCCCCGACCCCTTGCAAGCTCGACACTCCAAGGGGACCCCAAGGAACCATCTTCAAACTTAACCTGTGCAGTGCTTTTCCAAGTGGCCCCCTGCAGTGGCCCTGCACTAGTTCCAGAGGCCTTTTGACGCTGCTCCCGCCAGAACCGGAAACTGCCAGAACCTCTCCAGCTGCCATAGTGTGCCAACCAACAAACTCAACCACCCTGCAAAAGAAGAACTTGATAAACCAACTATATGACTTTAAATGATTTTTTAAAGGTGATGTATTGATTCTTATGGTGCGTAATTATGCACAAAAAGACTGTTTTTATTAAAATTCAAAAACTAATATCTCAAAAGGTACTAAACCAATTTTGATAATCTGGGTCTTAAAAGCTACATAAAATTTGAAGTATTTTTATAAATTGGTCTCAAGTTATTCCTTTTGAGTGTGTGAGTTGAAAGATTAATACTGTGAGTACAACAAATGCTTTGCACTTCTCCAAGGTTGGCCTAATTGCTCGACTAAGCCACCTTAAAAATTAGAGCATTAGGTGATCCAGTTTTTTACCCCTGTAAATCAATGTGTGGGTTCCTGGATCCTCTACAAAGAGTGCCTAGCTGTGCACATTACATAGAGGGCCAGACTCCTACACTAGTCTCTGCTTCACTTGTGAAGCTGCATGTAGCATCCTCAGGACATCATTGTTAAATTGAGTCCCATGATCTGACTCCAGAAAAAAACCATCAATTCGTACCTAGCATTAACTCTCCCAACAACAGTTTCACTACAGTGAGTCTGTCATTTCTTTGTGTTGGGTAGGCTCCCACCCATCGAGAGAAAATGCATGCAATAGCTAGGAAGTATCTCACCTCATTACAAACAGGCATCACGATGGAGGCCATTTGCGTTCTTTTGAAAGGACCGTCTGATCTTCCTACATGGCTCAATGTAACGAGTGCCTCATTTCCCTACATTCTTCTGTTGACATGTTACACAGCGGTGGCACATTTCCTATGCAAGCATCCTAGACCTGGGTTTAAAACAGTAATATCTGAACAATTACAGCACTGCAGCTCTCCTAGGTTTGTTGGGCTATGGAAATGCTGTATCATGAGAAACAATAGACCGTCTGGCAACACTGGTCTTCCATCTACTGAAAGCCAAATGTCGTTTGTGTTTTTCCCACATCCTGCCCTGATTCAACCCTGCTGTTTTGCAACTTCGGTAGGCATCTGCAATGCTTCAAGCAATCTTTTTACATGTTCTCCATTTAGATGGGAGTGCCAGATGAGGTCATGAAACCACCTGTGACCATAACTTCCTGAAGTCATGGACCACACCAAAGCTGTACTGACTATCTTTAAATATAATCACTCTCAGTTGAGCTGATAGACTGCAAGCTCTTATAAGGGCAATCAATTCTGTGCTGAGGTAACACCTCCAAGCCATGAAGCTTCCCCAACTTCTTGAATTGTACAGACAGTGTAAACTGCTCTCAAGATGCCTCCATCCATTGCCAGACATGAGCCATCCCCAAAGATTGTATAATCAAACTCCATCAAAGGTTTGTCTTTTATATCTCCCCTTGGCTTTGTACTTTAATCAGTGACATTTAGACAATCATGTTGAACTTCCCCATCATTCTCTTCATTTTCAGGAAGGAGCAGCAATGTTGATGGATTCAGTGTCTGACATCTTTTTAGGGTAACATTATCAGTGGCTAGCAAATGCTGCTAGTAATTTTGTAAGTCGGCTGTTTATCAAGTACTGTGTTTTCATTCTGGTAAGCAAGATCTCCACAGAGTGAGGGACAATAACATTTAAGGGATGTCCCATCACTTAGTTTACACATCTCTTTATACTGACACCAGCCATTTCACCCACTGTAAGGCAGTTGGGCAGTCCTGTGGCAATAGGGCCAAGGGTATTCGAAAAGTAAGCCATAGGTCTTTGTGAATCACCATGCATCTGAATAAGTGCTACTGGGAGAGTGCAGCCCTCCCTTTCATTGCACAATATTGTGAATATCTGACTGTAATCTGGCATTCTTAGTACCAGGGCATGACAGAGACTTTCTCTCAGCTCTAGAAAAGCATTCAAAGAGTCATTGTCCAATGGAAGATTTACAACGTTCTGTAAACCTGGGAATGCGTCAAAACCCTGTTCCTCCTCAGGGGAGGCATGAGAGAGAGGCAACAAGGAGAAATAACATTATTTCTCCTTGTTTTTTCCTCTTTCTATGTGTGCTGATTTCGCAGCACACATAGAAAGAGGAAAATGCCTCCATTTGTTTTCAACAACTGTGACAACAATGCTGACACCTTTGCACCATATTGCAAGGATGCCTACATTGGTGCTAGCAACATAGACCCCACACACACACAGCCCCTATGTGATGCCCTTTCCAACCACTTCCTCCACAAAATCCTGGACATCCACAACAGCTTCATACCACACACACCCACCACACATACCCCTCACTCACACAACACAACCCCCACTCAGGACCCCCCCACCACACTCTCCACATGGACCCCCACCACACACGAAGAAACCGAAAAAAACATGCACTCCATCCACCCTGGTCCCCCCTCCAACCCCTGTCCACACCGCATCTACAACAAAGCTAGCCCTACCATCACCCCCATACTCTACAACATAATCAACTCCTCTTTCGACTCCGCCACCTACCCAGACCCCTGGAAGCACGCAGAAATCACCACTCTCCTAAAAAAAAAAAAAGCCGACCCAGAGACCCTCTCCAACTACCGCCCCATCTCCTTCCTCCGTTTCCCCGCCAAGGTTGCAGAGAAATTAGTCAACACCGACCTATCCCACTTCCTCGAAGCCAACACTCTTGCCCCCTCACAATCTGGGTTCCGCAAGAACCACAGCAAAGAAACCGCCCTCATCTCATGCACTGACGACATCAGGACCACAGTCGATAAAGGCGAAACCGTTGCACTCATCCTCCTACACCTCTCCGCAGCCTTTGACACCGTCTGCCACCACACACTCCGCACACACCTCCACAACATAGGAATTCGCCACAAAGCCTTAGACTGGCTCACCTCCTTCCTCACCGACCGGACCCAGAGAGTCCGCCTTCCACACTTCCACTCCAACACTACCAAGATCACTTGTGGAGTCCCCCAAGGGTCCTCCCTCAGCCCCACACTCTTCAACATCTACATGATCCCCCTAGCCAACATCGAGCACATGGAATCTCTATCCTCTCCTATGCAGATGACACCCAACTCATCCTCTCCCTCACCCGCAACCCCACCACCGCCAAAACCAACCTACACGCCGCTCTCCTCGACACCGCCAACTGGATGACCACTAACCACCTCAAGCTCAACTCAAACAAAACCGACAGCATCATCTTCGACCCCAACAAAAGCACATGGGATGACTCCTGGTGGCCCACCACCCTAGGCCCCCGCACCCAACCCCGCAACCCACGGACGCAACATCGGCATCATCCTCGACCCCTCCCTCTCCATGACACAGCAAATCAATGCTCTAACCTCCTCCTGCTTCCACACACTCCGCACTCTAAAAAAATCCTTCAAATGGATTCCCCCAGAAACCAGAAAGACAGTCACCCACGCACTCATCAGCAGCAGACTGGACTACGGTAACGTCCTCTACGCCGGCACCACACTCAAACTCAAACGCAAACTTCAGAGAATCCAGAACACAGCCGCACGCTTCGTCCTTGGCCTCTCCCGC
This sequence comes from Pleurodeles waltl, assembly GCF_031143425.1. Lineage (NCBI taxonomy): Eukaryota > Metazoa > Chordata > Amphibia > Caudata > Salamandridae > Pleurodeles > Pleurodeles waltl. Next base: position 234,160,114 of record NC_090437.1, on the reverse strand, counting down.
CACGAACGAATCTCGCCACACCTCAAATCCCTTCACTGGCTCCCCATAGACAAGAGAATCACATTCAGGATCCTCATCCACGCACACAAATCCCTCCACAACACCGGCCCAACCTACCTCAATGAAAGAGTTAACTTCCACACTCCCACACGCAACCTCCGATCAGCTGACCTCGCCCTAGCCACAGTCCCCTGCATCCAACACACCACCACAGGAGGCAGGTCTTTCTCCTACCTCGCCCCCAAAACCTGGAACTCCCTCCCCACCGACCTTCGCAAAACCAAAGACCTACTGGTCTTCAGAAAGAACCTCAAGACATGGTTGTTCGATCAGTGACCCTCCCCCCTGTTCCCCCCCCCCAGCGCCTTGAGACCCTCACAGGTGAGTAGCGCGCTCTACAAATTTTTTTGATTGATTGATTGATTGATAAGCACCATTTTGTGCACCGGTGCAAGCAGAAAGGACAGGAATGCGACGTGTCATTAGTACGGTGCACTCCTGTGCATTCTTTTTGATGCAGGGCAGTGTAACAAGAAGCCTTGCAGTGCTGCCCTATGATAAAAAGTAGTAAATGAGGCTCAAAGGCATCACTTTCAACTACTGACCTAAAGTGAATTCACATTAGTGCACCACTTTACAACTAAATTATGATTACCTTGATTAACAAAAGGCATAAATTGTCACATATTACATGATCAATGTGGCATTATCTTTCAAATCTCCGACTTATAGATCAAAACTGTGGCATATACATTAAAGTCCCTAATGTCACAGGCAGTACTAAAATATCTGCTTCGTCACCGGTAAGCATTCAACGCTATCAATAGGGTGAACAGTAGAGGAAGAATGGATTGCGTGTGAGTTGTGGACTATGCTCACTATTCTGTAGTGTTTTTGCTTCTAGTATTCTGCGTTTCATGAATATACATATGGTTCTTTGAAGGCTCTTTGACGGCTGTTTTTCATGGAGGTAGACTGGATGTTTTTGTGCGGCTAAGTAATGCTGAATTTCTGAATTGTCGTGAGTTTGAGTTGCTCAAATATTTAAAATATAGAAACATTCGGTAGCGTGTGTTACTTCCTTTGACCTGAGTGCTCTCATAATTATAATTGTATCATATTTAAATGGTGATATTTATCTCCATATATTTAACGGCTTTTAGAACTAATCTGATCACTTTTCACGATTCAACCAACTATTCCGCATTACATACTCTTTTAATTAATGTCAGGTATAGTCTAGTAAAACATCTCGCCTCCATTTAACTCTACTATAACGTACTCCTGTATTTTCCGATCTATCTTTAGTTTAAACCCATATTGTGGGCATCGTAACAGTCCCCAGACTATAAATATTAGGTACAGATGTACACTTATCTGCTGGAAACAGAATGTAAAATATTCCAGCAATTTATAAATGAGAACATGTTAATGTCTGTTTATGAGACTAAAATTCAGCCGCAAAGAACAATCTGAAGCAGAGATTTTCAGAACTGTGAACAGTCCTTCATATTTATGATTTTGTAGATATTGGGGGGGGGGGGCTTAAACTGGCAAATTCTCTATCAACTCAATGTATATATTTGCAGCAAAAACATAGTTAAGGTCAGAGGGAAAGTGGGAAACTCAACCTCAGCAAATCTTCCAACTGCGTATTTGAAGTTATTGAGCAGTTTCTTCTAACTGAGTAGCATTGCTGCAGACCTTGCCGTTCATGCATGAAGCAGTATTTTGGAGAACAATTCGATGCACTTAAATGGAAGCTTGTGTGAAAAGACCACATGAGGAAAAGCACTTAAAACTGTCTGGTCACGGCCCTGTTCACGAATCTTATTTTTCCCCATGGAGAGAAGGTGTGAGGGGAACTGGCGGCCATGACACCTTCAATAACCTCAGTGAGATGAAGTATTCCTCACAGTTCCAAACTGTGCAATGAAGAACTGGGCACTGAACCGACCTTGGCAGTCATTTGTTGCAGACAAAGGGGAATATTTATAAGGCCCTGGTTCCACATTGAGCCACGTTAGCGTAGTTTATTTTTACGCTAATGTGGTCTGACGAGGCCAAAAGACTCGTGCCATATCTACAAAGTGGCGCAATGCATGCATTGTGCCACTTTGTAACACTTTGCACTACGTTATGCCTGCACCAGACATAATGTCTACAAAGGGGGCATACCCCCTTTATGGGGGCCGAAAAAATAGCACAAGGAAAGCTAACAGATTTCATTGTGGCATTGTTTACACCACTTTTAACAATAGTGAGAGCATGCATTAAAAGGAGGCTTCATTATTTCTAATGGACCACTATGTACTCTGCAGGAGTAGCACCAATACTGTATTTAGGCACTACTCCTCCAGAGTACATCAATAGCATCAATAAAAATGACACTATTTCCCCCTACCCTGTATCATGGTGCTCTGTATCTTAGATAGGGCGCTTACCATGTGGTGGTAGGGGGTGCTAAGGGATGCAAGGAAAGTGGCACTGCACTAGGTTTAGCACCAGGTTTCTTAACTGTGTCCCAAAGTGTTTTTTACAATAATATGAATGATTGCTGCCCTCTTTCCTACACTTTTTTAAGTCATTTTTAAAGGCAACAATCACTCAGAAAAAATCTCTTCTGGGCTTATTTTTGGAACCATGGACCTCATTTATTAGGAAAAAGTTCAGAGGGATGCAGCAAGCAATATGGCTGTGCTGAGGTGCATCATTTCCAAAATGCAGGAATGTGCAGTATTTTCAAGTATATGGAGCAACCATGTGCTTACCCCTATGCTAGCGCTAAATCAGCTGCCTTGCGCCAACGCACACACCCTTGTGCCATGGTGCAAGGATGCCTGCGGTGCGGGGGTGATAGTTTTGGACACCTTTCTGCACATAAACAATCATTAATTATAACGATGATTTGTTCCTACAGAATGCAGGACACATACTGTAGAAGGAGCAAAAAATCTAGGAGCAATAAAAGTATTTCTCCTTGTTGCATCGCTCTAGCGCAACCCCTGGGGATGCGTACGTTTTTTGCGCTGCCTCAGGTTTACGATTTCTTGTAAATCTGGGGCAGCATAAATAATCAATGGGTTTTGCGTGGGACACGTCCACAGCAACACCCATTGCATGCCTCTCTGCCACAGAAAACTGCCTGGGAGGCCCATATTTACAAGATGGCATTAAGCCATGAAAAGTGGTATAAAGCCATCTTGTAAATATGGAGGAGGGCACAGTGCCACCGGAGAGTCTCTGTTGGACTTGGCCCTTTTTGCAGGGTCATCCTCAATCTTTTGTTGCCTCCTTCCTCCTATTTTTTCTGACCTGTTTTTGTTGGCTTTAGGACTCTGGACACTTTACCACTACTAACTACTTCTAAAGTGCATATGCTCTTTGTGTAAATTGTATTGTTGATGGTTTACTCTTGATTAGCATATTTGATTTACTAGTAAGTCCCTAGTAAAGTGCACTAGAATTGCCCAGGGACTGTAAATCAAATGCTACTAGTGGGCCTGCAGCACTGGTTGTGCCACCCACATTAGCAGCCCTGTAAACATGGTTCAGACCTGCCACTGCGGTTTCTGTGTGTGCAGTTTTAAACTGGCAATTTGACTTGGCAAGTGTACCCACTTGCAAGGCCTAAATCTCCCCCTTTTAGACAGGTAAGGCACCCCTAAAGTAGTCCCTAGGTAGCCCCTTGGGCAGGGTGCAGTGTATGTTAAAGGTGGGACATGTACTTATGTGTTTTACATGTCCTGACAATTAAATACTGCCAAATTAGTTTTTCATTGTTGCAAGGCATTTCTCTCTTGCAGGTTAACATGGGGGCTGCCTTTAATTATTATTAAAGTGCAAATTCCCATTGGGAGCAGATAGAAATGTGGAGTTTAGGGTCTCTGAACTCACAATTTAACAATACATCTTTTAGTGAAGTTAGTTTTTAGACTGTGTGTTTGAAAATGCCACTTTTAGAAAGGAGCATGTTCTTGCTTAAAGCATTCTGTGACTCTGCCTGTTTGTGGATTCCCTGTCTGGATCAGTTTGACAGGTGGGCTGTTTGCACCTCTCCTCTAGTCAGTGACACAAAGGGAGCTAGGATGTAGCCTCCATATCCTGATGAGCCGGCCTGGCTGAGGGAAGGGGAGGAGTGGTCACTTGCACCTGAAAGGGCTGTTCCTGCCCTCAGAAAATGTAGTCTCCAACCCACTGGTGTGTGTTTGGGGCCTAGTCTGGGCCAGGCAGGATCTTAAAAACAACAGAGACTTCTCTTTGAAGTAGGCCTACTCCAAAGGCAGAAAGGGGTAGAAGAAGATGACCCAAAGTCCTTGAAAAATAGATTACTTCTGGAACCAAGAGTAACATCTGCTGGGGAGAAGAGCTGGAGAAGCTGAAGGAGGAGTACTGCCACTTTGCCTGTGACTGTGCTTTGCTGAGTTGGCCTGCAGTAGCTGCTTCTGCCTGAGAGAGGCTACAGCATGACTTTTGTGTGACTTCCCACAAGGTGAAGAATCTCCAAGGGCTTGAACTGAGATGGCCTCCTGTTGTTGAAGTCTCAGGGACAACAAAGCCTTCTCTCTGCCAGCACTCAGACTTTCTACTGAGAGTCCTGCCTTACCGATTGGTACCCTAACCTCTCTCTGGGCTCTTGAAAGATGCAGCTGGTGGAAAAGGACAGAAATCCATGCAAAGACCGCCATGCGGGGAAACTTTTGATGCACAACCCTCCTCGCGACACGTGCCGGCCTTACAGCTAAAATTGTTGCTCCACATGCATCGTGGCTGGTAGATCGATGCAACGCGGCTGGAGAAACGATGTGCAACACCCGCATCGGCTGCTGTTGACGATGCAAGCGCCCTCGCAGCGCGGTTTCTTGACATCAAGCAACCGGATGTCAACGCAACATCAATGGGGGTGGAAAATCAACACAAAGCCTGCCCGGACACAAGGTGTCGGTCCCGGATTGATGGATCACTCTCTCATGGGAGAGCAGAAACAACATACGCCAACCCGACCAGAGGAGGACCAACACCCGGTCTCGCTTGCGAGTGAGAAATTGACGTATCGCTGGCCTTTTTCGATGCACACCCACCGGTGCGGCTTTATTTTGATGCTACCTAGACACTTTTGTGCAATAACAGTGTTCTCACAGTTTTCTAAGGATTAAGAATCTTAGGGGTAATTACGACGGGTCGGTGGTATAGTGGAGGTATTACCGCCAACAAGCTGGCGGTACCTACCTCCATTATTATGACATTGGAGGTTTGGCCAAAGTACCACACCGACCACCACAGTGGTAATGACCGCCTGACTGGAGACTTCAGTCTCCAGCCCAGCGGCTGTCACTAGGCCACCCATGGTATTATGACCCTGCCCACTGCCATGGTTTTAGTGGTTTTGGTACCGCCACTGAAACCATGGCGGTAGGCACTCTCAGTGCCAGGGAACTCCTTCCCTGGCACTGATAGGGGTCTCCACTGCGCCCCTCCGCATAATCCTCCCCCACCTTCTCCCTCCCTTTCCCGACCCCCGCACATTTACACACTAACACGCACATACATACACACCCATACACACACGCATACACACATTCACCCATGCATTCATACATTCATACACACTCACAGAACCTGACTTACCTGCTTGCAGGGGGTCCTCCTGCAGGAGACGAGACGAGGGCGTTGCTGCCAGCAGCAGTATCCGTCAGCAAAACACCGTCAGGCCATATCATGGAACATGAAACAGTAGGTGGTGTCTTGCTGGCGTGGTGCTGCTGCTGGTAGCAGCGTCACCTTACTGCCGTCTGCCGCTATGACCGTAGGTGAAATACCACCAGCCTCCTGGCAGTATTCCGTCTACAGTCATAATATCATGGACAGATGGTAGCCACGGCGACGGGATGGATTTTTGTCATTTTGGTCTTGTTTTGTTTAGATAAATATTACCTATTTTTCTAAACATGTGTTGTGTCACTTTGCAGTGGGTCGCTGTATCACTGTGTGAGTTGGTATAAATACTTTGCACATTGCTTTTGAAGCTAAGCCTGCCTGCTTGTGCCAAGCTACAAGGGGGCGAGTGGGGGTTAACTGAGTGTGATTCTCCATTAGCATGACAAAAGTGAGTGTCCTTGCTTGGACAAGGGGTAACCTAACTGTTAACCAAAGACCCCATTTCTAACAGTCATTAAAAGTGATGGTGCGATGGTGCAAGGGCCTTGTAAATGAGGCCCCATGTGCGCTATTAAATTGTTGTAATTACACAGTGGAATACAAGATACACACAACATTAAAAATTGAAAACTAAGCGGGAGGAATCAGTTGCATGACATAACATGAAATAACTTCGTATTTTCTTAGCATGCTATGCACAGGGGTGTGAGAAGTTGCAAAGCATTTTTTCTCAGAAGTTTTCCTACATCTCTCAAATACTATAATTGACACCTAAATTTCACAATGATTTCTACTTGAGTTTTCATGCTAAAATTGGTATGTTCCTTTGAGAAAAAAAGATAGTTTTAGATTCTCTAAGATATCTCTATTGAATGTACTATTTCAGATTTTCTTTGAGCTCCATGAGATAGCACAAAAGGTAATGAGGGACAGGCAGATTTTTCAACACTTTGTGCCACTACAGAACCTGCCAAAGGTGATGCAAACTGGCTTGAGGTGTTGATTTTTTTTTATTTTCCAGTTCAAAACTATGCATGCCCTAGAAGGTTGCTTAAAACCGATGCAAATTAGTGCTTTGTGCTACTTTGTCTTAAAAGGGCATTCCAAAGGATGTAAATGGGCATTCTCATCTCTACTACTAATGACTTGTGATGCAAAGCCCTATCTGCTACATTTGTGCATTGTGTTTTGGCTACCTAGAGACAGTCATTAACTTAGACTTTTTATTTCTCCAGACTTTGCAAGTGTGCTGCACTGTACACCATGCATACACCGTTAGATTTGTCCTGCTGAAAGAGTGCCCTCCTTGGTCAAAATCTGTATTAGATATCACACATGCATCTTTCTAGTATGGTAAAAAGGATTTTGCATGATGCTAGGTATTATCTTTGAGCACCAACACTGGATGACAGCAGAATCATATCTTTGTAAATATGGCTCTGCACAGAGTTTTCTCCCTAGAGCAACTGCAGTGCTGCACAGCAACTTTGTTTGCTGTTCTGCATTGTGTAACTTTTTAATATTCTGACCAGGAGTGTTTTAAATAACCAAATAAGTGACGCTCCTGTGGCGTTAGGGGCCTATAAATGCAGCCCTTAGGACCAGATGTATCACGCTTCCGGTTTGCATTTCTTAACTAGCAAATTTGAAGAAATCGCTATTTAAGAAATGCAAAGTGGGCTGTATCAAAATTACGAGTCAGTAATATTGAATTCTTAAAATTCACAAACGCAATTTGCAAATACCGAATCGACATCACAACCTGAAAGTGAGTCAGCCCACGCTGTTTCCAGGAGCCACACCCACAGGAGCAGGCAGAGAGACACAACCCAGCACCAGGGAGGCAGCCTTGTGATCCAGCCAGGACCAAACAGCAACATGGCCACTGATGGGAATGTGAAGGAGAAAGGAGACAGGAAGTGCAAGCTCAAATTCAGTGAGCAGGAATTGGAGGTGCTCACTGAGGAGGTGGTCAGGAACCGCAACAAACTTTTCGGGAAGAACTCACTCCAGGTACCTGAAAGTGAGAAGAGGAAATTGTAGTCAGACATCCAGACCAAAATATGTGCAGTGGGTGTTGCGCAGTGCTCTGTTGTGGAGATACGCAAGCAATAGTACGACTTGCATTCCCATGCCAAAGATAGGGTAGCCAGCAGGCTAAAGGAGGGAAGGGGCACTGGAGGAGGACCACCCACCCAGACACCGTCCACACCAATGGAAGACATGGTGGAGTCCACACTGCTTACTGAAGCTGTCAGTGATGCCACTGACATTGACACCTCAGGGACACCCAGCAAAGGTAAGGGCAGTAATGATGTGTTTTCCCATATGAGCATGCACATATGTCACCTAGAAAATATCCATCAGCTTGATGCAGTGTGATTAGTAATCCATGCCACATCTTACATTCAACGCAACAATGCCTTATGGGAGTGGTAGTCACACATCCCTAAAGTGCAACTACAACATAAATAGCAAGATAGTGTTCAGCCACATAGAGAAACAACACACACGACTCATAGTGATATGATGTTAGTGTACATTTAATACTATTATGCAACATTTTGTGAAATATTAAAAAATGACATGCTGCACATTTTCGTTGTAGATGTACCGGACCCTGACGCAGCAGAAGGTTGAAATGAGGGGAATAGCGAAACATAGCCACAGTCCGACTCAAACATCAGTGAGTCCTTCATTATTGCACCAACTAGACTCAGGGAAAGAGTGTTACCTCTCCCAGAGTATAACCTGGACTCAAATGAAATGCCAGATAACGTACCCACACCATCCGCGGAGGCTAGATTTACAGGGAGACAGCAGTCCATGCCCCAGCGTCAGTCCACTCCCCTCAGGAGGTGTCACGATGCAGGTAGACAGTACACTGATGAAGGAGAGGGCCCATCACTCTTTGGCGGCCTTGAAGCTTCCATGCTGAAAGTGAAGCGCCTGCAATGCAAACACATGAGGTCAATGCACATGCAGTTGGTGTCTCACAATGACAACATGGGAATATTGGACAAGCAGTTGGAGTCTCTGAATGAAAACATGTGCACCCTGCATGAGGGACAGCAAACAGCAGCAAAAACACAAAGGAGATGATAAATACCATTAGGGAAGTCTGCACTGTGATTCAGCAGGAGCGTGTCAGCCACTGTAGGCACCATCACCAGTTTATGGGCCGGTTGGGTGGGTTCTGCAGACCGATCAATCGGCTCGCTACCTTAACTGCCTTGATATCACGACGTGCTGTGGGCATGCAGGTGGGGATGTCACATTGCAGTTGGGATTTTGCACAGGGATTGGTGCAAATCACCAATGTTCTGGATACAATGCAGACAGCACTGAGTGCTACAAACAGCGAACTGGGTGGTGGGGATAGTGAGGAGCTCTCTGGACTCAGCAGTCTCACAGCCCCTGTGATGGATCCTAGGCGTCGAAGTACCAGACACAGTACTGTCTTGGAACCTGTACAAGAGGTGCCAGCGAGGCCACTGAGCACTCAAGTGGAGTGTGTGGATGTAGGAAGTGATGATAAGGGGTACAGGGAATTAGCTTAACATGTAGCAATACAGTTATACTATGATGCCAATAGTGTGACAATGTAACTCACACCTATTTGTCTATAGTGCATAGCTATGTCCTATTCACACATGTTACCTGAAGTCAAGGTAATAAAGATGCTACCTACAGCAATACATAGAATAGACACAGTATTCAATCAGTCAATCAATCAGGATTTTTAAAAGCATACTTTTCCTGAAGGTAAGGAGGTTTTTGGTCTGGCACAGGTGGGTGGGAAAAGTGTTCCATGTTTAGGCGGCGAGGTGCGAGAATGATCTACCGCTGGATGTAGTTCGGTGGACGGTTGTGAGGTCGCCAGAGCGGAGATGACAGCTCGCGGTGTAGAAGGAGAGTCGTCTCTTGAGGTATTCTGGTCCGGTGTTGTGCAGTGCTCTGTGAGAGTGGGTGAGGAGTTTGAAGGTGATTCTCTTGTTGACTGGGAGCCAGTGCAGGTTTCTCGGGTGGTCTGTGATGTGGTGGGGGTGTCCAGGATGAGGCGTGTAGAGGCGTTCTGGATGCGTTGCAGCCTCTTCTTGAGTTTGCCCGTGGTTCCTGTGTAGAGGGCATTGCCATTGTCCAGTTTGCTGCTTGTGAGGTCTTGGGTGACTTTTCTTCTGGTTTCCGTGGGTATCCATTTATAGATCTTTCAGAGTATGTGGAGGGTGTTGAAGCAGGAGGAGGAGATTACGTTGGCTTGCTGGGTCATGGATAGTGAGGGGTCCAAGGTGAATCCTAGGTTGCATGCGTGGTCGGTGGGAGTCGGAGTGGTTCTGAGAGTGGCAGGCCACCAGGAGTCAACCCATGTGGAGGGGGTGGAGCCGAAGATGAGGACTTCCATCTTGTCGGAATTGAGTTTGAGGCTTCTGCTCTTCATCCATTCGGCTATGGCCTTCAATCCTTCGTGGACGTTGGTCTTGGAGGAGTCCTTGGTGAGGGAGAGGATCAGCTGGGTGTCGTCGGCATATGAGATAATATTGAGGTTGTGGGATCGGGTGATGTTAGCGAGCGGGCCATGTAGACATTGAAGAGGGTTGGGCTGAGGGACCAACCCTGGGGTACGCCGCAGATGATTTTGGTGGCCTCTGAGCGAAACGTGGGGAGGCGGACTCTCTGGGTTCTGCCGTTGAGAAAGTAGGTGACCCAGCCCAGGGCTCTGTGGCGGATTCCAGCATTGCTGAGGCATGAGTGTAGGGTGTGGTGGCAGATGGTGTTGAATGCGGCGGAGAGGTCCAGGATGATGAGGGCTGCGGTTTCTCCGTTGTTCAGTATGGTTCTGATGTAATCGGTCGCGGCGATGAGGGCGGTTTTGGTGCTGTAGTTGCTGTGGAATCCGGATTGGGAATGGGCCAGGGTGTGGTTCTCCTCGAGGAAGTGGGTTAGTGGTCTGTTGACAGCCTTCTCAATGACTTTTGCCAGGAAGGGGAGGCGGGAGATAGGTCAGAAGTTCTTGAGGTCCTTTGGATCCGGCTTGGGTTTTTTGAGGAGGGCGTTGATCTTGCCGTGTTTCCAGCTCTCCGGGAAGGGGGCGGACTCGAAGGAGCTGTTAACGATCTTCCGTAGTTGGGGTGCGATGATGGACCTTGCTTTGTTGAGGATGTGGTGAGGGTAGGGTTCAGATGGGGAGCCGGAATGGATGGTGTTCATGATTTTGATGGTGTTGTTGTCGTTGACGGGGGCTCAGGAGAGCACGAGGTTGGTCGGAGGTGAATCTGTGGTGTTAGTGGTTGCCAGGGAGGTCTGGGTGCTGAGGCTGTTATGGATGTCAGCAATCTTGCGGTGGAAGTAGGAGGCTAGGGAGTGGCAGAGGTCTGGAGATGGTGGGATGTCATTGGCATTGGAGCTGGGGTTGGAGAGTTCCTTCATGACGCTGAAGAGCTCCTTGTGGCTGTGTGCGTTGTTGATTCGGTCTTTGAAGGTAGTTCTCTTGGTGGCTCGGATGAGTTGGTGGTGTCTGTGGATGGCTTTTTTGAAGGCTGTGAGGTTGTCCAGAGTCTGATCTCGGAGCCACTTTCTTTCGAGTCTCCAGCAGCTTTGCTTGGATTCGTGGATGTCAGTGGTAAACCAGAAAGCCTTTTTGTCAGTGATTCTGTTGGAGGGTTTCTTGATTGGGGCGAGAGTATTGGCACAGGTGTTGATCCATTGCCTGAAGTTGCGGGCAGCTGCATCAGTGTGTGGTGTTGGTGGGTGGGTTCTGGGAGAGTGTCGCGATAAGTTGTTCTTCGGTGACCTTGGTCCAACTGCAGTGGGGAATCAGTTGTAATTCTCATTACTCACATCAGAAATGGTTGAGCGTAATGTCAGCACATCTTTGTCTGCCCTGCCCTGTACTGCTTCTGTCTACTGGGTGAAGGGGTGGCAAGGGATCACCATCCTCATCTGAGTACGGCTCTTTGGGTTCCACAAGGATGGCACTTGTTGTTGCAATGTTGTGCAACATAGCACATGCAGCCACAATTTTGCATGTTGATTCATGGCTGTATTGTAGTGCACCACCACTCTTGTGGATGCATCTGAAGCAGCTCTTCAGCAGTCTGAAGGTCCTGTCCACAACACTGCAGGTTGTCATGTGGGCAGCATTGTACCTTCTCTCGGCTGGCATTGCAGGACTCAGGTAGGGCATCAGTAAAAGGCACCACACAGCGGAGGCACTGTCTCCTGGAATGACATGAGAGTAAAATAAGTACTTGTTATATGTTAAGTCACATTTACGTAAATTCAACATTGTCAACTATTACATTACCCAGTAGATATCCTTCGCCAAACTCCCCAGCTAGTAGTCTTGTGTAAATTCCACTGTAGCGAAAGATGTAGGAGTCATGTGTGCTACCTGGATATCTGGCCACGAGATTGGTTATGATGTTGGAGGCATTGCTAATTACTTGTATGTTCATGGAATGTTAATTTTTACGGTTCCGATAAACATACTCTGTAGATGATGGTGGACAGATAGCTACACGTGTCCCATCGATGGCGCCTATGACATTTGGGAATCGGAAATATGATAGAAATAGAATTTTGTCTGTAGTAATTCCTGTGGGGTGTTGGGGAATCTTATGTGCTGTTGAAATTTGCTCAGCATGGCATTGAGAAATGCACAAAAAAATTGTGAGGGCATTCTGTGAGACCCCTCCTGCTGCTGCTATAACCCCATGATAGCTCCCTGAGGCTAATAGGTTCAGGGAGCATAATACCTGCACATGGGTGGGTATACTATTGGTCCTTTGTGTGGTGCGATACAAAATGGGTTATAGATCAGCTATCAGGTCAAGTATCATGGTTGAGCTTAACCTATACTTCTCATATATCTCCTCGCCATGACGTAGAGTGCGGCCATTGTGGAAAAGGGGCTGAGTCATTCTTGGCCTCTCTATATAAGTTGCACCTGGTTACCACCTGTTAGAAATGTCCAAGCAAGGACCCTCACTCTAGTCAGGGTAAAGAAGAATCACCCTCAGCTAACCCCCGCGCACCCCGTGTAGCTTGGCGCAAGCAGGTAGGCTTAACTTCAGAGAGCCAGGTGTAAAGTATTTGTACCAACACACACAGTAACTCAATGAAAACACTGCAAAATGACACAACATAGGTTTAGAAAAATGGGAAATATTTATCTAAACAAAACAAGACCAAAAACAACGAAATTCCAACATGCACAAGTCAAGTTATTATTTTTAAAAGCAAAAGAGTCTTAAATCCTTGAGAAAACAGGCAAAACACTGTTAGCGTTGAAAAGTACCTTGGTAGCGGCAAAATACCACGCAAGGGCGAGTGTGCGTCGAAAAAAGGTAAGCGGTGTGTCGATTTCTCACCCGCAAGCGAGACAGTATATAGTTTATCCTTCTCCGGTCAGGTGGGTGTGCAGTGTTTTTCCTCCCCGCAGGGGAGCGATGCATCGATCTGGGCAGCACTCAGATCAGGGCAGGCATTGCGTCGTTTGTCCGTGCCCAGCAAGGTCTGCGTTGAAAATCCTGCTGCACCGTATCAACAAAACCGCTCAATGTTGGTTGCGACATTAACAGCCTACGTCACCGGGTGTTGCACGTCGTTCTTCTAGCTCCGTGCGTTGATTTTCCAGCTGCGATGCCAGTGGAGCATCGATTTCTGCAGCGAGGGCGGCTGTGTGCCGTTTTTCAGCTGCATCTCAGAAGGTGAATCAAATTTGTCCCTGCACGGCGGTCTGTGCGTTGATTTTCAGTCTTGGTCTGCCAGCTTCACCATCCAAGGCCCCAGGAACTGGATAGGGCACCACTTGGCAGGGCAGGAGTCTCAGCAGAGAGTCCAGGTGATGGCAGGAGAAGTCTTTGATGGCCCTGAGACTTCCACAACAGGAGGCAAGCTCAGGACAAGCCTTTGGAGATTTCTTCACAAGCAGGAAGGCTCACAAAGTCCAGTCTTTTTCCTCTTGCACAGGCAGAAGCAGCAACTGCAGGATAGCTCCACAAAGCACAGTCTCAGGCAGGTCAACACTTCTCCTTAGCTCTTCTCCAGGCAGAGGTTCCTCCTGATGTCCACAAGTGATCTCAAGTCTGTAGTTTTGGGTGCCCTTCTTATACCCATTTTGGCCTTTGAAGTAGGCTTCCTTCAAACGAAAGTCTCTCTTGTTTGTGAAATCCTGCCTTGCCCAGGCCAGGCCCCAGACACACACCAAGGGGTTGGAGACTGCATTGTTTGAGGGCAGGCACAGCCCATTCAGGTGTAAGTGGCCAATCCTCTCCTCCCTCCTAGCACAGTTGGCCCATCAGCTCCCCTTGTGTCCCCGACACGCAGATTCGTGTTGCAGTCGCAAGGAATCGGTATTATAGCGATTCCTTATAATTGCACTGCAAATGCCTTTCATACATCGTAAAAGGCATTTTTGCATTTGCAAATGGACGAATTTTGCCATTCGCACCATTTGTGAATGCAAAAAGGTTTGATACAGCTCGTCCTTAGTGCCTACACGTGAGTCACTTTCTACTGCAGTGTTCTAGAAATCTCCCATTTTTGCTATCTCGCAACAGCATAGAGCGTTAAGCATATTAGACAGAACTTTCAGTGTCAATTCATTAGGTAAAACATTTAATAAAGACTATAGTCACTCTACAAATATTAAATAACCATGGTAGGTTATATATTTTGCAATGATTTGAGTTGTTACTAAAGGTGTTACATGTTCTATTCAAATTAACATTTACTGCGTTACACATACCTGTTTCATTCTCCGTAAAGGAGTGTCAAGCATTTTCTTTATTTTTTAAATGAAAGAAAACATTTTAATGCAAAAACACTCAGGTGGCATATTTGGAGTAGCCTTTTGTTTCACAATTATACTATTCCCATTATTTTTTGTTTGCAACATGACTAGTTAGAAAGGTCCTCCAATATTAAGCAACATTAGTAGCACCTGTAATTTCAGTGCTCAAAACGGCAAACAAAAGCAAACGCTGCAACAAAAAATGCATATTAGTATTAGTGTCAGGACCCTTCCCCATTCCGAAAACTATCAGATAGCATTATTCTTTGCAGCATGCTTTTCATAGAAGGAACCAACCAGTATATTCACTGTCCCTGTCACCTCAGTATATGTGGAGCCGCGAGCCAGAAACATAATGTAAATGCTCCCTAGAGGCAATGACGTAACAATGGCCCACGCATCTTCCGTGGTGGGGTCAGGGGAGCCCCTGAGCTCCAGGGGGCTCCCTCAGCACAGTACCCTGACTAGAAAGCTCCAGAGTGAATTCAGAAGGGGCCCTCCATGTACTTTGCAGGGGGGTCTCAAGTTTTGTTACATCATTGCCTGGAGGAGAAGTCTTCAAACTGGGGGGGCTTAAGTGATCCGGGAGGGGGCGCAGCTCCAGACTCTGGCCAAGTGAAGCCTAATGCTGATAACATGGCTTGGTTTTCATATGAAAAAAATTAGCAATAGTAAACCGCTCTGTAATGGGCCATCACTAACATGTTTTTTGTCTTTTACGTCCAATATGGGAGTTTGTGTCAAAAGGGAAGGAAGCCCTACTTCTCACACTGTGGATACTTTTACACATTAATAAGGCCTGCCTGACCAGAATAGTATTTTTGGCATTATGGCCCTCATTACAACCCTGGCGGTTGGTGCTAAAGCGGCGGTAATACCGCTAACATGCCAGCGGTAAAAAAAATGGGATCACGACCACAGCAGAAACCGCCAGCATAGACAGCCACTTTAACACTCCGACCTCCATGGCGGTACCAACAAACACTGCGGCATTGACGCCAACAGACAGGCGGAAGACAATGTACCGCCCACGCTATTACAACGCACCAATCCGCCAGCTTTTCCGGGGCGGTACCAACGACTTCAAAAGCACGGCAGAAACAGTACACTGAAGGGGAACCACTCACCTTTCGGCACTCAACGAAGAACCAGGACGCCATGGAGCCCGAACTACTGGTCCTGCCGAAGCTGGTGTATCTTCTAATACAGCAGGAATATCAAAGAACACCCCCACCCCCCCACTCACAACACCATACACACGAAAGCATGCATCAACATTACATTTACACCCCGTAACCCCCTGGAAGAACACAAGGACAAAAGGAATGGAGTGAAATTTAGAAAATGCAGATAAAGTTAATGATTGTAAACAACAGTATATACAAATATTTACAATATGTACAGAGGGCCATACACTGTCCTTTGTGAATGTCCATGGCCCAGTGGGCCAAAAAAACAAACTGCTGGTAGTGCCGGTGCTGGTGGTGGTGCTTCAAGTGGTGGATGGAGGGTCCAGGCTGTCTCCTGCAGCCTCGGATGGCTGCCCACTGGGGATGCTGCTGATGACAGATGTAGTGGCACCGGCTGGCCATGTGGTGGTGCATATGGCAGTGCAGGTGGCGGTGCCTGCGGCAGTGTCTGCGGCGGAGATGCTGCTGGTGCTGGCCATGGTGCAGGTACTGGTAGTAGTGGAGGGAGACACCACACCATCTCCAGCAGCCGCGGACGGCTGTCCACTGGGGATGATGCTGCTGACTGTTGTTGTGGCAGCGGCGGTGCAGGTGGCGGTGCAGATGGCGGTGCAGGTGGTGTTGCAGATGGCAGTGCAGGTGGCGGGGCTTGCGGCGGTGCTTTCCGCGGTACAGGTTGCTGGGCTGTCAGGACTAATGATGGGCACCAGTCCCTCACCTGGAGGCTCCAAGCCCTGAGGTGCCTTGCCTTTGGTTTTCTTGCCCTTCCCCACCTTGGCAGATGCTGCTGGGACCTTGGCACTGGCAGCTGAATTTTTGGAGGAGGCCTGGCTGGGTGGGTCGTGCGTCTTGTCTGCGCTGCATGCTGGCCCCTTCTTCGCCTTGGCAGGTGGCAGAATCGGATGGTCCTTTGCATTGGTCGGTGGCACACTGCCAGCCCTGAAGGGTGCCCCCTTTGACGTTGGTATGTTTGCATGGGTATGGTGATTGTGTGAGTGCCTGTGAGATGATGTGTGGTGCTTATCTTTCCTGAGCCACTTTTGTGTGTTGATTTGTGTGCATGCTGGTCTGAAGATGTGCTTGGGATAGGGTGAGGTAGAGGGTATTGGGTCTGGGTAGTGGAAGTTGGAGGGAGGAGGCTGGACACAGGGACAATGGCTGCCATCAGTGCGGAGGCCAGAGCCTGAAATGCTCTCTGTTGGGCCACCACGCCAGAATGAATGCCATCCAGCTATGCATTTGTTTGCTGCAAATGCCTCTCGACACCCTGGATGGCATTTAGAATGGTTGACTGCCCAACAGTGAGGGACCTCAGGAGGTCAATATCCTCCTCACTGAGATGGGCAGGGCTGACTGGGGCAGGGCCTGAGGTGCCTGGGGTGAAGGAGATGCCTACCCTCCTGGGTGAGCGGGCACAGGAAACACGCTGAGGGGCTGCTGGGAGGGTGGTGCTGGTAGGGGGGTGGTGGCTATACCTGTAGTTGGGGTGGGCACAGAGGTCTCCATCACCACCAGGGAGCTTTCATCAGAGGAGGAATCGCTGTCACTCGTCTCCCCTCCTGTTGCAGAGTTCCCCTTGCCGTCCGTCCCACTGGTGCCTTCACCCTCGGTGGATTCGGCCTCCAGGCCCATGTGGGATGCAGCTCCCTCCAACGCTGATGTCTCTGCTACTCCGCCTGATGATTCTGATGCACACAAGGACAGGGTGACAAAACAAAAAGGGGGGAAAGACAGAGGATACACTTGATCAATGCCAGCAAGAACACTACTACAGTTGGCAGACACAACACACAGGGAGCAGCCCTATGTACTACGCCATGCCCAACCAGTCACTAAGGTACTCACCAGCCCATGGGGTACAATGTCTAACACCAGCATCTGCACACAAGACACCCACAGGACCCTGCCCAGTAGTAGTTGGCCACTTGCACCACTGGGGTAGGAGTGCTTCAGAGCCTGCACACAAGGGACCTACCCTGCCATGATCGCCCTGACCTAGGGGCACCCACCGCTCCCATCCGCCACCCTGCTAGCTCTTAAAGTGCACAAAGTCAGCTTTCAGACTCTGTACTCATCCCCTTGTGGCTGCTGTGATGCTGTGATGCCCTCAAGTGCCCATCCAACTCCGGATAAGCCAGCGCCAGGATGCAGAACATCAGGGGGTCATGGTGTGACGGGCACCCCTTGAATACAAGAAAATTGAAAAATGGGCTACAACCAATATAAAATACAATCAAAAACAATAAAACTCAACCCATAACAATACAATAGATTCAAAAAATTATATTTATTACCAATGTATGTACTTCCAAAGACAGACACAAATAGATAAATTCATGCAATGATACAGATATTTACACAGGAGAAAAAAGAACAATTACTAATATAGAATAAGCTCAATAAATGCATATACATATACCACAACATATAGAAAACACAAAAACAAAGTGCCACACAAGACAAGACAATGGAAATGGTGAAAACACTAAACAAGAAAAAGTAGTAAAACTCTAAATTTCATAAATATATCTAAATACAGATTAAATATATACAGATTCTCTTTTTCTTGAAACTTTTTTGATGGTCACAATGATGTCATTCTAATACCCATAGAAAAAAGATGTTGGCACCAAGAATTGATAGTTCATCTGAGAAAACAGTAGGAACCAAGCCTACGAGGGTTTCGGCGGTATCCCTCCAATTTATGAGGCCGCCTTTATCAAGGCAGTTCCTTTTTTAAATTTCATGTATATAATGCCATAAACTTCATCAATTCAATTCTCTCTCCCGTTGATATACATCCTGACAAAAACAAGAATACAAAAAAAAAATATATATATATAATGATAAATTTATTAATTCTATCCAAGTTCACGAGATGCAGTAAACCACCGATCGCCATATCTAATCCAAATCCAAGGCCAAAAATAGAAAGTAAAAAGTGAAAAAATGAAAACAGGTGAAAAAAGACAAAATAAGAATGCCAATAAAACAAACATAATAGTGAATCAAACAACAAAGAACTAAATGATACCACCCCAAATAATGTTTTTATACAAAAATGAGACAAAAAGAAACACCACAAAAGGTGACTTAAACAAAATATATGTGTGCATGTCATCATGCAAGCCACCCACGAGTGAAAAAAACACTCTCAGAACTCACTATACTAAAGATAAATAAATACCATATACAAGTGTGGATAAATTTCCAAAAGCACAATGGAAAAGGGGCTTGATTCTCTGATTCCACTGTCCGTTCACAAAAGGCACCTTAAATGAATACCCAACCAAAGTTCAAAAATAATCTTAAAGTAATAGAGGACTATTACATCACGTTTTACAGTGAAATGGAAGCAGGAATTTTCTGCTAAACTTACCAAAGATTCTTTATAATAAGAGTGTCTCGAGGTCTTCTTCATATAGTTTTCAAGTCTAATAACCCCTCCATCTAAACAGGAAAGAGAAAGGAACACAACCCAAGTATTATCCGCAGAATTTAAATCCCTGTATTCTTATATTGTATGAATGCAGCAGTACAGCCTATACGAATATGTTCTCAAAATTCTACCTAGTATATTAATCAAATCAAATGAGACGAGGGGAACTACATTACTTCCATACAAAGGAAAAGAAACCCTTGAAAAACTCAATAGAGAGGTATTCATGTGGGGGCATACCTTATAGTACACTGATTTTTCCTACGTGCTAAAACGCTGATGTCATGCCAAAGATTGGAAAATGGAGAGCCCTCCATTTTTAAATCAGGCATCTCACAGGAGATCCCGGTCAAGAGACCGCAAGATGTGTAGTGTGCACACGGGATCACAATCCCGGAAATAGTCAGCAGCCAATGGCAGCCATCTTGGAATGGTCAGAGTTACAATCTGAGGATTGCAGAATACCTCATTTAGGCACAACAATTTGTTCCAAAACTATACCGAAACCAGAAGCAGCCAGCTCAAAATGGTCGTAATGATACATACACGACCACAAAATATCTCATTTAGAAAACATAATTTTTAATCCCAAGGATGAAAAAACCACCAAAGGCGGCCATCTTAGAATGGTCAAAAAATGTAAGGGCAGCAAACGCAATTGTTGACCATAATCAATTGGTCAAGGCATCTCCATTCCACCATAGATTTCAAAAAGGGAAAAAAGGATCAACAGAATATGATTTTTCCGATCGAAATAGGGTCCCCCATAAATATAGGACCCGGGCTATGCTAACCCTCAAACCACAATTAGAAACTAAGTTGCACAAAAGATGCTCATCACTTGGTTAAATCCATATTCTAGTGAGATATAAACTTCCCACCACCTGTATACTCACGTTAAGGTATTCTCCCACGGAATGTACTCATTCAAACCATTGTATTGTGTGTCCAGGGTGAAGATCCAAAAAACTTCCAGTTTTTTTCTTATACTCTCTTTTTCTTTTCCTGGGACATCCTTAATTTTCTCCAAGATCGTCCAAGCCAAATCATCCGAATCATGTTTTTCTTTCAACCAATGTTGTACCAAGGGAGCTGCCTCCCTTTTATTGCGAATATTGGATAAATGTTCTGAGATGCGAACTCTAATCTCGCGACCAGTCTCTCCCACATACCCAGCCGGGCAGGGACAAGTAATCAAGTATATACAATTAGATGTTTTGCAATTGGTCATGTCTAACAAATTATACTTTCTGCTGTTCCAAACACGTGCCACATCGATGATTACCTTTCACTGGTACTGATCCAGTGATAGACTTTTGACAAAAGTCTTTATCTTGTGGCAAGGCTGCCTTCACCAATTTGTTGTGGAAGTTCTGATTCTTCTTAAACGCCAAGAGGGGTCTTTCTAAAGATACCATAGTTTGGTCACAATTCAGGATTTGCCAGTTGTTATTGATTATTTTCCTGATTTTGTCATTCATGTTGGAATGTTGAATAACACATACCAGTTGTGATTTAGGCTCTTTCGTGCGTTGTTGGAACATACTTTCTCTATTGTAGTACTTCGCTCGTTTATACGATTCTCTAACCAATCTCTTCAGGTACCCCCTTTGCAACAGTTTTTTCTGCAGCACATCCGCGTGTATATTATATTCTCTAAGTTCCGTACAATTCCTACGGATCCGAAGAAATTGGCTGAAGGGAACCCCTTGTTTTTTACTATTTGGATGGTAACTGTCAAAATGTAAAATAGTGTTCTTTGGCATAGATTTAGTATGTAAAGACACTTCCAATTGGGAATTGTGGCTTTTTAACCAAATATCCAAAAACTCAATTATATTCCTACTCCTATGGATGGAAAATCTAAGATTTTTATCACATAGATTGATCCATTCACAGAATCCATCCAATTTTTCTTCTAAACCTGACCATATAAAGAAAACATCATCAATATACCTGGACCATAGTCTGATATTCTCGTAAAAAGGAGCAATTTTGTTGTAAATATGGGTCTGTTGGAATAGACCAACATAGATATTTGATACACTGGTGGCACACGCTGCCCCCATACTTACTCCCTTCTTCTGCTGGTA
Source organism: Pleurodeles waltl (assembly GCF_031143425.1). Taxonomy (NCBI): domain Eukaryota; kingdom Metazoa; phylum Chordata; class Amphibia; order Caudata; family Salamandridae; genus Pleurodeles; species Pleurodeles waltl. The sequence goes on along the minus strand of NC_090437.1, from coordinate 234,138,940 downwards.
CATATTACCATCAAACTCCAAAAAAATGCCTTCCAAAACAATTTTTAAACAATCCAGAACCAATAACAGATGATCAGTCATACCTTCCTTTTCAAAAAGTTGGTGGACCGCTTGCCAGGCTTCAAATTGAGGGATGTTCATATAAAGAGCCTCGATGTCCATAGTCACCAGAAGCTCAGTATCCAGATTGGAGCTAATCCCTTCCTGTTTTGCAATAATATGTCCTGTGTCTTCAATGTACGCAGGGAGTTTGACCACTCTTTCCTTCAAACATTTTTCCACATATTTAGATATGGGTTCAGTAATAGATCCTACTGTAGACACAATAGGACGGAACAAAGTGTCAGTCTCATTTTTATGTATTTTAGGTAAACCATACAAAATGGGAACTCTGACAGTAGTGGGATTCAAAAATAAATACTCTTTATCACAGATCAGCCCTTCATTATGCGCTTTTGAAGTTACTTTCTGGATTGCCTTTTTTACATCACTCTGCCAGTTGTTATTGGCTTTTCTATCATGCTCTGACACTCCTAGCATGAGATTCACTTTTTGCTTGTATTGATCTGTCTCTAAGAGAACAATTCCTCCCCCTTTATCACAGGGTTTAATTACAATGTTCTTATTCTGCTGAAGTTTGAGGAGAGCCTGTTGTTCATTTTTAGTAAGGTTAGATACAGGTTTGGGAGTACATTTACAGACCTTTTTGACTTTCTCTAGGACCAAATTCTCAAAGATTTTTATTTCTGTTCCCACCATATCGAGACTAGGAGTAAAAGTGGAAATAGGTTTTAACCCTGACAAGTTGTTTTCTACAATATTGTTCCTGTTCTCAAAAAATCGTCTGAGCCTAATGCGTCTAAAAAAGGCATGAAGTCCAAATAAATTGATAGAAACACTAGGCACAAAAGATAATCCTTTTTCCAAAACGGCTTCCATATCTGCATCTAAATGTAGAGAAGTAAGATTAAATACTGGTATGGGATCTAGTCCCTCCCGTATTGTTGTCTCCTTGTCTGTAAGAAGAGTGCAGGATTGTCTACATTGTAATATCTGCCTCTCTGTTGACTTCTGAACCTGGTGCGTTGTGATCCTCTCCGGGATAAAAAACAATTAGACTGATTAAAACTCTCACTATGGGGACTCCTATTACCAGACTGGTCCAACCGGTCACTAGAGCCTTCCCCCTCGGACTCCGATGTGTCAGAGAAAGTGACAATTATCTTGTTGGTCCAAAATTGCCGATCTGAGTATTGGCCTGTTTGATTATAGTTCTAATAATATTTATCTGACAAATAAGGGTAAGCTTTTTCTTGGGTAAACCACCTAATGTCTTTTCTTAATTTGTCTGTCTTTCTTTTTATCAGATAAGCATCAAAGGAATCTAGTTACTGGTTTACCAACTCCAATAGTTTTTTAGCTTCATGTACGGAATCTTGAATTTTTAGTTCTTCTTCCAGTGTCTGTATTTCTATAACTAATGTTCAAATCAAATCAAATCATTAACATTTATAAAGCGTGCTACTCACCCGTGCGGGTCTCAAGGCACTAGGGGGAAGGGGTTACTGCTGCTCGAAGAGCCAGGTCTTGAGGAGTCTCCGGAATGTGGAGTGGTCCTGGGTGGTCCTGAGGATGGTGGGGAGGGTGTTCCATGTCTTGGCCGCCAGGTAGGAGAAGGACCTCGAACCCGCCGTGGAGCGGCGGATGCGAGGGACGGCGGCGAGAGCGAGGCTGGTGGAGCGGAGAAGACGGGTGGGAGCGTAGAAGATGAGGCGACGGTTGAGGAATTCTGGTCCCTTGTTGTGGAGGGCTTTGTGTGCGTGGCTGAGGAGACGGAAGGTGATCCTTTTGCTGACGGGAAGCCAGTGCAGGTGTCTCAGGTGGGCGGAGATGTGGCTGTTGCGGGGTATGTCGAGGATGAGGCGGGCGGAGGCGTTTTGAATTTGTTGCAGACGTTTCTGGAGTTTTGCGGTGGTCCCAGCGTAAAGGGTGTTGCCGTAGTCCAGGCGGCTCGTGACGAGGGCGCGGGTCACGCTCTTTCTGGTGTCGGCGGGGATCCAGCGGAAGATCTTCCGGAGCATGCGGAGGGTGAGGAAGCAGGAGGAGGATACGGCGTTGACTTGTTTGGTCATGGTGAGAAGTGGGTCCAAGATGAAGCCGAGGTTGCGTGCGTGGTCTGAGGGGGTCGGTGCGGTGCCAAGGGCCGTGGGCCACCAGGAGTCGTCCCAGGCGGTCGGGGTGTTACCGAGGATGAGGACTTCCGTTTTGTCTGAGTTCAGTTTCAGACGGCTGAGTTTCATCCAATCTGCGACGTCCTTCATTCCATCTTGCAGGTTGGTCTTTGCGCTGGTGGGGTCCTTGGTGAGGGAGAGTATCAGTTGAGTGTCATCGGCGTAGGAGGTGATGATGGTGCTATGTTTGCATACGATGTCGGCGAGGGGGCTCATGTAGACATTGAAGAGTGTCAGGCTGAGCGAGGAGCCTTGTGGGACGCTGCAAATGATCTTGGTGGGGTCTGAGCGAAAAGGAGGGCGGTAGACTCTTTGAGAGCGGTTGGAGAGGAAGGAGGCGATCCAGTCCAGGGCCTGGCCTTGGATCCCGGTGGAGCGGAGGCGGGTTATAAGGGTGCGGTGACAGACGGTGTCGAAGGCAGCCGAGAGGTTGAGGAGGATGAGGGCGACTGTTTCACCGTTGTCCATCAGGGTTCTGATGTCGTCTGTGACTGAGATGAGGGCGGTTTCAGTGCTGTGGTTGGCTCGGAATCCGGATTCAGAGGGGTCGAGAAGGTTGTTGCCTTCAAGGAAGTTGGTAAGCTGCTTGTTGATGGTCTTCTCTATGACTTTGGCAGGGAAGGGGAGGAGCGAGATGGGGCGGAAGTTCTTCAGGTCGGTTGGGTCAGCCGTAGGTTTCTTCAGTGGGGCATTGACTTCAGCGTGTTTCCAGCTCTCGGGGAAGGTGGCAGAAGAAAACGAGGAGTTGATGATGGTCTGGAGGTGCGGGGCGATGATGGTGTCGTCTTTATTGAAGATGAAGTGTGGGCAGGGGTTCGAGGGGGCACCAGAGTGGATTGAGTTCATGGTAGTTTTGGTCTCTTCTGTGTTGATGTGGGTCCAGGCGTTGGGAATGTGGGTTCAGTGGTGGTCGGCTGGGTCTGGTGTCCGAAGCTGTTGTGTAGGTCAGTGATCTTATGATGGAAGAAGGTGGCGAGGGAGTTGCACAGGTCTTGTGAGGGTGTGATGGCGTTGGCGTTGGGGTTGGAGAGCTCTTTTACGATGTTCAAGAGTTCTCTGCTGTTGTGGCTGTTTTTGTCCAGTCTGTCTGTGAAGAAATTCCTTTTGGCTGCGCGGATCATGTGGTGGTGTTCGCGGGTAGCGTTCTTGAGGGCAGTCATGTTGTCTGCGGTGTGGTCCTTACGCCAGGCTTTCTCAGGGTATAACAAGTTTTCTTTGATTCCTTAAGGGTGTCAGAGAACCAGAGAGATTTTTTGGTGTTGGACTGTCTTGGAAGGCGTCTGAGGGGAGCGAGGTTGTCTGCGCAGTTGGTGATCCAGTTCGTGAGGCTGAGGGCTGCGTCGGGGTCGGCGGAGAAGGTGGTTTGGTTGTCGATGAGCGTGGAGAAAAGCTGTTCTTCGGGGATTTTGTTCCACTGTCGACGAGGGATGGGTTGAGTGCGGAGGTGGCGAGTCTCGCGTCGGAAGGTGAAGTGGACACAACTGTGGTCGGTCCAGTGTAGAGCGGAGGCGTGGCTGAAGGAAACGTGTTTGCTGGCGGAGAAGATGGGGTCGAGCGTGTGTCCGGCGATGTGGGTGGGGGTGTTCACCAGTTGCTTGAGGCCGAGGTTGGTGAGGTTGTTGAGTAGGGCGGTGGTGTTGGGGTCGTTGTTCTGTTCTAGATGGAAGTTGAGGTCGCCGAGGAGGATGTAGTCTGGCGAGGCGAGGGCTTGCGGGGAGATGAAGTCGGTGATGGAGTCGCTGAAGAGGGCGCGCGGTCCGGGGGGGCGGTAGATGAGGGATCCTCTGAGGGTGGTCCTGGGGTCTGTGCGGATCTGGAAGTGCAGGTGTTCGGCGGCGAGGGGGGTGTCTTTGGTGGAGCTGGTGACGCTGATGGAGTCTTTGAAGACGATGGCGATTCCTCCTCCTACTTGGTTGGTGCGGTCTTTCCTGGAAATCTTGTAGCCTTCGGTGATGGCTGTGGCGATGTCGGGGGCTGAAGAGGCGTTCATCCAGGTCTCAGTGGTGCGGTGGAGTCCAGGAGGTCCCAGAGTTCAACGGCGTGCTTGTGGAGGGATCGAGCGTTGATCAGGATGCATTTGAGGTGGTTGATGGCGCGTGGGCTGGTGGTCGTGGTTGTTTCGTGGTGGAAGGTAAGTTTGCAGGTGTGACATGCGAAGGGTCCGTGGGTACGTTTCGGGTTGGCTTGGAAGCAGGTACTGGAGCGCCCTGGGTTGAGGGCGTGGAGAGTGATGGGGTCGTAGCATTGCAGCGGGGTTTGGGAGTGCTGAGGGCCTGGGGTCGTGGCGCTGGGCGCGGGCCAGGTGCGGAAGGGCGCAGACGGGCTTGCCTTTGGCGCGCCTTCGGCACGCCAGCGGCGCGGTCGCGCAGATGCTGCCATAAGAGGGAGGAGGTGGGGGGAGGGGTCACCTGGGGGCGGGGGACGGGAGTGGGGCGACGAATGGGAGCTGGGGGCGTGGGGCGTGCAGGAGGTGGCGGCGGGAAAGAAGAGGGAGGGGGGACAGGTAGAGGGGAGAAAAGATGGGGGAGGGGGGTTAAGGGTGGCGGGGAGTTTAGGAAGAAAGTTAGGAGGAAAGTTAGGAGGAAAGTTAGGAAGATAGGGGAGGGGGGTTTATAGAGGTGGAGGTGGGTGAGGGTGAGAGGTAGAAGATAGATTAGGGTGAGGGTGAGAGATAGAGTGAAAGGATAGGAAGATAGGGGGGGTTACAGAGAAGGTGACGAGTGAGGGGGAAAGATAGAGAGATAGGTAGATAGAGCGATAGGTAGATGGGGGTGTTACAGAGGGGGTGGCGAGTGAGGGAGGTCAGGGAGACGAGACAGGAGCAGGAGGGCAGACGCGGGAAGAACCAAGCAGAAGGTAAAAGAAGAAGAGGAGCAGAAGAGGGAAGAGCAGAAGACAGAAGATCACAGAAGAAGGTAAAGAAGAAGAGGAGTGGAAGATCAGAAGACAGAAGAACACAGAAGAAGGTAAAGAAGAAGAGGAGCGGAAGATCAGAAGACAGAAGAACACAGAAGAAGGTAAAGAAGAAGAGGAGCGGAAGAGCAGAAGAGAGAAGAACACAGAAGAAGGTAAAGAAGAAGAGGACCGACGAGCAGCAGAGGGAAGAGCCAAGAAGAGGGACACAGAAGAAGAAATCACACGCAGGTCGCGGTGCAAAGGAGAGAGAAAGAAGCACACAGAAGAAGAACACAGATGAAGACAGAAGACGGGGAGCAGGAAAGCAAGAAGAGTACAGATGAAGAATACAGAAGAAGAGCACAGAGGAAGAACAGAGATGAAGAAAAGAAGCAGGAGAGGAGGTGAGTAGCGCGGAGCAGGGCGAGGGGCTGGGCGGTGGGGGGGGTACTTACTGTGAATTCGCTGGGCTTGCTAGGAGGTCTCAGGAGCCTGGGCTGGTGGAGCTGCAGCGGCAGGGGGAGCGACCTACCCTTGGGTCAAGGGTCGCTAACTCTGTCGCGCAGCGGCCACCATATGAGGGAGGGCGGGGGAGGGGTCAGCTGGGGGCGGGGGACGGGAGTTGGGTGACAAATGGGAGCTGGGGGGGTGGGGGCGTGCAGGAGGTGGCGGCGGGAAAGCGGAGGGAGGGGGGACAGGTAGAGGGGAGAAAAGATGGGGGAGGGGGGTTAAGGGTGGCGGGGAGTTTAGGAAGAAAGTTAGGAGGAAAGTTAGGAAGATAGGGGAGGGGGGTTATAGAGGTGGAGGTGGGTGAGGGTGAGAGGTAGAAGATAGATTAGGGTGAGGGTGAGAGATAGAGTGAAAGGATAGGAAGATAGGGGGGGTTATAGAGGAGGTGGCGAGTGAGGGGGAAAGATAGAGAGATAGGTAGATAGAGCGATAGGTAGATGGGGGCGTTACAGAGGGGGTGGCGAGTGAGGGAGGTCAGGGAGACGAGACAGGAGCAGGAGGGCAGACACGGGAAGAACCAAGCAGAAGGTAAAAGAAGAAGAGGAGCAGAAGAGGGAAGAGCAGAAGACAGAAGATCACAGAAGAAGGTAAAGAAGAAGAGGAGCGGAAGATCAGAAGACAGAAGAACACAGAAGAAGGTAAAGAAGAAGAGGAGCGGAAGATCAGAAGACAGAAGAACACAGAAGAAGGTAAAGAAGAAGAGGAGTGGAAGAGCAGAAGAGAGAAGAACACAGAAGAAGGTAAAGAAGAAGAGGAGCGACGAGCAGCAGAGGGAAGAGCCAAGAAGAGGGACACAGAAGAAGAAAGCACACGCAGGTCGCGGTGCAAAGGAAAGAGAAAGAAGCACACAGAAGAAGAACACAGATGAAGACAGAAGACGGGGAGCAGGAAAGCAAGAAGAGTACAGATGAAGAATACAGAAGAAGAGCACAGAGGAAGAACAGAGATGAAGAAAAGAAGCAGGAGAGGAGGTGAGTAGCGCGGGGCAGGGCGAGGGGCTGGGCGGTGGGGGGGGGTACTTACTGTGAATTCGCTGGGCTTGCTAGGAGGTCTCAGGAGCCTGGGCTGGTGGAGCTGCAGCGGCAGGGGGAGCGACCTACCCTTGGGTCAATAAGTTCCCTCGCAGTCTCTACGATAAGAATCATCCAATCACGAGAACATCTGTTCGATAGGAATTTCGGTATTTCAGTGAAAAGCCCTGGTATATTTCTCACCCTTAGGCCTGCTGGTATTACTTCTGCCCTCAGATATTCTAGCATGAAATCCGCGTGTAGTTCCGTTCGTCTGGCTTTATTTTTCAGATCCCAGCTGGGCCTCTGCCGTCCTCTTGGTCCAGCGGCACAGGTGGTCCCATCTCTTGCGGCAGTGGGTGCTCTGCCTGTGATAGACCCACAGGGTCCGCACCTCCTTGGCGATGGCAAGCCAAATACCCTTTTTCTGGTGGGCACTGACCTAGAGGGAAAAGACAGCGGAAAATGTAATTGCTTACCCATCTGGACCATCATACTCATTGCCCACCAGTTCCCACCCATGCCCTGATGCACATACACTGACCACCTCTCATGCAGCACTCAGGCGAGGACGCCTTAGCAACCCCAACATGTGGCTTACATCCACACCACTCCAAACAGCCATTGCCCACACATCATGCTCACAGTGTACTCACCTGTTTGTCTAGAGGACTGTAGAGTAACGTGTACTGGGATAGGACCCTATCCACCAGTTTCTCCAACTCCTCCACAGTGAAGGCAGGGGCCCTTTCTCCAGACACTCTAGCCATTGTTGCTTCCATACTCAGGTCACATCAGCACAGGCAGTGTAGGTCCTCTCCTGTTGAAGATCAGGTAGCAAGTGAGTGAATGGCTAGAAAATGGCAGTGACGTCCACGGCGATGCGTACCGTCACCGCCGGCGTACATCACCATTGGCTCCTGGGACCCATAGAGCCCAATGATAACCAATGCGAAGTAGCACGGCGGTCATCATCTGGCTACAGTGACGCAGCACAACGCCAGCGCAGTTACCTCTTTTCCCCCATTCCCTCCTCACAGGTCAGGCAGACGCCATTTCAGGGGGGCACATGGCATGGCACCTAGCTGCGTCACAGCACATATTGGCACATCTACTGACTCGACTTCACACACTGCTTCTGTGACATAAATTCAAAATTCAAAAACAGTTGTGCCATCTATGTGGAAATATGAACTTCTGCTCACCGTTCTCCTCCATAGGCTACAACCGCTGAGGCAGATGATGAGATGGCAGCATCCTCCGGTGTACAAATCCCTGGTGGACCTGTTGACAATGGAGGACAGACACATTATCATCACATACAGACTTGATCGTGCCACAATCCAAGAACTGTGTGCCCAATTGGAGCCATACCTGATGTCAGCCCACAGGAAGCCCCCTCTAGTGCAGGTTCTGTCAGTGCTCTATTTCCTGGCAAGTGTCTCCTTTCAAACTACAGTGGCCATGGCATCAGGGATGTCTCAGGGATGTCTCAGCCAATGTTCTCCAATGTGATGACCAGAAAGTTGTCTGCCCTGCTGAAGCAAATGCACAGTTACATCGTTTTCCCCAGGTGGATGATTTGGCCACAGTGAAAGCTGACTTCTATACCCTGGGACATATCCTCAACATCATTGGTGCCATTGATGGTACACTTGTGGCATTTGCCCCCCGCAGAAATGAACAGGTCTACAGGAGTAGAAAAAGCTATCTTTCGATGAATGTGCAAATGGTGTGTTTGGCGTACCAGTACATCTCCCATGTGAATGCCAAATAGCCTGTCTCAGTGCATGACGCCTATATCTTGAGGAATAGCAGCATCCCTTATGTGATGGGGCAACCCCAGAGGCACCAGGTGTCCCCACACAGTATAAGTTGGGGTCTGAGTATGGGGTTGTCTCTAAGGGGTAGTGTGTGTCTTAAAGTTGTCACTCGATATTTGCAGGTGACTCTGGTTACCCCAACATCTCATGGCTACTGACCCCAGTGAGGAGTCCCAGGACAAGGGTAGAGGAACGTTACAATGAGGCACATGGGCGTACAGGGAGGATTATTGAGAGAACCTTCGTCCTCTAAAAGGCCAGGGACTGATACCTCTATCTGACAGGTGGATCCCTGTACTACTCACCCAAGAAGGTGTGTCAGATCATCGTGGCATGCTGTATGTTGCACAACGTGGCCTTGAGACGCCAGGTGTCTTTTGTGCAGGAGGATGAGCCTGGAGATGGTCTTGTGGCAGCAGTGGAGCCTGTGGACAGTGAGGAAGAGGAGGCAGATGAAGATGTGGACAAGACAACAAACATTATACAGCAGTACTTCCAGTGACACACATGTAAGAGACTGTAACTCAACTTTACATTTCAGTAAACTTTTGGACATTGTACATGGCAGCCTCTTACTCTCTGCCCTTGGACACTGACTTTTCCCTTTGGATTCTCTATTTTCAGACCTGTGTACCCCATTCTGGCTACTGCTATATGTACTGCTGCCCACCAACTGTCATCCTGTGGTATAAGTCACTGAATATATAGATGTTGCAATGCTTTGATAATGTTGTTAGAATACATCTTTCTAATCATTACACTGACTCCAGTATGATTTATGTTTCAAGGGTATTTTTTTGTGTGCAAATTAGTATGGGGGTAAGTGCAAGGGGCTGGGGTGATGGTGGAGGAATGTCCAGTTAGAGTCCAGTCCATTTGTATCACACATGCATTGTCCAATGGGGCATTGGAAGGGGAGCAATGGCAGTTCAAGGTGGACAAGGTGACATAGTGGGACAGAAAGGTGACAATCAGGAGAGTCTTATTTCTTGGCGGGGGTCTTGGCAATGTTCTCTGTCTTCTGCCTGGATCGCAGGGACTGCTTGCGGGGTGGTTCTCCTTCTGCAGGGGGTGGGGTGCTGGTGGCCTGTTGGTCCTGTGGCGGTGCCTTCTGTCCACTAGCGCCGGTGGAGGTGGAATGCTGTTCCTCGGTTTGGCTAGTGTCATGAGCCCTCTGTTGTGCCACTGCCTCCCTCATGGTCTTGCCCATGTCAGCCAGCACCCCTGCAATGGTGACAAGGATGGTGTATATTTTAGTTAGGTCCTGACTGATCCCCAGGTATTTTCCCTCCTGCAGCCGCTGTGTCTCCTGTGATTTGGCCAGTACCTGGCCCATGGTCTTCTGGGAATAGTGGTATGCTCCCATGATGTTTAAGAGTACCTCGTGGAGGGTCGGTTCCCTGGGCCTGTCCTCCCCCTGTCGCACAGCAGTCCTCCCAGCTTCCATGTTTTCCTGTGCCACTGACCCCAGGTCCCTGATCATCCTTGGTTTGTCGGGTTGCCTGGGGTCCCTGTAGTGGTGGAAACACTGCTGATTGACCTGTCCTGGGAGCAGAGGTATGGGTCCGCTGGGTGGGTGCTGTGGTCGTGTTTTCTGAGGGGGAGGCTTTGTGGTGGTTTGGGAGTGTGGCAGGGTAATCGACTGTCGAGAGGTCCCTGATGGACTAGGTTGGCCATTGTGATCCAGGCGTGCAGAGCTGCTGTCATCACTGTGGGCCTCTTCTGGGGGGGCTGGATGTAGCTGGCACCTCCTCTCCAGTGACGTTGGGTAGGGGTCCTGTTGGGATGCAAATGCATTGTTAATGTATTTGTGTGGCCATCTTGTGCAATGGGTGTGGTTCCCTGTATGATTGTGCTTTCCCTGTCGGCTTACCTTGTGTGAGTGGTGATTTTGTGGGGTGGGTGAGTATCTCTATTGGGCATGCTTAGGTAATGTGTGTCCATGCAGGTCTGTGGTGGGGGTCCACGAATTGTTCTTGCATGCAGGGCTTGGTATTGGGATGGGTGGGTTGTGATAGTGGGATATACGTGAGTTGGTGGAGTGATGGGAGTGATGGAAAGGGTGGGGTATGTGATGGCATGCAGGTAGGGTTGGGGATATAGTAGTAAAGATATGACTTACCAGAGCCCAGTCCTCCTGCTACTCCTGCGAGGATCTCAGGATGCATTATTGCCAAGACTTGCTCCTCCCATGTTGTTAGTTGTGGGGGAGGAGGTCCCCTGCCAGTCCTCTGTACAGCAATCTGGTGTCTTGAAACCACAGAACGTACCTTCCCCTGTAGGTCATTCCACCTCTTCCTGATGTCATCCCTGGTTCTTGGGTGCTGTACCACGGCATTGACCCTGTCGATGATTCTCCGCCATAGCTCCATCTTCCTTGCAATGGACGTCTGCTGCACCTGTGATCCGAATAGCTGTGGCTATACTCGGATTATTTTCTCCACCATGACCCTTAGCTCCTCCTCAGAAAACCTGGGGTGTCTTTGGGGTGCCATGGATGTGGTGTGAGTGATAAGTGTGTGGATGTGTGAGGTGATGTGTGGGGTGATGTTTTGGGGTGTATACTGTGATGTGCGTGGATTGTGTATGGGTGATGGTGTTCTGTGCCTCTGATTGAGTGGGTGCTCTTTGCTTGTCTCTCTGTGCTTGGTCTCTTTTTTTCGTTGAAAGGGGTTGTGGGTAACGTAGGTGTGTGTTTTATATTGGTATGAGTGTGAGGGTGTGGTGTGTGTATGTATGTCAGGTGTGGTTTTGTAAGTGTGTGTGTATTTTGAGCGCAGCTGTGTGTACCTCCAATGGTTTAACGCAGTTGAAAGACTGCCACGTCAATTTGTGGGTCGTGATACTGTGGGCATGCTCCTGTTGGTGTAATGGTGTGGGTTTTGCTATTGCCAGTTTATCACTGACCTTTGATGTGGTGGATTTGTGTGGGTGTCTGTATTGTGGCGGTATTCTCTGTGTGGGTCATAATACCCATGGTGGATTACCGCCTGGGTCACGGTATCGTGGCTGCCATCGGCACGGCGGTAGGAGGCATTTACCACCAGGGTTGTAATGAGGGCCTATGTGTTTGATTTAAAATAGTAACAGAACTTAACTTCAATGTTTCCATAAATAAGTGTAGTCTTATTTAATCATTGCCAATTTAATGGAATAATTGTGGAAACTGTGGAGCGGGCCAGATTGTTTTTTTCCCCACACTGGGGGAAGGAGGGCAAATCATTAAAATGTTTGAAGACCACTGGCCTAGAGGAACCAAATTAGCAGTTACTTGAAGGTCGATTTCTTTGAAGGGCGCTGTGATGCTGCAGCCCATTCTATGGGCAATATAATGTAGTGTAAAGGGCCTCTCCTGAGGCTTAGTGGTTCATTTTGAATGCAGGCGCACAACTTTAACTAGATACAAGTTGTAGTATAGTATGTTGAAGGCATTTGGTACCAACGTTAGAGAGGTGGTCGAATTCTGATCCCCAGATGATTACTTGCATTGTTCTTAATCCTGCAAAAGTGTTATGGAAGAGCGCTGCTGAAAACTGCATTTCCCCAGCCTGGCACCTGATTACCACGCATATTTGTTGCAAAGGGAAAAAAGTGTGCCTAGTTCCTAGGGGTAAGTAGTGTTAACTTTGTCTGAGAGGGTACCACATACAGAGGTTCTCTGTCCTTTGTTCACTCAGCAAAATTGGGAGAAGTAAAGCCACAGTACCCCAAAAGGGCATTCAGATGATACAACTGTAATCATAGATAAAGAGGTGAAAGGAGAAACACCTGATAGATCATTTGGATATTCCTGTAATTTGACACCGTACTTGATGTAAAAGTCCCATCCGGAAAGTCCTTAGAAGCCAAAAAAGACACAGACCCTTTATATATAAGCCTACAGGGGGTGGACCAGCTTAGAGTGGCTGAAAGGGTAACCAAGGTAGTGCTGGCTAAAATTTCCTTAACAGCGTTGGAGATGAAACTACAACTTGTGTGCTTCCAATCAAACATCCTCACACTAGAAAACAGAACAGAAAAATGATGAGGGGTGCTCTTGAGGTAAAAATGTTAAGCATGGAGCTGTATTTGGAGGACAGTTCTCAGAGGGTGGTGGACCCTTTTTTCTCCATCAAAAGGGCACATAGCATGCTAACAACCTCCCCAAGGCCAAGGGCACCCCTTCATCCCTTGATCATGTCCTTACTAAATAATAAGGAGAGGGTCAACCTGTTGCAATTGACAAGAAAATATAGATTTTTTAATGTAGGTGGCAATTCCTTGTCCCTTTCCCGAATTACAGGCTGGCCATTCCACAATGATAAATATCCTTGGTCTGCAGTACTTTCCCCTTTTTCCAGCCAAATTTAAAATCATTGCTGGTGAAAAATCCCACTTTTTCGTGCATCATGATGCAGCTGTCTTCTGGGTGGACTCTTGGCAAACTGGCAATAGGTCAAGTTCCAAGAAAGGGGGAGATGTTTTTGTAAACTGAGTATAAGACGATCCAAGGTGAAATAAAATGAAGACACCCTGCAGCAGTTGCAATGGGGGATATGAAACAATGCTGCCCAGACAGGGCATCACAATCCAGGGACACTAATATTGACTCACGATCAGAGTAAAATGAAACAACCACTATTTGGGGGATCACCAGATCACAACCAGGTCAGACAACTTGCATGTAGGTAGGAGGGATCTGCAGTCTGGTTTGTAGGCATCCCCCATGTGCCACAATAGTACACTCAGGAGCAGTGTCTGTTAGGCATTTACCCACCTGTTCTGGCTAATTGGGCCTTGACAGGTTCGTACTTTGCTGGGATAGATATTTCTGCACCTAGTTTATCAAAAGATACACAGGTTAAAAATACTCATGATGATTTATCTGGAGACATTGGATATTCATGTCTTGGTGGGTCTTTATATTAATGACTGCTTTTGTGGTTGAACTGTTCTTCAGCACGTTCCACTTTTGGACCTGCCACGAATAATTCATGAGTAATTCATAATGGATAATGTACGGGGCTTAGGAACTCCTACTAAAAGACATAGAATATTCAATTATCTCCAGAGACGTGGAGTAGATGTGGTGCACGTACAGAAGACGCATTTGACAGTTGAGGGGGGATGCAACTGAGGTAGATGTTGGACTCTCATTCTGACTACAGTCACTTGTCAGAGATCCTAATGGCTAATATGTGATTTTGAATGAGCTACTAGATGGTAAGGCACTAACATTGCCAACATTTATGTCGCAATTGTGAATCAATGAGATTTCATAGACAAGTTGCTTTCCCTTATGCACACACAGGCGGGCACCCCTACCCTGCGGTGTGTGGATTTTAATTCTGTCACAAATATTGAACTAGATAGATCACACACAGCCATCCCTGGGGCAGTGTCACTACAGCCCACCACTGCTTTTAATGGATTAGCAATATCACAGCAGTTAACTAGCAGCTGAGGTAGCAGCTATTATACTGATATTGAGTACTCTCACTATTACCATATTCACAATTTGTACACTAGAATTGAATTATCATTCCAAATGCTGCAAATGGAAAGCCACACCATGAATAGCGAAAATTCTCACTTACAATTTCTCTAACAGTAGACTTTTGTAGGCTGAATTATCCTGGCAGCCCAACAGGCCACATTTACCCATTTGGAGATTGTAATAGAGGCTCTTCAAGAAACTGTACATAGAGAAACGTTACACACCCACATAACACAGTTTGTTTTTAACAGATTGAAGGTTAGGTGATGGATCATTGTAAGGATTGGCATGCCTTTATGATGCACATTGCAGAGTGTGTATTGCTGCATCTCATTAGGTCCATAAATCATTGATGGATGACATGTCCAATCAAGAGAATAAGCTCAAGCTATAAGAATTGTCTTTAGTGACTATTAAAAATGGTCTGAGATCCTTTATCAATTGAAATAGGAATACAGAGAAGCAACGAGTAGGTAAGCCCATCTCAGCTATAAAGATTGGCATGAGACTTATCTTGAAGAGGGAGAGATATCACGGTATTGTTTGACACAGCTGGAGTGTAGTGCAGAAGGCAAAACACCCATAACTGTAGTCCACAGGACTCAGGGTGAGTTATGGGTATCACAGAACCAAATAAGCTCGATGATTTCTCTATATTATGCTGACACTTACTAGGACTGGGAGATGAGTACTAAAATCTTTGAGTATGTTATAAGAGCATGGATTCTTAAATGAGATATCATATAGTCAACAGAACCGGAGGTACTGCTGGGGAAGGTGGAGAGTAGAAAGCCCATAAGAAACCCAGAGATGGTTAAGTCCCCAATAAGAGGAATTTTACATGCAATATGCACGGTTGTTTGTGTCAAAACCTAAGGAAGTATATAGTACACAGAAATATTAGGCAAAGAAGAACTCTCACAATGTATGAGAGACGCTATGTTGGTACTCATCTCAAAGGCTTGCCAAAACCCACTGGAGTTAAATTCACACTGCCCCCTTACTATAAAACATAGATTACAAAATTGTTGAGAAAGTCTTGCCTGATAGACTGTCCCCCATTCTAACTTCACTCACCTATACTGATCAGTTGGGGGTCATTCCCAGAAGGTACACTGCCATGAATGTTAGGCATCTGACACATGTCCTTAGTGAATGCCCAAATGAAAATGGTTAACCTGTAGTGGTTGTCATAAACAATGAACAAGAGTTTGATTCACTTTGGCAGAATTATTTGCTTATATGCTTAAGGTAATGAAAGAAATGTGTCATAAAACAATATCATAAATTGAATTAAGCTTTTGTATAGCAGACCTGCACTAAGATATAGACTCAAATGAAATATCTGAGCCCTTGCCTGTGGAGAGCAGAACGAGCATGGTTGCCCGTAGTTCCCTTTATTTTTCACTCTGGCACTGTAGCCAATGACAGCTATTTTTGAACAACTGAGTTGCCATTGAGAAATTGGGGTTGGCTACATGACTCATATGGTTTCCCTTTACACAGATGATGTCTTGCTTAATCCCTTTATTGGTTCCAAGGGTAATAGAAGAATAAGGACTGTTCGTCACATGTCAGATTTGTATTGTAATTGAGCTAAGTCCTGCATGTATTCTATGGAGCCCCTTGATCAAGAACACAGAAATGGTCTCTCTGTTCTGCCATTAGGGAAGGAGTTTGTGACATTTAGATATCTGGGAACTCAGATATGCCACAATAAAGCTGATATCACAAACAGCAAAGTTGTGAAAATCAGATCAGGCATTAAGGAATAAATTACATTTTGGGGAAACTCCCTTTATCACCAAAAAGCAGGATTACACAATGATTGTACTAACAAGACCTCTCTATTTCTTATGCAACACTGCCATTGCGTCTTCCATGAAGTTTTTTAAAAAGTTGAATGGTATCCTGGTTGGCCTTATTTGGGAGGGAGGGCACCAGAAGTGCTCTTTTAAGAAGTTGCATCTGATCCTGGCTGTTGTGAAAATGGGTTCAAGATGTCATAAATATTGAACTACAGTACTTGGGAGTCAAATATACATTGGATAAGGGTATGAAACATTTGCTAGATCCTCGTAGTAGGACCAATATCTTATCATGCCTGCAAAGATGGATAAATTCCAGGGGTGGGCGTAACTCGTGTAATTCTGTGTGAGGTGCTCACACAGAATTACCTAAGAATTCTGCAAGATTATGCTTGAATTTCACAAGAAGAGTAGTTCTGCATTTTGCGCTGTTTATTGGCTCAAAAGTGACTCATTTATGTATAATCATTTATAGAAACTTCTGGTGACTTTTTATGTATAATAATTTATATAACCAGACAATAGCACAAACAAAGATATCTCAAGCCCCAATAAAACCATCTGGGAGGTAGCTGGCGGTAGTGAAATCACTAACAGTGATTGGAAGCACAAAGTAGGCTATCTCAGGACAATGTCTAGGAATGCTCATTTTCAGCTAACTCAGTATTATATACTACACTACTCCTATTTACCACCCAGTAGGATCTATAGAATATTCCTCATGTCATCTGACAATGGCCCTAGATGTTCCAATAAGAATGCAGGCCTCCTACAAATGTTTTGGACATGATCAAACTTAGCTTCTTACTTTTCCAGTGTTCTGCTGTACCAGATCACATTGCTGAATTGTTTATCCCTAGCACTCCAAAGACCTGCCTTCTTGGCATAGTGCCGTGGCCTAAGAAAGTCAGAGAAGCAACTAGGTTTACCAGTAGCTAAAAGACAAATCACAAATCAGTGGAAAAGTGGGGAGTTTGCGTTTACGGCTCCATAACTTTTTGTCCACATAAGCTATCCATGCCAAATTTATGTCCTGTTTTTCAAACAACTTAGGTACTCCATAGATACCCTGGGTTTGTGGATTTTCCTGGAGGGGACTAAGAAATCAGCCAAAATCTAGCTACATTTTATTTTTGGGGGGGGGGAATGCAAAAAAAGTGCTCCAGAAAAAAGTGTCAGTTTTTTCCCCTAAACATGGCATCCGCAAACGGTTTGCTGTAATAAAGTCACCATCTTCTCAGCTTTCAGAAACATGCTGAGCTGAATAAAAAAAACAAATTTTGTACCACAGTTTTAAAATGTTTCTAAGAGTTAGCACATTTTTTTTGTTCCCTCAACCTAACTCCGATTTGTGGTAATAACCAATATGAAACCCAAAGGCGATATGGAAAAGCCATAGATTTCTGAAAAATAGGCAAAAACCTAAATTCATCAAGGGATCATATGTGTAGATCCATCAAGGTTTTCACAAGGAAATTAACTGTTGAAAAAAATGAAATATTGAAAATTACTCAGATAGAAACAGGCATTTGTGACAACATTTTCATCTTTAACTTTTTGTCATGAAGGAAGATTGACCAAAGAAATATACCATATACATCCACTAGACCCTTATGTTGCAGGGTTATATAGGTTTGGTAGGTTCTCCAAGAATCCAAGGTAGCCAGAGCAATCAACTGAGCTGCACCCTACAATGAGTTCTAATTGAGCACCCCGTAAAGACCAACGGGCATATTTATACTCTGTTTGCGCCGAATGTGCGTAAAAAATGTTGACGCACAATCGGAGCAAACCCTGCCCCATATTTATACTTTGACGTCCGACCCCGCGGGCGTCTAAATTCCACCATGTGCGTCATTTTTTGGAAGGGGGAACCAGCCTTGCGTTAATTATATGCAAGGTAGGCGTTCCCTTCCAAAAAATGACTTTAAGGCCTGTGCCCCATATTTATACTCTGACGTCATTTTGACGCACAGGAGGGGGTGGGCCTTAAAAAACAACGCACAGCCTGATGGGCGCCGTTTTTTAACGCCCGGGTCAGGGCAGGCGTTAAGGGACCTGTGGGCTCGGAAGGAGCCCAGAGGTGCCCTCCCCTGCCACCCTTGCCCACCCCAGGAGGACACCCAAGGATGGAGGGACCCATCCCAGGGAAGTAAAGGTAAGTGCGTGTAAGTGTTTTTTTCTGATTTTTTTTGTGGCATAAGGGGGCCTGATTTGGGCCCCCCTACATGCCACTATGCCCAATGACCATGCCCAGGGGACATAAGTCCCCTGGGCATGGCCATTGGGCAAGGGGGCATGACTCCTGTCTTTGCTAAGACAGGAGTCATGTCAATGGAGGTTGGGCATCCAAAAAAATGGCGCAAATCCGGTTTGAGGCCTGAATCTTGCCTCAGACCTGACTTGCCCCATTTTTTGACGCACAAGCCCCATTTTCCCATACGCCGGCGCTGCCTGGTGTGAGTCATTTTTTTTTACGCACACCAGTCCACAGCACCGGCTAACGTCATTCCATAAATAAGGCGCCCGCATGGCGCGTTGGAATGGCGTTAGCCGGCGGTAAAATTTGGCGCAGTTGTGCGTCAAAAAGTAAAAATATGGGCCCAAATCTTGTCGTGAAATAGGCAGAGTTAAAAATGGGTATCAGGGGAACCTATGGATTTCTGAAATGAACACAAGATACAGGGCTTGGGAGCAGTGCTTATTTCTACAGTTTTGCATTTGTGGGTACCGGTCATAAACATGACTCTAAGGCAGAATTAAGGCAGCACAAGGGGCTTGTAAATATTCCCTTTTGAGTCTGTGGAAAGTGGGGAGCACCTACATTAAGGGAAATTATGGACCAAAATAAGGTTTTACAATCAAAACATTTTAAGGTTGGAGACTTACTGGGGAATTGGTAAAATGTTTTCTTTTGGATCAGTCCCTGAATCATAACTTTAATTAAGGTCACTGTGTAACTGTGCGCTTCTCCTTGTTGTATTAGGCACACTATGCAAGAATTGTGCTTCATGAGAATACAGTACGTTTTTCAGTGTTTTAGTATAGAATTCACAAAATGTATTAGTTGAAATCCAGAGCTATATCAATTTTGGATAATAGCTAGGTAAGATGCAGCAATGCTTTCCCTCCTAATTCCTCAAGAGGACTTGAAGGAGTTGTGACATAGAGATCACAGACGCTTCAATAAAAAAATAAAACTGTGTTACTATACACCCTAGATTTCAACTGATAACTCCTTAACTTGATAAACTGTGATAGAGGGTTTTATATGAAATCAGTCTAATTTCTTGTGAAATCATAGACCACAGAAGCACTAACATTATCATGGCATCCTCCAAAAATATTCAGGTAGAAATCAGCTGTCCCCTTATTGATTTATAATCTAACTGTAAAGTTAGGATTGCTGATGAAAGACCAAACAAACAGAAAAAAGATAGGGATTAACCCACACTCCTAATGCTCTTAGAAATAGCAAACAAACTGTAATTTATCTCTTATTGGGCCATCACCACTTTTTTCGATACATCTGAGGATGATTTCCTCCATCCCTCAAGATTAGGGAATATAGATATATGATTCTGTGAATATGAATCTATGATTCAGTAAATCCAATGATTTTATTGAGCAAATAATTTTTAGTATTCCATATATAAAGTGTGTAACCACAGGTACAGCCCACCTCAACCAGACCCTGAAGTAATGTGCAACCCTAAAAAGGGTAAAAAAAAAATACTTTTCAGCATATTTGAGGCTGGTCTCAAAGTTTTGCCTCAATATGCATGCCATGTTTGTGTGTGTTCCTTCTAGTCCCACCCTATGCAGCATATGTGCTGCTTATGAATCACTCCCTTTCTAGCATGCAGGATGGCAGCATAGTGTCTAATTAAATATTTGTACCCTAGGTTGCTAAGTTGACACAAGGAGAGGTAAGGAATTCCTTTCTTTCCTTAGTGTAACAATGATGAACACACTAACACAATTTTAACTAAGGGTCAGTTGATAGCCCTGAGGAATGCCCCTGACCAACCTAATGGCATTCTCAGGACAGAAACATGTTAGCACTCCCCAAAGATGTTGGGACCATGGTACCCCGGGACAACCAATATCTTTGCTTATCTTTTACACATACATAAGGTACTAAAAAATATAGGACATTCTTGTGATAATGCCTAAAGTATTTTATTCTAACAGTTAGATATCAGTAATGTCCAGGTAAAAATACATCTTTAAAACACTGCCATCTGGGGTTGAGTCTTCAGTTCAGGAGACAGACATTTTTGATTTTGCTACAGGTGCCCTCAGGTGGGATATTAACATCTTTTTAAATCTTGAGGCCTTGGGGACAATGAGCTAGAAACAGAAGTCTTCAGTTCAGGAGACAGACATTTTTGATTTTGCTACAGGTGCCCTCAGGTGGGATATTACAAGAGAAATTATCAGGTGAAAGATCCTAACCCAGCAGCGTCTGTGATTGCAATCATGTTACAAGTGGATGAAAGGACCTGAGAGGGCCCAGATATGCTCAACGTATTTTCTATGGAGATTTGGGAGATGGACCTGGATCCTTCGAAGCACAATCATGCCTCATAATGCAGTTTGTGCAGGAAGTTAGTATCAATGGGAGGAATGTGCCTGCCCTAAGAGTTTCTGGAGCTTTCTGCATTATGGTTGAGAGAAAGTAACTTAAATCTGAGAAGATGCTCCCTGGTGTAAAGGATACATGTTTGGTAGCCAGTGGAGAGGACATGGAGTATTAACTTGCCAGGGCTGAGATTGAGCTCAATGGCAAAGCAGCCTTGGTTGATGTTGGAGTAAGTTAAACGCATAGTACTGGATGTCTCTTGGTCAATTACTTAATTGTGTCTGGCTTGGTGCCAGGACAGGAAGATTTTATGACTTGGACCACATCAGCTGTGTTGACCAGAGGACAGACTGCACATCAATCGCAGAGTGGGACTTGGGTCAATCGTGATTTGTGGCAATGAGACAAGGTAGTCTTTTTTTTTTTAGAAAAGGATGTCTGTTAAGATGGAAAAGTCCTTCGTTTTGTGTCAGACATGTACCCCTGTCCTAGTGCCCTAACTGAAATGTTGCCTGGATCCCTGAAGCTGATTTTTTTGTCATGGGTGAACACAGATCATTCATGTGCACCATAACATAGGCCTGTCTCACAGATTATTGTATTGTTGGACTGGGAGAGACACCCATAGTGCTGAAGGGCCACTGCTTTTGACAGGAGTAAAGCAGCACAAGCACTGTGTAGTGATGAGTAGAAGGGAAAAGGCCTTTTACCTGTATCACTGAAGAGACCTATGAGTTCACTCCTGGATGGTCTGCTGCTATGTGCATAATTCACCCTTGGCCTACATCAAGTTAATATGTAGTGCTGTGCAGTGTGTGTGTGTTGTTATACATGTTCTGGCTGCATCTGTGCCTGTGAATGATACACTACATGAAAGATTCAGGGTTCCATTTTGAGAGATCCAGGACTGACTGGTGGGGTATGAGGAGGCAGAGAAATCTCCTTAGACAGATCTGTGCACTGCTGCTTCTGTGAGCTGGATAGGACACACATACTGGAGGAAGGAGAGACAGACTATCCAGCACTCTTTAAAGGATTATTAGAAATTGGGTTTCTGATTGTCAGGGTATGTACCCTGTACAAGCAGGAACCACAATCGTAGTCAGGGTAAGTCAGATACACACTAAAGATAACCTGGGCTCACCCTCTGGTAGCTTGACACAAAGCATTAAGGCTTATCTAAAGAGGCAATGGGTAAAGTGTTCATGCAACACACACACACAGAGTAACACAATGAAAACGTCGGAAAAAGACTCCACACTGAGATAAAACATAGACAATAAATGTATAACTGTATCAAGACCAAACTAGCAAAAATTCAATGAGTAGAAGTTGAGTTATGATTTTTTAAAGAATGAAAAAAAGTTCTAGCACTTAGAAGTAGTAAGTGGCAATGGGGGTTATTTGGTTGTGCTTGACTGGGCAAAATCAATAGTTCAGGCTGAAGGTGATGGATCACAAGCCAGAAAGAAGAGACGAGCAGGCCCAGTGAAAAGAGAATCTTGATCCTGGTTGCAAGAGAAGATGCATGGTGCAGACAAGCAATGCGTTAAGCGATGCATTTGGTTGGCCCACAGTCAGGGTAGTGTGTCAATTTTCTTCATACAGTAGTGATGATGTGTCGGCTCTGAAGATGAAGCACCGAGCCAAGATGTGTTGGTTCAGAAATGGAATGTGCTGGGTTTCTCTGCACAGTCAAGGGGATGCGTCGATCTCTTCAAGCTGCTGTGACAGTTATGCGCAGTTCAGAGTGTCAGGGCAATGCGTTGGTTTCAAGAGCGATGCATTAGCTCTACTAGTGTAACAGGACCAATGTGCTAGTTCTGCTCAAAGTAGACCGGAAATGCATTGTTTTTCCTGGTGCAAGAATCTGGGTCCACTTCCAGTGAACCACGCACAGGAGCAGTGGTAGAGACTTTGATATCAATTCCCTGAGTCTCAAGCAACAGGAGGCAAGCCAGACAACCCTAAGAGATCACTTGGGATGCAAGTCAGAGTCCAGAATTCCCTCAGCAGCATCAGGGAGCAATAGGCAGCAGAACAGCACAGCAAAAAAGCTGTCCTCCCAGATCCAGTTATGGGTCCAGTAGTGTCTGATTTGGTGGGGTCATAGACCCGGAACTCATTCCCAGTTGTGCCTTTGAAATGATGGTGACATAAAAAAAAGTATCTTTGAAGTGCACAGAGGTGCTTTATTCCCAGCCCTGGCTCCAGACTGGTGGGTAATCAGCCCTTTGTGTGGGGACAGGCACTATCCAATCATGAGTAAGTAACAGACCCTACTTCCCTTCCTGCCCAGGAAGTCATCAGAATGCACATCAGTGATCAGACACACTGAACGTTCCTGTATTTGGGGCTGTCTATAGGTGTGATGCTGTTAATTGTGTTTGACCAATGACTTTGTGTTTCACCACTGCGCATATTAGTTGTTCATGGTTCACCAGTAGCACATTACATGTTGTATTGAGGTTAGCTGCCTATTGGCTTTAACGTGGTATTCAACATTACATTTGGTATTTAGGTTAGCTGCCTATTGGCTTTAACATGGCATTAGACATTACGGGCCTTATTTATACTTTTTGGTGCAAAACTGCACAGTTTTGCCCCAAAAAGTTTTGCACCGGCTTGCACCATTTTTTAGCACCAGCTGGGCACCATATTTATGGAATGGTGCAAGCCGGTGCAAAGGGTAGGCTAGCTTAAAAAAAATGACGTTAGGCAGTTTTGAGTCAAAATAAATGATTCTGACCAGATTAGCATCATTTTTTGAAGCTAAGGGGCATATTTATACTCTGTTTGCACCAAATTAGCGTCATTTTTGTTTACTCTAACTCGGTGCAAATCTAACTCCATATTTACCCTTTTAAAAATGCAATAACATGCTTTTGCTTAAAACAAAGGCCTGTTATCTGTATAATGCTTTTTTTAGCCAGAGTCTGGTGCCCCCCCTGGGACCACTTGAGGCCCCCCTAGGGGGGCTTGCCCCCCAGTTTGAAGACCTCTGCCCTACTGTGATGCAATTTTGACTTTTATGCTTTGCTTTGAAGTTGTGCTATAATAGTATATTTGCTGTGTACATTGCAACTGAGAAGTACTTTAATATATTTTGCATTCATTGCTGCAACGTGTGCTTCCAACCTACTAATTTCATCTTTCAGGAACCTCATGGTGAAGTAATAATAATAATAAATGTCTTCTTTAAACTAAGAAGTGCATTCCAGAGAAGTTTTGTCAGCTCGGTCATAAGATAAGAGAAGGAAAGCAAAACAATAGGGAATGCACACAGTGTGCTGCCATCCACCCCAGACATGTATTGGAGACAGGCTGCAGGCACACAGAGCTGTAAGAGCTGAGATATGTCCACTTTCTAAAAGTGACACTGCTGAAATAGTAATACTAAATCCAACTTTATCAGTAAAGAGGATTCATCATTACTATCCCAATTATATGAAACATGACATAACTATTCCTTCTTAATCAGGAATTACAGCTTAAAAATGTTATAGAGAATTATCAATGTTAACCTAACTATGAGAGGAGTAGGCTTCAGAGTAGTGAAAAATTAATTTAGGGGGTTATCACTACTAAGACATGCAAAACTTAGAGGTACACGCCCTACCTTTTACTTACACACCACCCTACCCCATGGGCTACCTAGGGCATACCTTATAGGTGAGTTGTGTGTCATAAAAGGGGAGTTTAAGGCCTTGCAAAGGGATTTAAATGCCAAGCCGGAGTGGCAGGAAAACTGCAAACACAGGCTCTGCAGTGGCAGGCCTGAGGCATGTTTAACCCCTTCGCTGCCAGGCCTTTTCCACTCAGGAGCCAGGCCTTTTTTTGGCTATGTGGGGCAGTTCACACTTAGGCCCTCATAACTATTTGTCCACAAAATCTACCCACGCCAAATTTGCGTCCTTTTTTTCCAACATCCTAGGGATTCTAGAGGTACCCGGACTTTGTAGGTTCCCCTGAAGGACACCAGGAAATTAGCCAAAATACAGTGAATTTTTTTTTTTTTTTAAACAAAAATGGGAAAAAGGGCTGCAGAAGAAGGCTTGTGTTTTTTTCCCTGAAAATGGCATCAACAAAGAGTTTCTGGTGCTAAAAAAAACAGTTTCTCAGCTTTCAGGAACAGGCAGACTTGAATCAGAAAACCCAATTTTTCAACACAAATTTGGTATTTTATTGTCACATACCCCATTGTTATTATTTTTTGTGCTTTCAGCCTCCTTCCAGTTAGTGACAGAAATGGGTGTGAAACCAATGCTGGATCCCAGAAATCTAAACATTTCTGAAAAATAGATAGAATTCTGAATTTAGAAAGGAGTAATCTGTGTAGATCCTACAAGGCTTTCCTACAGAAAATAACAGCTGAACTAAAAAAAAATGAAATTGAGGTGGAAAAAACTACCATTTTTCTCCACGCTTTACTCAGTAACTTTTTCCTACAATGTCAGTTTTTTTAAAGCATATACCTCTACGTCTGCTGGACTCTTCTGGTTGTGGGGATGTATACGGCTTGCAGATTCATCAAGACTCCTAGGTACCCAGAGCCAATAAAACCCTATAAATGAGCTGCACCTTGCAATGGGTTTTCATTCTATACCAGGTATACACCAATTAATTTGCTGAAATATAAAGTGTGAAAAATAGGTATAAAGAAAACCTTTATATTTCCAAACTGGGCACAAGATAAGGTGCTGAGAAGCAGTGGTTATTTGCACATCTCTGAATTTCGGGGTTCCCATACTAGCATGTGAATTACAGGGCATTTCTCAAATAGACATCTTTTTTCACACTGTCTTACATTTGGAAGGAAACAATTTAGAGAAAGACAAGGTGCAATAACATTTGTTTTGATATTCTGTGTTCCCCCAAGTCTCCCGATAAAAATGGTACCTCACTTGCGTGGGTAGGCCTAATGCTCGTGACAGGAAAAACAACATGGACATATCACGTTTTTACATTGAAATCTGACGAGCCTCTAGCTCAGCCAACACCTGCGGAAACCTAACAAACCTGCACATTTTTTAAAACTAGACACCTTAGGGAATCCAAGATGGGGTAACTTGTGGGGCTCTCATCAGGTTCTGTTACCCAGAATCCTTTGCAAACCTCACAATTTGGCCAAAAAAACATGTTTTCCTCACATTTTGGTGACAGAAAGTTCTGGAATCTGAGAGGAGCACCAAATTTCTTTCCACCCAGCATTCCCCCAAGTCTCCTGATAAAAATGGTAACTCACTTGTGTGGGTAGACCTAGCGCCCGTGACAGGAAATGCCCCAAAACACAACATGGACACATCACATTTCCCCAAAGAAAACAGACCTGTTTTTTGCAAAGTGGCTAGCTGTGGATTTTGGCCTTTAGTTCAGCCGCCACCCAAGGAAACCTACCAAACCTGTGCATTTTTCTAAGATGGGGTGATTTGTGGCGATCTCACCAGGTTCTGTTACCCAGAATCCTTTGCAAACCTCACAATTGGCCAAAAAACACCTTTTCCTCAAATTTCGGAATCTGAGAGGAGCCGCAAATTTCCTTCCACCCAGCGTTCCCCCAAGCCTCCAGATAAAAATGGTCCCTCACTTGTGTGGGTAGGCCTAGTGCCCGTGAAAGGAAATGCCCCAAAACACTGGACACAACAAAATTATCAAATAGAAAACTACCTGGTTTTGCAGGGGGCACCTGCCTTTTTGATGCTGGGCTCAACAGCCATCTAGGGAAGCTTACCAAACCCAGACATTTCTGAAAACTAGACACCCGAGGGAGTCCAGGGAGGTGCGACTTGCGCGTGGATCCTCTAATGTTTTCTGAGCCAGAATCCTCAGCAAATCTCAAATTTAGCTACAAAATAAATTTTTCCCCACATTTCTATGTGGGATCGCCACATCGGGACACATTTCCTACCACCCAACATTCCCCTCAGTCTCCTGGTAAAAATGATACCTCACTTGTGTAGGTGGACCAAGTGCCTGTGACAGGGAAGAGCCAAAAAGTTGTCGAAATTGAAGGGGGAACCCAAGCGGGTCCAAAAGGGCAGTTTGAAAAAAAACTATTTTTAGGCTGACAAGTGCAGCAGAATTTTTATGAGTATAGATGAGACAATGCTGGGTGGTAGGAATGTTGTGGATTCCTGCAGATTCCAGAAGGTTTCATCACAAAAATGTGGGAAAAATTTTCAATGTCCAGCAAAGTTGGAGGTTTGCAGGGCATTGTGGGTAAGAAAGTGGTGATTTGTGCATGTGAAGCACACCACTCTGGAATCACCCAGATGTTTAGTTTTCAGACGTGTCTAGGTCTTGTGGATTTTTCTACATGGCAGTGTCCCAAAGTCCAAAAAGTGCAGCCCTCACCATTCCAAGTGAAACGATTTTGAGAGTCAGCCAAGCTCTCATGGCCCAAATGTAAAACCAAAACTCAAAATAATCAAATGTCCTCTTGCTTGACATAGGATAAGATGTTTTAGTGTGTGGGGGAGAGCAGAAAGACTGTTACCCCCTTCAGTTGGGGTGGGGGCATAACCAGGCCTATACTGGTGGGTAGCCACCACCCCACTATTTTATATGTTTTTTAATTCCCTGGCATCTAGTATGTTTTCTGTCACCCCGGGGAGTGGATCTGGAGTAATTGCCCCATCTGCCCATCGGTGGGCAGAACATCTTTAGCCCCATTTATTTGGGGTGGGGATATTGTCATCCCCCCTCTTACCATGTTCTCTGGTGGGCTTTCTGCCCCCCTTGGGGGAAGGTGGACCTTCCAAAAATAGACCGATCTGCCCCAAGAGGGGGCAGATATGGCCAACAGTAATGTGCCCCCATGGGGAGTGACTCTTGCCCAAGGGGATGCCCCCCAAACAAAATACACACATACACACACACCAATCCCTGGTGCCTAAGTGGTTTCTGCCCCCCCGGGGGGAGATCGCAATACGAAAAATAGGCAGAAAAGGGGCAGAAATGGCCTAAAATAAATTTGCCCCCCCAGGGGACCAACCCTTGCCTAAGGGGTCTCTCCCCTTGGATGAAATTGATGCAAAAAAATAAAAATCCCTGGTGTCTAGTGGTTTCTGCCCCCCTTGGGGGCAGATTGGCCTAACAAAAGAGGCCAAGGGGGGCAGAAATGGCCTGAAGACAATTTGCCCCCCAGGGGAGCGACCCTTGCCTAAGGGGTCGCTCCCCACATATATATAAAAAAATATATATCCCCGGGGGGCAAATCGGCCTAATTATAATAGGGGGGGGCAGAAAATGCCTAAAAATATGTTTCCTCCCTGGGATGCGGCCCTTGCGCAAGGGCCGCTCCCCTTTGTATAAACATAAATGAAAAACAAAACTCCCTGGTGTCTAGTGGTTTCTGTCCCCCTTGGGGGTAGAATGGCCTAATACAAATAGGCCGATCTGCCCCCAAGGGGGCAGAGATGCCCTAAAAGTAAATTTGCCCCCAAGGGAGCGACCCTTGCCTAAGGGGTCACTCCCCACATACAGAAAACAAAGTGGCCTAAAAATAAATTGCCCCATGGGGAGCAGCCCTTGCCCAAGGGGCCGCTCCCCTTATGATATAAACAACAACAAAAATCCCTGGTGTCTAGTGGTATTTCTGATGCCCAATCGCATTGTGATCGGGCAGCAGAAATTCAGAGAGAGACATAAAAGGAAAGGAAAGGCCTTTCCTCTCTTTTCATGCCTCTCTTGCCCCCTCCATGTGATCAGAGGAGAAATGCTTTTGTATTTCTCCATCGATCCACGCTGGGAGCTGAGCTTCAAGTGCGGTGGGGGCAGCGATTGTGCGCTGATGTCATCAGACGCCACAGGGGGGTTGGTCGGGCAGTTTCCCTTCCATCTCGGCCCCGGGGGCGGGGGTGCCAGGCACCTGGTGGGAGCGCTAGCACTTCCCACGTGATCCGCTCTCTGGACGCAACGGTTACGTCGTAGGCACCTGAGCGGTGCTGCCCAGGACGTAACCTTTAAGTCCAGACCACCCAAGGGGTTAAAGTGTTATTTGAAGGGGTGGAACAATCAGTTCTGCAGGTCTACTAGTAACATTTAATGTATAGGCCCTGGGGACATGTAGTTCTCTCTGCAAGGGACTTACAGGTAAAAGGGTATGATCCACTGTTATCATGTTTAAAGGGGAGAGCTCATGCACTTTAGCACTTAGCTCAGAGTCCTAAAGCCAACGAAATTAAGGTCAGAAAAGGAGAAGGAGGAAGGCAAAACATTTGGGGATGACCCTGCAGAAAGGGCCAGGTCCAACATGGGTATTATTTGATTCAGAATGAGGTCACTGGAAAGGGTCCTTTTCACATCGCAGGAATCAAATGGGACTGATAAAGCAATTGTACAGAGTAGGACCTAGAGGCCATGGGGTAATCTTTTGATACACCTATCACTGTGGCTGACATTCAGGTCACTCCCCTGACCTATGTTGTGGGCATATCACATTTGGAATCACTCTTGCTGTGAGAGGCTGCTTTCTTGAAGAAGAGCAGAACAGAGGAGAGGGCACTTCAAAAAGAAGCAGACCCAAAACCCTCACTGTCAAGACTCAGACCTTAAATCACATTTAGTCTCTGGAAATGGACTATATGGAAGAGAGCACAATGCACCTAAAATTGTCAACTGTCAAGCAGGCAGATGGGCTGTGGAGGAGGAAAAGCTCTATAAGATGTCTGCCTGTAACTATGGCTGGAGGCTGAGTTCACAGGCATATCCATGACCACCTGCTCCTAGAGCACCAGTATCTGCCTGATTGCCAAGACTAGTGAGGCCTCTGAGGAAGAGGAGAGCTGCAATAAGTGAGGTCCAATGAGGAATTCTGGTGAGTGGACCCCTGTAGCAAGGTGTGAGAAGGTGATTGCTGCACCATTCAGGATGTTGGCCATATGCAGGGTTACCAGGTCATTACCCATGTGCCATGTTAAGTCAACGACCACCATATGATGGAGGAAGGCCACCATGAAGTGAACTGTGAACTGAGTTGTTGCCCATTTGCAGTGTTAGTCTGTGGCTCAATATACCAGCAGAAGGCAGCTGTGAAAATTGCTGTGGCTATCAGACTGTTGTCCATGTCTGATGTGAGTCAGCGACCATGTATTCCAGATTGGGCTACAATGAAAATTAACGTGTTGCTGTACCAATTGGGGCATTGCCCCAGTGTGGAGGAGGTATGGGGACCCTGTATGCCAGAGAGGGCCACTGGTGGAACAAAATGAGCATAACCTGGTGGGTGCCATCATTGTGAAGAGAGGCTGGTGTGGTGACTTGTGCATGCCTAAGACTGACAATTCTCTTCCCCCCCCTTTGAGGGAAAGATGAAACACTGACAATCCCCCCCCCCCTTGAGGGGAAGACCAAAGGAAACTTACTGTTACATCTTAGGAGCTCCAAGCATACCTAAGCCCATATTTATGGATGGTTTGCGCCACATTAGCATCATTTTTTAATGGTAAAATGGTGCAAACTTAACTCCATATTCATAATATGCTGGTAGACCTGTCTAGCTTCGAAATATTGGAGTTAGCGTCATGTTGTGGATACGTCAAACTGCCTTCCACTAATTAGATGCAAGTTAGGCGTTCCGGTCCACAATATGATACGAACTACCTACCGCCTTATTTATACTCCGGCACAGAAACAATGCGCACGGAATAGGCTGACCCAAATAATGACGCTAAGTCTGCTTAGGACCATTATTTGACGCCGGGGTCAGACCAGGCTTTAGGGCACCTGTGGAGCCAGTTTCATGGCCAAACACCGTGTAATGGGCCCACAGATGCCCACATCAAACCCTAGTAACACCCCCACCCACACCAGAGGGACACCATAGGATGGAGGACCCCATCCTGGGTAAGTAGAGGTAAGTATTTTATTATTTTTTTTACTCATTTTTGATTTTGATTTTTTTAAAGTGCCTTTGGGGGCCCCTTACATGGGGACCCCTGCCTAGAACTGGGTCTTATGGCCTTGGGGTGGTGGGCATGACTCCAGTCTTTATTAAGACACAAGTCATATTTGGGTGCTAGTGCATCAGGAAATCAGGAAATGACACTAGGCTGGTTAGCGTTGTATTTATTAACGCTAACCAGCTTACCGTCATTTCTGTCCCACTAGCGCTCTTTTCCCTACTGCCATCTCTCCCCCGCCCGGCTAGCATCTTTTTCTTACACATTAGCCATTCCTTAGAGCCTGCATTCGCCATTCCATAGATATGGCGCACGGCTGCCACTACGGAATGGCGCTAGCAGGCGCTAAGGATTTTGATTTGCTTTAGCGCAGTTTCACATCAAAAACCATAAATATGCCCCCTAGTTTCTGTACCTGCAGAGCCGCAAATGTGAGACTCACCCAAGGCCACCACTGCAGCTACCCCACTCACAGTAGAGATGCTTTCAGAGACTCTGGTCGATAATCCTTGCTGGTGCGGATAAGATGGAGCTATGAGCTGGAAGGCCCTAGAGGAACTTGTCTGCCAGATAGAGCTTCAACAGTGAAACACTTTTGACGTTTCTAATGCAGTCAGAGTGAGACTCTTGAGACTCAGACTACTAAGGGACCATACCTGAATGTCCCCTATTGTGAATGGGGAATAACCACTACAACTATTAAGGGTGAGAGGGATTCAGGGAACTGTTATTAAACAATAGAGCCCTGATCTCAGGGAGGCTTTGTGCATGTATATGCCATATTTTGTTTTGTGTTTTTATATAAACACTACTTTTGTCTGGTCAAGTATTTGACTGGTCAATTATTCATTGCTCCTAATGAGCTCATTTTAAGTTGTTAGTCTGTGTTTATCCCTGTGTCTACCTGACCCCATCACCTCTCCCAAGAAGAGCCCTGGACTGCTCGACCAATGCTCCCACTAAGAATCAAGTGCTGAAGGTGTACTTGGCCCAGCTGCTTAGGATCCATTGGCCCAGATTTATAATTTTTGATGCAAAAATGTGTTTGCGCCTGCTAGCGCCATTCCTGAGCGCAAGCTGAGCACCAAATGTATGGAATGGGGCTAGTCGGTAAAAAGGAATGGTGAACATAAAAAAAATGACATTAACCATTATGCCCTGACATAAAGATATATGATGTTAATGCTGCAAAAGTGGCGCAAAACTGGAAGCAGGAAAGCAGGAAAAAGTGCAAGTTCAACTGAAAATGGAAGAAGCAGCCCAGGAGAGACCCCAGGGAGACCTCAATCCCCAAGCACCATCCAGGAGGATCCAAAGAACTCCCTGGAGAAGGAGGAAAAAAAACACAAGTATCGCTTCAGTGAGGAGGAGTGTGATATCCTTGTCAGAGAGGTGACGGAGCACCAACACCAGCTCTTCGTCACCTCCAAATTGCCAATTTGTAAGAGAGAGGATTTATGGCAGCAAATAGTGGACAAAAGCAACTGTGTGCAGAAGTGAAGAGAACTGTCACTGAGTGCAAGAAGCGCTGGCATGATTGCAAGCATAGAACTAAGGAGAAACTGGCCAAGGACAGACAGGCAGCACTCCATACTGGGGGTGGAAGTCCTGCACCACTGGAGCACCTGGATGAACTGGAGGATTTGGTTGCAGCAGTCGTCCTGGAAGAGCTGGTCACAGGAATCCAAAGACAGGACAGCACAGACTATTAACCACCAGCACAAATGCAGGATAAGTCGCATGGGGGAATTAATGAGAATCTAACAAATGCCAGAAGGGGAGGTAGGTAAGACACACAACGCATGCTAAAGGAGTGCATGGGGATACATTCACGCTGAATCCAGATGCCTCATCCCCATACAAGCAACACATGTACACACCCCTTGGAATGTACTATGCCCCCCGAAACATATCAACGTGGACATACACCATTCACCTGGACCATACTCCACCACGTAAATAAGCAGCACTTTGTGTGGAAGGGATGTGTTTATACTGTGCCTGGCACTGTGCTATCACAACACCCCTTGCATATTGTCAAACTTCCTCTGCCCACATAACTTAGACATCTGACACGAGGATGGATGTCAATATAATTGAGTGGGCTCAGGGTGCTGTATCTAACAAAAATACTCCCCTACCACATTGTAGCATTGCCAGTACGCATGTGTGTAACACACATTGACAAAGGTAAACATAAGGAGGAAATACAGTATACGTCAACATTGCGCCCTACTAATGTCACCCCTGTGGTGTTGATAGACATCAGTGCAGCCTCAGGTCTACCAAAACCTGTGAATCTGGGGCTGTGTAAAAATGGAATGGGTGTCAGCGTGGGCCACCCACATTAACAGCCAATGCACGCCCCTTCCACACAAAGTGCAGCATGGGAAGGGGCGGATATTTACAAGGTGGCATCAAGGCACATGAAGTGGTCAAATATCACTCAGCACATTGGGCCACTGGAGCGTTCCTTCACGTGACACTCCAGTAGCTTTAGGGGCTAAAAATATATGCCTCATAAAGTAGTATAACAACCTTGGGCCTTCAGCTAGTCACTAAGCCTCCACTACCGTATACAATATCTGCCATGTCAGCTGCCACAACAAACTAGGATTGATCTCAAACTATCTCACTGCAGAGGATAATGACTTCCCTCCTGCTGACCTGCCAGTCCAGGATTTCAATGATGACCTGGATGACCAGCTGGCAATCATCAATGAAACGACTCTCCAGGAGGTCCTAGGATCCACCACATCCAGTTGCAAGGAGGACACACAGCAGTCTCTACATGGACCATCCAACAACCTAAATATCCCATTTGCAAGTACTGACACAGCCCTGGACACGGAGGACCCAGAGACCACCTTTCAGAGGACAGTGGTAGGAGTCCAGCAGGAGCAGTCCAAGCAGGTGCGGGTGGGTATGGAGAATGTGGCAGGCAGCCTAGAGGGAGTGCGTATGTACGGATGTGCCTCATAACAGGTAATGAGAACACAGCTGGCATTCAAGGCACACACTCCCCACTGCGTGGAGTCCAGCAGTCCCTGGTGGACATAGCTGCTGCCATGAGGGAGAGGCCACAACAAATCCACTCCCAAACAGGCAGCAGCATAGTAGACAACAGGCTGGAGTCCATTCAGTGGGAAGTGGCCTATCTCAGGGCAGACATGGCTGTCTACCATCGCCATGTTGCTGCTATATTGAAAAATCAGCCGTTTCTCCTTGCTGCAGTGATGCCTTATGTCTGGCCACAAATGGCTGCTGCTGGGAACTTGGACTCCACATCCTTAGCCCCTGAAGTGTGTGTGACCTCCTCTATCTCTACAACAGCATCACCAATGGCACAGAAGGAACTACACACATCAGGGGATAAAGATGTGGAACAAATTACTTTCAGTAGGAAGAGTACCCGGTAGCATCAATGTGTGCCAGATGGACAATTCTCCTTGATTCTGGCCTCAAGATCATGCTAACGTTGTGACATTAGGAAATGTGGTCTCTTCACCCATCCACTGTTGACTTGTCTGTCATGTACTGTCATTGTCTCTGACATACCAATTGTTGTTCTTCCTCACTAATGGACACTACTCCTCAGCATGTCTAATGACATGTCCCTCAACCATGGACTCTGATTGTGTCACATATCCATGCCTTACACTAATAGGGTCTCAGACCTGGACATTGTAAATAAGTTACTTTCAGAATACCAACTGTATATAAACACCTTAAACATGTTTCGCATGTCTACGATTTCTGTGCACCAAGTACTCTGCTAAATGATTGAAGTGTGTGAATCCATTGCAGTGTTACAGTAAAGCAGTGCATGAGAGCAGGACTGCGGGACACCAAGCTCCACCCACAGTTCCTGACATGAGAAAGCTGTAAGATGGTGTTGTCTAATACAACCAATTCACTGGGTACAATGACAGAAATGTTTGCTTTTACCATTTACTACTGATATATGCCAGGTATGGCTGAGAACCAAGTCCATGACAATAGAGACAGATGTGAGTCCCGGAACAACTCATTTGTGTGGTACAGAGGTAGCTAACCTCATCAGTGATGGGAACTTGTTGGTGCTGCAGGATACAGTTCCAATTGTGCCTGTTGTCAGATATGTCGGAGGTCTCAATATAGAAACTACAGGACTCCACCAATGACAGCTGAAGTACCAGACTTACCTGTCCCAAGCAAAGTATACATGGACATGGTGAATGGTAAGTACACTGGATGGCAAATGCATGGACCAGTAGACGTGATGTTGCAGGCAAAGTGAAAGCTCCTTTGTTAATAGGGGAAGTATATGGTCAATCACAGTGACAAGACAGGAAGGTTTATTTTTGCCACTCCCCCACTTGCCCTTATGAGAAGACACAGCTACTTACAGAACTGACAGTAAATGAATGGAAATATTAAGAGGATTTATTATGAAAAAACAACCTATATATTAAAACTAAAACCTACCCTATCCTAAGCTAACCTATACTAATTATACTCATAAAACAACTACACCTATCTAACCTAATCGAAACTTATCCTACACATGGAACACCACACTCTAAACATTTGCCCCCCACCTACCTTAAGAGACAAGACACAAGTAGGACACCAATTACTAAAATACACATGTACTAACTTATCCTATTTACTATACAAATATATATATATATATATATATATATATATATATATATATATATATATATATACATATATATATATATATATATATATTTGTTTATTCTAAAAAAATGTACGTTGTTTCATTTTTTATATGAATACACATACTGTAACATAACCCCCCACCCAAACCCCAACAATAAAAACATTAGAATAAAAACCCACCCCTCCACATACTTAACCTAACTAATGCCTACCCCATACTGACCTACTACTAACTATCTAAAACCCAACTCAAAAGTAACAAAACACAATAGGGAGGGAAAGGAAGTGTGGGTAGTCCAACTTGTCCAGAAGTTCATTGGTGCTGTTTCTTCATCTTCTTCTTTATGAACTTCAACATTTTACAGTTGTCAGACAATTTCTCTTCAAGTATCTCCAGGTGCTTGAGGAAGGCATTCAATTCCCTCCTAAGGTCCAATTCAAACTTCATCCCTGAGGTGCTGGCTCCTGTGTCCCTTGGTGCCTGCAACGTAGGGCCAACTTGTGGAAAGGCATGGAATTCCCCAGACACTCTCTCATGCCTTTAACACCGGCCCATCCTGCGGTATCCCACCTCCACTTCCAGGATGTGGCAGTACCGGTCTGCCCTCTTCATGAACACATGGTGCTGTTCAAGAGTCATGTTGGCAGCTGAAATCTGAGGAGAAGCAAGCATCAGCATCAGCCTTGGGAGGAGTCAAAATTAACATTGCAATAGCAACTAACACATACAGTCCCACACATATTCCACTACACTAAGTTCTAACTCATCTATGTCTAAAACCAACCAGACATCACCAGTATCATGTACATGTCAGTGAAATGACGGCAATCCATTGAAAAGCAAATGGAGCTGTCAGGAACTAATACAAAGCTCATCGAACATTTGTATCACATAACTAGTGAGGATCAATTGCCTCTACAGGTCTGAAATAACCATCTACCTGGACGTTGGGGGTATGGGCATGCTTTCCATCTCCTGATACACCACGGCCTCATCGCTCATTATGGAGTCAAGGTGTGGCCCATATCATTGTAGGGCTGCTAACCACCAACCTGCCATTCTGAGGTCTGGTAAATTAACATTCATGTGTCCTGGTGTAAGACCTGCCCTGAGTTTATGTTACATGGGGCCATTCCACATCCCATCATGTGCCCACATGTACCACTGATGCAATGTTGGCCAATGAAAGGATGGGAAAATTCTGAGCTGCACATTACACTTGTCAGCACTTACAGAACTGCAGCCCCCTACGCTGTGCTATGTAGTCCTACATGGGTACAATGGCGCATACAAGGTGGCTGTATGGATGGCCTTAATCCCACTGTGATATTGGCACAGCATTGGTTGCTGCAACTGTCACCTGAAAGGTGTTACATCATTAGCACATGCATGTCATACCATATCAAGGCACCAGCTACACACACATAAATCACATAATGTGCATGTTTGATGTGTCCTACATCAGTCACAATTATCATGGTGGCAGGACCATGGTGTGAGGACTGCAGCCATCTGCGCCCATATGCATGTGAAAATTATGCACCCCCAAAATTAGCTGTGCGGGGCTCCATCAATTTCACCATGCAGGGATGCGCCTTATGTAACTGGATAAGGTGCACACCTGTTTTGTCCCCTGCATGGGCCCTAAATTACATCTGTCTGGTCCAACGCAGGCATCCTTGCACCATTGGGCGTGGATGTCTGAGTTCAGGGCTTATATGGTTCATGTGCGGGAAGGTGTTCCTTCCAACATATTAATATTAATGTCCTGGAAATGTAGCTCTTTCTATGCGTGCTGCAGAATGGAGCACGTATAAGAAAATGAAAGAATGAGGAGGACAAAAGTATTCCTCCTTCTAGCGCCTTGCTAACACCATCCCTCAGGTGGCAATTGATTTTGACCCTGTGTAGGAGGCTGGCCTTTTTTGTAGTGAGTACCTAAGGTACTTATACATTATACCAGGGCCAGTTATCCCTTATTAGTAAAATGTAGGCAGTGTTCTAGCAGCTTAGGCTGTCTAGAGGTAGCTGTAGCAGAGCAGCTTAGGCTGAACTAGGAGAAATGCAAAGATCCTGCAATACCACTATAGTTACACAGTACTTATACACAATAAAAGACAATACTCAGTGTTACCAAAAATAAAGGTACTTTATTTTAGTGACAAAAGGCAAAAAATATCTTAGAGAAAATGCCCCTTCTAGAGGTAAGTTTTATACAAAATATATACACTAGAGATCAAAATCAGGTAAGTAAATAGTCATAGAATAGTAGAAAATACAATAGAATGCAATAGGCCTATGGGCAACACAAACCATATACTAAGAAAGTGGAATGCGAATCACAAATTCCCCCCTAGGCAAATGTAGTGTGTAGAGGTACGCTGGGAGTATAAGAAAACACCTAAGGTAAGTAAAATACCCCACCTAAGAGCCCAGGAAAGCAGGAGTAAAGTTCTGCAAGGGAGCCCACAGAAGACCAGGCAGCACCCACGGGAGTCCCAGGACATGGGGACAAAGAAGATGCAAAGTGCAGTTGGTGAAACACAACAAAAGAAGGTCCCACGTCGCCAGAGAAAAACTCAGCGAGTTGTGTGTCGCAGGATGGCGTGCTGGGGGCCTGGGCTACACTGTAAACAAAGGATTCTTGGAAGAAGTGCACAGAAGCCCAAGGAGCTGGAGATGAAGCGGTGTGCAAGGGTACTGTTGCAAACCGGGACAGCAAGCTCTTACCTCTGACAAAGTAAGACAGCTTGACCTTAGGACAGTCGTGTTGGTCCACCACCTGTATTCCAGGGAGCATGCTCGTCAGGAGAGGAGTCGTAGAAGTTGTAAAAGTGTCATAGAAGGTGCCTGCAGAAGCAGGGAAGTGACTCTGTCACTCCACAGGAGATTCCTTCAGTTCTTTTGGTGCAGGGTGAAGACAGGGAGTCTTCAGAGCGGGCACACCTTGAAAACTGTTGCAAATGCTGACTGGAGCTGAAGTTGCAGGTCACAGGAGTCGTCCTGAATACTTTGTTGCAGTTCCAGCAGTTCCTGGAGCAGTCTGCGGTTGATTGGAGGGTCAGAAGCTGAAGCAGAGGATGCAGAGGATTCCTGGAAGAGTCTTGCAAGCTGAATCTGAGAAAACATCCAGACGAGAGACCCTAAATAGCCCTGAGAGGAGAAATGGCTACCTACCCAGGTATACACCTATCACGAGAAGTCTTTGAGGTCACCCGCTGGCACTGGCCACTCAGATGTTTCTAGAGTGTGCCCACACCTTAGAAAACAAATTGGCTAATTCCAGGGACACACTGGAGGATTTCTGGGCACCGCCCCAGGGAGGGTGATGGACAGGGTAGTGGTCACTCCCCTTTCCTTTGTCCAGGTTCACGCCAGAGCAGGGACTGGGGGTCCCTGAACCAGTGTAGACTGGCTTATGCACGGAGGGCACCATCTGTGGCCTTCAAAGCATTTCCAGAGGCTCTGGGAGGCTACCCCTCCCAAGCTTCTAACACCGATTTCCAAAGGGAGATGGTGTAACACCCTCCTCTTGAAGGAAATGCATTGTTTTGCCTTTCTGTGACTGAGCTGCTCAGACTCCAGGAGGGCAGAAATCCTTCTGTGAGGTGGCAGCAGCTGTAGCTGCAGAGCAACCCTCAGGGAGCTGGTTTGGCTGTACTGGAGCTCCATGGTGGAGACTCCAGGGTGCATGGGATTGGCCCCCCCAATACCAGATTTGGAATGGGGGGACATTTCCATGATCTTAGACACCTCACATGGCCATATTCAGAGTTACTATTGTGAAGCTATATATAGGTATCCCCCCCTTCACGAAGTCCAG
The DNA here is from genome assembly GCF_031143425.1 of Pleurodeles waltl. Classification (NCBI taxonomy): domain Eukaryota; kingdom Metazoa; phylum Chordata; class Amphibia; order Caudata; family Salamandridae; genus Pleurodeles; species Pleurodeles waltl. Next base: position 234,100,208 of record NC_090437.1, on the reverse strand, counting down.
AGAATTGGCCCTGGAGAGCGTGGGGGCACCGTTGCTAGTGCAAGGATGCCCTAACACTTAGTAACATTGCACCAGCCTTCAGTAAATTAAGATTAGACATATAGGTGACTTTTAAGTTCCTTAAGTGCAGTGAAAATGGCTGTGAAATAGTGTGTGCACTATTTCACTCAGGCTGCAGTGGCAGTCCTGAAGAAAGGTTAATCTGAGCTTTTTATGGGTAGCAAAAGAAATGCTTCAGCACAAAAGGATCTCCTGGGCCCCCCAGTGCCCTGGGTACCTAGGTACCATATACTATGGACTTATAAGGGGGTCCAGTCTGCCTATGTGAATTGGAATATGCAGTCACTAAAGTATAGTGACTAACTTGGGAGTAGAGAGAGCATAAGCACTGATGTTCTGGTTAGCAGAACTTCAGTGAGACAGTTAAGCACTACTGACAACACACACATAGGCCGTAAACTATGAGCACTGGGGTCCTGGCTAGCAGGATCCCAGTGAGACAGGCAAAACACACTGACAAATAGGGTTTTAACTATGAGCACTGGGGTCCTCGGTAGCAGGATCCCAGTGAGACAGTAAAAACACACTGACACACACTCAGAAACAGGCCAAAAGTGTGGGTAACCATGCTAGAAAGAGGCTACTTTCTCACACCCTGCCTCAGGTTTACAGAATTTTGTAGATCTGAGGCAGCATCAAAATGCAATGGGTGTTGCTGTGGTATGCCCACATCAACACCCATTGCACACCCCTGTGATGCCGAACACTGAGTCGGAGGGGTCCACTGTTACAAGGAGGCATAATGCCACTAAAATAATTCCTCACACAATCTTGTAAATTTGAACTGAGTTAACACGACTGGAGCCTCACGTCAAGTGATGCTCCAGTGGTGCTAGGGGCACTTACATATTGCCCCCTGCTGTGGGAGAATCATAGACATTTCCCACCACCATCTGGAGTGGAGCTGTACACAAATTCTGTACACTACTGCCTGTTGTGTAGCATATTATGGCTCCATGCTGTCCTACAAACACAATAGGTCTGAACGTTACTTAGGCACCTGTGGTGTGTGCGTTTTCTATATAGTTACCGTAGTGACGTCTGCAGATAGAACCCACATCTGTGCCATCATGTCAATACGTCTATGCTATGTGGGGCACACAGTGCTGACAATGGATGTTGTTACATAGTTGTTGTCAACAGGCATGCTTTGTACATGTCCTGCTGCCCTGTGACCCGTGATGGAAGACAGCTATGAATATGTGGTCAGTCATAACTATTCCCATTACACACAATTCCATGGCAGCACATGTTGGCCTGTGTACTACATGTAGCCCATCCTGATTGCATAACATTGCAACATACATGATGTCGCTATCCATCCTCCAGATATTTGGTCAGGACCAAACATTCCTGTCATTGCATTGCACACCTCTGACTGACTCACAGCATTCCCTGGATTGGCTCACAGGACACACAATGTGACACTTACGGGATGCTCTGCGGTCTTGTATATGCGCCACCTCTCCAGTGGTGTAGGGGGCTGATCCACCAGCAAGACATGAATGGCAAGTTGCAGTACATGGACAACATTGTACAGTGTAAAATGGTTAGGCTGAATGAGCCAGTCGTCCTAATTGTAGAACACAGTGACTGACCAACTTCTATGATCACTCTATTACACATACTCTCAGATAAGGTAGATCCACACACATCCAAACCATCACTGTCCTTGATACTCCTGTGATGCTTCTCACTGCACCATATTTACATTACATTATCATGCAGCGGTCTGATAGCACAACACCTCCATTACCATATGGGACAGCTTGATCATCTTTTTTGCCATCTGAGGGGCATGCAATGATTGTCACAGTGCCTGGCCCATTTTAACACCCATGACATTCCAGCCTGCATCTGATGTTGTAAACATCTCCATCATTGTCACAGCTCACTTACAAACTCTACTCTGGGGTTGTGTGGATATTCCAAGGTCTTGGAGAATGGCATCATACATCCTTCAGTCAAGTGAGTAATCTGTGTGTGCCATCTCAAGGCACACATATGATTGTAATAGCTATGGGAGGGTACACATGTGATGCTGAGACACCTAGCTGCACATTGACTGGATGAAATCATAGATGTAATGCCAATAGTGTGTTGCCTGCCACTGCTGCCATAGAATACCTTTATCAGTCTTTTGGAATAAGTACATGGGCACATGAATACTCCTCAATAGGGGCACACTTGCTCAGTGGTCAGAGGAGGCTTCTGATGGTGCAGGTTATGCCAGTGATGTAGCTTTAGCAGGGCAGCCCCATATTGTCAGTAACAAGTGGCAGGCCTGTAGAAATGATTCAGTACTTGTCTGGTTTTTTACATCATATAGGCTGTCAGTGATACACAACAAACTGGAACATGGAACTGCCAGTAGTCTGGACCACTGCGTGTTCAGGCACCTTACATGGTTATAGCTATTTACACAAAGGGCCGGATAGAACTACAGTGGTTCATTACCAATTGCATCTCTACTGTCCTAGTGGCCCTCAGTGGACCACTTACTCACTGCTATGTGTATGCGTAGTCAGAAATATGCCACACCATGTTGCATGTGTCGTCCAACATTATCTATCAATGTGAAGGTCAATGATGCACTCAGAAGGAGATGCAACTGATCATCAACACGACTGTTAAGTAAATAGGGGCTCTTCTCATACATTTGTATGCCAACATCACACAGCTCCTCACAGCAGCCATTCTGAGTGCTGGAAAATGATACCTAGGACATTATCTACTGACTCAGTGAATAAAAAAAAAATAGATCACAACTCTGTTTTGGGGCCTCCTTTCATGCATGTTGCATGGCGCAGGCCTCATTTGTAGCTGTGAATTACCCAGTTACAATTTGCTTTTATCACAACACTTGGAGATGGTTGTGCATGCAAAAATTCACATCTGTCCTGCATGTGCTTCCTTGTTGTAGAATTGAAATGCCTGAACATGGGGCATTGACAGCTCGCATACGACATGTCCACATGCATTGCATGCAGCACTCAAACTTAACAGCAACTGTCATGCATATGCTCACAAATTTTGGTTGTATGGCAATGGATAACTTACCAACTGTTCCACCAATCTCTGCTTCCAGATGGTCAAGTAGATCTGCCCAGCTGTGCTTGATTTGGTGGTCATTCCTTCCAGTTTTGAATATCCAGGACAGATTGTAGAGCACCTTGACCCACCGCAGCTGCATTGACTCTGTGGGGTAGCCCTGGATCACCCAGCCACTCAGTTGCAGCATCATTGGGAGGTAGTGTGCGACTAGCCAGATGAACCCCCTCTGCTCCTCAGCAGACATCCAGCTCATCCTCCCTTTCCCAGACATTACCAGGGGTGACCGCAGGTCACACAAAAAAAACATTAAAGGAAACTTAACCCCTACCCCAACTACCCAAACTACCCAACTACTTAAGTACCCCAGACTAACTCCCAAAAATACAGAGACAATTACAGTATACTTAACAGACAGAAGGCAAGTATTGACACAATAACAATACACATTGTACACAGTACACAGCACAATGTACACAAAATACACTGTAAACACTCCACAAAATCACCAGCAACACAAAACAATCTCACACAGTCATAGGGATAAAGGATTACAAAGTGTTAGAAATTGGGTCTTTGGTTGACAGTCAGGTCACCCCCTGTTCAATCAAGGACCCTCACTCTAGTCAGGGTAAAAGAGAATAACCCTCAGCTAACCCCTGCTCACCCCCTTGGTAGCTTGGCAGAGCAGTAGGCCTAACTTCAGAGGGCTAGGTGTAAAGTATTTGTACCACCACACACAGCAACTTAATGAAAACACTACAAAATGACACAACACCAGTTTAGAAAAATAGCAAATATTTATCTAAACAAAACAAGACCAAAACAACAAAAATCCGACATTCACAAGTCAAGTTATGAATATTTAAAGATTAAACTAAAAAATAGCGCTTAGAAACAAAAATGCTTTGATGAGGTGTTAACACGGCATCGTGACGGAGTCGTTCCCAACAAGCCGACACCAGCGGTGCCGGACATGGAGTCGCGTAGACTCCCAAGTACAGTACCTTTGGTGAAGAGTGAAAACAAGTCGATGCACGAAGTCGGGGATCGCGGCGTCAGTGCGAAATGTTGAATCCATGGACTTCGAACAGCGTCGGTCACGATGTGGTGCGCCGACTTCCAGGGAGTGACGGACTTCAGCGGTTCTGCAGCAGCATCGGGCCTGCTAAGAGCATCACGTTCCAGCGAAGGTCACGGCATCGGGTGCAGGCGGCGTCCCCGGATTCAGCAGCGGCGTCGGTCCGAAGTCGTCCGAAGTCGATTTCCTTGGATTTCCACCAGTTTTCATTTCAAGGGCCCAGGGACTGGATAGGGCACCACTTGTCAGAGCAGGAGTCTCTCCAGAGACTCCATGTGCTGGCAGAGAGAAGTAATTTCTGTCCCTGAGACTTCAAACAACAGGAGGCAAGCTCTAAATCAAGCCCTTGGAGATTTCTTCACAAGATGGAAGGCACACAAAGTCCAGTCTTTGCCCTCTTACTCTGGCAGAAGCAGCAACTGCAGGATAGCTCTACAAAGCACAGTCACAGGCAGGGCAGCACTTCTCCCCAGCTCTTCAGCTCTTCTCCAGGCTGAGGTTCCTCTTGTTTCCAGAAGTGTTCTAAAGTCTGTGGTTTTGGGTGCCCTTCTTATACCCAATTCCTCCTTTGAAGTAGGTACTTCAAAGCAAAGTCTCTAGTGAATGTGAAATCCTGCCTTGCCCAGGCCAGGTCCCAGACACTCACCAGGGGGTCAGAGACTGCATTGTGTGTGGACAGGCACAGCCCTTTCAGGTGTAAGTGACTACTCCTCCCTTCCCTCCTAGCACAGATGGCTCATCAGGAAATGCAGACTACACCCCAGCTCCTTTTGTGTCACTGTCTAGTGTGAGGTGCAACCAGCCCAACTGTCAAACTGATCCAAACAGGTAATCCACAAACAGGCAGAGTCACAGAAATGGTATAAGCAAGAAAATGCTCACTTTCTAAAAGTGGCATTTTCAAACACACAGGCGGTCATTCTGACTGCGGCGGGCGGCGGTCGCCGCCCGCCATGCGGTTACAGCCGAATGACCGTCGCGCGGTCAAAAGACCGCGGCGGCCATTCCAACTTTCCCACTGGGCCGGCGGGCGACCGCCAAAAGGCCGCCCGCCGGCCCAGCGGGAAAGCCCCTGCAACGAGGAAGCCGGCTCCGAATGGAGCCGGCGGAGTTGCAGGGGTGCGACGGGTGCAGTGGCACCCGTCGCGATTTTCACTGTCTGCAAAGCAGACAGTGAAAATCTGTATGGGGCCCTGTTAGGTTGCCCCTGCACTGCCCATGCCAGTGGCATGGGCAGTGCAGGGGCCCCCAGGGGCCCCACGACACCCGTTCCCGCCATCCTGGTTCTGCAGGTGACAACTGCCAGAAACAGGCTGGCGGGAAGGGGGTCGGAATCCCCATGGCGGCGCTGTAAGCAGCGCCGCCATGGAGGATTCCCTAGGCCAGGGGAAAACCAGCGGGAAACCGCCGGTTCCCCTTTTCTGACCACGGCTTTGCCGCCACGGTCAGAATAGCCAAGGAAGCACCACCAGCCTGTTGGCGGTGCTTCCGCTGCCCTCCGCCCTAGCGGTCACAGACCGCCAGGGTTGGAATGAGGGCCACAATCTTAAAATCAACTTAACTAAAAGATCTATTTTTAAATTGTGAGCTCAGAGACCCCAAACTCCACATGTCGATCCGCCCCCAAAGGGAATCTACACTTTAATCAGATTTAAAGGTAGGCTCCATGTTAACCTATGAGAGGGACAAACCTTGCAACAGTGAAAAACAAATTGAGCAATATTTCACTGTCAGGACATATAAAACACACTACCATATGTCATACCTTAACCATACACTGCACCCTTCCCTTGGGGCTACCTAGGGCCTACCTTAGGGGTGTCTGAGATGTAGGAAAAGGGAAGGTTTAGGCCTGGCAAGTGGGTACACTTGTCAAGTCGAACTTACAGTTAAAACTGCATACACAGACACTGCAATGGCAGGTCTGAACCATGATTACAGAACTACTTATGGGGGTGGCACAACCAGTGCTGCAGGCCCACTACTAGCATTTGGTTTACAGGCCCTGGCGCCTCTAGTGCACTTTACTAGGGACTTACTAGTAAACCAAATATGCCAATCATGGATAAACCAACTACATACACATTTTGTAAAGGAGCACTTGCACTTTAGCACTGGTTAGCAGTGGTAAAATGCCCAGAGTATCAAAAACAGTAAAATCAGAGTCCAGCACAAATCATCAAAATGGGGAACAGAGGCAAAAAGTTAAGGGAGACCACACCAAGGATAAAAAGTCTAACAGAAAGTGAAAGTGAAAGTACACTTACTGTAGCATGTTTGCAGGCAGGATGTCTTGGTACATCACTTACTGGGCATGTACATCACATTTTTCAGTCATGCATTGTTGTTTTTTATGCATAGCGGGTTTGCGCCATATTTTCACACAATTAGCATTAAAAAAGTCTGTGGACGTGCGATAGACGCACAGGAACTTTGCGTCTTTTAGCCTAGGGGACTTGTATGGCAAATGCGTATGCTTGAAAAAATTTCACGCATGACGGTATTGCATGTATTTCTGTATTGTGACCCTTGAATGCACCCTGAGTGACTTGAGATGTTACAAGAGGTATGGGATGTTGGACTTATGGGTTCCTTTGTGAGTGTGCTGCATGCAATTACTGAATGCCTCGTGCACGTGTGCATGTGTGGCTATGCTGTGTCCACATACATGTTGGCACATGTGTGCTATGTGTGCATACATATGTATGCAAGCTAAATTTAATGTGGACTACATTGTTATGTCAGAGATACAGGTTTTCACATACCTACGACACCTAACATGTTTGGTGGCCTATGTCCAACATATGGTAATGCATGTGACAACCATGTAAACGTCTACACACACTACTCTGGGACGTGCACTGCATTAACATCACAACAACCCAGCCAATTTGCCTGTGTATGTGTGTTCACTCTGTGCTGTGTAGTTCGATTTCCCTTCATGTTGCTCTGCTACACGTGTGCCATTTGTGTCCCCAAGCATGGTGGGTGCAGGAAATGTCATGTAAACATGTGCAGTGTGAGATTTGTATCTGCCGTGTGTGTGCATGGACATATGTTTTATAAATTCTGTCACATGTGACAACAGTGGTGTGTTTATGGGATGTAAAATCTCACATTCAATTCTTCCTGCGTGTACACAATTTGGCATTTGACAAATGCATGTGTTGTCACATCAGTGCCACCCATGTTTCCGTATGTTGGAACACATGTGTAGCTAATTTTTGTCAGTCACTGATCTTGTTACATCAATGCCCTACTTTTGTGCTAGGTGGCCTTTTGGTCTCCATCCATACACATGTCCATGGCTGAGCCAATACAGTGGTCCTTGTGCGCTGACATATGTGGCATATGTATGCATGCCACCAACTAAGCTCCCATATTTGTCCCCATCATGGTAGTTGTGACTGTCACAAACAATGGAATACCACTGTGTCACAGTGTTGCAGTCTGGCATAGCTGCCAGCCAACTCATCATCACAACAGTGTGGAATTTTAGAGCAACACAAAAGGATGATTGCACGTGAGGAGGTTGGGTAATGGAACCCCAGTCTCTGACATTTTGATATGTACATGTAGCTAGAGCAGTGGTTAGTACATTGAGCACAGACCTAGCCTCTTCATGTTTGCCACTCAGCTGCACTTTGCACAACCCCTCGGCAGACACATGCACATTTGTGGACCTGCAGTTCTGGATCTCCCATATGCTACTGCAGTACTTGATGCCACCTTCCCCTCTCATGTATAACACTCTGATCTTGGACCTTGAGTACATGTGCCATGTTTTGATGTCCTTTGCATTTCTCTTTGGTATCTTTTTGGCCTAATATCTCTGTTGTGCATTCAACATTTGAAAATGCCAGGCTACAGATAGTGGTATCTGTCACAGCCTCCTGTCATGCAGGCATGTTAGGGCCAAATACCATGGTATGCAAGTGGACAACTCGACTGGGTGATGTACTGACCCAGCCACCCTCTCTCTACAAATGTGTAACATTGGCATCTACACCTTGATATGTTTTATAGTCAGTGTTTGTCTATGTGTGTCCCTTCTCCATATTTTCCTGCACTACTGGTAAGGCATGTTTTGTCACCTACATTGCTCCCACTTGTTGTTCCTTTAGCACTTTTTGCTCATCTCATACTGCAACATTGTCTATTAATACATGGACATGATGCTACATGTGACTTGTGTTTATCGTAGAAGTATACATCTCCTTCTCTTGTCCTACTTGAAAGGCACAGTTACATTGTCTGCATTTGTGAGTTCTCATGTGTTCTACACACAGATGGCATCACTCTTACCACACTACTTCTGTTGTCTCCATTTGATATCCCATGATGTACATATAAATATGTATGGGTGTCTGGAAGCAGTCCATCCAGTAGATCCATTGTACATGTGTTAGCATTCATTCCAGCATGGCACAGCCTAGGTTACTCTTACCATGACTGGTTGATATTTAGGTGTCACATCATCTCAGTGCTGGTGAGTTGATTAGCCAATTGCAACATATATAGGTAGGTCTACTCCCTCTCTTTTTGGCATTGTGTCTCAGACATATTTTATCAATGCTGGACAGAGTAGTACATCCCAAACCTGATTACGATGTTGGATATGTGGGAATAATTGTCCATATTGCCATCTTGCACTTGTCCTGTCATGTGAGTGACAATGGGTGGTGTGTATTGCTTTGTGCTGTGTGATGTAGTTGTACTTAGCATTCTAGTTGTACATGCTGTCACATTTAGCATTGTTCAACCCGGCAAAAAACGTTGCTACCTGGAACATACACCCTTACATCAGTATGCACGTTTGCCTAGATTTGGACTTGCCATGTGTCAGGATAAGAGGTTTCTGAGAAAAGGTAATACCTTCTGTACATTGTGATCATTTGCTACTCTACAACATTCAACCCGGTTGAATATGTGGTGGTGGATTGTCCCAAAATATCCATGGATGGTCACACTGGATCTTGTGTTTGGGTATTGATTCTGCACCCAGAGCTGCAAATGTAGTCAAGGCATGCAATTGTGCACTCTACCACATAGGTGTGTGTGCCATTCGTGAGGTACAGCCTACCATGTGCCATTGGCAGTGCTAGGAAACATTTCCATGGTTACACTGTTGTGTAGTCATTTTCGTTATAGCTCCATGCACATTATTTTAGCACACTAGGCCTGCCGCTGTGCACTTTAACCTAGATATATTTTATTCTTTCATTTCTTTCACTCTGTGCTTCTCTCAAGGCTGCAGTAAGATAGGTTGCTGGTAAGCATGGCAACATTTTGTCTCCGGTATTCATAGAAACATACACATCCTTACGTAGCTAAATTTTCTCAGAACATCAGCTGTTTTGTTATAAAAACACTTCCCTGTCCCATACACGTTAGAGGGAGATTTCAGCCAGATGATCACATATGTATGCTGATTGCTGAATGCTTCTCTACAGCTGCTTATGCAGACTTCAGGCCTTCGCTCAGGTATGGGGGATGATGTCTTCCCAGTGAACCCTGAAGGGCAGAACTAGAACCTAACATGCTGTGCTCTAATATAGCCTAGGTAGGAATTAGTCTATTGACTCTAGTGACAATATGGTAGCGTTATTTCTATGCTTTACTCTCCTTGTCACCATTTTAATCCTGTCAAGCTTTATCGTGCTGGTTATTTCAGTACATGCTTTATTGCTTAAGATGCAGTTGCTTCATTAAAACTTTATTGAAACCTATGCTACCTCTGATTGTCCTTGTGTATGTGAGACTAATGTAACTGAGAGAAACGGATGAGATCTGAGTGAGCATGATTTCCCTGAGGAGTCAATTGTGTCATGCGCTCTGCTGCCCAATTATCCCAGCTCTTGGGTAGAGATGAGTCACTAGTAGATACCCAGAGCAAAACCCGATTTGGGACAACAGGTGTCACCTGTATTGGGTTAAGACTCAGTCTTCCACACTGCAGGCAATAGTGCCGCTCTCATCCAGTAGGCTCATTAGAATAATGAGAGCCTACGTGACATTGCACTGATAACGTTTGGTCAGGCTCTAATTTTTGGGTCCTGCTGAGTATCTCTGTCTCACTACATACAAAGACGCCTCAATACTATATAGTGAGACGTCCGTCGTATTGAGGATTTCCTTCGCAGCTAAGTAGGGAGTACCTAACTAACGCTGTAGGTTGTTCAAGCTTGAACTATAAAAGGATAATCCCCATTTGGTGGGCTTATCTCTGAACAAAATTTACCATTTATTATGGCAAATCCACAACCGGTAGCAATTGCAGTGAATTTGCGACCACCCCTTACTGCACATTTACTGGCATATGGCCTAACAGCCCAGGGGGGTCCAGTCACCTTTGTAGTTGATGCTCACCCAGCCTATAGAACAGAACTTTTTTATTCTTGGGTCACATTTCCAGCAGTTGATGGGAACACAAATACATTTCATCATTATCCTCCTGCAAATGTACCTGCACAATATATAGCATATGAATATCTATAAATACCTCTATCTTATCAGAAACATAATAATTGGCTTGATGGCACCCTTCCCCACACATTTTACATGTTAGGTTAGGTCCTCTAAGTAATGATGGTCCTACCTGTCCTTTTTTTGGCCACTTAAACACCTAACCCTGCTTTAGTGAACCTAACAGTAGCTGAAGTCCATCGCTTCCATGCTGAGCTGATGGCAATATACAGATGATTAGTACAGTCTGTAATGCAAACATTAAATACAAACCCAACACGTGCTGCTCCTTCTCAACCAAATGCAGTAATGGCAGGAATTATCCCTGCGATTGCACATTCGATCATGGATAAAGTACCTGCCAAACGAGAAGAAATTCTGTTTTGGCTAGCTCAAAGAATAAGCTAGCTTGAAGCATTATTTCCCCATACGGGACCTCAAGATAAACATAGAATATTAAATATGTGCTTGCCATTTGGGATGGTTCCCACTGTAGATAAAAGCAATACATGGGGCACGGTATTTGCCACGTTCTATACTACCGCACATGGTACACTTACCCTAGCCAATTTACCGGAAGTGTTGAAACAAATTCAAGACAAATACGGGGCTGCCCCGGCCCTGGAGTTGGGGATGCAACTAATGGGCAATTTTGCCACAGTATCTTCAATAATATTAAGTAACCTTAAAGGGGAAGCGGATGCACTAGCAGTGCACATGCAGCTCAGGGACTTTCCTCCACAGGATCAAGAACGTGAGCTGCCAAAGATAATCGCAGAGACCTATTCTAGCATTGGCTGAGGTAGTCTAGGGGCCAGACCAAGAAAACCACAATTTCAGGGTAAATCGAATAAAGATTCTACCAAGGAAGCTCCTGAGGGTACTAAGAAATGCTGGGATAAAAACCAACAAACTCCTAAAAAAGAAAGGGGAGAATCTCTGCATACAGAGACCCCACAGAATAGATACAGTCTCAGGAGTACAGATAATATAAAAACACCTGACAGATATCAATATCCTGATACACACCAATCTCGTTCCTTTCAGGACTCATCGGAAAAGCACAGTGAGAGAGGTGGGTGGTCAGAGCGAAGAACTGAGTACGTGAAACCGAGACAGGAATCACAACGCTCAACAGACATTTCTGTTAAAAAAGAAGAGAAGCTTCCCCAACAAAAACTACATTTAAAAAAAGACAAAGGTGGCAGTAGTTGCAGTTTGACAAGCCAGTCAAGAAGAGGGCTCTCTGGAAGAACAAGAAGTGGGCAATAGCGCTATTAGACAGCGCGTCAGAGATCACAATAGTTCGCTGGAATCTTCTAGAGCATCTGGAGGTGAAAGCAACTGATGACTTCCTTCTAGTAGAAACTGCGGACATGCGTGTCTCCACGCCTGATAGGGTGTACAAAGTAAGATTACAGTTAGAAGGAGACATTGAGCGCACAATAGGCACAATCTTTTGGGATCCTGTCGTAAACATATATGATATTTTGCAGGCCAAAAAGGATTGGCCACCTGAATTCGTCTGTACTTGCCCATACAGGGAAGATGTTATTAAGGGCCATATGTACAAACACATTTTCCTATTGATACAGAATGGGAAAAACCCTTTGCTACTCTGGCCCTAAATCTTCTTTCTTGCCCCTTGTTCCCGAAGATCTTGCAGAATCCTACATCATTGATTGGGCATTGGCGCAGGCACCTGCGTTATATCGCAACCACGTAGTGTGGGAGAAAGATTCCCCCTACCTTGTAATCCCTATTAAAAATCAACCCCAATATCCAATAAAACATGATTCTAAAGCACCCGTGAGGGAAATCCTCACACAACTAGAGTACCAGGCCGTAATTGAACACTGTGTCTCACCCATGAATAATCCATTATCCCCAGTAGCTAAACCGGACCATTCATACAGAATAGTCTTAGACTACAGACATTTAAACAGTCATACACGCACATATGCTATACAAAACTCACATAGCACAATACAAAACAACACTGGACAATTCCAATCATTGCTTCTGCCAAAATAGAGCGCATGAGAGTACAGACTTAACCAGTTTAAGCGCACTAGGCTCCCAGAAAAAAATTCAGTCATTTACCCCAGGGGTACAAGAACAGTCCAGAACTGTTCCCAGCTTGTGTGCCTTTATTATTGCACGACATTGACCCTGAAGCATTTTCTTACGGATGATGAATTGCTACAACATTTAAGGCAGGTAGCCCGCATTGCTGTGGGATTTACCGAGTTCAGCAACAAATTCAATTAAAACAAAAGTAAAGTAGCCTTCCTTAGCATCCTGTTTCTGTGATATGAGCTATTGAGGGAAGGAAAGAACCTAGCGCCACAATTCTTGGAAAAATCTGCACAGTTACAACCTCCAAATACAATTAAAAAACTCCAATCCCTATTGGGTTTTCTACATTTTGGCAGAACTTACATTCGTGATTATGCATCACGCATAATACCTTTATTTGACTTAATACATCCTGACTTTTCAAGTAAATTTTGGACAGTCGATCACAAACGCATTCTCAGAGCTTTCCAAACAGACTTGCTTGCACACAAGGGACAACAAAACAAATTTGGTCATCAGAGTAATTGCTGATGCCATTGGTTTCACTTATGTAGCTTTGAATGAGGGTGAGACTGTTCCGATTGCATACAAATCACATTTGTACTCAGCGGCAGAACAACGCTTTGCTCCCACTGAGAAAATTCTCACTGCTGTTCAGATGACTGTCATTAAAGAAAGACCTCTAGCCCAAGGCAAACATCTTACTATAGTCTCTCCAATTCCAACCCTTGAGGCTGTTACCAAAGCCAGCGTTCCAAACGCTAAAACATTACATCCACTTCGGATTCAATTGGCAACGTCTTTGGCAGCCACTGATGTAGACTAGATCTTTGACCCACAATTAGAATCTCAAAAATGTTTGCAGTATGAACTAGAATACCCAGTTCCAACAAACATACTGCCTATTGGCCAGTATCAAAGAGTCTTGTAGACCGATGGCTTAGCACAACCTGCAGGAGGCACAAAACATCAATACTCTGCTGTTTGCGCAGTTGTAAGCGGCTATATGGAGGATAACACATTTTGTCCCCAGCATACGTTCACCCAAACCCTAGGGGATTGCACAGCACAATTAGCAGAGCTAAAGGCTCTGGTGATGGCACCGGAACATGGAGATCCTGAACAGCTACACTAATTGTCTGTGATTTGTACTACTGTATCCAGTCCTTCAATGAATACCTGCATTACTTGCACCAGAATGTGTTCAGCGATTCTAAAGGTAATACCATTAAACACAGAGGGGAAAAGTAGCAGATCTGAAGAAAAAGCTACCAAATGTCCATGTTGCACATACACTTGGACACCAGCGCATTGGAATACAAGTTGCTGGAAATACACTGGCTGATGAAGCAGTGAAATTAGCTGTAGCTATGGCTACTGTTGGTGCAGTAACCCCCTCAGGAGCAAAACTGGGTGATGACATATGGGCTGCTGTGAAAGCTCCGGCTGAAGGCACACCATATCCAAAAGCATTTCCTGCTAAATATTCCTACCGAATGGGAGGCTTCCTAGATGCCGAAGAAGTAATACCAGGCATAGGGGTTTGAGTGATTCCCAACAAAGATATAAGATCAGAGTTAATTAAAGCAGCGCATGTGGGGGTATCATCTGCCCATGCTGGTGTGACGGCCACAATATCATTGTTGCAAGCATGTTATTGGTGGCCAGGTCTATACAAATAGGCAAAGCAGTATGTCCTTTGCTGTGACATCTGCCAACAAATTAAGATTTCCACCAGTAAATGCACACTGCAGACACCCCTCCTAAATTCCAACAAACCATTACAATGTGTATACTTGGACCATTGTGGTCCCCTAACACCGGATAGTGCATACAAATACATTTTAGTCGCTGTTGACTCCTGCTCCAGATTTCTATGGGTGTGGCCACTGTCAGGAATCTACAAGGTGCCTCCTGCGTTATCTGTCAGCATCCCCAGGGATTAGGGTTATATCATATCTCTGATCTTAGTTAAACCTTCATGTTTCTAAGTAAATATGATGTACTGTGTTACACAATTGGTTTTATCAATGCTTGTTTTACTAATGCTTGTTTGCTAATGTGAGCAGGTGTAGACACGGGCTTCTAATTGGGTGTGGTGACTCCACATGTGGAAACTCAACTACTTTCCTGATTGGTTATAAATAGCAGAGTGAAGCGTGCCTCCCTGCTTGGTTTTATTTTGCTTCCTGATCTCAGCATCTGATTTGGCAGTCCAGCCCCTGCTGTCATCCTCGTGTTCAGAACATTTGAGGCAATTCTTTTTTGGTTCCTGTACAAGCTGACACCAGGCATTCCTCCAGCACTCTGGAAAAGACTGCAGCTAAGTGACTAGTATTCTCCAGGGAGTTTGATCTTTGAGCACCACGCTTTCCTGGACCAGCTGGTGTATTTCAGACCTCGTATTTTGGCAGAGTGCTTATCATGAAGAGACAAATGCATTTCTGAACATTCTACATTATTATTGTAATTACTGCCTAAATGTGCTTAAGGAAATCTGTTTGAGCTCAAGTACTACAAAAAGTGGCATGGTAATTTTAAAAGAGGATTTACATGACTTTTCTTTCTCTAATAGCATAACTCTTGGATTTAAATTGTGTCATTCATGCCTGTGTTTCACGTTTGAGGAATTTGCTTTTTGAAGGGTTTTTCACACACAGAGTGAATCCAAACCAAACTGGGCCACCCTAACTGTTTGAACCCAGAGTGGACATTTGTATTTCTTGGATTGTTTTTGTTCCTTTTAGTTTAACTCTATGAATGCAGGAAAGTTATATGTGATATAATTAATGCCCTTGTTTGTCTTTCTTGTGCATGATAAGTGCAACCACAGTTCTAATTGTAGTGTGCAACAATGAATCTCTGTGAAGCCAGCCCTAGTGTTGCAGTAGTTATTGTTATGTACTCAGTTCAGGTTTTTGGTAATGCAGTGTTAGTAATTGTGCCAACACACAATGGGAACATTGTCCAACTCCACCACAAGGTAGTTTTAAAACATTCTGAAAACTTTCCATGTTTTTCTGGGCACAATGTTAAAAATGCTGAGTCGAATTATTTTAAATTGCCATCAATGGAAAATGTACATATATTATTAGTAGATACAAAATGTATTTTTTCAGATTCCTTTGTTTCCCGTTGGCTATAGAAGGCTATGAATATTGGTTAAAGTCAATTGACTTAAAAAGTGCGTGGGAAACTAGAAATTGGCAAATAAGTGCGAAGTGTTAGAAATGGGGTCTTTGGTTGGCAGTCAGGTTACACCCTGTCCAAGCAAGGACCCTCAATCTAGTCAGGGTAAGTCACACACAATCCAAATTATCCTGTGCCCACTCTGTAGAAACTTGGCACTGAGCAGTCAGGCTTAACATAGAAGGCAATGTGTAAAGTGTCTGTGCAATAAATCATGCAATAACACAGTATAGCACCACAAAGATACACCAGACAGTGCTTAGAAACATATATACTATTTATCTGTTAAGATGCAGGTCAAAACGATTAAAATGCAATAAGTATATGTTGAAATATCACTGTAAAAATACTATAAAGTTTCTTTAGACTTTTAAAAGCAATAAATGTCTCTTTCAAGCACAAAGTACCTGGTTTGCGTTACAAATCTCCGCAAAGAACCGAAGAGGAGGAGATGCATGGAGAACAAGGAGGTGTGCGTTGATTTCTCGGGCTGCACACAGCGATGCGCCATTTAGTTTTCACGCAGGGATGGCTGTGCGTCGATTTCTGGCGTTCAGTCGGGGACCGTCTTTGGATTGTGGGGTTTTCTGACGCCCCGGGGACAATGCGTGGATTTCTGGCACTGACAGGATGAAGTCACAGGGGCTGTGTCGATCGGATGGGCGTTGCATGGAAATTTCCACCGCATGGCAGGCTCTGCGTCGATTCCTCTCTGGAAGTCAGGCTGCGTCATTCTTGCTTGGCTGTGCTTTGATCCGGTGGACCGCGCGTCGAATTTCCGGTTTCTATGCTGGTGCTCCATCGATCTTGTTGCGTACTCAGGCTGCGTCATTCCGGTTCAGCATACAGTGAATTTTTCACTGCGATGCAGGCTGTGCGGCCTTTCTGGCAGGTTGTGCATCGATTTTTGCCACACAAGGAGTCCTTCTTGTAGAGATGAAGTCTTTTTGCTCCTGAGACTTTAGGGAACAGGAGGCAAGCTCTATCCAAGCCTTTGGAGAGCACTTTTCACCACAGCCAGAGAGCAGCAAGGCAGCAGGGCAACAGCAAGGCAGCAGTCTTCACAGAAAGCAGGCAGGTTCTGGTTCAGGTTCTCTTCTCCATGAAGTGTCTGTAAGGTAGAGTGTCTACCTCAGAAGTGTCTGAGTTGGTAGGTGCAGAGATCCTGCTTAAATACCCAAATGTGCCTTTGAAGTGGGAGAGACTTCAAAGAGTGGCTTAGAAGTGCACAAGGTCCCCTTTCAGTTCCATTCCATCTGCCAGGGTTCCAGTAGGGGGTGTGCCAGTCCTTTGTGTGAGGACACGCTACTGTCCTTTGACATGTAAGTGTCAAGCCCTCTACCCTCCCAGCCCAGGAAGACCCATTCAATATGCAGATATATGCAAGTGAGGCTGAGTTTCCTGTGTTTGGGGTATGTCTGAGTGAATGCACAAGGGAGCTGTCAACTAAACCTAGCCAGATGTGGATTGGAAGGCACAGAAGGATTTAAGTGTAGAGAAATGCTCACTTTCTAAAAGTACATTTTTTAAATAGGAATATAAAATCCAATTTCACCATTAAGCAGGATTTTGTATCACCATTCTGGCCATACTAAATATGACCTGGCTACTCCTTTCCGATCAGGATCTACCACTCAAACAGTATATGAGGCTAGCCTATGAAAGGAGCAGGCCTCACAAATTTAGGAGTTTTACACTATCAGGACATATATAACACACATGTTCATGTCCTGCCTTTTATCTACATAACACCCTGCCCTATGGCCTACTTTAGGGGGTAGAAAAAGGTTCAGTTATCCCTTGTTAGTGAATGCAGTAGTGTTCTAGCAGCTTAGGCTGATAGAGGTAGCTATAGCAGAGCATCTTAGGATGAACTAGGAGACATGCAAAGCTTATGCAATACCACTTATAGATACACAGTACTTATATACAAGTAAAGACAATACTAAGTGTTACCAAAAAAAAAGGTATTTATTTGGGTGACACAGTTCCAAAAATATCCTAGAGACAATACTCCTTCTGGAGGTAAATGCTATACACAATATATACACTAGACACCAAAATTAGACAAGTAAATAATCATAGAACAATGCAAACAGTAGGAAATCCTATAGGATTCAATGGGAGAAAATAGGTCTAGGGGCAACACAAACCATATACTAAAAAAGTGGAATGTGAATCACAAATTTCCTCCTAGACAAGTGTAGTGGGTGCAGAATCGCTGGGAGAGTAAGAATACAGTAAAGGTAAGTAAATTACCCCATCCCAGAACCCAGAAAAGCAGGAGTAAAGTACTGCAAGTTTACTTAGGACACACTACACTTCGTTTTGGGGATTTTGCCGCAGCCAACCAAGTCTGAAAAGAACAAATGCTGGATTATTGGACCTGAAGACCTGCAAAGGAAGGGGAACAAGTCCAGAAGTCAAAAGAAGTTCGAGGAAGGACAGGAGCCCATGCCAACCCAGAAGACAGTGCAAAAGAAGAGTCCCTGGTTAGTTGAAGACTGCAGAAATGCACCCTAAGACGATGCCAGCGGGTTCCTGCATGATGCAAAAAATGTCCCACGGTGTGAAGATCATTGCAGATGAGATTTCGTGTTGGAAAGCCTTGGCTACGGCAAAAGTGCATATTTCCTCATAATGGCACTGGATGGACCCAGGAGGGACCTGGGGGCCTCAACTCTGTGTGAGGAGGAAGAGGGGGCTCTCAGCAGTTTAGAGAGCCCTCAGGATGCCAGTCAGCACCCCCTGATACTGCAGGATCTGGGTTCAAAGAAGGTGCAAAATGCTGTTGATGAAGCACAACAAAAGAAGGTCCCACGCTGCTGAAGAACAACTCAGTGAGTTGAGAGACACAGGTTGGAGTGCCGGGGACCTGGGCCATGCAGTGCACGAAGGAATTTTGCAAAGAGTGCACAGAGGCCTCAGTTGGAGAAGAAGACACAAAGCACAGGGGTGCCATCTTTCTCAGGGAAGGCAAGGTGTTACCTCCTCCAAATTGCACCAGCAGGACCTCAGGACAGTCTATGTCGGTGATGTCTATCCTCTGTGTCCTTAGGAGCACACTCATCACCGGGAGAGGAGTCCCAGGGTACCGATAAGTTGCTGACTTGGAGCTGCAGTTGTCGAAGAAAAGTGTTTCTTGTAGACACTTTGTTGCAGTTGCAGCATTTCTTGGAGCAGGCTGCGGTTGATCCGAGGTCAGAGGATGCTGAAGTTGTTGCAGATGATTCTTGAAGGAAATTTGCAAGCAGAATCTGAAGAGAACCCAAGAAGAGACCCTAAATAGCCCTGAGAGGGGGATTAACTACCTTATCAGCTATGGACCTATCAGGAGGGGTCTCTGATGTCACCTGCTGGCACTGGCCACTCAGAGCCCTCCAGAGTGACCCCACACCTTGCAAAGCAAGATGGCTGAAGTCTGGCACACCCTGGAGGAGCTCTGGGCACCACCTCTGGGGTGGTGATGGACAGGGGAGTGGTCACTCCCCTTTCCTTTGTCCAGTTGCGCGCCAGAGCAGGGGAGAAAGCGCCTCTGAACCGGTGTAGACTGGTTTATGCAAGGAGGGCACCATCTGTGCCCTTCAAAGCATTACCAGAGGCTGGGGGAGGCTACTCCTCCCAGCCTGTAACACCTATTTCCAAAGGGAGTGGGTGTAACACCCTGCTTTCAGAGGAAATGCTTTGTTCTGCCTTCCTGGGACTGGGCTGCCCAGACCCCAGTAGGGCAGAACCCTGTCTGTGAGGTGGCAGCAGCTGTAGCTGCAGTGCAAGCCTCAGAGAGCTGGTTTGGCAGTACTGGGGGTCCATGGTGGAGCCCCCAGGATGCATGGAATTGGCTCTCCAATACCAGATTTGGAATGGGGGGGACAATTCCATGATCCTAGACATGTTACATGGCCATATTCGGAGTTACCATTGTGAAGCTACATATAGGTATTGATGTTATGTAGTGCACACATGTAATGGGTGCCCTCACACTTAGTAACTTTGCACCTAACCTTCAGCAAGTGAAGGTTAGACATATAGGTAACTTATAAGTTACTTCAGTGCGGTGAAAATGGCTGTGAAATAGTGTGTGCACTAATTCACACAGGCTGCAGTGGCAGTCCTGAGTGAGGGTTTGTCTGAGCTCCCTATGGGTGGAAAAAGAAATGCTTCAGCCCATATGGATTTCCTGGAACCCCAATGCCTTGGGTACCTAGGTACCATGTACTAGGGACTTATAAGGGGAGTCCAGTATGCCAATTGAAATTGGTAAATGAAGTCACTGGCCTAGAGTGACAAATGTAAAAGCAGAGAGAGCATAGGCACTGAGGTTCTGGTTAGCAGAGCCTCTGTGCACAGTTAGGCACTACACAGGCATACACATCAGGCCACAGACTATGAGCACTGAGGTCCTGACTAGCAGGATCCCAGTTAGACAGGCAAAAACATACTGACATACATTTGAAAAATGGGGGTAACGTGCCAAGTAAGATGGTACTTTCCTACACTGGGCACATGTAGTGCACTTAACTAGGGACTTACAAGTAAATTAAATAAGCCAATTGGGTATGAGTCAATGTCACCATGTTTTAAGGAGAGAGCATATGCACTTTAGCACTGATTAGCAGTGGTAAAGTGTGCAGGGTCCTAAAGCCAGTAAAAACAAGGTCAGAAAAAGATAAGGAGGAAGGCAAAAAGTTTGGGGGTGACCCTGCAGAAAGGTCATTTCCAACATATCCCCCTTCCAGCCTAAAGCCAGGGTAGACTAATCAACACTCTGATGGAATTCCCTGCTTAAGGCGATAGAACATGGACAATGGCCCACTACTGCAGGGGCACTTGCCATTTCTACACCTTTCTGAACTCAGTGAGGCTCCTCTGTCTATACTGTCTGGGGCCATTGAACTGACCCATGGGGAACTCTTCTCCTCATCTGAGGACCCTATCTGTGAAGCTCCTAACTTTAATTTGCTCACAGATGCATACAGTACCACCATGATCAACAAAGTGATGTGGCCCGTTCCACCCCTTGGGTCTGACTTTTATCCCCAACCCAGGGAAATCTCTGTCCACAAAGACGGTAACCACTGGATACCACTGACAGCTGTCACTGTCAGGAGCCAGGCCCCAGCCCATCCGCTGCTAAGTGGTGACCCTGAGTGGGGCGTTTGGATGAGCTCCTCCTCCAGCTGGGGGGGCTGTCAGGGAGGTCCCAAGGGGTTCCATTGGCATCTCAGAATGGGGGGCAGTAGCCCCAGGGGTCTTGCACCCCTTCTCCATTCTACCTTCCACCAGTTCAGGGGTGATACCCTAACACTGGTCACTCAGCCCAGGGTCTGCATCCTGAGGATGAACAGGGGACAAGGGTGAGTCATTTCTCACCTTGCCCCTCCCTCTGGACTTCCGTGCCCTCCTCTGAGGAGTGGTACTGCCAGACAACTGAACTGTCAGAGGGCCCTTAGGGGGCAGCCCTCTCAGCTCACCTGACACTGGGGAGATCCCATCAGGGGACGGTCTCTTGGTAAAGACTAGGTTACCCTGCTTCGGTCCCTTGTGGTAACAGTCCAAGCACTGGGGCTGGGAATAGGGTTTCCTGGGCCTCTGCCCACCCCCTCTCTCCTCCTACCTTTTGAAGGGACATGGGACCCTTTCCCCCACTTACCATTATGAGACCTATCTGAATCACTGTGTATCTCCCCCCCCACTCTGTTGAGGGAAACCTAAACCACTCTCCTTAGGATCCCAAATGCCTTTTCAGACACTGGTACTCACCCAGGGTTCTGCTCCTTTGCAAGTTCCCTGGGGTCACAGAACTTACAATGAACCAAGTGCTGGCGTAGCTCTGGAAAACAGTGACTGAACATATGCTCTCTCACCAACAAATTGTACAGCCCCTCAAAAGTGTTTACCACACTACCCTTCACCCAGCAATCCAGTACCTTACAAGTGTCCTACAAAATCCCCCCTGACTGGTGAGGCAGTTTCCTACTGCCCCTGAATCTCAACCTGCATTCCTCCTGGGTAAAGCCATATCTCTTGACAAGGGTCTCCTTCATGGTTGGATAACTCAATCTGTCTCTCCCATCTAGGGCCAGGAGGGCAACCCTCCCATTACCAGGTATATGCCCCCATAGGACAGCCACCCAATCTTCCTCAGGGATCCTGTGCGCTACTAGGGTGACCTCATACACCTCAAACCACTTGTCTATGCCCCCCCCCTTCTCTAAAGTCAG
Organism: Pleurodeles waltl; assembly: GCF_031143425.1. NCBI lineage: Eukaryota > Metazoa > Chordata > Amphibia > Caudata > Salamandridae > Pleurodeles > Pleurodeles waltl. The sequence goes on along the minus strand of NC_090437.1, from coordinate 234,078,062 downwards.
GTACCAAATCTCTAGGTCTCAGCACTGGACACTGTAGTTGTGTTGCCACCACTGGACTCTACTTGCTGTGCTTTTACGTCCAGTTCCTCCAGACTCAATTCATGAGCCATCTTTCTTTCTGCCAAAGCCCTCTCCGCCTCAGCTCTTCTCTCCTCTGCCAGGGCTTTGTCAGCCTCAGCTCTTCTCTCCTCTGCAGTCAGTTGAGCTAGCTGCAGCCTCAGGACCCTCTCAACCTGTTTGTCCCTAAGCTCCTCAGGGGACAGGGCACAGGAGGAGACACTGTTTCCCCCATATGATCCAGTAGGGGACTCACTCTCTGTGTGTTCCCTTTTCTCCTCTGGTGCCACTGCTAAGTCATTTTTCTCCTCCTCCTCTACATCCTTCTCCGGGCCATCACCCTTGGCCGGGTCCTTGGCTGCCTGTTCCTCTTTCCAGCTTGCTTCCTCAAAGTTTACAAAGGCATCCAGCAGTTCCTGCTTAGTAGATCTCTTTGACACAGTTAGGCCCCTCTCTCTGCAGAGTTTCCTTAGCTCAGCCTTGGTTAGGGATTCAATGGGACTATATGTGATGCGTCGTAGTCTTCTGTGAAGCTGGAATCCATTTCCAAGCTGTACTAAGGTATCACAGACACAACACAAAGTTCCAAGTTCATGCAGGAGAGGTAGGATTCACATTTGAAAAAAATGACCAAATGGAGAGAAAAAAGGAGCAGAAAAAAAGAAACTCATAATTACCTTTAACTGTGGGTAGGTAGTGAACACATAGCTATTGTATGTCACTGCACAAATACAAGTCCTATCCTCACCGCTTATCACCAATGTTACAAATGGGGTCTTTGATTGGCAGTCAGGTTACCCCCTGTCCAAGCAAGGACCTTCACTCTAGTCAGGGTAAGTCACACTCAATCCAAATTATCCTGTGCCCACCCTCTGGTAGCTTGGCACTGAGCAGTCTGGCTTAACTTAGAAGGCAATGTGTAAAGTATTTGTGCAATAAATCATGCAATAACACAGTATAGCACCACAAAAATACACCACGCAGTGTTTAGAAAAATATGTAATATTTATCTGTTAAAATGCAGATCAAAACGATTAAGATGCAATCAGTATATGTTGAGATATCACTGTAAAAATGATATAAGTATATAAATTGTATTTAGTCTTTCAAAAGCAATAAAAGTCACTTTAAAGCACAAAGTACATGGTTTGCGTTCAAAATCTCCACAAAGAACCGCAGAGGAGGAGATGCGTGGAAAACAAGGAGGTGTGCTTCGATTTCTCGGGCCGCAGGCAGTGATGCATTGTTTAGTTTTCATGCAGGGACGGCTGTGCATCGATTTCCGGTGCTCGGTCGTTGATCATCTTCGGGTTATGGAAGCCCCATGGAAGATGTGTGGATTTGTGGCACTGACAGGACGAAGTCACAGGGGATGCGTCGATCCGGTGGGCGTTGGTTGGAAATTTCTACTGCACGGCAGGCACTGCATCAATTCCTCTCTGGAAGTCGACCTGCGTTGTTCCGGCTCAGCTGTGTATCGATCCAGTGGGTCGTGCATCAAATTTCCCGTCGCTACGCTGGCGCTGTATCGATCTTCCCGTTGCGAAGTCGGGCTGCGTCATTCCGGTTCGACATGCCATGAATGTTTCACCACGATGCAGGCTGTGCATCATTTCTGGCAGGTTGTGTGTCAATTTTCGCCAGACAAGGAGTCATTCTTGTAGAGATGAAGTCTTTGTGCTCCTGAGACATCATGGAACTACGAGGCAAGCTCTATCCAAGCCCTTGGAGAGCACTTCTCACCACAGCCAGAGAGCACCAAGGCAGCAGGGCCACAGCAAGGCAGCAGTCCTTCACAGAAAGCAGTCAGGTGAGTCCTTTGGGCAGCCAGGAGGTTCTTCTTGGCAGGATGCAGGTTCTGGATCAGGTTATCTTCTCCAGGAAGTGTCTGTAAGGTAGAGTGTCTACCTCAGAAGTGTCTGAGTTGGTAGGGGCAGAGACCCTGCTTAAATACCCAAATGTACCTTTGAAGTGGGGGAGACTTGAAAGAGTGTCTTAAAAGTTCCCCTTTCAGTTCCATCCTGTCTGCCAGGGTCCCAGTAGGGTGTGTGGCAGTCCTTTGTGTGAGGGCAAGCTACTGTCCTTTGACATGTAAGTGTCAAGCCTCCACCCTCTCAGCCCAGGAAGACCCATTCAATATGGAGAAGCATGCAAGTGAGACTGAGTACCCTGTGTTTGGTGTGTGTCTGAGTGAATGCACAAGGGAGCTGTCAACTAAACCTAGCCAGACATAGATTGGAAGACACAGAAGGATTTAAGTGTAGAGAAACTCACTTTCTAAAAGTAGCATTTCTAAAATAGTAATATAAAATCAAACTTCACCATTAAGCAGATTTTTGTATCACCATTCTGGCCATACTAAATATGACCTGGCTACTCCTTTCAGATCAGGATCTACCACTCAAACAGCATATGAGAGTAGCCTCAATGCTATCCTATGAAAGGAGCAGGCCTCACAGCAGTATAAAAACAAATTTAGGGGTTTTATACTACCAGGACAAATAGAACACACATGTTCATGTCCTGCATTTTTACCTACATAGCACCCTGCCCTATTGTCTACCTAGGGCCAACTTTAGGGGTGACATATGTAGATAAAGGGGAATTTAAGGCTTGGAAAGTACTTTTAAATGCCAAGTAAAAGTGGCAGTGAAACTGTACACACAGGAATTGCAGAGGCAGGCCTGAGAAATAGTTAGGGGGCTACTTATGTGGGTGGCACAACCAGTGCTGCAGCCCACTAGTAGCATTTAATTTACAGGCCCTGGGCACATGTAGTGCACTTGACTAGGGACTTACAAGTAAATTAAATAGGCCAATTGAGTATGAGCCAATGTCACCATGTTTCAAGGAGAAAACATAGGCACTTTAGCACTGATTAGCAGTGGTGAAGTGTGCAGAGTCTTAAAGCCACCAAAAAGAGGTCAGAAAAAAAGAGGAGGAAGACAAAACGTTTGGGGGTCACCCTGCAGAAAGGCCATTTCCAACAGGAAGGAAGCTTTGTTTAGAGCATGCCTGATACCTGTTGAAATGATCTTTTTAAATGAAACTGTACAACAAACAAGTTGTTTAGGCTTAGAAAGAAATTAAGGAATTCAATGCGCCCAGTATTCCTGCCTCTGCAAAATTTAACAATTGGCAAAAATATATAAATACAAATTGTAGAGAATGGCACATTTAATGCTTCACTGTCACGTCCTGACGGGTGGTTATTGTGGCCAATAATGGGTGTTATAAATGTTTTATAAACTCCACTCAGGGTTTTAGAACTAATAGGCCGGACCCTTGGTATGTATCATCTGAACATTCGGGTATGGTAAGAACATACAGTGTAGGGAAAGTATACCAGCAATGGTTGAAGAGTTCCTCACTAGATGTTGGTAGAGAACACCTCAGTCTCCTGTCTCATAACACCGACTTACAGGACTTTCTGTTAGGCCCCAGAAAACAATGCAGAAAGCGCTTCTTATATGAAGTATATAATGAAATTTGGAAGCTTTCCCAACAAGGAGCTGCTGCCCGGTTAAGGCAAATAGACCAGGAAAATTTACATGAGGCATTAGCTGTTGTAGATAATGTGATTAATACCCTGTCCGACCGGATATACACCTTAAACAACATTGTTTCTTCTGCAATAGACATCATTCAAAGTGATAGGTCTTTTTTACACCATGGACAAAGTCAACTAAGGTCCATAATGCAGTTGGGTTGGACACTTCAAACATTGAAGGCAGGTCGCATTCCCTGGCAACACGTTAGCGCAAGGGACATATTTTCAACATTTAATTTAATGGCTAAGAATGAAGTAACTCATGTCATGTTAAACATTGAAAAATTAGAAAAGCTGACTTTTACTGTGGCTGAAATACCATCTACTGAATGGTTAATACATGGGCTCACAGGTTAATCTGCCTTTTTCAACACTTCAATTCACGTCCTGTTTAAAACATATTCCGGAGGCAGATATGAAAGGCTGGGAGATAGTTAAATCAATGAGGTGTGGGATCTGCTCTTCTCGTACAAATGTGTCAGTGGCATTAAAGAGGTCTTTTTAGCGGTGGGGAACGCGAGACTTCTGTCAGACATTCGATGGTTTGTAAACAGCTGTCCTTGCACGGGGCGTGTAATGCTTTGGCAGCGAACTTGGCTTGTTATCTGAAGGGAGTTCCAGTCCCCTTGATTAGACCTGCGTTCCAAGTGCTTTCAAATGGCAGCAATGTTCTCCTCAATAGTGAAGACTGTTGTAGGATGCGAGCCGGAATAGTTTATGTTGTTTCGGACTCTAAGATTGTTACATGCTGCGGGAACGTACTCTTTCCTCCCACTAGACAAAGAGAGATAGTTGACATTTGGCCCCATATTGCTACTTCTAATGTGAATTTTGACAAGTTGAGCAGACTCAAGGCTTTATTGTTCCAAAATCATGTGGCGCTCACATCTGCACGAGAGGCCTATGCACTTCAGGTGGCAAAGTCATCAGCAGAGATACAGTCCCTTTTAGGTACCAACTTTCCGAGACACTTTGGTGAGCTTGTGGGATGAATATTTAATGCATCTAGTACTACAGGAATCGCAAATTTCTTTAAGGGTGTTGGTTCTGGTGTCATTCACACCTTCTCCTATATATTCGGTTTAATACCATCAGCCATCCACTCAATATTCTCCAGTATTTTCGGGGCATTTCCAATAACTTTGGCTATAATAGGTGGCATTTTGCTATTTCTACTTTTTCTGCGCAATGGCTGTCCCTCCCCAACAAGGAGGAATTAAAGCGCTCCCAACAGCGCAGCTGTGTCGTGAACGCATCAGCAACACTCCTGGAGCAATTGTAGTATGACTGGTCTCTGTCATTCAAACCAGTTTTGCATTGTGTGCAGCCTGTGTTTCGATGCCTTTGGTACTTGTTCGAACATGCACTGAAAGTTTGGCTTTCTACGCAGCGCTTGCATTAATTGGACGCTGATCTTTTGATGGTCTCGCTGAGGGCTCATTACAGACATGTTTGTTGAGGCTGCGTTTGCTACGGGAAGCTGCTTATGAGTTGCCCTTCCTAGAGGATGCAGCTCTGAACTCATTATTGGGCACACCAATGAATGCTGCTACCTTGGCTGAAGCTCAGGCTATGGAACACGAATGCTCCTTGGTACTTATTGGCGATGCATTTCCTATTTTCACACCTACCGAAGTGGAAGATTTGCTGTCTTCAATTGTCCCGGATTCCATTGGCAACTTCCAAACTGACTGTGACTCTTGAAATTTGGCCTCTTTGTGCCACAAGTTAGCATTTTAAATTGTCCTTTTATATATGCTCGTGTCTTTTAACTTAGCATTACTGACATTTTTTATGTATATCTTAGGTTGAATATATGTAGCTTTAGTACATAATTAGGATGTTGAACCACCTTTAAACCAGCAAGGGGAGGGTGTTGTGTGCCATTTTAGTTATAGCTCCATGCATGTTATTTTAGCACACTAGACCTGCCACTGTGCACTATCACCTAAATATATTTTATTCAGATTAGTTTATTATTTTAGCAATAGCCACATTTGCGGTCTTGTTTATTTCTCTCTATCTAGCTGTTCTTTACCTAAGCCAGCATTGTGTTCTTAAACAAGACATTTCTTTCACTCTGTGCTTCTCTCAAGACTGCAGTAAGATAGGTTTCCGGTAAACATGGTAACATTTTGTCTCCGGTATTCATAGAAACATACACATCCTTACGTGGAGACATTTTCTCAGAGCATCAGCTGTTTTCTTATCTTCTGTTTTCCCTGTCCCATACACATTAGTGGGAGATTCGAGCCAGATCACCACATCTGTATGCTGATTACTGAACGCTTCGATACAGCTGCTTATGCAGACTTCAGGCCTTCGCTCAAGTATGGGGGATGATGTCTTCCCAGGGGTACCTGAAGGGCAGAACTAAAGCTTAACATGCTGTGCTCTAATATACCCTAGGTAGGAATTAGTCTATTGACTCTAGTGACTATATGGTGGAGTTATTTCTATGCTTTACTCTCCATATCACCATTTTAATCCTGTCAAGCTTTATTATCCTGGGTATTGCAGTACATGCTTTATTGCTTAAGATGCAGTTGCTTCATTAAAACTTTATTGAAACCTATACTGCCTCTGATTGTCTTTGTATATGTGAGACTAATGTAACTGAGGGAAATGGATGAGATCTGAGTGTCCGCGATTTCCCTGAGGAGTCCATTGTGTCATGCGCTCGGCTGCCCAGTCATCCCTGCTTTTGGCTAGAGATGAGGCACTGCTAGTTAGCCAGAGTAAAACCCGGATTGGGGTGACAGGTGTCCCCTGTAGTGGGTTAAGACTCAGGCCCTCATCATGGCATTGGGGGTAACTCCCACTTACCGCCATGCTGACTGCCGCCAACATAACACCGCCACGGCCGATAACTGCCAACCACGTTATGACACACACATATCAATCCATCACTATACAGCCACACACACAAATCCGCCACCCCAAAGGTCTTTGATAAGCTGGTGGTATCAAAACCCACACCGTTACGCCAACAGAACAATGCCCACAACATTGTGACTCACGAATCACCACAGCGGACATTTAATGGCGGTAAACCATTGGCAGTACATACCGCCACACTCAAAATACACACACTCAAACAAAACAACACCACACTGGACAATTCAAACTACACACACCTGACACCCATACACACACCACACCCACACACTAACAGCCCTATAAAACACCCACCCATATTACCCACAACCCTTTATGAAGACAAACCATTGCCAACAGAGAGAGAGAGACAGCAAGAGCACCCACACAACCAGAGCCACATACCACCATCACCTATACACCACCCACACACCTTACATCACACACCCCAACACATCACCCCACACACCCTCACCCATACCACCCACACCACTCTCATGGCACCACAATGACACCCCAGGTTCTCTGAAGAGGAGCTAAGGATCATGGTGGAGGAAATCATCCGGGTAGAGCCACTGCTTTTTGGATCACAGGTGCAGCAGATATCCAGTGCTAGGAAGATGGAGCTATGGTGGAGAATCATGGACAGGGTCAACGCCGTGGGACAGCACCCAAGAACAAGGGATGACATCAGGAAGAGGTGGAACGACCTACGGGGGAAGGTACGTACCATTGCAGCAAGACACCAGCTCGCAGTACAGAGGACTGGCAGTGGACCCCCCACCTCCTCCCCCACAACTAACCACATGTGAGGAGCAAGTCTTGGCAATCATTCATCCTGAGCTCCTGGCAGGAGTAGCAGGAGGACTCGACTCTGGTAAGTTAAATCTCTATTACTATCAGCCCCTGATTTGCATGCCATCACACGTCCCACCCTTACCCTCACTCCCATCACTCCACCACCTCCCACATACCCCACCATCACAACCCAACCATCCCAATACCAAGCCCTGCATGCAACACCAATGTATGGACACCCCTCACAGACCTGCATTGACACCTATCACCACAACATGCACACTAGAGAGAATCACATAGCCTACCAAATAACAATTCACACAAGGAAAAGCTGTCAGGGCAACAACAACCATAGGGAACAACACACCCATGTGCAATATGTCACATGCAGAAACAATAGCAGTGCATTTACACCCCCACAGGTAACCCACCCAATGTCACAGGCGAAGAGGTGCCAGCAACATCAGTCCCCCCACAGAAGAGGCCCACAGTGATGACAGCAGCTCTGGTCGCCTGGGTCTGGATGACCAACCTGGCCCATCAGGGATCTCCGGACAGTCAGTTACCCAGGCCAAACCACCGAACAGCCCTCCACTACCGCTAGTGGAAAGGAGGCCCCTCTACATGAACACCAGGCCACCAGCACCCCTCCTGCTGCAGAAGGAGAACCACCCCGCCAACATTCCCTGCGATACAGGCAGAAGCCAGAGACTATTGCCAAGACCCCCACCAGGAAATAAGACTCTCCTGATTGCCACCCTTGTGTCCCACTCTGTCACCCTGTCCACCTTGAACTGTCATTGCTTCACTTCCTATGCCCCCTGGGACAATGCACATATGATACAAATAGACTGAACTCTATCCTGGACTTTCCTCGATCATCACCACAGCCCATTGCCCGACCCCTCTTCTTAAGAGCACTGAAATAAACACACTTTGATAAAATATAAGTATGGCGTATGTCAGATGTTTTCAAAAGGTATTCGTTTACCAAAGGTTCAAGCATTTCAATTCAACTGTACAACAATGTTTACATTGGAAAGACCTGTAGTTGGCTGCACTGAACACACCAGGAACAATAGTGGGGCACCAACATCTGCAAAAAGAGATGCCAAATGGTACAGTGAGTGGGAATTGAAGTAGGAATACAAAGCCTGCCAGTGACAATGTCACACATCAAACTGTCAATTATATGTGAATTAGCACTGTCTTACCTGTGTCTCGTTGGAAGTATTGACGATTAATTTCACTTCTGTTGTCGTCATCCTCATCCTCTGCCTCCTCATCTTCACTGTCTACAGGGTTCACTGCTGCCACACGGCCATCTCCAGCCTACTCCTCCTGTTTTGCAACATACAGCATGCCACGATGATCTGGCAGACCTTTTTGGGTGAGTAGCACAGGGATCCACCTGTTAGATGGAGGCAATGAAACCTGGCCTTCAGGAGGCCAAAGGTCCTCTCTATAGTCCTTCTTGTTCGCACATGTGCCTTATTGTCACATTCCTCTACCCTTGTCCTGGCATTCCTCACAGGGGTCAGTAGCCACAGGAGGTTGGGGTAACCAGAGTCACCTGCAAATATCGAGGGACAACTGTTAGCCACACACTAACCTTTAGGGCCCACACCAAACACCAATATATACTTGGTGGGGACCAGGGCTCACCTATTGGCCACACCCTGTGGCTCTGGAGTTGAGCCATCACATTTGGGATTCTGCTATTGCTCAGAATAAAGGTATAATGCACAGACCCAGGATACTTAGCATTGACGTAGGAGATGTACTGGTCCGCCAGGCACATCATCTGCACATTCATGGAGTGAAAGCTCTTTCGATTTCTGAACACCTGTTCATTTCGCCAGGGGGACGACAAATGCAAAATGTGTTCCATCAATAGCCCCAATAATGTTGGGGATATGTCCCATTGCATAGAGATCTTCTTTCACTCTGGCCAAATCCTCCACCTAGGGGGAAAACGATGTACCAGCAAATGTTGACAGACAACACTCTGGAAACACTATTGAGAACATTGGTTGTGACATTCCTGCTGCCAAGCCCACTGTCACGTGGAAGGAGCCAGCCCAAATGCAACAGACAAATGCATTCCCGGAGAGCATTCACACTGGCTTGGCGGCCCAACAGAAATCAATCCAGGCTCTGGCCTCCTCTCTTATGGCAGCCATTGTCCCAGTTTCCACCCTCTAACTTCCTTTTCCCAATCCCATTCCCCTAAGCTTCTACCTATTCCAAGCACACAGGCTGACGAGCAGGCACATAGGAAAACACACAAGAGTGTACATGACAAACACAAGCACCACACTTCATCCCCTAGGCACTCACACAAACAACATCCAGAAGCAGACATACTAAAATCCACTGCCTCCACTGTGCCCCCCTCCTCCTCGTCCTCCACCTCCGTCCCAGTTGCGTCTACACTCACACCTACATGCACCACATCCTCATCCATTGCCACCATCACCAGCACACCTATCAGTATACACCCCTCACTGGCAGTCACCACCCGCACATCCATGCACACGTCCCCTGTGTCCTCTCCCACTGTGTCTGTGTCCCCTCCTCCCAAAGTACACAAATGCAAGCACTCAAACATCCAACAGCCACCCAACAGCTATCCATGCTCACAAAAGCATCCAGCCCATACACCTGCACTCAGGCACAGCAGACTGTCATCTCCTACCACCACTCCCTCTTCCTCCACTCCCAAACTACCTCCCTCTTCCCACCCCAATGTCCTTAAGAAACTTTTCCTCGCCAACATTGACCTCTTCTCTAGCCCTCCCCGTCCCTCACGTCAGGCCAGGGTGGTCAAAACCCAGGCAAGCACCTCAGCCACCCAGTCCACAGGCACAGTAGTGTCCCCAACTACTCCAGGTGGGAAAGATTCCCAGCCACCAGCCAGCCAGACGGACAGGGTGCCAGCCCCAAGTCTGTCAAGGAAGGGCTAGGAGTCAGCCCCAAGTGGGTCAAGGAAGGGCAAGGAGGAAGCCCAGCTGCAGGATGGAAGGGCAAGGAGGCAGCCCCAGCTGCAGGAAGGAAGGGCAAGGAGGCAGCCCCAGCTGCAGGAAGGAAGGGCAAGGAGACAGCCCCAACTGCAGGAAGGAGGGGCAAGGGGCCTGCAGCAGCAGGCAGTAGAGACAAGGGGCCTGGTGCAGGGACTCAGTCGGAGCCCCCACCAGCAACCATGGTGGTGCAGCCATCCGAGGCTGCAGGGGATGGGCTGAAGCCTCCCCCCACCACTGCCAGCACCGCCACCAGCAGCAGCAGCCCCAGTGGGAAGCCGTCCAAGGCTGCAGGGGATGGGTTGGAGCCTACCCCCACCCCTGTCAGCACCACCACAACAGCAGCAGCCCCAGTGGCAAGCCATCCGAGGCTGCAGGGGATGGGCTAGAGCCTCCCCCCACCACTGCCAGCACCGCCACCAGCACCGCCACCAGCAACAGCAGCCCCAGTGGGCTGCCATCCGAGGCTGCAGGGGATGGGCTGCAGCCTCCCCCCACCACTGCCAGCACCGCCACCAGCACCCCCACCAGCAGAAGCAGCCCCAGTGGGAAGCCATCCGAGGCTGCAGGGGAAGGGCTGGAGCCTCCCCCCACCACTGCCACCTCCACCATTGGCAGCACCACTACCACCACTAAGCAGCCATCACTGCCGGCGGACAGTGTGTAGTCCTGCGTCCATGGGCTGTTATGTGGCCTGGCCACTGCAAATCCTGTGGGTCTGACACCCAGGTGAGAGACTGTGACCTTGCACTCCCCAAGATCTGCATCACTGGGCACAATGCCCCCTTCAGAACTAGAGGAGAAGCCATCCACTCACCCCATCCTCCCCAGGATGAAGCCCACTGGGCACAAAGCCCCCTCCAGAACCAGTGGAGAAGCCATCCACTCACCCCATCCTCCCAAGGATGAAGCTCATTGGGCACAATGCCCCTTCCAGAACCAGTGGAGAAGCCATCCACTCACCCCATCCTCCCCACGATTAAGCTCACTGGGCACAATGCCCCCTCCAGAACCAGTGTATGAGAGATCCACTCTCCCCCATCCTCCCCAGGGTGAAGCTCACTTGGCACGATGCCCCCTCCAGAACCAGTGGGCAAGTCACCCACTTGAGAGACTGTGGCCTTGCAGTCCCCAGGACCAAGCACAGGGCATGTTTCCCCCTCCAGAGCATGTGGGCAAGTCACCCACTTGGGAGACTGTGGCCTTGCACTCCACAGGACCAAGCGCAAGGCATGTTGCCCCTCTAGAGCATGTGGGCAAGTCACCCACTTGAGAGACTGTGGTCTTGCACTCCCCAGAACCAAGCACAGGGCATGTTGGCCCCTCCAGGACCAGTGGCGTTGTACCATCTTCCGGCTGAGGTGCCCCCCCTTCCCTTCCCCCTGAGGTGCCTGCCTATTTTCAACCTGAGGCCCCTGCAATGTTCTCTCTGTGTTGTTGCAGGAGTGAGGTGGGTCCTTGGACAATGTGATGTGTCCCTGTGGCCCACGGACATTAAGGACTGGGCAGTGTCCCTACATTTGTAAATATGTATATACTTGTTGATTTGGATGCATGTGTTTTTACTATTTCATCTTATTACACTCACTTTAATCAATTCATTTTGTCCTTGCATTATTCCTGAGGGGTACAACGTGAATATGTAATGTTACTGCATGTGGTTATGTGTATGGTGTTGAGGGTGGGGGTGTTGCATGTTGAGTGTGTGTGTAACTCTCTTTTTCCTCCCCCCTCCACTGTGTGTTAGGCAGCAGTACTCACCGTGGTCGTCTTCGCCGGCGTTGGTGTTCGTAGTGGAGCAGAACGTAGAACTCTGGCTCCATGGCGGCATGGTTCTTCCTTGAGTGTCCAGAGGTGAGTCGTTTATCTTCTGTGCAGTGTTTCTGCCAGGCTTTTGATGTTGTTGATACCACCCTTGAAAAGGTGGCGTATTGGTGTGTCATTATACAGTGGGTGGAACATTGTCTTCCACCTGGCTGTAGGCGGTTACCGCCGTGATGCCTGTTGATTTCACCCTGGCGGTCAGTGTGTTAAAGAGGCTGTCTTTCTGAACGGTTTCCGCCGTGGTGATAATTTCATATTTATTACCGCCAGCCTGTTGGCGGTATTACCGCCACTATTTCACCGACCTCTAGGGTTGTAATGAGGGCCTCAGTCTCCGACACCACAGGCGATTCTGCCACTCAAATTAAGTAGTCTCATTAGAATAATGAGAGCGTACGCAACAACACTATGTAGACTGACCATGGGACATTGGTTACAATCCCTGGCTTTCAACTGAGGGACTATAGTTCACAATGATGTACCACCCTTGTCACACATGTACCATGCAGGCAATGCTACTGTCACCATGAGTACTGTTCCTACATAACCTATTATCCATTTGCTGACAGCCCCTACCTCATGTGTGCCCCCTTGTATTAATCCTGTTATGCCTGGTGTCATTGTGGTGGATGGTCTAGCTATTGGCAAGGAACTTGACGGCTAGGATTCCACTGCCTGCAATTTGCATGTCATTGGCATTTGATATGGTGGCAGTAGCCCCACTCATATCACAAACATTGTTGCAACCATACTGGACATCTTTGTGTTACCTACCTGCTCACTGTGTTTAGGGTCACATTCCAATGGAATTGGTAGTCAAGAATGAGTAGACCAAGAAGATCCATGTGCAAAGTGATTTATTAGTGCTTTTTACAAGGTGATGTGTAAAGCACTGTGCTCAGGTGATGTGTAAAGTATTGTGCTCATGTGTAGAAGTTTTCCACAATGTGGAGTCTCCTCCAAACTCCGGCTGCAGTGTTTATTTGATATCCCTCCACATGATCTGCCCCATCATCATCATCATCCTCCTCGCCGGGAACATCATCCTGTTCATCCCAGGTAATATTTGTCCTAACACAAATGTTGTGCAGGATTGCACATGCCATGATGATCTTGCACACAAGTGGTGGAGCATATAATAGGCTTCCTCCTGTCAGGGACAAATACCTGAACTTGGATTTCAGCAGGCCAAATGTCCCCTGAACCACAATGTGGGTCTTCCTGTCTCCACCGTTGTGGAATTAGCAAATGGGGTCAACACTCACAGCTGGAAGCCATACCTTTGATAAGCTGCAAAGGATAGAGAGGAGATGTGCTGTTAGGTGTTGATAGTGGTTTAGTCCTTTCCATGGCAGTTGTATATATCCATTGGAGTTGTGACACAAACTTGCTTGTGGTGTACTGTATGTTCCTGTTCTCATGAAATGGGTTATTTGAACTGTGTCAATGGACATGACAAACTTGGGTCTTGGCTCAATGGCATCGGAAATTATAATTTTGTTCACAGTAGTGATGGTCATTATTTAGGCCCTTGTGTTGTGTAGTCCATTTTGGAGCAGTCTTCTAGTCTTACATGGCACCTTCCAGTTCCTACCAGCACGATGGTGTCAGATGTTGATACTGCATTGTTGCCCTAAAAAACAAGTTTGGGCCGTACATTTTGACATACTGCACTATGCATGCTGTGTGACACTTAGGGCCATTACTTTGAGCACCTAGCACAACCAGAGCATCACTTCTACAGAAGCTTTGGTGGCGCTATCCCCTGCTCTGTATTTAAAGGTGGCGTTATACCAATTTTTTGCTGCTTGATGCCACCTTGTGACTACGGCCCCTTCACACACAACACTTTGTGTGGAAGGGGCATGCAGTGGGTGTTGCTGTGGGTGTACAACAGCAACACCCATAGCATTCCCTAGCTGACTCTGATTTGGGAGTTTTTGTTAACCTCAGACTGCACCAATCACTCACCCCACCCCTGAGGTGGCATTAGCAAAGCACAATAAGAAAGAATACTTTAATTCCTCCTTGTGTTTTACCTAATTCGATGTGTGCTGCATACTGCAGCACTCTTAGTAGGAGCTTAATGCCCGACATGGTAGTTAATGTGCTGGAAGGTGTCCCTTCCCACACATGTGCAATGACAGTCCTTAACGCAGACATCCTTGCACAATTTTCTATGATTGTGATATTTGTATAAAGTGAACCTAGCTATAAAAGCAGTACAGCGCTGTACCGGGTCAAAGGCAAGCATGCAGATAATGAGGGAGAGTAGAGGCAATGTGTTATTTGATTGTTACTGCAATGTAATGTAGGGTTTAAAAAAGTGCGTCTTCAAACATTTTCCAAATTGGAGCAGTGTTGGGGAGGTCCTTATGGATATGGCTTTGTTGTTCTAGATCCTGGAAGCATAGATGGAAAAGAACTACAGACTTGTTTTCTCTTTTTTACAATTCTTAGTTTCCAGACTGACAGTGACTTGGGTGTGGATGAGTCGAGAACTCCCAGTGATTGTGAGCATGTCTGATTGATAAGCATCGGTGTTGGTCCTGATGACTTTCTAAATAAAACAGCTTGTTTTGAAGGCCAGCAAGGGGAGCCAACAGAGTTCCTTCGGGAAAGGGGTGAGGTGATTATACTTCTTTAGGCTCTGGATGAGATGTGGTGTGTTGGATGCTGCACAGGAGTGCCATTGTAGAGTCTGGGAGGCTATGGAGCAGAGTGTTATCATAATACTGATGCAGGAGTACAGAGCCTGAACTGCAATTCTGAAGTTGCTTTTTGAATTTACTTTTTGGAAGAAACAGTTTCATTTTCTTTAGAAGAGAGTGCTGGTGCCTGGTCAAAGTATTCTTGGACAGGGAGGTATCTTACACATATATAACAAACTTGGTGCTGCAAGTTTTTCATTTTAACAGTCTTGTTAAATTCATGGTGCACATTAGAAATGCCATGTTAGCAGGCAGCACACATGCTTTTTTGAAATGGTACCTCTTAAATGTAGAAATAAAATGTCAGGGTCAAATTCACAAAAACAGGTAAAACTACCCCCATAACCATACTCCTGCTTGTGTGTTTAGTCTACATTATTTGGGAATTCACAAACATTTCCAGAAGTAGTCTTGCAAATGTGTACAAGTTCCAGATTACCAGGCATGCTACTGGGAATGTTTTCTAATATTTTCACAATTTGTATTTGTACTACAGTTATGTAATAGGATGGTACTTTGTTCAAAAGTCAATATAATTTCAGTTTTTTTCTACAGGAAATACATTTTCCCATGAAGAATTTCCCTCCTCTCCCAAAGATTTTGGGTATGCTCCATTCCTACTCGCTTGTGGAAAATATTTACTCTTCCTTTTGCTGGATTGAAACAGTGACCAATTATAGGGTGGAAAGGGGTCAGAGAGGAGTTTCTGTATGTCAACATAATCACAAGTTTGTGTGAGCTAGAAAATTGACAAGGCAGTTTGTGTCTTGATCTGATCACTCCTCACTTTGTGTAACTCTACCTAGTTGTGTCATACATTTGCACAGTTGTATAACTATTATGTCTGCCTGCCATCCTTTTGTGGTTCCCTAATTGGTATAAATGGAGATGTTTTCATCCATAATGTAGATTTAGAGCAGTGATACTCAAGGTACTGTCTGGGGGCCAAATGCGGCCCTCCTGACCTTTACCTGCAGCCCCCTGGTCAACAGCAGGACTGGGATGCTGTTTACTCAACTCAGCACTATGATAAAACAAATAATAAACAAGCAGGCCTTTATTTAAATGTTAATTGAAGGTACAGAAAGGAAGTAACTAGGTTCCCCTGCACCTTTGACTTTAGAAACACTTTTATTTTTAGAGACACATTGCAGCAAAAGTGTAAAAATATGATAAGATCTCTTCAAAAATCAAAAAGGATATTTCATTGACGTGCAGAGCTATTTCACCGTATTACCGCAGATATCAGTGCTTTGAGAAGTATTGTATTTATAAGTTATAGTTTTCAAACATAAATTCAGAAACATTCATAACCCCTCCACCATGAAAACATTGTCAATAATGAACTAAGAGGCAAGTGAGTTGTTATGTACACTCTTTGGGTGGCCTGTGGTTCCTATTATGCAGGAATAACATGGTGGTTTATTAAATACAACAGGAGAGAAGCTTTTGTGCAGTGCACATCCTGAAGTCATGTATTTTGAGGGTTCTCTTATATGCAATAATGAAGAAAAAGGAAGGAAAGTTAAACAAAACAATTGCCTATGATTGCACAATTTGTTAAAATGGGGAAGCCGGGATTAATCCTAGGTTTTCTGGTTTCGCATTTTGCAATTCAGCCACTAGATGTATGGCTTCACTTCCCCTAAACACATGATACTGCTACCAGCCCCCACCCCTGAACTTGCCTCCCTCCTGCCGCCACCCTGGTAGCATAAATACGGACCTCAATTACATCACACACCAAACCATGTGGTACCTATTGTTTAGAGCCATGAATGACTGTGAGAATTGGCCCTCAGACTGCTGACATCAAGTTCCCCTTCATGCTACAAAGAATGAGCATGTTGGAATGGAATGCCTGCTAATGAAAGATTGCACAAAGCACTAGATCAAGGCAGAGGAGAAGTTACATTATAACACATCTTTGTAATGGGATTGGCCAAGACATGTTTGTAATTAGTGTCGAAGTAGGATGAGCTCCTAGTGCTTAGCTGTAAGAAATATGTGACAGGAATTTAACCACGGTGTCGTATATGTGCTTCATAATTTGTGGTCTAAGCAAAGCTCCTTCGGGTGTAATGACGCCACTTTATATTGAGGCGACATTTACGAGCACTTTATTAATTTTTTATTCATGGTTAATGGATGATCCGGAAAGTTGTACTTATGTCCTAATAAGCATTTGCTAAATATTTAATTGCAATTGTTATAATTACTAAAATGGTCTTCCTAATTCAGTCCTTTGCAAATAGTATTTTCTTGTTCTTATGTAAAAGAAAGCTAGTGGAGTGTTTAAAAAGCGGCATTAACATATGGACATCTGTGACAGGTTTAAGCCTGATTCAAAATGTAGTTTCTTTTTGCTCTGGGAGAGAATGTTGTGCTTTTGGGAATGGAAAATCCTTTCTCGTCAAAGACAAGACTAAGCTGTGTATTATTTTTAAAAGCACTGAATATGTCTCAGGATTGCCACATTTCAGCCTACATCAGGGTACACCCTCAACAAACGGCTCATAGTGTACTGAGAAATATTTAAATACTGGAGCACAAGTGTAAACCTTAATCAGCTTAACTATCTATTTTTGTTCTTTGTTTAATTCACTTTTTTATTGTACAATGCCGCCGAAGGATATCTTCTGGGTGACCTACTGCATAAAATGCACATACATTTTAATACACATGGTGGCTCATTAACAAGCCTCAAGCACCACAGGACAGCCAATTTCCGTGATGATTTGGCGACGCTGTGCTCTTTTCCATATTTACAAAGCAGCACTGAGCCACTTTACACACATCACTTTGCATAGAAGGGGTGTGCAATGGGTGTTGCTCTTGGCGTTCAACTGCAACACCCATTTCATTTTGACGCTGCCCTAGATTTACAAGAAATCATAAACCTGAGGCAACACCAAAAACGAATGCCACTCCAGGGGTGGCGTACGAGTGGCAAAATGAGGAGAAATACTTTTATTACTCTTTGTTTTTGCTTTTTTCTATGTGTGCTGCATTCTGCTTTCACATAGAAGGAGCAAAACACCATTAATGATTGTTTATGTGCAGGAAGTCGCACTATTCTGTACATAAATAATCATTCTATGCAATGCAGGCACCCTTGCACTATGATGCAAGGGTGCTTGCATTGGCGCTAGGCGGCTAATTTTAGCATTAGCTCTATGGAAAACACAGGGGTGCACCATATTGTACTAAAAATTGTGCATCCCTGCGTTCTTTTCAAATGACGTAGCAAGGCCCTGCAAAATGTTTTGCAGCGCTGCAGCACTATGTTTCAAATGAGGCCCTAAATGTGTGAAATATTCTCTGCGTCACTGCACATAAATATTAGGTGCTATTTGAAACAGCAGTGGCAGTACAGCCCTAACCATTAAAAAAAAAACTTTATATTGCAACAATGCATCAACCTGTCATTGACGGTGGTCACTGATATATTCTTTCAATGTGAATGGTGGGAGAGTTGTAAAAGAAGGAAGGGTCCCTCTGAACCTTCAGGTCCCTGAAAACCCATCCCTAAAATCAGAGCAAGTATATGACCCCCCCCCACGGTAGCCTTAATATTTGTTATATGTCAGTTGGCACTGAAAGCAGGTGGTCATTAAGTAATCCTGTATGAATTAAATGTATTCTATTTGCATTCTTATTTAAACGATATTGACAGTTTCTACACATGATCGCAGGATCTAGCTCATTAGCAACATGGACTCTGCGCCATTGGTTGCCATCAACATTTTTATTTTAATTATGTTTTGAAAAATGCCCTTCACTCTGTGGTCTCTATTACTAGTAAAGTATCATAGTTACAGCAGATGCAAGTTGGTGAGCTAAACTGAAATTGCTGGCTGAAAAAGATTGTGTAGATCGGGACGTAATGTTGACCCCAACACCGCCTGTTGTGCAGCAGGCCCCAACCCTTTGGGGGCCCCAATCCTTCAGGGGGCCCCAATCAATACCAGGGCAGTGAATACCTGTAAGATATGGGAGACTCAGGAACTTCTCATTAGATTCTGCAGGAAACCCCTCAGGAAAGCAGAGAGGACAGAAAATGACTGTGCCCAAAATATGGATTTCTGGAAGTGGGTAATTCTCAGTAGTAGATGGAAATTCTGGGTAATTGAGTAGGAAATTCAAGTAATTCATCAAAGAAAGTGTGATGGACAAGTCAAAGCATCTTGAATAAAGTGTAGAGGTTGCCAGTGTAATTGTTTTAAAATAAGGAAGGATAAACTGAAGCAAGACGAGTGTTGGGTTAGCATGATGTGAAGGTGATGAAAATAGTTTTTTTTATGCCTAAGTAGATGTCCTCGGTGTAGTCTAGAGATGATCTGATGAAAGCATACTATACACTCTTATAAATCAGACAAGGATGGATTCTACCTAATTTACAGATATTTATGAGTCAAAAGAAGACTACTGCCGATACATGATCAGGAAGCTGGATGTCTGATGTGATTTGATCTCCTAGGTCCATATTTATGGGTTTTGTGGGCAGGGCAACACAGCTAGTCATCTTGCTCTGCTGCCCTGCGTCAAAGCAAAAGGACAGAAATGGACTGTATTTATCCAATATGGCACATTTCTGTCCCTTCCACCTGCGCTGGCACCCTTTTGGCAGTGCAGTGCCAATGCAGTCACCCTTGCACAATGGTGAAAGGGTGCTTATGTTACATGCAGGATTGTTTTTGTGCAGGACAATATAGCTTCCTGCACAAAAACAATCCAGTGAGGACTTTTCCTCTTTTTGTGTGTGCTGCATTGAAAGAGAAAACAACGAGGAGAAATAAAATGATTTCTCCTCATTATGCCTCCCTTGAGAGGCATTTTCATTGGTACATTCCCAGGTTCACCAGGTTTGGTAAATCTGGAAATGCATCACAAACCATAGGAGTTGTATGGGAACACCCATGCAACACCCATGGAATGCCTCCCTTGTGCAGAGTAAGACAATGCAGCGACTTGCGCTTCCTTGCTCCAAATTTCTGAAACCATTGAAAGTCACACAAAGGCGGTCATTCTGACCCTGGCGGTTGAAAACCGCCAGGGCAGAGTGCCGCGGAAGCACCGCCAACAGGCTTGCGGTGCTTCAGAAAAGGGCAACCGGCATTTTCCCACCGGTTTACCCCTGCCCCAAAGAATCCTCCATGGCGGCGCTGCTCGCAGCACCGCCATGGGGATTCCGACCCCCTTCCCGCCATCCTGGAACAGGATGGCGGGAACGGGTGTCGTGGGGCCCCTGGGGGCCCCTGCACTGCCCATGCCAATTGCATGGGCAGTGCAGGGGCCCCCTAACAGGGCCCCATAATGATTTTCAGTGTCTGCCTAGCAGACACTGAAAATCACGACGGGTGCCACTGCACCCGTCGCACACCAGCAACTCTGCTTCATCGTTGCTGGGGCTTTCCCGCTGGGCGGGCGGGCGGCCTTTTGACAGTCGCCTCCCAGCGGGAAAGTCAGAATGACCGCCGCGGTCATTTGACCGTGGTGCGGTCTTCTGGTGGTCTCCGCCCGGCGGGCGGCGCCCGCCGCCCGCCGGGGTCGGAATGACCCCCAAAGTGGCTTTGCGTGGCTTTAAAAATATGACTTATTGGTTTCTGCCACACATGAACAGTGTTGCATGGAGCATGCATGGTGTAAACCGCTCATAAATATGCCCCCTAAACCATGTAGAAGGTGTACTTCTTGTGGCCAAAGTGAGTGTTTGCAAATGTCTGCAGTTCCATTAATACAAGAAACTTCAACTTTTCAAATCAAATCCCTGCCATTCAAGACACAGGGCCTTATTTACAAGGCCCTAGTTGCACATTGTGCCACTGGAGCCTCTTTTTTAATGCTCTGGTGGCGCAGTGTGCCAGCCCATATTTACAAGGCCACACAAAGCCATATTGAGTGACTTTTCATGACCTTGTAAATATGGGCCTCCTCATGCATAACTATAAGTGAAAGGGCCTTTCCATGGTTGTTGTGTGTGGTGTTCCCTTGCAACACCCATAGAAACCAGGAGGAATCTAATGCATTCACAGATTTACAAATCTGGAAATGTGTCAGATTCCTACGCCGCCTAAGGGGTGGTGTAAGAATGATGCAACAGGGAGAAATATATTTTTTTCTCCTCATTTCTTCCTCTTTCCATGTGTGCTGCATTCTTCAGCACGCATAGAAAGAGGAAAACATCGCATGTAATTGTTTTTGTACAGGAATGTGCCCCCTTCCTGCGCAAAAACAATCATCCCTGCAAAGCAGGCATGCTTGCACCATAGTGCAAGGGCACCTGCATTGGTGCTGGGCAGCAATTTGCATGCCAGCGCAGGGGGAGAGGACAGAAATTTGCCTTATCTTGTAGATATGGTGCATTTTTCCATTTCCCAGTGGTGCAGGGTGGCGCAGCAGGGCACTTGCTTTGCCGTCCTGCACCTCAGGCATTGTAAATGAGGCCAACTTTGTGGAAGATCTATGTGTCCACTTGTGCATCAGCTAAGCCGAAATTCAGTTTTGGCAGCTTTTACATAGAATTTTCCAATTGACCAGTTTCTATAAAAGCCTTTCAAGACGGAGGCAGGCATTCATAAGGCAGAGCGGAACAATGTGGTGGTTGAAGGCTCTGGCATGGGTACATATTCTTCTAATTTCCTAATTAGTACTTGGAGAAGAAATGAGGACGTACCTTTTCTACAGGCAGAAGATGGTTTGGAAACAGGTACCAGTACCTGCAAAAGTTTGTTCACTTAATAAAAAAATCCTTTGTTAGATTAAGAGAAAATTATGATGGTCTTTTGGAACCAAACGTCTTTAACTACAGGACATTGTGTTTGTTGTGTGGGATGGCAGCATGATATTTAACTTTACTGCTTTAGAAATTGGTAGAGTCACAGCCTGCCACTAGAAACGACAGTACTATGTGATTTCCTGGCCAATCCTGGCTTGCCTCCTCATCTCACACCACCTGCAGATGTGCATGATAGTTCAGGATCACGGATCATATTGCTAGAGTGCCTTCTTTTGTATCAGAAAAAACTTACTGAGAAGCGTGATCTAGAATTGTTCAGTGACAATCCAGAAAGGAAAATGGAGAATAATGTCGCACTGTGCATGTCTTCAGCCAATAGCACCTGTTATCCTCTATTAGCCTTCTATTGCTGTAAAAGGTGTGGCATTGGACTACCTTTTACAGTTCTACATTTGAATATTGTACTTTGCTGTATGTGAGTACATGGACAGTAATGTAATGGTCATTTCTGCTAGAAGTGCATCACAAATGTTTGTCCATGTATAATGGCTTACTTACATTTGCAAGGACAGGCTTAGGCACTTTATTCCTGCCCATGTTTCCATTCCTGGACCAGTAAAATATAAAACTAAGTGGAATTGTGTAAAGCAACTCCTTTAATAATGAGCAAAGAAATAGTAGGTTCTCTTCCTATGAGGACCCAAGCTTTTAACCCTCTTTTTGCCAAGCTTTTGTGAGTTTCAGGCAGCAGTAAAATATCATGCAGCTGTAATTTTACTACCGAACTGACCCCAACTCTCCTGCTGTGGTTGCTGTGAGTGACATAGCCTATTGACATATCCCACTTGTGGCATACCGAAGTGTGGAAAGTGTGGAAACCTGGATTTGTGCTACTTTAATAAAGCAAGAAAGTGTCCCAGGCATTTTACATTTGTACAGTTAGCACGTGTTACAAAAGCAAAGGGTCCTTATTCTCAGTCTCACTGATTGAGCAATAGACACATTCAACCCTTCAAAAGGGTGTTTGGTGGATTTTGCCTCCAATAATTTCTAACATAAATTATTTATTTTCAATATTTGTCAACCACATTACTAGATTCACAAGCTTTGACAAAGTCCATAAGTAACCTCAGTTCCCCTGGCAACATCACCTCATTTTAACACTGACTATGCTAAATATAAAGGTTTATTCATCTCAAAACTCCTCTTCACACCCACCCCAGCCCACTATAGGACCTCATTAAGCCCTATATCCTAACCAGCTACAACTCTACCAATACCAATTCAGTCTGAAGCTGAGAAATCTGCTGTACAAACATTACCTAAAACTAAACTATTGGCTCTGAGTAGTCAACCAATGAACGAGAAGAACCACCATACACTTAACTCTTCCAAATCCAAGAGTCTAACCTGTGAAGACTCTGAGGACTAGCAGCCTATATTTTTCTGGCCCCCGGAATTCAGTCCGGTGAAACTGACCAACGTAAGAACACTGGGAGTTATCATGGACTTCAGCCTATCACATGTCCTTACTGGATTTAGTCACAAGGAGCACTCTTGCCACCATGCAAAGCATTTGATCTTCCTATTTCTACTTTTCCCACAGAAGCTACAGGTTACAATTGCCTCTGTCATGTTTCATGTAGACTATGCAAGATGTTCCAGCAGGAAAACTCCTCTTCCTTTTCATGCAAGACTACTTTACAACAGTCCTCGAGCACTTTACTGGCTACTCCATACCAGGCATACCAAGTCCGAGAGACTCAGCTACGGAAAGACCCATTGTACACACAAGTAAAACTACAAAGATACTCATAGAAGAGCATCTCTACTCTAGATTGCCACTGCAATTGACTATCAATCCCTATATGCATGAACACAATGGTAGAACTCCATTTTCCATACAGGCAGCAAAATTAAGGAACACTCTTGGAAAAGACTATAAATCTTCGAAACCACTTGGACTTTAGGAAGGGGGTAAAGATCTAGATTCTTCAAAAGATTATGGAGGATTACACAGAGAAAGAGAACATAGATCCTGTGCTGTCCAGAGTTATGGACCGTGCAGAACTCGGCCCAGATTTAAGAGAGCCTAGCACCACTTAAGAGCTGCCTTAGCTTTATTATTTTTATGCTAATGTGGCCCTTTTCCCGCTTCAAATTTACAAAGTGGTGCAATGCATGCATTGCACCGCTTTGTAACTCTTGCATAATGTATAATGCATAATGTATGCAAAGGGGATGTTCCCCTGTAAGGGGTGCCGGAAAAATGGGCCAAAGAAATTGAAGAGATGTATTTGTGTCTTGTTTCCAGGACTTTTAACGTCTGCAAAGAGCAGACGTAAAAAACAGGGCATGCAATTGTTTTCAGTGGGCCCCTATGTACTGTTCAGGGTTAGCACCAAAATTGTGCACTAAACGTGAACAGTACATCAATAAGTTCAGACATTCTGATGCTATTGCCCCTACCCTGCGCCAAGGTGTGCCATATTTTAAATATGGCAGTGGGGGTACAAGGGGCTGCAAGAAAAGTGTTGCTTCATGTACTGTAGCACCACTTTTCTTAATTTGGCCCATGGAATCATAAGCACTCTACAAGTGAACCAAATATCCTACAAGGACAGTAGGTATGACCACGTTTAGTCATCTCTCACTGTCCTTTCCATAGGTGCAGATATAAGTTTGCAGCTACTGCCAGTAATGCACAAAACCAAACAGTTCCACGTGGCCCCACATTCTAATACACTTCGCAACTTAGCAACAGCAGATACGCTTAAGTGACCTGTATCACTCCTGAGGCACAATGACATAAAACACAGTAAATGCGCCTCTCTATTCGTTACACACAACAACAAAACACCTCCTCCCCACTGTCGCACATCGACACCCTCCTAATCAAGCTTAAGCAACCGAGCCCACAAGTGTTTTGATGCCTCATCAGGGGTACGAAATCAACTGCTATATAAATGTAACTATAATAAGATACAATAGCAAACCCAACCCATTGAAGGTCGTATATATTTTGTATTATTAAGACTGCATTGAAAGCTGTTTAAAAACATTAGCCCAGAATTATCAGCAGTTTGCAATGCATTGCTGTGAGGCAATTCGCAACATTGCCTGGAAATTTCCAAAGCAGGATTGCATGTAGAGCAAAAAATGTCACCTTAAATGTCATAGTTACCTTAAAATCATTGGCTAAACATTTGATAAAAATGCTGTTGTGCACAAAACTATTTCCAATTAAGCTTTGTGTTAATATGCAAAGGCAAGCAAACAAACCGCGTATTAGATGAGATTAGAACTGTCATACACTGTCCTTGACATATTCGGCATTTAGGAGTCGATGATATAAAGTGTTTTAAATTACCCTCACGTAAAGTTTTGACACAAAAACCCTTTTTTGTGCAAAAGTTGAAGGACATTGCAGTTTGTCACATGAGTGCCCATACTAGAGGTTAAAGCATCTGGTTGAGAATCAGTGATTAAATAAAACCCTTTACAAACATACATTGTTGCAGGAGAGACAGTGCCTCTCAGAATGGTATGTCCGGTAAAATAATGTACACCAACAGCAGCAGTTCAACATGTACAAAATGGACAATTTGTTCATCTTTTTCACGTCATGTGGTAATGAAATGTGACTGTTTAGAGAATGAGGTAATGCGTGGTAGTGACTCAGTTAGATACATCATAGGAAGACCTGCTTTGAATCCTAGTTTCAAATTTCTGCTTTTGTGAAAAGTCAGTCTCTCTTCCTCGGTTCCTTTATCTTCAGGGGTCATTGAAGCATTCCAGTTTGCAGTGTCAGTTATTGTATTGTATTTATAAAGAACATTCAGTAAGAGTAAGCAATGCTTTAGATTGGCAAAAAGCATAAGGGGTGCCACACCAATGGCAGATTGTACCTTATACAACTAGCAATAACGCAACACAAAAGTACGCACAAGGACAGCGGGGTCCAGGGCAGCATTTTCAATAAATGGCATTCTAGAAGGAATTCTGGTGGTGGGTAGTGTAAACCATGAGGGGCATATTAATCAGGATTTCACACAGGCCAGCACAGCAAGCCTTCTTGCTGTGCTGCATGAAAGGAAAGGGCAGGAATGTGCAGTATTTACCATTCTGCAGTGCATTCCTGTTTAAGAAGAATGACTCTGCATCCAATGCAGCACCACTTTTTTTGCGCCCCTTAGCACCCCCCACCACCACAATGTGTGTGCTGTGTTTAATATACGGCACAACATGGCGCAGGGTAGAGGCAATAGCATCAACTGTTTTGATGCTATTGATGTAATGTGCAGGATTAGTGCCAAAATGTTGGTGTTAATGCTGCAGAGCACTTAGGGGCCTATTGAAAACAATGCTCTGTGCAGGCGGTAAAAATAATTTCTAAAAATGGCGCAGTGGAATCTCCTAGGTTCCACTGCACCATTTTTGTGGTCCCCCTAGAGGGGCAAAGCCCCCTTTGCATACACTATGCCTGGTGCATGCATTGCACCACTTTGTAAAGATGGGATTGTGAATTTAGCCTCGGGCCACATTAGAGTAAAAAAATAATGATTCAAATGTGGTGCAAGGAGGCACTAGGCCCTCATAAATCTGGGCCTATGTGTTTCCTAGCACTAGTGCAGGCACCCTTGAGGTGTGGTGGAAGGGTGCCTGCATTGCAGATAGGATTGTTATTGTGCAGGAAGAGGTACTTTCCTGCACAAAAACAAATCTATACCACAAAAGAAAGGGGAAAAACAAAGAGAAAGAAAGATATTTCTCCTTGTTATGTCAGGGCTTCCAGTGTTGAAACATCTGGAAATATGCCAAAGTCCATGGGTGGATGTGTGGGAACACACACACTCCACCATGGAACACCATGGAACACCTCCCTGGGATACAGTAGTGAAGTTTTGCGATTTGCGTTGTGTAGTTACTCTAGATTCATGAAGCCTTGCAGGGCCATGCAAGGTGACCTTGCGTGGCTTGATAACTTTGACTTGAGTTACATCACTCTTACACACCCATGCATGGCCCAAAGGTGACATAAATTGTTGGTATATCTGCCCCTAAGTGATACAGTTCACCTAATTTCTGCTGCACTTTCCCATCACATATACACCTATCACTTCCCTCCCTCACCCAAGGCTAGTCTGTTCCACATCAACTGTCAGACATGTCTGGTCTTGGCTCAGCTGGGAGTGGAGCTCCTTGCACATTTTCTAGGCGTGTGTGTAAGTAGCTAGTCAATTTGGGTGATTTGTTTGCATTCTGGTACTTGTAGTCCTAATTTTATAATCCAATTTACAGGTAAATCACAGTAAGCAATGACCTTCAACTCACAAAGGCAGCTTAGGGCATCTGCAGTAGATAGTCTAGTATTCCATGAATTAAGAGGCTGTTCACAGAGCAATATGCATAAGCACTGCTCAAACAACATCATAATAAAGGTATATCAGCTATCTGTGAATGTTGCATGTTTAAATAATAGTTACATATAAAATGATCATCCATTTGTGAGCTCTGTGAAAAATCCCAAGGGGTATGTTTACGAGCCCCTTGCGCCGCCGAGACATTGCCTTTCTTGATGCTCCGGTGGTGCAGGCTGCAGAACCATATCTATAAGGCCACGCAAAGCCACTTTGCGTGGCTTTTTATGGCCTCATTGATATGAAGTCAGGCAAGACAGCACATATCACTGCTTTGCGCTAGGCGGGTGTTCTATAGGTATTGTGGTAGGTTTTTCCAAGCAACAACCATGGTTTTCGATGCTTCCCCTGATTTACAAAATCATGTAAATCTGAGGAAGTGCCAAAACCTTACTCCTCCCAAGGTGAGGCGTAACAAGGAGAAATAATTTCATTTCTCCTCGTTTTTTCCCTGTTTCTATGTGTGCTGCATTCTGCACAATTGAGGGTCTCTGAAGGGCACATTGGTGTCAGATGATCCTTATTCAATAGTAAAGTCAAACCAGGAAGCAGGCTTCAGAGGCAACAGCAGAGCATGCATTCTAACCCTGGCTTGTTTGTGCTGTATATTGAACTTAGCCAGGTTCTATTGCAGGCAAGAACAGGAACGCGAGTAGCGGTGCATTTTACATTTGAAATGGCACAGCTCATTAACAAATTACACTTTCTTTGTTTGACTCGTCTGGACTCGAGTCTCTGTTTTTGAAAATTAAATGCTATATTTCACTTGTGAAACATGCAATTATTTCCTGCATTTAAAGGAAGCATGGGCAGGGCTCCACTGGAATGACACTGCAAGCTTGGGGGGGCTACAACGCCCTTTGCCCACCAATTAATGCCACCACAGCTGTTCCTTCCTACATTTCTATTCTTTCCTCTCAGCCATCTATTTAAATGAGTAGAAGAGGTGCGATGAAGAGTGCCGAATCACAGTACCAACAACAATCCCGTGCCACATCTGTCTTTTGCTTTCTTGCTATGTTTCTTCTTATGGCATCTTTTTCACAAATTTTTCTTCCATCTTTAGTATTGAACTATCTAACCCACACATATACAAAGTACCTAAATCTAGCCCACGCTTTGGCTGACAGTTAACCATACATGAGAGATTAATACATGCTCCCAGTGCCCACACCAGGAACTGACCAGTAATTATGCGGTTGTTGTGGCCACCATTCTCTTGCTTTCTCTTCCATATTTAGAACATCCTGATGCTCCTGCCAGAGGCCAGACACAGGATGAAGAAAAAGACCCTCAGAAAAAAGTGCAGTGGGAGATAGATGTTCAGCTGCGCCATTGAGAACATTGCTGTGGCTTTTCACCAGAAGAGAGATCTGGAAGAAGCGAAGGAGGCATCTCTGTTTTAGCTGGCAGATCATCATGGCATCAAATGTACGTCAGCGAGTTTGGCCACACCAAACCCAGCACTCCCCAAGAAGCCAGCAGAACTTTCCCCCGTCTGCTTCCATGGAAATACTCTTTCACAAAATATGTGAGGACTTTAGGAACTGTAAAAAGGGCAAGGGGAACTCAAAAGGCCCCGAAGGTCTTTAGAAAAGACTTGCTATTTCAGAGGGTCATTTTTTATAGGGTAGTGCAGTTCTGAGTTGCTGGTGGTGTAGGTGAGATGTGACAGTTGGGGAAGGCTTTAGTTTTGTTAGTGCTTTTTAGGTTTTAGGGAGTGAGAGGGCATACTGTGGGTGTAGTTAATGGATATTTTTCTATATAAGATTTGTTTTGTAAGTATGGTCCTTCTTAATCACTTAATATTATTCTGAATGTATTTATTATTCTCCGATTGGCCTTTCCATCGTTCTGCGTCTAGGTACTCTCTGCCAGACCTCCATAACAAGGCTACTCCTCCAGGCCACCCACATGCAATCAGTTTTGAAAAACTGATCAATCCCAACCTTAGCCCTCATTTAAGGCTTGATGTACCTAAGCAGCACCCAACGTCCCATCAATGCTAGCTACCCTAACCTCTACAGTCACCACTAAAGAATATTCATTTGCAACTCGTAAAGTAAAGCCGTTCCATTATTCATGTTGAAAGTCACTGCCTCCAGTTATTACCTGTGTAGAAGAAATATACTGTCTGCCACTTCTCCAGTTATTACGTTAGTAGAATAAATGTATTTTCTGCCACTTCTCCAGTTATTACCTTAGTAAAAGAAATGTATTGTCCGCCAATTCGAACATGACATTGGGGTATTGTTTAAGAGACTTCTTGTTGGTGAAACAGGCCTAGTCTTGAAACATGTCAAATGTTGTTCTTATTTTATGTGCAGCAAGTGATGGCAAATCAGACAAAGATTCTTGTTCTGCGACACTATTCAAAACTAAAAGAGAAAAGAAAGAGTGAGTAGAGAATCCAAAAGAGAGACCAGCATAAATCAGCATTGTGAACAGAGAAGAGTCATTTCACTAAAGTGCAAATAACATTTAATTCAGGACTGGAGGAGCTCAGCTTCGCTTCGGGAGAATCATCATGTAAATTGATCCTTCGTGGGGTGTAGATTGTGGAAAAATGCACACTACAAATCCTTGGACCTAACACTTATATAATTTATTCTCACCACTATGTTGTGCCTTTACTTCTATGGTTCAAAGAGTGGTAGTGGCTAATATGCAATTATTGGAAACCGCCCCCTAGAACAGTTTATTGATGCTCACAATACATTTTCCCAGTAAGTGTGAGATCTGTTAATAACAGCACAATACTTGTACATCTTGTCGGTTGACCTTTAGGAATTTCATAAATGGATTGGTGAGAGAAATTGGGGAAAGGTGAGAAAGACAAATATATCATTCACCAACTCTATAAGCATGGCATAATTCTAATGGAAGAAAGATGACGTTTAAGTTAACATTCTCAAACCTTCTTTAACAGCACACAGATTACAAGTTAGGCAATAGTTACCTAGGCTGGAGTGTGAAATAAGATGTATCACACAATTCAAAACTATTTATGATAAAATAAAAGTAAAATGCAGGGTGCAGGATGCAGCCATCAAATTGGAAGAGCCCAAACTTCTGCCATGAAACCAGCTATGCGTTTCTCCTAGACACACCTGACATGACGGAGCTGGTTTCTTGCTTGCCAGCTGATCTGCTTGTCATCTTGGTCACCTGAGGGGTTGTTTCTTCCACTCCTCATCTCATGGACAGGCAGCCAGAGGTCAAACATGGTAAGCCCTGTTCTGGCTGATCTGCTTCTACTGCTCGAGTAGTATGGTCTGAGCAGCACTCTAGACGTAACACATGGAGACGGGGGGGAATAGCAGGAGTCATTGGCGGAGCTGTGTGAGTCTGTGCTTTTGAAATGGCAAAAAGAGAAGAGTAGGTCAGGGTGTGCTGTGGGGCTAACGACGAAGGTGGCACCCACATTGGCTTGGGTTGTGGTGTCCATAGAGTCCCCCAGTCGAAAATGTGGTTGTTTCAAAGCCTACAATTTCAAGCTAATTTATCATCTAATTCAATTTAAAAATTCCCACAGCTAATGCTACTGATATAATGATACTATTGGTTTTCTCTTGTTGAATTGACTCATTTAGGCCACATTATTTATGCCTCATGCTCTCTTACAAGATCAAAGAAACACTAGTCATATTTTTCAGCCAGAATGTAAGTTCCCAGGGGCTAGGTCTCTGAATCCTGAGACATTACTCTGACCTGAATATGTGTTTGTACCTGAGCAATTAACGCTCGCAACTAAATAATAGTGCAGTTTGTATGTGGATAGTTTTTGTGACATTTAAAAAAACATCAAAAATAAGATGACAATAAAAAAACAAGAAACACAATTATTATTATGAAGGCACAAACTCCCCCGAAAGGCCCATGAATCTTAAAGGAATCAGAGTACCCATCTCCCCATATTGGATCACGTATTGGTCTACAACAAATGGCTCAAATGCCGACCATTTTTCTGAAAATAGATGGAAACAAATCTCGTTAATGGCCCTAACCGATGGTGAAAATAGGTTAACCCCAGAATCTTGAAAGTTTCTTTAAGGCATAACATCATTAACAACTGAGAATAAAAAAGAATCTTCCATTTCTGAAATGTTTTGCAATAAGCTTGTGTCAGTAGAAACCAAAAAGAGAGAAGAAAGCGTATAGGTGGTGTCACTTTATCAGATATTAATCTGATTTGACAAGTTAACTCCACCTCAAAAAGAAATTTAAAGTAGATGCTGAGGGTATTTGAAAATAGACCCACTCCAAAGGAGACTTTAGGACATATTAATATTAGTTTACTTCAATTCCACTGTTCCTCTGCCATTAGACTATGCACATGTATCAGAGGCCCTTCGTGTGTTACGAAGTATTTTGGGGAAAAAACAGCCTTTAATTCTCATTATATTTGGGAAACACTATCCACCATCCTCCATCCTTCGTTCTCTAATGCATAATTACTTGAGGTTACCTCACAAGAAAGAAATAGAATTAAAATCATCCTTAGCAATGATATATGAGACAAATAAAGTCTATGGAAGTATTCCCAAAACCAAAAAATATGGGAAGCATGAAAGCTTACATTAGGAAATTAATTATGGGTGAAGGAAAAGAGAAATGATAACGTGCTCCCTTCCTAACAACATTCTCTCAGGTATGCTCTTTAACCACGTTGCAAGGGTGTCTGCATTGCAGGCACTATTGTTTGATTGCAAGAATGAACACCTTCCACCTTCCTACACAAAAACAATCCTGTCAGGGTTTTTTCTCTTTCTATGTGTGCTACCGAGTGCAGCAAGGTTAGAAAGTAGAAAAAAATGAAGAGAAATAAACATATTTCTCATCCTTACACCTCTCTTGAAAAGGCATAGCATTCTGACATATTCCTAGGTCTACCTCTCATGGTAAATCTGGGAATGCTCCAAATTCAAATGGTGCATGTGTGGGAACACCCACGCTCAACCCACTGAATACCTTCCTTGGGCAGAGTAACGGAAGGCATCAACTTTCATTGCCTTGCGTTACTCCAGATTTACCAAACCACACAGGGCCATGGAAGATGGCCTTGCATTGCTTAGTAACTCATTGTTTTGTTTTTGCGTCCCCTTGGGTGATGCAAGGGCACCACAAAATATTTCATAACATGCCCCTAAGAAACTTTTCAGTCATGTGCTAATGAAGATCTGATAAGCTGGAAGAATTGGCCATAGGTTCGAAGAAATCTGGCTGCAGAGTGAAGACAAAGATGCAAATAAAGAAAAATGGGAAATGTAAAAAAAAAACTTTAAATAACTAAGAGAGAGACATTTAAGTTTTGACATGGTCAAAGAAGAACTTGAAAAAGATTGAAAAAATTATTTGCTTAAACCTGCTGAAAATTCATCACCCCCAGCAGGCAATGATCAATTATTGAGGATTGCATACTTAAGGACTGGGGAATCATCTCAGAGTACCTCAACTCAAAGCACAAAGGGTCTACATACTGTTAGTTCTAGTCTAATTCCTCTAACTAGTGAATTTAAAAGAAAAGACTGTATAAATGAAATGAGTAAATTAAAAACAACTCCACTAAGAAACATTGGGGCAACTTTATGGGAAAGTGGCACATCATTCATGATCCACCACTTTTCTAGCGCCCAATTGCATCCCCTTAACAACACCATGGGTGCACCATGACAGCGTGTCCAGATTACCATCATAAATGATGGTGCTAATGTGGAGCTTTGCTGGATTAGCGCCATAAACTATAGCACTAATGCAGCAAAGCATAGGGAGGCCCATTGTTTTCAAAGGGAGCGTCATCTTAACGCCTGCCTTAGGCAGGCGTTAATAATGACAGTAAAATAGCACAGACAATCTAGTAAATTTCATTGTGCAATTTTTCCGGGCATCCCTACGTGGGAACGCCCCCTTGCATAAATTATGCCTACCACAGGCATAATGTGGCACAAGGCTTTACAAAGTGGCGCAATGCTTATATTACACCACTTTATAAATATGGTGTATGGGAAATGCCACCTTAACACCACATTTGCATTAAAAAAATGATGCAAATGTGGTGCATGGTGGCGCTAGGGGCATCATAAAAATGCCCCATTATTTCTCAAAGGATTATACCAAAAAGGTGGCTCAGGTTAAAGAATAAGATTTGCTCCTACAACCAGTGCTTAATTTGAGCCAGTGGTTGCCTTGTGTGGACCGGCACTTATTTTTGGGGACCGACACTTAGGGAAAAACAAAATAAAATGAAAAGAAATACAAAAATAGGTCACCAAGGGATAAAGCGGACACCTGTAAGAGTGATGTCATGGGCAGGGAGTATCTGGCAGTGAATCAAAGAGGCTTGAAGTGGAGTTGTGACTGTGAAACCTTGCTATTCGTGCTCTGACATTTTATAGCACCAGCGCTTTGGGCAATGCCATTTCTTATTTTACAAATAAAGCACTGCCTATCTCCTAAATGCGTATTGGATTTTTAGAAAATTGTTCCTAGTGGACTTTCATCCCTTAAGCAGATCAAGACCACAGAATCTGCTGCACACATTTACCCCCTTAAATCCTAGTCATCTGCATAAATAAAAAGAGTATAATTTTACTTTAAACTATACCACAAATAGACCAAATTCTGGTCTACTTTTTCTCTAGGTTTAATTTTGAGTAACGAAGACTCATCAACTGAATAGGAGGGACTCCAAGTCCCAGAGACACACTTGTTGCAGATGCTGCTTGGTAGTGGGTTAGGGGAGGAGGGCACAGCCCCTCACTTGACTGCACCTGCCATCTCTCTCTAAAAAGCACCAGCAGCACCTTGCTGCACAGGACAAATTCAAGGAGGACCCTTCTGTGCCCCTGAGAGCCTGGAGGAGGTTGGGCTGAGCCACTCCTCTTGCACACTCATTTTTGATCCCAGTGTGCCCCTTCTGCCTCATCATAGGTAAGCACAAACCTGCTTCTGGCACCAATCCGCACCCTGCAATAGTACTACTACTAACAGTATTATAGAAAGAGCGGTGGGGGTAATAACTAAAAAGATTGCACTCACCCAATCATTTTATTTATGAGAGTGGTACCATGTTCAAGCAAGTAATTTTAATGTATGCAAGTCATTTAAACATAAATGCACTTTTAGCATCAGGGAGTTCTTGCAGTTGCGTTCACTGTCTTTGTCCTAAAGTAGTGCGGGCATGATGCAGTAATAATATCCCAGAGTTTATTCAATACAGTGCAGAGTGCACCAGTGGCAAGGGTCCAGAGTTATCAAACTTTCATGCAGGGGATTAATACAACTTGCTGTGCTGCCGAAAGGGAGAGGACAGGAATGTGAAATGTATTTATTAAAATGTCTAATTCCTGCTCTCTCTCTGTGGCACTGCAATAAGTGCTGCCTAATGTACCAATGCAGGCCCCCCTGCACCACGATCGTGCAAGGTTGCAATGTTACATGGCACATCACTCTATATTGTTTTAGGCAGGGAGGGACATCTCCCTGCACAAAAACAATCCTTAGAGGCAAAGGCAACACAAATCCTTGATAGAGTACAATAGTGGGGCAGGGTGTTAGCCTGACGGGGAGGATGTAGGAAGTTAGGAACTAACGAGGGGAGTGGAAGTCAACTGAGTGATACTGCCAGGATTATGTTCCAGTGTGTGATAGGCAGGTGCTCACTTGGGCTGATTTAAGACATGATTGTCTACACATCATGTCATTCACTGTTACAAAGTATAATGAAACAAGGAATAGCCTGACTGATTCAAATAGTACCATACTGTGCCTGTCAAAATGCTTTAGTGCAGAGTACCACCAATCATTGTTTTTTATCTTCTTTTTTAAGCACCCAAGGGCAATGGGGCATCTTGTCAAGCTGCCACCAGTGCTGCAGTGGGTGTAACTGATTCCATTACCATCAGCTTTGAGGTGACAGCCAATGGTTCTGCTGCCTCCTGTAAGTAATTTTTATTTCCCACTAATCAAATT
Source organism: Pleurodeles waltl (assembly GCF_031143425.1). NCBI lineage: Eukaryota > Metazoa > Chordata > Amphibia > Caudata > Salamandridae > Pleurodeles > Pleurodeles waltl. Next base: position 234,043,095 of record NC_090437.1, on the reverse strand, counting down.
ATGCCCTTTTGCATACTTACTAGTTTTTTTCATGTTGAATGTTGTTTGTTCCCTTTGCCCTTTGCCCTTCTTAGATGTCTTGTTGTGTAGTATTAAGAGATAAAATTATTTTTGTGTTAATGCAAAGAGGATCACACGCCAGGTACTTAAGTCACCAAACATGTTAGTGGTTTTCTTGATCAAACATTCAAAAAGTACAGGGGCAGAGACAGAGACAGAGTAGTCATCATGGTCATGGACCCCCAATGTTGTCTTATACTATCAGTTTTCATGACAGTGCAGCATGGCAGGAATGAGATACCACATAACCTTTGCATTCCCATCTACCCCTTCTGAGCCATACCGTATGCCCTTCCCTTATTACTGAATCCTCCTAATCCAGATCTCTTCCTACCCCTCCATCAAAAGGAAAAGTTCTTGGTTGACTCAATGGCTATCTGTTTTTTTAATGTTGCCAAACAATAACACAGTCCTCTCATAGTGATTGCTTTCAGAAGAAGATATGATAGCTAGCTAACCAAACTGTAGTGAGATGTTGCTTTTGTACATTGTGAAAAATAAATATTTATGTGGCTATCTGGTATCAAAATGGGTGCATTATGTGTTTTGCCAAGCGCACAGACCTCTAGTAGCACTGTTGCAGCAGGGACAGAAGCACAGGTGCAGTAGGTCCATTAGAGGGATAAGTCTCAGTAGTGGCAGGAACAAGTGATAAGTCACCTTGATTTCACATTGAAACTGTTGCATTGGTTCAACAATGTAGATAATTTATTCAACAATCTGTAATGCACAAACCACAAACCAAAGACAAGGTGTATTTCCCAGTGTCGACTCTGTCACCGACTAGTGTGTTACCTTATCATTCTGTATTTCTGTCCCAACCTGTCTAAAAAGGTAAATTCTATCTCAGCATGCGTTGTCTGTGCCACATTTCTCTGTCCAAATGAAGTTATATTTCTTGTCTTCCATTATGGATTGATGGTTCCAATACTTTTCCTCTTATCAATCAATTTGATGAAGAAGCAAATGCGTATCAGATGATCAGTGTGATACCCAACCATTACATAGCTAAATGTCTACATACCTTAATCCCTATAACTTACCTCCTTGTGGACTAATTTCCCCCACTGCCAAGTGTAGTTATTTTTTCTTGAGAGGATTCAGTGTTAGAGGCCTAGCTGTAGTGTGGGACTAGGGGCCTGCTTTAGACTTTGGCGGACAGAATACTCTGTGACAAATAAAACATCCCATCTACTGCACTACAGTTCATCTAATATTTCTATGCACGGTCCACTGTATTTACAGTGGATAGGCTATCCATTTTCCACCAAGTGTGTCCCATCTGCTAGAAGCTATCAGCCTAAGCCTATTATAAAAGTTTGGACTTAGGGTAGTAGAAAGGAGGAGGGAGCTGGAAAAGAGCAGGATAATTGGAATTATAGGTTCATAACATGCTACAGCTGGGGTACCAAATAACATTTTGGAGATTAAGCAGACTCGCCAGCAAGGTTCCGATAATGTTGCATAGTCTTGTATTAATTGCGTAACATATGAGAGATACATATATCTCCGTGTATACATCTTATTAATTAAATGCAAGTACATCATTCAACATGTTGGTGTTCTGGGTTAATTAATTATTCCTTTGAGTCAGTGCTATGATTGATTACCTAGTTATGATATGATGTATGGACGGGAAAAACTTGGCCAAGGTTGTGTGACTCCTATATCATCTATCATCACATCCAATTCCAAATTCAATGCCAATGGTCCTATGGAAACAGCAAGGCTCCTCTACTCTACTCTGACACTATAGGCAGTATAAACAAATGTTTGAGCTTAGCATCACAGTTCATTTTTTCTAGTTTGTTTTTCTTACTTTCTTAATATAGCTACTCCTGCTGCTGGAGCTGATGACACCCAGCAACCACTGCCTGTCCAATCACGGCAGGGGATAGCCACCCGGCTGCAGAAGCAGAAGTTGGAGGCAGTGGCAGCAGATTATCACTCTCTAGTGTACCCATCAATAGGTTCCCCCAGGGTGTACATGTGTTTGTGGAGTTAAATGATCTCAGTAGATACAACAATAAATAAAAACCAAAAACAACAGTATAGTTGTGTCTGCCTGACCTTTGACTCTGGTTATCATAGGTTTGTGGTAGTTGGTGCTATATTCGGTTAAAATACCTACAACTGTCCTGGCAGTTAGGTTAGTAAGTTCCGGGGCAGGGGGTAAATGTTCTCTTTGTTCACTATATTTGTGCTCTGAACACTTTGTATTTTGTCTACCTCACCGCCCCCTAGCTAGAATCCGGGTACACACCTGGTTTAGCCATGTCCCTACTGGAATGTTGCTGGGATTCCAAATGTGTCGACGAGTCCCTCCAACCTCAGGTCTCCCGTCTGTTTCATCCAATGATTTAGGACTCAATTCTGGCACTTCACAAATACTGGTGGCATCCTCCAACTAATTTTCCAGGTATGCTCTTCAACAGTGGTTCTCCAAACTGCTTTACTTCCTCCTGCAGTGTCCCCAACAATGCAACTTCTTTCATTCTTGTTGCCTCCTCTTCTGGGTCAGGGACCATAGAGATATATGGATCTCCACCATAGAGATTGTAGCTGGACTCCGCCCCTTCCTCCTCCAAACAGTATTGTTTAAAGTTACAGACGGTTGGGTGAGGAGCATACGTAACACAGTCAGATGGATCATCCACTTCCTCACAAAGTGCTATGATGACATTCTGTACCTTAATAAAAAAATGTGACAGCGTCTTTATAAGGTGACAATACATCTTGGGTTTCCTTAAAAGGACCTTCTTATTAATAGTGGTAGCATTGTTAGTGTTATTGTGCTAAAAGGGAAGACAATGCAAGGGATCACTCCCACCTATTCCAGAGGTGAACTCCAACTGGTGGATTATTCCAAAAGATTCATCACAGGTGAATAGACTGAAAAGCATCACAGGGTTATAGGGTTATCAAAGGCCAAGACCAGACTACCATGCCAACATTTTTTTTAAATAAAAACAGAAGTAGAAGAAGTAGTAACTCCAAAGGAATCAGGGGTCTCTTTTATAAAAAGAATACAACTAAACATACAAAATCTTCGAGTCAGGACTCAGGACTCAGGAGGAGAAGGTTTGGTGACTCCATGTTGCAGAGATTCAGGCCCATATATAGCCTTTTTTAGCTCCTCATTTGCATCATATTTTGACGCAAAAGTGGCGCAAACTTACAAAATACAGTAAATGTTGATATTTTAGAGTCAAGTAAAAGGTAAGGTTCATGAGGGGTGGGCAAGAGGCAGAGAAAGAGAATAGGCTGCTGCAGTGCAATCCATCGCATGATGATTTATGTGCGGTTAACTGAAAAGTGAGAAAAAGTTTACAACTAATCCCAGATAAGTAGCTGCATGTATTTTCGAGCTCAATCTCACAACTGTCATAACATTTAGCTGAGTGTGTCCATAATGTAACATGTCTGTCTCCAGTTCTACATTTGAGCCACAATACTACTCCGCATTTCCCAACTCAATGCATCTCTCTCCGGTTAAGTTCACAGGTCTGAGTAGGCCTCTGTGAGTCATCTTGGTTTCCATTTGATCTTGAAGTAGACAACTTCCTTCATCTGGCTGTTGAGGTAGTACCAACCTAAGTCTGTATGACTCCATATGTTGACTCCATCCAACTTCCGTGTTCTAGTCCTCACCCAAATTAGATTGAGAGAAATAGAACTGTAGTGCACTAATGTAAATTAAAAAGAAGAGCAAAATAATTTGAGTGTTTTTTGTAGATTTATTTGTTAACTAAATTGACTGGTCTCAGAACAACCTGAAAAAAGTACAACAAGGAGTAGAGTATGCAAATGAATCTAGCCAGGTTTGAAAGAAATGGGCAATCACCTGCAGGCAGAATCACCCTTCATTGCAATCAAGTTTACAAATATTAATTGAACAACACCCTCAGTGTCTGCCACAACAATCAATTATCACCACTCACACTCACTGAATATTAGATCACTCAAAGCATGATGGTACACAATTGTACATTGTTGTATCTCCTCTTTTCCCATGGGAAACAACACGACAGTCTTGTTAATCAATGGTCTTTAGGGTGGCAGCACAGTGCGTGAATGAGAAAAGAACAATAGGGATGGGACAGGCAGTGTCTCCTTGTCCTTTAAGCAACTGGGAGACACTAGTCCTACTCCAATACGGACATACATGTGAATAAATGGTGGGGACTAAATAGGTCAGACACTATATATATAATGTTTTTTTAGCTATATAAAAGTTTTTACAAAGCAGTTTGACGATAATGTGAACGTTCTATGTTGTCCTTACCAATAAGGGAGTAGAGTTTGTCCTCAAACTCAGAGGGTTCGCCCAAAAGATTGTCAGCTAACACACTTGAGTCTGACCAATTGTCCTCATCCTTCTGTGCTGTTTCAAGAACAATGTGATTTTGTGGTATTAAGTGTTAGTTCATTGTAATCATGGTCAAGCTCTCCATAGTTTGAGGTGAGAGAGTAGTCTTCCTCACAATCACAACAGCACCATCTTCACTGTGCTCATGCTCAGCAGACACACTGGCTACCAGACAAGCCAGATACTTTATTGCTGGCCTCCTGAGCTCTGGCCATTGAGGCTTCTTCCCAAACCAATGGACCAATGGGGTTTGATCCATGTAGGCCTCTTTAGTCTCATCAAGATTGTCTTGGCCCATCCTCTGAATACTTATTGGTGTTGCCACTTGCTCAACCTCTGTTGACTTCACCTCTGCACTTGCCATTGCAGAAGTTGGTTCTGATTCTTCTGTTGCTGGTGTTGTTGTTGTTGGCAGCTGAGGGACAACAGCAGTGATCTCTCTGTAGGTTGAAGGCTGCATGCTAGAATGTTTGCCCAGGCCTCTAACTTCAAGCCATTCTTCTTCCAGGTGTCTAGCTTGGTCAACATTCCATATCTTGTATAGTGAAACATTCCCTTCTAAAAAAGGAATGAAAGTGGCCAGAATTTTCTGTACCATGGATCAAGTATTGTGTCACAGATGTACTCTTAAGAGGACATTATCTCTCTTTGCAGCATTGGATTTAAAGCCAAGTGAATGATTAAAAACCTAACTAACTCATACACTTCTTCGTTCACGCCGGCAAACCTTTACAGCACCTTTTTCAACTGATCCAGTAGCAGATGCAACAATGGGGAAGTTTGGCTTATTGTACTGTCCTCCTTGATGACTTCCTGTGTGAAAATCTCAAAAGGATCTAGCAAATGTGTCAGGCATTTGACTAGGCCTCAATTGTCCATATCATGGTCATGCGTTTCGAAGTTGCATTCCCTCCTCCTTGAAAGACATAGTCAGTGATCAGTCTGTAGTCCTCACGCAGACATTGCACCATGTAGTAGGTCCTGCTCCAATGTGTTTGCATCTCCTGTTTAAGGGCTTTAATAGGTACTCTCTTATTACACTAAATGATCCTGAGCTGCTCCGGTCTAAAATGATGCAAAAATGGCAGCAACTTACAAAATACAATTGTATTTTGCAAGTTTGCTCTGCTTTTACGTCAACAAATGAGGCAAATGCGGCGCTAAAAAGGTATAAATATGGGCCTAAACATATTTTGAGTCTATTGACAGATATACAATAGGAATGTGGTATGAATCTGGTGATTTTGAATGTGGTGGCTCTTTATACCAGTATTAAACACAAAGTGAGCTTGCGAGCATTAAAACATATGATTTATAGGAGGTCGGCAAGCTTACTAGAACATACTGATATGGTTCTGAAGATGGCAGATTTAATTTTGAATCACAATATATTCTTATTCAACAACAAATGGTACAGACAGAAGCAGGGAGTAGCCATGGGCTCCAGGTTATCTCCCTCGTACACGAATCTCTTCATGGGATGGTTCGAGGAAAAGTGGATCTGGGGACCAGAGGCAGCAATATGGCAGACCTATATTTTGTACTGGGGAAGATATATTGATGATTGCCTTATGATATGGACAGGAACTTCAGAACAATTGGTGGAATTTTGTAATTAATTGAATGCAAATGAGGCAAATATAAAATTTACTTACCAATTCAGTGAGGAGAAAACAGAATTCCTAGATGTTGAACTGTTTATTCTAGACAACAAAATCCACAGTAGATTATATAGGAAACCTACCTCATGTAATGCTGTACTACATGCCTCAAGTGCACATCCTAGGCATCAGATACATGCGATCCCCTATGGGGAGATGATAAGAGCAAGATGAAATTGTAACAGAAGTGAGGATTTTGAGACATGTACACAGGATATGGAACAACGCTTTGTACAAAGAGGCTACCATGCCCGGTTGATCAAGGGAGCAAAACAAAAGGCTATGAAAGTGACTAGGGAAGAGACTTTACTATCCTGTGAAACCAGAACTATGGTTGTATACCAAGACAGGATCAGATTGGTTACGGATTACACAGATTCATTGAATATGCTGAGAAGAATAATGAGCCGACATTGGAATATCTTAAGACAAGATGATACTTTGGCAGACTGTATAACAGGTAGACCAGAAATAACAAACTGAAGAGGTAGATCCCTAACAAGTCTCTTATGTTCTAGTTATCCTAAGCAGAAAGAAAAAAAAGATAATTGGTTGACGGAACGAAGTAGGTCTTTTTTTTAAATGTGGACAATGTGGGGTGTGTAAATGGGCCTGGCATGAAAAAAAGGATTTCATGGATCATGATGGTAACCATTTTAAAATACAATCCAATATCACTTGTGGGACTACATTTGTGGTATGCATCATACTATGTAAATGTGAACACATGTATGTGTGAAGCACAATTTGTCCGTTGAAAGTTAGAATTGGGGAACATATGAGGGCAATCAAACAAGGAGACGAAAGGTATCCTATTGTGCAACATTTAAAAATATGCGAAATATACACAAATCAAAACCTGAAATTGTTTGGTATTGAAAATATATTTGTGGACCCCAGAGGAGGGAATAGAGAACTTCACTCAAGGAGAAGAGAATCTTTGTGGATCATGAAATTACGGGTGGTGGAAGAGGGTTTCAACACAGACACTGAAATGGAATATTTTCTTGGGACGTAATAATGTTGATATATACATTTTTTCTTGTAATGCACACTAAGATTTGAGGAGGCCCTCTCTATATGTACAGAATTTACCAACGCAATGTAGATGTCATACCTTGTATGGTATATATAGATTGTACTAAGAAGTGATTGTCTCAAAAAAATGAGGCGTGTTATGAAAAAACTGCATTAATCATATATATAAACTATGTAATACAAGACTTGAGATTTATATACGTACATGCATATGTATGTGGAACCTATTTGAGATACCACTTCCCAGACCCAGGACTGGAATTTCTTCTTGGAACACAATAATGTTTATATATACATCTGTTTGTGGATTACCCATTTAATTTGGGGAGGCGCACTCTATATGGACATAACTTGTCAACGCAATGTGGATGTCATTTTTGTATGTTATATATAGATTGTATGAAGAAATGATTGTCTCAAATTAATGAAGCGCGTTATGAAAAAACTGTATCAATCATATATGTTAACTACGTAATACAAAACTTGAAATGTATAAACGTACATGCATGTATATGTGGAATCTATTGAGATACCCCCTCTCATACTCACAGAAGTGTGCCAGGGTATTTTTTGGTGATTAGTGACTTTGACTACTAATAGCATGAGAACGTTAGAAACATACCGATAGTAAGGTTGCTGTAGTTTTAGGATTAGCATAGCCCTATTTCTATATCTATGAAGACTGACTAGAAATAGCAGTGAGTTAGATGACAGACTAGGAGATATCATAGGACGCGTACTCGCTGCAGCTAATGGATGCCGGAATCAGGTAGGAAATATATTTTGAATTTTTGAGCGTTACGCTCCTTTGTATAAAGGGAGACAATCACTGGGGCGTGTGGGGAGACTACGTATAGGGACATGCTTTGATTAATACGGTACTCCGATTAATATTCATTGATAGCACAAGGGTTGTCTGGAGCCACTCGTTACACCTAGGCACGTGACGGCTTTTTTGATTAAGCAAAGATTTATTATTAACTACACGTATAAGCTTAGGCTCACCGAGAGCTTACTAAGGTTTGAAGTTACCCCAGCGCTTACACTTAACGTCGGACGTGTTCAAATATACTCAGAATTGACGTTTTATGGCGGGCATGACTAAATATATTTATGGCTTACTTACAAACAACAGTGCACATTAAGCGGAAAATTGTGGTGAACTAACTGGTTAGAGGGCATTAGTGTAATTTCGCAAGATTGGATACACTTGGAAATCTAAAGGAAAAAGTTGTGATTTTGTTTACAGCAATTATGGCTATCTGCTATACTTAATTACAAATACTATGGAGTACCATCATTGAGCAGATCAAAGAAGATTTCACAACAAGGGGGATAAGAGGATACAAAAAGCAGGACACAGCAACGGATCTTAAGGATGAGAATTAGATCACAAAAGGACAGAAAAAAAGGAGTTTGCAGGTATTGGACGTGGGTATTGAGTTGGTGGAAATACGTTTTACACTAATTTGGTATCAGTTAATCGCTAGATTTGCACCTATACATGCTTGTACCCCAAGGAACATATGGGCAAATTGTTATAATCAATGGAGAAACTCTCACTTTATAAGGTGATAAATTATTGTAAGGAATACTATGTTTTATGGGTGCACCATAACATGCTCTGTTGCCCACTCTCTTTCACTGTACTAGATAGTAGTGATCATTAAGTACATTACTATCCAACTTTTTGCACTAGAGGTGTCATTGATTTATGTCAACAAGGTTACCATGTTTTGAATATGGATAGGCAACTTGTTATATGTATGTAATTGCAGCCCTGACGAAGTCACGGGGTACACCCCTGATGAAACACGTGTTGGTGGTAACTGGCAAGAAATGGCTGGAATACATGGTTGGAATACAAGAATCGAAGATTAAAGATGGATTTCAAAGTGGACATTTATTGGATGTGTGCCTTTTATTCATGAAAGTAGCCCATAACTGGTCTGCAGTGTGCACAAAATGAGCTCCGCTCCGCTGCTGGGGCTGGCAGGTTTTTTACCAAACTCCGTGCCCCATGGCCTGAAAGACCTATGGCAGGCTAAGGGTGCAGATGAGGGAAAAATTGATTCATCCTTAAAAAAGATGAATGCTTTTGTGCACCTTTGGCATAAGTGACCTAAGCCAGGATGTGGGTGCAGGCCATGGAAAAATTGAATATTCCTTAAAAAGATTAATGCAGATATGCACCTATGGCCTAAGAGACCTATGATAGGCTTTAGGTGCATGCCAGGGAGAAATGGAATAATCCTTTTAAAATGTTAATGCTGGTGTGCGTCTACTGTGTTAAAGACATACGGCAGGCTGTGGGTGCAGGCCAAAGAAAAACAAATAATCCTTTAAAAAGTGAATACTGGTGTGTGCCATTGGCCTAAGAGACCTATGGCAGGTTGGGAGTACAGGCCAGTGTAAATCAAAATAATCCTTAAAAAACTAATGCAGGTGTGTGAGTTTAAGCTGGTTTATACCTATGGCCTAAGAGACATATGGCATGCTGGGGGTGCAGGCCAGGGAAAAAAGGAATGCTCCTTAAAAGGTGAATACTGGTGTGGGCCTATGGCCTTACAGACCTATGGCAGGATGTGGGTGCAGGCCAGGGAAGAAAGAAATAATCAGTAAAAAGGTGACTGTGGGTCTGCGCCTATATCCTAAGAGGTCTGTGGCTGGCTGAGGGTTCAAGCCAGGGAAAAATTGAATAATCCTTAAAAAAAGTGAATGATGCTTTGGTCTATGTCCTTGGAGACCTTTAGAAGGCTGGGGTGCAGGCCAGAAAAAAACAAATCCTTACAAATATGATTGCTGATGTGTGCCTATGGCCTGTGAGACCCATAGCAAGCTGGGGGAGCAGGCCAGGGAAAAATTGAATAATTGTAACAAAGACGAATGTTGATGTGCATCTATAACCTAAGAGACCTGTAGCAGGTTGGTGATGCAGGCCAGGGAAAAACGGAATAATCTTAAAAACGTGAATCCTGGGGCGCACCTATAATCTAAGAGACCTGTGCCAGGTTGAGGGTGCGGGCCAGGGAAAAACAGAATAATCCTTTAAAACGTGAATGCTGGTGTGCGCCTATGACCTAAAAGATCTATGGCAGGATTGGGGTGAAGGCCAGGGAAAAATGGAATAATCATTAGAAAAGTGAATACTGGTGTGCGTCTATTGTGTAAGAGACCTATAGCAGGCCGGAGGTGCTGGCCAGGAACAAAATCTAAATATTCCAAAAAAGTGAGAATGTTGGTGTGCGTCTATGGCCCATGAGACCTATGGCAGGTTGTGGGTGTAGACCATAGAACAATAGAATAATTCTTAAAACAACAAAACCTGGTGGGTGCCTAGCGACTAAGAGACGTATGGCAGGCTGAAGATGCAGGCCAGGGAACAATTGAATAATCCTTAAAAAGATTTGTGCTTGTTTGTGCCTATGGCCTAAGAGACCTATCTAGGCTGGACGTGCAGGCAAGGGTAACATGGAATAATCCTTAAAAAGGTGAATTCTGGTGTACACCTATGGCCTAAAAGACCTAGGGCAGCCTTGGGGTGCAGGGAAAAATCAAATAAAAAATAATAATAAATGGTGTGACTCTAGGGACTATGGGAAATCCTTTGGGGTGGCAAGGGGCGCAGGGTAAAATAGAAAAAAATGGGTTTACAATTTTATAAGCACTGTACATGCATACTACGATGATGATCAAGCACATTAAACTGAATGAAGGAAAAAAGTAAAACATGACAAAAACAAAAAGGCATATCCCTCTTCAATGCTCCTAGAACATGGCTTTGAAAACTGGAAAAAAATGATGAAATACACTGGCCAAATGGTCAAACTTCAGTCTTTGAACACTAACCAGCAAGGATGCATGGTCAATAAAGAACCCATGCAGGCCTATGGCAAAAACACACTGGCTGACCACACAAAATGACTACCAACCACACAGTCAAGCAACAAGCAAAGCAGCATGGACAACAAGGAAAACATGCAGGTCTATGGCAAAAGCACACTGGCTGACTACACAAATTGGCCTATAGGCACATGTTAAAGAACAACAGCAATGAGGCAATGATGCATGGACATGAAAGAACACATACTGCCCAATATCTGAGATGTTATAAAACAACATGTACTCAGAACAAGTTGTTTTTTATAACCCGGGCCACT